>NC_042615.1:317165985-318449532 GCF_901001135.1 Rhinatrema bivittatum | reverse complement strand
AGAGAATATACAGATTCAGAGTGAATTTTAATCTATAAAGAAGAATGCTATGATTCACTGAATCATGCAGTTGAGATGTCTAGAAAAATCATAAGGGCAACTCTTCTACATAGAAGCAAAGACAAAGAAGGGTCTGTCTCTCTGGCCTTTGTGATACCCACATTGATACCCACTAAATATATGCATCTCCTCTAGGAAATCATTCAATTGGGTAAGAACAATTTTTTCAAGATTTTACTAAAGGAGCCAAGATTTAACATGGGATTATAGCTAAACTGTTCTTGCACTGGCAAATTACCCTTTTGAAAACATCAGGGGCAACTTCTTCCTTGAGAGACCTATTAAAAAAAATCAGTAATAAAATGGTCCTCGTAATCCCTGACTGAGTCAGAGAGGACATGGGCCTAAAGGACAAGATGTTCTTTTCAATTTAGAAAAGGTCATAGCAACTTCAGAAGAGGCAACTTCATTCAAGGAATTCCATGAAGAAGAAATCTGCAATAGATAAACTGAAGGAACAGTGGAGACTGTGACAAGGAATTCCTGAAGAGCCTCTACTTTCAAGACTGGAAGATTGGGCATTCAAATGGCAGATGAAATTTAATGTGGACAAGTTCAAGGTGTTGCATATAGGGAAAAATAACCCTTGCTCTAGTTACACGATGTTAGGTTCCATATTAGGAGCTAGGGATATGCAGAAGGAAAAAATGTTTCATTTCATTTTTCGTTTCGCCAGGACCAAAATTCGTTTCATAGGGGGAAAAAAACAATTTGTTTATTTGTTTCATTCCTTTTTCATTTTCCCATTAAAGTCAATGGGGGAAGTATTTGCAGCCTATTTTTGGCTGCATAATTGGGGTTTTCTTATCAATTCTGATGAAACATCTGGGGAGCAATCATCAGAACGAAAAAAGAGCTCCAAGGTACTTAGACTGTGGCAAAGTGGCACCAAAGTGGCATGAATAGCCTAAGGCAATGTAAAGGGTCAAAGGGGTACCAGGAGTGGCAAGAGTGCTTTAACAGAGGTGCAAAGCAGCAGTGAGAGTGTCAAAAACACACCACAGCTTCAAAAGAGAGCACCGATAACAGTTACATGAGCCCTCGAAGGTAGCAGGACAGGCAAAGTGGCAAGACAAGTGGCATCAACATCCTACAGCACAATGAAGGGGAACATAGCAAGCAGAAAGAGTGACAGAAAAAACCACAAGGCACCGATAAAGGGACAAAGCAGCAGAAAGACTAGCACCAACAAACTGAGGAACCATGATAGTGGCAAGAACACCACAAGGAGTAGAGTGAGTAGTCTCGTGTATGGCAGCAAGGCAGAGTGGCAGAAAGTTGATAGGGGCAAGACAGGTTGGCAGAGCGGAGGTAGTCTTGTCCCTGTGGTTTTGATAGGGGCAAGACAGGCTGGCCCTGGGGAGAGTTCCCTTTGTGCTGGAAAGGGCTCCCTAGAATGGGTTCGCCCCTAGAGTGGAGTGGTTCCTTTGGCATCTAGTGAGCTCTTGTTGGCCTTTTAAAATCTGGAGGAAGTAGCAGGTATACAAACGAGAATTTTGAAGGCCGAAGTGGAGGAGGTTTCCATGTGAACAGCAGTTCAACATGGTTCAGCGGGTGTTAAGAGATAGGCGACACCCGGGGAGAGTTCCCTTTCCTTTGCGCAGGAAAGGGCTCCCTAGAATGGGTTGGCCCCTAGAGTGGAGCATGAGCCTTCAAAGTGTGGCAACATGGAGGTTTCCATGTGAACAGCGGTTCTGGCTCAACATGGATCGGTGGGAAGTAAGAGAGCAAAATGCAAAGATAGAAGAAATGCACGTTCCCAGAGCAGACCTATGCCCCTCTCTAAAAACTGCAAAGAAAACATGACAGAAAAAAACCACAAGACACCGATAAAGGGACAAAGCAGCAGAAAGTCTATCACCAACACACTGAGGAGAGCCCTTTCCTGCACAGGAAAGGGCTCCCTAGAATGTGTTGGCTCCTAGAGGGGAGCATGACCCTTCAAAGTGTGGCGAGTCGACTTGGAGGAGGTTTCCATGTGAACAGCGGTTCTGGTTCAACATGGGTCGGCGGGCACTAATAGAGATGCTGGCTACACCTGGGGAAAGTTCCCTTTCACGTCACAGGATTGACCGGCCCACCGGGGGAAGCCCGATCCCCCGATAGGTCAATCCGCCCGTTTACAAGGGATGGCTTACTTTCGGGGGAGGTCTTATATTTAGCAATTTTGCAAAACCTCTACTAGGTCTTATTTTCGGGGAAGCACGGTACGCAGCACATGCTGATTTGCGTGTGGTGCGGTTTTTTGTTTTTTGTTTTTTTTTAGTTTATAGATACCAGCTTCCTGCAGCTCTTTAAGGGTGTGTCAGGAGAGGGTGTGTTGGAGAGAGGATAGGAGAGATGGTGAGTGGATTAGTGGATGTAGGAACTTATACATTGTGATTTCCTAAGGGCATTGTCCTTTGTTCTCATGTTTCCCTTTATCTTGGTCTTTTGTCTTCTTTGTGTACGTGAAAGTTTTTGCCAGTTTGTCCTGTTTGTTTGTGTTTGTCAGGAGGAGGAGGAGAGGTGAAGGAGGATTGGTGAGGTGTGGTGGTGAGGAGGAATGGTGAAGAGTCGTGAGGTGTGGTGTGTTTAGTGGCAGGATGAAGCATGAGAAGAAGGGGGAGTGAGTGGGGAGAGGAGGGAGGAAGAAGGCAGGAGTATTAGGGGAAGGAGTAGGAATAGGGCAAGAGATTGGAGGAAGTGGGAGGGGGAAGGGGATAGGCAGTCGAGTCTGGTGGGAGGAAGATGATAGGCAGAGATGGCAGACGGGAGGGGAGTCAATAGGACAGGTGCAGGAGGGGGAAGGAAGACAGGGGAGGGAAGAGTGAGAGTGAGGAAAGGGAGGACACCTGTCTAGAAGCGGAAGTCGCATCCCCTTCAGACAGCCAGGCGGCAGCAGGGTGCATTCATCTCAGGGCGTTGAAGTTCAGCCCAGAGGACAACGTGATGATCATCGCTGGGGTCTTGAAAAATTATGCAGTGCTGTTCGGCAGACATGTAGCCAAAACCTCAAAGGCAGACAAAGGCTAGATCTGATGTACCATCGTCCAAGCAATCTCAAAGTACAGCGGCATGAGATACAATGAGGGAGCAGGTGGCCCACAGTTACTACTGGGACATAAAGGTACAGTTAAAGACTAAGGTGGTGAACCCCAACAGGTACATCCGGCGACCGGTAGAGGAGCCCCTTGTCCAATTGTGCTAATGCCCATGGAGGAGCGTCTTGTCCAATGGCTAGGACCGTATGTGTTCGAGGGCATGGCTGAGTGGCGAATTGGAGCTAGTAAGTTCATTTTGCCTGTAAATGGCAAGGCTGCTACAGTTGTCACATCATTTGGCATAAGATATTCACATTGAGATGCAAAGTGCACATCTCATGCCAAATGGTCCATGTGTGTACCTCTCAGCTTTGATACTTATGTCATCCTCTTATTTCCATTGCTCTTGCCCAGGACTCTGCCGGCCCCAGCCATGCAGCCCCAGGGACCAGCAGTGAAGAACCAGGGACCAGCCGGGCAGCAGAACATTTTTGTGTCCTCTTGCATATGGGTGCTCAGACACAGTTCATTGAGGAGGAGGGAGAGGAGCAGCAGCAGCCTCCAGAGCACAGCCAGATCCTGCAAGCCCTTGACTCAGCAAGCCCACTGAATGTGAGCATTAATCTTTCCAGCTTCATGGAGGAAACCAGCATGCAATGGCACACAATAGAGCCAGCTCAACCTCACTCCAGCACATACCAAGAGGTTTGAGACTCCAGCATCCCCCTCATGCCACTTCTGGAGTCTCAAATCTCCACTCTGCCCATGACCACCTCAGCACCAGCATCAGCTCCAGCTCTGGCACCACCACCCGCACCAAGCGAGGCCTCAATGCACGAGCAGCTGGACTGACTGGAAAGGAGCCATGGTGCTCACCTCCACCATATATGGCAGAGCTAGTGTGCCTCAGGAGGGCTTTCAATGGGCAGACCAGACCCTGCGTGTCTAGACAGCATCCCACATACAAGTGCTCACCACAATGACAACGTCAATAAATAATCTCACCAGATTCTCCAAAGAATTCCAGAGCCTCCACCAGTGCCTACCCCAGCATCCCAAGACTCTGTGCTACATAGCAGTCCCTGCCCAGCAGGTAACCCAGGGATAGGCCCCCCAAAGGCATGCCACCCCCATATGGCAAGCTACGGCATGGCAAAGAGCTATGAATATTCAAAACCGATACACTGTAATGCCTAGAAACAAGACTTGTTGAACAAGCCTGGCCGGGCCTCTGGAGAGCGTTCCTGTACTGGCTAGATGGAAAAAGAATGTTGGGCCCCGCCTCACTGCAGAGTTCCTGTGCTGGCTAGATGCAAGAATCCTGCTGGACTTGCTGAAGGGGATGGTCTACTGTTGTCCTGCTGCCTAGTTCTAAAACCTTCCTTGATGCTGTGCCCATACTCCAGCCTCCTTGATGCAGTCTCCAATCATGGCCCATCTACTGCCTCTTCTCATTATGTCTCATCTCCTGTTCCTGATGCTGGTGTCCCTGTTGCTGCCTCCATGCTGGTGTCTCATCTCATCTCCTGGGGCTACTACTTCCATGCTGCTGTATCTTTTCCTGGTGCTCCTGCCTCCAGTGCTGTGCTCTCCAGTCCTGATTCTGCTGCCTTCTACTTAACCTTTGCTGCCTTGGCCCTTAGACTGTCCCCCCTTAGAGTATGCTATTTCAACATGGACTGTTTATGGGCCTTTTGTTTAACATCACATAGTTATGCTGCTATCAGCTCTAACATTAGAACTATACTGTAGCTATTGGGGATGCCACTTCCACTTTCTATATTCTTTGCTGCATTCATGTTTGTGCAAAAGGATAAGATGCTAATACTGTATATGTAATGTTGCCATTTGGACAATGTATGTAGAGGTCTACACTCAATGTGCTATTCATTTCAGTTACAAAGTCATGTGCATTTACATATCTTGTCCTTGCAGAATGTGATTACCAAAGATGTTGAGTTGCTTTCAATCTGTTAACATTTGTTGTGTAATAAAGTAGTCACAGGTTTGAAAGAACACTTTCTACTTGTCTGGTTTTATTGTGTGGTTTTTCTCTTAAGGTTCACTAGTTGAAAGGTTTGTGTCAGTGGCCATTCCAAGTAGGCACTCTTCTGGCAGACAAGACCCTATGGCATACAACCAAAAGATAATTGTATGCTCCCAAGGAAGACAGCAAAAACTAAAGAGGAACTCCTTACTGTGGAGCTTCAGTATTGGCTCCAGTTACCTTTCTCCAGAGAGCATACTCTTAGCTAACTCTTGGGTACATAGGCATGTCTGTGAGATGGCCATAGCTAGCTAGTATTCACCTCCATATGCAGTCCAATGGAAAAGGTGTAGAAATGTTTGCTAGAGGTGCAGTAGCTATGTCTTCACTCTGTTGTCTAGCTTTGTGAAGGTAATAGTGAACTTATTACAAACCATTGGGGTTTTTTTCGGGGGCCCCGATTTTTGGATTAGTGCACACTATCGTGAGTTAGCTCGCTCTAACTCAAAAATGAATTTTTTCCAAAATTTTGGAAAAACTTAAATTGTTTTTTGATTCTTCTGAACCATTTCAAATTAGGCAATTTCATTGACATTGCCTAATTTGGGAAAAACGATTGCACATCCCTAATGATTAGGCTACGGTCTGGAAAAAAGGGAACCTCTAAGGAGTGTTAGCAGGCAAACCCTCTCTGGCAGCTGAAGCTCTTGGAACCATGCACACCCCCAATTAACAGGACAATTAAGCCCACTCCAAGTACTAGATGGAAGGGTGCACTACATGTAGATATCTTCTCATCCAGAAATATGACACACCATCTCTGAGATCTGACACTGTGAAGTTTCACATCCCCCCTCTCAACACAAAGAATAAACAGTGTGAGCCATAGGTGGAATGGTCCTTGAATAAGCGTGAGGCCATTTTCTCACCCTACAATACAATCGTATCTCTGAGGTACCCATTGTAAACAGTGGAAGCACAGGATCACTAGTGTCGAAAGACAGTCTGTGCAAAATAGATGCACACATACTGCTTGCTCTGGGGTATACATTGTTGTGGTAATAGAGGGAACAATAAGGCAAACATCACCCGCAGACACAGATATAGACAAAGGCTAACACATCACGTCACTCACCCAGATGCACACAGTCACATGCATGTGTAAGCCTTTTTTGGGGACAGAAGTTTGTGCACTTACACATGGCCAATGTGTATGTTCCTATCATGTCCGTAATCCTACATTGGTGATATCTCTGGCTGCCTGGTCTCTACGTGATAATGAGGGAGTCAGAGTGCAAAGTACGCACAGAAGATTAGGTACCCCTGCCAGCATGACAGACATCTGTGAGAAGTGCATATAATAAGCACTTTATCGGAGGTACTGACATAGGCCCCTCAAACCTTCAGAGGGCAGGAAATGCTTGTCTTAAAAGAGACCAACACAGAAAGTGCATAAGAAAACATGTCAACCATATGACACCTCTGGGAGCAGTTGTCCCATTCAGTCAGCACAGTGAGAGGTTTGCAAATGAGGCAGGTTTGTAGGCTCCTGAGGTCATCAGCTAACAGCTTCTCTAGCCTTTGTTATACTCCTAGGTTACAAATTTATATAAACTATACGCATCATTAAAATCATCCATTGTACCTGAAGACTGGAGGGTGGCTAATGTAACCCCAATATTTTAAAATGGCTCCAGGGGCGATCCAAGAAACTATAGACTAGTTAGCCTGACTTCAGTGCCAGGAAAAATAGTGGTTAGTGGTCTAAAGTTCAAAATCACAAAACATATAGAAAGACATGGTTTAATGGATCAAAGTGAGCATGGCTTTACCCAAGGCAAGTCTTGCCTCACAAATCTGCTTCGCTTTTTTGAAAGGGATAATAAACATGTAGAAATAGGTGAACCAGTGGATGTAGTGTATTTAGATTTTCAGAAGGCATTTGACAAAGTTCCTGATGAGAGGCTTCTAAGAAAAGTAAAAAGTCATGGGATAGGAGGTGATATCCTTTCGTGAATTACAAACTGGTTAAAAGACAGGAAACAGAGTAAGGTTAAATGGACAATTTTCTCAGTGGAAAAGGATATACAGTGGAGTGCCTCAAGGATCCGTACTAGGACACGTGCTTTTCAAGCAAGTCCTGCAGAAATAGCATTTTATGGCTTTCATAGTTTAGTTTATTACTTTTTATATACTGACATATCGGAATTCCATCATATCGGTTTACAATAAATAAACATAAAACAGTAAAACACAATCAATAAACACAGTAAAACAATTAAATAAGCAATATATAACTCTAAGATAATGCTAAAAATGTCAGAACAATATAAATAAGTACTAAAATTAATTACTTACATTAATATGCACTAAAATCAGCATAAAATTATTCTTAATCAACTATCTTAACATATAACATACTAATTTAAAACATAGCATTAAGGTATCTTAGCTACCATCGGAGTAAGCACAGTTAAAAAGCCAGGTTTTTAAATCAGCTTTAAATTTTTTAATATCTGCTTGGAGTCTGTTCTACTGGCAACGAGTTCCAAGTTTCGGGCCTGCAATTGATACTGCTCTCTCTCTTACCTCGGTCAGATGTGTGGATTTTACATTAGGAATTGTCAGCAGGCCCTTGTTTGCTGATCTAAGGTTTCTTTGAGGCACATGTAATCGGATAGTGCTGTTCAGCCATTCTGTTTGTTCAGCATAGAGTATTTTGTGAAGAATGCAGGCTGTCTTATATTGGGAGCGATATGTGATCGGCTACCAGTGCAAAGAAATCAAAGTTGGTGTTAGTTGATTGTGCTTTTTGATACCTGTCAGGATTCTAGCAGCTGCATTTTGTAATACCTGTAGCTGTCGGGTTGAGGATATTGGGAGTCATAAGAGTAGTGCGTTGCAAGAGTCTACGTTGGATAGAATCAATGATTGTAGAACAGTTCTAAAATCGTTTTTTTCAAGTAAAGATTTTAGCTTGCGTAGTGTAATGAGTTTATGGTATCCTTCTTTTAGTTTAGCTGAGATATGTTTTTTAAAGCTGAGCTCTGTTTCTAATGTAATACCAAGGTGAGGCCGAGCCAACTGGGCTAATGTAACCCCAATATTTAAAAAGAGCGCCAGGGGCGATCCGAGAAACTACAGACAGGGTGACAGGATGAGGCCGAGTCAACTGGGGGATGAGCACTGGGCAAATGGGTGGACTAATTGGAAGAAATGGGAATGTCCCTTGCACGAGCATGTTTTAAAATCCGCTTACATACGTGTATTAAAACTGACAATTTCTTAAAGAAGGTACGCAAAGTACGTTTGCTTGAGTAATGGCTTAAAATGAGCGCACATAGAAACATAGAAACATAGAAATGACAGCAGAAGAAGACCAAACGGCCCATCCAGTCTGCCCAGCAAGCTTCACATTTTTTTCTCATACTTATCTGTTTCTCTTAGCTCTTTGGTTCTATTTCCCTTCCACCCCCACCATTAATGTAGAGAGCAGTGATGGAGCTGCAACCAAGTGAAATATCAAGCTTGATTAGTTATGGGTAGTAGGGGAAGTAACCGCCGCAATAAGCAAGCTACACCCATGCTTATTTGTTTTACCCAGACTGTGTTATTCAGCCCTTATTGGTTGTTTTTCTTCTCCCCTGCCGTTGAAGCAGGGAGCTATGCTGGATATGCGTGTAGTATCAGTTTTTCTTCTCCCCTGCCGTTGAAGCAGGATATGCATTGAAAGTGAAGTATCAGGCTTATTTGGTTTGGGGTAGTAACCGCCGTAACAAGCCAGCTACTCCCCGCTTTGTGAGTGTGAATCCTTTTTTCTTCTCCCCTGCCGTTGAAGCAGAGAGCTATGCTGGATATGCATGAAGTATCAGTTTTTCTTCTCCCCTGCTGTTGAAGCAGGGAGCTATGCTGGATATGTGTGAAGTATCAGTTTTTCTTCTCCCCTGCCGTTGAAGCAGAGAGCTATGCTGGATATGCATTGAAAGTGAAGTATCAGGCTTATTTGGTTTGGGGTAGTAACTGCCGTAACAAGCCAGCTACTCCCCACTTTGTGAGTGCGAATCCTTTTTTCCACATTTCCTCTTGCTGTTGTAGCTTAGAGCGATGTTGGAGTCACAGTAACCATGTGTATGTTTATTGAATAAGGGTATTATCTCCAGGCAGTAGCCGTCATTCTGGCGAGCCACCCACTCTTTATTGATGGCCTCTTGATTTTATGGATCCACAGTGTTTATCCCACGCCCCTTTGAAGTCCTTCACAGTTCTGGTCTTCACCACTTCCTTCGGAAGGGCATTCCAGGCATCCACCACCCTCTCCGTGAAGAAATACTTCCTGACATTGGCTCTGAATCTTCCTCCCTGGAGCTTCAAATTGTGACCCCTGGTTCTGCTGATTTTTTTCCTATGGAAAAGGTTTGTCGTTGTCTTTGGATCATTAAAACCTTTCAAGTATCTGAAAGTCTGTATCATATCTTCTCACAGGACAAGCAGGATGGTAGTCCTCACAAATGGGTGACATCGAGGATGGAGCCCACCACGGAAAACTTCTGTCAAAGTTTAAACAGAACTTTGACTGGCCCCTACTGGGCATGCCCAGCAAGGCACTGACCCTGCAGCCAGCAGGGGTCTCCCTTCAGTCTTCTTTTTTCCGCGCAGCAGTTGCCACGCGGTGAAAGGAGCTCTCTAACCACGTTCCTGACAGGAATTTGGAAATTAGTTTCCTAAGAAAATTTGCCCCTCAGGGGTCTCCCTTCGACAAATTTTTAGACATCTTACGGAACCCGGTAAGTTTTTTGCCTTTTTTCCATCGACTACCGTCGATTTTGGCCCTTGAGGCCTGTTGGCACTTACCGATCCCCAGCCTAAATTTTGGCTTCAAGCCATGGCAACGGGGTTCCGCCGTTGTCCGGATTGTACCCGGACTATGTCTATCACAGACCCCCACAGGGTTTGTGTAATGTGTTTGGGTAGTGAGCATGATGTCCTGACTTGCACCAAATGTGCCCTAATGACACCCAAGGGTCGCAAAGCCAGGATGGAGAAGATGGGGCTCCTCTTCCATGCACCCACCCCAACGCCATCGATAGCATCGACGTCATCGGAACCGGCACCGTCGAAGTTGTACCATCATCGTCAACCCTCCGGTGACCGTCCGCCATCGATCGCTTCTCGGCCGTCGACTCCCGTTCCTTCCCCGGATGGGCGAGGGGACCGGACAGAAAAGCATCGCCATCGACGGCACAAGTCTCGGCCTGTCGAGGATCCACAGCCATCGACCTCTGTTCAAGCCGAGCCACCGACAAAGAAGCCGCGAACAGACCGGACATCCTCCACGTCTCGTTCGCTGGCATCGAGGAAACCCTCACCCTCCCGGGGTGAGGGGGCCGTGATCCCACCGGTTACGGTGGTCCCTCCGGCCCTGCCTCAGCCTCCCTCTCCCGTCGAGCCGGGTATGATTACCCCTGGTCTCCGGGCAGAACTGGACCGCCTGGTCCAGGAGGCCATCGAGAAAGCGATGAAGAAACTGCAACCTCCATCGGCACCGTCTCCGGCACCGGTTCCCATGCCGCCCCCGGCACCGACACCGGCACCGGCTTCGCCACCGAGGAGAGAACCGGCCACCGAGCCGTTGATACAAGCGCTAGCACCGCTACTGAGCCGCATGGAGGCGCTCATGACGGCCCTTCCATCGGTGATTCCAGTGCCATCGACAACACCACCGTCTCCGACTGGATTCTCATCGGCAGGAGAAACACCGTTCCGGATTCCCCCTTCCGGGGTGGTTCCATCGGTGCCTTCTGGTATATCTCCACCGATATATCCTTCGATTCCATCCATTCCACGCCAGGCACCGATTCCATCGGCAGCACCGAAGCCATCGATGCCATTTCTGGTTCCACCTACGGCACCGATTCCACCTCGGTTTCCATCGATGCCTTCAGAGCCTCAGCCAGGTCCATCAGGGCTACAAGCCCCACTTGATCCCTACGATACCTGGGGTGATGATGATGATACATCTTCTGACACAGATTTGCCTTCGCCACCATCTCCTACAGAGAGTAGAAAGAGATCTCCTCCAGAGGATTTATCTTTCATTAATTTTGTGAAAGAGATGTCAGAAGTTGTACCTTTTCAACTACAATCTGAAGCTGATGACAGACACCAGATGATGGAACTCCTTCAATTTCTGGATGCTCCAAAGATCATCGCTTCCATCCCTATACACCAGGTGTTTGTGGATCTGCTCAAGAAAAACTGGGAATCTCCTTCATCAGTTTCACCAGTTAACAAAAAAGCTGACTCCACCTACCTTGTCCAGTCAGCGCCAGGTTTCCAAAAACCTCAACTGGATCATCGCTCTGTTGTGGTTGAGTCCGCGCAGAAGAAGGCCAAGCGTCTTAAGCCACACTCTTCTACACCACCTACCAGGGACAACAAGTTCCTAGATAGTGTTGGACGGAAAGTCTATCATGGAGCTATGTTGATTTCACGCATAGCTTCATATCAGCTTTACATGACTCAGTACAACAGAGCCATCCTTAAGCAGATGCAAGACTATGCTGACACGTTGCCGGACCAATACCAACCGCAGCTTCAAGCCCTTCTTCACAAGGGATTTGAGGCAGGGAAGCACGAGATCAGGACTGCCTACGACATATTTGATGCTTCCACAAAAGTTTCAGCCACAGCCATTTCAGCCAGACGTTGGGCTTGGTTAAAGTCATCCAACCTTCGCCCAGAGGTCCAAGATCGTCTTGCTGATTTACCCTGCTTAGGCGACAATTTGTTTGGAGAGCAAATTCAGCAGATCGTGGCAGAGTTAAAAGACCACCATGAGACGTTGAAACAACTCTCGTCTGTCCCACCTGAGCTGACTTCCAAGCAACCGCAAAAGAAGGACTCTAAGAAGTCATTCTTTCGACCGCGCCGTTACTACCCTCCATCGGCCAGGCCTCGTCCAGCTCGATCCTCTACTAGGCCTCAGCCGCGTCAGCCTAGGAAACAAAGGCCTACTGTAGCCCCTCCTCCTGGGCCTGCGGCGGGCCTTTGACTCCCCTGTAGGGAACACATGCCAAACCCCTCTTCCGGACATCCCTGTAGGAGGTCGACTGTACCATTTTCTACAACCTTGGTTGCAGATCACCTCAGATCAGTGGGTGCTAACAATTATCGCACAGGGTTACCACCTCAACTTCATAACTCTTCCGGCAGACTCCCCGCCTCTTCAAGCGTGGAGTCTATCCACCCATTTGGCTCAATTACAACAGGAAGTATCTCTTCTTCTGCAATCAAATGCTATAGAACCCGTTCCTCCCTCTCAACGAGGCAAGGGATTCTATTCCAGATACTTCCTCATACCAAAGAAATCAGGGGGACTACGTCCCATTTTGGACCTTCGAGCCCTCAACAAATACCTTCAAAAAGAGAAGTTCAAAATGGTAACCCTAGGCGCGCTGCTCCCTCTGTTACAAAGAGGGGATTGGCTGTGCTCTCTCGACCTCAAGGACGCTTATACCCACATTGCGATCACACAATCCCATCGCAAATATCTGCGGTTTCTAGTAGGCCACGACCATTATCAATACCGTGTCCTACCTTTCGGTCTAGCTTCTGCCCCACGAGTCTTTACCAAATGTCTCGTAGTGGTAGCAGCATTCCTAAGGAAGGAAGGTGTCCACGTCTACCCCTACCTGGACGATTGGCTAATCAGGGCCTCCACCCATCAAATAGCTCAATCCTCCCTAAAATTGACTATTCAAACACTCCTTTCCTTAGGGTTTCTTGTCAATTACGAGAAATCTTGCTTGGTCCCGTCTCAGACCTTATCCTTCATTGGGGCAGACTTGGACACCTTACAGGCAAAGGCTTACCTTCCTCTTCCGAGGGTCCACACCCTAATGTCCCTGGCTCACCAGCTCCAGTCTCAAAACACTGCCACGGCTCGCCAGTTCCTCATTCTCCTAGGACACATGGCATCCTCGGTTCAAGTCACTCCCATGACCCGACTAGCCATGAGAGTAACACAATGGACTCTACGACACCAATGGATTCAAGCTTTTCAGCCTCTGTCCTCCATAGTCACAGTCACACAAGCGCTGCGCCTATCCTTAACCTGGTGGACGACTCAGGTCAACCTCCTTCAGGGCTTACCTTTTCTTCCACCGGATCCACAAATAATCCTAACCACCGACGCTTCTCACATCGGTTGGGGAGCCCATGTGGACGACTTTCAAACCCAAGGGTTATGGTCCAAAGAGGAAGCCGAACACCAGATCAATTTCCTGGAACTTCGAGCAATCCGCTATGCGCTCCGAACTTTCAAAAATCATCTCTCTCATCAGATAATCTTAATCCAGACGGACAACCAAGTGGCCATGTGGTACATAAACAAGCAGGGAGGCACAGGCTCCTTCCTTCTGTGTCAGGAAGCTGCGCAGATCTGGACGGAAGCCCTCTCCCACTCCATGTACCTCAGGGCCACTTACCTGCCGGGAGTAGACAATGTATTGGCAGACCGGCTGAGCCGTGTCTTCCGACCGCACGAGTGGTCACTCGATCCTCTGATAGCGGCCTCTCTGTTTCACAAGTGGGGTTCTCCCCGCATAGACCTCTTTGCGTCCCCTCAGAACCACAAAGTGGACGATTACTGCTCTCTCATTCGGAGCCAGCACTCTCGGCCGAGGGATGCATTCTCCCTCAAGTGGACAACCGGTCTGCTCTATGCATTCCCTCCACTCCCTCTTGTGTCAAAGACTCTCGTGAAGCTACGCCAGGACGGAGGAACCATGATCCTGATAGCACCTTACTGGCCACGCCAGGTATGGTTTCCAATATTCCAGGATCTCTCCATCCGCAGGCACATTCCTCTGGGAAAGGACCCGCATCTGCTCACTCAAAACGACGGATGCCTCCTCCATCCCAACCTCCAAGCCTTGTCCCTGACGGCATGGATGTTGAAAGGTTAGTCCTTCAACCTTTCAACCTTTCAGATTCCGTTTCTCGGGTCCTGATAGCTTCACGAAAGCCTTCCACAAGAAAGTCTTACTCATACAAATGGAAAAGGTACACATCATGGTGCACTTCTCAGTCCCTTGATCCCCTTTCCTGTCCAATCTCCAAATTCTTGGACTATTTATGGCATCTCTCTGAATCAGGTCTTAAAACCTCTTCTATCAGAATGCATGTCAGTGCGGTAGCCGCCTTCCATAAGGGTATTGGGGGTACTCCTATTTCAGTACAACCCCTAGTAACACGCTTCCTTAAGGGCTTGCTCCATCTAAAGCCGCCCTTGCGTCCTCCGGCCCCATCCTGGGACCTTAACCTGGTTCTTGGTCGTCTTATGAAACCTCCTTTCGAACCTCTGCACTCCTGTGACTTAAGGTATCTCACATGGAAAGTGTTATTCCTTTTGGCTATCACTTCAGCTCGCAGGGTTAGTGAATTGCAGGCCCTAGTTACCTATCCGCCTTACACTAAGCTCCTGCAGGACCGGGCGGTACTCCGCACTCACCCTAAATTTTTGCCTAAGGTAGTTTCTGAGTTTCATATCAATCAATCCATCATACTACCTATCTTTTTTCCCAGGCCCCACTCCAACCCTGGAGAGCAGACCCTGCATACCCTAGACTGTAAACGGGCTCTAGCTTTTTACCTAGACCGTACAGTTTCCCACAGGAGGAGCACTCAATTATTCGTCTCTTTCCATCCTAATAAGTTGGGACAACCTGTGGGTAAGCAGGCTCTTTCTTCCTGGTTGGCGGACTGCATTTCTTTTTGCTATGAGCAAGCTGGCATTCCTTTTCAAGACCGTGTTAAAGCACACTCTGTGAGGGCCATGGCGACGTCAGTGGCACACCTTCGATCGGTGCCGCTTCCTGACATCTGCAAAGCTGCAACCTGGAGTTCTCTCCATACCTTTGCAGCCCATTATTGTTTGGACAAGGCTGGAAGACAGGACTCCATCTTCGGCCAGTCTGTCTTGCGTAACCTTTTTCCAACCTGATGTACCAACACCCTTCCACCTACCCGGTACGGTGCGGATGCCCTTTCCCAAATTTCTCCTCACTTGTTGTGCCTCCTGCACACCGTTGGGTACATTTGGTGCAAGTCGGGACATCCTCAGCTCGGTACTCACCCATTTGTGAGGACTACCATCCTGCTTGTCCTGTGAGAAAGCAAATGTTGCTTACCTGATGTAACAGGTGTTCTCACAGGACAGCAGGATGTTAGTCCTCACGAAACCCGCCCGCCTCCCCGCGGTGTTGGGTTCGTTTTATTTCTACTTTCTAGGCACTGCCTGTAGCTTTGAAAATCAGACTGAAGGGAGACCCCTGCTGGCTGCAGGGTCAGTGCCTTGCTGGGCATGCCCAGTAGGGGCCAGTCAAAGTTCTGTTTAAACTTTGACAGAAGTTTTCCGTGGTGGGCTCCATCCTCGATGTCACCCATTTGTGAGGACTAACATCCTGCTGTCCTGTGAGAACACCTGTTACATCAGGTAAGCAACATTTGCTACCTCTGCTCCTCCTTTCCTCCAGGGTGTACATATTTAGATTCTTCAATCTCTCCTCATAAGTCATTTGATGAAGACCTTCCACCTTTTTGGTCACCCTTCTCTGGACCGCCTCCATCTTGTCTCTGTCTCTTCGGAGATACGGTCTCCAGAACTGAACACAATACTCCAGGTGAGGTCTCACCAAGGACCTGTACAAGGGGATAATCACTTCCCTTTTCTTACTCGATATTCCTCTCTCTATGCAGCCCAGCATTCTTCTGGCTTTACACATTTTAAATTTTACACGTGTAAATGCACGCATAATTTAAAATTCCAGCGTATATTCACTCACGTGCCCATACAAGTGTATGGGCACCCGCTCGTTCATTTTAAAATTAGTTTTTTAACCTTTGCAGTTGCTCCTTTCAGTTTTTTATTTACCATTTTTCTCATTTTCTTATAGTCTCCATTTTGAAAGTCAAATGCTATTGCAGTAGATTTGCTTAGTGTCCTATTTCCAGTTATCAGGTCAAATTTGGATCACATTATCATCATTATTACCGAGTGGCCCCCAACACAGTTACCTCTCACACCACTAAGAAATAGATCTAAAATACCTCTCTCTTTTGTTTCTTATCAGTTTTTCCATGAAGCCTTCATTTTGTTCATCTAGAAATTTTACCTCCTTAACAGGTCTTAATGTGATGTTTACCCTGTCAGTACTGGGGTAATTGTAATTGCCCATTATTATTGTTCTTGCTAATTTTCCCCTAGATTCATCAAAATGCTATAATATCGCATGCATGGTTTAATGGAACAAAGTCAGCATGGCTTTACCCAAGGCAAGTCTTAACTCACAAATCTGCTTCACTTTTTTGAAGGAGTTAATAAACATGTGGATAAAGGTGAACCGGTAGATGTAGTGTACTTGGATTTTCAGAAGGCATTTGACAAAGTTCCTCATGAGAGTCTTCTAGGAAAAAAAAGTCATGGGATAAGTGGTGATGTCCTTTCGTGGATTGCAAACTGGCTAAAAGACAGGAAACAGAGAGTAGGATTAAATGGTCAATTTTCTAAGTGGAAGGGAGTGGGCAGTAGAGTGCCTCAGGGATCTGTATTGGGACCCTTACTTTTCAATATATTTATAAATGATCTGGAAAGAAATACAAGTGAGGTAATCAAATTTGCAGATGATACAAAATTGTTCAGAGTAGTTAAATCACAAGCAGATTGTGATAAATTGCAGGAAGACCTTGTGAGGCTAGAAAATTGGGCATCAAAATGGCAGATGAAATTTAATGTGGACAAGTGCAAGGTGATGTATATAGGGAAAAATAACCCATGCTATAGTTACACAATCTTAGGTTCCATATTAGGTGCTACTACCCAAGAAAGAGATCTAGGCGTCATAGTGGATAACACATTGAAATCGTCCGTTCAGTGTGCTGCGGCAGTCAAAAAAGCAAACAGAATGTTGGGAATTATTAGAAAGGGAATGGTAAATAAAATGGAAAATGTCATAATGCCTCTGTATTGCTCCATGGTGAGACCGCACCTTGAATACTGTATACAATTCTGGTCGCCGCATCTCAAAAAAGATATAGTTGCGATGGAGAAGGTACAGAGAAGGGCGACCAAAATGATAAAGGGAATGGAACAGCTCCCCTATGAGGAAAGACTAAAGAGGTTAGGAATTTTCAGCTTGGAGAAGAGACGGCTTGGAGAAGAGACAGGGATATGATAGAGGTGTTTAAAATCATGAGAGGTCTAGAACAGGTAGATGTGAATCGGTTATTTACTCTTTCAGATAATAGAAAGACTAGGGGGCACTCCATGAAGTTAGCATGTGGCACATTTAAAACTAATCGGAGAAAGTTCTTTTTCACTCAACGCACAATTAAACTCTGGAATTTGTTGCCAGAAGATGTGGTTAGTGCAGTTACTATAGCTGTGTTTAAACAAGGATTGAATAAGTTCTTGGAGGAGAAGTCCATTATCTGCTATTAATTAAGTTGACTGAGATAATAACCACCGCTATTACTAGCAACGGTAACATGGAATAGACTTAGTTTTTGGGTACTTGCCAGGTTCTTATGGCCTGGTTTGGCCTCTCTTGGAAACAGGATGCTGGGCTTGATGGACCCTTGGTCTGACCCAGTATGGCATGTTCTTATGCATAATGCCCGCAGGAAGAGAAAGGCCAAGATAATATAGTAGAAATCTCATCTTTGTGACACTTTTCTCATTCCAAATGACTTGATCATCACTGAGATGTATTGTGCGGTTCGTACGTCTCACTCTGCATGTAAAACTGGCTCCTAAACCCTAAACCATCACTAACACCTCACCTTGAATACTGTGAAGGCCTCCTGAGAGTCTCTCTATTTCTCTCTCCTCTCCTCTCTATTTCTCTCTCTCTCCCAAGCCCACAAATGGCCGAAATGCAATTTGCAAAATTTATCACAAATTGCGTTGTGGGAGTTTTGGGCATATCACACAGCTTAACGCCAGGAAAAAAGGTGTAGCTATTTCCAGTGTTAAAACTGTGCGATATTGCCCCTCATTTTCATTAATCCTGCCCAAACCCCTCCTTAATACTACCCCTTCTAAAATTTTGCATTCGTGCTGTGTGAAAGCAAAATTATCGCATGCGTATTGATGTTAATGCATGCATTAACATCAATATGCATGAATGACCCTGTTAGCTTCTCTAATTGCTGTTAGCATTTCATTATCTGTTTATTCTGGCCAGGTGAACAGTAGTACATGCCCACTGTTATTCTCTTCGCCTTCTCACATGGAGTTTCTATCCATAAAGGTTCTACAGTGCATTTTGTTTCCTGTAGAACTTTTATCTTGTATGACTCTATGCTTTCTTATATAACGATTCCTCCACCAATTTGATCCATCCTATCATTGCAATATAACATGTACCCTGGTATCACAGTGTCCCATTGGTTATCCTCCTTCCACCAGGTCTCAGAGAAGCCAATTATATCTAGCTCTTCATTCGGTGCTATACACCGTAACTCTCCCATCTTATGTTTTAGACTTCTAGCATTTGTACACAGACATTTCAAAATATGTTTTCTGTTTGTATGAACAGCCTGCTAATCAGTTGACAGGGTGATTTGGATTCTTATCAGCTCTGTCTGCTCTTTTCTTAAAGCTATTTGGACTACTTTAGCATTTATTGCAACCTGTCTATCGAGGTACCCTAACTTCCCTGTTAGTATTCTTCAAAGATGCACCATTCTGAACCATGGGCTTCTGAACAAATGTCTGCTTTCCCCCAGCATCTAGTTTAAAAGCTGTTCTATCTCCTTTCTAAAGGTTAGTGCCAGCAGCCTTGTTCCACTTTGATTAAGGTGGAGCCCATCCCATCGGAACAGGCTCCCTTTTCTCCAGAATGTTCCCCATAAAAACCTCTTTCCTTTACTATTGTCTTATTGATGCTTTGAGATTCTTGAGCTCTGCCTGCCTCTGGAGTCCTGCACATGGAATGAGAAGCTGTCTGAGAATGCAACCCTGGAGGTTCAGATTTGTTTCCTACCTTAGAGCCCAAATGTAGCCTCCAGAAACTCCCTCCTGCAGCTTCCTAGGTCATTGGTACCCACATGTACCATGGCAGATGACTCCTGCCCAGCATGCTCTAAAATTTTATCTAGGTGGTTTGTGAAGTCTGCTATCTTCAAACCCGGCAGGTAAGTTACCATGCAATGCTCATGCCCATCAGCCACCCAGCCCTCTACTTTCCTAATGATTGAATCATCCACTACAATGGCTGTCCTAACCTTTCCCTACTGGTCACAGGCCCCTGGAGACACAACCTCAGGGTGAGGATAATGCATCACCTGGCGGGCAGTTCCTAGCTGCAGGATTACCCCTGTCACACCAAGGTGGTGGTTTCTTGTCAGGTGATCTTGCCTCTCCAAAACAGCAGGACTAAAATTAAACAATTACTAAATTTCAAGGATTATTTAATGTTATTTTAAGTGACTAATTCTTATTTTGAAGACTTTCCTCCTGGTGTGGGGGTTGATAATCTACATATAAAAAAAATGAGACTACAGAAAGAACTTAAGGTATGCCAAACTGGGTCAGACCAAGGGATCCATCAAGCCCAGTATCCTGCCTTCAACAGTGGTCAATCCAAGTCAGATCCCATGCTACTACCGTAATGCCGGCAACAAGCAGTGGCTATTCCCTGTTGATCAGTAGCAGTTTATGGACTTCTCCAGGAATCTATCCAAACCTTGTTTAAACCCAGCTATACTAGCTGCCTAAACCACCTCCTCTGGTAATGAGGGTAGGAATCAACCTAGTAACTAGTTGCCCAAGAACCAGTACTCTCGCCTTCTCAGATCAAGAAAGTGACCTTTTGGAAACTCACAGTTCAAATACTGGCAAACAATTACTATCCTTTACTAGCTCAGAGAATCAGTCTATTTTACCACTAGACAAACAATTCTAAGATTGACAAACAAATATTAACTTTAATATTTACAAACAATAAACAGTCAGCAATAGTTTAATCCTCCAAGAATTATTTTTTTTTAATTATATCTCAGGATTTAAGCACTGCTTCCCAGCAAGTCCAAACTTACCAACAGCAGATGACGTTTCTGCTGTCTTTACCCCCTTTGGATGCCACAGCTGCTGTGGCCGCCTTCTCTTCTCACACCCTGTCTGTTAGTAACTCATTAGCATGCTTGCTACCCTGACCTGCACTCTCTAATTCATCACCTTGACAAAAGGGTCTGTTTCCTTTGATATCGTTTACCATGCTGGACAGAGCAAACTCCACCAAATGCCTCTCTCCCCTCTGTGACCCCCTTCTGACTGCTCCCCAGTTTCTTCCACGCCTAATAATGGCCTCTGTTGAATCCATGCCTTGGGGAAAAAGGAGGGTCTCCGCTCCAAAGGGTAGCTTTCTTCAAACAAAACATTTTATTTTACAGTTTTGGAGTTACCAGAGTAAAACTCGTAAAAAATCACTCATTTCTCAGGGAACACAGGTTTCGCACTGTATTAGTAGCAACAGCAATGGCAACAATGCACACTTCCTCCAAGAGTCCCCCTTTAGCATTGCAATAACTCCTCTCTATTTTTCCCCCTCAGCATAGAGCAAACCCTTAGTTCATCCTTTTTTTTCTTTTTTTCTGAAAGAGCATTCAGTACTCGCAAATCCTTTTACATCTTCTGCCCTGCTCAAGAAATGGACATCCTCCATTGCTGAGTATCCATCATTCCTGCCAGCTGGCTCCAGAGCATTGTCCAGGAGCCCAGTATGGATCTACCAGACCAAGGGCCAGGCCAGCAGGAGGTATTAGACAGACTAGGTGGCCGCCTAGGGTGCCGTAAGTGGGCGGGGCGCCATGGCGTGATCCGGAGGTGAATGACGTGCGCTAGAGAGAGGGAGAGATATCATGTGACGGGTGATGATGTCACCGCCCAGTTTATCTGGATATCCTTGCACTGGCACTGCCCAGAGCCATGGCCTTGCTGGACACCATCATTGGCAACAAGGAAGGAGAGAGACATTCCCCCCAACCTTGATTTCATTCCAACTTGATTCAGCTGCAAGGGAAGAAAAGTACATTTCCGGTTCCATTATGGCAGAAGTTTCGTTCCATTATGGCAGAGGTTTCTTAAGGGGAAACCTCTGCCATAATGCTACCATACTCAATCCCAAAAGCAGAAGCCAAATGCATTCCCATCTAGTGACCAGGCCCTGTTTAAGAGCCCATGTCACATCACTATTGCTCAATACTTCTGTTTCTGAATTAAGTAGATTCAGACTCAGGCAATACTGTGATCTTAAGCTTATAGACACAGACTATTTGGGGGAATTCTAGCTGCATTTTTAAAAATAATTTTTATGATTCTTTCGCTTCAAAGCATTAAGTTTGCTCTAAATTATCACCATTAATCATCGCAATTGTAGAAGAATAATAATCTATAGAAAAATAAAGCTGGAAGAAATTTTCCAAAAAGGGAGGTAGAACTTCAAAAGAGCAGGTGATCCGGGCACTACAAACTCATGTCTTTTTATAGTTTTCAATTTTACTTCAGGATCCGCCCTGGCTCCCAGCTTTTGTTGACAGTTTCTCTACAAACGGTGGTAGGAGTGATCAGCCTGGAGGCATTCTGAGGTGACCTTTTGCAGTCTGTCACATCAGCAGAGGAGCATCAAGATTTCAGTGCAAGCTTTGCAACTCTGTGTAGCTGAGTGCTTCACACACACAATGCAGCAAAAGAAATCTAGATGTAAAATAACACCAGGTTTCTTACATTATATTCACCGTAGGGCATGATGCTCAAATTAGAGTCCTTGCAATATGAAAGCAAACATTTTCTTTCTCGTCACCGATGAATTAACTTTAAATGAAGCCCCCGCTATAGTTGAAAGTTCCAGCCAGAGGCAGCGGAGTTAAGCAGCTGAGGCTTTTCCCCCTCCCCCTGCTTTTAATAAATGAAACAGTTGTCAGCCCTACAGTGAAAGCAATGAGTGGCTGGTTCACTGAGACATGCTAATACCCCTGGTTAAATTGGTGGGACTGAGAGGGGAGGTTACGTTTTACTAAATTTGGAATTAATAGAGGAATACCATTTCACTTTTGCTCTTTTTGCAGTAGGTACATCTTTGTCGTCGGTGAACCTGATTTGAGCATACGCAAAGTGACAACATAGTAACTTTTAAACTGTAAAAGCACTCCTGCCTCCATTCTGGAAAGGTTATTTATTCCCCCACATCATGAAATCATCCATTAGTGTACATGTTGTCCTTTGCTATACGTGTTCTTATAAACTGTGATGTTATGAATCACTTTACGTTTAGAATGTTGGATAAACAGTCGGGAAAAGTTGTTGACAATAACTCAAGAACTCATCCAGAGGAGAGTGTTGCTTAGTAAGGCAGGGCAACAAATCACCCTTAATAGTGTTTCATGATTACTTGTCACAGTTGTTAAGTGTGTAGAGTGCCAAAGAATAAGGTAATGTTGTCCTGATGGGATTCCGTCTTTGGAGTCAGCCATGTGCATTTTTGTTCTTAAGCAAATATAAAGTAAAATGATTACTATTCTCACACTGATGTTCTTAAAACCACTTAAAACATTTTTACATACGTAGAATTCTGTTTTTATGAGCAGACAGATTTCTACATGCTTAGCCTCTGTGTTTAAAAAAACAAAAACAAACCCTAATCCCAAATCCATAAATGTTTGAATTTTGGAGGTTAATGCATATTGATTGCTTGTGTTAGGTATTGCAAATGTTTTAACGTATACTAACACAGGGGCCGATGCAATAAAAATGCACTGAAAGCGGGCGTTGAGTGTTCAGCACCCACTTTCCTAACGCACCCCCTCCTGGGGGCGCTGTGCAGTATTTAAATTAGGGGCCTCCTTGTCAAGGAGATGCTAGGGGCGCGGCCCGCGAGTGGTCAACTCTCCGCCAGTTTAGAAAATGGACGCCATATTTCTTGGCGTCCATTTTCCTAATCAGCACACAGCCAGGGGTTCAGGAAACGGATGCTTCTTAACTGAGCGTCCGTTTCCTGAACCCAACCCGCCAGCACTTTTTTTAAACACTTTCTTTTTTTAAATTTGTTTTATTTTCTGCTTTTCTGTACAACATTTGAGAGTGCTCAGCAATTAATGTCTGCTCTAGGCAGGCGTTAATTTTTGAGCATAAAAAATGTGCATTGCGGGCAATTCGTTAATAGCCTCATCAGCATGCATTTGCATGTGATGAGCACTATTAGTTTCACTGTGCGTTGTGTAGGTGCTAATCCCCTTTATTGCATAAGGGGATTAGGTAGCGCCTGCACAAGCCATGTCCAACTGCTGATTAAACAGTGTGCTCGGCTGAGCGCACGGTATTGCATCAGCCTCCCCAGTGTTAGCATACTCACATTGTGCACTTTATTATGGCTGCATTAGCATGGAGGTTTTTGCTAATGAGATAACAAGATGCAAAATATGCAAATGACCTCGTATTCGGGGGCGGGGGGGAGGAGGAATGGATGTGTTCTGATTAATGCAACAGGTGACATAGTGCTGACACCTACACCTGCAGAGGTTAGAAAATTTTGCCATTAACATGAAGACCTACTGGGCACTCCTACACCAGTGGGGAAACTACAATAGAGCACCTAGCCATATGTAGTATGTTACCACAATGTTTGCCTTGGGACTATACACCCTGCCTGAGGGATGCTCGAGACTTCAAGCTGTATGCCAGCCTAACCAGCAGCACCCGGAGCCAGAGCTGGAAGAGGAGCAGGAAGCACAGGAGCTGATACGGGAGCCACTGCAAGAGGGCCTACAAGTTTAGTGATGCAGGAGGGGGACACAGGCTAGAGCATGAGTGCATGTTTTGTGTCCCTGTCACACTGCTGAAAGTGAGGTGGTAAAGTTTCAGCTGAGCTCAGTGGCCATTATGGCTGTATGAGGACCTTGAAAATGACTAGGATCCTTTGACAGGTGGGTCTCATGCCATATCTGGCCTTGTCAAACTCCTGAGCGCAACACATTTTATGGTCTTGGTCTCTTTTCAAACTTCAGTGGCCGTAGTTAGCAGATGAGACAGCCCAATATTTCTGCCAGGTACTATAAGCCATGAGATACCTAGGATACTTGGGGGGGGGGGGGGGGGGGTAGGAGAGAGAGAGAGAAAGAGAGGATGAATGTTAAAAGCAATCCTCCCATATAAATAAATCATATGAAAAAGGAGAACTTTTATTGCCATAAGATATTTGTTACACAGTTCAGTGCAGTTGATGATAAAAGCACAAAATCAATAGAAATAGTGATGATAATTAGGAAAAGTTAAAATGCTAATAATGATTATTGGCATTTTACACATAGACCAGGCGTGGCCAACTCTGGTCCTCATGAGTCACAAACAGGCCTGGTTTTCAAGACGTCCACAATGAATATGCATGAGATATATTTACATGCACTGCCTCCACTCTAGGCAAATATATATCATGCATATTCATTGTGGACATCCAGAAAACCAGGCCTGTTTCTGGCACTTAAAGACTGAAGTTGGCCACCCCTGACATAGACCAAGAAACTATACCAGCAAACTGACAGAAGGATGTGGCAATGCTGTTCATTGCAGTTCAAGCAACAGGAAGACCTGAGACAATAAATCTGTTATCAAGTACAGCTGAGACCTTGGGCAGACAGTGACAAAGGCCAGACCAACTTACAGTCTATAGATTTGTAATCTACAGGTCTCGGACAAGCAGGATTAATACACAGAAAAACTCCATTTCAATGTCGTCACACTCCAGAAGTGGCATCAGATAAAATCAGACCATCTCAAGAGAAATCATCATATGGTAGACTCTGGAACAGCAAGCACAGTAAATTAGCACCAGCGAATAATCATTACATGAGGATGAGGCAAAGGACTGTGAGGACTTCTAATGCAAGTAGGTTTGCTAATTGGCTGGTATTCAGTCAGCCTGGTTGGTTTTTATCAGGCAGGGCATTGGCACACATACAAAAAACCGGCAATGTTAAAACTGATTTTTGAATTGCCCCTTTCACTGCTCACCAACTGTGTGAAACAGCAGGCAACAGGACCTCAGCAAATCCGAGCAGAGGAGGAGGCAGTAAGAGCTGCTCCCTCTCTGCAGCACTCCCTCCCTATCTGCCTCTGCATGGGCTCTCTATTGCTTTGGGGACAGGAGGAGGTGAAGCTATAGACAGGGTCAGCATTCATAGTGCCCGGGACTGCTGATTTGCACTTCTGGCACACAGTGAGAGAGAGAGAGAAGGGAGTCACAGTAGCAGAGAAGATGTGGGTGAGTGCTGGGAGGCTGGGGCAAGGGAAGAGAAGGTGAGATAGGAGAACGTGTGTGGGTAGTGATGGTGGGGAGGGGGGTCTCTAATTTCAAGATAAGCTAGACAGCTTGGTATAGGCCGCAGCCAGGATCCTCACAAATTCTTGACGTAAAGACCACATCACACCGATACTAAAAAACCTACACTGGCTTCCCATCCACTTTAGAATACTGTTCAAGACTCTGACCATCATCCATAAAACCATCTATCATCATACCTCACTTCAACTCACAATCCCACTCGAATCCCATACTTCCAACAGGCCGATTAGAGCCGCACACAAAGGAACTCTCCAGGCGCCCCCTTATAAATCCATCTGTCACAAGTCCCTCCAAAATCGGGCACTGTCCTCCGCGGGACCGCAGCTATGGAACACACTTCCCGCAGACCTCCGCCAGGAACATTGTCTGCTCTCCTTTAGAAAGAAATTGAAAACCTGGCTGTTCTCTCAAGCCTTCCCCTGACAAATCCTCTCCCCAACCACTATCGAAAGGAACTGTTATGCTTGAACCACTCAGTTAATTATCCATGCTAATCAATGGTGTACTATATCGTTTTACTCTTAGGAGAGCCTTGTTAAACTAATTCTTCCTCTTTCAATTATCCTGTATTGTAATCCCTGTTCATTGTAACTCTTTCTTCTGGTTATTGGTTTTCCCCTGGTTATACTGTAAACCGGTACGATAACTTTGTCTTGAGCATCGGTATATTAAAAGAATTTAAATAAATAAATAAATCCTACAAATGAATTGTTCAGATGGGCAGACTGGATGGGCCATGCGGTCTTTGTTTTGCCATCATATTTCTGTTTTTATGACTACATTTCAGAAAGACTGGATGATCTAAAGAAAGTAATTGTGTTTCAGCTCCTGTGGATAGCATACTATACAAAAGATTTCATCCATCACAGTACAACCTGGCTGAAGGACCTTGAAGACTGGCATTGACTGGCAGTAATGCTTTGAATATCTTTCAGTAGCAGATTGCAGCATCTTTCTAGTCATGGTCACCATCCTCAATGGTGAATATTCTCCAGGTGAAACTTCCTTTACACACATTTCAACTAGGGCTCTCCTTGCCCAGAAGCTTCTCTCTGGCACACAGGTTCTTCAGCCAGGACTCCTCTGGCACATGGCCGGCACCATGACTTGGTCTGGGCATTGGTTGCCTAGAGCAGAACTTATGGGTTCTTCAAGTCATAGGGTAGATCTTATTCCTTCCCTGCAACCTACTGTGTAATTGAGGGTTTACTCTTGGGAGGTGGAGATCAGTGTGGTATTGTTGGCAGACATCTTCTGCCAACTATGGATAGCCGGGAGGAAGATGGCAGCTGTAGAGTAATTCATCTCCTGTGGCATGGAAACTACCTGCCTCTGTATTATATTTGTCTGGTGCTGGATGGCACGACACAGGCAAGCTGTTTCATTGTGGAAATGTCCTCTTGCTTTGTGCTGGTGGGCTGCCGTAAGTCCTGATTTATTTTATGCAGGAGCTGGAAAGAAGCAAGCTATTCTTGTATGTGGAGGCTGAGGCAAGGGAGGGATCTTTGCCTCCATTATGGTCTTCTGGTTGATTGAATTGGGACTGGATGGAACTAGGCAGCATCCCTGCATGGTGACCAGATCAGCTTATGGCTAGGTCACAGCTGTAAGACATTGGCTGTCGTAGAGTGAGTTGTCATGCATGGGGTTGGGGTTTCTGCTGCTGGCAAGGGCTCCAGCTCCTCCTCTGGGGAATCTTCCATCTGGGGGGATGTCTTGTAAAGTAGGAAAAATGAAGTTCCAGGTCTAATTCTGGCTCTAGGGCATGTGTACTGGGACCTTGTGAAAGAAAAGAGAACCATTGGAGGAAAAAGTTTCTTATGCACTTTTCCTTTGTAAGCCCTGCTACCCAAACCCCCTTCCCATTTGTATCTTCTCAAGAAAAGAGGATATGTATTTAAATGTGTGACAATGCTTACCTGCTCACAACAAATCTCCAGGTCTTCAGGCAGACCCTCAGGCCCAGGGTGGTGGCGCATAGTGGTCCTCCTCTGGTACTTCAATGGTTTGCATTGATGCTGGCCATATTTTTTGAGTCTTGCCTTGATGCGCTTGTAGTGATCCTGGCATTACTCCGTTTCCTTCGTGAAGATCCCAAATTAGTGATTGCACATGCAGTTCGTTCCCATATGTCGTGCTTGCTTGTCTCTGATATTCACACTGACTCTGTGCAATAGAGAATATGTAATTTTCTGTCATCTTCTGGATAAGTAGCTTATTCTCTTCCGGGGGTGAACTGCATCTGTGTCTGTGACTTGATGAGCTCTGTGAGTATGCAGACCACAGAAATTTCTGCTGGAGTCTCCTTTGCTGAGGCGGACTGAGGGTTTTTCTTGCCAGCTGCTTTGGGTATGACCTGTGTCAGGAGAGCTGATTCTTTTTGGGCACCGTGGCTTTGGTGGACTGCGGTGGGGGAGGAAGTGCTAGCTGACAGTGTTGTGCTCATGCCTGCACTACTCTCTGGGTGGTCACTCTTTCCTGCGATTATATACCCTCTCTGCCTCTGGCACTCCTGTTCCTAAACCCTATCTACCAGTATCTCTTTCATGCATATGACACACTGGGACTAGAGGGTAAAACTAGAGTGGTAAGTATGTTTGTATTCTTTTGAGTCAGAAGTTTGTCTCTCTTGCACTTGCTTCTGCAAGGAGTCCACACAAACTGCAATACCTCTGCTTCCATTCCTTCTTGCTCACTTAAACCCCGTACCTTTTCCTCCAAAATATTTACTTGTAAGGATGACCCTGTCCAGGGTGGTGCTTCTAAGACTCAGATCCTCAGTGGCCTCTTTGAAGGGCTTCAGGATTTCTACTGGCTGCCTCATCACTACTCAATCATGGTGCCCCAAGGGCTGATCCACACCTATCTCTGTTTCTACAGACAGATCATGAAGGGATAACTGCTGCTCCACCAACCACTTCAGCATCAGATATTGTGGAATTCCAGTGGATGCCAGCATCTTGAATCAGATGCTTAAGAGGCATCCCAAATTGTTCTTATTTCTCAAGGAGAAGCTGCCTCCCCCAACCCTTCATGCTTTGATGGACATGCCTTGCTATTTCCCTGCACGTCTATCAGATTCTTTTGGAATAGATTCCTGTGATCCTTGGTCCCCAACCCCAATGTATCCCTCACTGCCAGGTGCAACTTGTGTGCAAAGCTTATTGCCCTTATCATATTTTTCTCACTGTCTGTCACAAAGAAACCTGCCTGTCCAGCCTAGCTGCCAACTCTCCAGCATTTTTCTTACTGATTAGTATATTGTACACAGTATGACTATTTTCCATCACCTGTGTGTATATCACATCCCTCTTGCATTCTGATTTTCAGTCCCTTCTAGAGCTGCTGTATGCCCCTGCCTTGGCTAAATCCCACCAGTGTGCCAGAAGGGAAAGGCAAGCATGCGCAGTGTTTGCACTGGTCCAGATATTGCTGGTGAAATGCCTGCTATCTCCTCTCCTTTAGCTACACTTGGAATTCAGCTATGACACTGGTTGTATTGGATGGGGATAACTTTCCTATTAAGGGGTACATTTTAAAACATGTGTGCGCCCAATTCCCCACCTAAATACTCTATTTTTTAAATTTTAGAACTTACCTGCTCCTTTGAACAAAAGTAAGTTGCGTGCGCTGGCTGGCTGCCGGCGCGCACTTCCCCGGGACAGGGTCTAATGGCTGTTGTCCCGGTCGGTCCCTGCCATGCCAGACCCTGCCCCTCAGCCCCACCCCTTTCAAGCAGTCAAGCACTTTGGCACGTATCGGGAGATATACATGTTGCCGGGCAGTTTTTAAAATGCGCTTGGTGTACATGGCCCAGCCATGCATGTATCACCCAGTTTTTGCACATGCTGGGCTTTGAAAATTAGGGCTTAAATGTACTCCTGGAGGGTACTTTGTAATTGGGGGCCAACACACATACTGCAAACACTTATAGCCCATATTCTCCACTACCTGCAGGGGGCTGGTTATCCAGGGCAGTCATTTCTCTGTTGCTCCTCATTACTTTATTCAATGCTGCCTGCCTCTTGCCCAGGTCAGTGATATGGAGCACCACCCCATTTCCTCAATGGTGGGTTGCTACTGTGGACGCTTGGCAGGGGTCTGCTGGTTTTCCACCTTACTGTCAGAAGGGGCTGTGAGATTAGCTTGGGGAAAATCCTCCTTTTCAGCCCCTTTCCTCTGGCTTGTACATTGAGTGGCAGAAAGGGTCCAAAGGCTATTAATGCCACCCTCCGCTTATGCCAATGCTAGCAGATGCTGCTTCTTCACCTTTTGTCAGATGCCCCACTTGCTTCCCTCAATTGATATCCTTACTGCAGTGAACACACTGAGTAGGCGCAAGCCTCTCTCACTTTAAAGTGCCTCCAGATCAGGGATGTCTTCCATGATCTCTTCTCTGCGTCCTTGGAGGGGCTGATGATGCCAATGGAGTTGAGGATGAGAGTGGACCCCAAGGAAAAATGCCAGGAGTATCACTTATGCTGCCTGCTGTTCTTGGGGGTTGATCTCAGCATCATCTATTTCTCACATCACTACACTGAAGGCTTAGATGCCAGTAGCACTAAACCTCCCACATTTTCTTCAGCTGCTAGCTCTTCAGTTTCTGATTTAGGGAATCCCAGACAAGATTGTTCCTCAGAATCATCTGTTGATAATACTGCATCCATTGAATCGGAAAGACTAAGCAATGTAGAGGAGCAAACTATTGGTTCTGGCTGTTGCGCTTCTGCAGCCCAGTCCATGCCCCTGCACTGCTGCTGTCAGCTTTGGATGACTTTCCCACTTTTCTCTCTGCTCCAAAATAAGAGGAACATGTGGCTATGGCACATGCTCTCCAAATTTGTTGCTTCTGCCTTGAGCTGCCTTCTACTCCTTCATTTGGTCTGTTCAGTTTAGGGACAGGACTGCTACTAAACTGCACTGGCTCTGCTGCAAACCCTCTGTCTGCTAAGGCTGCCATTCTCTCATCTGCCTTTTTCGCTTAGTCGCATGATGGAATTTGAAGTGCTTACTTGGTGTTTGGATATTACAAAGGAATTTATTGATACCCTGTACCACCACTCAAAGTACCACTGTTCTATCTGCAGAAATGTCTGTTACATGCACACACAGACACACAAATGGTGTATGTGTGTGCTGTGCAGTGCACTGCTGACTGACTTCTTTTCCACATACAAAAGAACTTCTAGAAAGTTAAACAGAACCAACAAGTTTGGCACCTCGGGAACACTCTTCTTAATGTTTACTTGTCAGTATGCTAAGCTTGCTGCACTGTGCTAGACTCACAGATAGTGACAAAGTATTGTTTCAATCTCCACACTCCTACCCTCCCCCAGAGAACAGAGAAAGCATAATGCCACTGCCTCTGTCTTTCTTTTGCAGTGAATGAGACCACTGCAGCAGAGAAGATCAGAAACAGCACTTTACCAGTGCCAAAGCCATCATTTTAAAGCTTTTTGTGAGCTCTCGGGGATCTTCTCAAAAGCAGAACCTTCTCTACCAACTGCTGGAGAGGAAATGGAGACTTTCTTGCATATGTGCAGATCTTTCAATGGGAGGATATCAGTGTCACTTATTCTATATGGCAGCTATAACAGTTAAAAAGATGCTCATCGTGATTTATCCTCGATCTGGTCTCCTTGCCACTTTGTCCTGCCTTCACTTCCAAGAAGATGTGATGTCACAAAGGCAAGAATTGGTTGCTATAGTTACCTGCATTTGTTTGTTTGTTCAGTGCTTACAGCAGAGCCATAGACATGAATGGGAAACAAATGAATGAAAATAATTTTTTTATTTAAATTCATGGGTACTGTCCATTCATTTTGGGATTCCACAGATGAAATGAAAATGGACTAATTTCTTGTATTTTACCTATTTGTTTCAAATGAATGCACAACCCTACTAAATAGTTATCTGGCTAAGTGGTGGGCCGGACAAGTGTTTAAGAGATAAGAACTACTTATACGGCTAACTTAGGCCTAGATTTATCAAAATGTGATAATTTTCACACAACCCCCATGATAAGGAAATGAGGCGTGGCTATGATAATTTTAGAGTTGCTGCACCACACGCTATCTTAGCGCTTAGTGTTTGCACCCCACAATGGGGCCAATGCAATAAAGTTGCGTAGAAAGCGGGCGCTTAAAGCGTTAACATGACCCTAGTGCATCCTTGCCAACGCGAACCCAATCGGTTTTCGTGTCTGCCATCCGCCATCTTTGACTGACCTATGGCAATTCATAGCTTAGGTACTAGGGATGTGAATCATTTTTCTGACGAATTGAAATATCGTATGATATTTCTAAATTCGTTAATATATTGGGTAAAAAAAGAAACTATCACTTTCCCCCACCCCGAAATTTTGTAAAAATCGTTTAGTTTTGTTATTTTTTGTTACGTTTTGCTATTTTTGTTAGTGCACACTAAATCGTTTTTCGGGTTAGTGCGCGCTAACAAAAAACCGTTTATTTTTGTTATTTTTTGTTACTTTTTGCTATTTTTGTTAGCGCGCGCTAACACACTAACCCGAAAAATGATTTTTCACAAAAAAAAAAAAAGGGGGGGATCCGTGGGAAAACAAGATTTTCCCGCGGCCAGATGATCCCGAAAGCGGGAACGATTGGGCACCCGATTCACATCCCTATTAGGTACTGATTGCTTGCTTAACCACTAGGTAAACAGACTTGTCCTGCTTTCATGAAATCTGAGCTGAATTTGGTACTTTGGAGCAGGGAATCAGAATTAGGATGATGTGAACTTCAAAAATTGCATTTTTCTGAAGAAGATATAAAATTAAGTTTATATTTGAGAGACTTTCTAGCTATATTTATATACCCCCCCCCCCCTTTCCTGTTGTAACAGTTAATTAAGATGAATACTCAATACCAGGGCATGAGCAGCTTGATTCAGTCCCGTAACCCTAACATGGATTCTCGGAAAGAAGGGAAGGAATAACGTCCAGGTTCCATGGCATTTAAATTTTACTGAAAAAGATCAGTCTCGCATACTGCTGGTACTGGAATGTTACAAGGGGGTTACTGATCCTTATTTCTACGCCCTTCTGGGACCCCCTTTCTCATTTGCCTGGTGTTTAAGATTCCCTGGACAGATGATGGGCTCCCTGGTACCCAAGGACCCTGGTGTAGCTGAATCTCCACCTCTCCTGCACACACTTCTCCATGTCCCCTCCTGGACTCAGTTGCACTCCTGGATGTAAGGAATAGTTAGCTCCCTCCTTCTCTCTCTTCCTCCCTTTCTACACTGATGGCTTGCTGTGGACAGGCACTTGTCACTCACGTCTCACTGGTCCTGTTTAGAACTTTATTCATTATGACCCTGGATCAGAGTCTACTTTCCCCATAGAAAGGTAGGCCCAGGGTGATTTACCCACACCACTGCTGATTCCCCAGGAGCTTTGTGTGATATTTACAGTGTTGCCTTTTCATAGATAGGATTGTTACTGTTTGAATGCTGTTTTGGTATGGGAGGTTTACTATATTATAATTGTAATTCAGTTTACTCTGATTTTTGAGGACCAGGCCCACACCCAACATGCATTACAATAGGCCTATGCCATATTTATTCCAAGTGTCATTTTGGCTTTTTTTTTTTTTTTTGCAGGGTTTTCTAATTGGCATTACATCAGTGCATGCAAATATAATATATATACTGTTGTGATATTTTTATCTCTAAAAGACTGTACTTTAAGTGTTCTTTTTCATGTAAAATATTTTATTATAAAAGTGTAATTTTTAATCGTGTAGGGGAGGGCTGGGCATAAAGCCATAAAGTTCACTTAGGATGCCTAATACCCTTGCCCTGGCCCTAACTGGTAAAAAAAACCCCAAAAAAAACCCAAATCAAGTATTAGAGATAAAACAGAATAAGGAGAGGAAGGTTCAGTAATTGCACAGGGCAGCAAAAAAAGCTAGCACTGGTCCTGGCTGTATGCGCGCTCTGCTGCAGCCCCTCCCTTCCTGTCCTCTACAGTGCATGCAGGGCAAGAGCCACATGCGGTTCCTGAGCCACAGGTTGGCTACCCCTGGTTTTAGTCCAAAGCACTGTTCTACCAGTCTGAAGAACAATAAAGGTTAGTGAAGGGACCATAGTCCCCTTTACACTGATCATATTTCAACTCAGCAATTTCCTTCTGCTTTTTTGGGGGCTTCTTTTTCAGTCAGAACTAGGCCTGGATTTAGCATCATGAGTTTTCATTTGCATCTACCTGGGGTTTATTCCCCTGTGTTATAATTACCTCCTTATCTTACTTAGTCCGCTCATCGGAATGACAGCCGGGAGCCATCAACCAGGGCTCCTTCAGGAACCCTGCAGTCATGGACCTTATATCTGGTCTCTAAGTTAAATTGCTGAACGAGGACTCCATCCCTCATGGGCTGGGAACTCTGCCTTGGCGAGAGCCATGTCTGACCCAAGGTGCAGAAGATCTGAGCCTGGAATCAAACCCAGCTCCTGCACAGGGAAGTGCATAGCTCTGTTGCTGAAGCATCGGGCCAGCTGAGGGGTTATGTTTAAGTGGTATGTAGTACAGTGCCGATGCTTTACGAGTAACACTCTGGAATGTCCAGAGGGCGAGCTGTGTTAGTAGGTAATAGCAAAAACAGTAGAGAGGCTGGAGGCACTTTATAGACTTAACAGATTTCTTGAGGCATATCTTTCAAGGATGAAGTGAACTCTTGTTCTCTGAAACTTATGCCTCCAAAAAAATCTTTTAATCTATAAGATGCCAGCAGTCTCTGTGATTTATTTATTTTACCTTTGCAGTAATAATAATAATTGAAGGTACAGGTAGTAGAGAGCAGTGTCTAAAATAAGAGAAGTAAAGAAAGAAAACATGTAAAGTTATTGTTGAGCAGCCTGGCGTATCCAAGTGAGGGTCAGGTAAGAACTAGCAGACAGGTCTTCCTTTAGGAGAACGTACATTATCTTGACCTCTCCACTGATAGCGTTCTAACCTTGGATAAGCAACTTTATATCTCTGCACGTCTGCTTACTCAGATGTAACTAAGCACCACCGGGGGCCAGGAGGGCCATTTGACCTGGTCCTGAAGCACAGAGTCAGCTTCAAGTTTAGACACTTGTTCATTTTTAGTGTAATCATTTTTTATCTTTATTATGGCTAGGGCCCTCAAAAACTGGAAGTGGCCCAGACGTTTTCTGCAACTCTGAGAGAGCCTGGCCTCACTATCAGTAATACTTTCTTATACCATGGGCTAAATTTCCACAAACTTGCGGGCTGATGTACTAAATGGCATTAATGTTGGCAGTTAATGCGGTTAATGATATGTAAAGTACATGCTTAAAAGTATGCACATTAATGCACATCACAATGCAAAAATCTTAGCTCCACCTCCCTAGGGTGTTAACGTGCATTAACTGCTTCCCAAATCTACTCTGGCTGGACCCCCCCCCCCAGCCAGTTGGGTATTCTGGATACTTGCAATGAATATGTATGAGATAAATTTACAAGCAATGGAGGCAGTGCATTCAAATCAATTTCTTGCACATTTCATAGTGGATATTCTGAAACTCTGACTGGCTTGGGGTCCCCCAGAGCAAGTTTGGGAGCCAGTGCATTAGATAAGGCAGGCATGCAACAAACATCAGCGCTTGGGTTACTGTTGAGATAGTTTAGTACGTTATCCTCTCAGTCTGGACAGACACGAAAAGTAAAGAATTGGGCTTGTAAGTTAACTGTGTGTGCAGTGTAGATTTCGAAAGCCTCGAAATATCATTCCACAGACACTCTCGTCATACGACTTGCACACACAGACAAAAAAGCATTTAGGGAACATGCTTATGTTTTATGAGCAAGACTGAAATTTTTTTAATGTTCTACAAGTAAATGACATTGCACCGTGTTTTGAGAAGTGTAACCTTAGACCTAAAGGGCCCAATATTCAATGCTGCCCGGATAAGTAACTTAGCTGGTTATACCTTATCTGGCTAAGTTACAAGGGATGTTCAGTGGCATGGCTATGCCGATAAATAACTGCGTATAAACTTTTAGCCAGATAAGTTATATCCGACTAAGTTAGATCACCTGTATGGCTGGTCTAAGCTATCCAATTAAATTAACTGGATAAGAGCGAATATTGCTACCTGCTGCCCTGATCCGCCCACTGCCCGCCCACAAATTGACCGGCTAAAAGATAGCCAGATAACTGACTTATCCGGTATCTAGCAGCTGGCTGAATATAACCAGGTATTCAGCGGCCCACTAGATAGCCGGATATGTCCTATTTATCCGGCTATCGAGCACGGGAAACACTTTGAATATCGGGCTCATATATGCTAAGATGCATCGCTCCCAATTTCATAGATTTATTTATTTAGTCACGTTTCTTGCTCACCAGTTCAAACATTTGCTCATAAAAAAAAATAATGATAGAATGAATTTACATTGTGATTAAACATTTAGGTGGTTTTGCACATGCTTGAAAGTGGCCATGTGGATGTACAACTCTATGCAGTACTGGAAATTTTAGACCTATAAGATCTGGTGGAAAGAGAACCTTTTACATTTACTATTTTTTTTTCCAATGCCTTATGCATAGAAAAGACAACTTGATAAATAATATGTTGTATCATAATTGGGGAATATTTTCAGCTTGCAATTTTATAGCAGTTTGAGCTGCTTCAGCTTTTGCTATGAGCTTGAATAGTGAGTGGGGCCTGTTAGAACCTAAGTCCTTAGCCACAACGCTGCAGGTGGAAAGAACCCAGTGATGTGCCTGATTAAATTTTAACCCCCCCACCTAAGCATCTGGAATGATTTATGCTGGAATGCAGTGAGTCTAAAATATTCACCGATTCTCCTCATTGCTGTCCTGTTGTAATCCCCCTCCCTTTATGCAGTTTAGCTATTAAGGTTGCCTCTCTCCTCCGATTATATCTGTCCAGTTATATTTATCTTTATGTGTTTGCTCTGGGACATTACATGCCAAATTGCTTCCATCTGCAATTCCTTATGTGCAGCAACAATCTAATTAGCCCTTTTTTCCCAACACACAGGACCGATGGGTACTGTTTCACCATAGTAGAAGAAGATGAGTCTGGCGTTCCCGTGGAGACCTCTGGATGTCTCGGGCTGGAGGGTTCAGATTTTCAGTGTCGGGTAAGGAAACGGCCAGGAACAAGGCACGGTCTGTATGGTGCAATCGGGAGGAAGAAGTGCCATCTACTTGTTTTGGTTTCGGTGGATTTGGAAAAGTGATTGTGGGTCCTGAGGACCTCAGGCCAGCATTTTTGTACATACAGTGTTGTTTTTTCCTTCCCTTTTTTTTTTCTTTTTAATTCAATATTGTATTAGATGGTTTTGACCCGAAAACAGAACAATCGGTCTGTGCTGTGCAAGAAAATGTTCAGCTTGCAAAGTGCTGTATCTGTAATTTGCTTGCATATTTTAGTATTGGACAGTATATATAGTTTTTATTAATATTGTCCAAAACTATGGAGGCAAATCTCATAGCATCATTGTAGTTCAATGCAGTATGCCTATCGCACAGCAAAAATGGTACCAGTGCCATAAGGAACTGAATTTAGGGAGCTCAGTAAAATTTATTTTAAGGACTGGCTACCTTGACTGATAAATTTAGGGGATGGTTCATGAATCACAAATAGTAATGTGCTAGATATTTGTCTTCAGATAGTAAGTGCTTCTTCTCCTAGGACAAGCAGGATGGTAGTACTCACACATGGGTGACATCATCAGATGGAGCCCGGCACAAAACTTTGACTGGCACACTGAGCATGTCCAGCATGTCACTGTCCACATGTGCACGTGGGGTCCCTGTTCAGTCTCTTCTTTTCTGTGCAGATTTCGCCTCACTATTGTGGAGCTCTGCTCTCTTCAGAGTTTTTTTCCCAATCGTCTTTTAGCTTGACTGCCGGGTCCCTCTTCTCCCCCATTGGTGCCTCTATAGGGCAGCGTGGTAAGTTTTCTTGTTCTTTGCAGGTGATTCCCAGCAGTGTCGCTTCTCGGTGACCACTGTCATTGACCACTCGCTGGCTCTCTTTTTATGGTGGTGTCGGATTTTCGCCAATGCCCGCAGACCATGTCCATTATGGATCCACACTAGGTCTGTATCTTCTGCCTGGGGGCATCACATGACATCATGGGATGTCAATTTTGCGATCAAATGACCCCCCAAGGGTCGTCGGGCCTGTTTAGATAAGATGAAGAAGCTTTTCAGGTCCAAAACGTCCGGTCCTTTGACTCTGAAATAGGTTCAACGAACACCCAAGGGCCTTGAGGAGCCGATATATGTAGATCCATCCATGTCCATTCCTCTGCCAGGGCCCTTTCTCTCGAGAGGGGCCGGCGATAGACTGTCGTCAATGTCGTTGTACTCCAGGACATCCAGATCATCTCCATTCTCTGCGACGGGGAAAAGACAGTGATGAGACTGAGAGAAATCTCTGAAACATCGTCACTGTTCAGTCACACATGGTACTGGGCTTGGGTCGGCACCAGTGTCCACTGTGATGCCCCAGAAGTGACCCCATGGAGAGGAGGCATAGACCTCTATTGAACCCGGGAGTCCTAGATGTTCCCACCGATATCTGTGCCGGGCACCGAGCTCCCTTGGGCTCCAAGGGAGTTCTGGTGATGCCTCTTCCCCCTCCTCCTCCATCCGTCCTGTCTTCGGATTTTCAACAGGAGCTGGACCACAGGGTGCAACAGGCGATGCTCTAAGCCCTTCAGGTCATCGAGCCCCCAGTGCCTCTGCTGTGAAAGCCTGCCCCTGCGTTGTTGGCACTGCTGCTGGAGCGCCTCAATGTCCTGCTGGCCATCTTGCCAATGCAGCAGCTACTGGTGCCTGGGGGTCTCTAGATACCCAGTAGCCACCAGGACCTCCTTCCACCAGAGTGATCCCCATTGTGAGTTCCTCCAAGGAGGACGATGTGTTGTGGCCTGGGGCACCATCACGTGCCTTGGTACCATGCCAGGTGTTGCCCGGTCCGAATCCTGGTCCCTCGGGGACTTCTGTACTATCAATGCCCTCTGTGCCTTTAGTGCCAAAACCGAGAGGCTTGGGTGGGGGCCCTCCACAAGGGTCACCAGGGGACTTTAGTGAGGAGGAAGCCCTGTATGATACTTTGGAGTCTTCTTCTGATGACTCAGGGGATCTTCCGTCGAACCCGTCCCCTCCAGATGAAAGGCACCAGTTCCCGCTGGAGGATCTAACCTGTGCGGGCTATGGTGGAGGCCATTCCTTTCCAGGTCCTAACGGAGGAGGATGCCCGTCACAAGATGCTGGAAGTTCTCCAGTTCGTTGATGCCCCAAAGATGGTAGTAGCTTTTCCTGTCCATGATATCTTTAAGGAGTTACTCCTTCAGATTTGGGAACACCTCATCTCTGTTCCACTGGTAAAGCAGAAGACAGATGCAGTCTATTAGTGCAGCAGGCCTTGGGTTTTGAGAGATGTCAGCTCCCACATCAGTGAATGGTGGTGGAGTCTGCTCTCAAAATGGCCAATCGCTCCCGCACTCATGCTTCTGCACCTCCAGGTTGGGAGCATAGGCCATTGGATGCCTTAGGTAGAAAGGTGTACTATGGTGCTGTGCTGATCGCCCAGATTGCTTCCTACCAGCTGTATGTGACCCAATACATTAGAAACCTCTGAAAGCAGGTTCAGGAGCTGTCGGAGTGCCTCCCGCAGCAGCAGGAAGCCTTCTTGGCAGTTGCCCAGCAAGGCTTGGAGTGTGGCAAACATGAGGTGCGTTCCACCTATGATATGTTTGAGATTACAGCTAGGGTGGCAGCGGTGAGCATCAGCACCAGTAGAATGATGTGGCTCCGAGCCTCAGATCTCCATCCAGAAGTCCCAGAAAAGCTCACAGATTTACCCTATACTGGCGAGAATCTGTTAGGGGATAAAGTAAGGGATGCTGTGGCTCAGTTGAAGGATCACCATGAGACCCTCAACATCTCTCTGCCAGTATGTCGGACCCGCCATCCTCTGCCAGGAAATCCTCGCATCAGGGCGTCAGGAAGTCCTTCTATCACCAAAGAAAATTATCAGCTAGTTTCACACACCCATATGCCATGTGTGGGTTCTAGGGACCGCTCTAGACAGCAGTGGACCCCCAGCAGAGTCCCATTACGGGGTTTTGACTGGCTGCGAGGGAGCATAAGCCCCACAACCTTACCCTCGACTTTGGGGGTCTCAGGTCAGAAGACTGCTACGGTCCTTTGTGGACCATTGGCCACAGGTCACTTCAGACCAGTGGGTCCTGTCCATCATTTGAGGGTATTGGTTAAACTTCCTGGGTTTCCCCTGCCCGTCATGGGGCTAGTTCCTGCAATAGGAAATTCTCTGGACGGAGCTCTCCACCCTTGTAATGGTCAGAGCGGTAGAACCTGTACCACTGCATCAGCAAGGGCGAGGGTTCTACTCCCTCTATTTCCTGATTCCAAAGAAACCAGGGGTCTCTGCCCCATCTTTGATCTAAGCTCCTTCAACAATTTCTGCGAAAAGAAAAGTTCAAGATGGTCTGGCTGGGCACTCTGATTCCCCTCCTGCAAAGAGGGGACTGACTTTGCTCCCTCGACTTAAGATGCATATGCCCACATCGAGATCTTCCACGGTCACAGGAAATATCTACAGTTCCTCATTGGCGACAACCACTTCCAGTTCAGGGTATTGCCATTCGGCCTTGCTTCAGTCTCACGGCTTTTCACCAAATGCCTAGCAGTAGTGGGGGCACACTTCCACCGGCTGGGGGTGCAAATGTTTCCTTACTTGGATGATTGGCTGGTCAAGAGCACCAACCAAGAGGGGCACTTCGCTCCCTACACTTGACCATTCAGGTGCTGGAGTTCCTTGGGTTTGTCATCAACTACCCGAAGTCCCATCTCACCCATCACCTCAGTTGGATTTCATCGGTACCCGCCTGGACACGTCACAGACTCTGGCCTTTCTTCCTCGCAATCGGGTACTTGTTTTAGCATCTCTGGCGAGTCTAGTCCACCGAAGCTGACAGGTTTCGGCCCGGCTACTGCTTCGCTTGCTGGGTCACATGGCCACATCTGTCAATGTTACTCCATAGGCTCGCTTGCATATGAGGAACGCTCAGTGGACCCTGCGGTCTCAGTGGCAGCAGGTCACCCAGGACCTCAGTGTACACATTCGCATCATGCCAATTCTCCAGGCCTCTCTATCTTGGTGGGAGAGTCTGCCCAATCTGGACCAGGGGGGGGGTCCCTTTCAGCCATTCCCCGACTCAGGTTGTACTTACTACAGATGCTTTCACCCTGGGTTGGGGTGCGCATATGGATGGCCTCCGCACACAAGGTCTTTGGTCCACCCAGGAAGCTCAATGCCAGATCAACTTCCTGGAGCTCCGAGCAATCAGGTATGCGCTCTGACATTCCAGTATCATTTGTCCAACCAGGCAGTCTTGGTACAGAACGACATACAAGTGGCAATGTGGTAAATCAACAAGCAGGGAGGTACGGGATCATTCCTCCTGTGTCAGGAGGCTGTCCAGATTTGGTCCTGGGCTGAGTCCCAGGTCATGCTGCTCTGGGCCATGAACCTGGCTGGGACAGAGAATGTGGTGGCGGACCGACTGAGTCGAGCGTTCCGACCCCACAAGTGGTCCCTGAATCAAGCAGTGGTGGATCCCATCTTCTGCCTTTGGGGGATCCCGGACGTGGACCTCTTTACCTCCCCCTGAAACAACAAGGTGAGCCATTTCTGCTCCATGTACAGGGGAGACAGAAAGCCAGCCTCGGAAAACTATGCCCATCATTGGGGCGAGGGCCTTCTGCATGCGTATCCTCTGCTTCCTCTGGTGATGAAGACTCTCCTGAAGCTCCGGCAGGACAGGGGGACCATGATTCTCATAGCCCCTTGTTGGCCGAGACAGGTCTGATTCCCGCTCCTCCACGATCTCTCTGTCAGAGAACCGATCAGTCTGGGGACCTCCCCCAACCTGATCTCACAGGATCAAGGCAGGCTGCACCATCCCAATCTCAGGGCATTGCCTATGATGGCCTGAATTTTGAAAGTCTAGTTTTGCAGCCCCTTGATCTCTCTGACAGCGTGTCTTGGGTTCTGGTAGCTCCTAGGAACCTTCCACCAGGTAGTCTTATAACCTGAAGTGGAAGAGGTTTTCCATCTGGTGTGAGAGTCATAGCTTGGATCCATTCTCTTGCCCCACTCTGAGACTGCTTGATTGCTTGCTGCACCTTTTGGACACTGGACTGAAGACCAACTCAGAGTACACCTGAGTGCCATCGAGACCTACCACCAAAGTATTGATGCTTTGCCTGTCTCTGTGCAGCCCATAGTAGGCCGGTTCATGCAGGGCCTGCTTCAGCTGAAGCCTCCCCTGTGGCCCCCTTTTGTGTCCTGGGACCTCAACCTGGTGTTGGCTCGGCTCATGCGAGACCCTTTCGAGCCATTGCACTCCTGTGATCTGAAGTATTGACCTGGAAGATTATCTTCTTGGTTGCAGTCACTTTGGCGCGCAGGGTAAGTGAGCTTCAGGCATTGGTGACATATCCACCTTATATATAGTTCTTTCATGATAGGGTGGTTCTCTGCACTCACCTCAAATTCCTGCCTAAGATGGTGACAGATTTTCATCTTAACTGGAAATTGTTTTGCCCACCTTTTTTCCTAGGCCTCTTTCGCACCAGGGCGAACGGGCTCTGCACAGGATTACAAGAGGGTCTTAGCTTTCCACTTTGAGTGGAGAGCAGGCCACAGGCAGTCCACAGAGCCCTTCATCTCTTTCGACAAGAATAGATTGGGGGTTGCGATTACCAAGCTGGCTGGCAGATTGTATTTCCTTCTGCTATGCGCAGGCGGGCCTTCAGCTTGGAGGACACATTAAGGCTCATTCCATCAGAGCCATGGCGGCTTTGGTGGCCCACTTGCAAATGGTCCCCGTGGCTAAGATCTGCAAGGCTGCGACGTGGAGTTCTCTTCACATATTAACTACCCATTACTGTTTGGACAGGAATGGCCGACACGACAGCAGTTTTGGCCAGTCTGTCCTTTGGAATCTCTTTCAACTGTAAAACCCAATTCTTCCTACCTAGGGCTCTTTTTTGGGTTCATGCTGTCTCCATCTGTTCTCCACAGCACCAGAGTTGTTGTGCCTGTTGGCACCAGGTTGGGTGCCTGCGGTTTTAGTAAAGATCGGGAGCAGCCTATAGCAACATATTAACCCATGTGTGAGGATTCCCATCCTGCTTGTCCTAGGAGAAAGCAGAGTTGTTTACCTGTAACAGGTGTTCTCATAGGACAGAAGGATGTTAGTCCTCATGAAACCCTCCTGCCACCCTGCAGAGTTGTGTTTCTCCTAAGTTATTTTATTTTTTTGTAATTCTATGTTACGGGACTGAAGAGCAACCCCGCATGGCCATGTGGATAGTGGCATGCTGGGCATGCTCAGTGTGCCAATCAAAGTTTCTAGAAACTTTGACAAAAGGCCGGGCTCCATCTGATGTCACATGTATGAGGATTAACATCCTGCTCTCCTAGGAGAACACTTGTTACAGGTAAGCAACTCTGCTTTTTTCTTGGTGTAGTCTGTCTCCTGCTTGTCTCATACCAGTCATTTTGGTTTTTACCCTAAAGCATTAGACATGATTTCCCATGAATTTTTGTCCTATGGGCATAGATTGGGAGAACATCCTGGATAAATCAGTTGCTATATAGTTTTAAATGTTCATTAATTTGCAGCTGGCAATTTCACTGCTGATTTGATGTAAACTGTCAATTTTCTTTTATTCTTCAACCCTCCCTTACCAGTTTGTCATGCACCCCCCCCTTAAGGGTTCACATAAATTCCAAACTGAACGTGGTTGAAAGATCTAAGTGGTTGAATTGATGAGCATGTAAGACAGGTCAGCAACACTACAACAAAATACCGAAAGAGCAATCTTCATGCTACCTACATAGTGCTTTATACCCACAGACTTTGCACTCGTTCTTACGAGGAAAGTATACATGCAAGCATGCATGGTTGCTCTGAAAATTAGCCAAGGAAAAAGCACCCAGAGAGATTAGCAAATGCTTTTTCTGTGGTTTGAAACATGCAAACTGTGTGCATAGGCACTAGCACTTTGGGTGCTATGGGTGCTTGAGCACCCTCATTATTGTCTCTTGCACTGCTGTGAATCCAGAGCTGAGTGCTCTGTGCTGCAAGGGGTAGCAGAGAAAAAAGTGCTTCTGTCCCTCTGCTGCTTCTCTTGACCGCCAACCCCCCCCCCCCTGCGTCTTTTGCACGGCTGAGGAACATCTCACCAATGGGCTGCGAGGGAGGGCGAGCAAGAATTGCTTATGTCTCCATGTGCATTGGTTTTCTCCCCGACCCAGCGCTTCCACTTCAACGAGGCTAAAAGTGTGCATGTTGTGGAACTGTGTGCATAATTTTACCCGTGGACAGGGTGACCAATTTTTTGACAGTTGATTTCTGTGGGTAAATCTCTTTTTAACCTCAGAAAGCCCTTTGAAAATAGGCCTCCAAATTAGAATTTGCTTTGTTTTGCAAGAAAGGTGGTGTGTGCTCTAGTACCGAAGCACAAACCGCTAAGGCCTGATTTTGCATCAGTATTTCTTACTCTGCAGCACAGGTGCTTGGCATTTGGGGTGCTTAGGTTTAGTCTCCTACCTTTTGGTTTGAAGTAGAGTGCTGCTGGCTTTCATTAAACAGAGGGTTTCAAAAGGTATTTTCAGCATCGCCGCCCCCATCACCCTATCCTTCTGTAAAGATAGTTGCAGCCCTCTTGCCCCAAAAGTGCAGAAGTGGCCATGCTCAGTATATAAACGTGAAAATGATTTAATAATTGGGTAGGACCGTTCTTGTTGCAGGATACCCCAGTACCTCACCAAAGAAGATCAATCGAATGCTGCACTGACCAGAACTTTTGTAATGAAAATCTCCACCCTACATTACCCCCACAGAAAAAGCTAGGTAAGAGGGAAGGGAATATGAGCATGCAAACTAGACAAAATGATGATGTTTGGGGGCTGGGAATGTGACTGACTGAAAAAAAAAAAGGACAATTCCTTGTGTGTGAAACATGTGATCTTACTCAGGCTCTTGTGAAATAAATTGCTGAAATCTTTCGAGGTGTTCCTCTGACAGACCATGGCATCTGCCAGGGAGAGTTTGTAGCAGCTCTTAAAAATGGAACGAAACCTGTAGATGTGTAAAAGCTGCAGTCCCCCGCTAATGACATGTCATATACTGACTGCTGCAGAAGGCTGGAACGTGCACCCCGTGGTGGATCATCACTCAGAGCTGGAGTGTTCTGCCTGCTACTCTTCAAAACATCAGAGTTGTTTTCTTTAATTATGCAACTTCAGCTGTGTGAGTGTGGAAGGTGCTTAGATAGAATGAAAAAAGAAGGGAGCAGCAAGCCAATTAGATGTTTTCACTTTCATTCAATTCCCCAAGTTCTAGCCACACAATGTTTTTGGCTTTGGGGGACGGTAGATTAAGAAATGTTCCATAAGCAATGTGTTTATACAGTCTCATTTTATCTTTGTGTGCTCTCTGTATACATCTGCACACGTTTTTCTCTAATTTTTTAACATTTGCTTCTCTCCCTTTTGTTCTACTCCTGTTAAGAACATAGGAAATTGCCATGCTGGGTCAGACCAAGGGTCCATCAAGCCCAGCATCCTGTTTCCAATAGAGGCCAAACCAGGCCACAAGACCCTGGCGAATACCCAAACACCAAGAAGATCCCATGCTACTGATGCCAGTAATAGCAGAGGCCATTCCCTAAGTTAACTTGATTAATAGCAGTAAATGGACTTCTCCAAGACGTTCTCCAAATCTTATTTTAAACCCAGCTACACTAACCACATCCTCTGGCAACAAATTCCAGAACTTAATTGTGCATTGAGTGAAAAAGAATTTTCTCCAATTAGTCTTAAATGTGCTACTTGCTAACTTCATGGCGGGCCCGCTAGTCCTGCTATTATCCAAAAGTGTAAATAGCCGATTCACATCTATTCGTTAAAGACGTCTCATGATTTTAAAGACTTCTGTCTTAACCCCCCTCAGCCGTCTCTTCTCGAAGCTGAACAGCCCTAACCTCTTCAGCCTTTCTTCATAGGAGAACTATTCCATCCCCTTTATCATTTTGGTTGCCCTTCTCCATCGCATCTATATTTTTTTTGAGATGTGGTGACTAGAATTGTACACAGTATTCAAGGTGCAGTCTCACCAAGGAGCGATACAGAGGCATTATGACATTTTTCGTTTTATTAACCATTCACTTCCTAATAATTCCAAACATTCTGTTTGCTTTATTGACTGCAGCACACTGAGCCGACAATTTCAAAGTATTATCCACTATGATGCCTAGATCATTTTCCTGGGTGCTAACTCTTAATATGGAACCTAACATCGTGTAAGTACAGCAAGGGTTATTTTTCCCTATATGCAACATCTTGCACTTGTCCACATTAAATTTCATCTGCATTTGGATGCCCAATCTTCCAGTCTCACAAGGTCCTCCTATAATGTTTCACAATCCGCTTGTGATTTAACTACTCTGAATAATTTTGTATCATCTACAAATTTGATAACCTCACTTGTCGTATTCCTTTCCAGATCATTTATAAATATATTGAAAAGCACCCGTCCAAGTACAGATTCCTGAGGCACTCCACTGTTTATCCTTTTCCACTGAGAAAATTGACCATTTAATCCTACTCTCTGTTTCCTGTCTTTTAACCAGTTTGTAATCCAGGAAAGGACATCATCTCCTATCCCATGACTTTTTAGTTTTCTTAGAAGCCTCTCATGAGGGACTTTGTCAAATGACTTCTGAAAATCCAAATACACTACATCTACTGGTTCACCATTATCCACGTTTATTAATCCCTTCAAAAAAAATGAAGCAGATTTGTTAGACAAGACTTCCCTTTGGTAAATCCATGTTGACTGTGTTCATTAAACCATGTCTTTATATATGCTCTACGATTTTGATCTTGAGAATAGTTTCCACTATTTTTCCCGGCACTGAAGTCAGTTTCCTGGATTGCCCCTGGGGCCCTTTTTAAATATTGGGGTTACATTGGCCACCCTCCAGTCTTCAGGTACAATTGATGATTTTAATGATAGGTTACAAATTTTAACTAATAGATCAGAAATGTCATTTTTTTAGCTCCTTCAGTACCCTAGGTGATTTGCTACTCTTTAGTTTGTCAATCTGGCCTACTACATCATCCAGGTTCACAATGATTTGGTTCTGTTCATCTGACTCATCACCTCTGAAAACCATCTCCGGAACGGGTATCTCCCCAACATCCTCATTAGTAAACACAAAAGCAAAGAATTAATTTAGTCTTTCTGCAATGGCCTTATCTTCTCTAAGAGCCCCTTTAACCCCCTTTAACCCCTCGGTCATCTAACGGTCCAACCTTGCTTCGGATATATTTTTTAAAGTTTTTATTATGAGTTTTTGCCTCTACGCCAACTTCATTTCATATTCTCTCTTCGCCTGTCTTGTCAATGTTTTACACTTAACTTTACAATGCTTTTGCTTTTTCCTATTTTCTTCAAATGGATCCTTCTTCCAATTTTTGAAGGATTTTTTTTGGCTAACGTAGCCTCTTTCACGCCATGCTGGTAATTATTTTGCCTTCCTTCCACTTTTCTTGCATGGAATACACCTGAACTACGCGTCTAATACTGTATTTTTTAAACAATGTCATTTCTTTTTCTGCTTTTTTTTTCTAAAGGCATGGGCCATCAGCATGAATGAATGGAGTTTTCATAAATATAAATGATGCTAAAGTGTGACTCAGAACCTTTAGGAGGAGGATATCTGTCCAGAGATGCGGCCGGGACTGGGCATTGCCCTCTCAGCAGGACTGGAATGGAGATGAATCAGAGAGAGACAGAGCCTAAGTTGGAAGCCCAGGGGCAATTAATATCCAACCTCCATAGCCATTTATACACAGATCAAATATTTTGGCAATCAGAGGAGGCCTTAGCTCCTTCTGAAGGTCTCGCCTTTTGCATTACTGCTGTGATGCTGGCACACAAGTATTGTTAAAGTGGTACATAATTGTCCATCACAACCTATTTACCCAAAACCACTGTATTCCAGTGTACCGAACTGTCTAACAACAATATAAAAAATACTGGTACATCAGGTATATCTAAATACCTCGAAGGTTATCTTAGCCAAATATATGTAGGCCCCTTACTTTGAGGGTCTGTATTATGTGACAGACTCTACTATTGTGCAGGGTCACCTTACTTTAATTTTAATATTCACTAATCAATCCTATCTTTTTTTAGTAGAAATTTTTCTTTATAATAAAATCAGTCATTGACTGTCAAGCAATCTTCCTGAATACACACAAGAGACACTAATACTCATCTACTCCATTCCTGGTAGTTCACACAAACACAGCTGTGTTTCGGACATCATCGTCCTGCTTCAGGGGGTATCCTTCAGTATCTCCTTATGAGAGCGTTGTCACGGAGCCTTCTTTAATTTGTTGGCTTACTTCTTCTTTTTAATTCCACAACAGCCCCGTTGGGCTGTTGTGGAACGGGGCTGATGTACAAGTATTTTTGATACATAATTGTCCATGCCATTTTGCCAATTAGATTCTGAATTACTATTAGAGATGTCCAGTTGGTTTTCCCTAATTAGGCAATGTCAATGAAATTGCCTAATTCGGAATGGTTTGGGAGAACTGAAAAACGGTTTAGTTTTTTCTGAAATTTCGGAAAAAATTCATTTTTTAGTTAGCGTGCACTAACTCCTGTTAGTGTGAACTAACTCCTGATGGTGCGCACTAACTCTGCATGCTATCCTGAAAATTGGGGCTCCTGAAAACAAAAACCCTGAACCGTGGGAAAAACGAAATTCCCATGGGGGGCCCTGAAACGAAGCCCGAAGCACATCTCTACATACTATCAGGCCGATACAGTAAAAATTGCGGGAGAGTGGGCGAGCGCCCGCTCTCCCGGCGCACGCACAGGCCACTCTCCTGTGTGCGCGATTCAGTAAATTAATTTATTTAAATTAGGGCCCACGATAAAAAGAGGTGCTAGGGACACTAGCACATCCCTAGCACCTCTTATTTTGACAGGAGCAGCGGCTGTTGCATGCCAGCGTCATTCTCAAACCCGTTGACAGCCACGGGTTCGGAAACTGGACGCCGGCAAAATTGAGCGTCCGGTTTTCTAGCCGCGAGCCGACTTCAAAATTTTTTTTTTTTTAACTTTTGGGACCTCCGACTTAATATCACCATGATATTAAGTCGGAGGGTGCATAGAAAAGCAGTTTTTACTACTTTTCTGTGCACTTTCCCGGTGCCGAGAAAAATTAACACCTACATTTAGGTAGGCGCTAATTTCTGAAAGTAAAATGTGCGGCTTGTCTGCACATTTTACTTTCTGAATCGCACGGGCATAACTAATAGGGCCATCAACATGCGTTTTCGGCGCGCTATTACCCCTTACTGAATAAGGGGTAAAGCTAGCGCGTCAAAAACGCGCATCCAAATGTGGGTTAGTGCGCTCCGCCGGAGCGCACTGTACTGTATCGGCCCGTATGTCAGTTTGTCATCTATTGAAACGTTAGTGGCCATCCTCGCTAAGCATCGAGGGTTTTTAAAGGTGCCTACTTTATTTTCATGGATTTCGCCGCACAGTAGTTTGAGTCTGTGTGGGAAATCAAGCATAGGTCATCTGCCAACAATTGAGCGATCACAGTCAGACCAGCCAATTGCTCTTTAACTTAACATTTCTTCAGGGCCTGATTCTCTGTTGCTGTACCCTCCAGGTCAGAGTTAAAGCAAACAGTACTGAAGATAATGGGTACTTGTTGAGGGGGAATACTGGATTTCTCACAAAAATGCATGTGTTGTTTGGAATGCGAAAGCGTGAAAAAGTTTGCTGCAAAGCTCTGGCTTGTGACCAAGGTCATATCCCAGGAGAAGAAGAGGTCAGAATAGGTCTTCCAGCTGTAGGTCAGAGGTTACTGAGTAACAAATTAAGCCTTGCTTTGAGGCAAGCAGTTCCCATAAAGAAATGATTCTTGTGTTTTGTGAAGGCTAGATTTTGACTATTAGAAGAAAATGTAAAAAAATGGAATTTAAAACCATAGGTATTCAGATTTGCTTATTTGTAAAAATACTTATTAAAACTAATACACCATCGATTTGTAACTATTTTGAAAATAATCATGAAGAGCGTTGTTAGGGCAAGCATGGCCTGTGAAAGCCTCCACTGCTTTCACGTAACCTTCAAACCCCCCTCCTCCACTGTCACCATCACAGTCTCTTATTGAAGTGTATTGAACTATATCTGTATTTGGAGAGCGAAGGGAAAGTAGTAAAGTAGTGCAGAGTTCACAATGAAAAGGTTTATTGGCAGAGATTTTCAAGTATTTTTCCCCTACTTGCCTTCCTTGCATACTGTTCTGTTCTCAGAAAAACAGCACAATCCGTCAAGATTACTAGCACTGCTGTTTGCAGGGCTGGGACAGAACCGCCCTGGAGAAGACACAAAGGCGTGATGGGGCTGGTCTTAATTTGGAAATTAGGAAGGAAATCTGATAAGACCACGGCACCTAAAATTTTATACAACAGAGAAGAGTTTCAAATACCGGAAATCCTGACGAATATGAAGGCAATAAGCAGAGGACAGCAGAAATGTCTTTACTGATCGAAAACTCTTGTAAGCAGCAGTGGTGGTGCCAGCAAGTCTGGTTTCCTGCCTGTAGAGCCCCTGATAAATGGGCAAGAACATGATTGAGGGAAGGATGGCTTGGAGGAGGGGAGGAGATAAGTATATGTACAGTCTCCCAGCCTCTGATTGCACGGGCACAAATTGTAATAGCACTGGCTGAAACCTACTAAAGATTTGTGGTCAAAAGAGCTTTTCTCTTGAAATACCCCTCTTCCCCCACCTTCTCATACCATCCTCTGATCCCTCCCTCAGATGTAGGTACAAGCCACCTGAGCCACAGTGTAGGGCTTCAGACCCCACCCTTCCTACATTTCAAGCTTTACGTATCTTTTGCTTTTGAAGGACTGCTAATGGCAGACGCAGCATCTTCTGGTGGGTGAACAGAGCTTATGAGTATTGATTTGCTGGGGAAAGTGACATTTAAAGCTTGCTGAAGTAATAAAGGTTTGAAGTTTATCCTGTGGGCCTGTAAAACATGTTAAGTGGACTATTTAAAAGTTTAAGTTATTCTGTATATGTTAAGGGCTTGCAAAAGTCTATTTTTTTGCTGTATGAAGGCCTAAGAGCTGTCTCCTGGAGAAGAAGTAATCAGTTGTGTTTAATTTTCCCACCCACCTCAGTCACACAGTTTCCTATTCACTTACCCAAATTAGAAGGTTAGGAGGAAACATTTTCACAGTGAGTCACAGCAAGCGAGTGATTAACTCCATTTTAGCAATTGATTAACCGTAGTAAATAAATAAAGTACCTTAAATTTCTTAGGGCATTTGAAATTGGATTAAGAATCCCACTCCTTTTACAACTCAGCAGCATTAAGATGCAGACAGCAGTCCAGCACAGGATGGGGGATATTCCATTTTTTGCATCAATTTCACATTTATTTATTTTATTTAGATTTCTTTATATTCCGCTTTTCACACTTTTTTTCAGCACTTCAAAGCAGATTACATTCAGATAACATTTCCCTATCCCCAAAGGATTTACAGTCTAAATTTTTGGGGATAAAATGACTTGCCCATGGTCAGAAGGAGCAATAGTGGGACTTGAACCCTGATCTCCTGGTTCATTTCCTGCTGCTCTAACCACTAGACTACTCCTCCACTCATCTGTAAGTTATGTGAAAGGCTGTATATGTGCAACCAGTGTAAAGAGCTCCTGGTTTTCAGAGAATGAGTTTTATCTCTGAAGGCCAGAGTGGCAGACCTAAAGGGGCAGAGGCAGACAGAGAGGTATATAGAGACCTTCAGGGATATAACAGTGTGGTCCCACCTCCATTTTGGCAGCTTCTGTATTGCTTTGGAAAAGCAAGGTCACCTGAAAGGAGAGCATCATCTTGGTATGGCGGGATGTGGTAGCTAGGACCTGCCCTTCAGATGATGCATTATTCTCTCGCACCAAGGATGTGTCTCCAGGGGGTGTGTCCAGGAGGGACAGGTTAGGACAGTGGTTCTCAACCGGTGTGTCACGACACACCAGTGTGTTGCCAAGAACACGCAGATGTGTCGCCACACTTCCCGTTCCCCTGATGACCCAGCTGTTCCCCCTCCTTGGCAAAATAGGTCCTCCGCCCAGGCTTAAAATGCTGATAGCCAGGGTGGAACGCGGCAGGACAGCTGGAGTCAGCGGCACCGGTATGCTCTCTTCTTCCCGCCCCCCCCCCCCCCCCCACCCCCGAGGCCTGGAAGAGGAAGTGGTGAGCAGCAGGTGCATGCACAGGAAGAAGAGACCATGCTAGTGCAGGCAACATCAGCCCGAAGAAAAGAAGAAAGGTGCAGCCTGAGGAATGAGCTGCGCGGCTTGGAGAAAAACAAAGAACGTTGTCAACCCCCGCGGCCGATAAGACTCCTTTCTCCGCAAAGGCTGAAAATGAAGTAGGTTACTGCTGCCTTTAGGGTTAGAAGTGGAGGAGGAAGCTGCTGCTGCCACTAGTTTGGGGGAGGGGGGAGAGAGTGAGTTTGAGATCCTATGTGTGTGTGTGAGAGTGAGAGAGCATGTATGTGAATGATTGAGAGCCTGTACATGTGAAAGAGAGAGTATGTGTGTGATTGAGAGCTGGTTTAGGTGAGGGAGCATATGAGTATGTGATTGAGAGCATGTGTCTGTATGTGATCGAGAGCTGGTTTAGGTGAGGGAGCATATGAGTATGTGATTGAGAGCATGTGTGTAAATGAGAGAAAGAGAGAGAGCATGTTTGTAAGGATGTGAATGAGAGTTTGTGTGTGAGAGAAAAAGACAACATGTATGTGTGTGATTGAAAGCCTGTGTGTAAGCCTAAAAAGAAAGCATGTGTGTAAATGTGTGAGAGAGAAACAGCACGTGTATATGTGAGCGATTGAGAACCAGTGTGTGAGAGAGAGAGGAGAAAGTTGCAAGCAAACCATCCCTCCTGCTAATTCAAAACAATCTCAGGGCACCTGGATATCAAACGTTCCCAGGTATGCAGAGCAAAAAATAGTTTGTATCCTTTTTATTTTTCATTACTGGGTCTTTGTGTCTGCTATTTTGAAATATTTTATTGGTATCTAGAAATTTTTTATGAGTTTTTAATTATTGGATATTTCATTCATCCGCTGTTTTGAAATAATCTGTTCTTTTTGTTAGTATGGTTTTACTGCTACTGATTTTATATTTCTTGATTTGTTTTATAAGGATGGGTGATGTTTCTTTTTTTTCTTTGTTGCACTGCATACAGAGACTCCTGCTTGTTGTGGTTTCCTATTCAGTTTTTGTCTGCATGCTTCTAGTTATGCGTTTTGGTCTCTTTATTCTTTGTTAGGTGAGGGACAGCACATGTGATTCAGGTGATGTTTTCTGCTAGCGTGTAATTTCTGTGTAGGGCTCTATAGCAGCCTGACTTGGTCCGTTTTCCTAATAGGAGATGTATTGGTGTCTTTAGGCCTGGTGTAATATTTTCAGTGTTGCCTTTTCTTAGGTAAGGTGGTTACTGTTAAGTGCTGTTTTGGTGTGGGATGTTTACTGTTTATGCAATTTCTGTTCAGACAGAATATGTATTTTCCTTGTGTCATTCTTAACAATAAAAATAATACTGGACTTTTATTTTTTATTTCCGTCGTAAATTGTAATGAGCAGTGTGTCACACATGTGAGCGTGGTCTGTCAGGTGTGTCACGATGGGAAAAAGGTTGAGAACCACTGGGTTAGGACATAGCTGAGTGACTGGGTGGGCATGAGGATAACTTGCCTGCTTAATGCAAATGTAGTGAACTTCATGCATCACCTAGATAGGATTTTATAGAGTGCTGGGGAGCAGTCAGCTATTGTGGTACATGTGGGTACCAGCAAAAAAGGAAAGTACAGGAAGGAGGTTCTGGAAGCCAAATATGAACAGTTAGGTAGGAAATTGAAATACAAAATTGCTGGGTTACATTCTCAGAAATGATCCCACTTCCAGCGTAGGATCTCAAATGTAAGCTGAGCTCCAGACTCTGTCAGGCCGAAGCAATATAGTGTGCTCAGCCAAGTGCACAGCTTTACATGCGATTGGATGCGCGTTTTGTACGTGTGTCCATAACCCCCGATGCAGTACAGAGATTAGTGCGTCCAAACCACTGTGAATCTAATAATGCTCATCACATGTAAAGCATACATATAGATGAGGCTATTAGCTAATCTCTGCAATTCAAAAAATGTCCTACGCAGCCAGTGCACCCATTGCAACGCAGCAAATTTTACACCAGCCTGGAGCTGGCTGCCGCGCTCAAAGGCTCATTGGAAAAAAAATCCTGCTTTCTTGATTCCTCCTCTTAGTATCATCTGGATACTAAGTAGGAGAAACCATAGAAAGCAGATCCAGATAAAAATAAGTCTTGGAAAAAAAAAATTGGGGCGCCCAATATACACGGTGCAAGCCATGTATCTTGTGCGTCTATATTGTACCGGTAGCAGGAGAAAACAGACGCTCGTATTGAGCGTCCGTTTTCCTAACCTGCATTGACAGCCACCTCTCCTGGGCGCCCGATGCCAAGGAGGCACTAGGGATTCAGTTTCCTCTAGCGCCTCCTTTTTACCACGGCAGCTCATTTTAATATTAAATCGCGCATCCGGGGGAGGTGGATCAGCGCGCCTTGGGAGAATGGGCGCTCAAACATGAGCATCCATTTTACGTGCGCCGCTATTGTATCAGCCTGAATGTTTGCATGAGATGATGGTGCAAAGAAGAGAGCTTTGGATTTGTTAGGAGCTGGGCAATATTTTGGCAAAGGGGGGAACTTATTCTGATGGGATGGGTTCCATGTTAATTATGGTGGAACCCGGCTGCTTGAGCTAACATTTGAAAGCTAAATCATGTAGGAAAGATGACAGTGTCTCAGGAATGCATGCTTTGGAGTGAGAGATCTTCTAAGGGGACCAGCATAATAGGAAGTTAGAATATTGTATCTGATAGTGAGGGTGTATTAAAGGCTGAAGTAGTGCGAGTGGAATTAAATAAAAAGCAGACAAATATAAAGGATTCCAAATTACCTGTATCAACTGCTAACAAGCAGGTTGTGAATAAAAATAAAAAATGTACTCTAAATTATCTGTATGTGAATGCCTGATGGCTAAGACCTAAAAAGATAACTTTAAAACAACTGCTTACGGCAGCACATATGCATGTATATGGCCATGCATATTTTATAACATACACATATCACAAACGTGAGTATTATAAAATAGGCATATATTTACTGCACAATATATATGCGTATGTAAGTCAACATACGAAAGCATTCACTGCACTGAAATTCCATATTTCAGTGCATTGAATGCATGTATTTTACCCCCCTATTTTAAAAGTATACAAGCATATATTTTATTTGTGAAGACTTACTCTTGTAACCCGGATTTACACACCTAAGTTGACCAATTATAAAACATGCACACATCGAGGAAAATTAACTAGTTTATCAATTAGTCCACCAATTCTTCAGGTCATCAAGCCTTCCTAATTCTTCAGCCTAAACTCACTTTTGTCTATCCAGATCTTCCACCCAGTCAGTACTACACAGTAAATGCCAGATAGAGATTATGTGTAAAAACACGCAAGGAAGTTGGAAAATGTACATGCAGAAGTGTCTTTTAAAATAGCAACCTGGGAGGTGAATTTTAAGACATATGCACGTATGTTATAAAATTGGCTGTACACGTGTGAATATGCGCCCAATTTTATACAGATGTGCGCATGTGCATGCAAATGCCGCATCTACTGCACAAGTGGGGGGAATTTTATAAGGGATGTGCACAGAAGTTACTTCTCATTTTACCAGTTCATTCCTAGTTTGCCCGGTGTAGGGATAAAACTTCCTAACCAACCTAGTTTTAAAGGCTCCCTTCTCCCCTGTTAGACTTGGGCTTCCATGATATTATTTTTAAACAATGTCTATACCTCATGCTAACTTTTAAACTTTGCATGCACTCTTTTTAGTTTTTTTCTAATATCCTCATTTTAACTGTCTTCCTTTTTAAAGACATATTTCTGCAGTAGTTTTACTTAATATTCTCTCTCCACTGATTATGTTAAATTTGATTGCACTATGATCACTACTGATACGCTGCCTCATCACCATTACCCCTTATACCAAGTACTATATCTAAATTACTCCCCCCATTTGTTGGTTCCAGGACCAGCTATTCAAGGAAGTAGTCACTTGTGGCGCCCAGAAATGTTACCGGTCTAGTATACCCTGATGAGCATTTACCCAATCAATACTGGGAAAATTGAAATATCCCATTATTATTGTGGTGTTAATTTTATTTACCTTTTTAATTTCTGGCAGCATTTAATTTTCTGATTCTTCATCCTTACCAGGTGGATGGTAATATGCACCTACTGCATTATTCCCTGTCACACCTGGACTTCTCCTGCCATATCAGTATCATTTGCATCCTGGTGTCACAGTAATCCCATTGATCATCCTCTGTCCAAGAGCCCTCTGAGATGCCTATTATGTCTAAATCTTCATTTCATGCCACACATTCAAACTCTCCAATCTAAAAAGTGAATTTTCAAAAGATTACATGAGAAACATTTCCTGACATTGTTCCTAAGTTTACCCCCTTGGAGTTTCATATCATAACCCCTAATTTTACAATTTTCTTTGCATTAAAAAAGTTTAGATATTTGTGCATCAAATTCCTTTCAGGTACTTGAGAGTCTGTATCTTATCTTCCCATTTCTCTTCTCCTCCAAGGTATTCATATTCAGGTCTTTCAGTCTCTTCTCATAAGTCTTCCAGTGCAAACACCATACCATATTAGTTTATTTATTTTATTATCAATTATAAACCGTTTTGTTCATTCTATATTGTTAAGACGGTATATAAATAATGTAAAATAAATAAATAAATTTATAACATTTATATTCCGCCTATCTAGAATACTAGGCGGGTTACAACAAAACGTTCATAATAGCATAAATCATGAATGTCAAACACAAAGTGTTTATGATACTCGTGATTTATGCTATTGAAAAGCAGGTTGTTTGTACCTGTACCTTGAATACTTTGTGCAATTCTGGTTGCAGCATCTCAAAAAAGAAACAGTTGCATTGGAGAAGGTACAGAGAAGGGTGACCAAAATGATAAAGATGATGGAAAGGCTAAAGAGGTTAAGGCTGTTCAGCTTGGAAATGAGACAGCTGAGGAGGATATGATAGAGGTCTATAAAATCATGAAAGAACTTGAACAGTAAATGTGAATCGCTTGTCTACTCTTTCAAATAATACAAGAACTAGGGAATACTCAATGAGTTAATAAGTAGCACATTTAAAACAAATTGGAGGTAAAAAAAAATGCACTCAGTGCACAATTAAGCTGTGAAATTCATTGCCGGAGTATGTGATTAAGGCAGTTAGTGTAGCTGGGTTTAAACAAAGGTTCTCTGCATTAAAAAAAAGGTTAAAGGAAGATCAAATGATTGCCTGCATGGGTTAAATGGTAAGGTGAAAGAGACAGTTAAAGCCAAAAAGATATCTTTTATAAATCTGAAAGCAGGTCCAAAATAGGAAAGAGCATAAGTACTGGCAAGTTAGATATAAAATATTAATAAGGCAGGACAAGAGGGAATTTGAAACGATGATTTCCATAGAGGCAAAAACTTGTATTAAAAACTTTTTCCAAGGCAATTAAAAATAAAAAGCCCATGAGAGAGTCAGTTGGTCTGCTAGATGACCAAGGGGGTATAAAGGGCACTTAGGCATGACAAGGCCATAGCAGAAATACTAAATTAATTTCTTGCTTTGGTCTTTAATGAGGAGGATGTTGGAGAGATACCTGTACTTATAATATTGTTTGACTCAGAAGATCTGAAGCAAATCACTGTGGATATGGAAGATGGAAATAGAAAAAAAAAATGACAAAAAAAAAAAGTAACTAATCAATAGGACCAGATGGTATTCGCTTCAGAATTCTGAAAGAACTCAACTATGAAATTGCAGTCCTAATACTAGTAATTTATAATCTATCAAAAACAAAAGTACCTGAAAACTGGAAGGTGGTCATTGTAATGCCAATTTTTAAAAAGGACTCCAGGTATCATACAGGAAGTTATAGATTATTGAGCCTGATGTTGGTGCCAGGCAAAATTAACAAAATGAATGGCCATATGAACAAACCTGACATAATAGAAAAGAGCCAACATGGATTTAGCAAAGGGAAGCCTTGTCTTTCTAATCTGATATTTTTCTGAAGTTATTAATAAATATGTGGCTAAAGGTGAGCCCATCAATACAGTATATCTGATTTTCAGAAGACATTTAACAAGGTCTCAGGAAATAAATTAATTAAATTCATGAGATAGGGCCAAGGCGTCTTTTTTTTTTTTTTTTCAATTGCCAAAGGTAAATAGTGGAGTACCACAGAGATCTGTACTGAGAATGGTGCATTTAACATATTCATAAATGATTTAGAAAAGGGAACAATGAGTGAGGTGATCAAATTTACAGATGATAGAAAACAGTTCAAAGGTTTTAAAACACAAATATATGGTGAGGAATTGCAAAACCAACCTTGTGAGACTGGGGACCTTGTCATCTAAAAGGCAGATGATATTTAATGTGGACAAGTACAAAATGATACACTAGGAAAAAAAAATTATAATTACACAATGCTGGGTTCCATATTAGGAGTTACCTTCCAGGAAAAGGATCTTGAAGTCATTTTGGACAATATGTTGAAATCCTCAGCTCACTGTGCAGTGGTGGTTAGGACAAAGAGAATGTTAGAAATTATTAAGAGAAACATGGAAAATAAAGAGAATATTATCATACCTCAATAGCAAATCATGGGGGCTCAAAAAAGATAAAGCAAATCTAGAAAATGTACAGACAAGGGCAACAATAATGATAGTGGGTGAAACGGCTCCCTTATGAAGAAAGATTAAGCAGGTTAGGGCTCTTCAGCTTGGAGAAGAGGCAACAGAGAGGATATGAACGCATGAGGTGGAACAAGTAAATGGGGAATGATTATTTACTCTTTCAAGTAGTACTAGAGTTAGGGGACACTTCATAAAACTAACTAGTAGTAGATTTAAAACATAACAGAGAGTATTTTTTCACTCCAAGCACAAGTAAATTTTTGAATTTGTTGCCGGAGTACGTGGTCAAGATATCTAATACGTCGGGATATAAAGAGGTTTGGACAAATTACTGGAGGAAAAGTCTATAAACCATTATTAACCGGTAGATTTGGGTAGGCTCTGGGAGTGAGCAACAAGAAATATATTATCTACTAGGGATGTGAATCGTTTTAGGACGATTAAAATTATCGTCCGATAATTTTAATATCGTCTTAAACCGTTATGGAACACAATACAATACAGATTCTAACGATTTATCGTTATAAATCGTTAGAATCGTGAGCCGGCACACTAAAACCCCCTAAAACCCACCCCCGACCCTTTAAATTAAATCCCCCACCCTCCCGAACCCCCCCCAAATAACTTAAATAACCTGCGGGTCCAGCGGCGGTCCGGAACGGCAGCGGTCCGGAACGGGCTCCTGCTCTGAATCTTGTCGTCTTCAGCCGGCGCCATTTTCCAAAATGGCGCCGAAAAATGGCGGCGGCCATAGACGAAAAAGATTGGACGGCAGGAGGTCCTTCCGGACCCCCCGCTGGACTTTTGGCAAGTCTCGTGGGGGTCAGGAGGGCCCCCCACAAGCTGGCCAAAAGTTCCTGGAGGTCCAGCGGGGGTCAGGGAAGCGATTTCCCGCCGCGAATCGTTTTCGTACGGAAAATGGCGCCGGCAGGAGATCGACTGCAGGAGGTCGTTCAGCGAGGGTTCCGGCGCCTCGCTGAACGACCTCCTGCAGTCGATCTCCTGCCGGCGCCATTTTCCGTACGAAAACGATTCGCGGCGGGAAATCGCTCCCTGACCCCCGCTGGACCTCCAGGAACTTTTGGCCAGCTTGTGGGGGGCCTCCTGACCCCCACGAGACTTGCCAAAAGTCCAGCGGGGGTCCGGAAGGACCTCCTGCCGTCCAATCTTTTTCGTCTATGCCGCCGCCATTTTTCGGCGCCATTTTGGAAAATGGCGCCGGCTGAAGACGACAAGATTCAGAGCAGGAGCCCGTTCCGGACCGCTGCCGTTCCGGACCGCCGCTGGACCCGCAGGTTATTTAAGTTATTTGGGGGGGGGGGGTTCGGGAGGGTGGGGGATTTAATTTAAAGGGTCGGGGGTGGGTTTTAGGGGGTTTTAATGTGCCGGTTTTTTGATTTTTCGATTTTTAACGATTTTTCACGATATTTTACCCCCCCAAACGGCAACAATACGATTCCCTCCCCCTCCCAGCCGAAATCGATCGTTAAGACGATCGAGGACACGATTCACATCCCTATTATCTACTCATTTTGGGATATGCCACAAAACTTTGACCTGAATTGGCCACTCAGAGACAGGATGATGTGCTCAATGGGCCTTTGGTTTGACTCAGCATAGCATATCTTATGTTCTTTGCAGGGCCGGTGCAAGAGTATTAGGCACCCTAGGCAAACCTTACAGCCTGGCGCCCCCCCCCCCCCCCACATACACAATTTTAAATTATGCATTTATAACAACATATTTTACATGAAAAATGACATTCTGAGGTAAAATTAATATAGACGTTGTTGTGATAATTTCATGCACTGTTGTGATGCCAACAAGAAAACTTTGCATCTTGGAATTCATATGTCATCATACCTATTGTGATATATTTCTGCATGGTCCTCCTGTATCAGCACAATACTATCTGTCAACACTCAAAGAATAACAACCTTACCTATGAAAAAGAATACCAAAATATTACACCAGAATCTAAAATATCAATACACCTCCTATCAGGAAAACAGAACAGGCTAAGCTACTACAGATCCCTACAGAGAAACCACCTGCTAAGAATGCTTCATCTCAGACTTTGCATGCAGAACACAAACCCTCACCAATTACAGAATAAAGCCACATAAAGTATAAATAGAAATGTGCAGACAAAAACTGAACTGTAAACGCCAGACTCTATACAGTGTAACAATGGAAAAACAAAAATTTCACCATTCCTCGTGAAACAAATCAATAAAATCAAGACATATAAATCATGAATCAAAAAATCATACAAATAAAATAATTTCAAAACAGCTGATGAATAGAATATCCAATAATTAAAGACTCATGCAAATTTTGAAAGCTTTACCAAACATCAATAAAATATTTCAAAACAGCAGACACATCACATACTACTCAATAATTAAAATGGTAGTCAATCAAGAAAAATGAACTTAAAAAGCCACCTTTACTTACCCTCTCTAGCAGTTCTCCTACTCCTTTCCCTTGCAGGCCACACCAGAAGCAGCAGTAGCTGCTGAAGCTGTCCTCACGGTCTTCTTCCTTAGGGACCACAATTTGTCTCTTCTCTCTCTCACAAACACACACCAGTCCCATTCTTAGGACCAGTTTTTCGTCTCTCACACACCAATCATCTCCCCTACCAGTCTCTCTCTCTCTCACACACACACAAGCACACACATACCAATCATCTCCCTGATCAGTCTCTCTCACACATACACACGTCACCTCTCTGGCCAGTCTCTCTCAATCACACAATGCTCTCGCTCTCTCTTACTTTCACACACGCTCTCAATCACACACATGTTCTATCTCACTTATAAATAGGCTCAATCATACACATGCCCCCCTCTCTCTCACAGCCACAGCCAGCCAAAAACATGTTCCACCTCTCTCTCACACACACACACACACAGAAGCACCCTCCCTGTCTCACACCACACAGAAGCACCCTCCCTGCCTCACATACACACCACACACAGATACACACAAAGGCCCCCAGCTGAACAGCTTGTCTTCGGTCTTCAAAAAATGGCGAACCTCTGAAAAAAAGTAATTGCAACGTGGAGCGGGCAGTTGGAAATTGGGCGATACAGGAACGGATAGGACTACAGTCTTGCATTTTTTGATCTGAATCGTGTGGAGGGCAAGCGGTTTTTCCCTGATGAAGAACTTCTTCGAAACTTGGCCAGGTTGTACTAACACGCTGCCGTGAATGGAGGAACGTTCAATATGGACTAAGTAAAGTTAATTACAACCGGGAGGTGTGGGATATGGTATATGAGGTGAACGATTGAAAGCTCAGTTTAATGAAGAATGAAGAGTTCCTTTTTTGAGGCAGACTGTTCCATCTATTCTTTGACAGAAATTCATTTTTGGCAAGATTTAATGAAGTTTAAAAAAAAAAATGAGTAAAAATATTTTTGAATAAATAGTAAAAAAATCAATACAGTGGGACGGTGGTTGTTCGTGATTAAAAAAAACAGTAATAAAGTTAACCTGGATGGTAACTTTAAACTTTTATGAAACAGTTTTCCTCTTTAAAAAAAAATTTTTGGTGTGAAAAAGTGGTTGCAGAAAAGAATTTCTGTCTACAATAAAGAGTATTGAATAAATGCTTGCAATTAGGTTGGAGATTTAAGATAAGAAGAAAGGAAAAGATATAAAAAAAAACCCCAAAAATATTTTTGTATGTAGGTTGGTGTGTTGGTATTGAGAGAATTACTCACATTAGTGGATCTTGGAGTTGGCTTGCCATAATGCCCAGCATGAGTGCAGCTAATAGAAGCTGCCGATGCACATCTCTGGCCTTGCTGCTTTCACCACTGGACAACATAGTCTTCGTGCCCCCAAACCACCACCTGTGGCTTCAATGCATCGGACCTGCTGCTAGAAACAGGTGGCCTGTCTTCACAAAAAGATGATGTCCAGTTTTGACAACAGACGTGTTCAGCATAAAATGTATCTGTTATGGTAACACTCTTGTGTGTGTGTTAGGAAATGCAAGAGAGTGCAGTACTGGCAGTGTCCACAATGTGTCAGCCTTCTGCTATTATATCAGGATACTGCCACCTTGGGGCCACTGCTGGAGTACACCTCCACAGACAGAGCCCACGAGCGTATTTCCTATAATAGATTGTCAATTTAAGAGTGCGCACTAATGGAAAAACTGGGAGCTGACAGCAAGGAGACTGACTAGTTTTATGGCTGTGATTTTAAGTTCCCAGCTCACAACAGCATGTTACTTGAGATATCAAGATAAATGGGCAACAAGACAACTTTACTCCTAGAACATTTTCACTGAGTAAGATTTATTCCTTTCTATCTTTTTTTATTATTATTATTTCTTTTTGTCCCATCTATCTGGATAAGCACATGTGCTCCAACCCACATCTTAATGCTTGTCAGCACTGAAAATAGTTGAGCAGCTCCAGCTATTATGGCTGAATAAAATGAGGAGAAGATTGATGATAAGAGCTACTGTACTTGCACCGTGTCCTTACAGTCCCCACTGCTGGTACATAAGTTAAAAGTAAGGAGAAATTGAAGAGGATGTGGTTGGAATGTACATTACAGTAATTCCAGTTAAAATGGAATTGAAAATCTTGTTCAGAAACCCATATAAAAGCACAAAATGTGATGACCAAAAGGCCCATTTAACAGCAAACAAAAAATTGCTTTGGTATAGTTTTTAATTTCATAGAATCATAGAAGCGTGATGGCAGAAAAAGATTGTATAGCCTTTCTAGTCTGCCCATCCACATCAACTAATTCAGCTTTACAATCCTTAGCACTCCCTCAGTGGTCATCTGTGTTTATCCTAAGCTTTTATGAATTCATGTACTGATCTAGTCTCCACCACCTCCACAGGGAGTTGTTCCATACATCCACCACCCTCTTTGTAAAGAAATGTTTCCTTATATTACTCCTGAGTCTTACTTCCATTCACCTTTACTTCCATTCACCTTGTTCTAGAGCCTCCACTCTGTTGAAAGAGACTCACCTCCTGTGCATGGAAACCTTTGAGATATTTGAATGTCTCTATCATCTCTTGCCTTTCCTGTAGGGTATACATGTTTAGATCTTTAGGTCTATCCACATATGCTTTAGAATAAAGACCACTGATCATTTTAGTACCCAACCTCTGGACCAACTTTATCCTGTTTGTATCCCTTTTAAGGTACGGTCTCCAGAGTTGTACATATTATTCCAAGTGAGGTCTCACTAGGTACCTATACAGAGGCAATATCATCTCCTTTTTTCTGCTAACCATTCCTCTCCTTATGCAGGCAAGCATCTTTCTGGCTTTTGCCATCACCTTATCTACCTGTTTGGCCAACTTAAGATCAGCAGATATGTTGTTCACCTCCATATCCTGCTCTTCTTTGTGCATAAAAGAATTTCAACCCTTATACTGTATCTCTCAGCATGTGCAGAGAGACATGGAGCACAACTCTGAGAAGGAGCTCAGAACAGTTACTCTTTCACAGAGTCTGTTTAAGTGCCATTTCTTAGTGGCACAGGGGTAGATTTTTAAAAACGGCGCGTTCGCGTACTTTTGTTCGCGCTCCAGGCGCAAACAAAAGTACGCTGGATTTTAGTAGATACGCGCATAGCCGCGCGTATCTGCTAAAATCCAGGATCGGCGCGCGCAAGGCTGCCGATTTTGGGCAGCTGGCGCGCGCCGAGCCGCGCAGCCTGCCTCCATTCCCTCCGAGGCCGCTCCGAAATCGGAGCGGCCTTGGAGGGAACTCTCTTTCGCCCTCCCCTCACCTTCCCCTCCCTTCCTCTACTTAACCCACCCCCCCCCCCCGGCCCTATCTAAACCCCCCCCCCTACCTTTGTCCGGGGATTTACGCCTCTCGGAGGGAGAAGTAAATCCCCGCGCGCCAGCGGGCTGCTGGCGCGCCGAGACGCGACCCGGGGGCAGTTCCGGAGGGCGCGGCCACGACCCCGGACCGCCCCGGGCCGAAACCATGCCCCCGGGCCCGCCCCCAAAACGCTGCGTCGATCGGCCCTGCCCCCGACACGCCCCCGACAAAAAACCCCGGGACTTACGCGAGTCCCGGGGCTCTGCGCGCGCCGGCAGGCCTAAGGAAAATAGGCGCGCCGGCACACAAGGCCCTGCTCGCGTAAATCCGGGCGGATTTACGCGAGCAGGGCTTTTAAAATCCGCCCCCTAGTCTTTTATGCACAGACTTTTATGCACAGTCAGATGAATCTAGAACAAGTGGATTATGCACACCTACCAGCAGATGGAGAACGGAGAAAGCTGACATCACAGTATATATACCCCAGCAGTGACCTCAGCCCACCAGTATTCTCCATCTCGACGGTTAGTGGACGTGCATCTCCCCATTGGAAATTGCTTCAATTTTAAGAAAGAGAATTATGGATAGAATATTAATGCCCCTGCTGTCCTGCAGTGATATCAAATGGTCCCTCCCCCAGTTAAAAATTCCTGAAGTGATTTCTGTGGTCCCTCAGAGGTGTGCCTTGGTCCGGAAGCTGGTTTTGCTGGCATGGACTTAGCTGCTTGGGCAGCTGAAAGGCAGGGGGTGCAGGAAGCCGAGCGCAGTGATGACCGCATATTCCCCATCCTCTCGCAGCCAGAGACTGTCTCTGTGCTTGGCCAGGTACGGCTGAGCTCCGGTAATTAAAAAAAAAAAAAAAAAGAGATATTTGAGTCAACTGTAAAAACAAATCTTTAAAAAAAAAAAAAAAAGCCCTCTGACAAATTTGATGTTTTTTCATACATCTATACAAATGCAGCACACTGAGAACTAGCAGGCAGCTATCCTGATCAGCCTATCCTGTAATAGCACTACTGTGTTTCAGATTGTCGGGAGTAATGAGAAAGAAAAGGTTCTGAGGAAGTTTTGATTTCTTGTCATGTGCATTTTCTGTTTTATTTTTTTAAAGACCTAGATTCCTTTCTCTTCTTCTAACCAACCCCCCTCAATATACCCACCCATTCCCATCCTTTTCCATTATTAATCACAGATAGCCGTCCTATAAATATATATTTATCTTTCCAATTGATCACACTGGCTATGTTTTAATTCTCAATGACCTGCTCTGGGAGAATGAACAAGACTGAAAGACGTGCCTGCAAGCTTGGATGAGAGAGACTAACACGGAGTGCACCAGGGAAACCCTGGAGGAGGTTATAGAAGGGACCACAGATGCCATTTCATGGTTTACTCTTTTTATTTATTTCCAAGCATTCTCCTAAAGGTTAGACCCAAAGCAGGTAAAGTATCAAAGCACTGAATACATAAGTATTGGCTGCTTACAGATATGATAAGTGAAGTGGATTTCTAGTTGAGATATACAAAATGTGGGTAAATCGCATAAGAATAAGGAAGCGGGTGCAGTGGATATGAATTGCACATTTGTGGAAAATGGAAATTGATTGCATCCACTTTACCTACATCAGGCAGAAGCCCAAATCAGACCAGTTATTCCATACACTAAGGAGGATTCTTCTGTTTTCATGAGAAAGCAAAGTACTTTTAAGCAGGGCAGCTCTATTAAAGGCAGCCGTTGCAGTTCTCGGCATGTCTTGACCGCTCAGAAAACTGGAAAGAAATAGTCCATCTTTCCATTTAGAACCATATTTCTTACCCGATTATATCTGGTGCATATTTCACCTGCTTGAGAAGTTTTAAAAGCTGAGCAGGTCATGACAGGGCAGGAACCTGGGAACCCACAGTGTTACATACGGGCCGATACAGTAAGACACGCGGGAGAGCCGGCGAGCGCCCACTCTCCCGATGCGCGCCCAGGCCACTCTCCTGGGCATGCGATTCAGTAAAAGATATGCAAATTAGGGCCCATGGTAAAAGGAGGCACTAGGGACACTAGCGTGTCCCTAGCGCCTCCTTTTTGACAGAAGCGGCGACTGTCAGCGGGTTTGACAGCCGACGCTCAACTTTACCAGCGTCGGTTCTCGAACCCGCTGACAGGCCTCCGACTTAATGCTATGATATTAAGTCAGAGGGTGTACAGAAAAGCAGTTTTTTCTGCTTTTCTGTACACTTTCCTGGTGCTGGCCGAACTTAACGCCTGCCTTCTGAAAGTAAAATGTGTGGCTTGGCTGCACATTTTACTTTCTGTATTGCGCAGGAATAACTAATAGGGCCATCAACATGCATCTGCATGTTGCGGACACTATTAGTTTCGGGGGGGGGGGGGGGGTGTTGGCCACGCGTTTTCCACGCGCTATTGCTCCTTACCGTATAAGGGGTAAAAATAGGGTGTCGAAAACACGCGGCCAAATGGGGGCTAACAGTGCGCTCAGCTTGAGCGCACTTTACTGCATCAGCCCGAATGTGAGAAAAATGAATTGGTCATTTGACTTCTGCATCCAGTTTGAGAAATAAGGAATATAAAATAATGATTTTGTGATCCTTTTTTATAGCACTTGGCTTGTAGATTATTAAAAGTTGTAGAAATTGATGTGTTTACATAAAGTATATCTACTCGGGGAGAGTGTGTTGTTTGTCTCCCTGCTCGACATTCCATCCTGTGCCCCCTGCCTCCACTGAAGACACCAGAGCCACCGAGAGAGGGGAGAGCCATCGGTGTCGTCATCTGCAGGCGCCTTAAAGCGCGGTGTGCAGCAGCGTACCAAAGCCGCGTGCCCCTCCTCATGCTTTTGCAGTTAGACTTCCAACACATCATAAAAACCTCTTTTGATGGGTAAAAAGAGGAAAGGCTGTGTGAGAACCTTACCACCAGGTCCCCCCTTCTGTCCCCTCTGCATCTCAGCCCACCATGGAGGTTTTCCAGTTTACTAGCCAAAATGTTTCAGGTGCTGCTGAACTTGGACCTTCAGGTTCCGTTCTTTCAGAGGTGTCAACCTCCCTTAGCCCCGATGGAACTACCCCCCCCCCCCCCCCCTAGGGTCAAGTCACCTGGAGTTGCTGGATAAGACTGCAGGTTTTGAAAAATCTGCTCCATTGCCCAAGTTGAGGCAACCTAGCTGTGTCTTTCGGGTTCCTCTGTTCCTTTGAACCATCTGGAAAAGCCTGCTATAATCTTGCTGGATTCCCCCTGGGTCACCATCACGATGTTGGAAACCATCCAGATTTGATTCTATGTTGAACTCAATGGGTAACGTGTCTGTGTTACTTAATGATCAAGCTCAAAAAATTCAGGAGCATGCTGAGAAAACTGAGGATTGGATTTCATCTGTTACTAAGAAAAGTGTTAATGTGATGAGAGACAATATTCATTTTCATAAGATTAGAAAACCTGGGCAATTACGTCAGAAGATGTAATTTAAGGATGTTGAATTTTCCTAGTTGTTGGAGATGCTTGGGAGGCTTTTTTCAAGTTGTTAAAGCATTTTGCTTGTTTTTTTCCTACTGAGGCAGTGGCAAGTGTCCCTAAAGAAGATCCTTTTGATTTGATAGCTTTCTTGGAGAATTCATCTTTTTCTATAGAGGATAGAGCAACTCTTTGTTGGCATTCTCTAAGGAATCTGATAAGCAATTGGTATTGAAGCTTTTTTTTTTTTTAGCTTAAAAGAATGTTTTCTATGGTCAAATTTCTATTTTTCCTGATGTAACTAGAAAGACACAGCAATGCCATAAATTATTCTTGGCAAGAAAACAGAAGGTTGTAGATATTGAAGAATGTTTTCAGCTGAAATTTCCTTGTAAGTGTATGCTTAAATATCAGGGTAGCAGATATATTTTCTATGATGTGGTTCAACTGGATAACTTCCTGCTTAACAAAGTGGATGTACATGGTGGTGGCTTAAAAATTCAGGGTAATAATATTGGTCCAATTGTGTAAGAATGGCTATTTCCTGTTTTCTCTTTCTTTACTGATAACTCTTCCCGATATGGTTTGTGTGATTAGTTCTCAGTTTCAGATATTTCTTGGGGGTTGTTTTTCCCTTTTTACTGGTTTATGTGAAGTACTTCTATATTTTGTAATAGTTTGTTTTTTTTCTTGGGATATTTTGTTAAAATTCAATAAAGCACATTTTTTTTTTAAAGTATATCTACTCATAGTACATATTCTGCAACATTGTGCGTTTTGTATTCCAGACTTTGTGAATGGGAGCATTCCTCACATGGCCTTACTGATCTCAGTGACTGCCTGCAGTATTATTCTGGCTCTCATCCTCATATTCTGTTATTTCAGGTGAGAAGAAAATACACAAGTTTAAACTTTTCTTTGAAACTTCCTCTTACTTTTCTTTTTAGTAATCCCAAATTCCATTTTATTTCTATATTTTACTTGGTTGACCTTCCATTGCAATTTTTTTTTTTTAGGTAAACATTGACCATTATTTAGAAAGTAAACATAGTTACTTTATTTAAAGATTAATTTGAAACATAATGATGTTCTTTCATTAGAGCTATGAGTACTTCTCCTATGTGTATAATATGAAGTTATTATGAAATATCTCAAGGCTTCAGATAACAGACTTCGCATTCTGGGTTTTATTCAATAACTTTAAAAGGAAGATCTCTCAATAATTGTTTTTCAAAAGTTACACATTTTGGATAGTATCTTGACGGGATCTCTATTTTTCACACTCCTTGCATTTTATTGCATTGTTTTGATTGTCTTTGTAATCATACTTGGCTCCACTCCAAGTAGAGCTGCATTTGCCTTTCAGAGCACTGGTGAACATCGACTCGCTTTGACTGAGTCATGGGTACACAAGGAATTTAGTTTTAGTGTGAACAGAAGTAGCCATTCCTGTCACCATCAGCAGCATAGAAAAGTCTTTTACTATATGATAAGAGATGGCCTGCATCTCCACAGTTGTTTCCAAGATTTCAACCTTTTTTCTTTCCTGCACAAAACCGTTTAGTGTCTTCACTATGCTCTCTTCCTGTGTGTGATATTTGTGTATACCTCCATCAGCCCCTCTGCATTGTCATCGCTTGTAATGTGATAAACATTCTCCAAATTGCACACCTTATAATGCTCAAAAAGACAAAAGGAAGGGAACATGAGAAGGATAAATCTCATAACCAGTTCACCTCATTGTCCCCTGCTGACCCAGCTGCTCCCCCTACCCAAGCAAGACAGGTCCTACCTCCCGGCCTTAAATCGCTGAAAGCCCGGGTGGAACACGGCAGGAGAGCAGGAGTCAGCAGCACAGGCATGCTCTCTTCTTCCCACCCTCCCGCGGCCTGGAAGAGGAAGTGGTGAGCAGCAAGTGTGTGCGTGGGAAGAAGAGACCTTGCTAGTGCACTCGGCATCTGCCCAAAGAAAAGAAGAGAGGTGCAGACTGAAGAATGAGCAGCGCGCCTCAGAGAAAAACGAAGAACGTCGTCAACCCCTACAGCCAATGGGACTCCTTGCTCCGCGAGGGCTGAAAATGAAGTAGATTGCTGCTGCCTTTTAGGGTTAGAAGTGGAGGAGGCTGCAGCTGCCGCTAGTTCGGGGGAGAGGGGAGAGTGAGTGAATGAGCAAGCGTGTGTGAGTGAGATGGCATGTATGTGAATGATTGAGAGCCAGTACATGTGAAAGAGAGTATGTGTGTGATTGAGAGCTGGTTTAGGTGAGAGAGCATGCGAGTATGTGATTGAGAGCCTGAGTGAAAGTGAGAGAAAGACAGCATATGTGTCTGTGTGTGATTGAGAGATGGCTTAGGTGAGAGAGCATGTGAGTAAGTGATTGAGAGCCTGTGTGTAAATGAGAGAAAGAGAGAACATGTTTGTAAGCATGTGAATGAGTCTGTGTGTGAGAGAAAAGGATAGCATGTATGTGTGTGTGATTGAAAGCCTGTGTGTGTAAGCCTGAAAAGATAGATAGCATGTGTGTAAATGTGTAAATAAGAGCCTATATAAGTGAGAGAGAAAAAGCATGTGTATATATGAGTGATTGAGAGAGAGAGGAGAAAGTTGCAAGCAAACCATCCCTCCTCCTGCTAATTCAAAATAATCTCAGGGCACTTGGATATTAAACGTTCCCAGGTATGCAGAGCAAAACATTTTTTGTATCCTTATTATTTTTCATTACTGGGTCTTAGTGTCTGCTATTTCAAAATATTTTATTGGTATCTAGAAATTTTTGATATGAGTTTTTAATTATTGGATATTCCATTCATCCGCTGTTTTGAAATAATCTGTTCTTTTTGTTAGTATGGTTTTTCTGCTACTGATTTTATATTTCTTGATTTGTTTTATAAGGATGGGTGATGTTTCTTTTTTTCCTTTGTTGCACTGCATACAGAAACTCTGGCTTGTTGCGGTTTCCAATTCAGTTTTTGTCTGCATGCTTCTAGTTATGTGTTTTGGTCTCTTTATTCTTTGTTAGGTGAGGGTCAGCACATGTGATTCAGGTAAGGTTCTCTGCTGGGGTGAAGTTTCTGTGTAGGGCTCTATAGCAGCCTGACTTGGTCCGTTTTCCTAATAGGAGATGTATTGGTATCTTAAGGCCTGGTGTAATATTTTCAGTGTTGCCTTTTCTTAGATAAGGTGGTTACTGTTAAGTGCTGGAAATTGGTGCTGTTTTGGTGTGGGATGATTACTATTTATGCAATTTCTGTTCAGACAGAATATGTATCTTTTCCTTGTGTCATTCTTAACAATAAAAATAATACTGGACCTTTATTTTTTATTTCCGCCGTAAATTGTATTGAGCAGTGTGTCACACATGTGAACGTGGTCTGTCAGGTGTGTCACGATGGGAGAAAGGTTGAGAAACCACTGCTCTAAAACAACTTGATTAATAGCAGTTAATGGACTTTTCCAAGAACTCATCCAAACCTTTTTTTAAACCCAGTTACACTAACAGTCCCCTCCCCCCACAGCTGAACCCCCATCTCATTCCCCAGCCTCACCCTCTAATAATATCTACTAAGCCCCTCCTAATCTATCTTAATCCTATTTGCTCCATCTGCTGCAGGCTCACTCCTTTCCTCTCCTGCTCCCTGGAAGGTGAAGGACTGAATCATGAAACAGAGGGCTATTCTCTGAGTGAGATTCAGCACAGCTGGAAGGCACTAAATCTTCAGCCAGCCTGCTGCCCCCAGATTTTTTGGCACCCTAGGTGCAGGCCTTTTGTGCCTATTGACAAATCCAGGCCTGTTGAGGTGAGGGAGATCAGCAGGATCTGTGATATTGCAAAGAGAGAGGAGCTGGGTGAACTAGATGGGCCTTATGATTTTGCCCCACTCCCCACCACACCCCCTGTTAAATTGGACAATAGGGAATAGAAGGTGCAAGGCACAGCTCCACAGTTTCCTGCAGCTGCTCAGGATTACATTCTGTGGCAAAAAATGTGAACATTCTGAAGCCCATTGACAAACATTTCCATTTTTTAATTTACATTATAAAAATTAATTAGTTTTCCAACCTTGCATGTGTTTATACAATGTATTATCTTTTATTGACTGAGAAAAGGGGATCTCAAGTATCCATACAGGGAGGAGATCTCAGGGGATGGGGAAAGGAGAAGGAGAGGGTGAGAAGGCCAGGGATATAGTGAGGAGAGGAACATTAGGAAAAAGGACTGGGGATGGGAGATTGGAAAGCCTGAGGAAGAAGAGGGAGGGTTTGGAATCTGGATGGGAGAAGGGAGAGGATGAGTTATGGGATTGAGGAAAGGGGGAAGGAAGGGTTGGGGGGGTTGGTTCCAGGATCTGGGGAGAAGGGAAATGTAGGAAGGTTCCAGAATCTGGGAGAGAGGATCTGAATTATTGGGGGCGGGGGGGGAGAGAGGCAGGTGTCCCTAGTTTGCTCCAATCCAGTTCCCCCTTGAATCTCCTTTACACTCCTATTCAAGCTGGCATATACACACCTGGCAAACATTGCAACCCTCCCCCCATCCCCCAGCATCTCTCTTCAACCCCCAGTCCGTCCTCCTTAACCTCCCCAAAAAGACCCCTTTACTCTGTTTCCCCTACCCTCCTGCTCTTTGCACGTTGCGTGGGAGGAGGAGGGTTTGGATCAAAAAGCAAAGCGCTGTTCTCTGCTGAGATTCAGAACAGCTGAACCGCAGCAAATCTTCAGCTATTCCACCACCCAGATTTCTGTCACTCTAAGCACAGGATTAGTATGCCTATTTATAAACCTAGGATTGCTGGTTATTAGAGATGTGATTCGGCCGAACCTTCTTAGTTATCGGCCCACTGCGGGAAATTTTGTTTTCCCACGGTTCGGGCTGATTTTATTTTGGCTGCCCCCGAAAGGAAAGCCGAAACCCACCCCAACCCTTCAAATTTAATAGATTACGGAAGGTCAGGTTTCATGCCTTCTTGTCAGAAAATAAAAATCCACCTTATCTATGCTGGTATTGAAGGCCCACACTGACCTTTGATGCTTAAGATATTCTCAACTTCTTTAGCTCCTTAGTGAGAGGACAAGCTAAGTAGCTGAGTGAAATCTTACTCCCCCACCTTGATCCAAGATGACAAGGGCTTTGATTGCTTGAGCAAGGAACTGATGGGGAGTCACATTGAATGAACATTCTAAAGCCTTGACTTGTCTCTTCAACACATGAATCTAAAAAGCCAGGAGGTTTAGGAGGCGCTACATCATCCAAAGTAGCCCCATCTGGAGGTGATTTCTACATTCGGGCTCAGATAATTCCATATCGTTCTCCTGAGATCCATTCCTGGGGCCTTCACTGACCTACAGAGCTGTAGAAAACATTCACTTCACTATGAGGCCAACCTCGGTGCTGGCATTGCCATTCTTTAAGGTAGAGTTGGATAAGACAATTGCCAAAGTTTTCACTTGACACATAGAGCCTGTTGAGTTTCTGGCATCAGGCATCTTGACTCTTCATGCATCAAGCTATCCTCATCTCAGCCTCTCCTTCAGGCCGATACAGTACAGTGCGCTAACCCACGATTGGACGCACGTTTTGAACGCGCTAGCTTTACCCTTGTTCAGTAAGGGGTAATAGAGCGTCCAAAATGCGCGTCCAAACCCCCTGAACCTAATAGCGCCCACAACATGCAAATGCATGTTGATGGCCCTATTAGGTATTCCCGCGCGATACAGAAAGTAAAATGTGCAGCCAAGCCGCACATTTTACTTTCAGAAATTAGCGCCTACCCAAAGGTAGGTGCTAGTTTCTCCGGGCACCGGGAAAATGCACACAAAAGCAGTAAAAACTGCTTTTCGCTGCACCCTCCGACTTACTATCATGACGATAGTAAGTTGGAGGTCCCGAAAGGTAAAAAAAAAAAAAAGTAAAAAAAATAAATTGAAAAAAATAAATTGAAATAGGCCCGCAGCTCGCGGGTCTAAAACGGGACGCTCAATTTTGCCGGCGTGCGGGCTCGAGAACCAACGCCGGCAAAATTGAGCGTCGGCTGTCAAACCCGCTGACAGCCGCCACTCCTGTCAAAAAAAGAGGCGCTAGGGACGCGCTAGTGTCCCTAGTGCCTCTTTTTACCACTGGCCCTAATTTTCATAAATTAAAATACTGTATCGCGCGCACAGGAGAGTGGCCTGTGCGCGTGCCGGGAGAGCAGGCGCTCTCCCACGATTTTACTGTATCGGCCCGCTTTTTTGGCACAGAGTATGTCAGTACCAACACAGGTTCAGTAGCACAAACCTGTCTTGGCTCATTCTGTATCTAATAGGAGTCAAATGAGTTTAAAGCAGGAAGCCTCTCCTGCACCTTGACATTGCTCAGTCATAACAACATAAGAAGTTGCCATACAGGTTCAGACTGAGGGTCCAAATAGCCCAGCATGCTGTTGCCAGTAGTGGCCAATCCAGGATACAGGTACCCGGCAAGTACCCAAACATTAAATAGATCTCATATTACTAATGCCAGTAATAAGCAGTGGCTATTTCCTAACTCAACTTGATTAATAGTAATTTATGGACTTCTCCTCCAGGAACTTGTTCAAACTTTTTTTCAAACCCAGATAAGCTAACTTCCTTAACCACATCCTCTTAACGAATTCCAGTACTTAATTATGCATTGAGTGAAAATCAATTTTCTTCAATTTGCTTTAAATGTGCTACTTGCTAACTTCATGGCATGCCCATTAGTCCTTGTATTATCTGAAAGAGTAAATAACCAATTCACATTTACCCATTCTAGTCCACATGATTTTATAGACCTCCATCATATCCTCCTTCAGCTTTCTCTTATCCAAACTGAACAGCCCCAGCCTCTTTAGCCATTCCTCAAAGGGGACCATTCCATCCCCTTCATCATTTTGTTCACCCTTCTCTGTACCTTCTCCAGCACATCTATATCTTTTTTGAGATGCAGCAACAAGAATTGAACACAGTACTCAAGGTGTGGTCTTAACATAGAGCAGTACAGAGCATTACAACATTCTCTGTTTTATTTATCATTCCCTTCCTAATAATTCCTAACATTCTATTTGCTTTAACCACAGTAGTACACTGACCCAACGATTTCTATGTATTGTCCACTATGACACCTATATCTTTTTCTTGGGTGATAACTCCTAACATGTTACCTCGTATATTTAAATCCTGCTGATTTCCACACTGTATTACAATTGCTTATCTTAATTGGACTTGACTGTTATACTTTCTCTACCTAGGCCTTCCTGCTTCTGCTATAAAACTATTGTAAATGATTTAGAAATCAGATACTGACTGGCACTGTCTTCCAGTCTAATAAGGATAAAATTCTAAATTCTGACTAATACATAAGCAATGACATCCTTTATGCATCTGTTCACTGCTAAGAATCTGCAAACTGACTAATAGCTGGTCTGTGTCTACAATACTATGCATTTTGGTCTTGCCTCAGCACTGCAAGCATTCACAAGAGGATCAGTATTCAAAACTGGCCAGATAAGTAACTTAGCCAGTTATAATTTATCCGGCTAAGTCACAATTTATGTTCAGCGGAATGGCTATGCCACTGAATATACGCGTATAACTGAGCACTTAGCCAGAAAAGTCTAACCGGCTAAGATTAAACCTGCTCTGACAAGTCTAGCTTACCTGTACAACTTCTACAGCTAAGTCCAAATATTGACAGTTAGCCACATAAATTGTATGACTAACTCACTTCGCTCCACCCTGATCCACCCACTGCCCACCCACAGCTTATGCTACTAATTTTGTATCTGTATAAGGGATTTATACATGGGAGCATATTCAGCGGCCACTACTTAGCCACACAAGTCCTGCTTATCCGGCTAAATAGCGCTGAATGCACTTTGAATATTGACCGAAAATTGTCTTGCAGTCTTTGCAGCATTTTTATAAAAGTTGGGGTTTCTAATGGTTTCTTCTTGTATGATTGACTGGTCAAGAATATATCTTGGGCCAGGAGCTAATGAATCCATCAACCCATCTGGGTGTTGTAGTCACTAGGGCTCTTCAGCTACCCTAAATCCAATTGGATCCAGACATCTTGATTAGAATTTATAGAGGCTCTGCTAAACATAACTCAAGCCATGATTTGTCTCCCCACCCACAGGGCAGATAATATAATGGTCACAGTGAGAAGAGTAATTCAGTTGGAAGACATCAACTTAATCAATGTGGAGAATGTTGGGCCTTATGACTTCTATAGTTCATGTAGTTCCAGTATCATGGCTCCACATGAGAAAAGCCCAATAGACCCTGAAGTCTCAATGGAGCCAGGACATTCAGAGAATCCCAGTAGGGTATTTGTATGATATAATTCAGAGATGCTTTGTCTTGGAGGCTTTCCCATTCTAATTTAACCTGGGATTTATCTTTCAAAATTCTTCCTTGCCATATTTTCTTAATTATATATACTTTCAACCTAGATTAGGGAGATTACTGAAAAGGGTTTTGCACACAATGCCCCTGGTCTTTCCAGAAGAAGAGGTTGTGCACCAATCTATTGAAGTGACAGGCAGTTTTAAATACTCAAAAAGCTTTCAGAAAAAGTGGCAAACAAAATTGTCCTAATTCAAGCAGTCAACCAGGTGATGCTGTTTTATTTTGAACAGATTTCATCCATTTGGAGTTCACCTCAGTGCAGTGGTTCCCAACCCTGTCCTGGGGGACCCGCCCCCCCCCTAGCCAATCAGGTTTTCAGGATATTTACAATGAATATGCATGAGAGAAAATTTGCATGCACTGCCTCCAAAACAAGCAAATTTTCTCTCATGCATATTCATTGTGGATATCCTGAAAACCCGAGTGGATGCAAATTTTCTCTCATGCATATTCATTGTGGATATCTGAAAACCTGACTGGCTGGGGGGTCCCCAGGGCAGGGTTGGGAACCACTGCCTCAGTGCAATTAGTGCTTATTACCATCATGTAACAGAGAGCCATCTTTCTGCTCTTACTCTAGTGTCATTGGTATAGTTCTTACTTGAAGTGAAGTCACCATCAAGCCTTCTGTGCTGTCATGGGGACATCATCGTGGTTCTTATGCAACTGATAAAAGCTTCCCTTTGAACCTCTAGGTTCATGTGACCTCAAGCACCAGACTTGGCAGATTCCATGGTTGGTGGCTATCACTTCAACTGAAAGACTCAGTGAGCTTGAGGCCCTAGTGATTAACCTCTTATCATATTTTATTGTCAAATGGTGGCGTTGCACACACACATCAAAAACACCTGCCTAAAGTAGTATTGGATTTCCACTTTAATCAAACATCTTTCCAACGTTTTTCCTTAGGCCACCTTTCCATAAAGGTAAAAAGGTTCTTCATTCCTTGGATTCCAAATGAAATGTGGCCTTCCTCTTAGAATGGTCTCAAGTCCATAAAAGGTTCACTCTGCTTTTTTTTTTTTTTTTTTCTTTTTTTGAACCTAATAGACCAGTGAGAGAGCACTCCATTTCAAACTGGATAGCAGATTACATTTCCTTCTGTTATGCCCAGGTAGGTTTGACCTTAGAGGGGCATGTCCATGCTCATAATATTAGGGACACAGCAGTATCGGGTGCCGCCATTGAAGATATTTGCAAGGCTGTGATGTGGAGTTAAGTTCACACATCCATATCCCATTCTAACTGGACAACACTTCCTAGTGCCATTTTATAATTTTGGAGTGTCTTCCCTGTTTAAACAAAATCACAGAATAGAAAAGGGTTTTCCCAAAAAGACACCTATTGGTGGTGGTTCTGGTTGCTTCCCCTTTTGTTGAAGATGCTTTTAGCTCAGGAGACCCATATGGCATAACACATTGAACTGATTGCCTTCAGTGAGCGAAGTTGCTCACCTGTAATGGCTGTGCTCATCATTTCACCAGTCATGCAATTCCTTCAATCTTCTCCTTCAGAGTTTTATCCCAATTCAAAGTTATTATATGGAACTGAGGGGAGCCGTAGTGGTGCAGGAACTACGACTGTGCTAGAGTGGTGAAAGGCTTTCTCATCTTTCCAGAAAGCTCTGGAAAAATATGTTCAATCAATACTGAGTATGGTCTCATGACTCGTTTATGTGATTGGGGAGCTGTTGTCTTCAGAGAACTTTGCCATCATATTGTGTGTCTCTATGCTTAATGAAAAAAAAAATGCTTGTTTTTCTTTTGCTGTTAGAATAATCAAAATATGTACAATGACGCCATCTAGAGTGTATGCGCTGTTTCTGATGTTCCTCTCGATCCTGCTGGGCATATGCAGTCATGTACATTATTTTAGACAGATCGTTTTCTATATTTATTTCAGACTCTGCCTCAGATGGCCAAATACTTTTTGATGTTATCTCAAATTAATGGACTACAGTTGCCTTACAAAATCCTGATAATAATCTGGTACACTTAAAAATGAGCAAAAGCATTGCTCTGAAAATACAGCTCTTTTGCTGATGTAATTTTGGAATTCATTATTTGCAAACATTCTCCACATATATTTTATCCTTTTTTTAATTTTGGCGTTTTTTGAATGTTGGCAGAACTTTACATTTTGCAGTATCTGTTTTTTTCTACAGATGTATCTACACACTTGAACGACATTATTGTTATTAAATTATTAAGTCTTTGATTTATTTTGAACTGGTAGTGGTGAAACTTTATTTTTTAATTGAAGATTGCTGGTGGAAAAGTGTTTGACCGTCCTTACATATTTCAGACTGACAGCAGTGCAGTATGACTTGCAAAATGGAATTACGCACCATTTCACTGCATTAGTATGGCTAAGAGCCACGATAAAAGCTTGATGGTGCATGGCAATGAAACAGCTCAGCATGAGTAACATTTTGTTTGTATTCATCTCTTTCTGGTGATCTACCTGCACAGTGACCCACTTTGTGCTTTTTTTTGTGAAATTTCAGGTATAAAAGGCAGGAAGCCAGACCTCATTACAGTATTGGGCTGGAGCAAGATGAAACTTACATTCCTCCTGGGGAATCCCTGAAGGACTTGATTGAACAGTCGCAGAGCTCAGGAAGTGGTTCTGGGCTCCCTCTACTGGTACGAAATAAGTTTCTGCTGAAGAAGGGTTTTATCAGGCAAATACGTTGGCAAAACCAATATATACTGTTCACTAAAAGTGCAGAGGCAATGTTGAATGGAAAATAATACTAGGGATTAGCAGATTAATGACTCTGTTCCCTCAGCTCCTAAATCGCATGGTCCTAGATAAAGATACGAGGAGCTGCAAATCTATAGTTAAACCATAAGTGCTATATAATAATAATGCCACAGTATGAAAAATGATAAAAGTTTTTTTTTATTCCAGTAATATGTTTGGGGGTTATATATTATAGCTGGAAAGAGCATGACATTCACTCTTTCATATGTAGGAACTGTAGCCTGTCAACAGCTTAGATTGATTACAATAGTGTTTGGCGAACGACCAGGATCCCAAAACAATTAAATGAAGATATGATTTAGTTGTAAGCTTTGTGTCTACATAAAGCCCCATGTGTAATTTTTAACATTCTGCCAAACTTTGCAGCAATTACACTGCAGCCTGTTTCTAATTCAAGAGGCATTTTAAATGCAGGACATCTAGGAGTTTCAGGTCCCTGGCTTTAATGATTGACTCTTCAATGTTTCACCGATTTGGAAAACACAATGGGAGAAATGACAGGATCAGTGGAAAAAATGCAACTCTATTCTCTCACAGATGGTGTTCTGTGATGTCAAAGTACAGTTTTGTGAAATACAGAGCTTTGAGAGGTCAATACTCAAAAGACTTTGGCTAACTTTGGGTGTTAGATAAATGCCAAGTTTTAAATTTCCTGCCCCACAGAACAGTTCAGTGTTAATCAGGTAAGTCACTACCCAGATACAATTTAGCTGCATAAGAGAGAGGCAAATCAGAGGTGTTCCAAGGACGTAGCTTGTTTATCCAGATAACACTGATATTCAGTGCTAGCTGAATAAAGCTATCCAGCTAAATTGGGTCAGAGAAATGAATATCAAATGCTGGTATTACTGAGAGCTCTGCTGGCATTTACTTTACTATTCAGAACAATGGGAGAAGGTAAGAGCCTCTCCTCTTCCCTCTGACAGGTCGATACAGTAAAGTGTGCTCCGTTGGAGCGCACTGTCAGCCTGCTCTGGACGCGTGTTTTCCCTTACCCCTTATTCAGTAAGGGGAGGAAAACACGCGGCCCACCTGCGGCACCTAATAGCGCCCTCAACATGCAAATGCATGTTGATGGCCCTATTAGGTATGCGCGCGGGATCCAGTAAGTAAAATGTGCAGCCAAGCCGCACATTTTACTCTAAGAAATTAGCGCCGACCCAAAGGTCGGCGCTAATTTCTTCCAGCGCCAGGAAAGTGCACAGAAAAGCAGTAAAAACTGCTTTTCTGTGCACCCTCCGACTTAATATCATAGCGATATTAAGTCGGAAGTCCCCAAAAGTAAAAAAAAAGTAAAAAAAAAAAAAAAAAAAAATTTGAATTCAGCCCGCGGCTGTCGGGCCGAAAACCGGACGCTCAATTTTGCCGGCGTCCGGTTTCCGAGCCCGTGGTTGTCAGCGGGCTCGAGAACCGATGCCGGCAAAATTGAGCGTCGGCTGTCAAACCCGCTGACAGCCGCCGCTCCAGGCCAAAAGGAGGCGCTAGGGACGCGCTAGTGTCCCTAGCGCCTCCTTTCCCTCGTTTGCACCGCGTCGCCTAATTTGCATACTGGATAGCTCGCACCGGCCAAGGGCCGGTGCGTGCGCCGGGAGAGCGGGCGTTCGTCCGCTCTCCCGCGGTTTTACAGTATCGGGCTGTGAGTTTGGTAGACAGTTTTGGGGATGAGGGGGGTGGGGATGTGGATTTGGTCAAATATTATTTTAAGGTAGGGAATGACCAGGATCGGCAGCACTGTAAGCAGTACGAGAGTGTTCTGTAACCTGTCTGATATTCTGCACTTCTTTTCCCACTGATTCCACACCTATCGGGACTGGCAGTGCTACAGACAGTTCTCTCTATTGCCCCCTTATAACTAGACAATTCAAATAGCTCAGATAAGACTTCAGTGTTTATCCACAGAATCACTTTTATTTGTCAGACTTTTCAGGTTTAGCAGTTAGAAGAAAATAAACAATACATATCTCTAAAATCCTTGCTGCTTAGCATCAGTTGATACTAAGTAAAGCTATCACTAGTGGACATAAACAAATCAGAGACTTCAGCTTGCTTTGGATATATTAATAAATGTACTTAGCAGACTTTCCCCATGACCTTAGGAGATTACCTGCCATTTCATGCTGGAGCAATCTCTGGCTGGAACTCTCAGAGTCAGTCTTTGTGGAGGAGAGCTTGCAGTCTTGGTTCTGTCATTCACTGGGGTAAGGGGCTTTTCTCAGTCCAGGAGAAGAGCAGCCAGCTTTGACATAGGCAGCCGGGTAACAGGCAGGACTCTCTTACATCTAGGACAGCGGAGCTTTTCTGCTCAGCAACGAGGAGGGGCAGCGGTGACGCCTCGGGCGTCATCTTCAGGTGTAAATGGTCTTTCTTTGCGTCGCGTCCCCCTTTGCTCTCTCACCCCTGTCGCTTTTATCAGCCCAGACTTACATATGTAAACAGCTCAAGCATAGTCAAGCAGTGGAATGGACATTGTTTCTTCATTTCAGAGTGCTAGCCCACCTTCTCCATCAGGGTGGAGGTGTCGCTGCTCCTTCTGCCTGGCGATCAGGTCTGGGGTCCTGTCACCTCTTGACCAGTGCTGCTTTACCATGTCAGCGATTTTCTCCATGTCAGATCACTGACCCTTCTCTCCCATTGGGGGGGGGGGAGACACTGCTCTTGTCTGATGACCTTGGATAGACTGTGTTTCGTACTCTGGGTAGATGAAGTTGCTTTCGGAGTTCACCTGTGAGCCCCCTTCTTGGATTGGTTGTTTCTTGTTTCCAGGTAGACTTGAGTTGTTTGTGCATCTCTGACCAGTGGCTGTCTTCGGGCTGCTTACTTCATCATTTTTTGAAAGAAGCTTATATCCATTAAATCAAACAAGTAGATCAGATAACCTGGGTAGTATTGTCAAATGTTCCTTATCTTGTTTTTCTGTTGAATCGTACAGGTCAGCATCCATCTTTTAAAATCTGTGTCCCTCTGAGATCAGAAGAAGTTAGAATTTATATTTATACCACTGTTGCTACATTTTCTTGCATATTTTGGGAGTTGCTTAACTCTGTACGTTATTAGACGTAGTTTGCAGGGTGGGAGGACAGCTCACTCAACTTCCTACATCATAGTTTACATTTTGAGGGGGGCATTTGGCTGTGCTACATTTTTGTATCTTGGGGGGTAGGAGAGAGGAGGGGATCGGGCACCTCTGGTCCCCTGTTAAAACTAATATTCAAAAACCTGGTGAGCAGCAAAGTTACCCGGTGAACTTTATCTGAGTAACTTTAGGGAGTTATACTCAGCACAACCCTTTTCTAGGCATGTTCCACTGAATAGCCGAGTAAAGTTACCCAGGTAACTTCATTCTCTGACTTGCTCAATTTGGATTTCAGAGTTTTATAAAATTTTCTTTATAGAATTAAGTTGGGGGATTTCAGAACCCTGACTGACGTTGATTGCTTGCACTAAATTTACTATGTTGAATAGGTTTGATCATTTGTCTGTATTTTTTTACCCTTTCTTGTATTGTACAATATACATAGTTTTCCAACACGCGACCTCGAGAGCCACAAAGAGGTCTGGTTTTCAGGATATCCACAATAAATATACATGAGATGGTTTTGCATGCACTGCCTCCATTGTATGCAAATACCTCATGCATGTTCATTGAAGATATCCTGTTTGTGGCTCTTGATGACCAGAATTGGCCACCCCTATCTTAGTGTATGCCTATCCAGACTGCCCAGTTGAGATTCTTTCACATGAAACATATAAATTCTCGTATGCAACCCAACATCAGCTCCCCTTGCCCCATCTTCTTTTACCTTGATGTCTCATCTAGGGATGTGCAATCGTTTTTTGACGATTAGGAAATTGGTACGATATTTCCTAAATCGTCATGGATTGGGAAACCGATAAAACGATTGCACTTTCCCCGAATTTTCGTCAAAAATCATTTTTTGGCTTAGTTCGCACTAATAAAAACTAACGGTTTTTGTAAGTGCGTGCTATCGGGAGTTAGCGCACACTAAACCGAAAAATGATTTTTGACGAAAAAAAAATGCCGATCCCTGGGACTATGATATTTTTCCACGGCCACGTGGAAACGATCAGGCACCTAATGCACATCTCTAGTCTCATCCTTTTTCTTACCACCGCTCTCCAAATCCATCCTGAACATACCCAGAAGCCTTTAAAGTACTAACCTCATCCATAGTAACTGATAGGCCACTTAAGGCCTAATCATCATCCTCTATAATTCTGGCAAGATCAATAGTAAATTCAACACCTAGGTCCTCTACCCTGCTTTATTACCAAGCACGCGCTAACCCGAAAATCGGGGTCCCCCTAAAAAGAAAGCCCGAACAGCGGGAAAATTTTTTTTTCCAGCAGCGGGCCAAAAACGAAGACCAAACCGAATGTTCTTACCGCTGCAGATCCCCAAGTCCTGAAAAAACTAACAAAAGGGGTTTCAACCTCCCCACAACTTCTTTGTATTCCAAATCTTCAATTTTCTTCCTTCTTTATCCTTCAGTACTCTCTGAAAACCTCTTCACTCTTCCTGTTGCAGAAGCTCAGGTGAAAAATATCTCTGACTCCAATCTTCAGGGAAACAGGGGGCAACCCTTCCCTTCAAGACAAGGTCCAATATCAATCTTCAAAAAGACAAAAAATAAATTTCTCCTCTTGTAGAGACTCTGAATCAATCTAAAAAAAACCAAAAACCCCACAGCTCTCCAGACCTCTTCCGTCTCTCTCCAACTCCAGCTCTCCTTAAGATCAAGGGGTGACATATCTCTATTTTCCTTGTCCTTCAGCCCCTAACCACCCACTAATCCACTGGGCATGCTCTCAGGGTTTATAAACCCCATATTTGCCTCTCCCCCCTAAAAAGTGGGTTAAAGCAATGGGAGAAATTCCAAAACCCAACATTCTTCCTAATGCCCCTAGCTTAGAAAAATATAGATCCATATTCAAAAACCATTTAGACAGTAACTCAAAAATTATCCTTCTAAATAGCAAATGTGCCCTATTTAGCCACCAATCTGACTAAATTATAGCAAGTAGGGATGTTAATCGTTTTTCTGATGATTGAAAATATTGTACGATATTTTCAAACTCGTCAGATATCAGGGGATCCACAAAACCGATAGGAAAACCTCACAAAACATTCGTGGGGTTCTCTTATTGTTTTGGGTGGGGGGGCAGGAATAAAGGGCACCCAAAAACAAAAGATGGCGCTGGCCGTCCATTGCTCCTACCATGTGACAGGGGCTGGCCAACGGCACTGATAGCCCCTGTCACATGGTAAGGGCAAAGTGCCATTGGCGCCATTTTGATTAGTGGCAGCTGCCAGCCCGAGAGCGAGAGATCGCTCCCGGGACCCCCGCTGGACCACCAAGTTAAGAAAGTTTTGGGGGGTCGGGAGGATGGATGCTAAAGAACTAGATTTAAAGGGTCGGGGTGGGTTTTTTGTTTATCGGCTCGGGCGCAGCCGATTTAAAAAAAAAAACAAAAAACTGATTGGACCGCGGGAAAAATAATTTCCCAATGGTCCACGAAACTGAAACCGGAACTGATTCCGGTTCCGATTCGCATCTGTAATAGCGAGATTAAAAACAAGAGGTGTTATGGGGAGGGGCTGAAATATTTGGATATATACATATACCCAATGTTTGACTAAGTTAGCCAGATAACTTTAGGCCTGCTTTAGAGCAGGCCTAAAGTTAACCACTGTTTTGTGGCCAGATAACTCAATTTCCTCGGATATCTTTAAAAGATTTATTTATTTATTTATTTATTTAAACAAATTTATATACCGTTTTCCAGTAAGGCTTACTGACCAAAACGGTTTACAGCAGTAAATAACCTTAACAGTTAAAAGGTTAAAAATTAATACTAAATAAAACTTAAAACAGTAAAATAGGTATGAATAAAAATACAACATTTTAGGTAATCAATAAAAATAATGATGACTAAACAGAGAATGGCCAATTACATTAAAAAATTTTAAAGTAAGAATAAGTAAAGTAATATAATATAATACAAACTTATTTAGTCTTATTTACTTAGCTAAGATGTTTCTAAATCTTTAAAAGCCTCTTGAAAGAAATAGGTTTTTAAAGCCTTCTTAAATTCCTTCCGGCTGCTTATTAGCCTAAGCGAGTCAGGCAATGCATTCCACAGAATGGGGCCAGCAACCGAGAAAGCTCTATTTCTTGTTATACTCAATGCCGCATTCTTCACTGAGGGAATTTCCAATAAATGTTTTCCTGTAGATCTTAGTTCTCTCTGTGGTTTATAGATATGTAAGGTGAAACACATCCAAGTGGAGTCACTATTGTTCAACAGAGAATGGATTAACATGATGATTTTAAAACGAATTCTATATTTAACTGGAAGCCAGTGTAATTTGTGCAGAATAGGTGAGATGTGATGTTTTAATGGAGTACCGGTAAGAAGTCTAGCTGCCGAGTTCAGTATCAATTGTAAAGGCCTAATAGTAGAATCAGGCAATCCCAAATATAAGCCGTTACAATAGTCTAGACCAGACAGAATCAGTGCTTGAAGCACTGAGCGATAATCATGAGAAAATAAAAGGGGCCGCAATCTTTTCAGAACATGCAATTTGAAAAATGAAGTTTTAACCACTTTTGAAATGTGTTGCTTTAGTGATAAGTTAGTATCTACCCATACACCGAGGTTACGTGCTAATTTAGTAACCTTTATGGTTTCAGTACCTATGGTTAAGCAAGTTGGTGGGGCGTTGGTAGGGTTGGATATAAAGCTTAAACACAGAAGCTCTGTTTTCTTTTTATTGAGCTTTAGACGGTTATGAGCCATCCATTGCTCAATTGTACTAATATAAAGTTGGATCAGAGAAAAAGTATCTGCCCAGGATGACTTATACGGAACAAATAGCTGAATATCGTCAGCATAAAGTTTGAACTGAACATTCAGTGCAGATAAAATTTGGCACAAAGGTAAAAGATAAATATTGAACAATATTGGAGACAACGAGGAGCCCTGAGGAACACCGGTTGATTGGGCATATTTTTGGGAAGAAAAGGTGCCTAAATTAATTTGGCAGATACGGTTTGAGAGAAAGCTTCTGAACCAGCTCAAAACTGTCGATTTGATACCTATAAGTTGTAGAGCAGATAATAATAATTTATGGTCCAGCGTATCAAATGCTGCTGAGATATCTAATAAAATGACTACATAATCCGTATAAGAATCGAAACCTCTCAGGAAGGTGTCAAAAGAGGATAGTAGTAAAGTCTCAGTGGAATGTCCCTTCCTGAACCCATGCTGACTCGGATGGAGTATGTCATGCTCGGATAGATAATCTTTTAGCTGGTATAAGACTACCGATTCCAAAATTTTTGCTAATGAGCATAAGGTGGCGATAGGTCTCAAATTAGAAAAATCCATAAAAGATATCTGGGTAGGTAACGCTATCAGAGAAGGAAAAGAAATAAATAACTAAAGGGGCCAGTGACTCAATTCTTCCCCTCCCACTTGCCAAATTTGTGATGCTGTCTATCAGATGAACAGAAAAACCATCCAAATCACACCTGCTTTCAAAATATGCATATGTATACTCAGAGCACATATACACTGCTGCATAATAAATGTGTCTACAAGATGGCTATTACGGTAAGTATTTTCAGGCTATCCTATTCCTTTATTCCCAAGGTCAGAATGCCACATTTGATGGTACATCAAGTACAATGTACTGACCAGGGATGGCTTGGCCTCAGTCAGGGCTAAGCATAGTTTTCCTGCATGGACTTCTTTTACTAGCAGTGGAAGATCAGGTTTACATTTAAACACATTATTTATTGTTGCTACTTCAATGTTTGCATGACACACAAAAAACAAGAGGAGTAAATGAGCTAATACCATGACAAGTAACACTATCATTTTTGCTAGTTTAGAAAAGTTTATTTACAACAAGTTCATTAAATATTACCTATATAAAACATCTTTGGTCAATTTGCTATTGTGAAAAAGGTAAACCTGTTCATCATGATAAATGACATTGGTTAGCTAAAATAATATTTTTACTATGGCATTGTTTTATTTAAACAAAACACCATGCCCTAGCTCACTTTTGAACATCGTTATAAAAATTTGATATTGTTTCTTATTACTATTTTATTTAATTCATATTACCACATTGAATGAATAGTAGTAACACGAGGCCATTGGACTTGTACGTGTTGCCTAAATTTGTGCAAAATTAAATCTACCTGTGTCCAAGATGCTTTCACAGTTATGACAGGCTGAGTAGTTTGATATGGGAACTGTATCCATCTTACCAAGTAAATCCTGCTGCTTCTTGCCAAGCAGGAACCCTGTGACTGTCAACAGAGAGGAAAGTGAATTGCCTGCTTGAATGATTTATTGAGGAGCTTGGCATATCAGTGTCCCATGACCCAAGGCTTCTGAAATTTTTGCTGAGTCTGGGATTGTAACTTTAATCCTTTTCCCTTCATATAAATACATTTAGTACTCGAGAAAGACTGACTGTACTGGAAACTGAAGTCTTCCATTTAGCCACAGAACAAGATAACCAAATCTGTTCTGTAGAGGCCTCCTTCTGTTGTGCTGGAGGTGGACCCTTGGCTTGGCGCAGGATTGGTCCGGCCCTCTGAGGGATCCCAGAGGGCGCCTGCCGCCAGGAGGTGGAGCACACGAGGAGACAGAGGCTGACAGGAACTTCACCAGTAACGGTCCGGGGGCTGCGCGGGTTGAGCTCACCGCCTGGGCTTAGGTGGGCCTATGGGGGTCTCCCGGAGAGATGACGGAGAGGTGTGCCCACCAAGAGAAGAGGTGCGCGGCTGTCGGTGAACAGGCGAGCTAGACCAGAGCCGAGAGTATCGGAGACCACAGGAACAAGGCAGGAACTGAAGGTCCCCCGGGTAGGATAGGCAGCACCAATTGGTCCAGCTCGATGAAGGCCGTGGGTAGTGTAAATGCAGGCGGGCCTGATGGTCACAGGAGGAGCAAAGAGAGTGTCCGAATGGAGCGCAAGGGTCAAAGCCAGGGTATCCATCTGAGGATGGTCAGTCAAAGCCAGGGTCGGTTACAGGTATCAGTCCGAGCGTAGTCAAAGACAAGCAGAGGTCAGTTCCAGGTGTCAGTCCAAGCAAGGTCAAAGACAGGGCCGAGGTCAGTACCGGGTATCAGTCCGAGAGGGTACAACCTGGGTAGTGGAAAAGGACTCAGGAACAGACACTGGAACAAGGACGGCAACTAGCTTCATACTGAGGTGACGATCCAATTGCCAAGGCGAGGTTATGGGGAAAGGGCCTCACCTTAAATACTGGGGCTAGGTGACGTCATTGCTGCGTGCCGCGGAGCGTTTTCCCACCCCGGGCCCTTTAAAGGGCTGGGCGGTCCGTGCGCGCCTAGGGGCGGACCCGATGCGGAGGAGGACGCCGAGAGGAGCGCTGGGAGATCGAAGGGCCTGGGGACGCTGCCACAAGGTGCCGCGGGCGCAGGGAGCTGGACCCGCTGGAGCGAGGGTGAGGTGAGCAGACCCGGGCGCAGTCCTAGAGCGGCCGAGATGCGCAGCACATTCGAAAGTGAAAGGGTAATTGACTTTCCATGTCCGTTCAGTTCTCATCCATGTCACAGCCTGCAGCAATGTGTTGAAAGCTTTCAGTTGTGATGGTGGTTTTTATGGTTTTGGTGACAACCGTTCCACTGGAATTTGGAACGCGATCACCAAATGGCTTATAAATGTGTAAGCCCCCTTTCCCTGGGCACTACTTTTGTAGGAAGGGGGGCTGGCTTTCAGTACTGCAGAATACAGAAAAACTGACCGCAGTGTTGGATCAGGATTCTTCCAATGGGGAATAACTCAAGCAGTAAAACCCAAAGGGATCTCAGATAGGCCAAAAGAAAAAAAAATAATAATAAAGAATCTTCACACCAAATGTGCTCCCAAACTAAAGATTTACTAAAAAAAATAGCAAAAGGGCAGCAAAACAAGAGTCTGTTCCATACTTTTGGATTCTGCAAAATATATAGGGGTCCATGTTCAAAAGCATTTAGGGAGATAACTCAGACGTTTGCTGGCTAAATGAAGATTTAATCTCTTATTCGGCTAAATTCTAGCTGGCTTATAAATTAACTGACTAGAATTTAGCCAGATAAGTTAAGGGCATTCTGGGAGCGTAACAGGAAGAAGTTGAGTTATCTGGCTAAGTTATCCGTCTAACTTCCCAAATTTTAAGAGCCCTGTGCGTGTAAAAATCAGAGGTTATGCGTGTGGTTGAGCCCTGCGCGCTTCGAGCGCATTTTGAAAAGTGACTGGCCACGCTTGTAACTCCCATTTTGTGCAGAAGTGGGGGGGCCAGGGGCGTGGTCTGGGCAAGAGGCGGGCCGGGACAGCGCCATTAAATGCTGTCCCAGGGAAGCGCGTGCTGGCAGCCGGTCGGCGCACGGAAGATACTTCTGCTCTGGAGGAGCAGTAAGTATTAAAATAAAAAAATTGGGGCTAGGTAGGGTTAGGTTAGGGGGTCGGGGAGGAGAGGGGAAGAGGGAGAAAATACAGGGTATGGGGAAATTCCTTCCCAGTCCGCACCTTAATTGGAGTGGACTGGGAACCGGCCTATCGCGTCGCTGCACGTAGGTTGTAAAATTTCCCCCTCCTGCACGTGCGAGTCGCGGGCTGCCCGCACATATGGCACGATTATGCACGCAGACATTGCATTTTATAGCATGCGCATGCCGACGCACCCATGTTATAAAATGATCACGTCCATGTGTGCGCACCGGGAACCGTGTGCACATGGACGCACATGCACGCTTTTTAAAATCTACCCCATGTCTGATTGGGCAAAGGCCTGTCCTAAAATTAGCCAACTATAGTTAATTGGCTGTACCAGTGAATATACCTCCAAAGTTAGCCGGCTGCTGTTCAGACAGTGACTGAATATGTACCCCATATTTCACAGTCCAGACAAGAAAAACTACTGAACACAGGGCAGTAGCATAATTCCCAGGAGTCTCTCCCAGCCTCCCAAGACTTTCCCAGAATAAGTACAGGCTCTCTTGCACCAGTCATAACTTCTTTGGTTACCTGTAAGTGCTGAAGTCCTTCAGAAATGGCTCCATGCTCTTTCCTTAGATGTGCACACACTCCAAAAGTTTTCTCCAACTTCTCTTGTGCAAAAACAGAATAAAGTTTGCCACTGTAGATTTCTAGCACATCACTAGAGATCATTGGACACACAAGATTTGCATATGGTTGAGCTTTCCTCCCTATGTGGAAAAACAAAGGGAAAATTCTTCCACTCCCAGAAAATAGTATCAAAAAGACTGGGAAATAAGCCCACCCTGTCTCTGTGAAAAGACAAGTGGCTCTCCCACGGGAAAAGGTGAGAAACTGGAGAAACCTCGCCACAGAGCAGGCCACACCCTTGCTGCATCTTTCCACTCCTCTAAGAAAAAGGAAGACCCTCTTACAGATTTTAGAAAGAAATTCACCTGTAGGGGGACGGAGCATGTCACTCACTCGCTGTGAATATATTCCTCATATACCTACTGCTGGAAATTTCCACATTAGCGTATAGAAAAGACCTACCAACCTGAACCAGATTTGAACATAACCTAGAAAAATGGTTCCCAACCTTTTTTGTTTCGTGGCACACCTGGCACAGGAGTCACTTTGTTGTGGCACACCAACCACTTCCCTATCATCACTTTCTCTTGTCTTCCTCTACCCCTACCACTTGGCATCATCACCTTCTTCCCTTCCCTATCTCCTCCCCCCCCCTCCCCCCGGCATCATCATCATTACCTTCCCTCTCCTATTATCTCTTCCCCCCTCACTCATATTATCAACATCTTCCCTCTCCCTCACTCCCTGGCATCAATATCACCTTCTCTCTCCACCTCCTCACCCCTGACATCATCATCATCATCATCACTACCTTCCCTTTTACCGCACTCCCTGCCATCATCACCTTCCCTCTCCTTCCACCACTTTCCTGCACCCCTTGGCATCATCACCTTCTCTCTCTCCAACTCCTCACCCCTGACATCATCATCATCATCACTACCTTTCCCTTTCCTTCTACCCCTGTCCCCCACCACTTGGCATTATTATTATATTTTCTCTCCCTCCTCACCCTCCTGCATTATCTTTATCACCTTCTTTTTCCCCTCTATCCCTCTCCCCCACTCTCTGGCATCATAAACACCTTCCCTTTCCCTCATCCTCCAGGCATCATCACCACCTCTTCCCCACCCCCCCTCATCACCACCTCTTCCCCACCCCCTCACATCATCATCCCCCCCCCCCCCCATCTTCATCACCTTCCCTGTCCCTCTTCTCCTCGCTCCCTGGCATCATCTCTTTCCCTCAGCCTTCATTCCTCTCTCACTCTTTGTATCATCATCACCATCTCTTTCCCCCATCCCCAGGCATCATCACCACCTTCCACCACCTTTTCCCCATCATCACCTTCCCTCTCCCTTCACCCCCCAAGTGGATTATGCATTTCTACTAGCAGATGGAGACACAGTAACTGATAACACAGTATATATACCCCTGCAGTTACATCAGCCTGCCAGTATTCTCCATCTCCAGCAGATGGTGATGTGCAACTTCTGACTGGGGATTGCTTCATTTTAAAATAAAGGAGAATTAAGGATAAAATTTGCCCTGCTCTCATGTGATACCAAATGGTCCCTTCCCCAGTTGAGAATTCCTGAGCTGATTTCCGTGGTCCCTCAAATGTGTGCCTTGGCTCGGTAGCTGATTTTGCCAGTGTTGACTTAGCTGCTTGAGCAACTGAAAGGCAGTGGGTGCAGGAAGCCGAGCACAGCGGTGACTGCACATGCCCTCTTCCCCCCGCAGCTGGAGACAGTCTCTGTGTTCAGCCAGGTATGGCTGAGCTCTGGTAAGATACTTAGCAGGTTTTCCATTATAAAGGGTTTCCTCCTTGCCTGGTCTCTGTGCTTGGCCTGCCTGTCCATTTGTTCCGCTCCGTGGGAGGTCAAGGGACGTGGGCAACCTAGCAGGTTTATCAGCCTCCTTAGGCTAGGCCCTGCTCCGAGACTTTTCACTGCGCACCATGTGGTGGGCTGCAACAGCTTTTCGTGCGCTTTCTTTTTTTTTATCAAAATCTTTTTTATTGGTAGTGTCTGGTAAGTAACAACCATAGAGCACTGAGAACAGTAGAACAATATACACAATAATAAGGAAAGGAAGCATCAATACAGGTATTACCCAACACTCCATAACATTTTGTATTTTCATAGGGAAGTGGGATCCATACGGATACCCTCAACCCCCCCCCCGTCCAAACCTCCCCAGCAAGCATACCACATTCATCCCCTTTCACTTCCCAATCAAACCACCCCCCTCCCCCCCCTCAGGAACAGTCCAGTCCGAAGTATATCCATTCAGTCTAAGTTCGTCCTGTAGCTCCGCAGGTAAAGCCAACACACAGGAATTCCAACAGGCGCAGTAAGTTTTATCCAGAGGTCGATGTCCCAGCGAACATGCCATGCGTTCCAGAAGAGCCATATCAGCCATACGCCGGGCCCAGGCAAGGTAGGAGGGGCTGCGGCAGGGGTCCAGCCAGTCCGCCAACACCGTGCGGCACGCCAACATAACCGCCGTCCTTTCAAAGCGTGACTTGGAGCCGCAGCCTAGCATCGTGGTCGGGATAGAGCTACTAATCAATATCAGCCCCGTAAGGCTAGTAGTGGCTCCCGTACACTGATCGATCACAGTCATTATGGCAGTCCAAAACGCCCGTAAAGAGGAGCAGGCAAAGAGTCTATGCGCCAAAGTCCCAACCTGCAAGCCACATTTAAGACACGTGGAGGTGGGTGTAAGCCGCATTTGATGTCGCCGGACATCGTCGCAATAAAGCCAATGCAGAATTTTAAATTGCACCTCTCGAAGCCCAAGATCCGGGAAATTTTTATTAAGGCGTACAAACTGTGCCAGCACCTGAGCCCCCGACACAGGATTGCCAAGCGCTTCCGTCCATCGGGCCGCCAAATGAGAAGTTCTATCAATGACACGAAGTTTCTGCCCCACAGTCTTCCATCCAGTGATAGTATTAGCAACATATGCAGTATCAAAGAAGGCGTCGGCAAACTTGACCTCCTCAGCCAGCGCAGCTGCAGTCCACTGATGAGAACGGATGTAATGTCTGGCCTGAAGAAAGGCATAAAACTGCTTCGATGAAAGATGATAAGTCCTTTGTAACGTAGCAAAATCCAACAATTGACAGGCATTTACATCATACATGTGATAGATAAACATTAAGCCTTTATTTGCCCAAGAGTGAAAAATAGCCCCACTATCTTGACCCGGCAAGAATTCCAGATTCCGTACCAAGGGGAGGAGTAAAGACCGAGTCCCTGGGCACGGATATAGCCGCCGCCACCAAGACCAGGCCTTAATACAGGGATGCAGAAAAACTGCTGGGTAAGATACACCAGCCCGGTCCACTGCTCTGGATTGCAGAATACTGACAGGGGAAAAAGGTGCAGACATGCTCAGTAGCATGCCAGCCGCGCAAAACTTGTAAGTACCTGTCAGCCATTCCCCGATGAACCTCAACTGGCAGGCCACATTATACAAGCGGAAGTCTGGCATGTTGAACCCTCCCCGCTCCCGCTGCAATTCCAAAGCAGGATAGGGTAGCCGCGCCCGCTTTCCCTGCCACAAAAACTTTTAGATACTGGAGCGCAAGCGCCTGATATCCCTCCCTGTTAGCCAGCAAGGAACCATGTGCAAGACATACAGCAATTTGGGCACAACTACCATTTTTATCAATGCACACCTACCAAAAAACGATAGTGGGAGGGAAATCCAAGCAGTCAATTGACTGCTTAATTTCGCTATACAGGCGGTGACATTTAGAACATACAATTTCTTCAAATCCCTGGGAACCCAGATCCCCAAATACTTCAACCGGGTCGGAGCCCATTGAAATGGGAAAGGGCCCCCCCACTTGGTCGGCAAGCATTCATCAAGGGCCAACGCTTCCGACTTAGAGTAATTGATACGCAAGCCAGCAACCAGCTGAAACTGATCGAATAACCGGACAATCACTGGAACACTTTCCCGTGGTTTACCAACAAACAACAAAATGTCGTCGGCAAATAAGGCAATCTTCAAGGGATAGCCACCCACACTAAGACCCCAAATCTCCCTGTCGCCCCGTAAACGGATGGCCAAAGGCTCCAAGGCCAGGACAAAGAGCAGGGGAGACAGAGGGCAACCCTGCCTAACACCACACCGAATAGGAAAGGCCTCCGTAGGTAAGCCGTTCACCAAAATGGTAGCACTGGGGTTAGTATAGAGGACAGAGAGCCAGCGAAGGAATGGGCCAGTAAACCCATATTTCCCTAAAGCCCAAAACAGGTAATCCCACGAGAGCGAGTCAAAGGCTTTTTCAGCATCAAGACTCAGTATCAAGGCCTCCTCCCGGGACTGATAGCCAAGAGCAGCTAGAAGACGGCGAATATTTCGCACTCCCTGTCTGCCTTTCACGAACCCAGTTTGGTCTTCCTGAACCAAGGCCGGGAGAAAGTTCTGTAAGCGGGCAGCAAGGACAGAAGACAAAATTTTTATATCCACATTAAGCAAGGAGATGGGCCGATACGACCCCACCTCCAGGGGGTCCTTCCCCGGTTTAGGGAGGACCACTATGACCGAACGGTTAGCATACTCTGAAAGAGGGACATCCTCCAACAAATTAGTAAAGTAAGCCTGTAACGGGGCCAGAACGGGAAAGCCTAAGAGTTTATAATACTCGGACCCAAACCCATCTTGTCCGGCTGCCTTGCCTAGTTTAAGATTTTGTATTACAGAGTAGATTTCTTGGGAAGTAATAGGACCATTTAATTCCAGGAGATCCTCCGGCTGGAGCCCCGGCCACGACAGCCCTCGAAAAAAACTCTCCGCCTGATCCCCCCCCATAGGTTTAGTATCATAAAGCTGAGTGTAATACGCTAAAAAACGGGCCGCTATCGCATCCTGACTAGTCTGATGGACTCCATGGACGTCCCGAAGACCCGATACTACCGTTTTCAGTCCCCTCGGCCGCACCAAATGCGACAAAAACTTTCCAGTCTTATTGCCATATCTATGTAATTGATAACGATAGTATCGAATAGATTTGGATGCTCGCAAGTGTAAAAGAGTATTCAAAGCCAGGCGAGCCGAGTCAAAGGAGGCCTTAGCCTCAGGCGTCATGGAGTCCGTATGTGAAAGCTGAGCTACCTTCAAGCGAGCCGTGAGCCGGAGGATCTCCGCATTTCGCAGCCTATTTTGCCTCGCCACATAAGCTATGATGGCCCCCCTCATCACTACTTTCCCTGCCTCCCAGACTATGCCGGGGCCAACCCCAGGAGTACAATTATGCTCCACATACTCTGCCCACTTATCTTGCAAATATAATTTAAATTCAGGATCCCAATACAGATCCGGGCGCATACGCCAAGAAAAGGGTAAATGGGCCGTTGACCCCCAGCTAAAAGTCATAGTAATCGGGGCATGATCCGTCAGCGCAATGGGTTCAATAGAGGTTGCTAGCAAATGAGGGAAGCAACGTTCAGACAGGAGCAGATAATCTAACCGAGAGTACGTATGATGTGGATGTGAGTAAAAGGTAAAATCCCTGTCCTGAGGGTGGAGGACCCGCCACGCATCTATAAGCTGCATCTCCTGGCAAAGCAGATTAACTCCCTTAGTCCCATCAGCCTCAGAAACCAGTTTGGGAGGTTTAATATCTGCACTTTTGTTCGCCACCATATTAAAGTCACCGCCTACTATGAAATCATGATCCTGGAAGTCCATCAACAGGCGTATTAACGCGTTAAAAAACCCCGGAGAGTACACATTCGGGGCATAAATGTTACAAAAGACCACTTTCTTTTGATAGAGAGTGCCCGCCACCAGGACATACCGCCCCTCGACATCCTGACAAGTCCGAATCAATTGAAAGGGCAATTGTTTGTGGATGAGGATGGCAACTCCCCTCTGCCTCCTATTAAAGGAGGAATAATAACACTGGCCCACCCAATCACGTCTCAATTTAGCATGTTCCGCATCGCCCAGATGGGTTTCTTGAAGGAAAACCACCTGCGCCTTCAGGCGTTTAAACAACGCATTTAACTTAGTACGTTTGATAGGGGAATGGATTCCATCTACATTGAGAGAAACTAGCTTAACCTGGGTCATGAGAAGAGAAGAAAAACCAGCTTAAACCCGGAAGCCCCATAGGGTTCCTAGAAACAAACAGCTGAAAGTCTCCACGGCCTCCCAGCCTAGGCCGCAGGGACAGAAAAAGGAAGGAGCATACAAAACAGAATAAACCCACAATAAGGATACACTGCTTAGGAGACCATCCCATATCCCCTTGCCCACTCACTCCCCCCCCCCCGACATTCACACACTCTAACCCCCACACTCATTCCCCCAAACCCACCAAAACCCTCCACCACTCCCAGGTGCGGGGTCCCGACCTACTGCTACAAAGGTCGGAGGTCCCCACCCCCAGCCCCACCCTGCCCCCCCTCCCCCCAACCAAAACCAAGTACCCCAAACAACACAACAACAGTGCCCAACCATCAATCCCCCAATAGAAGTCCGATCACTGCACAGGCTTTATGGGGGATGAGAAAATATCAAGAATTCCCAGGGCAGAACTCAAACGCAACAAACAGCGAACCAGCTGACCAGTGTGTATGATAGACAAAGGAAATTGGCACTGAGGTCAGTCCAAGACATGTGGAGGCGAAGAAAAAATCTTTCCAGGGGTTAGAACAGTCCTCAAGAGCTGTATTGGAGTCAAATCCTCACCACTCCGCGTAAGGGACTGTCTGTTCACTCAGCAGCACCCTGCGGAAGCGATGCCAAAAAACTATCCGCTTCAGCTTTGGAGAGTAGGAACGTAGTTTGGTTATTATGGTGCACCCGCAACTTTGCAGGGTATAACAGGGCAAATCTAATGCCACGCCGATGAAGAGCCGTGCAAGCCGGGGCCATCAACTTCCGTTGCGCTGCTGTGCCTGCAGAAAAATCATTAAAGAGCAGTAGCCTGCAGCCAGAGTGCTCCAATTTCTCCTGCTGTCTGTACGCCCTAAGAAGTAGGGTTTTATGGTGCCAATTTAGTATGCGGGCCATAACAGGTCGGGGCCGGCCTTGTCCCTCCCGCAGGGGGCCCACACGGTGCACCCGCTCGCATTGCAACCGCTCTCCCGCCAAGTCCAAGCCCACCTGATTAGGGAGCCAGTCCTCAACTATGGAGCGGAGTTCCGCCTCAGTAACAGACTCGGGCAGGCCGATGATTTTTAAATTGTTCCTCCGCCCACGATCCTCCTGTTCCTCCATTTTAGCCATCAGGTCTTTTTGCTGGGCCCTCAGCTCAGTCACATGGCGTTCGGAGGCAGCCATTCTGTCACCCAAATCAGAGATGGTGTTTTCAGCAACGTCCAGCCGCTTTGAGTGCCCTTCAACAGCCGTTTTAATATCCTCTATAGCCGATTGCAGCTTAATCAGCCTACCATCCAGGGCTGCCGTGACGCTATAGGATATTTTTTGCAAGGCTCCCTCTGAAATTTCAGCCAAAACAGGCTCAGCAGGGGCGGGCGACTCCGCCATCTTGGCACCACGCGGTTTCTGCAGCCGTCGTTCTGTCCTGCCTCGTGTGCCGGTGCGGCGCATTCCACGCCCGGCAGGCACGGAAATGTGAGCAGGGGCACTTCCCACAGCGGTCGGGGGGGGTCCAGGGAGCCCACAAGAGCAACAAAAGTAAGTAAATTCGGTAATTACTGAGTGGGGCCGCGGAGCTCTATCCCCCTGCTTCCGTCTCGTCTTACGTCATCGCCGGAAGTGTTCGTGCGCTTTCTAACGCTACCCTCTACAGGATCCTTGGTCCGGCGTGTGCGTCCGGGTGGTGCGCCCAGTTTTTGGGCACACAGTGGGGCCTTGTAGTTTGTGCACCCACATTAAGCAACGTGTAGTGGCCGCATGCTTACCTATGCGCACAAGTGGTACTGTGCGCTTAAGTTTTTTGTGCGCTTAATTTATGGCCATCTAGATAAGTGCCTTGGTGTGTGCGTATAAGTGTTGGACGCATAATTTGTAGGCACCTATCTAAAAAAAAAATTTTTTAAATCCAGGTAGATGCACGCCTCGGCCACTGCTCAGCACGTTGTCTGCCATCATGGCACCTGTGCCTAAGAAGCCTAAGAGTCTTTCTCTTTGCACTGCTTGTAATATACGGGCATCTCAGCCAGGAGTGCCTGCTGATTTGTGCCAGTGCTGTTTGGAGGCTCAGGGTGAATTGTCTTCCTCAGATTTCACAAAGCCTGGTTCTTCCCACCGGATGTGGGTCTGGGTAAAGAAAATTCAGGTGGGGGCGCCTGATTTTGCAACTCCACTAACTGGTTCCTCAGAAGGGGAAGGTAGCTCAGTGAGCACACCTCAGGTCCCTCCCAGTCTGGATGCTTCTAATTTTTCATGGGTAGAATTTTTCTAGGGGTTGCAATCCTTCCTTCAGGCACAGTCCTTGGCTCGGTCCCATGCTCCTAGAGCAGAGGTACAGGGGAAAAACCTTGCCTGGATTTTTTGTTGTGCACTGGAGTATTCCTGGAGCAGCAGCAGATCTTCTGAATGGTGATCCAGATGGCACGGATGATGCCAATCCTGCTTCTCTTGAGGATGGTGCAATTCCCCTGGATTATGTTGCGGTTCTTTCATAGTCATGAACTGATAGCTCTCATTTCACATACCTTAAAAATTGCTTGGAGTTCCTGGGGCAGATTCAGTGTCTGAGCCAAAGAGAAATCCCATTTTCGTTTCCTTGCGTACAGTCTCTTGGTTTTTCCCCGTGATGAGGGCCATTCAGGAATTAATTGATCTCTAGTAGGGTGCCCCAGAGGCTATTTTCAAAGGGGGGGGGGAATGATTTTGGAAGGCCTCTACCCTCTGGATCCAGTGGTAAGAGAGCTCTTATGTTTTTTCCTAAGTTGGAAATGCATTTCTATGTTCTGTCTCCAAGCGGATCACTATTCCCGTAAAAGGAGAAGCAGCCGTGAAGAATGCTAAAAAGATTGAGCATTTGAAGCAGTGGCAGTTACCTTACAGATTGCTTCTTCTCGTTCCTTGGTGGCTCACTCTTGTATGCTTCTCTCCCAGGACATTTGTGGAACCACGGCTGCCTTCTTGGCTGAGGTGGGCTGTGATTTGGTCTGCACTTCAGCCAGAGGTGTGGCTTTGATAGTGGCAGCCAGGCATCAGTAATGGTTGAGAAATTGGCCGGCTGAAGCACCCTCCCAGGCTAACCTCACAAAATTGCTCTTTAACGGCTTGCTTTTGTTTGGTTGTGAGTTGGAGAAACTGGCCAGCAAGTTCTGGTTCCTCGGTTTTCAGAAGATGAGAAGCAGGCACAGTGCTCCCTTCACATGAGAGGCTGGGCTAGAGGATCCAAGCATTTTCGACCCTGTAGAGGAGCGACCTTCACAGGATGTGACCCTTTGATGGGTCTCAGTCCTTTCATTCCCGACAACCCAGAAGAGGTGCAGGCTCAGGTAGTTGAACCTCCCGAGCCTCCCAATAAAGTTTTGCCAACCCACCCCTGGGAACAAGAGATAGGGGGACACCTCTCTCTCTTCTGTTAGAGGTGAGTCGAAATCACGTCAAATCAGTGGTTCCTTGAGGCGAAACGAGAAGAATATCTGCTGGGGTTTCTCTGTGTTCTTTGGGGTGTGTTCATGGTGGCTCCCTGCCACTCGTCACAAAAAAAAAAAAATGGCAGTGGAAACTGGATTGGCAAGGCTCCTCAGGGCTGCGGTCCCAGTGCCCATGTCTCATTATTTCATTGTGCCAAAGAAGGAGGGTTCTTTTCGTCCCATCCTGGACCTCAAAGGCATCAGTCGTCATCTGCAAGTGAACCATTTTCGCATGAAGATATTACACTTGGTGGTAAAGGCTATGCAATCGGCATCTTATTTCTTATGTATTTTCTCCTTAATGCAACTCAAATCAATACTTTTCATTGAATAACAACTCTCTTACTCGTATACTGATTTCAAATCATTGCTGTAGTAAATTTAGGTAATGAAAGGAACCACCGCTCACTGTTTATTTATTTACTGCGACTGGATTATATCTGTTTGAAACTTAGTGCACATGTTAGTGTAAAATGTGGCATTTTACTACTTAGACCTGCAAATAGTATGAGGTATACCAGAGCTTACTGTGGCCTGTATGTTGATACTGCAGCGTTTTTTCTTAATTCAAGCAGTATTTCATGTAGGAATGCACCATCATAGTAAATCGTGGCCAGCAAGTTTGAAATTATGCTTTCTTTTAATATTGTGCTTTGCTTTTTATTGATATATTTTTTCCTTATTATTTTATCACTTAATTTTAGCTAGCAAGAGAAGAGGGACGTTATTAATTAACACCCTTACTATTATGATCTTTCATTTTTTATTTTTTTTTATCTATTGTGTGGCAGTATTAGGAGGTGGGTCGTGTACATGATTGACATTTCTAAACTATGCCAATCCATAGATTCTGCTTTTTAAGGTAATATTCACACACATATTAATGTATTGTTTGATCAACATATTTTGTTTCAAACTATCAGCAGCAATGCGACCCATTAAATATTTAATTTGGATGCCTTTCAGAGAACCAATGTTTTTAGCACTGGCAGCTTTGACTGCACATGAATTGCATTTAACTACAGGTGGACCATTGTTTGGTGAAATTTCCATGTAGTCATTTGATATTGCTGTGATTAGTAAAGTATTTGTTTTACAATTGTATCCCCATCCCCTTTTTTATCTCTTTTGTCTGTCTCATCCCTTCATCTTTTCTCCCTTCCTTTCTTTTCTCTTGTGTTTCTGGAATAAGATATCTGTGTCATTAAATATATTATGTTGAAATCATTTTGATGTATGCGTTCAGTCATGATTCTTTATTATTTTTGTTTTTTCTTTCTAGTCTATTGGTATATATATATTTTTAATATGTTATGATATATATATTTCCAAAAAAATTACGTGTAGCTGGAAAACTTCAGGTCGGTGGAGGTTACATATAGAAATCACAACACTGAGAAATAACTTACTCACCAATATTTATATCTTATGTTTTGTAAGATATGACCATCATAATAGGGCATATGTCATATTGTGTACAAGACACATTCAATAACTATGCCAATGTTTTGTAATCATCGGTCATTTGGAATTTTCTTAATCTTTTTCTTTTGCATGAATAAAAATCACCCTAATGTGTTCTAAGTGTCCAGATCAATATTCTACTTGAGATGACATGCCCAAAGCTGATGTTGTACTCTAAGCTGCGCCCGACACAGTCCGTGTTTTGGAATATCAATCCTTCCTCGTGGGGCGATAAGTCTGTAGAGCTCTGCTGCCATCATTTCTCTTTTTACCGAAAGTGGTCTCTGAGTTTCAGTTGAACCAGTTAGTCTCCCTGCCATCTCTGGTCAGGGAGAGATATGTAGAAGAATCTCTTCTGTTGCTGCCCTTGGATCTCAAGTGGCATATTGTCAGGTTACTGGAGGTCACTGGGCCTTTGCATAGGTCGGATTGCCTGTTTGTCCTCCACGGTGGTACTAGACAGGGAGAACCAGTCTCGCGGGCTACAGTAGCTCGCTGGATTTAGGAGGTAGTCATGACTGCATATGTGGAACCTGGGAAGGCATTACCTAGTTTGGTTTGGGCCCATTCCACTTGAGCTCAGGCAGTGTCTTGGGCAGAAGTTCTCTGTTGACATTTGCCAAGCTGCGACGTGGTCCTCCTTACACACCTTTCCAGGTATTATCGTCTGGATGTGCAACCCCGGGAAGATGCAGCCTTTGCATGTGCGGTTTTGACTGGACCGCAGAAAGTCCCCCCCCCCCCCTCCCTATTCGGGAGTAGCTTGGGTACATCCCACTTGTTCTGGATTCATCTGACTGGATGATGAGAAATGAAAAATTACTACTTTCCTGATAATTTCCTTTTCTTTAGGACATTCAAGATTAATCCAGCCTCTCTCCCTTGGCTGCCGTCTGATTGCATAATGATTCTCCTGTGTGCCTACATGTTACGGGGCTTTACTGGTAGATGTTACTCTGGTCCCTAGACTAGTGTTATTACATTCTTGTCTGAGCTCAGTGTTGCCTGTTGGCTGAGTATTGCAATGGTAACCTGTTTTTCATTAAGTTTTTTCCTAGTCTGTCCACAGATGCTTTTGAAGAGAATACTGGCATGCTGATGTAACTGCAGGGGTATATATATACTGTGATCCTCAGTTTACTCCGTCTCCATCTGCGGGTAGAGATGTATAACCCACTTGTTCTAGATTCATCTCACTGTCCTAAAGAAAATGAAATTCAGGAAAGTAGTAATTTTTCATTCACCCAAATCCAGAACTGAGAAAAATGTACAGTCAAAAGATATTTGACAAGATTGATCAATAAAGAGTAATCTCAACTACTATGAGAAAAAGAAATATGGCTCAGATGCCTTGTGTATCTTGGATAAACTGTATAACCCCCACAATTATTCTACATTTTAGATTGACTCACTCTTGCTGTATCAGGTAATACATCCTCTTCATCACAGTATATATGAATCCCATTATCTTTTTTTGTATAGGCGGTCTTTCTGCTGATATCAGTTATACCTGTAATTGGGCAGAGGAATCCCACTGACCATGCCCATGCCTGTAATGTCACATTAAACCAAAACAAGAAACTAAAAACACTTGCATACTTCATTCACCATTCAGCCTCATTTTAATCTGATCCGAACCGCTCTTACAGCCATACTTCAAAAGGGGAGAAAGGAATAGATAATGAAAAATATTATGGGAAAAACACTATCGTAATTGGAAGCAGTGCCATAGTTAGAGAATTTAGTATAGTATACCAAAACAAGGGGAAGCATGTATTCTACCCTACCCTACCTTTTTTTTTCAAAATGTGAGTGACAGTAGCCACTGCTGTCATATACCATCTCTGACAGTTGTCACACTCCTCTCAAAGATGTGCTCAGTGCTACTGCACTACATAGTAAATAGTAAATGATGGTAGATATTGGTCAATCCAGTCTGCCTAGCATTGTTTATGGTAGTAACTGTGTTTTGTGCAGGTTATCCCCATGCCTTCTGTTAATGGTAGTAACCACCGAAGCATACAGATTACCCCGTGTAGAAATGTTACACCTAATGTTAATATAGGTTATCCTATTTCTTCATTACTATCCTTTAGCCTCTAGGGATCTGCAGTGTTTATCCCAGCCTTTTTGAATTCCAATATCATTCCCGTCTTCAACACCTCGTCCAGGAGTGCATTCCAGGCATCCACCACCCTCTCTGTGAAACAATATTTTCTGATGTTGGTTCTCAGTCTTCTCCTCCGAAGTTTCATATTGTGACCCCTTAGTTCCACAGTTTCCTTTCTAATGGAAAAGGTTTGATGTTTGTGCAGCGTTTATACCATTCAAGTATCTGAAGATCTGAACCATATCTCCCCTGCACCTCCTGTCCTCCAGTATTTAAATCCTTCAGTCTCTCCTTGTAGGTCTTTCCAAACAGACCATTTTGATTTCCTTTTTTTGGACCACTTCCATCCTGTCTCTAACCTTTTTGAGATATGGTCACTATAACTAAACACAGTATTCTAGGTGAGGACTCACCAAAGACCCTGTCCAAGGGCATTATTACCTCCTTTATCCTGCTGGTTATTCCTCTCACTATGCAATCCAGTATTCCTCTGGCTTTAGCCACTGCCCTGAAACATTGCTTCATTGCCTTCAGATCTCCAGACACTATCACCCCCAAGATCACTTTCATGGTCCATGCATATTAATATTTCACCTTCTGCACCACATATGGCACTTTTGAATTACTACACTCAAAATGCATGACTCTGCACTTCTTAGCACTGAATTTCAGTTGCCAAACTTTCAACCACTCTTCAAGGATTCTTAAATCATTCTTCATTCTATCCACTCCAGAGTTGACACACCTTGGGTGTATCAACTGTGTTGCATATTTTAGTAACATCTGCAAAGAAAAGCAACATTTCCTTCACTTCCCTCTGCAATATTACTCACAAATATATTAAACAGAGCCAATCCCAAAATTAATCCTTGAAGCACTCCACTTAGCACTGTTCTCTCTTCAAGGTACATTCTATTTACCATTACACACTGTTTCCTGTCAGTCAACCAATCCATTTCAGCTCCTTGGCACCCACTCTCAGGCTTCTCATTCTGTTCATAAATCTCCTGTTAGGGCTGTATCAAAAGCCTTGCTGAAATCCAAGTAAACGTTGATTGCTCTTTCTTGATCTAATTCTCTAGCCACCCAATCAAAAAAACAGATATGTTTGACAGGGCCTTCCTCTCGTGAAACCATGTTGCCTCAGGTCCAGTAACCCACCAAATTGTAAATAGGTCACTATCCTTTCCTTCAGCAGAGTCTCCATTAGTTTTCCCACTGTCGAGGTAAGGCTAACTAGCCTTTAGTTTCCAGCCTCCTCTCTGCTATTGCTGTTATGAAGCAGGACCACAACCAACGTTGCCAATTTTCTGGCACAACTCCTGTTTCCAGGGATCTGTTGAACAGATTTTTCAGTGGACCCACACCAGCACACGTCTGAGATCCTTTGCAGCATTATATCTAAAAGTCTTGTAAAATTTAAAAGGAGACAAGGAGCAATGTGTGGAGAAAGATAAAGAACTGGCAGAAATAGCACCTTTCTGGACAATAGAGACATTATCCCCATTTGTGAGCAGCAACTGCTACTCTATGGTTCCTGATGAGAAGCAATGTGCAGAGAATGCTGTATACAGGATAAAAAAAAAGGTTCACATGTACATCAACCTTTTCCCTCTTTTTAGCACACACTACCTGGCCTACATTGTCTTATCAACTGAAGTGCACATGAAAGAGGGATATTTCATTTCAGAACACCTAGCAGCTTTCTACAGTTTAAGACATTCTGGTCAACACTCCATAGGATGACCTGACAGCTCAAACCTGCATTAAATAGTAGAGATGTGTATCGTACCGGCAGTCGTTTCTGGTTTTGTTTTCGGAGAACCACAGGAAATTTCGTTTCCCACAGTTCTGACCATTTTTTTTTTTCGGCTGTCCCAATCCGAAAAAAGAACAAACACCCTGATCCTTCAGATTTAATTATTTACAATTCCCCACCCTCCTGACCCCCCTCAAAAACTTGCTTTAAAGTCCCTGGTAGTCCAGCGGAGGTCCCGGGAGCGATGTATCGTTCTCGGGCCGTCGGCTGCCAGTAAACAAAATGGCGCCGGTGGCCCTTTGCCCTTACCATGTGACAGGGGTTATCAGTGGCATTGGCCAGTCCCTGTCACATGATAGGAGTAATGGACGGCCGACACCATCTTAAAAAATGGTGCGGGCCATCCATTGCTCCTACCATGTGACAAGGGCCGGCCAATGGCACTGATAGCCCCTGTCACATTGTAAGGGCAAAGGGCCATCGGTGCCATTTTGATTAGTGGCAGCCGATGGCCTGAGAGAGGGACATCACTCTCAGGACCCTCGCTGGACCACCAGGGACTTTAGACAAGTTTTGGGGGGGTCGGGAGGGTGGGGGATTGTAAATAATTAGATCTGAAGGGTTGGGGTGGGTTTATTTTTTGGGGGGGGGTTTCTGTGTGCCCTTTCTCCCCCCCCCAAAAAAAAAAAAACAATAAGAAAACCACACAAAATTTCGTGGGGTTTTCCTATCATTTTCGGGGACCCACGAATACATGACAAATTTGGAAATATCATACGATATTTTAATTCATCAAAAAAAACGATGCACATCTCTATTAAATAGAGCAATCTGTCTCAGGAAGGATAACAAGATGGGGGGGAAAGGATGCTTATGTGCTTCAGAACAGATCCATACCTAGCATTCTACACTAGACAGGGGTTATTTTCAAAGGCTTATACTAGGCTGAGCACATAAAATCTGCATTCAAGCACATAAGTAGCCTCTGTGTGCAGTAAGTGAATTTTCAGAAGGGCAGGAGTATACATATACTGCTGATGCTGCACAGAGAAGTATGCACATACAAATAATGCATTCAAGGACATTCTGGAGCAGGGTTTGGAAGTACACATATACATCAACAAATATATGCACAGGCTTTTACACCTGCTAATCAGATCACGGATATTAAACCTGACTTCTGTTTTGTCTGCAGTCTTTAGGGAAGTGTCTGGTGCTTAGAAGTACCTGCACAAATAACTATTTCCATAAGTGAGATGCATGCATACATCAGCCAACTTTTTAAAATACCTGCTTGCATTCAGAAACTGAGACTTGTTATGCGCACATGGTACAATCATTTAATGTGTAAAATGTATGCATGTACATTTGTAAAATAGAGGTATAAGCTATGCAGATCCCTGCATTAAAACATGTGTGTGTACTGAAATGTACATGTATACTTCCAGGATGGTGATATGGGGTATTTTATAAACTGTGTGGCTCACAATGCACAGGCGTAAAGTGTATGTACTGAGTTATGCACATTGAATAACTACAGAATAAACGCATCCCATCTTGCTTGTTAACCAGTAGTAAATCCATTCAATAGAACATCACACCTTCTAGGGCTTAGCTGAGTTATTATAAAATAATCTGATTTCTCTGAGATGATGCATTTAGCACTTCTACCTTCGCTTCTGCCTCTTGTGGATCTTAATTATCAACCTCTTTAAGCTCATCCTCAAAACATAGGTAGACCATGCTAAACACACATGTTGTGTGATGCATGTAGCACATCGCAATCTTGTAGTGCACTTCTGAAGGCACTAGCGGCAGAAAGTCACCAATTTGGTTTAAAGAACAAAATCAGGTTTCCAGGGAGCCAAATGTACACTTAACTGCCCTAATAAACTGATGGACATATTGAAATACTTGTCAGAGACTGACTGGGTGCAGGAATAAACTAAGCAACCAGGGTAGGGCCAGTGCAAGAGTAATAGAACTCCTGGGTGATTCAGCATTCTGCCCTTTACATATTTGCCTTTTGGAGGAAGCTCTGGCACAACATCCAGTTGGGATGTGCCGAAGAAAATAAAATTGGTTTTGGTTTGTTACTTTGTTTCATTGTCACCCAAATTCATTTCATTAGCTTCTAAATCAAAAAAAAAAGTTGTTCATTTGTTCCATTAGTTAATTTGTTTGCCACTAAAAGCTATGGGGGAAGCACTGCAGTGTACTGTGGGTTCCAGAATAGTGTCTTTCTTATCAATTCTAATGAAACGTTTGAGAAGAAATAATCAGAATTGGGAAATAACTTCAAGGTAGTTAGACTGTAGCAAAGTGGCATCAAAAGTGACATAATATTAGTCTAAGGCTCCTCAAAGGGGCAAAGGGTACCCGGCTTCCAGCATTGGCAGGCATTCTCCTAAGCACCACGAGAGGAGCAAAGAAGCAGCAAGAGGAGGAAGAAAACCCCAAGGTTGAAGAAGAGGACACCGGCAATAGTGACATGAACACTTGATGGCTTCACGAGAGATAGTGGCACCAAAAGTGGTTTCAGCACACTAAGGCACCATGAAGGGGGAGGGAAGCAGAAAACAGGGCAGGAAAAATCCCAAGGTAAAGGGACCAAGAATCAGAAAGAGTGGTATCAAGCTTTCAGAAGCATAGGAGAGATGCACAGCAGCACCGCAGATTGACAAGAAGACCTCAAAGTGTAAGAGCTGGAGTGTGCCAGGAAGGCACAGTGGCAGAAAGAAGTTAAGGACCCCAAGGTGTAAAATTTTCACATGGCAGCAAGGCCAAGTGACACAAGGATCCGAAGGTGTAGGATGAGGGGCAAAGCATTAAGGCAGAGTGGTATGGGAGATCCAGCCATTCCATAGGAGCATACAGACGATCATAGAGGGATGCCTCTCCTTGTCGAAGTATGACTGCACCTGACTCATCCACCAGTCCAGTAGGATATGTTTATGTCACAGAGTAAGCCATGCACATGGCTTGCAGCGGTGACAGCAGATGTGGTTCGGTTAATAATTTTTTAAAAATTGGAATGGTAGGAGCAGAGCAACATAGCGAGAAGTGTAGCTGAAACACCCCCCCCAAACTATGGTGTTAGTGTCAGGTCCATGTAGCATTCTTAGGGACTGCAAATGTTATTGGAAATTATAGTGGATCTGAGCCTTGCTAAGACTATATCGATATGGTTCGATTATGGCATGTTGAAACTAGAAGTGTTAGGTCCCAGGGTTTGTGGTTGGAGAAAACAGGCTTATGCAGAATTAGTTAAGTTTGAGTAGATATGGTGGAGTAAGGCATGCTGCAGCTAGAAGTGTCAGGCCACAGTGGTTATGGTTGGAGCAAGGCATGCTGCAGCTGGAAGTATCAGGCCACAGTGGTCATGGTTGCAGCAGGACAAACTTATGCAGAATACGTTAGACCTGAGTGGATATGGTGGAGCATGGGAAGCTGCAGCTGGTAGTGTCAGGTCATAGTGCTCATGGTTGGAGCAAGACAAGCTTATGCAGGATATGTCAGGCTTGAGTAGATATGGGGGAGCATGTGGTGTTGCAGCTGGAAGTGTCAGCCCACAGTGCTCATGGTTGGAACAAGACAGGCTTATGCAGGATTTGTTAGGCCTCAGTGGTGGCGGTTGGAGCAAAAGAAACAGGATCTCAGTGGAGTCATTCCCAGTGGTGACTATTGTAGCAAAATAAGCAGAGGAAGTCAGTGGAGATCTACCCCAGAAATGGTGTTTGAGGAACATTACCACTGAGGCAATGCTCTACCAAATTCTCCTGCCTGCTTCACCCCCAAACAGTAGTTGAGGTGAAGCAGGCAGGAGAGGTCATGTATCAATGGTGGTGTTTGGAATATGCCACCACTGAGGCATGACTCCATCAACTTTCCCTACCTGCTTTGCCCCAAACCATTGATGAGGCGAAGCAGGCAGGCGAGATTGGTGGAGTCATGCCTCAGTGGTGTCTGACAAATGCCACTGAAACATGACTCCACTGACTTCCCCTGCCTGCTTCGCCTCAGAATTGTTTGAGGAAAAGGAGGCAGAAGAACTCAGTGAAGTCATGCCTTGGATGCCTTTGGGGAACAGGAAGCAGAGGAACTTGGAGTTGTGACCCGGCTGTGGTGCTTGGAGCTCAGCAGGCAGAGGAACTCAGTGGAGTCGTGACCCGGCTGTGGTGCTTGGGGCTCAGCAGGCAGAGGAACTCATTGGAGTTGTGACCCGGCTGTGGTGCTTGGGGCTCAGCAGGCAGAGGAACTCAGTGGAGCAATAATCCAGCAATTGTGCTTAGGGCTCAGCAGGCAAAGGCAATTGGTGCAGTCAAGACCCAGTTATGGTGCTTGGGGGTAAGCAGGTAGAGAATATCAGTAGAATTGTGCCCCAGTGGTGGTTCTTAGAATAAGACAGGCAGAATCAGGATGTAAAAAAAACCCCTGTGGTGGTGTTGGGGTATGGCAGAGGAAGGCTGCTGCTGGATGAGCTGCTAGAGCCCTGAAGTGTCAGGACCCAGTGTTCTTGTTGGGGATGAGTGAAGCCCCAGTATTGTTGGGAACATGTAAGGATGTAGCAGGCTGAGCCAGGTCCCACTGTTTTTGTTGGGGATGTGCAGAAGCAGGAGGTGTGAAGCCCAAGTGTTGATGGGGACATGTAAGGAGTAAGCAGATGAGTCAGGGCCCACTGTTGGGGAAGTGTAAGGAGGAAGCAGGAGAAGTGAAGCGCCAGTGTTGTTGAGGACATGTTTGGAGGAAGTAGAAGGAGTCAGGTCCCACTGTAGCTGTTGGTGACCAGTAAGGGGGAAGCAGGAAGAGTGAAGCCCCAGTGTTCTTGTTGGAGACATGTAAGGAAGAAGCAGGACTGAGTGAGGTCCCACTGTTATTGGGGATGTGTAAGAAGGAAGCAGGAGGAGTAATGCCCCAATGTTGTTGTGGAGACATGTAAAAAGGAAGCAGGCTGAGTCAGGTTCCACTGTTGGGGATGTGTGAAGAGGAAGCAGGAGGAGTGAAGTCCTATTGGTATTGTTGGGTACTTGTAAGGAGGAAGCAGGCTGAGTCAGGCCCCAATGTTGTCTTTGGGGACATAACAGGAGGCAGTAGGATTGGTCAGACCCCAGTCTTGTCATTGGGGACATGACAGGAGTTGGTAGGATGAGTCAAGCTCCAGTGTTGCCATAGGACACATAACAGAAGGCATCAGAATTGGTCAGACCCCAGTGCTGATGTTGGTGATGTGACAGGCAGCAGGATTGGTCATACCCCAGTGATGTCATTGGGGACGTGACAGGAGGTAGCAGAATTGATCAGACCCCTTAGGGACAAGAAGTAGAATTGAGCAGATCCCAGTGTTGTCGTTGGGGACATGACAAGAGGTAGCAGGCTGAGTCAGGCCCCAGTGTTGTTGTTGTAAAGGAAATGGCAGGAAGCAGGATGGGTCAGACCCCAGTGTTGTCCTTGGGCTTCAGGATTTTCTCAAGCTGTCTCATGACTGATCAATTATGATACCCTAGGGGAGCCTGCACACCTATCTCCATTTCACAAGACAGCTTGTTTTCTTGATGGGAACATGCCAGGTGACAGGGTGTGTCAGACCCCAGTTTTCTTGATTGGGGATATGTCATTTGGAAGTAAGCTGAGTCAGACCCCAGTGTAGTTGATGGGGACAAGTTAGGCAGCAGAGTATGACAGGCACCAGATTTGTTGATGGTGACAAGACAGTAAACGGCAGGGCATGACAGGCCCTAGTTTATATGATGGAGGCATGTTAGAAGACAGCAGAGTGTGACATGTCCCAGTTTTCTTGATTAGACATCTTAGGAGGAAATAAGCTGAGTCAGACCCCAATGTTATTATTGGGGATGTGTTAGGATCCAGGAGGACTGACATCCCAGTGTTGTTGATGGGGACATGTCAAGAAGGTAGCAGGATTAATCAGACCCTAGTGGTGATATATAGGGCAAAACAGGCAGAAGGTGTCGGTGCATGTTGGCCCCAGTTGTGTTTTAGGAGACATGGCAGGAAGAAGCAGGATGTATGGGGCCTAACTGGCAGTATTGAGGACGCAGTGGGACTCAGTATTGGTGTCTTGTGGCCCTTTGAATGACTTCTCAGGCCTGGGAGGCAGCAGCAGTGTGTTTTGAAGTGTGGCCCAACTTGAGTATTGTGTGAAGTTCTGGTCACCACATCTTAAAAAAGATATAGCAGAATTAGAAAAGGGTGACCAAAATGATAACGGGGATGGAACAATTCTATAAAGAAAGCTAAAGAGGTTAAGACTCTTCAGCTTGGAGAAGAAACGGCTGAGGGGGAGATAAGATAGAGATGTATACAATAACGAGTGGAATGGAATGAGTAATTAGTTGTTTATTCTTTCAAAAAGTTCAAAGACCAGGGGACACACAATGAAGTTACTGGATAATACATTTATAACTAATAAGAGAAAATATTTTTTTTACTCAACGCATAATTATTTTCTGGAATTCATTGCCAGAGATGTGGTGAAAGCTATTAGTATAGCTGTGTTTAAAAAAGGTTTGGACAGGTTCCTGGAGGAAAAGTCTATTAACCATTATTAAGGTAGAGTTGCAGAAATCCACTTCCTGTTCTTGGGATAAGCAGCTTGGAATTTATCTACCTCTTGGGATCCTGCCAGGCACTTGTGACCTGGCTTGGCCACCTTTGGAAACAGAATACTGGGTTTGATGGAACTTTGATCTGACCCACAATGGCAAATCTTATGTTCTTATCCCAGTCTCATTACCCCCTTTATGCAGTGCCCAACATCCTCTCTCTCCACCCCCACCCCCTCCCTCACCTGAACAGAATCTGCTTCTTTCTCTATCCACACCACCCTCACCTGCCTAGAACTAGAAGCATAGCAAGAACTGATTTTCTTTTTTGGGGGCCAACTGTTATCATGGATGAGAACTGTGCTAGCCTCCCACCCCATCCCATTCTCATACTCCTTCCTAAGTGTGTATTCACAGCTGTGCCTAGAAACCCTTTAATTTCTAGCAACACTCTGAATCTTCTCTCTCTTCACTTTCTCCTTGCCCTAGGTGTCTCTGTTGTTTCTCATTCTCACTCTATGGTTATGGAAGCTACTTTATACAAGATTCATATAACTTTATTGGCATGACAATTTTGCATGTGTTGCCAAAGTAATATTCAAAGTGATTAAAATGGTAAGAAAAGAAAATAAACTGCACAGTGGTAACAAGTCACATAAAGGTACAAGTTACAAAAAATACATCGGGGACTTGCTCAGGTTATGGAGCTGGTCTGTATTGTTCCTGGTGAGGTTTTATTTCTGGCCTGGTGGCAGGATCCTACATATTTTGCTGCTATAGCCACTGGTTCTCTTCTTTCCCCCTTTTTCTTGATCATTCTTTTGTGGGAAGCTTTTGATTTTCTCTGTCAGCTTTGGGAAATGTGCACATTGAAGAGCAATTATGTATGCAAGACACCTTTAAATTTCATTACCAGAAGGCGTGTAGTAACTTGCTGGGGAAGTTCAGAGAGGTTAGTGAGTGGAAGTTGGGGTTTTGAATCACTCGAGTGGGAGCAGCAGATAGTGTGCTCTAGCAGTATATAAACCCTTGCCACCATCTTGGGGTGTGGATTTTAGCTCTGGATTTCTCTTGTGGCTTCTTAGTTCCATTTTTCCTGCATTTCCCTGCTATGGGACAGCCCTTCTTTTTGCTTGTTTTCTGTGAAAAGAGCTCTAAGGGTCCTCTTCCCAGAGACCTGGCTAAAGAGAATTGGAGACAGGGTGTCGGCCCTGTTTTTGGTCCATAATTTGGAGGCCTTTTATTGCCGGAGAAGGAAGTTTTTTCCACCCTTTCTTTCTCTCTTTTAGTTCCCTTTATTCATTGACTTCTATCTTTGTTTTATTGACTGAGATTCAGTGCCCACTGGCAAAGGAAATCAAGGCAGATGATATTCTAGAGCCCAGGGACTCAAATTTTGTTTGTTCAGTGGAGGGGATGTCTTTCACATTGAAATAACCTGGAAAGGAGTTGTGTTCATTGCGGAGGAATGGATTCACATTCATTGCCAGAGAGAAGGAGTTAAGGTATCTTTCAAGAGCATTTTCACTATTGACTCAAGTACATTTGGGAAGAGAGTGCCAATTTGGTATTGCCAGAAGGACATCTAGGAGAATAGAGAAGGAATGAAAATTGGAACTTTTCATTCTGTTAAGTAATTGGGATTATCAATCTGACCATTACTTAATGGGAAGAATCTGCTATAAATATGAAAAATTGGGAGAAGGCTTAAACTTTCTTCAATTTGATTAATGGGAAAGGTGAAGGAGCTAAATCATTGAGAAACTGGCTATTACAAATTCTAAAGACTTTTACTGGAAGAGTAAGGTTACAAATATAGTAATTTCAACCTGTAAATCAATTGGATTTAACATCAAGAGACTGTAAACAACATTTTCATCCATTTAATCAACTATAATTCAAAGAAATTGGAAACTACTCAGCTTCCAGTATGTTTATTGTTGTCATAGGCTTTAGAGATTATTAGTGCTGTATGCCAAGGGGCTATGTATTTATGATCCATGCAAAAGCACCTTGAAGCTAAGCTAAGCTTCCCTCCATTGGGAGTCCTGGACCACTCAGATGTATAAGCTGTCTTTGAGAACTGTTTCAAGTACGGTTAAATCATTTGGGTCATGTATCCAGGTTTTATCCCACCCAGGAGTTACATGTAACTAGGCTTCCTCTGGGGCCAGGCATTCCTGTGCCCCAGAGGAAGTGCCCCAGAGGAAGTGTTGAAAAGAGGGGGAATAATTGCCTGCTAAAAGTAAACAGAAAGACTTTGATGTCCTCAAACTTTTACAGGACTAGCCCAAGGGCAGTGCTGTTTCCTGTTCAAGTTAGCCTCCTTAAAGATGCAGAGGATCTTGGACTGGCAGTGATTCCATTGTCTCCAGGCCCTCTAACTGCTGCACCTTTAAAGGCTGACTCAGATTTGATGTGTCCCTGATATTAGAGACAAACGTAAGGGGACATAGGCCCTCGAGGCTATGCCTCTGCCCAGCACCCTTTCTCCACAACTCCAACCACCCAGCTTCCTCGCTATCTCCATCCCCCACATCTACCCAGCACACATTACCTTCTCTCTTGTGATGCCGTGCCTCAAAGTAGATAGGCGACCTCTACAGTTTTTTGCCCCTCACCCCTCCCTACAAAAAAATATGGCTCCCTAGGCAACCACCTGGTTCGTCTAATGAAACAACCTGCCCTGAATACGGGCAAAATGGGAGATACTCATTATCCCCTACAAACATGAAATAGAAGAACAAAACATCCCGTTACAACAGCTTTCCTTACAGGACCTTGCTCCCACACCTATCCTGCAAGCTCCAACCCGGAGGCTGTCTTAACTATGAGCATTATGACCACCACGTTCATTGCCAGCAAGTCATAGCAGCAATGATGCTTATAGTTAGATGACTTCCTCTCTGGTTTTGGAAAACCCTAGTCCCTGTGAGTTCAACTGAGAGCCTGATCATGTTGGGAAAGTGACATTTCTCACCTCTGCCTCTCCTGCTGAGTGCACAGGCCCCCTGCATTCCTTTCTTTTCATTTTTAGTTTTGATCCAGCCGTTCCCTCCTGCTCCTTTGGGCTTCTGGCTCGGTTGTAGCCAGGGCTGGGATCTAGCCCCATGATTTTCATTCACGACTACCCAGGGACTTTCCCCCCTGTTTTCTAACCCCCTCTCAAGCTACTTAGTCTGGTCATTGCAAAGACAGCCCCAGGTCAGGGGCCCAGGCCATCAGGATTCCCTCCAGAGCCCTGCAATCAGGGGCCCTACATCTACCCACTAGATGTCACCATTGTATGATGAGTGGGATTCCCCAGGGGCTGTTGACCATACCTCCCCTGCATACCCAGCCTCCGCTGACCCAGGGAGCAGAAGACCTGAACTGGAAATCAAAGTCAGATCAGTCATCTTGGCAATTTGTGGCATGGCCACTGAGCCACCAGACTAGACCAGCACTGTTTTATTTTTGACTGCAATGCAAGTGTGGATGAGTGAGAAATCACAGAATGAGTGGGAGACAGAGCAAGATGGAGTAAAAAAATATAAAGAAAGAAAATGTAGGTTTTCATTCATGAAAAGAGGGGATAGTATGCATGTTCTAGATGAGATTCTAGCTCTTTGGGCATACCATATTTTTTTTTTTTTTTAAACTGAGCGGCATGATCTCTATGAGGTAGAGCAGCCCTGAACTTTTTAAAGTGGTTTGGCATTGGAAACTTTAAACAGTATTGCAAACTGGCATAGGGCTGATATAATGTGATAGTGAAACAAGAGGATTTGTTGCAATTGGTGTTCCAGTTTTCCCAAAGCGTAAGAAAATGTAGAACATGTCAAAACTGTTCCCATAAGAAAATAGGATTTCTACTAGCCCTGAAGCAGGAGTAGATGTAATCTGAGGGCTCTGAGAGGGGACTAAAAGGTGGGTATGCATTTAGTACCGTAGTAGCACTAGTAGTAGTAAAAGTTTTTATATATCACTAAGATTAGAAAAACCATGTTAAGCGGTTTACATATAAACAAAAACAGTAAAGAAAAATATAAAACAAAACTAGTTCAGCTCTTTCTCTGCAGTCATATTTGTATGTATCCATTGCCCTCTAATGTGCCTTGCCGCCAGTGCTTTCCTAACTTCACTTCGGGACATGTTTGGGTGAGTAAGCATTTGTGGGCAGATATGTAGTTGGCGTGGAGAGCATTAAGGGGGTAATCTTCAAAAGAATTTACATGCATAATTGCCCTTATGAAAATTGCCCGGGGGGGGGGGGGAGGGAATGGGCAATGTAATTACGAACAAAAGCTATTTCGCGTGGACTTTTCCACACAGTACAAAGAGGTCTTTATGGGGGGGTGAAGCCTGGGACATGTGCCTTCCCTCTTGGTACTGGTATTGCAGCAGATGATTGCCCAGCGATTTACTTCCCCCAAAATATCATCATCATCACTATGTCCATCACAATGACACAGTTTCATACTAGCCCAGGTAACAAATCTTTGACCGCCACCGAGGAAAACAGATTAATAGCAGTAGCAGTGACATCAGCGCTGACAGCAACGTTAAAAAGACGCAGTGAAATCTTCAAAGCGGCTAGAGTAGTGGAAAGGGAAGAGATTCCACCTTTGCAGCCAAGACACCACTCCCAGATGCTCCACCACCTGATCTAGACCTCTGCATTTGCAGCAACGTCTGGAGCCACTTGTCATAAATCTGACAGCAGTCCCAGCTCTGAAATGGAGATGTCCGAGCTGAAGATGGAGAAAGAGAAAGATCTCATAACTGTATCTAGTGCAGTTGAGTAAAAACCTTTTGGAGAAAAAATAGTGGAGATTAGAAGTGAAAAATATGCATACAGTTTTGGTAATTTCGTCTAGTGGCGCACATACTTAACCTTAGACTGGCTTCCAGATAGCGGGAAACAGTTAAGAGCACTTTGGTCAGTATGCAAGAGGAGAATATCTACCCTTCAGATGATGCCAATACATTGTTTTGGCACATGTGTGCTCACAATAAGAAGAAAGTGATCCTCCGAATCCAGATGTTAGTGGTTTTACAAAGGAGGGCCCTGTTCTACATGTGGCAATTTGATGGGAGGAACATAGGTAACATGGGAGAGCAGGAGGCAATGATCTAAAGAAGCCTTTCCTAATGATCACTCTTTTCTTCCAGCCAGCCCACATAAAAAGAAAGAGAAGCAGATGCATCTAAAGGTTTGAATCTACCCCAAAGAGAATAAGCCTGTATTTTACATTGCACTAAGTTTATGAAGCCGTTGTTCCTGTGTGCAAATAATATTACCGCACTATGCTACTTAGAACAGGGCTTCCCAAACTTTTAGCCAATGTGACCCCATTTTAGTACCTGAAAATGCACATGACCCCAAAGGATGACCAAAACAAATTAGCAGGGGTGCGGTCCCCCTCCAAAAACCATACTCACTTCCCTTAAATCCAGCTGATACCCTTCTCAACCTCCATCCTCTTCAGAAGACCACCTCACTTAATCTCTTCCCCTATAGCAGACACCCTCTTTTTCCCTCTGCCCCGCCAGCCAATGCCCTCTTAAATTATCTATGCTTTCTTATCCCCACACTTTTTGCATCCCCCAGCTGATCCTCTCTCTCACCCCAAGCCCTTCTTATAACCCCCAACTGATCCTCTGTCATCCCCTCCATCACCTCATTCCTTCTCTCTCAACTCCCAGCCTCACTGCCTCTCTCCAACCTCTTCTCTCATATCCCGCTAGCTGATTCTCATCCCCAGCTCATCTCTTACATTCCTGTCAACTTTCAGTCATTCCCCTTCCACAGTTAATCCCTCTCCATCTGATCCAACCCTTGGTCCCTTCTTGCATCTGATCACTCCCTTCAATAGCCCCTCCTCCAAATGTCCCCCTGGATGACAACTTTTAGGAAGATAGGCTTATTACAGGGGCAACATTTTTCTCTTGGATAGGTTCAGTGGTAGATGAGGAGAGAGCAGCAGTGGTATTCTCCACTGGCCCACAAGTTCAGTCCCCCCCTCATGGCTGGTCTCAAACTGTTACTTTTGGGCTGTAGCCTGGTGTGGTGAACACCACCTGCAGGAGTGACACAGGACAGGAGGATGGGAGCAATAGCAGATGATCTGGTGAGGCTGGGTAGAGTCTCTGGAGCCTGATGCAGGATGATAGAATTCCTGGAGCTGGGTCTCGGCTGAGAAGGCCCTCTGAACCTGGGTGCTGACAGAAGAGTCTCTGGTGCTGGGTGCTGGAAAAGAAGGGTCTCTGACGCAGGGTGCTGGCTGAGAAGGGTCTCTGATGCTGGGTGCTGGCTGAGAAGGGTCTCTGGAGCTGAGAGTATGCGAGTAAGGGTGAACTTCAGGAAACACTGGAACAGCATGTGGTACGCTTGGATGTGAATGCAGGTAAGCATGGTCTGTTATACAGGAACTGAGTGCAGGTATGGGTGGAATCAGGATAACGTGCAGGTAAGTGTGAGACTGGATGAGGGGAACCAGGGCAAGAAAGACAGACAATGACAGGACTAGACAAACCAGGACAAGGATCACACTGAACATGAAACCACAAAATGCCTGAAGGCAGCGAGGCAAGGAAGCAGGGGGAAGCAGGAGAGTAATAGGGCAGCAAGAGAAAGGGATTCAGGGGCAGAGGGGACAAGAAGGCAGGCAAGGCCTTCAGAGCAAGATCAGCAGAGGCCCAAAGGGCACAGAGCAAGGCAGGGAAATCCGAAGGCGCACAAGGCAAGAAACAGAAGGCTAAAGCAGGGAGCCCAAAAGAACTCTATGCCGAAGCACTGAGGCATGGGTTAAATAGGGAGTTCTGGACATGGAACAAATAGTCAGGGAAGACTGGGCCAGCCAGAAGAACGTGCTCATGGGGGGCCTCTGGAGGTGAGGAGGCTGCACAGCAGCCATAGTCATAACACAAACCCAACAGTGATCTGCAAGCAGCAGCAGTATTACTAATAGAAACATAGAAATGACGGCAGAAGAAGACCAAATGGCCCATCCAGTCTGCCCAGCAAGCTTTCGCACTTTTTTTTTTCTCTCACATACTTATCTGTTTCTCTTGGCTCTTAGTAACCTTTTTTTTTCTATTTCCCTTCCACCCCCGCCATTAATGTAGAGAGCAGTGTTGGAACTGCATCTAAGTGAAAAAGCTTAATTAGTTAGGGGTATTAACCACCACTATAAGCAAGCTACACCCATGCTTATCTGTTTATCCAGACTATGTAATTCAGTCCTTGTTGATTGTTGCCTGAATATAGATCCACCTTTCTTCATTCCCCCCTGCCGTTGAAGCAGAGAGCCATGCTGGCTATGTATTGAAAGTAAAGTATCAGTCTTGCTCCCCTGCCGTTGAAGCAGAGAGCTATGCTGGATATGTGTGAAGTATCAGACTTTCTCCCCTGCCGTTGAAGCAGAGAGCTATGCTGGCTTTGCATTGAAAGTGAAGTATCAGGCTTATTTGGTTTGGGGTAGTAACCGCCGTAACAAGCAAGCTACTCCCCGCTTTTTTGTGAATGCAAATCCTAATGAGTAAGCATGGGGCCTGTGAGCTAGGGTAAGCTCACAAGCACTACAGCAGCCCTGATCCTTCCTATAGTAGGGCTTCCTGTTGCTGTAGAAACTCATGCAAGGGCAGTACTACTGCAGGGCCTCTGAGTACATATTGGCTCACAGGTCCCATGCTGACTTCTATAACTAATCATTTTGCTACTGCTACTGCCGTTTCAGATACTTGTGACCCCAGCTGGAAGTTTTCTGACTTCATTTGGGATCCCAACCTACAGTTTGGGAAGCCCTAACTTACAAGGAAGGAGGCTGTCTGGGGTTATGATTCTTACACTGATGCTTTTTCTTCTCTCCAGCTTATATGGAAGGAGGACTCCTCCAAGAAATGCAATCATTGAGGCTAGCCCAGTAGGTCAGTGGCAGTGCTGTGCACTGCCATGCAGAAGGACCTGAATTAAATTCCTGGTCCAGGTCTTATGCTCCAGGGATGTGGCAGCAGCAGCAGCATTCACAGTCTCTGGGGAGGCAGCCACAGTCACTGTGCGGTGGTGACACCTAGTGGCAGTATTTAGGGCCCATGATTGCATAGTTCTGGAAGGATCCCCTGATTAAGGACTTTCACTGTACTGACCGGACTAAGGTAAGATGGGAAGGGAAATAATATAGGGGAAAAAAATCCCAGGTTACTTGGGAAAGAAGGCACATGGCATCAGATGCCAGTCCTGGTTCTGACTGAGTTGGTAAATCAAAGGAGCAGGAGAAAACTGCCAGGTCTAAAAAAGAAAACATTTCTTACAGACATATCCAAATTTTAAACATTTATATGAATAGTTCCAAAGTAAAGTTCCAAATGACAAATGATAACATTAGCATTAGAAAACTATGTAGGATACTGGCTACTGTTGATGTATAATGTACCATACCATATTCCTGATTAACATTAATCTATTATATCATGCTTTTTCTGTAATGGGACTGCACCTGGTACAAAAAAAAAAAGTTGGTTTGTATGTTAAATCAGAAATGATAGTGAATTGAGCCCTCAGATCAGAAATTACAGCAAAACATGAAACCCCAGTTTTAGTAAAAGACTATAATTTTATTACTTACTGCCTAGCTGTAAGTAATGAGGGGAGTAAAAGTCCACACAGTTGCCCAGGCGTACCCTGCTATTCCTTTGGGCTTCTGGCGCATTTGGAACTGGGTTGATGACATCATGAGCCTTCATTAAGAACTATCCCTATTTTACATCTCTATTTTAGTTCAGGCGTTGCAGTGCCCATACTTATATGTCTACAGCAACTTCAGACCATCTTTTTCTCTCTCTTACTTTCAGGTAAATTTTCAAAGGAGCTACATTCGTAAATGTAACATACTATCAGATCAATTTTTAAAAGCCATTTACCTACTTTGAATGCAGTTAACTTGGATAAAACTTATTGACAATTCAATAGCATATTCCTAGTTTTATAGCTATTGTTCAATGAATTAATAGAAATTCCTCCATGTTTACCAATTTAAAGTCACAGATATCCTCCTGCATTATGGAATGTAAATTTCCACTGACAGAGAATCTGATTTTTCTTAAGCATTTACACACTTAAAACTGGGTTTTACAAGGATAATTTTCAAAAGGATTTACACATGTAATTTTAAGATATTATCATAGCAATTTTCAAAAAGCCATTTACATGCATAAAGTGCATTTCCTTCTGAAAAGCCTATGGGCAATTCAATAGCAAATAATGTAGCAATTTTCAAAAGCCCACTTACATACATAAAATAATGCATTTACATGTGTTAAACCCAGTATTAAGGGGTAATTTTCAAAAGGATTTTCATTGGGTTTAACACATAGGCTATAAAACTAGGAATTATGAGGGATATACAGCCTAAAAGTTTTGATTTGGTTTGTTTGGGGGTTTTTTTGTTTCGGGGGGGGGGGGGGGGGAGGGTGGAGAGGCATGGTTTGGATTTGTTTTGTATAATGCTATTTTTGGTATAATTCATTTGCCAAACCCAAAAAAAACCCCAAAAAACTAGAATAAAACCCAAACTCCTTAAAAACAACAGCAACAAAAATAAACGGGTCATTGACAATCCTGGCTCAGTGTCTGGATCTAGGCCTTGAGTCAGGTTCAGTGCCAAGGCCTGGTCTGGTGCTGAGGTAAGGCCAGGCCCATGCGTTCACCAGTGCCCAGCCTGTGCTGCTAAAAACAGCCTAGGCCAGGCATCAAGATCTGATGCTGAGGCCTGGTCCTGGCACCAAGGTCTAGGTCTTAGCCAGGTCTAGCAATTAGGCCTGTTTCTGTGGCCAAACTCCAAGGCCTGGTCCTGGTACCATAGCCTAGGCCTAGACTCGACCCAGCATGGGGCCCAGACAAGAGATTCTAATTCAGTGCCAAGGCCAGGCCCTGAGGCCTGGTGCCAACACTGAGACCTAGGTCTGGCACTGGAGCCTAAGACTGGAGCTGAGGCCTAGCCCTGAGGCCTCATCCTGGTGCTTAGGCCTAGGCCTGGCCTCAGAGCCCAGCTGTGAAGCCTCATACTGGTATTTAGGTCTGGTGCCAGGGCTCGGCTTAGTCCTGGTTCTGAGGTCTAGACCCATTATTGGGGCCCCGCCCTGAGATCCGGTACCAGTGCTGAGGTGTAGGCCTAATGCAGGAGCCTAGCACTGAGGCCTAATCCCAGCACCAAGGCCTAGGCCTGACTCAGTGACACAGCATTGAGGTCTGGTTTCAGCGCCAAGACTTGGGCCCAAAACTGAGCTTGGTCCTGAAGCCTGGTACCAGTGTTGAGGCCCAGCCTTGAGGCCTGGTCCAAACATTAAGGTCTAGGCCAAGGATAGGCCCAGTGTCTAGTCTTAAGCATGGGTTAAGCTCTGTTCCAAGGACTAGGCCATGGCCCATCCCTGAGACCTGGTACTGGCACTGAGACCTAGGACTAGACCTGGCACTTGAACACGGTTCTGTGGCCTGGTTCTTGTGTCAAATCCTAGGTCCAGGCTATGCCCAGAGCCGAGCTTGGCTCTGTGAACTACTCCTGGTACCGAAGCCTAAGCCTGACCTTGAGGCCTGGTCCTGGCACCAAGGTCTAGGCCCTGCACTGAGTCTGGATCTGATACTCGGAACCCAGCACTGGGGTCTACATTCTGTGCTAAGATTTTGTCCCAGTACCAAGCAAGTCTCCAACATTCTTGCCCATGTCCTAGTACTTGAAAAATGATGCCATCAGCCTGGAGGATAGTGCTGGAGTGATGTCTCTTCAGCACCTTTCACTGGTGTGGCCAGTGCTTTGTTTACATTAAGGGCATACATTTTTATGGCCTTACATCAAAATGATGCCATCTGCTGTGGAGAAAGGTTCCAAATGATGTCACTCTGATGTCATCTGATCATATGGCATCATTGTGAAATGGCAAAAGTGCTAAAGGCCTCAGCCTAGGCTTGAGCTCCAGGACTAGCCATCAGTACTAGGCCTGGCCTCAGCACTTGCATCCATTGCCAGTCCTAAGCACCAGGCTTCAGGCCTTGGCACCAGGCTCGTCTCAAGCCAAGGCTTCAGCACTGGGCCTAGCCCAGGTCTGTTCCCACCAGATGCCCTTTTTTTTGACATTTCAAATCCAACCAATAGAAAAATACCAAACAATTGCTGATGTTTTTAGGAGGCTATTTTCGATTCATTCCATCCAGAACAAACTGAAAATCTTTTTTTTTTTCTGACCAACTTGGAGTTTTTGGAAGCAAAAAAATCCAATAACATCTTCTCCAGTGTCTACTTGATAGGGCTATGTATGTAGGCTTATTAGATTCATGTTAAGCCTGATTTCTTATGTGTTTATTTCTGTTTTGCTCTCCCTTGGTCTTCTGCCTTCCCACTAATGTAGTTGCTTCATTGTTTCTATGGCAAAGTTTAATGCTTTATATGTATAAAATTCTGATAAAAATAAGGAATTCTTTACAACATTCTTGATCTGGAAGTAAAAAGACAAAGATTAAAAATAAAACTCTGATTACAAACCTGCTGAGAGGTGTCAGTGCATTTTCCCTTAAAACAGAAAAACTCAGGGACTTTCTTAGAAGAAAAACACTTCAAAATAACTTCAATCTTATCAATGTTTAAGGCTAATCTGTTCTCATACAATCGATCATTGATGGCAGATAGGTATGAATCAACTTTCCTAAATGCTGTTGGATAAGAAAAAAATGCAGTGAGATCAATATGGAGACAATTTGGGTAATTTAAGGAGTTAATCGGATAAATTGCAGGATTTCAAAACCACGCTGCGCTGACCAGTAGGGGATGTGCATTCATTGGGCCATTTGTTTCGTGGGTACGCACATATCTCGTGGTTATATGGTACGTGCGTAAGAACAGATGGTATGCACGCAACTCAATAAAATACGCACATCCCCTTGAAATAAATGGCCCAACGAATGCACATCCCTACTGACCAGGACCAATTTATCCAAGGAAGTTTTTAGCCAGGTAAAACTTAATCAGATAAATCAGGGGCATTCTGGAAGCAGGCCAAACTTATCTGGATAAGTTACCTGGATAACTCCAATATTCAGAGTTATCTGGTTGTGCTGTATGATAGCCCTAAAGTTATCTGGATAACTATGATTTAATTGGTTATATTCGGCGGCTTACCCGGATAAATATTGACCTCATTGTTTTTAATCTTAGCGTAGTACACATATCCAGTAATAAATCTCAAGTGAAATCCTGTCACTACTGTGAGTAATTGTTTTAGCACAAGGCTATTAAAAGTCCTTAATTCTACAGCCGGCCAGAATTCAAGCAGCACTATTCTGAATTAATTGTAAATTACATAAGGCCTTCAGAGGAAGACCACGTAAAGACTATTACAGTAACCCAGGAGAGCAGTGATCAAAGTGTGGATCACAGTCAATAAGGGGCTGATGTAATAAGGGGCATTAACATTAGCACAGGGTTTTACTTCTATTGAGTGCGCATTTTTCTGGCATAAGGGCTAGCTCTGGTATGTAACATGTTTTAACTTCTAAAAAGAAATTTGTGCTAAACCAGGAATTAAAACCAGCACTAGCAGCATGGGTAGATATAAATCCCATGTGAAAGAAGGCCATTCTTCAGCAATACAGTGAGATACATTAAAGCTTAAAGAACATTTTCTTGACAGTGGAAATTTAACTCCTGAGTCGGCAGGAGTAAAATTTAATTCATGATATGGTTGCCTTACTAATATTGCTGTGCCCAATTTACCTTTATGACTTTGTTATAGTGGGACTATGCCTATTTTAATTTTATTTTCTTGTTCTAGTATTAGCCACTTCTGTGCTATTGTATTGGGGTTGTTATTTCTGTTTATGGTAGGATGGAATTTTGCTATTTATTTTTTATATGATGTGGTTATGATTGTATGTATTATCTAATTATGTTATAAATCATTTTGAGCATTTTTTTTTTGCAGAAGCAATTCATAAATGTAATACATGTGTAGAGTGAGAATTAATTTGCTGTGAAATGACTAAACCAACAGTAGCCTTTTGGGGTTTGGCAGGTCCAACGGACAATAGCAAAGCAGATTCAGATGGTGAAACAAATCGGGAAAGGCCGCTATGGAGAAGTTTGGATGGGGAGGTGGCGTGGAGAGAAGGTGGCAGTGAAAGTCTTCTTCACCACAGAAGAGGCTAGCTGGTTCAGAGAGACAGAAATCTATCAGACTGTACTGATGAGGCATGAGAATATCCTGGGTAAGTAAAGTTCAGTGCAAATTCCAAAGTCCCCATGCACTTTGTTCAAATTGAAACAGGAGTCTGGCTCTGTCCTCTCAAATTAAAACAAAAATTAGGAATATTGTTCTAAAGCTTTGGCTCCTGGAAGAGGCCCTCTGTTTAAGTGATTTGAAGATCAGATTGCTTTTAAGGACAAGGATTGCAAATGTGGTTTCTGCTTTCTCTATGGTTCAACTCATTGACTGCTGCAGTGTACAATGCGCAACTGTAAACAGGAGGAAGAAAGTAAAAACGTAAAGGATCTATTCACTCAAACAGTTCATTGCACATTTTTCGATGCTACTGTAGAGTTGGCCCTGTTAGATATTTTTCTCGTGCAGCTTTGCTTTATAACTGTATATCCAAACTGCATGTAATTCAACTTTATTATATTTTTGTAAGAGGTGGTTCTCACTGGTAGTAATCTTTGTTTTCTTATACATTTTTTTTTTTTACCTTTAAACGCAGTTTTGCTTCTAGAATGTGTTGCTTTGATAAAATCTTATGAAAATTATAAAGGAAGTGATAATTAAAAAGTAAGTCACCATGGATTAAGCAAATGGAAGTCTTGCCTTTCCAATCTATTAGACTTTTTTGAAGATGTAAAGATAGATAAAGGTGAACTGGTTGATAGTCTGTTTGGATTTTCAGAAGGCATTTATACCATTGTACATCTTGAGTGAAAGTTTACTTTTAAAAAGGTGGCTAATAAATCATCATAATTTAAAAGTAAATTTTACAAAATCCCCAATGAAAAGACTCATTAGGACATTAAAAAGTCATGGGGGCAATGTCCTGTTGTGGAAGTGTAACTGGTTAAAAACCCAGAAACAGAGAGGAGGACTAAATAGTTTTCAAATAAAGACAGGTTGTCAAAGGAGTACCACAAGGATGGGCACTGGGACCCATGCTTTTTAACACATTCATAAATGATCTGGAAAAGGGAATGACAAGTGAGATGATCGCATTTGCAGATGACACAAAATTATGCAAAGTTGTTAAACTTTATGTGAGGACCTGCAGAAGGATCTTGCGAGACCGGAAAACTGGACGACTGGGCACCTGAATGGAAGATGAAATGCTAATGGGGAAAAGTACACAAGGCGTACCAGGAAAAATTATTCCAGCTACAACGGTGACTTCCATGTGGGCAGTACACCGAAATCCTCAGCTCAGTGTGCAGCAATGGGCAAAAAAAAGCAAATAAAATGCTAGGAATGATCTAAAAAAGAACGAAGAATAAAAAATATCATATTGCTTCTGTATCCATCCATGGGGCATCTGCACCTTGAATACTGTGTGCAGTTCTGGTAGCTTCATTTAAAAAAAAAAGATATAGTAGAACTAAAGGTGCAGAGAAGGGCGATTAAAAGTGATAAAGGGGATGGAATAGCTCTACAGTGATGAGATGCTATGCATGTTAGGGCTCTTCAGCTTGGAAAAGAAACGGTTAAGAGGTGACATAGAAGTTTATTCATTTGTGAGTGGGGTGGAACAGGTAAACAGAGAACAGTTCTTTACCCTTTGAAATAATAAAACAGGGGACACTCCATGAAAATAACAACCAGGAAATGTAAAACAATCATAGAGAGTACCACCCAATCAAGCTTAGAAATCTGTTACAGCCATTAATGTGGAGAGAGAGAGAGAGAGAGAGAGAGAGAGAGAGAGAGAGAGAGAGAGAGAGAGAGAGAGAGAGAGAGAGAGCACACCTTGCTATAGTGCCTCTGCCCTAGACAGGTATTTGTATCCCTATGGGAGGCCCACCTAGTAACTCGAGGTGGGGATTAGGTATGAGTGTAGGGGGTTGGGGGCCGCTTTCACATTCAACATGAGACGTACGAACAGAACAGTGGTCTCTTGTGAAGATTTGATGGCCTTCGGAGTGAGGAAACTCACTCCAAGATGAGATTTGTGCAATGTTCTCTCCACCTAGCTTGATGTTGCCCAGGTAGAGTGTCCATCAAGCTAGGTGGAGAGAACATTGTACAAATCTCATCTTGGAGTGAGTTTCCTCACTCCGAAGGCCAGCAAATCTTCAAAAAAGACCACTGTTCTGTTCGTACGTCTCATGTTGAATGTGAAAGTGGCCCCTACCTCCCCTACACTAATACTTAAACCTCACCTCGAGTTACTAGGTGGGCCTCCCATAGGGATACATATACCTGTCTAGGGAGGAGGCACTATAGCAAGTCTCTCTCTCTCTCTCTCTCTCTCTCTCTCTCTCTCTCTCTCTCTCTCTCTCTCTCTCTCTCTCTCTCTCTCTCTCTCTCCTCTCTCTCTCTCTCTCTCTCTCGCACTCTCTCTCTCTCTGAACAGGCCTGTCCAGAAACACCATGATATATACTGGCAATTTTAAAGTGAAGGGAGCAATCATCATTTACAACTAAATTTTGGCCCAGGTCAGAATAAGTTTACATTTTTGGAGTGGAGGGGGGGAGGAAGGATTGGCCATTACTCTACCGCTCTTTTTTGGGGTTGCTTTGCAATGTACAGTAGAGGGTAGGGATGTGCAGACCAAAAGTTTATGTTCATAAGTCCATAAGTCGAAAGGGGGGGTCAATTTCGGTCAATATGGACATATGGAGAATTCCATAAGTTGAGTCTATGTCCATACGTGCAAATAAAAATTTAAACCCCCAAGCTGGCCAAAAGTTCCTTTTGGGTCCAACAAGGGTCCCGGAGCGAACGTGCGGGGAATCACGTGACGCCGCGTCACTCCGACGTGACGCCGACGTCACGTGCTCCTCGCAAAGGAGTTCAGAAATGGCGTCCTGACTCCCCGCTGGACCACCAGGGAGTTTTGGTAAGTCATTGGGGGGGGGGGATTAAGGAGGGTGAGGGGTTTAAATTTTTATTTAGAATCAACAATCGCGATTTCCAACCTTTTCAACATAGCTATGTTGAATAAGTTGGAAATCCGATCGTTTTCGCCTCATCACTTTTTTAAGTTAAAAAAAAAAAAAAGTTGTGTTTTACATTTAAGTTCAAAACGAATGCACACCCCTAGTAGAGGGTGAGCAGCAAAATTAACCAGGTAGCTTTAGCTGAGTATATTCAGACCATGCGGATAAGGGCTTGAATACTGGTGACCTTAGCCAGGCAAATTTAACCCATTAACTGTACCACTCACTGGATTTTTGAATATTGAACAGATAAAGTCCAAGTGAAAAGTCTCCTTCAAATTAAGTTTTAAAAGTTAAAATAAATAAATAAATTCATGCATCAAGATTTAAAAGTATTCTTATGTTTTTAGGAGTCAAGATAATGAAATCTCACCTTTTTTTTTTTTTTTTTTTTGGAAATATATTTTTTTAAGTCATGTACTTTCACACTTTTATGTCTGGAAATGCTATATTTTGAAATAGAGATTAATTGGAGACTTATGTTGAATGAGAAATGCATTTTTTTTCTGAACACAGGGATTGGAGTCTCTGTGTTTATCTTTTTTTCTCAACAATTTTCATAAACTACAACAAACAGTAAGCAAGGTACAAGACAGAGAGAAAAGCTTTAAAAAAAAACAAATAAAAAACCCCTGCTCCTAAGAAAAAAATCAAGATTCCTTCTGGTTAGAATCCAGAGGACAGTATCAGCTTATATTTGTTATAAGGTGTGCTTTGTTCTTATCCAGAATGACTGGCATGCTTCTTTTTTGGAACATTGCTCACTATCCTGGGAGTCATTTTGTAACATCACACATAAATTACCTGACAAATATGAGCATAAGTGACACCAATTTTCAAAGCGGATTTACATGCATAAGTCATCTTTGAAAATTATGTTGGCAAAACTTTGTGATGCACATTTGCAACTGCTGACTTGGTGCGCATTTATTTGCTGAGAGAATTTAGGTATGTAGCTTTAAAATCAAAAAGTATGCATAGAAGTTCCAACCTTGCCCAGACTCCAGCCCCCTCCCCCCCACCCCGGAATGCTCCTCCCCTTATGCATAAAGTGCATGCAGACAGTGTGCATGCACTTTATTGGTTGCAAGGTTTTCCAAAGGGCAATATCTGTGGGTAAACACTACTTTGTGCCGAAGTGTCCCCCCCCCCCCCCCCGGACCTTATTACAACATTTAATCATCTAACAGAGCTATACAGACATTAGTATAATGGCTGGTTAGTGCAGTAGGCCTGACCAGGAGGTATACATTAGTTCTGTCTCTTCAGTCTTGGGAGAGAGCCTTCAAAGTGCTAAGGATGTGCATTTGTTTAAAACAAATGTGCAAAAGACAATGAATAAGGCCAATTTGATCATTTAAGGGTCCCCGAATCAAACAAACCTTATTTTGTTGCAACTGTTTTAAATGAATACATCGGGCATATGCCGAGGCCAGGACCTCACCTAGGGCATAAGCTGAGGCCCAAAGTAGGGGTCACGGTATAGGCACAAGTGTAATGCCCGGGGTTCAGCCTATGTCCAGACTGACACAGGGGCCTCAGCTGAGACCCCCTCGAAACAAAGTTACCTGATCCGTCAGGTATCTGCAGAAGTGGCCAGGCTGAGTCTGTCCAGCTAGGCCAAAGCCCAACACTGCAGTTTGGCCCAGAGACTAGGTCCTGATGTCTGGGCCTAGGTCAGAGCCTGAAGGCTGGGTCCCGATGTCTGGGCCTCTGCCTAGGCCAGAGCACGGAACCAGGCCTGGCACCATGACCTGGACTTGGGGCCGGATCCCAATGCTGGGGCCCTGGCCTGGGCTTAGGCCTGATTCTTGGCCTGGAAACCGGGTCCCGAAATCTGGGCCTTGGCCTAGGGTCAGACCCAGACCTAGAGACCAGGCCTCAAAGCATGTCAGTCGTCACTCCGGCACATTCACCCCAGTGGATGGCATCATTTGAAGAAGAAGAGGATGACAGACGTGGTTTGAGGCCTGGGCTCTGAATCTGGGCTGGACCTTAGGCCGAGGCCTAGTCGTCAAGACCCTGCCTCCAGGCCAAGCCCTGACATTGGTCCTGAGTCTGCTGAGGTCCTGGTGTCTGGACCCGGCCTCTGGCCTGGACCATGGTGTCAGGCCTGGGTCCAGGCTCCGGCCTAGACCTAAGCCCAGGCATCTGCCTTGAGTAGACCAAGGCCAAGGTCACAGCGATGTACCAGAGCCTCGGTATATGCAAGGTCTAGGCTTTGGCCTGGTCCTAGACCTCACCAATGGATCCCCACTGGACTGGGTAAGTGGGGGCTAGAGGGGATCCTGGCTCCAGCATTTTTCTGGGTGGGTAGGAAGCCCTGTTTTTGTGTTTTTGGCCTTTTTTTTTTTGTTTGATTCTTTTTTTTTTCACACAAATGAAACAAACATTCCATGAACTGAAATTCGTGGGGAAAAACCTTCTGAAAACGAACTGAAAAATAAAGTGAAATTTGTTTTCCCTTCACATCCCTACAAAGTGCATGTGATGAACTTTGGAATACTCTGAAACTTTCTTGGAGCATGCTCCACAGAGGTTTCTGATAATAAAACAGACCATAATAAAATAGCCATGAACATGACAGGCATAAAATTTGCAGTGAGAACAAAATCAGTAATGAGGGACTAGATCATTTGGAAGGAGAACCAATGTTTGGAATGCATCTTCATGCAGTGTTAAAATGTTTTTACATTAACAGGCTGCAGTCATGTAAAGAAATACCCTGTGGTATGTAGTCATGTAAGGTCTGCTCACTCTATTTTGTCAACCATTTTTTTTTTTTATTGTTTTCAGGGTTCATTGCTGCTGATATTAAAGGCACGGGATCCTGGACCCAGCTGTACCTCATCACAGATTACCATGAGAATGGCTCGCTGTATGACTATTTGAAATCTACCACCTTGGACACTAAAGCCATGCTGAAACTGGCCTATTCCTCAGTCAGCGGCCTATGTCACCTGCACACGGAGATCTTTGGTACCAAAGGCAAACCAGCCATTGCCCACCGTGACCTGAAAAGTAAAAATATCCTGGTGAAGAAGAACGGAACCTGCTGCATAGCAGACCTAGGCTTGGCAGTGAAATTTATTAGGTCGGTCCAGTTATCTTTTTGTTTTGACACCTGGTTTATCAGCAGAGCCACTACTACACCTAAACACATTTCATTTGGGTACATTGTGGAATTGATAAGGGAATGCCAGCATGGTGTATTGATTGCCCATTGGTTTGATCACCTGTCCACTAATTGCTGTCTGATATTGTGCATCCCATGATAACCATGCGAATGATCTTGTACAATGCTGTGTACATTAATAACACTGAGCAAGTAAGGAATATCACTGCTGCTATTATTCCAGCACCTGGGTTGGGAAGAATGGGGAAACTTGACAGTCTCAAGAACCCTAGTAGAAGGGAGATACTGCTAGCTGCTACCGTCCGCCAGTGGCGAAACTTACTTACTGGGCAAGCATGAAGGGTAGATGCTAGGGTGCAGGGGAGAATATTGGGAGGGTTTTTTTTTTCTTTTAAGCAAGCTTTCATGGAAGTCCATATTCAAAAGCCATTTAGATGGATAATGTAATAGTTATCCATCTAAATGACTTGCCTGGTTATATTCACCCTTTATCCGACTAAATTGTAGTTGGCTAATAAGTTAGGCTAGAATGTAGCCAGATAAGATAGGAGTGGTCCAGGGGCATAACTTGGAGGGGTTGAGTTGGCCAGCTAAGTTAACCAACTAACTCCAATATTCATAGTTATCAGGATGACTTAGCTGGCTAAGTCTGGTCGAGTCAAAGAGATGTCCTAAAGTTAACCGGCTAACTAATTAAGATAGCTGGCTATATTAAATAGTGTGGCTACCTTATTGAATATGCTTCCAAAGTTAGCCGGATAAGATTATCCGGCTAACTTTGCTATCTGGACTGTGTCAGAATATAGACCTCCTGGTCTTTTTTTTCCTTTTTAATGGAAAGCAGTTAGTTACACGTTGAACTTTCATTGCAGAAACATTCCTTGGCATTTTGCTTGCGTACTGAAATAAATCAAATTATGCAGAACCTCCAGAGCAGTAAGAATGTATTCATTTTGAGATGAAAGTGAGATTTCTTTTGTGCCAGAGTGTTGAACTAATGTGAAAAAGCACTTCTCTGTTTTCTCTGCATGAAACCTCCCTGCAGTGTGTATCACACTCTTGGTATGGCACGTGACACTTTATTTTTTTTCCTGTTCTTTTCATGCATTTTGTCTAATGAAGCATTACCTTTAGGTGAGAAAAGGTTAGAAATTAAAGATAATGCACATGGAAACAGTGTTCCTCTTTCAGTCCCAGTTCTTCTGAGCATACAGCCTTTTGCATCATGCATCAGATTTTAAGACCAAAGCATTAGTATAGAATATATTAGAGAGAAAAATGTTTCCACATTAAATGAAGATTTGATGGCATTAGGGTTTAGTCTGATAGTGAATTCTCAGAAATGTTACCAGCAGTCCTGCTGAGCCTTATCCCTGTTGTGGTTCTGCATTTGAATATTTAAATATAGCTTCAGGCAAGTAAGCCTTTTAAGTAGGTTTGTTCCACTCTAAGAAGTTGTTCTTATCCAAAGGATTTTATTAATGCGCACACAAAATTGTTAGTTATGACCCGATCCAATAATTTATTTTGTGTTATTTTCTTAATCATAGAAACATCAGCAGATAAGGGCTGCCTGATCACCTGGTCTAACTGTGCTCGAGCAGGCTTTCTTCAGTCTGAGATCTTCTTTCCTTCCTTCCTTCCTTCTGCCCACCTCTAAGTTTCTTTTTTTGCATCTATCCTTTGGATGCTTGACTTCTGCTACTGTTTTGGGACCTACCACCTCTTCTGGAAATCTATTGCAGGTGTTCACTATCCTTTCAACAACAAAGTACTTTCCAACCTCCCCTTTGAGCTTTCCTTCTACTTCATATGATGATCGCTTGTTCTTGAACTTTTCACTTTATGGAAAGTGCTACCTGTTGATACATTATTGAAGCCTGTCAGATGTTTGAATTTGTATCATATCTCCCCCTTTCATTCTTCCTTCTAGAGAGTACAATTTTATTTCCTTCAGTTTTCCTATGTAAGGCTTATAGTGCAGATTGTGTACCATTTTGGTAGCCTTTCTTTGAATTGACATCACTGTCTTTTTTTTGTTTGTTTTTTAATTTTATTTTTTATAAATACATTTTAGTTACATGAAGAGAGTACCATCATGGATAAGAAGTCCACCACATATGTAACAATTGTCTCAAAAAGAAAATCTAATTTAAAAAATGCAGTTAACATACATGATCCCACAGTCCTCATATGGGAGCCAAGAAATGATTAAAACAAAAAAAAAATAAAAATAAAAAAAATATATATATTATACTAAGCCAGCACAAACCTGAAATAGAGCAGCTTTCTCATATAAGAAGAAGTCAGAATAATTCTTTTAGACTTGTTTTTATGGAATACATTCAGTTGGTCAGGCATAACAAAAATGTATTATCCTGATATAGATTTACAGGGATATTTAAGAAAAATGTAGCTCCCACATTTATTAATGCACAAGAATAGACACAGTGTAAATTCAAAAAAGGCGACAGTTCTAGATTGCCTGTTTGTGCTCCCACATCTAAAACATGTTGATGTAGAACTAAGAAACCTCCTGCATATTCAGCTTATATCCAAAATAAAGTAGTAAAAATGAGAGACTGGAGGGATTACCACAGGGGGAAATTTTAGAACCTCAAGAAAATATTCCTTCAGTTCATATGGAAAAATCAAGTTAAGTACCCCGGTACAGAGTCCTATCAAACTAGGGCGAGAAAAGATTGTAGAAATCTCATCTTTGTGAGACTTTCCTCACTCCAAATGATGTCAAATCTTCACTGAGGAGTACTGTGCTGTTCGTACATCTTTGCATGTAAAACTGGTCCAAAAACCCTAAAACCTCACCTGGAGTTATTAGCTGGCCCGCCAATAGTGATATAAATAGTTGAATACTTTGAAAGCTTCCCCAGAGTCTCTCTCTCTCTCTCCCCCTCTCTCTCTCCCGCCCTCCACTCCTCTCCCCTCTTTCTAAGTCCAGAAATGGCCGAAATGCAATTTGCAATCTTTAACCTGGCTGTTTTGGGCATATCGCTCACCTTAATGCCAGGAAAAAAGGCATAGTTATTTCCAGCGTTAAAAACGTGCGATAGCATGCGTTATGCTATCACACAGTGCTATAATGCCCCTCATTTTCATTAATCCTCTCCCCAATCCCGCTGCTTTGAAAACTTTACTTCCGTGCCGCGCGCTACCGCAACTCTCACTTGCGTTATGGCGTTAATGCCATAATGCATTTTGATGAATGAGCCTGCTAGTTTGGAGGTATATATTCAGTAATGTAGCCACATTATTGAATACAGATGGCTATCTTAAAGATAGCTGGATTACTTTATCCTGCTCATTTTAGAACAGCTGTTTGGCACGATTAGAGATAGCTAGATAAATTATCCAGCTAATTCTTAATATTAGAGTTAGCCAGATAACTTAGCTGGCTAACTGAACTCCTCCCAGAAAATCTGTAAATTATCTGGATTAATTTTAGCAGGATGATGAGATATCTGGCTAAAGTTTAGGCAGATAAGTATTCATAATATTCAAGACTCTGCCTTTAGCCGAATAACTTGTTGTCCGGCTAAATGAATATGGACTTCATGCTGTTCAGGAAAAGTGGGAAAACCCGCGGCTGGCTCCCGCCACAGAAAACTTTTGCTGGAAATTGAACACCTGGGTCTGAAGTGGAGTAAAATCACATTTCTGTTGGGCAATGTCATCTGTTGCTATGCCCAGTATGGTGCTCCACCTCAGACCCAGGAAGAAGAAATATTTCCAGTGGAAGCTCTCTTGACAGTACACTGAACTGTATGCCAAAGTGCATACTGTTCAGCCGGAAATGCCTGCCCCAGAGTGCTCATGCTGGAAATTTAAGTCCTTCCTTGGACTGAGGTGTGGAGTATGTGTTTCTATTCCTGTGTCCAGTTGTGGTAGAAGCAGCTAGACATTACCACAGTGTTTCCTAATGTTCTCCTGGAAGCACACCTAACCAGTCTGGTTTTCAGGATATCTGTAATGAATATGCATTAAATAGATGTGCATACACTGGAGACACCCAATGTTTGCAGATCTATCTCATGCGTATTTATTATGGCAATCTGAAAAACCCGATTGGATAGGTGTGCCTCCGGGAGAAGGTTGGGAAACACCGCACTAGTACCTGGGCACAGCAATAGAATAACATTGGCCAACAGAAATTTTACTCCACCTCAGAGGCAGAAGATAAGTTTCCAGCATTGTGTCAGAGGAAACAATTTGAATTGTCTCCAGCCATACATACACACACCCTGTCACTCATATCACCCCCATATAGTCTTGCTCCATTTATACTTGCCTCTCTTTTCCCTACCCTTCTCCCTTTTCCCCACTTCCCTTCCCTTCCCTCCCCTCTCATTCACACTCCCTCTTCCCATCCCAACCCTCACCAGAGTAGCCTTGCATGTGAGATTGTACCCAAGTTGGGATGCACAGTGGCAATCTCACATGCAAGGCCACTGTACCACAGTGCCTGCCTCATTGTGGCAAGGCATGGTGTGTAAAATCTAAGCATAAACTCTCTGGGGCGAGACTGCAGCTGAGGATTGCACACTGGCACTGTGGCACAATGGCCTTGCATGCAAGATTGGTGCTGTGTATCCTGACTTGGGCACAGTCTTGGCATGCAAGACCCTTTTGGCAAGTCATGCCAAGTGAAATGAAAGAGTAAGCCTGCTGAGGAGGGCACATACAGCCAAACACTCTTTTGTACCAAGTTGGAATGCACAGCACCAAAGTGTGTACTGTTCAGCTGTAGGTATCCAAACCCTTTCATTTAATTAGGCAAGCTTGGCCCAGATGGACATGCATGTGAGATTGTGTGTCCAAGTCGGGATGCACAACACAATCTTGCATGCAAGGCCATTTTGACCACAATGTACTTTACTCCAGTTTTCAAGCACTTTTCTGCATTCATGCAAATTTTCCAGTTACATCATATTTTAGCACATTTTTTTCATGTAGGTGCTTTTATTTTATTTTTTTGTACTCCTGCTCCAATGGTTTACTATATACTGCCAGAGCCATATGTTTTTACCATGCGTGTTACATTTTAGAATGGATTGTATTTAACTCCTCTTTCAGCACTGATTTTATGACATCAGCAACCAAATTTAAAATAGCAACATGGAAAATGATAGTTCCATAGCATCTCCACACTGCTGCTGGCAAAGACACTGTCTTGCACCCCTCTATCAATGTCCTTTTCTAGATGGGATCCCCAAAATTGCACACAGTACTCAAGATGTAAGCGACCTGTACAGAAGTAATATTGGTACTAGTATTAGTGGGGATACTACTTTAAGCATCCAGGTATACTCCTACAGGTGAATTTTAAAATGCCGGCATGCGCCAGAACCGGGAGATACGCACACAAGTCAAGTCAGGCCAGTGAGTGCCGTGCAGGAGTACATGCATATATACTACCTCGCATACAAATGAAAAGTTCCAAAAAAAGTGGCGGGGCAGGGGCGTTTCTGGATTTCACATTGAAAAGAACAACAGAAATACTTCTCTGCACAGGCACGCACTGGGGATCCCCTGCTGCGTAACTTTACTTCTGCAATGGATGACGTGCAACTTATAAAATAAAGACAAATAGATCGGTGGGGTTTTAAGGGTCGGAACTAACAGGGGAGAAGGGAGGCTATTAAACTAGGGGGATTTGGAAGTCCTATCCCTTACCTGGATGAACCGGTAAAACTGGTAATGGCATCAGTGCGCGGGTCTTTTAATAACCCCCCACTTATGCGGCAGAAGCAGCATTTGCGCGCATAGGCACGCATCCACTTAAAATTGCGTGCACATGTGTGTGCAATCAGGCTGTTTTATAACCTGCGTGCGTATGTTACAAACTGGCCACGGGCCACAAACGCGCGCACCTGCATCCGTGCACCTGTTTAAAAGTTACTGTCTTAGTCTTTCCAACCACTTGTGTCACACTGACTGTCTACTTTTGTGTTCATTGAAGATAACCCCACTCCCCCCAGGTCTCTTTCCTCTTTGGTGACCTCAAGATCTTCCCCTTCAAAGTAGTATTTGACCTTTGGACTTTAGTACAAATGCATGATTTGCAGTTTTTGGGGTTTTTTTTAAATAGTAAAGCAACATTGGCAAACCCTTGACCATTCTTCCAATTTCTTGGAGATAATCTTCCATCTTATCTATCCCCTCCTAACATGTCTACTCTGTTACAGATTTTCAGATTATCTGCAAAACAGGCACATTTCCCCTTCTAGACCTTCCCCAATGTCCCTTATAAAGGCATAGAAGCAGGCAGAGTCTAGCACTGATCTCTGTGGCACCAGTTTTGAGGTTCATTTTTCAGAACTTCTCTTTAATGTGGATAGATGAACTAGTTGGGTAGAAATACAAGGAGGCTATCGTTCAAACAGCTCGCTAGGGCCCCATATAGGCAAACACATGGTTGCTTGTTGATCTACTACAGCATTTTATAACCTGCGCGTATCGGATATCTCCACCCCCCATCATAGGCATGTAGGTATGGGTTACGTGTGACTACCTGCAATGAATTAAAAGCTTGTTCTTTTCCTACATATTTTATAAACCTACACACACATATTTTACTACAAAAAAAAATATAACTTGCTCGCATAAAGCCCTGATTTATATGCGGAAGTCAGCGTATTTCAAAACATGCACATGTACTTGAAATCAGTTTGCAATACCACCACCAGTTCACCCAGTCTGTCTCCAGTTTGAGAGCCTCCTAATATTTCACCTTGAGCTGCCCCCCAGTTCAACCAGACCTCCCACCCAACAATAGTTGACAACAGACGAGTCTGCTATCATTTGCTTTGGATAATTAGCAAATGCAAAATGCAAAAATAATTTACCTAATGTATTCACACAAATCTCTTACAAAATAGCAACTTATGTGTGTACCTCTTGGCACCACCCTAGAACACCCTTAGACCGCATATTTTTTCGCAGGTAAATATGCACATGCAACTGAAAATACACGTATATTTTCAGTCTTTCTAAAATAGCATGTATGTGAGTACAAGCTACTGACATGCATATACTGTATGCTAATTTTACATAAGTAACTCTTTTTTGAAAATTCACCCCATAGGTTCTGAGTCTTGTTAGAAAAACATTGCACCCAAGGAAAAATCTGAATGAATCAGTGTTTTTCTGCTTTATAAAATTGACTGTAATTGCTGTATGATTCTAATCAGAGGTAGATATTGAAATATATCTGATTAAGTAAGTTAGCCAATAATAATTAACTAGCTAACTTTCAAAGGATATTCAGCAGCACTGCTATGCTAATGAGTATCCCATAAAAATAGTTGGTTAGCCGGATAAGTCTTACTCAGCTACCTTCAAACCTTATTTGCTTAACTTCGCTAGGTAAGTTTAAATATCGGTCCTTATCCGGCTAAGTTAACTGATAAGTAGTTTGTCCCTGAAATGCCCATTCCCCACCACCACTTGGCCAGATAAGTACATATCTGGTTAAGTACCTATTCGGTTAAGTGGCAGCCACTGAATGCAGCCAGATAAGCAGCTGAGGCCACTTGGCTGGATAAATCGCCACTCTGCCAGCTACATGGCGCTGAATATCAGCCTTCTAATTGTTACTAGCTAATCGTTCAGTCAGGTTGGTCCAGTTGGCAGAAACTTGTAGTGCTACCTTTAGCCTCTTTGCACCTTGCATCTGGAATCGTGTTCCCTGGGAAATTTGTAATGAAACCAATAATTTATTCTATAGGAAGTTGATAAAGGCCTGCTTATTTACCTTGGCCTTTGGACCAATTGTTTAGTATGCTGGTTGTTAAATAATTGGTTGTGAGTGATGGGATTGTATTGCTGGGCAGGTTTGGTTAATGTGGTGATTTATTCATTTTTATTGTATTATGTTTATATTATGACTTTTATTGTAATCAGCTTTTATGCTTTGGGGAATGGTAGTTAAATTTGGAATAAATAAAATACTAGACACCTGCAAGCATGCTGAGGCTGAAAAGAATTGTTCAGCTTTTCCCATTATTTTTACAGCATCAGTGTTGAAAAAAAACCTAAGGGGTAGATTTTAAAAGATTGCGCACGTGCGTCCGTGTGCGCGCACCACCCGGCGTACACACATGGATGGGTGATTTTCTAACATGCGTGCACAACGGGGGAGGATTTTCGCTGTTACGCGTGGCGCTGCATCGGGGCCTTCCTCAGTTCCCTGCCAGTCCGTTCCAATTAAGGAGCGGACTGGGAAGGAACTTCCCAACCCCCTAATCTGACCTCCCTTCCCCCTCCCCTTATCTCTATCCTAAACCCTCCCAAATGTGTTGTCTTACGTTTTGCGCCTGCCTCAGGCAGGCACAAGTTGCGCACGCCAGCACAGTGGCAAATGGCCACTGTGCCGGATGCTTCTAGCCCCGCCCCGTACCGGCCCTTTCCCCAACCCTGGGACTTAAACGGGTCCTGGGGGGTTACGTGCGTGGCCGGGCCTTTGAAAATTGGCCCAGTACGCGTAAGGCCCGGCCACGCGCGTAAACCTTTTAAAATCTACCCCTAAATATTTATGAATATGAGATTTCTGCCTTAATCATATTGCTAGAATTTCCAGTTATCATTGATTTAGGTTCTCTAATGCAGAAAGTCAGTAATATTTGTCCTGTACATTTGCACACAAACACAGCCTGTTACAGCTTCAGACCCCCATGCACTCACATATGGTCTTTGTCTTTGGGCACTCAGATAAACGTTCACCCGTGTCTTTTCTCCTCATATTTTTTATATTTCCAGCATTCTGACCTTGTCTTTCCTCTCTTATGTGTTTGTTGGCAGTTATCCTTTTCTTCTGCTTCCATCCTTATGTCTTTCTCTCCGTTTAATTCTCAATCCCTCCCTTGATATATCAGAGTCCCATACAGACAGATGACGTGACAGTAATACACTGTCCTATTACATAGGATAGAAATAGTTAAAAATAGACAGAATATAGCCATAACTAGCCAAGAAAAATGGAGTCCTAATTAAGCAGGATACAGAAAAATGTCCCTAAAGCATGAAATGGGATATGTCAACACACATATCTAATCTGCCCATTTATCTATCTTCTTGCATTGTCATAGAACCTTCTTGATCTGTGGCTTTCTTTACTTCCTACTTAAAAAGAGTCTTCTAAACTGAGAGAGCTATTTAGAAATTAAAAGGTACAGCCAGAATTGTTAAATTTTTGTGGGCAGCAAGGAATCTGTTTAAAAACCCTAGATTGTAGACTTGAGTAAACATGTCCTTGAAATAAAAAAAAACCTATCTAATATGGTTTACTATCAGAGAAAAGGAGGCTACTGAAAAGTGGAAATCATAGTGAAGGAGACAACTAGAAAGGTACCTAGACTTAGCAAAACTAAATTTAGAACAAAGGGACGGTAACTTTCAAACCGGTGTGCAGGCTCACTATGGTACGCGCCCAGATACATGGCCATTTTATAACTTGTGCGCACATTATGAAATAGCCTGGCCACTTGTCCATGCATGCGCAATTTGAAGTGGGCATGCGCTTAGGCACGCAAATCCCATTTCTACCGCGTAAGTCAGGGTATTTTATAATGGGCGTGTGTCTGTGCAATTGCCGACTTCACTAGTTCGTCCACGAGTTTGCCCATTTAAGAGCTAAGTCCTCCAGTCCCCCTGGTTTGATAGCTTGCACTCCCCTCAGTTACCCCAGACCCTTTAAACTCAGCAGAAATGGCTAGTATCTTTTATTTTTTAAGTTACATCTCCTCCATTGTGGCAGTGGGCCTAGGCACTCACATCTCTTAACCACGCCCTGAAATGTCCATGCCCCGCCTGCTCCAAGCCCCTTTTTAAAATCAAGTGAGATGTGCATGCTGCAGGGGCTCTGCACACATCTAAGCGTCTTTTAAAATTTGGTGGGCGCATGAGCCTGACTTGTTCGCCTATCTCCCAATTTTTTTCATCCCCCGGGCTTTTAAAATTCACCTCCAAGGCAAGCCAAACAAAAGAATTTGAGGAACATTTTGCTAAAGAAATTGAAAGTGTGAATGCATTGTTATAAAAAATACATTTGAAGCAGAGAGTCAGTGAATAATCAGAGTGCAATACTGCACTTTGAAGGTAAGGACATAAGATAACATGACAAATGCCATACTGTGTCAGAACAAATGTGCATCAAGCCCAGCATCCTGTCTCTGACAGTGGCCAATCCTCCTTACCCATAACTAAGAATAAGCAGTGGCTTTTCCCAAGTCTACAGAGCTAATAGTGGTTTATGGACTTTTCCTTTAGGAATTTCTCTAGACCCATTTTAAACCCAGCTACACTAATTGCCTTCACCACATCCTCTGGCAATAAATTCCACATTTTGTGTACTGGGTGAAAAAATTTTTTCTCTGATTTCTTTTAAATTGCTACCTATTAGCTTCATGGAGTGTCCCCTAGTCTGAGTGCTAGTGGAAAGAGTAAATAACCATTCCCTAGTTACCCACTGTACCCCACTCATGATTTTATAGACCTCTATCATGTATTCTCTCAGCCGTCTCTTTTCTAGGCTAAAGAACTTTAATAATCTATTTCATTTTTCCTCCTAAGGGGAGTCGTTCCATCTCCTTTATCATTTTAGTTGCCTTCTCTGTATCTTTTTTGTTCCACTATATCTTTTTTGAGATGGGGTGACTAGAAGAGCATACTACTCAAGGAGCGGGAGCACCATGGATAGATATAAAAGCTGTTTTATTTTCCACTCCTTTCCTAATAATACCTAACATTCTGTTTGCTTTTTTGACCACCTCTACACACTTTGCTGAGTATTTCAAAATATTCTCCCTATTAACTCCAAAATCCTTTTAAACAATTCTAACACCTAGCATCGTATATCTATAGTTTAGATTATTTTTCCCTGTGTGCACCACTTTATACTTGTCCACATTAAATTTAATCTTCCATTTAGGCGCCCAGTCCCCCCAGTCTCTTACAAGGTCCTGAGCCCAGCCAGGATATCCCTGGGACTCTCCGACCCATCTCTCCTGCCACCAGGAAATGTGTAATTTTTTTCCTAATAATTGCTAATAGTCTTAATTATAATGAGCGCTACTCTGCACTGGAGGGTGTAAGGGGAATTGTAGGGCTGAAGGAGATCCCCAGTCAGGCTTGGCTCAGCCCAACTGGTTAGGCCAGGGATATACAGTTTCTTGGGGGGGGGGGGGAGCTGAAGGGAGGGTTGGGGAGGCCTCGTTTCTGTTTGTTTTATTTTGTATTTTTAATGCTTATTTCAGTTAGGAAAATAAACAAAAATATTAAATTAATCAAAAAACAGACCCCCCCCCCCCAAAACAAACCAGAAACGAACTGAAATGAATTTCTTCAGCTTGTATTTCCTTAATATTTAGGCCCGTCTGTTTATGTACTTGATTTCTTTTTTCCCTTTACAGTGATACAAATGAAGTGGATATACCACCAAATACCAGAGTAGGTACAAAACGCTATATGCCCCCAGAGGTGCTTGACGAGAGCCTGAACAGGAATCATTTCCAGTCGTACATCATGGCAGACATGTACAGCTTCGGACTCATCCTGTGGGAGGTGGCAAGGAGATGCGTGTCAGGAGGTAAAATGAGAGCGTTTCCCTGGAAAATTAGCTTTATAGCATTTGCAAAAAGTCCATTTCAAATCACAGCAAATATGCCTGCTCCAGAACCTCCCTCCTGGTAATTGTTTCTAGATAAATAAGCTGACAAGGTCAGTGCTTAGGTGGTCTTAAAACAAACTCATTTCTTTGCTTCATTGACTGAGACGTTTTTTCAGATGTATGCAGTTTCGAGGAGACTTGGTATTTCAGCACAAGATTTACATTGCTCTTTAATGGAATATTAAAAGGCACAATATTTCATAATTGAGGCAGGAAATGGAGCTCTTTATGCTTTTTTTTTTTTTCCTAAGTGGCTAAGATCTCTGCTGGATGAGAGTACTCTGGTGCATGAACATAAAAGAGCGCCAGGGATTGTGCCTATGTATGCAGCTCAATATAGTTTTTGACAAATGAATCTGAGAAAAGAAAAATTGTTGAAAATGTCAGTGCTGCTTCCACTATTTCTTCTGTAAATATTGAAAGTCTAGTGGAGATTGTAATATGGTATTGGTAAGTACCCTAACATGTTGGTATTTATACACTAAATTTAAGGGAATGACAAACTACCATGTTTTGTTTAAAATTGAGAAGTGTGGTTCCACTCTCCAGATGAACATTTTTCTATGTATTTAATACTTGGGATCCACTCTAGATAAATTCTTTTACTCCTGCTTTAGACAGTCCCAAGCTCCAAATTAACCAACTTGATTGGCCAGCTTAAGGATTTTGGACATATTGTGATGGACCTTGGTATTCATATAACATAATTTGCTCATGAGTAAAGGACGTGGTCATCACTCACAGGGCATGGAACAAGATATTTATGCTGTAGTCTACAATTACATACTAAGAGGTCTTTATTCAATATTTTGGCATGTGGACACATTATCCAGCTGGAGCTAGCCAAATAACTTGTTCCAGATATTCAGCAGGAAAAATGTCCCACTGAATATACTTGCCTAAAATGACCCATCGGTCTTTAGCTGGAAACTTTAAACCTAACTGGGTATGCTTGAATATCGTAGTTGGATAGATATGAGTACAAATACTCATAGTCGGGGCAATAAAATTCCAGATATGAAGGCCCTTAATGGTGGATGCAGACTAGGATACTGTTACTATTACAGAGACATAATTCAGTGAGCCTCATGAATGGGCACAGCTATACCGGGTTATAATCTGTTCAGGAAGGATAGAGTTGACAGAAAAAGAAGAGAAGTAGCTCTTTATGTCAAAAATAATATCCAAGCAAGAGAAATGTTGAGAGCCTGGGGAAAGGAAGAAATGTTTTGGGTTGTCTTAAAAACAGACAGAAGTACTTCCATTTACACTGGTGCGGTCTACAAACATCTGACTCAGACAGAAAGTGGGCAAAGATCTGGCTGAAAATATCCAAAAAGTGGGAAGAAAGGGAGAGGTGTTTATGGTTGGAGATTTTAAGCTGCCAGATGGGGATTGGACTACCTCTTCGGTAAATCTGTAAGAAGTAGAGAGATTTTGGATGTCCTTCAAGGGTCACTGATCAAGCAAGTGATGATGGAATCCATGAATCCACATGCTGAGGGGTGATCATGGATCTGATACTCACAAATGATGAAAGTATCTCTAATGTCAAGGTAGGCAACCAACTAAGTATCAGTGATCATCAGATGGTATGGTGTGATGCAATGGCCAAGGCAGAGAGAAGTTGCAGAAAGATTAAAGTCCTGGATTTCAGAAATACTGACGTTGGTAAAATGGGAAAGTACCTTGAGGTGGAACTGGGAAGGCTGGGAGCAGATAAGTGAAATGGAACCACAGTGGGCCAAACTAAAAGGAGCTTTATTAATGACACATCTTTATGTAAAAAAAAAAAAAAAAGTAAATAAAAGCAAGAGGAAAAGAAAACCAATGTGACTGTCCAAAGAGGGCTGAAAAATAAAGGCAAAAAATGAATCATTCAAACAGTGCAAAAGATCTCAAAAAGAACATAGTGAAGAAAGTATCTGATAAAAATAGAAGAAAAGGAAAGAAATCAGGATGGCAAAAGCTCAAATGGAAGAAAGGATTGTTAAAGTGGTAAAACAAGGAGACAAAACATTTTTCAGGTATATCAGGAAAAGGAAGAAGGCCAGAGGTGGAACTATAAGACTGAAAAATGGCAAGGAGCAATATGTAGCAAGAGACGAGGAAAAAACAAAAATATTAAACAAATTCTTCAGCTCAGTATTCACTAAAGAAGACTTTGCAGGACAGCCACTGCTGATTAGCAAGAGTACAGATGGGTGTAGTGTTGATACCATCCCATTTATAGAAGAGAGTGTTTGAATGGAACAAGCAAAGCTAAGGGAGTTCAGAGAGGTGCTGGCGGGTTTGCTGAAAGTCCTATTCAATATATCTTTGGAGATAGGAGTGGTACCACAAAATTGGAGAAGGGTGGTTGTGGTCCATCTTCACAAAAGTTGTAAAAGAGTTTGTTGAGAACTGCAGGTCAGTTAGTCTTATTTCAGTGGTGGGAAAATTAATGGAGACATTGTTAGAGGGAAATAATAGTAAACTATCTTCAATCCAGTGTGTTGCAGGACCTGAGGCAACTTGGTTGTAACAGAGGAAGGTCACATCAAATGAATCCGATTGATGTTTTTCTGTAGGTTATTAAGGAATTAAATCAATGTGAAACTTCATGTGGTTTATTTGGATTTCATCTGCCCTGCATAGGAGGTTCATGAAGAAAATGAGCAGCCAGGGTGGGGGAGTCCCAAGATGGTGGAATGGATTTAAAAATTGGTTGACTAACAGATGACAACAGTGGCAAATGGAACTCACTGTGAGGACAGTGGTGTGATTATTGGAGTGCCTCAAGATTTGGTTCTGGGGCCAATTCTGTTAAATATCTTTCGGGCCGATACAGTAAAAGTCGTGGGAGAGCGGGCAAATGCCCCCTCTCCAGGCGTGCGCACAGGCCACACTCCTGTGCGCGCGATTCAGTATTCAAATTAGGGCCGGCGGTAAAAAGAGGTGCTAGGGATACTAGCGCGTCCCTAGCGCCTCTTTTTGGACAGGAGTGGCGGATGTCAGCAGGTTTGACAGCCGACGCTCAATTTTGCCGGCGTCGGTTCTCAAACCCGCTGACAGCCACGGGTTCGGAAACCGGATGCCGACAAAATTGAGGGTCCGATTTTCAAACCGCGGGCCGACTTCAAACTTTTTTTTTAACTTTTTGTAACTTTTGGGACCTCCGACTTAATATCGCCATGATATTAAGTCGGAGGGTGCACAGAAAAGCAGTTTTTACTGCTTTTCTGTGCACTTTTCTGGTGCCCGGAGAAATTATCGCCTACTTTTGGGTAGGCGCTAATTTCTGAAAGTAAAACCATTGAAATTGAAGGTACTGCCCATAAATGATCATCTGCAGCTGCCCACTACATTAAGTGGCTGGCAGTATAGATTCATCTGCTTTTTGTTTTTTTGCTGTCTGTGAGACTGATTGAGTGATGTGGAAATGTGGGCTCTGGCTGTCAGGCTTCCATTTATCTATTAACTGCGTAGATGAACATCAGCAAAAGAGGTTTGGTTTCTGCTGTGTGTGTTGAAAAAAAAAACCTTAGTTGTGAATATTCAGACATAGCTGGCTAACAGCGTCAATCTTTAAAGTGCAATGTGCTATTATCACATGCGATAATGCCCTAACACTCGCGATACTGGCCGCATTGCCATTATCGGGGTAAATCAGGGGAAGGGGAGGAGTGTGGGTGGGGTTATGGCCTGGCGGTGCTGCAGGCGCTAATGTTTTCCACATTGCTGGCAGTACTGCGAGAAATAACACCTTTTCCCGTGGAGCTATGAGGGCAATAGTGTGTGCGGCCCGGCCACAACTGCAGCAGCCAAAAATGCACCGCGCCAGCTGCATATTCCCCACCCCCACCCCCAGCACTTTTTTTCCTGTGGGCCATCATTCCACTCTAGAGCGAAATGATGAATCCCAGGGTAAGAAAGTTAGCTGGATAAAACTTATAACACTTATCCGGCTAACTTAACTGGGATATTCAGTGGTGCGGCCATTTTGCTTAATGTTTAAAGTTAGAGCCAGATAAGTTAACTGGCTGACTTTAGATTTGCTCAGTAGCAGGTCTGACGTTAGCTGGAATCCTTAGCCAGATAAGTTTGAATAACACAACTTAACTGGCTAAAGGCCAGATTCATTGAGGCTTTTCTCCCAATTTGTGTCTATGGGAAAAACTCTTAGGGGCAGATTTTAAAAAAGTACACGCGTGCGTACTTTTGTTCGCACACCCGGCGCAAACAAGAGTACGCCAAATTTTAATAGATACGCGCGTATCTTTTAAAATCCGGGGTCGGTGTGCGCAAGGCTGTGCAAAATCGGCAGCCTGTGTGCGCCGAGCCGCGCAGCCTGCCTCCGTTCCCTCCGAGGCCGCTCCGAAATCGGAGTGGCCTCAGAGGGAACTTTCTTTCCAGTACCCCCCACCTTCCCTTTCCTTCCCCTAACTAACCCGCCCCCCCCCCCGGCCCTAACTAATTCCCCCCCCCCACCTTTATTTCAAAAGTTACACCTAACCTGAACGAGAAAAGCTGGAAAGCTATCACAAATGCTCATAGTTTGGACAATAAAATCCCAGATCTGCAAGCCCTAATGGTGGAGGTGGACTTGGACGTTGTTGCTGTCATGGCTTGGTTCAGGGAATCTCATGATTGGGATATGGCCATACCGGGCTATAACTTGTTAAGGAAGGACAGAGAACATAAAAGGGGGAGGAATGGCTCTTTATGTCAGAAACAATATCCAAGCATCTGAGCTGCAAGGAAAATGGGGCAAAGAAGAAGCATTATGGGCCGACCTAAAAAAAGATGATGGGGCATCCATTTTTATTGGAGTAGTTTACAGGCCTTCAAATCAAATGGAAGAACTTGACAGAGATCTGGTTGAAGACATCAAAATGATGGGAAAGAAGGGAGAAGTGGTGGTTGTTGGATATTTTAATCTGCTGGATGTAGACTGGAGAATCCCTTCTGCAGAATCTAACAGTAGTAGAGACATAGTGGATGCCCTGCAAGGGGCTCTGTTCAAACAAATGGTAATGGAACCTATGAGAGAGGGAGCTATACTCGATTTAGTGCTCACGAATGGAGATAATATCTCTAACGTCCATGTGGGTGCCCACCTCAGCACCAACGATCATCAAACGGTATGGTTTCATATCACAAATAGGAAACGGAGAAGAAGCACGAAGAACCAAGTTTTGCAATTCAAAAACACAGACTTTGATGAAATGGGGAAGTATCTGGAGGAAGAATTAGAAGGCTGGGAGAAGAAGAGAGATGTGGAACAACAGTGGACCAAACTAAAAGGAACAATTACCAAGCCAACTAACCTATATGTTAGAAAAGTAAAGAAAAGCAAGAGAAAAATGAAACCTATCTGGTTCTCAAAGGAGGTGGCTGATAAAATAAAAGCTAAAAGAACAGCGTTTAAGAAATATAAAGGATCCCAAAGGGAGGAGCACAAGGAAGAATATCTGGTGGAAATGAGGGAGACAAAGAAAGTAATCAAGACAGCAAAAAAGAAAGTGGTGAAGACTAAAACTGTGAAGGATTTCAAATGGGCATGGGATAAACACTGTGGATCCATAAAGGCTAGAGCAGGGGTGGGCAATTCCGGTCCTCGAGGGCCACAAACCAGTCTAGTTTTCAGGATATCCCTAATGAATATGCATGAGAGAGATTTGCATGCACTCTGCCTCAGTTGTATGCAAATCTTTGTCATGCATATTCATTAGGATATCCTAAAACCTCAACAGGTTTGTGGCCCTCGAGGACTGGAATTGCCCACCCCTGGGCTAGAGGATGGGAATGAAGAGAAGAGCCAAGGGGGTGGCTTGCTGGAATGGAGGCTATTACCTGGTGATTACTACCCTTACTCAATAAGCCTTCGCACGGTTAATGCAACTCCAACTTTGCTCTCTGTTTCAACAGCAAGGGGAAATGTGGAAAAGAGGATTTACATTCAGACAACAACCAACAAGGACTGAACTACACAGTCTGTGTAAACAAATGAGCATGGGGGTAGCTTGCTTATTACGGCGGTTACTACCCTAAACCAATTAAGCCTGATACATCACTTTGAATGCATATATAGCATTGCTTTCTGCTTCAACGGCAGGAGGAAATGTGGAAAAGAGGATTTGCATTCAGACAACATCCAACAAGACATTGATCTGTGCAGTCTGGGTAAACAAGCATTGGGGTAACTTGCTTAATGCGGCAGTTACTACCCTTAACCATTAAGCCTTATGCTCATCTTTGATGCAACTCCAACATTACTCTCTGCATCAATTGCAGGGGATGACAGGAAATTTGAATCAAACAGTTACCAACAAGGGCCCTGAACTTGATGGTCGGTGAAACAGTTATGTATGGGAAAATAAGTGTGGGAGCTTGCTGGGCAGACTGGATGGGTTGATTGTTCTTTTTCTGCCATCATTTCTATGTTTCTATGTTTTACTTCTAGAAAAAAGGGTAATTATTGAACAGAATAAACATTTCAATAATGTCAATATTTTCAATGAGAATATTTTGCTGCTGATAACACAAAACAATTCTGCATATGTGACACTCTAATTCTTAAATTGTTTTGAATAGAAACTGGTTCCTGTACAAGGATTACTTATAACCTGGTTTAATTCAGTGATTAGCTATCATCTCGTCTGTGTATGCGTTTATACTAGTGCAAGTTACCAAAATTGTATCACAGTTCTTTGGTGCACACTTTTCTTTGATTGATTTCTGAGTAATACATTTTGAGAGCGCTGCTTGTGAATGCTGGGTAGAGAGCCTGGACCCAGGAATGATGTGAAACTTTGGTGGCTTGTGATCAAAGAATAGCTTAAGCTGCTTGATGGCGCAGAATGGACCTAGACTACCATTCTTGATCATAAAGTATCAGGATGCAGTGGTTTACCTACTACGCTATCTCAAACCAAATTAATAATAAAGACTGACTTTCTTACACCACCAGTCTTCTTCAGTCTATTATGTTGCTAGCTTGTATACTAATTGAGACTGGACTTTTTGCTAATAGAAATCAAAAGATAATTATTTCAACCCTGTCTAAAGATGCTGGCTTTGAGAAAACTCACAAAGTAGGAAAATATTTAATCACTCTTTCACATTACACACTTATTTGCCAGTAAAGACAGGACAAGATGTAGGACTTCCGTATTCCAAATTATTTCAATGATTTTTCTTTTTACTAAGGAAACACAGAGATACTTTTATCTACAGGTTCTGTGATCAACATTAACACCTTTATCTACAGGCAGAATGTCTACAATCTGAAGTCTGTGGGACTTTATGAATTTTTTTTTTCTGAGGTGGTATGAATGTCTGTTAAATCTACTTAGAATCAGTCATCCACTTTTCTCACATCCACATATCTATCAAAGCTGGCAAAATACTGTGGACCAACTATAGAAATTTAACCTTAATTTTCACTAATTCTTTACCTCGGAAAGGATTAGAATTATAGTAAATACTGCTGTCACACACAACACTAGTATTTCCTAGGGTGTTTTTCCACTAGTCTAGGCCTTTGTGACAGGAACCTGAAACCTGGTCTTTCCTATTCAGTCTCCAGCACAGTTACTCTCTGCAATTTTTTAACATGCTTTCTGAAACTCCTCAGTATAGATCCTTACTCTGAGGTCTTTTCAGGAAATAGTTCTAATCTAGTTAAAAAAAAACCTTATCTACCAAGGAACCACTTAAAAACTCCTTGATTAAGGAAACCAGATTGCAAAAATAATTTTTAGTATGTTCAAAACATCATTTTAAGATAAATTACTCTAATCTTTCTGTGCTATGCCTGAATTTGGTGGTGTTATGCAGACCTGATCACTCATCTGCTTTGCATAGACACTGAGGTGGTCTGGCATTACTGTGGCATTGTCTATGGGCTGGAACTTGTTTTTGACCAGTTATAACATTGCCCATTAAAATGAATTATTTATTTATATTTTTACCCTCATTTACATGTACATCTCCCCAGGGGGTAATATTCAGTCAGTGACCAGATTGCAAAATTAGCCAGATAAAATTATCCGGCTAACTTTGGAGGGATATTTGGTAGTGCAGCTGCACTATTGAATATAGCTAGCTATCTTTAGGACTGCTCTACAGGCATGACTAGAGTTAGCTGGATAACTTATCTGTGTAAGTTAAATCAGCCCTGAAATGCCCCTGTGTAGTCTAGATAAATTTAGGACAGATGAGTTATCTGGCTAAACTTTAGTTGGATTGATGAGGGAAATTTTGAAAAGTCAACCTTTAACTGGATAGCTCGAAATTAATACATAATGTATATACACAAGTATGGACCGATTCTTTATCCCGCTTGGTAAATAGCATCTCTAATGATATCCACAATAGTCATAAAAATGCAAACTGGGAGGCAGAGATTTAATCCTATTTGTTTATTGAAGCTTATGTAGAGGTTACAATCTGAAGGGAGTTATTTATGATTGATTACTAAGCATGTGTACGATTTAAATGTTTTTATGTATTATGGTGGTTTAGCCTATTTTTGTTATAGTATTTGGAATTGTTATATGTTTTAAAGATGCTTTATGTTGATGATTGTGATAGGCTTTGTACGACTTTGAAAGAGGTGTAATTTAATAATTTATATAAATAAGTAATCTTCTGTCTAATGAAAATTATTATTCACTTGTAAGAACTATTTTTCTGTGGCTGTCTCCAGTGATATTGTCAGCTTCATGCTGTTTTATTTCTTTCTTCCTTGTCATCTGAGGACTGCTTATGTATTGTATGAAGGAGCTTCATCTTTTCCTTCAGCAAAGAGCCTTAGGAAGAAGAAATTTATCACTTCTATTCTAGGTTGAGGAATACATTCTTTATACTCTGGAAACATAAATCCCACTTTGTTCTTTGCAGTGTAAACAAATTGCTCAATATTCGGGTGCCATAGAGACTGAACTAGAGCAGGAGAGCTAACATCCAAAATTTGTGTCACGACTGAGAATGACATCAGCATAAGAGGAAATCCTCAAGTTAGCATCCATAGTGATAGCAAAGTCAATATAGGCAGGTTAGTGTTAGTGACCTTCGTCCATATAGAGAGTCATGGAAAATGTAATGAATTTCATCTAAGCAGTATACAAATGAGTTAAAGAAAACAAACTGGTAACCGATCCAAGATGGCTGATAGCAACAAACACAAGAGGTTGAATCAGTATAAAATGGTCTTTATTGAATCTTGCTCGACTCTGGCCGAGTTTCGCTCAACGAGCTGCTTCAGGGCCTTAAGAGCCACTTGAATTGGCTCAGATTAGCATGGACATCTCATATGTCATAGTTAGAAAAACATTTATCAGCAAAACTATTGGACCTGTTTTAAAACAGACACTTTTAACAGCAGACCGCTGTAACAGCAATGATATTCCAATTCTACTCGCTGCTCAACACAATGCGGTGCAGAAAACAAGTGGCTCTTAAGCCCCTGAGGCAGCTCGTTGAGCAAAACTCGGCCAGAGTCGAGCAAGATTCAATAAAGTCCATTTTATACCGATTCAACCTCTTGTGTTTTTTGCTACAAATGAGTTAAATACATCAATAAATAGTGTGAGGCTTGTTGCTGATTTGTGCTCAGCACTGAGAATGGAGTTGAGTAATTAATTTATTTATTCAACCCATTTAACACATTGCATTTAACATGTTACATTTCGGGCTTTTCTCTCTTATCTTCTTTTTCAGTTTTCTGTCCTCAGCTTAAATTTGACATTATGGAAAGGTACATGTGGCCCTGCAACTAATTTGCATGCTCACTCTTACCTCTGCATTGAAAGCCTGTGAACTGTAGTTACCATAGTTATTTGATTTTACCCAGGCTGTATGAAAAATTTACTTTCTCATCAATACTTTGAGATCCTGCATTTAAAGGGGTTAAGTTTATTGGGTGCTTTCCAGCTTACTAACAAGCCGATACAGTAAAAATTGTGGGAGAGCAGGCGAGCGCTCGCTCTCCCGGCGCACACACAGGCCATTCTCCTGTGCGTGTGATTCAGAAAAAAAAAATTCAAATTAGGGCCTGTGGTAAAAAGAGGCGCTAGGGACACTAGCTCCGCTGGAGCGCACTGTACTGTATCGGCCTGTAAGTATTCCCTAGAACAGCGGTTCTCGACCAGTGTGTTGCGCACTTTCTGGTCTCCTATTGCTCTTCCCTTGGTCCTCCACCCCAGCGAGAGAGAGACAAATCTTCAACGAACACTGCTACCATCCTGCCCAGGCTATCTGCATATTCAAGCTCGAAGGGAAATGGCAGCAGTGTTTGTGGAAGCCTGCAACAGCAATATGGCCTTTTCTTTTTTTCTTCCCGCTCCGTGGCCCAGAAGTGATGTTCAGCGGGTCACATGGGAAGAAGAAAGGGCTATGTTGCTGCTGCTGCCACTGCAGAGATCAAATGCCCCAAGGTTCCTTCCACTTCCCGCAATCACAGGAGCACTTTAGTCTCCTTTCTGAGGCAATCCTTCATCACCGCAGAACCGGGGCAGCTGATCACCGGATTTCCCCCACAGCTGCGAGAAAGGGAATCTCCGCGGCCACATTCTCAGCTGACTGCCCCTCTGCTCTGCACCACAAGGATCGCAGCACAGGATAACAGCTGTGCTGCCTTAGCGCTGCGGGGCCGAAGAGAGTCACGGCTGCTGCAGTTCCCAGCTTGTAATGACTCTGCTTTAATAGCAGCATCTCAGCTTCCTTCTTAGTCAGCCAGTGCAGGTCCAGGATGCTTTGTGTGCTCGGGGGTGGGGGTGGGGTGAGTGAGACAGAGAGTGTGAGCCAGTATGTGTGTATTTTACCCCCCCGCCCAGTTACATTCTCCTTGTTGAAATGTATTTTCCAAGCTTTAAGTTATTATGTGAACCGGTATGATGTACCCACTAATGCCGGTATATAAAAGTTTCTAAATAAATAAATAAATAAGTGAGAGAATGTGTGTGATTGAGACCGTGTGTGTAAGTAAGAGAGAGAAGGCACGTGTGAGAGAGAGAGACACCGATTAGGGCAGTGAAAGTTATGTGTGACAGAGCGAGAGACGGGGTCAGGGAGGTGTGAGAGATGGAAACTTGTGTGTATGTGTTTGTGTGAGAGAGACTGGTAATGGGCCCTGTGGAATAGGCCCGTGCGTCAGAGCTTCAGCAGCCATAGCTGCTTCTGGTCTATGCTATTGGCCTGCAAAGGTAAGGGGTAGGAGAAGTGCTGTGGAGGGTAAGTTAAGGTGGCTTTTTAAGTTGTTTGTTTTTTTGTTTGACTGCCATTTTAATTATTGGCTATTATGTGATGTGTCTGCTATTTGAAATATTTTATTGGTATTTGGAGAATTTTTAATAATTTTTTAATTTTTAAATATTGGATGTTCTATTCATCAGCTGTTTTGAAACATTTATTCTGTTAGTATAGTTTTACAATTATTTTATATTTCTTGATTTTGTTTTATATTGTATGAGGAATGTAAAAATAGAAATGTGCAGACAGAAACTGAATTTGAAACAGCAAGAAGCCATACTCAAACAATAGAAAAACAAAAACATTAACTTTATGGTCACTTTATCTGTATTTGGTGAAAGTCTGTGTGTTCTGCATGTGTGACCAAGTTAAGAGTATTCTGCAAGCTTGCAGTTTCTGTGTAAGGATCTGTAGCAGCTTGGCTTGTTCTGTTTTCCTAGTCCTGCTATGTACCCATTGGGGAGTCGGGGGCGGGGGGTTCCTGTGGATGCAGAATATATGTTTATATTTAGAGGTGTGAATATTTTTTTTGCTTCGTACCCATTTCGTTTTCGGATTGGGGGTAGGCCATTTCAGTCCACCCCCAAATCCAAATTTTTTTTCGACATTTCATTTAAAAATAAAAAAAACCTGCCCCAACCCTTCAAATGTAAATAAATATAAAGGCCCCCCACCTACCCGACCCCACCCAAGATTCACCCAAAGTCTCTGGTGGTCCAGCAGGGGGCCCGGGAGTGATCTCCTGCTCCTGGGCTATCAGCTGCCTGTAATCAAAATGGTGCCCTTTGCTCTTACCATGTGACAGGGAGCTACTGGTGCCATTGGCCGGCCCCTGTCTCATAGTAGGGGCAAAGACGGCCCACACCATTTTTTAAATTTGAAGGGTCGGGGAGGGTTTGGGGGGTGGGGGGGGGTTTGTTTTGGTTTGGTTTTATACGTGTACACTTCCTGGGAAAAAAAAAAAAAACACCAGGAAAACCACACAAAATTTCATGGGTATTGCTATCGGTTTTTTTGCTTCCCAAAATGCAACAAAATAGGAAATATCGTTTTCATCTCCTATTTCATTGCAAACGACTGCACATCTCTATTTCCATTTAGCCCCCGTGATGGTCATGGTGTTCAGTGTGTCATGTATGTGAGAACCATCTGTCAGCTGTGCCCTGACCGAAAAAAGGTTGAGAACTACTGCTCTAGAGTGGTAGTTGAGAAAGACAACCCCCTCATCCAATCAGGATGTGACCTGTTGGGCAACGAAGCAGTCGAGAATGAACAGTGCATGTTTTCCTGTGTCTCTGTGGTATGCAGACTTTTCAGCAGACTGTTGAGAACAGCCAGTGGATTTGCTTTGACAGCCATAAGGAGAGGGGAACAGAGATCTTTTCTGGTAGTCCATGACGGGAGTTGGAGCAAGAAGAAACATTTTCTCTGCTGAGACTATGCTGCAGAGGTCCAGAGAGGAAATGTACAACCAGATTGGAGATCCTGGACTATACACCATGATATAAAGATATATAGAGAGATTCTTCTTACATATATATTCAGCTCATACAGTTAGTAGATACTTTGCTGCCCAGCTTTGCCTTGTGAATGATTGTGAGTGTAGTAGCATATAGAGGAAAATCATAAAACCAGTTGTATAGCTCAGAAGTTTGTTTTCTATAGCTCAGCAAGCTCCTAGAGCTAGACCGACTCTGTTGTTTTTTTCCTTTGGTGACTCTGATCCTTTTCCAAACACATAACAGATTGAAAGTGCTACTACTGAATTTACTACATTCTGCATTTCTTTGAACAATCTGAGAACAATTTTGGTTTTTCAGTGAAGGATTTATTATGTAACTCCCTGGTCTAGGGTCCTCTCGTAGGGGCACACTCTCAGAACTGGGGCTAATATTATCCCTAATACTTATATAGTCTTAATAGCCCTAAATATACAGGATTCACTGTAGAGGGAGAGGATACCCTTCTGGCCCCTGGATATTCAGTTAGGGATGGTAACTTTAAAAGAAGCGTGTGGGCGCCTAAACACGTGTATGGGCATGTGAACGAACATGCACTGGAATTTTAAATCATGCACATATTTACGAGTGTATGATTTAAAATACGCCTAGTGCATGTATATGTGCTCCTAATTTTAAGCCATTGCTCGAGCAAACATACTTCATGTATTTTCCTTAAGAAATTGTCAACTTTAATGTGTGCAGTAACCGGATTTTAAAACATGCTTCTGTGAAGGACATAGCTAGTTTTCCCAGTTGGTCCACCAGTTTGCCCAGTCTATCTCGAGGTCATCCAGAACCCTATGGTTCTTCAGCCTGCACCCCCTCCAGTTGACCCAGACCCACACGCTGGCATGTTAGGCCTAAATAGTGATTTTTGTAGACTCGCAGCTCATCAGGAGTAGCAGTAAATATACACGGTTAACAGGGAGCGACATGCTGCAGCCACCGGATTTAAAATACAGAGTTATGTGCATAACTGTTAGCCCCACACTGGAACGCCAAGCCCCACCCCGTAACGCCGCCTCTTTTCCACCTTTTTTTTTCCCCTATCACACATGTATGTACATGCGTAATTTACAGCTTTCAAAACACGCATTGCTTGCGAGCGGCCCAGATACTCTCCTAAATGGCCTTTTTAGCGCGAGCAACACTTTTAAAATTTGTCCCATTATCTCTATAGTAAGTGTCGATAATCAGTCGGAAAGCAAGGTAGTGTTCTAATACAGATTTACTGATGAGTTTCTTTAAAGATGAAACATAGCACTATTTACAAGTCTCTTTCCATAAAAACGAAAAACATTGCACAAAGTTACTCTTGGTAAATCTCTGAATCCGTGGTTTCTTCAATAACGAGGCCCCAGGCAGGTCCCTCCTTACTCTGGGGGGTAATTTGGAGTTTCCTCCTGATATTTCTTTACAAGTGGGATGGTTGGCCCAATTTAACTTCCCATTTACCATGCCTTGGATCAGATGATTTGGTATCAGATTCTTCTTCCTCCTCTCTTCTCTTTTTACTCTTTGTGCCTGAGGGGTACCTCCTGAATTCTTCCTGGAATACCTGGTAAGGATTTGTAGTGGTTATGCTCCGGCTAGGTGCCACCTCTCTTCTTTTCCTTTCTGCCCTTGGGCATTGGATAAATGTCCAAGCCTCGCTCAAGATCTCTTCAGAGGAGTGATGAATTTCTCAGCTTGAGAGAAGCAGATGAACAAAATAAAAACAGTTCTAATGTTTAAAAGAGAAGAAAGAGTGGGAAAAGCTCCTCACAAAAAAAAAAAAAAAAAATGGAAAATCAGTGAGAGAGTCTCTGCACAATGCCAGGTCCCACCTTACTGTGCCACAATTTTTCCATAACAAAAAGAAACACTTTTCTCCCTTGGACTTAAAACTAAAAGATCCACACATGGTCCAAGGGTCTGTCTCTTTTATAGAAATAGGGAGCAACCACTTCAGCAGCCTCACATAGGGGGGCTGGGGAGTACATGGTGCTCCCCTCTCTCTATGTGCATAGTTTTTCTACAAGGCCACACTTTAGTAGGGATTTATTTATTTTTATTTAGATTCTGGGGCCCTACAATTACTGTTTTCCTAGCATGTAGACAGATGGACTTAGGACCAGTGGGTTTATGCTCCCCTGCCAGCAGATGGAGACAGAGCAAGCTGACATCACAGTATATATATAGCCCTGCAGTGACTCCTGTTGGGGTTGGGGAACTGGGCAGCCAGGCGGGTTGAGTGTCCCCCAGTGGGCTAGGCCCCGCACTTAGGCTTTGCCGCGTGGTAGGCTGCGGCAGTCGTTTTCGCGTGCTTTTGTGCATGTGCTGCTGCCCTCTATAAGCCATCTGTGTGCGCTAGGTTTTTGAGTGCGCTTTTTACGTGCACAAAGGTTTTTCACTTTTTTTGAGCACAAACCTTTCCGACGCAAGATTACCACTATGATAGCGCCAGTAAGCAAGAGGCCTAAGTGTCTAGCTATTTGTGTTGCCTATCATATTAGGTCTTCTCAGCCTAACCTGGCTTCTAATGTGTATCAATGCTGCTCAGATGCTCAAGGAGATTCTTTCTCGGATTTTGCTAAGCCGGGCTCTTCCTATTCTGATGATGGGTTGGTTACAGCTTTGACTGGGGGGATGCCAGATCTCTGCTCTCCCTTGATGGGCTCCTCCGCTAGTTAACACAGTTCTGTGAGACCGGCTCCAGTTCCTTCTGGCTTGGTTTGGACCCGGCTTCTTTTTCTTGGATGGAATTTTTTCAAGGCTTACAGGACTTTCTTCAGGCGCATTTCTCCGCTTCCCCCATTTTGGTCGGACCCTCAGCCAGTGGGCCCTCGCTCTGCCAGTCCTATGCTTAAGCGCTGGGGCTCACCTTGGCTCCCTGCAGGTTTTTCCAACAGAAATTCGGATGGCACTGATGATGAGGTTGATCCTGATTCCCTGGAAGATGGGGAAATTCCTCCAGGGCTGGAACCATGTCGAACAATGTTGCGGTTCTTTCATAGAGATGAACTGCTGGCCCTGATTTCCCAGACCTTGAAACAGCTGGGTGTCCCTGATTCAGATGTCATGTTGGAGCCGAGGAAGAATCCCATATTGGTTTCCTTACATAAAGCCTCTTGTTTTTTTCCCTGTGATGGATGCCATTCAGGAATTGATTGATCTGGAATGGAATGCCCCAGAGGCAAATTTTAAAGAGGGTTGGACATTGAAAAGTCTGAACCCCCTGGATCCGGCAATGAGAGAGTATTTGCGATTTCCCAAAGTGGATGCCCTGGTATGTGCCATTTCTAAGAGGGCAACTAGAGGAGGAGCAGCCTTGAAGGAGGTGCATGATAGGACTGAGGCTATTCTTAAGCAAGCCTTTGAGATGGTGGCAATGAATTTACAGATTACCTCCTGTTGCACCCTAGTGGTGAGATCTTGTCCGCTCTCTCAGGAAGTTGATGAGTCTGGAGGGAATTCCAGAGCGGTTATGGAGCCTGCTGCCACCTTTTTAGCAGATACAGGCTGTGATTTGGTCCGGACCTCGACCAGAGGAGTGGCTTTGGTTGTGAAATTGGTCGGCTAACGCAGCCTCCAAAGCCAATCTTACTAAGATGCCCTTTAAAGGCTCACTCTTGTTTGGGTGTGAGTTGGAGAAACTGGCTAGTAAGTGGGGTGAATCTCTGGTTCCTCAGTTGTCGGAAGATAAGTAGCAGTTACAGCGCCCCTTTGGTATGAGAGGTCGTTTGCGGGGTGCCAGGCGTTTTTGTCCCTACAGAGGGGACAACCTTTCAGCGGATTCAGCCTTTCAGTAGGTCTCAGTCCTTTCGTATCTGACAGCTCAAGAAAGGAGCAAGCTTGGGTGGCAGACCTTCCTGAACCTCAAAATGAAGGTTTGCTGACCCACCTTCTGGAGCAGGAAATCAGGGGATGTCTCTCTCTCTCTCTTTTATCAGAGGTGGGTTGAGATCACATCAGACCGGTAGGTCCTGGAGGTGATATGAGAAGGGTATGCACTGGACAGTATTCCTTGGAACGTGTTCATGGTGTCCCCTTGCCACTCCCTGCAGAAACAGGCAGTGGAATTTACGCTTCAAAGGCTCCTCAGACTGAGGGCTGTGATACCAGTGCCCACGTCTCAAGAAAGTATGGGGCAATATTCCATTTATCCTTTCCTTTCATCCCATCCTGGATCTCAAGAGGGTCAACTGTCATTTAAAGATGACTTAATTTTGCATGGAAACCTTGTGCTCTGTGATAATGAAGGTGCAGTCGGGGGAGTTTCTGACCTCCTTGGATTTGTCAGAGGCTTCCCTTCATATTCCCATCCGATTGGAACACCAACACTTTCTACACTTTGCAGTGTTGGGGGCACCATTATCAGTTTCAGGCGCTGCCCTTTGGTCTAGCCACCGCTCCCAGAACATTTTCCAAGGTTATGATGGCAGTAGCGGTGGCCTTGCAAAAAGAAAGAATCCTGGTGCACTCATTTGGACGACTGGCTGATTCGAGCCAAATCTCAGGCAGAGAGCTGCCTGGTGACACACAAGGTGTTACGGTTGTGGACCCTTGGACCAGGACGGGTGTTAGCACCACCACAGAGGGACGGCCCTCGGTGGTTCCCGTTGCCAGTAGGTGGTGAAGGTAAGGTCAACCCAACTGGAGATTCACCTATACCAGCCCTCGTTTCTCACAGGTTGAGCCCTTGGGTACTGGGGCTAGCAGGACCTGGGTGCGGATTGCCTCTACAAAGCAGGAACAGACTATGAAGACGAGGTTAGGAGTCCGGGTCGGGGCTGGCAGCATAGAAGCAGAACGAGAGTCCAATCCGAGAGTCCGGGGCAGGCAACAGGCAGGACGAGACAAAGAAACCAGGCCAGGGGTCGAGACAGGCAGCAGACGAGCGAAGACGAGAAGCATGCCAAGGGTCGGTACCAGGAGATCAAGGCAAAAAGGAACTGGAGTATGAGGAAAGGAGCTGGATCAGGAGCAGGATTCAAAGAAACACAGCAACTAGCACTCCGAGGAGATGATTGTTAAGGCGAAGAACTGAGGATTGAGGCAGGGATTAAATACTAGAGATGTGAATAGTTTTTTGTGTTCATGTCGTTCTTCGTTTTTCGGCTGCCGCTGAAAATGTTGGTTTTTTGCGGTTCGGGGTTTTTTTTTTCGCAAAAAATAATTTTTTAGTTAGTGTGAGCTAACTCCTTGTTAACGCGCACTAACAAAAACCGTTAGATTTTGTTAGTTTTTGTTAGTTTTTGTTAGTGCGCGCTGATTTTGTTATTTTTGTTAGTTTTTGTTAGTGCGCACTAATCCAAAAAACAAATTTTCATGAAAAAAAACGGGAAAATCCTGATCATTTTTCAGGGTCCCCGAAATATGCCGAATTGGACAATTTTGTTGAAATTATCCAATTTGGAAAAAACGAATGCACATCTCTATTAAATACCCCTCAGTCCTGATGTCATCGGTCGGGGCCGGGCCGAAGTTTCCCGCCGCAGCCCCTTTAAGAGGCAGAGCCTCCCACGCGTGCCTAGGAAGAGCTCTGCCGAGAGCAGGACGGCAGCGTTCAAGCCACGTGGAAGGCTGCAGTCAGTCAGCCCCGTAGCAGAGGGCACCATGCTGACCGGGAGGAATGCCGGCTTGCTTGCTCACAGCGGGAAGGTAGGGGAGGCCGGCTGTGGTCTGCCGCGGCCAGGACCCACAGCATAAGGTGATCTCCTTATTGCAGGAGCTCAGCTGGGTGGTGAACCTGACCAAGAGCAATCTTCAGCCATCCCAGTCCTTGGAATATCTGGTGATCTGTTTCAATACGGAGAGGACAGAGTTTTCCTACTGGAGGTTCAGATCCAGAAATTGATTTCTCAAGTGCATCATTTGATGAACACCATACGACCGACCATGAGATCCTACCTTCAGGGGCTCGGCTTGATGGCAGCCACCCTGGAAGTGGGGCCACGAGCAAGGGTGCATATGCGTCCCCTTCAACAATCTCATGACTATGCAGTTTGGCTCCACTTGCTGATATCAGTCTGTTCCCACCTCTAGTGGTAGTTGCAGGAAGATCATTTAAGAAAGAGAGTTCCTTACACACTTTTTCCAGGTTATATTGTCTGGATGTGCAGGCTTGGGAGGATGCAGCCTTTGCATGTGCAGTGTTGACTGGACCGCAGGCAGCCTCCTACCCAGTTGAGGAAAAGCTTTGGTACATCCCACTGGTCCTGAGTCAATCTGTCTACATGCTAGGAAATGGAGAAATGACTTATCTGATAATTTTGTTTTTCCTTAGTGTAGAGACATAGACTCAACTTCCCATCCTTGGCTGCCGCATGATAGTGTCTATAGTCCTGTGGGGCTCTGGGTCCCAAGGGATTACTGGTATGTGTTCATCCAGTCCCTAGCTTGGGATACCTAGAATCTTTCGTGAGTTCACTGTTTATGGTTGGTTGAGTACAATTCTGGTTATCTGTTTTTAATCACGTTTTTTAGCATGTTTTTAATCAAGTTTTTTGTAGTCTGTTCACAATTGCTTTTGAAGTGAATACTGGCAGGCTGGGGGTCAATTTCGGGGCTATATATATATATATATACTGTGACGTCAGCTTGCTCCATCTCTACCTGAAGGGATGCATACACACTGGTCCTGAGTCCATCTGTCTAAGCTAAGAAAAACGAAATTATCACTTATCTAGACGCAAATGACTTCCTTGTGTCTTGTTCTTTTTCTTTCTGAATATATTTTAATTCACATATACATTGCTTTTATTTTTATGTATAAAGCACATATATCCAAAAAACAAATCGGAAACCGATCCAGTTGGCTGTGTTAGAGTGAAAACAATAGGAATCGGATGATCACATGAAGCCCTTTATTATGTGCCCGACTCTGGCCGAGTTTCGCTCGTAGAGCTGCCTCAGGGGCAACTATTCAGAGATGTTCCCAATGCATGTTTGCAACTTAATCCAAATCTGTTCCAGGAGGAATTTGTAATCCAAAACTACACCATATTCAGGTGTTTATAATGTAATCAGCAAACAGGAGCACCTACCCCTGCCTTCAGCTCGTTTCCGTCTCCCTTTCTTTCTCTCACTATCAGTGTCCGTTTCCCCAACCTCCTTTCAAGCCTTCAGCAATTCAAAGGGATCGGCTCTGTACGCTCCTCACCAGCCCCGGGGAGCGCAGACGGGCAGAGTTGCCGGCGTCCAGCGGGAGCCCGCCAGCCCTCACTGTCTTCTTTGATTGACGAAGGGGGCACAGGTACTGCGCATCGCAGGCTTTTCCCAGCTTGAGAGCTCTCAAGCTGGGAAACGGACACTGATAGTGAGAGAAAGAAAGGGAGACGCAAACGAGCTGAAGGCAGGGGTAGGTGCTCCTGTTTGCTGATTACATTATAAACACCTGAATATGGTGTAGTTTTGGATTACAAATTCCTCCTGGAACAGATTTGGATTAAGTTGCAAACACGCATTGGGAACATCTCTGAATAGTTGCCCCTGAGGCAGCTCTACGAGCGAAACTCGGCCAGAGTCGGGCACATAATAAAGGGCTTCATGTGATCATCCGATTCCTATTGTTTTCACTCTAAAGCACATATATCTCCAGTATAAATTCTTTAAGTTTTCCTCTGTAGACTGTGAGGTAAAGAACAAGTTTTCCTTTCAAACATGGAGTTGTGTGCATTGCTTGGGCTGTAAGGTTTTGGGTGAATGGGACTGCATGGCCCTCTGTAGTGTTGCATCGCTAATTGCCTAGGTACTGGAGTTATCTGCATGTGCTGACAGAAGGCTCCGGAATAAGTTCAGTCCTCCCTTATGGTAATAACTCGTGTTTATTCTCATTTACAAGGGGGATAGTTTTATTTTTGTAGTGTGATTTCCCTCTTTTACAGGCTTAACCATGCAGAGTGGCTGCATAAAATTTCATTCATTCTTTTTTTCTCTTCCTCTTCACTTTTTCATGTTTTCTTGTATCTTTAGCTTTCATGCTGTCGCCCACTATATCCTTTTCTTCCTTTTTCTCTTCATTATGTCTTTCCTTACCTCCCTTCTCAATCCATTTTCCTGTTTTTCCTTTATTACCATTCTTTACTTTGCTCACTTCTTAAGCTTTTTTTTCCCTCTCTTCTTCCTCCTTTCTCTCTTGGTTCTTCATCTCCTCCCTTTTTTTGTTTTGTCCCCATGTTCTTTCCCTCTTCATTGCTTCTCCCCTCCCAAAACAGCCAGTAAGATGAGACGGTAGGTGCTATAGTGTGGCGAGACAGACAGGAATCTTCTTGCTCAATTACTCTGGTCTCTTTTTGCAGTGTCATCTGCTGACAGAAAGAGTGCCCCATACTGACAAGTAAGATTTGCAGGATAGTGCTGCGTTCCTACAGGCAGATGATGTGAATGGGAGCAAAAAATACTACGCAAACCAATTTTTAAATAGAAAAAATTTGAGGTTTGTTTTTTCTTTCTTTCCCAATGCTGGGAAAATTTTGACTAGAATAAATTGGGCTGATGGGAGATGATGATATTCCAGCCAAGGAAGTATGAAGGCAACTTTCCTGCACAACCCAGCCTTATCATATTGAACTCTGTGAACCTGTAGTGATACTTAAGGCGCATTTGTTGAAGACTATTTTCTCCCAGTGTATTTGAAAGGGGAGAACCACCTCTTACAGTGAATACAGCTACAGTGAAAAATTGCTGAATAGGTTATTTTTATGAGCACATAATTTTCACTGGGACACGAATTTTATTTTAATTTATATAAATGCAATATGGCAGAGGCAAGTTAGAGAAGAATGAGTATGCACAACAGAGACCCATTTGTAATACTGGTGACATGGACTAAGGGCTACGCAAGAAGGTGCAGTGTCAGAATTCAGGGATTTGATGTAGACTGTGAAGAGTTTGAATAAAATATGGACCGACTAAGAAAAAGCATTCAGATTAGAGGTTAAATCTGATTATAGTTGAATACTATTTTACATTTCTTACCAAGCAATTTCCTCCTCTTCCTTGGAGCTTCTAGCTTAGGCCTAGATTTATCAAAATGCTGTAAATATAGCCGAAATAGTTCCTGTGATAAAAAAAAAAAAGGTGGGTATGGTTAGGCACTGCTCCTGTATTGCATAAGTAATTTCCACAAGCTGTGATAAATTTATCGCACTAGCGCGCATGCTGATTGATCCACTGTAGGCGTGTTACCAACCAAAAAGGTTTTTATGAGAGAGAGAGACCAATATGTAACGTTACTATTTATACCACTGTAAGAAGGGGCATTTTTAACTCTGGATAGGGTTTCGGAGGTGCATCAAGCTAGGTAGAAAATATTGTACAAATCAACTCCTCTTTTACCTTTCATCGCTCCAGATGACAAAAAAACTTCAGCAGTGTCAACTTTGCTGTTTGTACCTCTGTGTATATAAAATTGCCCCCCTCCCCAAACCTACCCCACCCTGAACGCATGTGCAATAAAAACCTTTTTGGTCGGTAACTCACAGCTAACGCAGACTCCAATGCACAGAAAAAAGGTGTAGTTATTTCTGGCATTAAAACCATTTGACATTAGGAGCCGCTCGTTACCATTAACTCTGCCCAAACTCCTCCCACTTGTATAACTAATGTAACATTTGCGCTATTTAAAACAAAATGATAAATGACTCTGGTCTACATTTACCAATCTGTTGTAAATATCGCATGTGATAGGAAAAGGGGCGTGTTTTATGGTAATAGCCTAATTATTGCAATGTGCACTATGCTAGCACTTCGCATAGGTATTACTGCAAAGTGAGTTAACTTTTCGCACTTTGCAGTAATACCTACATAATTGCATTTCCCTACCTGCAATACTCGAGGTGAGGTTTAGGTAGTAGTGTAGGAATTAGGGGCCACTTTACATGCAGAGTGAGACGTACGAACAGAACAGTGCACTCTTGTAAAGATTTGATGTCCTTCGGAGTGAGGAAACTCACACAAAGATGAAATTTGTACAATGTTCTTTCAACCTAGCTTACTATGGTGCCACCCCAAAGGCATTCTCTCCCTCCCTCCCTCTTTTTCTCCCTCCCCTCCCTCTCTCTCCCTCCCCTCTCCCTCCCCTTCTCTCCCTCTTCCCTCCCCTCTCTCCTCATCTCAGACCCTTCCCCCCACTCTCCTCCCACATTTCAGGCTCTTCCCCAGCCTAAAAATGCCCAAAACTGAATTTACGAAAAAATCACAAATTGCGTTATGGACATAATGCATGACATCGCACAGCTTAACGCAATTGAAAAAGGTGTAGTTATTTTCGGAATTGAAACTGTGCAATATCGTGCGTTATGGCTTCACAAAGTGCGAAGCCAGCCCACTTTTTCTGAAATCCCATCCTGACTCCTCCCCATTCCCCCCCCCCTTTTTTTTTTTGTATAATTTCTTTATTAACATTTTCAGCACAGTGGACATATCACAGGAGAATGTATACATCACAGCAGTAGGAAAAGCATATCCGCTCCTATGAATCTCCCAGACCTATCCCAAGAACTGATTGAAAAGGAACATAACAGTCTTAACTAAACAGCACAGTGAGAGCCCTCCCCCCCTCCCCCCCCCCCCCCCAAACTACACAGATCAGCCTGGTCGTGGATTCTCTCGCTGGTGTTCAGGATGTAGACGATGGTTGATAAAGCAGATGAGTGAATTGGGTAATAGAGTCTCTAGTGGATAGTGGAAGACAACCCCAGTAGTCTCTCCAGACAGCCTGACATGTGGCATAAGCCCTGGGGGACCTGGCTCCCGCCGTCAGATATTCAAATTGCAATTGCTTGCTTGTTCGAGTCCTCCATTGAGCCACTTGTGGACTGTCCGAGGATATCCAAGTAGACATGATAGTTTGTAATCCAATAAGCAAGACTTTGCCCAAAAAGATAGCTTGATATTCGGTAAGTGAGGTCAGCTGATCAGGTAACAAGCGGAACAAACACAGTTTCGGATCTCGTGGAACATGTTGACCCAAAATCCTAGTAAGCTCCCTTAAGAGATCTTTCCAGAAGTCAACTATCACAGCACACTCCCATATACAATGGAAAAAAGTACCCCTTTCCCGTCCACATTTTATACATATATCAGAGTCACACATTTTTGCAGCAAACATTCGTGTCTGGGACATATACATACAGTGTAACACTTTATAGCCTACTTCTCGCATATTCGAATTTTCAGAGAACAAATTCCATCCGTTTAATATGCACCGAATTTCTTCTACCGTCAGCACTAGATTGGCCTGCCTGAGCCATTTAGCTTTAATGTTGTGGAAAATAGAATCATGAGGGATAGAATTAATAAGCTTCATGTGTGTAGCGCTAGAGTTAATCTTTTTCAGCCCACTTGCCCAGAAAAAAATCCCTTAATATGGCTGGTTGGTAAGGATCAGATCCTTTAGGCCATAACTTTTGAATATAATGGCGCACTTGCAGGTACCCATAGAAGTCCCTGGGGTCTAAGCCATATTGGTCTTGAAGCTCCTGAAAGACTAACTCCCAGCGTGCGTGGATCGAGAAAGTGGTACAAGCTGTTGAGTCCCCTTTCCTCCCACAAGAGAAACACAGAGGAAGTCATACCCCCCCGGGAATTGGGGGTTACCCCTTAAGGTTAAAAAAGGGGAGGAAATCCTCCTCATCCCTAATTTGTTTACGCATAAAAACCGCCAGGCCGCTCTGCAAGATTTAAAGAGTAGGCTATCCTTTATGGGTCCTGGCAGATCCGAACCTCTGCTCTGGAGGAGATTCCCAGGCCGAAAAGGCTGACACCAATCCACAAGAAACAGATATGGAGTGCATATGCTGGTGGAGTTCAACCTGTCATAAATGTGTCGAAGGATGCAAGCTAAGTTGTAATCCCTCCAATTGGGGCACCCTAAGCCTCCCTGATCTTTGGGCTTCATTAACGTAGCTAAAGGTAATCTCGCTCTGTGGGAACCCCATAAGTATGCCCTTAAGATACGGTGGATACGAACCAAATCAATTTTCTGTAGCCACAGAGGAAGTTGTTGTAACACATAAATCCACTATGGCAATTCCACCATTTTCAAAAGGCAAATCTTTCCATGTAATGAAAGGGGAAGGTTAGCCAACATACGCAGTGTCTGCTCCATTTTCTTTAATAGAGGGCCAATATTCACCGCATAGAGATCAGACACCCTCCTCGGGATTCGCACCCCCAAATATTTCATTTCAGAGCCCACCCATCGCAGTGGAAAATCTCCAGCCCAGCTAGATTGTGTCATACCTCCCAAGGCCATAGCCTCAGACTTATCCATGTTAATTTTCAGACCTGCAAAGGCCCCAAAAGCCACCTGATGCTGCAATACATGATATAAAGAGGTCTGAGGTTTAGTAAGGAACACTAATACATCATTTGCAAAGGCAGAAACCGTAAAGACCTGGTGACCCACTTGATACCCTGTAATATTCGGATCTGCCGTTATTTTTCTCAATAATGGGTCAATAGACAGGACATATAACAGCGGCGAGAGGAGACATCCCTGTCTAGTGCCCCGATAAAGCCGAAAGTCCTCTGATACCTGACCATTAGCACAAATCGCAGAGTACGGCTCTACATACAGCATAGCAATACTGTCTGCAATCGGCCCCGTGATTCCATAGCGAGCCATAACTGAAAATAAATAAGGCCAGGAGACCCTGTCAAAAGCCTTTTCCGAGTCAAATCCCACCACTATGGCCTCCTGCCCACTTCGCTGACACGACTCCATGGCAAGTAATGTTGGCGCTGACAGTCCTCCCCTTAACAAATCCAGCCTGTTGGGCGATGATAATGTCCGGAAAGACCTGGCTCAGACGATCCGCCAATATTTTAGCAAATAATTTTGCTTCCACATTTAATAAGGAGATTGGCCGATAGGAGGCCGGATATGATAAATCCTTGCCAGGCTTTTCTAGAACAGTAACATAGGCTGTGGTTACCCCGGTAGGGAATCGATGTTTTTGTTGTGCGTCCTGAAAATAATTTAGCAGGGCCCCTGACACTTGGTGAATTAAGATTTTGTAGTATTCCATACTCATCCCATCTGGCCCCGGGGCCTTGTTTCTCTTACTACCCTTGATAGCATCAGTGACTTCCTCTAGACATCACTAACCACTCCTCAATCCGCAATCAACAATACCCGATTAGAAGAACTTGATCCAACTTCAGCCATTGAGATCCAAGGAATTCTAAGGAAAATGAAACCTTCCTCTCACCCCTCGGATCACATCCCAGCTAAACTACTTTTATCAATTCCAGACTCTATCTCCAAAATCCTGGCAGACATCATAAATTGCTCCATCACACAAGGACTCTACCCAGAAAACCTCAAACTGGCCTCACTCAAACCCCTACTCAAAAAACCAAATCTCGACCCCAACGATCCCAACAACTATAGACCGATCGCTAACCTCCCCTTCATAGCCAAGATTATGGAAAAATTGGTAAACTCACGACTCTCAAACTACATTGAAGACAACAACCTCCTATTCCCATCACAATACGGATTCCGCAAAACCTTAAGTACGGAAGCACTCCTCATCTCCATGACAGATCACATCATCCTAGGCCTTGACAAAGGACAAGCCTTCCTTCTGATCCTACTGGACCTGTCGTCAGCATTTGACACCGTCAACCACTTCCTTCTCATCAACCAACTAATAGCCATAGGTATCTCAGGCACTGCCCTCTCGTGGTTCAGAACCTTCCTCAGCAATAGAGGATACAAGGTTAAGATTCATAACAAAGAATCCTCACTCTACCCCGCGTCAGTAGGAGTCCCTCAGGGCTCATCCCTATCTCCTACCTTATTTAACATATACCTGTTACCCTTATGCCAACTTCTCACTGACCTCAAGCTCAAACATTTCCTCTACGCGGATGATATCCAGGTCCTGATCCCCATCAAGGAGTCACTCGCAAAAACACTGTCTCATTGGGAAACATGCCTCCAAAATATCAAACAGCTTCTCACAAGCCTCAACCTGGTACTAAATTCATCCAAAACGGAATTACTACTCATCACACCAGAGAACAGCTCCTGCACCCCCACTCATCCAGCCATACCAAAAACTACACAAGTGAGAGACCTAGGAGTTCAAATTGACAATCACCTGAACCTGAAAGCTACCATCAACAAAACCACCAAAGACTGCTTTTATAAACTCCAAGTACTGAAAAGAATAAGACCTCTGTTCCATACTCATGACTTTAGAACAATCCTACAATCAATCATCTTCGCAAAGCTGGACTATTGTAACACCATCTTGCTTGGTCTCCCCTCTCTACACACCAAACCACTGCAAATGGTTCAAAATGCCTGTGCCCGTATACTCACTAATACCAGGAGAAGAGACCATATAACCCCTATCCTAATGGGCCTCCACTGGCTATCCATCCACTTCAGAATAATATACAATAACACAATTCCTAGGTCTATCCTTAATAACCTTAAGCCTTCTAAACTCACAGTCACTCTCAAAAAAATCTCACTTGCTCAACGACCATCTCCTAGACTCTCAACCGGACATTTGTGCCATTACCGAAACATGGCTGAAAAACACTGATACAGCCATAATCAACCAACTACCAATACAACAATATGACGTCTTCTCTATCCCCAGACCTAAAAAAAGAGGGGGTGGAATAATGTTAATCACAAAAAAAGAATTAAGACTAACTCAACAAGCCTTCAAATCTACGACTAAATTAGAAATCGGATTATTCAAATCCTCCCAACTCCAAATCTGCCTTATTTACGCCCCCCCAGGGCTCCTAGAAGCCGACCCCTCTCCACTCATCGAAATTATAGCCAAACATATCGACTCCATCTTACCCGCTATCATTTTAGGAGATTTCAACATCCATGTTGATTCTCCCTCCCCATCTTCCAATTGCGAAGCCCTACTTTCCTCCTTCCAGGCTATGGGATTCAATCAAATCATAAATAATCCCACCCACAAGGCAGGCCACACGCTTGACCTGATATTCACTAATGAAACCATCTCGCCCATCTCCCCACCTTCCTGCTCCCCCATCCCCTGGTCAGACCACTCGTTGATAGTTACAAAACTAGCCATTAATCAAAAACAGACCCCTGTTGCTTCCAAATCCTCCATCCAATTCAGGAAACCTTGTTCAATGGACGCACTCAACAACAGCCTTGCCAAAGACCTATCCAAACTGGACTTCACAGATGCTGATACCGCAATTAATTCCTGGCAAACAATCACACACGCAGTAGCAAACTCAATTTGCCCATTATCCTCAAAAATTATCAACCCAGCACGCTCGAACAAAAAACCCTGGTTCTCTACGGAATTAAGAAAACTCAAACAAGACCTACAACACAAGGAACTACGCTGGCGGAAAGACCCCTCCCCCACATCATTGGCTACTTACAAAACAGCAATGAGCTTCTACAGAACATCGATCACCCGCACCAAACGAGATTTTTATGCCAAAAAAATACACGGTTTCCTATACGACCCGAAAACGCTCTTCTCATATGTGGCAGCCCTCACCACTCCCACTTCCCCTACCTTCTCAGAAGAAGAAGCCCAAAACAAATCTACAGAGTTGGCGATTTTCTTTGACAACAAAGTCAAAAACCTACTTGGCCCACTGGCAACATCCAACAAATCATCAATAGCCTTACAACCCCCCAGCCAAACTCCTAGCCAAAATCCATCCTCTACTATTCTTAAACAGACGCTAGTATCTCTTGAACCTACATCATCCCTGGAAATAGAATCGATTATCAAGAAAATGAAACCCTCATCTCACCCTCTAGACCAAATACCAACCAAACTTCTCCTCACCATTCCTAACACCATTGCCAGATCTCTGGCAGACATCATAAATTGTTCCCTCAATCAAGGATCTGTCCCTGACTCCTTAAAAATTGCTTCGCTGAAACCCTTACTAAAAAAACCCAATCTGGACCCAGCCAACCCAGCAAATTTCCGCCCCATCGCAAACCTACCTTTTATAGCTAAAATAATGGAAAAACTTGTCAACTTCCGTCTCACCGACTACTTGGACTCCCACAATATCTTATACCCTTCTCAATTCGGTTTCAGGAAACGCCTAAACACAGAATCCCTCCTTCTTTCTTTAACGGACACCATCCTGATGGGCCTTGACAAGGGACAATCTTACCTCCTAGCCCTACTCGATATTTCTGCGGCGTTTGACACGGTAAATCACGACATCCTCATCAGCCGTCTAATGGAAATAGGCATCTCTGGCTCTGCACTGCTCTGGTTTAAATCCTTTCTGAACAACAGGCACTACAAAGTTAAAATAAACGACAAAGAATCCCACCCCGTCCCATCAAAACAAGGAGTACCACAGGGCTCTTCTCTGTCCCCTACCCTGTTTAACATATACCTACTTCCTTTATGCCAGCTGCTCAATAGCCTCAACCTCACCCATTTTATATACGCAGACGATGTGCAAATCATAATCCCCATCTCGGACCCCATCTCCTCAACTCTAAATTTCTGGAACGACTGCCTACATGCCATCAACCAGCTTCTCACGAATCTCAACCTGGTCCTAAATACGTCCAAAACGGAACTCCTGGTTATCTCCCCTAGCGATAACCACCCCTTCACTAATAACACAATAACCCCACTAGCAAGCCATGTCAGAGACCTTGGGGCCACCCTTGACTCCAGAATGAATTTCAAAAAATTCATTAACGCTACAACTAAAGAATGTTTCTTCAAGCTACAGGTCCTGAAGCATCTAAGACCGCTCTTACACTTCCAGGATTTCCGTTCTGTGCTTCAAGCAATACTGTTTTCAAAGATTGACTATTGCAACGCTCTTCTACTCGGTCTCCCCGCCTCTTCGACCAAACCTCTACAGATGCTGCAAAACGCAGCAGCCAGGATCCTTACAAACACACGGCGCAAGGACCACATCACACCTATCCTAAAAATCTTACATTGGCTTCCTATTCAACATAGAATACTGTTCAAAGCTCTCACTATCATCCACAAATCGGTCTACCAACAATCCTCTCTCCAACTCACCTTCCCTCTGGAACTACTTACATCTTCAAGACCAATAAGAACTGCCTACAAAAGTAAGCTCAAGGCCCCTCCCAACAAATCATCAGTTCACAACTCCATCCACAAGCGAGCTTTTTCAACAGCAGGTCCCCTACATTGGAATTCGCTTCCTCAAGACTTACGCCAGGAACAATGCCATTTAACCTTCAGAAAAAAACTTAAAACCTGGCTGTTCACACAAGCCTATCGTTGAAGGATTCCATATTAACCAACTCTCTCTCAACCTCCAACCCACCCTTCTCCCTCCCCGCACTCCCAAACTTTTTTCACTTTTTTCCCTTTTCCACTCGCAACCTCAACCCACCCTTTTCCCTCACCCCCGCCACTCCTCCCATCTGACATAACATGTATATTCCAGCTGTATATATTCCATATATATATATTTCCATGTATATTTCCGCTGATTATAATCCATGTTTTCTGTATTATTAATTTATTGTTTTATGTTAATTTATAGTTTGTAATTTTGTTAACTTATTGTTCAATTACTTAATTCTGTCCTATCTTCCGACATCCATGTTTTTACTCTCCCTGTTTTAATGTAACTTCTCTTTTCCACTTATACGTTAATTGATTTTTCCCCTTGTTCTAATGTAAACCGGTACGATAAGACCTGGTCTTGAGTGTCGGTATAGTAAAAGAAGTTAAATAAATAAATAAATAAATAAGGCCATTCTCACCATATACAAACACATTCATCAACTAGCCCCAATTGACCTTCATTTCCCCCTCCGATTACACACTTCAACAAGACCGACAAGAGATGCTTACAAAGGATCACTTCAAGTCCCCCCAGCCAAAACTACCAGACACATTACGCTAAGAAATCGGGCCTTCTCCACAGCCGGTCCTACCTTATGGAACTCTATCCCCCCAGATCTTAGAATGGAACCCAGCCTCTCAACCTTCAAGAAAAGACTCGACCTGGCTGTTCAGGCAGGCTTTTCCTAACTCCAATATCATTTAACTCCTAACAATCATCACATCACCATCAACATCACTATTAGCTACCTCTTACAATGTAATTATATGTAATTAGCTGGTTTTCCTTTTTCCTTTTTCCTTCTCATTCCAAGTTCAATTTTCCTTGTTACATGTAACTGCTATTTCCGCACTATTGTTCGTTTAAGTTTATTTTGCACTCCTGTTTCATGTGAACCAGCATGATGGGACTATTGTCTTGAATGTTGGTATATAAAAAACTTAAATAAATAAAAAAATAAAAATAGTGAGATTGGCGCATTCAAACGCTGTAACTGTGCTTCTGTAACCCGAGGAATGTGTAGGCCATTAAAGAAGTCATTTTCCTCCTGTTCCCCTCCTATTCTATCCTCTCTGTACAACGTCTCATAGAATTCCCTAAATTTGGCACACACCTCCGCGCTAGACGTGATGGGGTCACCTTTGCTGTCTTTTAGGTTATCAATATAGGTTTTACCCCGTTGCTTCCGAACCAGGTTTGCCAGTAACTTCCCTGTCTTATTTCCATATTGAAAAAATTTATGCGCTCCTTTGTGAACATTCCCCCCCCCCCCCTTTTAAAAATTTGCATCGCACCATGTGTTATGGTGCCTGTCACATGCGTTAAGGCATTTTTCGCATGCAAAGATGCCATAATGCGATTTGATAAATGATCCTGTCTGTTAGTTAGAACTAGGGCTTGGATATGGTGCCATGAGCTTTTATTTCTGAACTACCTGTGAATTTTTCCCCTCTAATTTTCTTTGGTCTAATCATTGCAGAGTTTATTCCCAACTGGGGGAGGAGGGTGGCCATGCACCAGGGCTCTTTCCAGAACCTTGCAATCATGGACCCTTTGTCTGTCCACTAGCTATTACCATTTCATGATGACTGTGACTCCCTCTCCTACTAGAGCATATGAATGTTTTGACTGAGCAGCTATAAATGTAGTAATCCCCTCTCTACCACTGGCCTGATTATCCAGAGTGGGCATTACATGCAGTTATTTGTAGTAGTTAAATCACAAGCGGATTGTAATAAATTCTAGGAGAACCATGTGAGCCTGGAAGATTGGGCGTCCAAATGATAGATGAAATTTAATGTGGACAAGTGCAAGATAATGCATATAGGGAAAAATAACCCATGCTAGGGGTGTGCATTCGGTCCCTACGTATTGGCAATCCGCAACGGATGTGGCCCTATTTGTTGTATTCGTGGGGAAGTGAAACGTATCGCGATTCCCCACGAATACACGAATCTTCGCCGAATTATTCGGCCACCTAAAGAAACCAATTTAAACAAACCCCCACCCTCCTGACCCCCCCCCCCAACAAGACTTACCAAATCTCCCTGGTGGTCCAGCGGGGGGTCCGGGAGCCATCCCCTACACTCACACCCTTGGTGCTGGTTTCAAAATGTCGCCGATAGCCTTTGACCTACTATGTCACAGGGGCTACCGGTGCCATTGGTCAGCCCCTGTCACATGGCCATCAGCGCCATCTTGTGCTCCTACCATGTGACAGGGGCTAACCAATGGCACCGGTAGCCCCTGTGACATAGTATGGGCAAAGGTGATCGGTGCCATTTTAAGTACTGGCATCCGACGGCTGGCATGCAGGAGGTCGCTCCCGGACCCCCGCTGGACTTTTGTCAAGTCTTGTGGGGGTCAGGAGGGTCCCCCAAGACTTGCCAAAAGTCCCTGGTGGTCCAGCAGGGGTCCGGGAGCGACCTCCTGCTCTCGGACCGTCGGCTGCCAGTAATCAAAATGGCGCTGATAGCATTTGCCCATACTATGTCACAGGGGCTACCGGTGCCATTGGTCAGCCCCTGTCACATGGTAGGAGCACAAGATGGTGCCGATGGCCATGTGACAGGGGATGACCAATGGCACCAGTAGCCCCTGTGACATAGTAGGTCAAAGGCTATCGGCGCCATTTTGAATCCAGCATCAAGGGTGTGAGTGCAGGGGATGGCTCCCGGACCCCCTGCTGGACCACCAGGGAGTTTTGGTAAGTCTTGGGGGGGGGGTCAGGAGGGTGGGGGGTTGTAGTTAATTTAATTGTAGCAGGGGAATGAATAGAAATCGACGTATTAACGCATCGAGGCACCATACGGCTGAATGCAACATATCTGCCCCCCGACAAATCCGAATCCTGAATGCAATGTATGGCATCCCTCTGCACATCCCTAACCCATGCTGTAGTTACAGAATGTTAGGTTCCATATTAGGAGCTACCAACCAGGAAGAAGATCTAAGCATCATAGTGGACTGGATAACACATTGAAATTGTTGATTTAGTACATTGCAGTGGTCAAAAAAGAAAACAGAATGTTAGGAATTATTAGGAAAGGAATGATGAATAAAACAGAGAATGTCATAATGTCTCTGTATTTCTCCATGGTGAGCCACACCTTGAGTACGGTGTGCAGTTCTGGTCACTGCATCTCAAAGAAGATATACTAAGAAAGATACAGAGAAGAGTAACCAAAATGATAAAGGTGATGGACCATCTCCCTTATGAGGAAAGCTTAAGAGGTTAAGGCTGTTCAGCTTGGAGAAAAGATGCCTGAGAGGGGGATGATAGAGGTCTATAAAATCATGAGAGAAATAAAATGGGTAAATGTGAATCAGTTATTTACTCTTTCAAATAATAGAAGGACTAGAGGGCTCTCCATGAAGTTAGCAAGTAGCACATTTAAAACAAATAGAAAATTCTTTTTCACTCAACTCAAATTTAAGCTCTTCCCAGAGGATGTGGTAAAGGCAGTTAGCAAAGCTGGATTTAAAAAAGTTTTGGACAAGTTTCTGGAGGAGACTTCCATAAATTGCTTTTAATCAAGCTGACTTAGGGAATAGTTACTGCTTATTATCGGCATTACTAACATGATATATTTAATGTTTCAGTTCTTGCCAGGTACTTATATCCTTGATTGGCCACTGCTGGAAACAGGATGCTGGGCTTGATGGACCCTCGGTCTGACCCAGCATGGCAATTTATATTCTTATGTATAATAAGTCAGTTGCCTAGAAATGCTCCTTAAGGACTAATTTCTGTAAAGGAAAGTAAGAGACAAGAATATTTTCTAAATGTTGTCAGCACACAGAATACGTGCTGCTCCAAGATGCAGAACTGTAGGACCCAGAATAACTAGGTCTCCCTTATTGCCATAAGAAAAATCAGAGATGACCCAAACTGGCAGAATAATCTGGTTCATCTTTATTTATCAGTGAATGTAAAGGGAGAATGATCTGCTTTGAAAACAAAAACCATTCTGCCATACATCAGAAAGAGCATAATCTTTATAGTGATCTTAGCATATGGTGTCAGCCCGCCAGGTTTCCTTTCTTCAATATTCTACAGGTTTTAAACTTTTCTGATAACTTCAGCAACAAATGTGTACTTAACATAGCATATCTATTTACGAAAAGGGAAAACCCTAAGCTCTCATTGTGACTTTCCACCAAAACATAATCACACGATCAGCAGGTTGTATGTTTCCCTGGACTGTAACTGCTAGTCTTATAATAGCAGGTTGCTCAAGATTATTGATTTGCAGTTCAGCAAGCCCTTGCATTGTTACAACACTATGCCATCTGCTCGTAAAAAGGAAATGTGTACTGTTAGCCAAGTACTGAGATTTTGCTGTAGGCCTGCTTATACCTTCCAGCATCCTAAATTCCCTAAAACATTTTTACCAATTGGTCTTGTGACAGGTGATTCAGAATTGTTAATATGCTCTAGCTAGCAAGTTGATTTGGGCAGAAGAAGCACAAACATAGTCAGGTAGTCTAGCACTAACCTGCTAAATCCCACAAAGCATTACACAAAACGTTCCAGAGTTGGTTTGGTGGCTCAGTGGTAGTGCTGTCCACTGCTATGCAGAGTGGTCTGGGTTTGATTCCCAGCTCAGGCCTTCTGCTCCCTGGCTGGGGACGCTGCAAAGGCAGCTTCTTGGTGGCTTACAAATATGCATCCATAATTTAATAAAAAACAAGATACATTCATAAAATAAATCCAACACATTAATAAATAAACATCAATAAAAACTTTAAAGTCTGTTATTAAGGTGGACTTGTGGAAATTCACTGTTTATCCCTTGGATAAGCAGCATAGAATCTGTCAAGCTTTTGGGATCTTGCCAGGTACTTATGACCTGGATTGGCCACTGTGGGAAATAGGATGCTAAGCTTGATGGACCTTTGGCCTGACCCAGTATGGCAATAACTTATGTCCTTATGTTCTGTAAAAAAAAAAAAAAAAAAAAAAAAAGTTTGATACAAAAACATTGCCATACACTAAAAATTTGTTTTATTAGTCCTAGAGCACCAGGAAGATTGCAGGCTCTTTTGGATTTGGGGAAACAAGGCTACCTGCTCCAGTACTTAGCAATTACTTTATGCACCAATGTTCAATCAGCAAATAGGAGTTCTAGTTGAATGTACAGTACAGACACTGAATTCCATCCAAATATGCTCTAAACAGATGTTAAAAAATAAATTCAACAAATATAGTTCAACACTACTTTACTGAATGAATGTGTGCACTTATAAATTGCCAAATTATACTTACACCACCCTCTATGAAACCAACAGGGTTAAAAAAAGAAAAATCTATAATCTCAAAAGTCTTCAAGGTAAAGTCATTGAAAATGCATTAAATAAAGTCTCAAAGACAGTGTAACTGCAGTTCAGGAAAAAAACAAAATGAGAAATCTTTAGATGGTACACTTTTCTTTTCCTTTCCTTTAGACAACTGCCAGTTCTAGGTAAGGTTATGTGATGTAAAAGTTGGTATCTTAATCAGGGGTGATTCTATTATGAGGCAGGGTGAGGTGACCGCCTCAGGTGGCACCATTTTGGGAGTGGCAAAAAGTACCCCGTACAGCGCTCCTCACCTTGACACAAGACAAGAACAAGCCAGCTTCAGATGCCGCAGACTGGAAGAAGAGCCCCGAGGATGACGCACACGAAGTTCATACCTTTTGAGGGCCTGCAGAGGAGCATCATGGTGGTGCAGCACTATGATGTCTTCGCAGGGGTTAATAACCTCCCCCCACCCCCTGTGGACCTGCAGAGGAGCCTTACATGACACACGACACAGCTTGATAATGGGCCTGCGGGGTTTCCCATCCCCCCACGGGCCGGCAGAAGAGCGCAGCACAGCTCAATGCCATTCCCCTGGGACTTCCCACACCCCACGGGCTTGCAGAGGAGTCTCGTTCCTTCAGGGTTACCACCACCCTCGGGCCAGCAGAAGGATCTCGGGGCATCATTGATGGTTTCATGTTGAGGGGGTTTCCACCCCACCATCAGAAAGAAAAGGAAGACTTGTACAGGGCGAGGAAGGGGAAGTGGGCTGAGCGGGAGGGAAGGGCTTGAGGAAGAAAAAAGGGGGGTAAGTGTGAAAGAGCAGAGAGAAAGGGTGAGAGAGAGGAAAGGGATAAGGAGGTGAGACAAGTGGGTCAATGCGTGGGGAGGGTGAGAAAAGGGATGAAAGGGAGGGAAAGGTGGAATGGGTGAATAAGCAGGAAAGGATGAGAGTTGGAGAGGTGAGAAGAGGAATGAATGATCTGGGAGAGGAAGGGTTGGTGAGTGAGGGAAGGTGGTTGAGTGAGATGGGAGGGAAAGAAAAGGCAGGTGAGTGAGGAGAGTGAAGGGAAAGGGGCTGAGTGAGAAAAGAAAGTAGTGGTGAGTAAAATGGAAGAAAAGAGAAGGGGATGTGGAAGAGAAGAGGAAAGCTGGGAAAGGGTGGGAATTAGAGAGGGAGCAAGAATGTATGGGGGTGTATGAGAGGGATAGAGTACAGGGCTGCCTAGGATGCTACATTTTTGGGGGCAGCACTGCTGTGTCTGTACTGTGACAATTGTGCCTCCCTGTTCTTTCTGCCTGAGTGGACCTACTAAAGGAAATTTATATTGTATGGGCTTGTCGAGGTGGAAAGGAGGAGGCCCAATCACTGCAGCCATGAAGAGTAGGGGTAGTGCCAGCATACGTGGTCAGGAGCAGGAGCTGCAGTTGCCCACACCTCAGGAAAAAAGAGAAGTCTCATCAGTGTATGGGCGGAAGGTAGAAACTGCTGCTGCAGCTTATGATCTCCAAAGGGGGAGGAGACGTGAGTGAGTGAGTGTGTGTGTGTGTGTGTGTGTGAGGAAACATCTGAGAGAGTGCGAGCCTGTGTGTGTGTGTGTGTGTGTGAGAATGTACATATGTGTGTTAGAGAGCATGTGCATTTGAGATGGGACAAGGTTTGTGTGCAGCCCCCTTCCCCCACTAATCCACAATCTTGAAGTGACTGTAAATCAAAATGCCCAGGTATGGAAAGCATGGAATGTTTTATTATTATTTTTAATTGTTGGGTGCTGTTTGAAATGTCTGATAATGTGAAATATTTTATTGTTCTTTCAGAACTTTTAAAAATATGTTGAGTTTATTGAATGATTATTTGTCAGCTGTTTTGAAATATGTATTCTTTTTTTAGTAGTATGTTTCTACTGTTGTGATTGACGTGTTATATTTCTTGATTTTATTATTATGTTTTAGGAGGAAGGGTATTGTTTCTGTTTTCCCATTGTTGCACTGCATCGAGTCTGGCTTCTTGTGGTTTTCAATTCAGTTTTTGTCTGTACATGTATATTTGGTGAATGTCTATGTTCTGCATGTGTGACCATGGTGAGGTTTCTGCTCAGTTTCTTTAGATGTGTGTAGTTTCTTTGTAAGGGTCTATAGCAGTTTAGCTTGTTCTGTTTTCCTAATAGGGTGTATATTGGAGTACTAGGGCCTGGAGTATACTTGCAGCATTGCCTTTTCATAGGTAGGGTTGTTACTGTGCGCATGCTGGCAGTCAGTACTGTTTTGGTATGAGAGCTTTACTATATTATAATTGAGTTTACCGATGGCTTTCTGAGGACCAAGCCCATACCCAGCTTGCTTTACAATATGACAAATACCACATGGGTTACAAGTGTTTTCTCTGCATGCACTACTGTGGTTGGTACCGTAGCAGTGCATGTAAGAAATAATGTACATGTTGTGATATTTTTACTTCAGAAAGCTCTGCTTTGAAGGTCCTTTTTTCGTGTAAAATCTGTTACAAATGCATAATTTTGAATTGTGTGTGGTGAGGACCAAGGGAGGAAGGGGAGCCTCCAGATTATAAAGAGCACCATGGGCACCTAATACCCTCGGCCGGGCCCAGAAAGATTGCAACACAGACACACACACACACTTACTCACTCTCACTCACTCCCCCACCATTCACATTTCCTCCTCCAGGGGCAAATGCTGGGGGAAAGGTAGGAGCGAGGTCTTAGGGCTCCTGGGAGTGTGGCAGGATTCCCAGCTTCTTAGAAATATTATCACTGACGATCTATCTGCTACTCCTCTGGAGCCTCTGCTTTCCGCAGCACTGCTCAAATCATCAAAAGGGCCAAACCACCCCCCCCCCCCACCCTTGGCCCTCGATGATCTGAGCAGTGCTGTGCCTTTTCTGGGGGGGGGGGGGCGGGGGAGCGCCATCTCATCCTTCTCCTCGGGCAGCAGTTTGTCTTGAGCCACCCCTGATCTTCATTCCTCAGGACAGCAGACAGGCTTCGCTGGGGGAACCCGTACCTCACAGTCACAGGAGACTTGCGCCCTGGAAACTCCTTCTTCAAAAGACTATCCGGGGGCCGGCAGCTGGAGCCTGCCTTCCTCGCAGGGGAACAACGGTGCCCTTCAATGCACTGCTGAAACCGACTCTCGCTGCACACTTCTTTCATTTGTCTTGCAGACAAAGGAAATTTATGGGTGACTTTATTTATCAGTGGTTTATTTCAGGCTTTTAGGTTGTAGGATCCTAAGTCCTTTTGCTAACTCCTCAACTGTTTGGCAGAAGCTATATACTACACCTCCTGCTTTTTCTCTAATTCTCTCTGTATCTCTCTCCCCTACCTCGGGGGGGGGGGGGAGTGTCTGCCACACAGTCACGCGCCTTTGGCTGAAGATCCGCAGGGATTGCAATACTCTGATTGGGTCCCCATCAGGAAATGGGGACCCAATCAGATGAGCATTGGATGTGATTGAGACAAAGTCCTAGGCCACCCTTTCTGGCCTTTGGATGAAGGGTGGAAGATTGAGGCTGAAAAAAGGGCCACAGCACACTATAGCCACACGGAAACTGGTGTGGGGGCCTACTGTAAAATGGCGTGGGTGAGGGCTGATAGCACATTCAGCTGAGTCAGGAGGCATCCCTGGGGCAGGTGTTCAAGGCTCCTTGCTTCCGTTGACTCTCTGTGACCTTGTGCAAATCCCTATCGTTCTGGGCCTTCTGAGAACTAGTTGAAAACAAGGTGCTTGTCACCATCTGGCTTTCACTGTCGTCAGTTTTTTCTTTTTAAATCAAGTTTTAAAAAAATTGGGATTTTTCTTTTACCAGGACCTTATGAGACTGATCAGTTTTCTTCAACGAAGGGGACTGATTTTTTTTTTTTTCTCAAAATACAAAATAAAATCGAGACCAAAACAAAGGTGAGAAGATTTTTAGACAGTGAGTAATGTGACACTGAAACCACAATATTTTTCCTTCAGGAATTGTAGAAGAATACCAACTCCCATACCATGATGTGGTGCCCAGTGACCCATCTTATGAAGACATGAGGGACGTAGTGTGCATCAGGAGATACCGTCCTTCGTTCCCCAACAGATGGAGCAGCGATGAGGTAAGGCCAGGCAAAAATGAGGACAACAGATCTTATAACTCATTACTTACACAAAGTGTATGATGCCAGTTTTATTCCCCATTCTGCGATAAATATCCGAAAGTAATGTACACATGTTAGAGAAAGTTAAAATCATATGCATTGTTTTCGCTTTAGCGGCTGTGCCTTCTTATGGCACAGGCTGTGTGCCTGGGTGCATGCGTGATTGGGTGCTGGCAAAGGATGGGATCTTGGAGGCTTAGCTTTAGATGACTCAGTGTTTGTTTGGGGTGGGAAGGAAATTGTCCATTCTGATGCCTTTCTGAAGAGCAGACCCAGATTAAAATGACCTGCGCCCACTGGCATTGGGGGAGGGGGAAGAGGACAATCCTCCGACTCTACCCCTTTCCCTCCTTAACGTAAACAGAATTCAGGGCAGGGCTTCCTGCAGCCCTGGCGTGTTGACCGGCGCCATGGAGCCCCCTAATCTCACATGGGTTTCCATGGTAACAGGAAGCTCATGCATGAGGAGGGGGGGTAGGGCACCTCAGGGCTGGTCAGCGCATGAGAGCAGCAGGAAGCCCTGCGCTGAATTTTGTAAATCTGTGGACACTGCTGCAACAGGCCCCAGATGTGAAAGGCGTGACAGCTGTGGCAACGCTCCAGCACCTGTAAAAATGTGGTTCCAGAGGTATCTGGACTATGTTGGCTATGCCAAAATCCAGGCCTGCCATACAGAATGTGTAATGAAGAGAGCCCGGTGGGTTTGTTCTGACTTTTTTTTTTTTTTTTTTCCCTGTTACCACTAAACCAATAATTGCTGCAGTGAAGAAACGTGTTATAGGAGGCTGTAATGGCACACCTCAAAGGCCTTCCATCTTGGGAAGCATTTTTACTTCTGCAGCAAGCAGTTATTTTTCAGGGAACAGGAACGTCTTTAGAGTATTCAGCACTTCATAAAGATGACAGTGTTTTTTAAATATTTACAGAAAGTCTGAGACTGAGTCACAATAATTCATAGTGTTATGTGCATGTGCAGTATGCTGCAAGACATGGTTTAACAGGCGCTTCACTTCACAGCTCTTCGGTTAGCGTTCTGCCCAGTCCAATTCTTATAGATATGAATATCCGACCACAATTTTCTGATACCTTCAGATCAATGCTTCTCAGCTCTTTTTGTGCTGTGCTCTACTTGGCATAGGATACACATCAACATGGCACACCGTCACCTTTCCTATCCCCCATGCTCTGGCATCATCACTTTCCCTTCCCCCCCCCACCACCACCATTAGAATCATTATTACCTTTTCTCCCCTTCCCCCCACTCTCTGGCACAACCATCCTTTCCCTCCCATTCCTCTACCCCCTGGCATCACCCACCGCCTTCCATTTTCTCTCCCCTCTCCCTCCATCCCCCTGGCATCATCACCATCACCTTTCCTTTCCTTACCCGTTCAGCATCAGCGCTTTCTCTCTTCTTCCCCCTCCCCCCAATCATCTTCCCTTCCCTCTCCCCGTAACACACACCCCCCCCCAACTTGCTAGCACATTTAGCTGTCTCCTCTTCCCATGTCCTGCGGCAGATAGATGGCTCCAGCAGCACCTACCTGATGTGGCTTCTTCCTCCTCTGCTTGTTTCCCTCTGCGGCCAGAATTGTATGGAGCCAGCAGGACTTGTGAGGTTACAGTGACCCATACAGTTTAAATTGTGGAGGAGAGCCAGCAGCAGGGAAAGCAGCAGCATATAAGTGCTGCTCTCTGACCCCTCCTGCTGGTGGTGAGGATATTTATTTATTTATTTATTTATTTATTTATTTATTTATTTATTTATTTAAGGTTTTTATATACCGGCAATCATGAAAACATATCTTGCTGGTTTACATAAAACGGGAGTGCAGAATATACATCAAACTAGAACTGTGGTGACCGAAGGTGCAGTTACATTTAACAAGGGTAGCAGAACTTGGAGAAAGGAGGAAGAGAGAGGAAAGAATAGAAATGGTTAAACAATATACAAATTAAATGCTATATACAGAAGGCATGGTTAAGGGCTGAATGTTTAGAGGAGTCATTAGAATGTGTCATTAGATTGTGTCCGGGAAAGCTTGCTAAAGCATGCTAAAGGCCAGCTGCTGTAGAGGAAAGATAAAATGATAGCCAGTGGCACTGGCTATCAATTTGAAGAAACGTTTGTGGCACATCAGAGTAACAGCCATGGCACATTAGGGTGGCCGCTGCTCACCGGTTGGGAAACGCTCTCATAGAACACTAATCTTTATCACAATCTCAATTTGATAGCCACCGAGGCCATAGGATTCTGACACAATGAAAGCAGTTCCAAAAATTCTGATACAGTGCTAATGTACCAAAAAGGAAATAGTTTCCCATGGCAGTAATCCTGCTTGGGTGTAGGAATAGCCAGTGGTCAAGCCTTTTGCAGTTATCAGCGCTTTAAAATCCCTAGAAAGCAGCATCGTGCAAGATTTTTTTTTTTTTTCTCAGTACAGTGATTTATTTTTAACAATTGTCTTATAGACAACCACATCGAAATACATCCAAGATAGGACTCCTGTTTATATTGCCTGTCCTTTTCAGTGTTATCAGCAGTAAACACCTAAGCCAGTACCAGATCGAGTCGTTAGCTCTAGTTCACAAACTTAAATGGGAGGTTTGCACAGACACTGCTCCTACAGTGGTACATGCCTATCAGACCCAAAGAGCAGGGCCAGAGACAGCTTTTCAAAGGCACTCCAGTCTGGTCACGGCAATGCAAGTACTTGGAATCTGTGGAAATGGCTGAGTGAAAATACTGCACATGGTACCCAATCTACCATTTGTAAATCTTGGGCCCTTATAAGTCTTTTCTCGTGTAGATGAGTGGGAATTACTTTATTTTAATGAGCATCCTGCATTCTTTAAAGCACTGGTGAACTTGTGACTCGATGGTACTTCACCAGGATTGAACATACTTTCTCAATGCTCCTTCAGAACTACCAAAAAATATAACCAATACAGTACATAGAATATATCCTTCCATTCACTAGGGAGAGCAGAGAAGGTAACGTTCACAATTCTTTCAATGACTCGCCCAATCCTCATTCACTGTTGGCTTCAGGAGGCTTTTAGGCCTATATCTGTAAGATAACCTGGAGAGCCACAAAATCAAATTACAAATGTCTCTAAATTGAAAACCAAAACTGCCAATATCCTGCACCTCTCTCCAGTTGATTTCAGTGATCACTTGGATGTTATGAACAGTTCACAAAAGTTGGCACAGCATTCAGGTAAGCAAGTTGGCAGTTTTGTTTACTGCCATGAAGGTTTTCTAATATGATTGTTTGGCCTCACCTCTCTATTAAAAATTACATTTTTTTCATCTTTTGGTCTTTATGGATAATAAAATTAGAGCTTCTTGAAGCTGATACATAGAATGAAGAACAGATAAATTGATGAAAGTGGTAAGAACTTTAGAGGCATTTATCCTTAGAAGTGCCACATTCCCATGTCCTCCTAATGCCCTGTGTAGTAAAATAAGGTTCTGTGCTTTGGCTGTGATTCCTAGTTTTGCTCTGGAACCTGTAACTCCCTCAGTAAAATCTTCCTCCCCTTTCAAACTACTGAAAGTTTGTGCCCCAGTACAGCACGCTAGACATACCCCTGACTGACCTGACTAACAAGAGGCTGCACAGCGCCATTTTTTGGTCACCAGAATGTGATGCAGCCTTTCAAGTTCTAAAGACTGCATTGGCTATTGCTCCAGCAATGGTTCACTGGACTGTAACCAAAGGTTTGTGGTGAATACTGATACTTCAACTCAGCGGTTCTCAACCGGTGTGTCGCCAAGAACATGCCGGTGTGTTGCCACACTTCCCGGTCCCCCGCTGGCCCAGCTGCTTCCCCCCTGCCCCTGCAAAATAGGAAATTATCTTCCACCCGGGCTTAAAATGCTGATAACACGGGTAGAATGGAGCTGGAGTCAGCGGCATCAGCATGGTCTCTTTTTTTCCACCACCCTGCGGCCCGGAGGAGGAAGTGGCATGCAGCAGGCGTGAGAAGAAGAGACCATGCTAGAATCAGCCTGAAGAAGAACAGCACGGTACGGAGCAAAAGAGAAGGAATGTCAGCCCTCGCGGCGGATGGGAGTCCTTTCTGGAGGCCACGAGGGCTAGAAATGGAGGAGGCTGATGCTGTCGCTAGTTTGGGGGGGGGGGGGGGAGAGAGAGTGAATGAATGATCAAACATATGTGTTTGAGATCCTGTGTGAGTGTGTGTGTATGAGAGAGAGAGAGACAGCATGTATGTTAAGTGGGTGATTGAGAGCCTGTATGTTAAGTGGGTGATTGAAAACTTCTTTGTGTGGAAGAGAGTATGTGTGTGTGATTGAGATCCTTTGTGTGTGAGAGAGAGAGCATAAATGTAAGTGTATGATTGAGAACCTAAATGTGTAAGTGAGGGAGTTCATGTGTATATATGATTAAGAGCCTGTGTGTATAAATAAAAGAGAGATCATGTGTGTCTGTGTGTGATTGAGAGCTGGTGTAGGTGAGAGAGCATGTGATTGAGAGCCTGTGTGTACATGAGAGAGAGAGTGCATATGTGTGTGTGTGTGTGATTTAGAGCCTATATGAGAGAGAAAAAGCATGTGTATATATGCGTGATTGACAGCTTATGTAAATGAGAGAGAGAGCATGAGTATATGTGTGTGACTGAGAGCCAGAGTGAAAGAGAGCACTTGTGTGCGACAGAGGAGAAAGTTACAAGCAAACCATCCCTCTTCCTGCTAATTCAAAACAATATCAGGGCACCTGGATATCAAATGTTCCCAGGTACACAGAGCAAAGCATTCTTTTATCCTTATTATTTTTCATTATTGGGTCTTTGTACCTGCTATTTTGAAATATTTTATTGGTATCTAGAAATTTTTGATACGAGTTTTTAATTATTGGATATTCCATTCATCAGCTGTTTTGAAATAATCTGTTATTTTTATTAGTATGGTTTTACTGCTATTGATTTTACATTTCTTGATTTATTTTATACGGATTGGTAATGTTTCTCTCTTTCTTTTGTTACGCTGCATACCATCTCTCTGGCTTGTTGCGGTTTCCAGTTCAGTTTTTGTCTGCATGATTGTAGTTATGCTTTATGGTCTCTTTATTCATTGTTAGGTGAGGGTCTGGCACATGACTGAGGTGAAGTATTCTGCTGGCATGTAGTTTCTGTGTAGGGTTCTATGGCAGCCTGGCTTGGTCCATTTTCCTAATAGGAGGTGTATTGGTGTCTTAAGGCCTGGTGTAATATTTTCAGTTTTGCCTTATAAAGTGATTACTGTTTGAGTGCTGGAAATTGGTACTGTTTTGGTATAGAATGTTTACTATTTATGCAATTTCTGTTCAGACAGAGTACTTATCTTTCCCTTGTGTCATTCTTAACAATAAAAATAATAACGGGCCTTTATTTTTTATTTCCGCCATGAATTGTAATGAGCACTGTGTCACACATATGAGCGTGGTCTGTCAGGTTTGTCACAATGGGAAAAAGATTGAGAACCACTGCTTCAACTTACAGTGTTAGAGCTATGCTCAGTTATATAAAGGAGAAGAGCACCCCATTGTATACCTAAACTGCAACTTTCTGTACAGAGAGGTGGCCTATGTCACAACAGTGAGAATACATGGCCTTTCCATGAGTCCCTTAAGAATCTGCAACATTATCTATATAGATGGAACTTTATTGTTATCATAGACCATAATCTGTTAGTCTAATTTAAGAGGTTCTCTGAAGAGAACAGGAAATTACTTTGCTGGAGTCTGTCCCTGAAGAGGAATTATTTCTTCATCCAGAAATAGAAGAGCAGCAAACATGATAATGGATATAGACTGTCTTGGAAGAATGATCTAGGATTTTCCTAACACTAAACTGATGAGACCCAACTAGTTATCCAAATAGACTTCAGTTTAGATATGATGCAGTGGGGTTCTATGTGCATTCTGTGATTCCTTGTTTTGCCTCAGAGCCTGTGTCTTTCATCCCCTGATAAGCTACCATATATGTCGCATCCGGAGTTTTGCAACTTTCCACAATTCATGGCAGCTCAGAGAGAGACTTCTTTGTATCCACCATAACTGAAGGGATTAAAATTGCCTCATTGATTCAAAATGATGACATTTCCTGCCATTCCCCAGGATTTTGTAATATTATAATATTCTGTGAGTGTCGCAATGTTATTGGTCAAAAAGGCAGTGTGCAAGGCTATAATTGGTTCTACAGTACCAGCTCCAGAGAGACCTATCCCAGAATTTGCCAGGTTTACCTAGTTTTGGCTGGGGGAGTTATCAGAATCAGATTTGCATCCAGATTCTTGTCCCAGCTGCACATAGCACCTGTGGCCAGACAGTTAAACTTCCTCAGGCACTGACTACACATATACACCTGTACACTACACTTCATCTTAGCCAAAAGACAGAAAGAGGTAATTACAATAAACCTTAATTAGAAATTATGAATTGTATAATCCCTTTTCTGTGCTTGTTGATTCAAGTTGTATTTATTCCAGTTCATTGTTCCTCATTTTTCTTAACAAACTACCTAGTTTTTTAGCCCCATGTCTGTGACTGATCACTGACCCACAGAAGTGTGTCACTGGGTGATGCCATTATATTTTATGTTTGGTCTATCATTTCTGGGAATTGTGTGACCCCCTTGGGTTTTGTGGGGTTACATTTGTCCCTAGAAACCACCAGGGATAGCTTGTAGGGCAGGGTAGTTGCCCAGAGGCAAGCAGTTAACCCAGTTGGCAGGCAGGTTGCCAGTCTAGGGATATTTGTGCTGTGCTTGACCTTGAGTGAGTATTAGGGGTAGCAATAAAACATTATGTGTCACCCTAATTCTTTTAAGTAGCCTTGTAATTTGACATCTCATGTGATTAACCAGTATGGTGAACATTATAATGCAGTATGTACTGAATGTCTCACTATTTTCCTCAATAGGAATGTGTTTGACCTCTTTTATTGAATTCAGTCTTTGTTGAATAAATATCCTTTGTTGTTCACTAAATCTCTGGAAGAATCCTGAGAGTAATTATGGTGATTTATAGATTTTTGTGGAGGGCTATTTAAGAAAAAATGTATTGAGAAAAGTATTTCAAGGAATGGTAAAGCAAGAGAATATAACAAAAAGCAAAATATTTTCTGAATGCATACTAAAATTGTGACCTTTTTTGTTTTTTATACTTAACCTACCCCACTAATTATTTTCTTTCTCTCTTCTCATTGTTTTCTGCAGTGTCTAAGACAAATGGGGAAGCTTATGACAGAGTGCTGGGCTCACAACCCTGCTTCCCGACTCACAGCCCTACGAGTAAAGAAAACACTGGCCAAAATGTCAGAGTCTCAAGATATTAAGCTTTGATCCAACAAGGGATGACAGTTCCGGTGAAAGCCTATCCTGATGGACTTAACATTTTCAGTTTGGAAACATAAGGGAGGAATTGAAGGCCTTCACTTATAGCTGCCTTGAACATCCCCCATGCAACCATCAGGCCTTGCTATGACATTTGAGAAAGAAATTTTGGGGCTGGGGGTGAGTTCCAGGCTAAAGCAGACAAGTATCAAACAACCATTTTAGAATGGCATTTCTTTGAACGGGGAAACCTAGTTTCATTGAATTGTTCAAAATGATACGTTACTTTCTGTGAAAGTCCTGTTATTTTTGGATTGTTAAAAGAAAATCTGCTTTAAATTTTATGAAAATTGAACTTTCGGAATGGGAGTAATAAAAATAATAAAAAAAAGATGTATATTGTTACAAAAAAAAAACTGTGCCTGAAGATAAATGTAAAATGGCTATATTTTTCATTTTTGCAGAAAGTTGCACTCCCAACCCAAAATAAGGCTCTTAAGTTTTAGAAAAAATGAATACAGTTCCGCAGAAACCTTCGTTAAAAGCACCTGCCTCCAGACACAGTTTTTCACACCCCTCCATGTACTTTTTTTTTCCAAGTCTGTATGTATATATATCTAGGCATAAAACCAGACTGACCACTTTCTATTCAGGATTCTTGGAGGTGAGGGTCACAGGCAGAGTTCATTGTAATGGATCATGATCTGAAGTCATTGCACTAATGCAGCATACTGCAAAACATGGTACATGAATGTTTCATTTTATCATACAGGATTTACAAATAGTGACGCACAATCTTCTGGTATCTTCAGAACCAACTGTTTTTGCATCTCATTAAACACCAATCTTTATTAAAATCTTAACTTGACATTCCCATGAAGCTATATGATCTTGACCGGTATGGAAGCAGTCCCAGAATTTTATACTGTGCAAATATACCAAAAAGGAAATTGTTTACCGTGGCAGTAGTCCTGTATTCAGGATTTGTCAGTGTCCAGGGCACTTGGAATATCAGTGCTTTAAGACTTATATAAACCAGTAGTCACATAAGATTTTTCTTCTTAAATAGTTAGAATAGCAGTGTATTGACAGGTAACCGGCTGATTTATAAACATCAGGTACTTCACCTCCAGATATATCAGGATAAGACTCCTGTTACATTGCCTTTCCTTTTTAGCGTTATCAGCCAGTACCAGATTAGGTCATTCATGCCTCACACTCACACCACAGATGATAATTCTCACCATGCAGCCAGAAATTCAAGGCCAGCAGACGATGTAAAGAGCCTCCACAAGAAATGCACATACAATGGTCATGACTCCCCCCGTAAATAAACATATATCCACAATCCTACAAAGGGTCTCCCATGATTGTTCTGCTTCTCTCGGTGAATGAGAAATTTGCTACTCCCTTCTCTGTAGTGAAAATGTAAGCCAGCCAATATCTGTTCGAAAAAAACAAAACAAAAACAGAGAGTGTCTCCTACAGGAGACCACTGGAGCTTTATTAAAAATGTCTACAAATTAATACTCACTATACATTCTGACCAACTAGTTCTTCATCAGAAGCTGTCATAATGTCAGTGAAGCTAAGGAACTGTTGAGAATGAGACTGGATACTTGCAAATATGCACACCACTGTCTTTTCAAAAAGAAAATGAATGTGTGACTTCTGGTTTATAGTGATCTTAAAGCATGTAACCTTCCAAGTTTCTTGGCCATTGGTGAATTTTCTAAAGCACTTTAGCTCAGCAGGATTATTACTGTGGGAGGTGATTTCCTTTTACATATATTTGACATGGTATCAAATGTTTTGGAATGATTGTAATAATGCAAATTTAGATAATATGGCCACATGTGGATTTAACAGGAGAGGTTTTAGTAAAACTGTTTAGAGAGACAAAACATGCATAGTATATTGCAATATGATGTTTTGAAGATACCAAAGGATTATAAATTTGTGTTTTAATGAAAGTTTAATTGGGAGTTCTGACCTACTGTGATATTTGAATAATTGCAGTTTGTGTCTGTTCAAGTTTGGTTATGAAATTTGTTGCCCTTACCTTGCTTTTCTAGAAGCAAACACACACCCAGAAAGTTTGTTAGTGAACAAGAGAAAGATGGGATGTGAAGAGAGAGAACTTTTAGCATAACAGCAGAGGCAATGAAATGCAAAGTAGTGTCCCAGCGGAAAGAGAGTTTTCCTCATTTTTTTTTTTGTCTTTTCAGTTATGTTTTTATCCGTTTCTGTATTGCATCCTAACTGCCCACGGAGAGATGCATTCTTCTTTTATGAATGCTGTGAGATTATCCGGAAGGTCCTGTTCAAAACCATTTTAGTTAGCACAGAGGATTTACCAGCTGGATTGCTCAACCAGTTTGGCGTTCAAAGACCCTTTGCGTAAGGGGTAAACACTTTCCAAAAAGGCTGGAATTGGGCTCTTCGCAAACAGTTTTCCACATACCTCCAAGCATCATTGCCATTGGCGATCCGAAGGTTCCGACATTTTGAGTGGAGAAGCCTGGTCCAGGAGGTTGAACCCTAGTACCGTTATTATTCAACTTTCTCTCAATGAATGGGAAATGCATGTCTATTTGATTTTTTTTTTAATGTTTAAAGTGAGCTGTACAGCACTTGTACATTTTTAAATTATATTGTATACCTCAAATGCATTTGACATTCAAATGGAAATAATTCACACTATTCTGAGGGAACATTCAATACTGTTGACCTTGAGATGGCCTCTCCAAAATAGGATTGAGTTTTGTAAGTGGGGGCCACGAGAGATGCTTGCACTGATATTCCCCATGTTGGACCTCTGTGGATCATTGGAGGGCTTCATTTTCCAGAGTCTGGCACTTGTCTCAAAAATTAGTAACTTTTGCCAATCACAAAATTAACAATAACTCAAGAGCATGAAGAAAAACAATCACTTCCCTGGCTATTCTGTAAGGTTTGATGCACATTAGGGATGGTTTGGGAGAACTGAAAAACGATTGAATTTTTTACAAAATTTTGGAAAAAATTCATTTTTTAGTTTGTCAGGTTAGTGCGCACTAATCCAAAAATTGGGGGCCCCCCAAAAAAAAAAAACCTGATCTGCAGAAAAAACGAAATTCCCGCGGGGGCCCCGAAATGAAGCTCGACACGAAATTTTTACCCGAAGCACATCTCTAATGCACATTGCTTTAACAAGATCTGTTCACCTTTTACGTGAGCATAGTTTTAATGTAAAGGAATGATGGGAGGCAACTGCTGATGCTTCTATGATCTGCTGACTGGATAAAAGATTTTAAAGTCTATGCAGATTGCTCAATGCCAAGTGTTTGTTTTGTATTCATTGTGTCAGATATAGAATTTATCGTGCTTCCCAGGCTTTGTTCATTTTTAGGGGTTTAGCTAGCCATTCAGGTGAGAGCCAAAGTTAAGGAGCATCACTGCTATTAATAACATTGACTTTTTATGTCTCACCCTGTTGCAGCATTCACCAAGCTTGCACCTGATCTTCTCATGAGATATTTACTTAACTGTGTCATCTATGGTCCAGTTATCACTAGTTCATCATCAGCATGAAAGATATCCCACAGAAAGCTAAAGCGTTTTAGTGTCACTGGAAGCAATCACAATTTAAAAACAAGGATTAGATTGTGAAGCTAGAAGTAAAAGGGGATTGTAGAATTAAGGATTTGTCTTAAGTGTGGGCTCGTGCTTCCCTTTCTCTGACCAGTCACAAGGGCAGTAGCAGTCCCTGAATAAATACACCAGATACATTTCTTGGAGTAAGGGTGTGCTTTCCTTGAATTCCAAGCTGGCAGTCATTTTAGGGCATGGTGAGATCATTAAGAGGTATGCTTGCTAAGGGACCTTTTCCCATTTCACGGGTAGGGGAAGTTATTAGTAAATCTGTCCTTGTGTGTGTGTGTGTGTTGGGTTTCTTTTATGTACTGTGCATTGCATGGAAAAAAGTCTCTTGCCTTTTGATGGCTAAGAGTTATGCTGCCATTGCCCAGAAAGCGGGGGAGAGGGGATGCAGAAGACGTATTGTGCACAGTCACTGCTTTCACCAAGAAGGGGCTCTGTAGGTAAAACACCGGCATAATACACCACGGGCGAAGTGATGATTCCCTTGCCTCTCCAACACCCCCACCCCACCCCCAGGAATTCTGTTCACAATTTTATAATAATGGCAAGGATGGGATGTAATAAATGCTCAATCTAGCAACAACTTGGGTAGGATGAAATAATGCGATTTATGGAATTATTAAGTCATACACCTTTATTTCAGTCTTTTTTTTTTTTTTTTTAATGCCAGGCTGTGTTCAGTTTAGATACTAAATTTGTTTATAAATGTTGCTTTTAAATGTTAGTAAAAATAAAGTTGCAAACTATACACTGGATGGCCCCAAGTTTGGGGTGGGGGGAGTTGTATTTAATAGGGATGTGCAAAGCCTGAACCTTTTGGTTCGGGCTTAATTTTCGGCCCGCTGCAGGAAATATCGTGTTTCCCATAGTTCGGGCCTTTGTAATTCGGGGGACCTGAATTTCGGGTTAGCGCGCACTAACACCTGTTAGTGCGCGCTAACATTTTAACATTAGCGCGCACTAACCCGAAACCGAATATTTTCTGAAATTTCGGGAAAAATTTGTTCGGGTTTCAGAGTCCCCAAACCAGGACGAATTAGGCAATTTCGTTGAGATTGCCTAATTCATCCTGAACCAATAGCACATCTCTAGTATTTAATACTTTTTGTAGCAACCACCCACCACCACTGATCATATTCAACAGAACATATTTTCCATGGGACAAGTATTCCTGAAATTGATTTAGTTCTCCTATCTTATTTATAAGGTGACAGCTTTTTTTTTTTACCTGAATTTATACTGCATGTAAAACAATGCAGCACTGCAACCAGTAAAACACATCTCCATTATTGGGTGCCTAAAATGTAGCACTATCAGTAGCACTCTCACACAAAGCTCACAAACCTTGAATTTGGGTACCAAAGCTTTAGCTCCTGTTAACCACAAAGCATTTTTGTTTACAATAATTGTAATGTGGTTTGGTTGCTATAGTAATCCACTTGAAGGCACAGAAGTACAGGTTGACAAAGTCAAACAAAAAATGTGATCCCTTTTTCTTGGACTAACTTAATGCATTCCTACTAGCTTTCAAGAGCCAATACTCTCTTCCTTGGGTCAGATTTGAATGAGCAAAAGATGACATTACCAGGAAATATAAGTGAATCATAAGCATTCCAGTGATAATGGGGAGTGAGGGGGTTTGATGGGGGATCAGAAGGTGACAGGCAGTTTAATTTTAAAGTTCATAATGCGATAAGAATCTGGGTCTTTGTTGGGTCCTTTCTTGTCCATTCCTAAGTGTCGGATCATGTTAACTTCAAAAGTCTTGCTTTCCTGGTTTGTTTTAAGTTTCCCTTTAATTATCCTGATCATAAGGTCATTGATGCAGTGGTCTGGGTGGGGAGCACTTCTCAGAACCAGGTCACTGCATCTATCACCTTGTGATCAGGATAATTGAAGGGCAGCTTAAAACAATGCAGGATTGCCAGACTTTTGAAGTTAACATAATTAGACCCTTTGGAATGGACAAACAAAGGACTCAAAGACCTAGGTTTCCTACAAGCCATAAAATTATCTTGCCCGTCACCTTCTAATCACCCATCATGCCAATCTCCCCCTCCCCTTCACACTGTCATTGGAATGTATTTTAGGATTCACTTATTTTCTGGTAAATGTCATCTTTTACTCATTCTATTCTGACCTGAAGAAGAGCGTAATAGCTCTCAGAAGCTAGTCAACTACTAGTCAAGAAATGAATTAAATTAGTCCAATAAAAAGATATCATCTAATTTATATATTTTTTGGGGGGTTTTCTCTAACATTTATTTATATGCATAAATGTAATGGTCAGCTTTGTATAGCCTATAGACTTCTAGTGGGGAAATTGCGTGCGAGTGTTTTTTTTATTTATTTAAAATCTGCCTGAAACATGTCTGCCATACATCCCGATCTTGGTTCTTCTGTTCCAGGAATGCTTCTGCAGAATTCACCGGTTGAAACCAAAATACAAGTCTTGGCAAATGCCTGAGGGGATCTGCATGCAGTCCCGCATTAAAATTAGTGGCATCTCCTGATACCTGGCAGTCACGACTGCCTACCTTACTATGTCCTAATGGTCAGCTTTTCAGAGAGGCCAAGAAGGTGGTCAGGGTTCCAGACTTAAACCGTTTACAGCTGCTTGATTTGGTGAGGTTTGAGTGACATTTTAAAGGTCACAGGTGCTCCCTCTGTGAAGGGGGTTGTAGAGCATCATTGTGTGGCAATTGCTACCGGTGTTCTCCAGTCTGTAACTTTTACAGGATTGTCTCTGCAGGGCTGTACAAAGGGCACTCTAAGGGAGTGTCTGTGCCTTACCACATCATGCAGGCAGGGCTAGGTTACCCGGAGAAAAGAGGGAAAGTGTTGAGCCACAGAGCCACACCCTGGAGTGGCTTGGAAAAGGCTCCCCCAGCCAGGATGGCTAGGACCTAGGAACTTGGCTATGGAGTCCTGACTGTGAACAAGCCAACAGGATCTTGTGTGTGCCTGAAGGCAAGGGCAACCAGCTTTGGAAAACTGGCGAGGAACTAGTTAAAGGAAGAAGTCAGAGTTCTACAATGTGGGAACCAGTTATGTCTAGGCTTTGGTTTTAACTACCTATTAGAAATGCCCAGTTATGTGCAGCCAAAATAAAGTAGAGACTCTGAAGCACAGGCTCTGACTATTGGATTTGGAAATGAAGTCTAAAAAGGGTGCCTAAGTGCCCTTCCTTATCTCTGAGAGATAGAGAACTAGAGTGTTCCTACCCTTAAGAGCTTACTAAGAAGGCCTGCTCGATTACAAGGCCTTGCAGATAGAATATTTGTCTCGCCATCTTTTATGCTGGATGAAAATAAGATCTTCACTAACATTAACCTCTGCTATAGAAAAGAAACATCCCACAAATCCCCTAAAGGAGTGCAGGTTTCAAAGCTGCAAGGATATTATGAGTTTATTTTGTTACCTTTGCATGAATGTTTCAGTTTGGAAGTCTCTTGGCAAAGTTTGTATAACTCCAGTGCTACTGAGTATATTTAGTCAGGCAGCTGCAGTCTTCACCATGAACACTGACAATCAGAGAGCATTAATAACATATGAAAGCACTTTGAGAATTACAGCTCAGCAAATTGAAAAAGAAATGTAATAAAAGACAGGACATAAGTCAGTAACCTTTCTAAAATGTTGCATCGCTGAAAGGCTGTCTTCTTCTTAAAGGCTTATCTGAAGCGATCCATCTTCCTTATAAGGCATCTCCTAGACTTCTGAAATAAGAAAACAAGGAATCTTGGATTGTGAGAGAGATCTGGATGTATTTGCAAGAGATCTGAAAAGGTTTTCCCATCTTTTCCCCGAGGCTGTGTATTCCTAGTGCAAAGGGGGATTTTTTTTAAAGCTACACCATAGTTCTTGGTGTCTTATTCGGGCCTTTCAGGTGCAGATAGTTCCCCTGTACACGAGAGAAGTGGCATAGCAAAGTAGAATCTCACCCTGAGCACCCATGTAACCCTCTCTTTAGAGACCGCCTGGAAGGCAGGGGCACACGGCTCTCCCTGGGGGCCACTTTTCTTCCCGGTTTTCTGCCTTTCTCCTTTGTCGCACCACTCAGTCTTCTGCAGGGGTGAATATACAGTCTGTCTGCCTCTTTGGTTGCTCTGTCAGTTGTGCTCACTATACTGATGTTCCTGCTTTAAGGCACCTTTGACTCTGAGTGAAGTTGCTGGACACATTTGGTGGGTTGTTCACCACAAATATACTGCAACCAGAAATACTTTAAACTCTCAGTTCCCCAAAAAATTCTCCTATTTATCTTCTCACAATAATAAACAGTCCAGAGGTACCTCTCTTCTCAGTTCTATTAGCTGACTCGATGGCTCTTAGGTGGCAGGCAGTAGGAAAGCCCCAATCTTCCAGATGTTAGAAGGTGGGCTCCCAGTGGAGATTTGGATTTCCTCCTCTCTCTCTAGTGGTGGAAGATGGACTTCTAGTGATTGAAAGTCCCAAAAATGTTCAAAATCCACAAATCTTTCCTCCTTTTCAGTGGAGATTCTGCAAAAATACTTCTCTTTTCTCTGTCAAATCACTGCTGTCCCTCCTTAGCTGGGCAGCAGGGAATCACAGCACCTTACCCTGACCCTTACCTTACCCTTACTCCCTCCCATGCCAGGGTGACAGTCTTCCTGGGGCAGGCCAGGCTCCCAAAACAAAAGAAAGCAAAACTCTGGAAAACAGCTCACTCAAAAACTCCTCTTCCGTTATTTCAAGACAGCTCCTTCCAGACCTAGGGGTCACTGGCCAGGGCAGAACTCCTGGAAGAGGCTGTGGGATCCGAAACTAGGGACCCACTGCTTCTAACTTCATCCTTCAAATCAAAACCCAACTCAAACTACCCACACTTCTCCTTGTGCAACCCCTGCCTTTATAGGGCACTGCTGACCAATCCAAAAATAGCCTCTGTGAAGGTGCTTGCAGAGATGGTCTACAAATTATAAAATCCTTGTTTAGGACTTAAGCTAAGGACAATTTAATTAATGAGAACTCAGAGGGTCAATATTTCCCAACCCTTTCCTGCAGAGATACCTTAATCGGTTGACTCTTCAGGATATCCATAATGAAAATGCATAAGATAGATTTGTATAAATTGGAGACCCACTGTTTGCAAATATTTCTCATGCATATTCATTGTGGCAATCCTGAAAACCCAATTGGTTAGGTGTGCCTCCAGGACAGGGTCGGGGAGCCACTGCTGTAGGTGATGACGGTCCAGGACACATCACTGTGACAGTACAGTAACTTGATTTAAGTTAATTGATCAGCACAAAGAAATGTTTGCTACACAGAAAATGTAAGAAGAGGGCATACAGACAATCGGAGATTGGCTTATTTTAGAGTTTAAGGTTAGTTGAGAGATGTTATTCTTGATAGAATTTGTATGTTAAGATGTTCAAGTTTATGTATCTTGTGCAGGTGGGAGTCTGAAACCACTCCAGATTTGAGGTATAAGAGAGTAAAGCATTTTGGTTGCTAAGGCATATAGTTAGTTCAGACCTACAGTGTTGGCCACTGAAAAGTATAAGGGCCAAATGTACTCAATTTTTCCCCTTAAATACGGACTTTGGGGGGGGGGGGGGGGGGGAGCCTTAGTAAATTAGGCCCCAAGTACAAAAATGCATATTTTGCATACAGCTAAAATATTAACTGTACTGTTCAAAGGTCATCGTCACAGGTTTGTTTATAAATTGGCATAAGCAGACAAATGCAAATCCCCAGTGTTGTAAAGAAAGCAAGAGAAATGAAGGCCTTTGATCTTCTTTTTTTCAATTTAAGCATATGCAAAATGTATATTGGTAATACTACAAGATGGTTATTTAGCCCTCCACACTAGTATAATAGGTTAGTGGGGTTTTTTTTTTAATGAAGTTATGATTCAGTAATCACTGGAGGCTTCAGTTAGCCTCATGTAGGTTGAGTCCACTAAACACTTTGATGGCCCACATGACCAGGGAGTACTATATCTGGTTTTTTGCTGAACTTTTGGTGGATACAGTTTGTTAAATGACAGCCAAATAATACAAGTGTATTGGCTATGACTGTCCTCTGCACCATTTATGTTTTGCTTTGAAAGAAATCAGACATGGTGTAAAATGAAGATGAATAACTTATGTTCTCTTATTTGAAGGGGGAGCCAGTGCCTTAATAAACCTGTAAATACCTTAATTGTGATAAACTAGGGAACAAAGTGTTGCATTGTATTTGTCACGACCTAAAAATGACTGTTGTGCTTAACATTCCCCAAATAAAATGGTTTCAGTCTCCCCCTTAAATACCTTTGGTGTCTTTTGTGTTGACTTGTTTTAGGTATTGTTTGTGTGTGGTGACATGGCATTAAAAAAAAATCGTTTTTCTATTTGGAGGTTGTACATTTTCATTAAACCTTAGTTGTATTTAGTTTATATGCTTTGTATTTGAAAATGTTTTAAAGTGACTGTGTGTGTGTGTGTGTAGTGGGCTTTGCTAGTGAATGTTAATGATGATGGATGTGTTTTGTTAAAGCTTTGTCTGCCCTATTGGTACTATTCCTTACTCCTCTGAAATTCAACAAGTTTGACACTGGGTTAGATGGGTGATACTTGGCCACCTTATGCAATAATGAGTTCCATGCCGACCCGGAGCACCATGGAGTGAACAGAGAAGATAACAAACTACTTTTGGGAGGCTGACAAATCTGGAGTTCAGATTGTTTTAATTTTATCAGACATTTAAAAAAAACTAAAAGCTTGCTTTCAAAAGACTTCATGGTTGCCAAAAACTCAATCACAAGAGTTCAATGAGAAGTTAGAGGGCATGTGCAAATTCACTTGAGCCTTTCTATGAACAAGTTTGCAGGAGAAAGTTATAGATTTGGAGGAGAGATCCCAACACTCAAATATCAGGATTGTATGGATCCAAGAAAAGATGGAAAGAAATAATGCAATGGGCTTTCTACAATAGTTGTGAGGGAACTTTTGTCACCTGATGCCTCTGATCTACAACTGGTGATCGATAGAAGGCTTCAAATGCCAGGTCAAAGCAGAGATGACAGAAGTAGATCCTGTGTTTTTCAATATTAAGTTCCATGAATCCCAAATAAAAGAAAGCATACAACATAGAGTGAGAGGGCTGGGAGTGCTAGAGTATAAAAGGACCATGTGGCAAAATTATCCAACTATTGTTTTGATAACACAAAGAAAATCTGCATTTACAGATGTAAAAGAAAAAAAAAAAAAGCATTCCGAAAAGAAACTATGGGGTCGCACATGGATGCGGCTATTTTATAATGCACGTGTTGGCGTGCATGTGTTATAAAATATATCTGCATGCACATGCGTGGCGGATTTTAACATCCGTGCGGGCAGGTGGCCACCACACGTGGGGGGGGGGGATTTTAAAAGGCAATGCGCAGCAACAGAGTGGACTGGGAGGGAACTTTCCTTTACTCTTACCTAACCCTCCTACCCTTTCCCCCTCTCCTCCCCCTAACCCCCTCCCAGCTACTCACGGTTTTTTCGTTCGATTACTTACTGCTCCTTGGGAGCAGAGCTGGCTGGTGCACGCTTCCCCAGGACAGTGGCTAATGGTACTATCCCGGCCCTCCCCTTTTGCAGGGCCTGGCACTTCTGCATGCAACGGGGGTTACGCGCATGGCAGGGCCTGTTCTAAAATGCACGCGGCGAGCGCATCCTCTGTTTTGTTTTACACACGTGGGCCTTTTAAAATTGGGCCCTAAGGTTCTGCTTGATTTATCTGGTTAGAATGAATGTTCAGTTGAATGGCGAATGGAGACAGTCTAATACTCTGAAAGAAGTATTGGCTTTTGTGAACTGTGAGAAAAAAACGGGCAAAGATGGCGATCAACAGGTTCGGCAAGCACTTGTGACTTTGCCACGCTTCTATTGTGGCACAGCAGATAGAAGATAGGGAGGAAATGATAGATGGAATCTGGGCAAGGACAGAGAAAACAGCAGCAAGGTTCTATCACTGCGTGTGATCCAGGAGGATGGTCTGTGTGTGTGATGGTTAGCTGACAGCACAATTTAAAGCCAATTAAATGGGAGAAAATGCAGGGACAAGCCGATCACAGAGAAGTGAAATGAATCTCACAAGAAAGGAGAAGGCTTTCTAAAAAAAATTAATGTGGATCTCTGAAGAGGCAATACCTGTGTAAAGATTCCATTATCTCTGTCCTGGGAGTTGTCTGAAAGTGGTAGTAAACTGCATAATTTGGAAAGACAAATTTATTTTTCTTTCCTCTCCTTAAATCATAAGGAGATAAATTAAAGGTTGTGGGATCTAGTAAAGAAGAAGTAGAAAACATGTTTTGGGGTTTTTTTTTATCTTCTATAAAACTCATAGACCTAGAATGAAATGCAGAGTCAGTGTGTGGGCTTATTAGTCTAACTGTAAGTTAATTATGAACAATGACACTTCAAAGTGGGTGCAGAGAGTAATGTTTTCTGATGGGGAGGTATGATACCAGAGGGCATCATGCTCTCAATGCCATAATATTTTTCCTCGGGCATCGCACCCATGTAATCTTGGTTTTCCAAGCAATCTACCTCTTTTTTTTCAGCCAGGAGTTTGTGCTTGTCTAAGCATTCTTTAGAGTGGCAACACAATCTACAGTTAGGACTTTGTTGTTGCAAACACATTATCTATGCATGTTCTCTCAAACAAAGGTGGTACCGCCTCTTACAGTTATAGTCATGACTGTACGGCTCAGAGAATAGTTACAAAAGTTATGCACCCTTAAGAACTTCTTGATTTCTAACACACCATAGTAATGGTCATTGTGGAGTAAAAGAAGCATGGTTTTGTCATAGACACTGTGATCGCTTTCTCTGCGTAACAGATGACTCTTATGTTGATGCCCAGGAGCTGCTCCAAAGCGGCCACATCGTCCAACTTGATCTTTTTCTGTTCCAACCACCCCAACTCTGCTTGCAATTTTCTACCTCTCTCTAACAGTTCTACATCTGTGAGTTTTTCTGTAGACAAGAGGGCCATGAGAGACTCTGCAAAACACAAGTTGTTACCCCTGTTATTCAAATCTACCACGTGCCATCTTTTTTTTGTTTTGTTTTATATCAATGATGCTGCTGTGGAGGATATTTTTTAAAACTCTAAGTGCTCCCACTCCCCCACCCCCGGTTTCTTATCACTGTCACTAGGACATGCATGCTGGCATTAATTTGTATGTCTCTGTAGCGCTGAAGAAACTTGTTGACCCTTTCTAACGGACCGATACAGTAAGGACGCGTAAGAGAGAGTGCAGCAGTGCCGGGCGCACCCTCATTTGCCGCGCGCATATTTTGGTTCGCATACCGCTCGATTTAGTATTCAAATTAGACGCAAATCCAAGTGGCGTCCAAAGCGCATCAATGAAGCGGTAGGCGTGCGCAATCCATCTTACCGTATACAGTGGTATACAGCGCTTATACAGTATCCAGGGTGCACTGGTACCTGTCATTTCAAATGTCATTTGAAATGTCATTCCACCAGGAAAGTGGATGGTTCTTTCCTACAGACCCTGCTGCCTTGAGCGGCCGGAAGTCCAGCCGGGCGCTCAAGGCAGCGGGAAAGTGCAAAAACGCATGCCGCGACCTGAGCGCCCGGCTGGACGTCAGAGGTCATGGCGTAGGGTGTGTAGGGATAGGGCCTGATACAGGAGCTCGTGCCTACCGCAAGTCAGCAGCGACAAAGAGCCCAGACCCATGAGAAGGCCAGAGGAGCCCCCGGAAATGGTGTCCGTTCTTCCATATAGAAACTAAACCCTATGGAACCGAAGTACTCTGAAGTTAAGCGCGGTGGTGCCAGGTTGGGTTACTTTTTTCCCCCTTGTGCGAGAAGCATTTTTATCTGGGATTGGGTTGGTTTGGGACCGGGCGGCTAAGTTCTAGCAGTCCTCTTTGTTGATGGCATGTGGGGCTTTTTTTTTTCTTTGCTGCGGGCAACTCAACCAGTAGTTAGTGATGACTCTTCAGCCAGAGCCAGTGGTGGCATAAACTGCAGCACGACAGAACGGTTTCAGATTCAGAAAACTGCTGCTGGGCTTCAGCCGGGCGCTCAAGGCAGCGGGAAGCTGACTAAACACCACACTAATGCCAGGGTCAGGGTAGGTGGTAAATATGCAGGTTAAATGATGCAGCAAATAAGCTGGTTAAAAAGGCGACAATCTGGGCGCATGTTACTGTATCAGAGGGAATAGCTAAATCGATCATTAACATATCATATACAGGCGGCGGGCGGAGACGGATACACGTCCATTTCAGCAAGCAGTAAGGACGCGTAAAACTGGTAGGGGTGTGCATTCGTTTTCGCCGTATTGGCGATCTGCAACGTATATTGCACTATTCGTAGTATTCGTGGGGAAGTGAAACGTATCGCGATTCCCCACGAATACACGAATCTTCGCCAAATTATACGGCCACTTAAATAAAAATTTAAACAACCACCCCCCAAGACTTACCAAAACTCCCTGGTGGTCCAGCAGGGGGTCCGGGAGCCACCCCCTGCACTTACACCCTCGGTGCTGGTTTCATCATGGCACTGATAGCCTTTGTCACAAGGGCTACCGGTGCCATTGGTCAGCCCCTGTCACATGGCCATCGGCGCCATCTTGTGCTCCTACCATGTGACAGGGGCTGACCAATGGCACCGGTAGCCCCTATGACATAATATGGGCAAAGGCTATTGGCGCCATTTTGAGTACTGGCATCGGATGGCCGGAGTGCAGGAGGTCGCTCCCGGACCCCCAGGGACCTTTGGCCAGCTTGTGGGGGCCTCCTGACCCCCACAAGACTTGCCAAAAGTCCAGCGGGGGTCCGGGGGTGACCTCCTGCACGCCTGCCGTCCGATGCCAGTACTCAAAATGGCGCCGATCGCCTTTGCCCTCACTATGTCACAGGGGCCGACTGTTGGTACCTGTGACATAGTGAGGGCAAAGGCGATCGGTGCCATTTTGAGTACTGGCATTGGATGGCCGGCAGGCAGGAGGTCGCACCCGGACTCCCGCTGACTTTTGACAAGTCTTGTGGGGGTCAGGAGGCCCCCCAAAGCTGGCCAAAAGTCCCTGGGGGTCCAACGGGGGTCCTGGAGTGACCTCCTGCACTCCGGCCGTCCGATGCCAGTACTCAAAATGGCGCCGATAGCCTTTGCCCATACTATGTCACAGGGGCTACCGGTGCCATTGGTCAGCCCCTGTCACATGGTCATCGGCGCCATCTTGTGCTCCTACCATTGACAGGGGCTGACCAATGGCACCGGTAGCCCCTTTGACAAAGGCTATCGGAGCCATGATGAAACCGGCACCGAGGGTGTGAGAGTGTAGGGGATGGCTCCTGGACTCCCCGCTGGACCACCAGGGAGTTTTGGTAAGTCTTGGGGGGTCAGGAGGGTGGGGGGTTGTAGTTAATTTTAATTTTAGCTGGGACACGAATAGAAATTGCCATATTAACGCATCGGGGCACCATACGGCCAAATGCAATGTATCTGCTCCATGACAATTCTGAATCACGAATGCAACGTATAGTAGGGATGTGCAGCCTAAAGGGTTTCATTGCATTTGTGATTTGGATTCGTCGGGGCGCAAATGCGTTACATTCGGCCGTATGGCGCCCCGATGCATTAATACAGCGAGTTAAATTTGTGTCCCAGCTAAAATTAAAATTAACTACAACCCCCCACCCTCCTGACCCCCCCAAGACTTACCAAAACTCCCTGGTGGTCCAGCGTGGAGTCCAGAAGCCATCCCTGCACTCATTTGCCGGTTTCATCATGGCGCCCATAGCCTGTGTCACAGGGGCTACCGGTGCCATTGGTCAGCCCCTGTCACATGGTCACCGGCGCCATCTTGTGCTCCTGTTCAGCTTGGAGAAGAGACGGCTGAGGGGGGATATGATAGAGGTCTTTAAGATCATGAGAGGTCTTGAACGAGTAGATGTGACTCGGTTATTTACACTTTCGAATAATAGAAGGACTAGGGGGCATTCCATGAAGTTAGCAAGTAACACATTTAAGACTAATCGGAGAAAATTCTTTTTCACTCAACGCACAATAAAGCTCTGGAATTTGTTGCCAGAGAAGGTAGTTAGTGCAGTTAGTGTAGCTGGGTTCAAAAAAGGTTTGGATAAGTTCTTGGAGGAGAAGTCCATTAATGGCTATTAATCAATTATACTTAGGGAATAGCCACTGCTATTAATTGCATCAGTAGCATGGGTTCTTCTTAGTGTTTGGGTAATTGCCAGGTTCTTGTGGCCTGGTTTTTGGCCTCTGTTGGAAACAGGATGCTGGGCTTGATGGACCCTTGGTCTGTCCCAGCATGGCAATTTCTTATGTTCTTATGTTCTTACCATGTGACAGGGGCTGACCAATGGCACCGGTAGCTCCTGTGACATAGTATGGGCAAAGGCTATCGGTGCCATTTTGAGTCCTGGCATTGGACCTCCGGCGAGCAGGAGGTCGCTCCAGGCGCCATTTTGAGGGTCCAGGACTCAAAATGGACTCAAAATCGCGCCGATCGCCTTTGCCCTCACTATGTCACACAGTGAGGGCAAAGGCAATCGGCGCCATTTTGAGTATTGGCATCGGACGGACGGCATGCAGGAGGTCACTCCCAGATCCCCGCTGGACTTTTGGCAAGTCTTGTGGGAGTCAGGAGGCCCCCCCAAGCTGGCCAAAAGTCCCTGTGGGTCCAACGGGGGTCCCGGAGCAACCTTCTGCATGCCGGCGGTCCGATGCCAGGACTCAAAATGGCGCCGATAGCCTTTGCCCATACTATGTCACAGGGGCTACCGGTGCCATTGGTCAGCCCCTGTCACATGGTAGGAGAACAAGATGGTGCCGGTGACCATGTGACAGGGGCTGACCAATGGCACCGGTAGCCCCTGTGACACAGGCTATCAGTGCCATGATGAAACCGGCAAACGAGTGCAGGGATGGCTTCTGGACTCCACGCTGGACCACCAGGGAGTTTTGGTAAGTCTTGGGGGGGGTCAGGAGGGTGGGGGTTTAAATTTTTATTTAGGAGGCCGAATAAAACAGATATCTGTTAAATACGTGGGGGGTCGCGATGCATTTCGCCTCCCCACGTATTTAACAGATAGGACAAAATAAGTTGCGGATTATAAATATGTGGAAAATGGATGCACACCCCTAACGTATAGCATCCCTCTGCACATCCCTAAAAACCGGATACTGAATCGCGGGTTCGCCTTACACGTCCAAATTGTGCGTACAAAGTGGGTTAGAAGCAGGATAACCGCGGCCACGTTTTACTGTATCGGCCTGTCTGTAAGCATCCATGTCCAGCTTGTTGGGACACTGTGAAAAGGTTTCGAATTAAGTATATAGGGGTTCACCACACTAGCAGAATTAAAAACCTCTAAAAATCTGTGAGGAGGCAGTAGAAAAAAAACAGAGGAAGCAGATGAAGAGATTGTGGGTCTGAAACCTTTACAATATATACACTAAGGGGCAGATTTTTAAAGGAGCGCACGCGGGGTACATTTGTGCGCGCTACCTGGCGTGCACAAATGTACACCCAATTTTATATAGTACACATGTTATAAAATCCGGGGTCGGCGCGTGCAAGGGGGTGCACACTTGTGCACCTTGTGGGCGCCGAGCCCTAGGGTAGGCCCGATGGCTTTCCCCATTCCCTCCAAGGCCACTCTGAAATCGGAGCGGCCTCGGAGGGAACTTTCCTTTTGCTCCCCCCCCCCCACCTTCTCCTATCTAACCCACCCCCCAGCCCTACCTAAATCCCCCCCGTACCTTTGCTCTGTAAGTTTCGCCTTCCCGAGGCACAGCCGCTGTGCCGGAGGACTCGGAACCGCCCCCAGACGGCTGTCCCGCCCCGGCCCTGCCCCCTTCCTGCCCCTTTTTCAAAGCCCCGGGACAAACGCGTGTCACGGGGTTTGTGCGCGCCACTGAGCCTATGCAAAATAGGCTCGGCGTGTGCAAGGGCAGGTTTTTGGGGTTATGCGCGTAACCCTTTGAAAATCTACCCCTAAGGGAATTAAAAAAAAATTTGTCACTTAGACATAAACACTGTAGGCCTGATTTTTAATGGCCTGCACAAACAACAGGGGTTATGCGTGCGGCCGGGTGGGGCAGGGCTAGAGGCGCCCGGTACAGCGGCCATTTGCTGCTATGCTGGGGGATTGCACGCCAGCAGGGTGCTGGTGCGTGCAACTTGCTACAGCTCCTTTGCAGGAAAAAAAAGTAAAAAAAAAAAAAAATAGGGGTACCCAGGGTAGGGATATGGGTGGGTAGGATAGGGGAAGGAAGTTTCCTCCCAGTCCGCTCCTTAATTGGAACGGACTGGGAGGGAACTGGGGAAGCTGGATGACGCATCGCCGCGCAAGTTTTGCATATGTCTGTCCCCCCCACGCGCACGCTGCGCATGATTTTATAACATGCGCACATGTTATAAAATCACTCGTCCATTTGAGCATACGTTCTTTTTTAAAATCTACCCCGTGTCTGGCTTCTGGACATATCCAGAGAGTTGTGATAAAAAGTTCCCACTGGAACTCTGTATGTGACCCGACCCTAGAATGTGTTTACAGGAATTACAAAGTAAGGAAAAAAAAATCAAATTTGATTGGTGGGTTTTTTTTACATTTCTTGAAATGATAAAAAAATATATATGCTGTTAGTTTTCAATCATGCACGGGTTTTAAAACAGCTTATGGTTTTCAATATAATACTTTTCTAACACATATTGGGTCATTTCAAGTGTATAATGGGCCAGATCTTAAAATCAACGCGTAGGCGTAGATTTGTTTGCGCAACCCGGCACAAACAAATCTATGCCCAATTTTATAACATGCACGCGCTGCCGTGCGCATGTTATAAAATCCAGGCTCGGCGCGCGCAAGGGGGTGCACCTTGCACGCGCCGAGCCCGAGGGGAGCCCCGATGGCTTTCCACGTTCCCTCCAAGGCCACTCCGAAATCCGAGCGGCCTCGGAGGGAACTTCCCCTCCCTTCCCCTATCTAACCCACCCCCCAGCCCTAACTAAATCGTCCCCCTACCTTTTTTTCAAAAGTTACGCCTGCCCAAGGCAGGCGTAACTTGCGCACGCCAGCTCGCCATCCCCCAGCACAGGCCACTGTGCTGGGGGATTCGGCTCCACCCCTGAACTGCCGCCTTTCCCCAGACCCGCCCCAGGACCACCGTCAAGCCCCCAGACCCGACCTCTTCCCGCCCCTTTTTTCGAAGCCCCTGGACAAACGCGTGTCCCGGGGTTTGCACGCATGCATGGGCAGATTTTCTCAGGTTACGTGTGTAGCCTTTGACAATCTGCCCCAATGTGTTTTCCCTTTTTAAAAAAAGTTTATTTCAAGACATGATAGGGAGAGGAGGGGTGGATGGCAGAATGGCTACTCCATGCTTTTCACCTGCAAGAAAGATGAATAGAGCCCACCTTTGCAGGATTATTTAGGAGAGCTGACCAGTGAACTCCTCACAGGTGAGAACATCATGGAGTTTGTGTCAGCAGGTCTGAGAACCTATGGCTACAGGCTGTCAAACGGTGAGACCCACATGAAAGTGAAGGGGATTACTCTAAACTCAGAAAACTGTAAAAAGATCAACTTTTGCAGTTTGTAAGAGTTGGTGCTGGACTATGACCCTGAGATCCATGAAAAGCACAGGAAAAATATAACTATATGGCAAAAAGGGATCGTGAGGAACAAAGTAGCGCGGCAGGTAGAGATCCAAGAGCTCAAGAAAACCCAAAGAGTCATTTATGATAAAAGGGTGTTGAGCCCCGGCTTCCATATGCTCCCTTATGGCTACTGAGGCCATGGTGATGCACTGGTGACATCCTTTTTCCTGTATTCTAGCAGTGCCTTCTAATTCTGGCAAGCGTTTCTTTGTCAAAAAACTGTTAGAACATGCTGACCATGTGCTGACTGCTGCCCCCGACAATATTGTGTGGTTTATAGCTGCTGGCAACCTTTGTATGATGAAATGTTGTCTAAATATCCTTGTACTACCTTTATGGACCTCATGGGATAGGAAGCGTTGTCCTTTCCTGGATTACAAACTGGTTAAAAGACAGGAAACAGAGAGTAGGATTAAATGGTCAATTTTCTCAGTGGATAAATGTATACAGTGGAGTGCCTCAGGGATCTGTACTTGGACCCGTGCTTTTCAATATATTTATAAATGATCTGGAAAGGAATACGAGTGAGGTTATCAAATTTGCGGATGATACAAAATTATTCAGAGTAGTTAAATCACAAGCGGATTGTGATACATTACAGGAGGACCTTGCAAGACTGGAAGATTGGGCATCCAAATGGCAGATGAAATTTAATATGGACAAGTGCAAAGTGTTGCATATAGGGAAAAATAATCCTTGCTGTAGTTACACGATGTTAGGTTAAATATTAGGAGCTACCACCCAGGAAAAAGATCTAGGCATCATAGTGGATAATACATTGAAATCGTCAGCTCAGCATACTACGGCAGTCCAAAAAGCAAACAGAATGTTAGGAATTATTAGGAAGGGAATGGTAAATAAAATGGAAACTGTCATAATGTCTCTGCATCGCACCATGATGAGACCGCACCTTGAGTACTGTGTACAATACTGCTTCTCAAAAAAGATATGGTTGCACTGCAGAAGGTACAGAGAAGGGCGACCAAAATGATAAAGCGGATGGAACAGCTCCCCTATGAGGAAAGGCTAAAGAGGTTAGGGCTGTTCAGCTTGGAGAAGAGATGGCTGAGGGGGGGATATGATAGAGGTGTTTAAAATCATGAGAGGTCTAGAATGAGTAAATTTGAATCTATTTATTTATTTAAAGGCATTTATTGCCCGCCTAACCTAAGTTCAGAGTGGGGTATAATGTGGAATGTATTCAGACAATAGAGAGGAGGTAAAGTAATGTAAAATCTTATGGGGGGGGGGGGGGAGGACAGGCATCAGGGATTGATTTCATGTGTGACAAGGCTTCAACAGAGAGGGGAGTAGAAGGCTAGGCAGCATCCCCCGCCAGGGGACTGGTTGAGAGTAGTCCATTGTCATCTTGGTTCGGGAATGCTCTCTTGAAGAGGAAAGTTTTTGGCTTTTTGAAGAGTACTCTTTCCCAGAGACTTCTTATTGTCTTTGGTAGGCTGTTCCATAGGAGTCGTCCAGCAGAGAAGAAAGCGTGTTCTCTGCTTTCTACTAGGTATGTAAGTTTTGCAGGTGGAGCATCCAGTAGCATCCGGTTAGATGATCTTAGCTTTCTGGTGGGGGTGTGTATTTTTATTGTTGAGGAGAGCCATGGGTAGTTTAAGTTGTGGATTGAGGAGTGGATGATTATTGCCAGCTTATATTATATTCATAAGGAATATGTAGAGTGTAGAGAGTGTAAAATAGGAGAGATGTGCTCTCGTATGTGAGTGCTGGTAAGGAGTCTTGCTGCCTCGTTTTGAATGATCTGTAGTGGACAGGTGGCATATAGGGGTAGGCTTGTCAGGAGAGAGTTGCAGTAATCGATCCCTGAGAATAGTAGGGATTGGAGGATGGACCTGAAATCCGAGTATTCGAGAAGAGGTTTAAGATAGCAAAGTATGCACAGTTTGTAGAAGGAGGAGTTGGTGATATTTCTTATATGGCTATGCATGGAGAGGGAGGGGTCAATAGTGACTCCTAAAATCTGTATACACTTTGGGCGATTACTTTTTCAGATAATAGAAAGACTAGGGGGCACCTCATGAAGTTAGCAAATAGCACATTTAAAACTAATCAGAGAAAATTCTTTTTCACTCAACGCACAATTAAGCTCTGGAATTTGTTGCCAGAGGATGTGTGGTTAGTGCAGTTAGTGTGGCTAGGTTTAAAAAAAGTTTGGATAAGTTCTTAGAGGAGAAGTCCAATAACTGCTATTAATCAAGATGACTTAGGGAATAGCTACTGCTATTACTGGCTTCATTCAGTAGCATGGGATCTTCTTGGTGTTTGGGTACTTGCCAGGTTCTTGTGTCCTGGTTTGGCCTCTGTTGGAAACAGGATGCTGGGCTTGATGGACCCTTGGTCTGACCCAGCATGGCAATTTCTTAGGTTCTTATGAAAGGGAGTGAGTTAAAGATTCCAAGAATCTGAAGGAAAATATAATTCCAGACAAATTATTTTCACCGACATTTATTCTTGACATCATTCTAATTTCCTCAAGTGAGTGTGAAAGTGTGAAAGGAGTTTTCACAGATTAACCTTATTGTAAATACAGCAACATTTTCTTTTTTAATAAACAGAACATTGGCACTAATTTTGTCAAATTCATTAGGCCTTCTCCAACTCAGTTTTGACTGTTTCATGGGCATAATTCTGCAACAGATACATATAACCATAACATCAGAAAAAACCATATGGCCTATCTAGCCTGCCCATCTGCCCAACTAATTTAGCTTTACAATTCCTATCCATCCTTCAGAGATCCCCTGTATTTATCCCATGCTTTCTTGAATTCACATACTATTTTTCTTTATACCATTTCCGCTGGGAGGCCATTACATGCATTCGCTACCCTCTCTGGAAAAAAATATTTCCTAAGATTACTCCCGAGTCTACCCCCTTTCACCCTCATCCCATGGCCCTTCATTCTAGAACCTCCTCTCCATTGAAAGCGGCTCATCTCCTGTGCATGGAAAACTTTGAGATATTTAAATGTCTCTATCATATATTCCCTATCTTGCCTTTCCTCTAGGATATACATGTTTAAGTATATTCCCATATGCTTTAGAATGAAGACCACAGACCATTTTAGTACCTTCCCTCTGGACTGATTCCAACTAGTTTATATCCTTTTGAAGGTGCAGTCTGCAGACTGTAATGTTTACAGTATTTCAAATGAGATCTTACCAGGGACCTAATCAGAGGCAATATCACCTCCCTTTTTCTGCTGCCCTTTCCCCTTCCTGTGCAGCCAAGCATCTTTCTGGCTTTTGTTGTCGCTTTGTTCTCCTATTTGGCCATATTAAGATCATCAGATACGATCACCCCCAGGTCCCACCCTTCTTTCATGCTTAGAAGAATTTCACCTCCAATACTGTACCTCTTTCTTGGGTTTTCATATCATTTTTTAGCATTAAATCTTAGCTGCCAGACCCTGGACTATTTGCTAGATCCCTTCTCATGTTTTCCACACCACCTTGTCTATCCTGTTGCAAATTTTGGTACCATGGGCAAAAAGACAAATCTTTCCAGATAATCCTTCTGCTATGTTGCTTACGAAAATGTTGAAAAGAATCAGTCCAAGGACCGATCCCTGAGGCACACTGCTAGTAACACCCCGTTCTCAGAGAAAAGTCCATTTACCACTATCCTTTGTCACCTCCCACTCAGCCAGTTTCTAACCCAGTCTCTAAGATCCATACCAAGGGTGCACAATTTAGTTATGTCTTCTATACAGAACTGTGTCAAAGGCCTTGCTGAATGCAAAGTACACTATGTCTAGTGCTTCCCCTTAATCCAGCTCTCTGGTAACCCAATCAAAGAAATTGATCAGATTCGTCTGACAAGATACTTGTCTGGTAAAAACAGGTTGCGTTGGATCTTGCAATTCATTGGATTCTAGAAACTACACTGTCCTCTGTTTTAGTGGGGATTCCATTAATTTTCTCACCACAGAGGTTAGACTAGCTGGCCTGTAGTTTCCAGCCACTTTCTTTTTCCCACTTTAATGAATAGGAATCACATCTGCCCACCTCCAGTCCTTTGGAACTACTCCCAACTCTAAAGAGGCATTGAAAAAGTTAGCCAGTGGACCTGCCAGGACTTCTCTAAGATCTCTTAATATCCCATCTGGCCCCAACTGACACCAAATGAAACAAGCTCCATATCCTATTAATGAAAAAATGAGTCACTGAATCTATTGAAGGCATTACTTGGATTTGAAGCTTTTTGTGAAATGTGTTCAAAGGTATATACATTTTGTATTATATTGATTTTTATTGTTCATTTTTGTAAAAAGAATATGTTGAAATGAATTCAGATCAAGAAATTGAATAGATGCAGCTGTACTGGTAGCTTTCGCGCATGAAATTTAACATTGTCTTTTTTGATATTTTAAAGGTTTATATTTTATGTCACACCTGATTACTAATAACCCACCTGCCTCCTTTGTCACATCTGAGAACTGACAAACATCCTTATAGAATACCGGATAGGGTTATGCATAATTCATAGATCAGGTGGACTTTACCCCTGGGAGGCACTCCAATAATAACTTGGTGAGAATGCTGGATGAAATCCATGGAACCAGAAATGGGCCAAAGAAGCATTCAACAGGTTTATGGATCAGTACTGGCTGAATTTGGACTGGGGAATAATATCAAATAATGTATAAATGCCCAAGTGCAGTCTCTTGAGTCAATGAAACCTTGTCTGAGCCATTCAATACAAAGGGGACCAGCCAAGGATGCACTCTAGTGTTGTTTGCACTTGTAATAGAGTCTCTGGCAGCCTATATTAGAGTATCACCCCAAATTGGGGAATTACGGTGGATGGCCTTGATCAAAAAAGTCTATTATACTGATGATATTCTTCTATTTGTCCCAGATTTAGAGAGTTCTCTGTCCATTCTGTTAAGAAAACTGGAGGAAAATGATTCTTTATCTGGATATAAAGTAAATATCAGAAAATCTGAGATAAAGTTTCTACACAAAAGACGAGATAGAGGTAATACAAGAGAGGCTTGGAAATCCTTTGAGATGGAACAAGGATGAGATCAAATATTTTTGAATTTATTTAATGCTGGATCTGAATGATCTGCCTCAATGTAACTATGCTTCCATACTCCCTATGCTCAAAGAAAATGTGCAAAAGTGGAGAAACCTTTTATATTAGTTGGCTAGGGAAAGCAAATGCAGTACGAATGAACTGGTTGCTTCTGATCATATATCTTCACCATCTCATCCCTTCTCTGCATCCCTTTTATAATCTTTCAACAAAATGTTTAGTAGGTTTATGAGGGTGCTCTACAAAGTTCTTTTGAAAAAATACACCTCTGAAAAATATATCTCAGTGTGGTAAAGAGGCAGAGAAACAGGACTAAGGCAAGCCACAGTATAGTGTATGTCATTACTGTTATATATTACATCACATTTTTGCTTAGTATTAAATGTATATGCAAGACAAAGGCTGTATGAGAAGAATGTTCTGGAAAAGATTAGTGCTGCAAGTTCACTGTGGAAAAGTACTTAGGAATGCAGAAGTGTACCAAAGGTCAGTGTGCATCCCATCTTACATCTAGGCTCATCTTACCTATTGCAGTTTTTGCATATAGAGATACGGAATTTGCATTAATCCTTGAAGAAATGTTTTGCTAAGTAGCAAAATCATTGGTGTATAAAGTAGAGGTGGTAACCTATTTAATCTATTGTATCAGTAAACGATATTTGAGAGACCTGATCCTGTTTCATTTTGCATGGTAACATGTAGTAGCTCTCTATAAGACATCTTATTTGCTTTTTTGAATCAAAAGGTTTTTCTTTCTAGCTGTCGGTATTAAGCATTGTTTTTTACAGTACAAAATAGGTATAATAATAAAAGGGAAAGAATTGGTTTTAATACCTTACAAAAGGCAAAGAAAAACTCTCCGGGACTGTTGGTTTAAGGAGGAGGGAGTGGAGCTGTCTTGCTCACCCTGAGTGCTGCTATTTTGTCTGATTATTTTGTTGCTTCCTGGATCAGTCAGAAAGCTAAGCTTCTCCTTTTCCAATGTAACTTATGGGCCCATCACTATTTCTTGGAGGCCCAGTTCTACCAATGGGTCACCTGAAGTGTTAAACCATGACTCTCTATGAGCCTGTTCAGGAACTCCAAGGATTTGCTGAATAGTTTGATCCTAAGCTTAAGTGTGAGTGCTAGTTTTTCCATCTACGGTGATCTAATTATACTCAATGGGGCAGATTTTTAAAATTATGCGCGGGGGTACATTTGTGCACTCTACCCGGCGCGCACAAATGTACACCCGATTTTATAACATGCATGCGCTGCCGCACGCATGTTATAAAACCCGGGGTTGGCGCGTGCAAGGTGCACACTTGTGCACCTTGCGCGCGCCGAGCCCTAGGGGAGGCCAATGGATTTCCCCGTTCCTTCCAAGGCCGCTTCCCCCCACCTTTCCCTCCCTTCCTCTATCTAACCCACTCCTGAGCCCTACCTAAATCCTCCCCCACCTTATTTCGTAGAGTTACACCTGCCTCTGGCAGGCGTAACTTGCACACACCAGCTGGCTGCCGGCGCGCCAGGTCCCGACACAGGCCGCTGTGTCGGGGCACTCGGCCACGCCTCCGGACCGCCCTGGACTGCCGCCATGCCCCCTGATATGCCCCGGCCTGTGGCCCCGCCCATGGCTCTACCCCCGGAATGCCCCTTTTTCAAAGCCCCAGGACATACGCTCGCGCCGCCGAGCCTATGCAAAATAGGCTCGGCACACGCAGTGGTAGATTTTCGGGGGATACGTGTGCATCTTACGCGCGTAACCCTTTGAAAATCTACCCCTTTGTTTGTGAGCATCGTGTTTGGGTTGGATGATTGGTTTCTGCTTTGTGTACTCATGTGATTTTATTTCTGTTGTAGCTTTCACTTCTCATAATCTGTGAGATAATTTTTTAAAAATATCTCTAGGAAAGTGTGAATTTGGGGGGGGGGGGAGTTGTGATTATAGGGGGGACATAGTAGATATAATTCCTTTTTTAGGAATAGATGACCAGCACCAGTTCAGCACATTAGACCAATAGTTTTGTTATCTCTCCCTCAAATAGTTTCCCAGGGATTAGTTCTTAATATTAAAAATAATAAGTTTTAGCAAATGACCTGTTCTTTTGAAAAATGCTAGGTCTTTTGCAGCTAAAGAGGGTATCATTCAGGAAGGGATTACAGATTATAATACCAATACTTTATTTATAATCAAGTCCTGGATCAGAGAAAGATGGAGCTCTTATTTCATAGATTTGCCCACCTGGTTACAGTATCATCCTATGGGGAAGGAAGATTAAAAAGTGAGAGGGTGACAATATTGTTTTCACTCAGACTTTCCTTTGATAGAGGGCATCACCCCAAGGAGGAGTGTGTATCAGACTGGGATGGATACTCAGACGGACTTTTTGTTGTTTTACTTCCTGCCTGATTCCATTTTTTCGGTGATTACAGAAGTTAGAAGGGCCGGTGGAAGTACTAGGCAGACTAGGTTGGTGGCCTAGAGTGCCACTTTTTTGAGACAGTGCAGCAGTGGCCAGTCCGCAACCATTGCTATTCTTCCTCCTCCCTTCCTGGCCAAGCAGGCCTGGAACAGGAAGCTGATTTACATGGGCCCATGCCGTCAGGAAGGAGGAAAAGAATCAGCTTTCTTTCCAGCACTCCTAACCCCTCCACCATCAGCAGTGATCAGGACTGCAGATACACGCCCTGTGCCAAGATCTGTATCCCTGAGGCCCCAGGCTGCACATCTTAGACTAGATCTGGGCTCCTTACTTTCCTTGACAAGAGAGGCTGGGATGGAATAGAGCTGCCTAGGAGGAAGAGTGACACAGTGGTGTGCACGTGGCATTTAAAGCCATTGGCTGCAATGCAGGAATCTTCTTGCTCCCAACTGCTGGTACAGCTGCTTCAGAGAGGGAAGCTGGAGCCTTAGGCATGCAAATTGGGCAGCAGCTTGCCCCCTTGCTCCCAGAGAGAAATAAACAGATAAACATAGGTGAGTATATGAGCATGTGCGTGTGTGTGTGTGTGCATGTGTAGAGTATGAGCCTGTGAGTGTGTAGGTGCACGTGTAAGAACATGAATGAGTGAACGTGTATGTGAACATGTGTGCGAGAGTGGGGTAGATTTTCAAAGTGGTATGTGCATACCCCCCGAAAACCTACCCCAAAACCCCCCTGCGTGCGCCGAGCCTATTTTGCATAGGCTAGGCGGTGTGCAAGCCCCGGGACGCGTTGAGGGGGCATCACGAATTTCGGGGCGGGGCAGGAGGCGTGTTGGGGGCGTGATGCCGGCCCGGGGGCGTGGTCGAGGCCTCCGGACCAGCCCCCGGGTTGGGTGATGGCGCGCGCAGATTTACGCCTGCTTTTGGCAGGCGTAAATCTGCCAACAAAGGTAGGGGGGGTTTAGATAGGACCGGGGGGGGGGGGGGGGCGGTCGGTTAGGTAGGGGAAGAGAGGGGAAGGTGAGCGGAGGTGGAAGGAAAGTTCCCTCCGAGGCCGCTCCGATTTCAGAGCGGCCTCGGAGGGAACAGGCAGCGCGCGCCAGGCTCGGTGCACGCAGTTTGCACAAATGTGCACCCCCTTGCACATGCCAACCCCGGATTTTATAAGATACGCTCGTATCTTTATAAAATCCAGTGTACTTTTGTTCGCGCGTGCGTACATTTATAAATTCTACCCCAGTGTGTATATGAGAATGAACATACAATATGTATGTTTAGAATTTGTGTAAGATTGCGCGCAGAGACACACGCTAATAGATGACAACTAAGGGAGACGAGTAATCAAAATTTTACAGATATGGAGGAGTGTGTCAGATTTTTAGCCTTTATCAGTTTCAGTTATTGGGTGTTATTTGATGTGTCTGATCTTTTGACATTTTATGAGCAGGGTGGAAAGGGCCGAGTCCCTGGCTGTCCATGATAATGTGGGTGCCAGGCTTGGTCTGGAGCTGCTTTGGAGGAGGAAGTCGAGGCCCTTTTGGAAGGGTCTCCTAGCTCCACTGAGGCATTTAAAGCATGCAAAGGCTCTTTGCGCCTTGTGATTTACTGTGCCCCAAGGGAAGGACTTCACTGGGTCCAGTCACATCAGTGTGAGTCTCCTTGCTGGATTGTGGTCCTTACAGGCTGATGGCCTGAAGAATTGTGCATCTTGGTGGGGAGTAGTAGATGCCTAACAGGGTAATTTTGTTGTTGTTTATAATTGTCATGCTCAAGTAGATATTAATGGTTGTTGTGTCACCAATAAAGCTACAGGCTTTTGATTCCAGTAATTGTGTTGGTCATTCTTTGTTATGAATGGGATCTGTATTTGTGGTAAGGAGAGCAGCTGCAGGAAGGGGGCATATGTCATAGCTGCCTATATTATTGTTGTTTGGGAAATTTCAAAACATTTGTATATGAGTTTTTAATTATTGGATGTTATTCTTTTTATCTACTGTTTGGAAACCGTTATTCTTTATTAATATGGTTTTACTATTATGATTTATGTTTTATATTTCTTGATTTTGTTTGATATTTATATTTAAAAAAAATTTTTTCCATAAAATATACACTGTATTAGAGATGGATTACAAATAAACATTCATAATAAAAAAAAAAACAATGTATACAAAGATCAAGTTACTAAATAATATTTCTTAACAATAAGTCATTAGAGCACCCAAAAGTACATCAGCCATATACTATAAATTAGCCAGGACCAAATGCTTGCAAAAGCAACAGTCCATTCACCTTTTCCCTAAATAGTTGGTAATCGGTCTCTTTCCTGAGCTCACAAGGGAGAGAATTCCACAATGCTGGACCTGTAGCTGAAAGTGTTTTTTTGAGAGTTTTTGTTTATATTTTGCCTTTCAGCCACTTCAAAGTGAATTACATTTAGGTACTGTAGGTATTTTTTGAAGCCTGACCACATGAAAGGAAGGGATAGCTAGTAAATCCTTGCCAAAGGAATGCAGAAGAAACAAGGTGACATACGGTAGCAAAAGCCCATTTTAATACCAGGAGTGGTTTTATGAGGAATGGTGATGTTTCTATATTTCCATTGTTGCACTGCATACTGAGTCTGGCTTCTTATGATTTCCAGTTCATTATTTTATCTGAATGTTTCTATTTATACTTTAGGGTCTCTTTATTATATGAGGATGTGGCTTTCTTCTGCATGTGTGACTGAGGCGAGATTTTCTGCTAGCGTACAGTTTCTGTCTAGGAATTTATAGCAGCCTGACTTGCTCTGTTTTCCTAATAGGAGGTGTATTGGTGTGTTAGGGCCTGGTGTAATATTTGCAATGTTGCCTTGTTATTAGATAGGGTTGTTACTGTTTGAGTGCTGGCACTTAGTGCTGTTTTAGTGTAAAAGTTAGATTCTATGAAGATACCGATTTCAAATTCTAATTGTGTGTTAACATTGGTATGGGAGATTTGCTCTAGTTTAATTGTAATTCAGTTTACTACCCCTATACCCACTTGCTACTTGAGGTGGGTGCCCACCTCAGCACCAGTGATCATCATACAGTATGGTTTCATATCACAAATAGGATACGGAGAAGTAGCACGAAGATTCGAGTTTTGCAGTTCAAAAACAAGGACTTTGATGAAATGGAGAAGTACCTGGAGGAAGAACTAGAAGGCTGGGAGAACGAGAGAGATGTGGAACAACAGTGGACCAAACTAAAAGGAGCAATTACCAAGGCAACTAATCTATATGTTAGAAAAGTAAAGAAAAGCAAGAGAAAAATGAGACCTATCTGGTTCTCAAAGGAGGTGGCTGACAAAATAAAAGCTAAAAGAACAGTGTTCAAGAAATATAAAGAATCCCAAAGAGAAGAATACAAGGAAGAATATCTAGTGGAACTGAGGGAGACGAAGAAAGCAATCAAGAAAGTGAAAATTCAAGCGGAAGAAAGGATTGCCAAAGAGGTAAAGCAAGGCGACAAAACATTTTTCAGATACATCAGTGAAAGGAGAAAACTCCAAAGTGGTATACTGAAATTGAAAGGTGAAAAGAATCAATGGGTGGAGACAGATGAATAAATGACAGAATTATTAAACAAATACTTCAGTTCGGTATTCACTAAAGAAGACCTCGGAGAAGGACCGACACTAGTCAATAAGAAACTGGAGGGAAGCAGAATGGATGAAACTCCGTTTAAGGAAGAGAATGTATGGGAAGAGCTAGGAAAAGTGAAGGTAGACAAAGCCATGGGGCCTGATGAGGTTCATCCCAGGATACTGAAGGAGCTCAGAGATGTGCTGGCGGCTCCGCTGTGTGACTTGTTCAATAGCTCCCTCAAAACAGGAGTGGTGCCGAGTGATTGGAGAAGAGCGACGGTGGTCCCACTTCACAAGAGCGGGAGCAGACAAGAGGCTGGAAACTACAGGCTGGTTAGCCTCACCTCAGTGGTGAGAAAGATATTGGAGTCACTGCTGAAGGAAAGAATTGTGAACTATCTACAAGCAGCAGAATTGATAGACCAGAGGTAGCATGGTTTCACCAAAGGAAGGTCTTGTCAGACAAATCTGATCAACTTTTTTGATTGGGTGACTAAGGAATTGGATCAAGGAAGAGCACTTGATGTCATCTTCTTGGATTCTAGCAAAACTTTTGATACGGTCCCGTACAGGAGGCTGGTGAATAAAATGAGAAGCTTAGGAGTGAGTGCCAAGGTGGTGGCCTGGATTGCAAACTGGTTGACAGACAGAAGACAATGTGTGATGGTAAATGGAACTTACTCTGAAGAGAGAGCGGTGTTAAGTGGAGTGCTGCAAAGATCGGTGTTGGGACCGGTCCTGTTCAATATCTTTGTGAGCAACATTACAGACGGGATAGAAGGTAAGGTCTGTCTTTTTGCGGATGACACTAAGATCTGCCTTAGAGTGGACACGCCGGAATGAGTGGAGAGAATGAAAAGGGATTTAAGGAAGCTGGAAAAGTGGTCAAAGATATGGCAGCTAAGATTCAATGCCAAGAAGTGCAGAGTCATGCATATGGGGTGTGGGAATCCAAAAGAACAGTATTCGACGGGGGAGGGCTGCACGGAGCAGGAGAGAGACCTTGGGGTGATAGTGTCTAATGATCTGAAGTCAGCGAAACAATGTGACAAGGCGGTAGCTAAAGCCAGAAGGATGCTGGGCTGCATAGAGAGAGGAATATTGAGCAAGAAAAGGGAAGTGATTATCCCCTTGTACAGGTCCTTGGTGAGGCCTCACCTAGAGTACTGTGCTCAGTTCTGGAGACCGTATCTCCGAAGGGACAGAGACAGGATGGAAGCGGTCCAGAGAAGGGCGACCAAAAAGGTGGAGGGTCTTCATCGAATGACTTACGAGGAGAGATTGAAGAATCTAAATATGTACACCCTGTAGGAAAGGAGGAGCAGAGGTGATTTGATACAGACTTTCAGATACTTGAAAGGTTTTAATGATCCAAAGACAATGACAAGCCTTTTCCATTGGAAAAAAATCAGCAGAACCAGGGGTCACAATTTGAAACTCCAGGGAGAAAGACTCAGAACCAATGTCAGGAAGTATTTCTTCATGGAGAGGGTGGTGGGTGCCTGGAACACCCTTCCGGAGGAAGTGGTGAAGACCAAAACTGTGAAAGATTTCAAAGGGGCGTGGGATAAATACTGTGGATCCATAATGTCTAAAGGATGTGAATGAAGAGAAGAGGCATGGGGGTAGTTTGTGGGAATTACGGCTACTACCTGGAGATTTTAATACCCTTATTCAATAAACATACTCACTGTCAATGCAACTCCAGCATTGCTCTATGCTTCAACGGCAAGAGGAAATGTGGAAAAAAAAAGATTTGCATTCACAAAAAAACCAGGGAGTAGCTTGCTTGTTGCAGCGGTTATTACCCCAAACCAAATAAGTCTGATACTTCACTTCAATGCATATCCAGCATAGCTCTCTGCTTCAATGGCAGTGGGGAAGACTGATACTTCACTTTCAGTGCATATACAGCATAGCTCTCTGCTTCAATGGCAGGGGGGGAGAGGAAAAGAGGATTTATATTCAGGCAACAATCAGCAAGGAATGAATTACATAGTCTGGGCAAACAAATAATTATGGGAGTAGCTTGCTTGTTACGGCGGTTACTACCCTGAATCAATTAAGCCTGATACTTCACTGGGAATACATATCCAGTGCAACACACTGCTTCAACGGAGGGGGAATAAAGAAAAGTGGAATTATATTCAGACAACTAACAAGGACTAAATGGCACAGGCTGGGTAAACAAATGAGCGTGGGAGTAACTTGCTTTTTGCAGCAGTTACTACCCCTGATCAATTGAGCTGGATGCTTCGCTTGGATGCAGCTCCAGCTCTGCTCTCTACATTGATGGCAGGGGTGGAGGGAAACTGGAACAAGGGGGTTGCTGATGGGAGCCAAGAGTAACAGATAAGTATGAGGAAAAAACAAAGTATGAAAGCTTGCTGGGCAGACTGGGTGGGCCGTTTGGTCTTCTTCTATCGTCATTTCTATGTTTCTATGAGATACAGGGCTCTTTTTGCCTATGCTCTGTTTGCTTAGAGGCACACTGCCCAGGCCTTACATGTCTGTGCTGCCAGGACAGTTGATAGCAGAGGGGCAGGTGGTGTCACCTAGAGCAGCGGTTCTCAACCTGAGTGTCGCGACACACCAGTGTACTTCCCGGTCCCCCACTGAACCAGCTGCTCCCCCTGTCCCAGTGAAATAGGAATCCACCCTCCGCTCAGGCTTAAAATGCTGATAGCCTGGGCAGAACATGGCAGGAGAGCTGGAGTCAGTGGTTCCAGCATGGTCTATTCTTCCCACCCCCCCCCCCCCACCCCCAGCAGCCCGGAGGAGGAAGTGGCATGCAGCAGGCATGGGAAGAAGAGACCATGCTAGGGCGTGCAGCATCGGCCCAAAGAAGAGAGGCGCTGCTGGAAGAAGAACAACGCGGCGCGGAGCAAAATAGGAGCAATGCCAGCCCCTGCAGCAGATGGGAGTCCATTCTCGAGGCCGCGAGGGATAAAGTGGAGGGGGATGCTGCTACCGCTAAGGCTGAAAGTGGAGAAGGCAGCTGCTGTTGTGTGCGACAGCACGTATGGAATTGAGTGATTGAGAACCTGTTTGTGTAAGTGTGTGATTGAAAACATCTTTGGGTGAAAGAGAGTATGTGTGTGTGTGATTGAGATCCTGTGAGTGACTGAGAGCCTTTATGTGTGAGAGAGATAATGTGTAATTATGATTAAGAGCCTGTGTGTATAAGTAAGAGAGCATGCATGTGTGTCTGTTTGACTGAGAGATCTACTGGGGTAGATGAGAGAGAGAATGTGATTGAGAGCCTTTATGTAAGTGAGGGAAAGAGAGAGCATGTGTGTAAGTGTGTGGATGAGAGTCTATGTGTGTGAGAGAAAGAGACAGCATGCATGTAAATGTGTGATTGAAAGCCTGTGTGTATGTAAGTGTGAAAAGACAGACAACATGTGTGTAAATGTGTGATTGAGAGCCTATACAAGTGAGAGAGAGAGAGAGCATGAGTATATGTGTATGATTGAGAGCCAGTGTGAGAGGGAGCTCTTGTGTATGACAGAGAGAGGAGAAAGTTGCAAGCAAACCATCCCTCCTCCTGCAAATTCAAAACAATCTCGGGGCACCTGGATATCAAACATTCCCAGGTATGCAGAGCAAAGCATTTTTTTATCCTTATTTTTTATTATTGGGTCTTTGTGTCTGCTATTTTGAAATGTTATTGGTATCTAGCAATTTTTGATATGAGTTTTTAATTATTGGATATTCCATTCATCAGCTATTTTGAAATCTGTTCTTTTTGTTAGTATGGTTTTACTGCTGATGATTTTATATTTCTTGATTTGTTTTATAAGAATGGGTGATGTTTCTTTTTTTCCTTTGTTACACTGCATACAGAGACCCTGGCTTGTTGCAGTTTCCAATTCAGTTTTTTCTGCATGCTTCTAGTTATGCGTTTTGGTCTCTTTATTCTTTATTAGGTGAGGATCAGCACATGTGATTCAGGTGAGGTTTTCTGCTGGCGTGTAGTTTCTGTGTAGGGCTCTATAGCAGCCTGGCTTGGTCCGATTTCCTAATAGGAGGCGTATTGATGTCTTAAGTCCTGGTGTAATATTTTCAGTTTTGCTTTATAAAGTGATTGATTACTGTTTAAGTGCTGGAAACTGTTACTGTTTTGGTATGGGATGTTTACTATTTATGCAATTTCTGTTCAGACAATGTACTTATCTTTCCCTTGTGTCATTCTTAACAATAAAAATAACAGGCCTTTATTTTTTATTTCCGCCATGAATTGTAATGAGCAGTGTGTCACACATGTGAGCATGGTCTGTCAGGTGTGTCACGATAGAGAAAAGGTTGAGAACCACCAAATGATTTGTGGGGCCCTAAGAGGGGGTAGCTGCTGAAATGGGGCAAGGGAAGAAAATAGTGAATTTGGTGGGGGAGGAGTTGAATGCTTGGGGCTGGAGGCAGAGTGAAAGATGGTAAATGCTGGTGGAGGTCTGAAGAGGTGTGAATGCTGGGAGTATCACCGGACACTTCATTTAAAAAGGACTGTGCTAACTGCATGACCTGCTGATGATAGAATAACTTCTGGTTCTTAAACCCCATCACTTCCTCTTCCACACTTCCCTTTGTGACTCTATAAATTAAATCCCCTTTTATCACAAAATAGGGAGAATCTGGATCTGTAAGCTGTGCTCCTGGGACTAGCTTTCTGTTCACCCTTTGTATATGCTCCTGTGCCCTTAAAGGATTCATCATCCCTCTGAGCCTGGATCAACCCCAGTTTCCAAGGGACCAGATAAGACAGTCAAGGTGGTGGTTGTTCTCCCTCCAACTGTGAACCCTTCTTCCCAGCTGCCTCTAACTTAGCAGCATAGTTGTATTTGTCCTGTCGTCATTGTCTCTGAGACTTAGGAGTCTCAGAGTCTTTATGAAAAAGATCAGGATCCTCTGAAGGAAAGAGTTCTGGAAACTCCAATTCTTCATGTTTGTGGTTGGTAAAACCTGTTGTTCTGGATCAGACAGACATCCGAGTTTGCCATCCAGGCCGATAAACTTTCTTTATCAAGACAAAGATTCTTTAAGTTTGAAATTATGTATTGTACAGGTAGATTCTACTTACAATTGTTGCATCTCAAGCGCAAGCCCCAAGGCAAAGATCTTTGGTAACTGGAGACAGGGTAGTAGGAGGGAAAAGAAGGTCTCTTGAGTTGCAGGAGTTAGTTTATGGTGGAGGTAGGGAGCTTGAGGGATATGAGGCTGATGAGTCTTCAGACAGAGGCAGTAAAAAAGAATATAAAAACTTGATTGTTTCACAGGGTTTTACAGAGCGCTGCTGGCTCGGAAGGAAGCGTGGAGTGAACTGAAATCTCATCGAGAGCTGCTGAAGGAAATGCCTTCACAAGCTGGGGGCATGGGGCAAGGACCAATGGCAGCGAGCCTATGAACCATGTGACACAGGGGGAGCATGAAGGACAGTCCCTTGAGCCTATAAGGCATTTAGGAAGACTCAAGTTAGATTGAGGGGCATTCAAGCTCTTCCGATAATGAGAGAAAGTGGAGGGGGGAGGGAACTTCTCTTAAGGGCAAGGGCTCCTCTTAAAGGCATGGCTCACAGACTTTTATCATGGGTTACAAAAAGTGTTTCAGTATCAAGAATCCTCAGAATGAAGGACTGCACTAAACAGAAACTACAGTATATACAGTTACAAACCTGTACCCACTGCTGGGAACAGAACACCTGTTGTAAACTGGTTCCAGAGAGACTTGAAGTTTGGAAAGTCCTGTCCAATGATCACTGGGTAGGGTAGCACATTTAAGACTAATCAGAGAAAATTCTTTTTCACTCAACGCACAATTAAGCTCTGGAATTTGTTGCCAGAGGATGTGGTTAGTGCAGTTAGTGTAGCTGGGTTCAAAAAAGGTTTGGATAAGTTCTTGGAGGAGAAGTCCATTAACTGCTATTAATCAAGTTTAGGGAAGCTTAGGAAATAGCCACTGCTATTAATTGCATCAGTAGCATGGGTTCTTCTTAGTGTTTGGGTAATTGCCAAGTTCTTGTGGCCTGGTTTGGAAACAGGATGCTGGGCTTGATGGTCCCTTGGTCTGACCCAGCATGGTAATGTCTTATGTTCTTATGAGTTAAAAACTCATATAGTAACTGAGTTAAAGAGAAATAACTGAGTTAAAGAGAAACTCATATAGTAACTGAGTTAAAGAGAAATAATTCTAAAAGAGGGATTATGGTGGCTCTCCTAAATCAGCTCTTGTGGACAAGCACTGCCAATGTGTGGTTATAAACTAAGAACATAAGAACATGCCATACTGGGTCAGACCAAGGGTCCTTCAAGCCCAGCATTCTGTTTCCAACAGTGGTCAATCCAGGACATAAGAACCTGGCAAGTACCCAAAAACTAAGTCTATTTCATGCTACTGTTGCTAGTAATAGCAGTGGCTATTTTCTAAGTCATCTTAATTAATAGCAGGTAATGGACTTCTCCTCCAAGAGCTTATCCAATCCTTTTTTAAACACAGCTACACTGACTGCACTAACCACATCACCTGGCAACAAATCCCAGAGTTTAATTATGCATTGGGTGAAAAATAACTTTCTCCAATTAGTCTTAAATGTGCCACATGCTAACTTCATGGAGTGCCCCCTGGCCTTTCTATTATCCGAAAGAGTAAATAACCGATTCACATATACCCATTCTAGACCTCTCATGATTTTAAACATCTCTATCATATCCCCCCTCAGCCGTCTCTTCTCCAAGCTGAAAAGTCCTAACCTCTTTAGTCTTTCCTCATAGGGGAGCTGTTCCATTCCCTTTATCATTTTGGTCGCCCTTCTCTGTACCTTCTCCATCGCAACTACCGTATTTTTCACTCCATAAGATGCATTTTTTCCCCCCCAAAAGTGGGGGGAAAATGTCTGTGCGTCTTATGAAGCGAATATAAAAAAAACAAACAACACATCCCAACACTTTAAAGTTAATTAACTACAACCCCCACCCTCCTGACCTCCCAAGACTTGACAAAAAGTCCTTGGTGGTCCAGCGGGGGTGTGGGAGTGATCTCCTGTGCTCAGGCCGTCGGCTGCCAGTATTCAAAATGGTGCTGATAGCATTTGCCCTTACTTTGTCACAGGGGCTACCGGTGCCATTGGTGGGCCCCTGTCACACAAGATGGCTTGGGCCGTCCTTTGCTCCTACCATGTGACAGGGGCCCACCAATGGCACCGGTAGCCCCTTTGACATAGTAAGGGCAAAGGCTATCGGCGCCATTTTGAATACTGGCAGCCGATGGCCCGAGTGCAGGAGATCACTCCCGCACCCCCACTGGACCACCAAGGACTTTTGGCAAGTCTTGGGAGGTCAGGAGGGTGGGGGGTTGTAGTTAATTAACTTTAAAGGGTTGGGATGGAGTTTTTTGTTTTGTTTTGTTTTGTTTCTCAACAAAGAGAATGATAAACCTTTTCTGATCCAGGGAGTGGACAGAAATGGCCTTCCCCAGACCTGAAAATTAAATGGGGACCAAAAAAATTTGTATGCCCTCCCCTAATTTGCTCCATAAGACTCACAGATGCCCAGGAACAGAGCCTGTTTAGCATACCAATATATATATTTTTTTAATTTTCCTGCTCTGAATCCTAGGTGCATCTTATGGAGCGAAAAATACGGTATATCTTTTTTGAGCTGGGGCAACCAGAAATGTACGCAGTATTCAAGGTGCGGTCTCACCATGGAGCGATACAGAAGCATTATGACATTTTCTGTTTTATTCACCATTCCCTTTCTAATAATTCCCAACATTCTGTTTGCTTTTTTGACTGCCGCAGCACACTGAACCGATGATTTCAATGTGTTATCCACTATGATGCCTAGATCTCTTTCTTGGGTGGTAGCACCTAATATGGAACATTGCATAATTATAGCATGGGTTATTTTTCCCTATATGCATTACCTTGCACTTATCCACATTAAATTTCATCTGCCATTTGGATTCCAAATGTTCCAGTTTCAGAAGGTCTTCCTGCAATTGATCACAATCTGCTTGTGACTGAACAATTTTGTAATCTGCAAATTTGATTACCTCACGTGTCGTATTTCTTTCACGATCATTTATAAATATATTGAAAAGTGCGGGTCCCAATACAGATCCCTGAGGCACTCCACTGCCCTCGCCCTTCCACTGAGAAAATTGTCCATTTAATCCTACTCTGTTTCCTGTCTTTCAGCCAGCTTGTAATCCACAAAAGGACATCACCACCTATCCCATGACTTTTTACTTTTCCTAGAAGCCTCTCATGGGGAACTTTATCAAACGCCTTCTGAAAATCGAAATATACTACATCTACCGGTTCACCTTTATCTACATGTTTATTAACTCCTTAAAAAAAGTGAAGCAGATTTGTGAGGCAAGACTTGCTTTGGGTAAAGCTATGCTGACTTTGTTCCTTAAACCATGTCTTTGTATATGTTCTGTGATTTTGATATATAGAACACTTTCCACTATTTTTCCTGGCACTGATATTAGGCTAACTGGTCTGTAGTTTCCCGGATCGCTCCTAGAGCTCTTATTGGGGTTACATTAGCCACCCTCCAGTCTTCAGATACAATGGATGATTTTAATGATAGGTAACAAATTTTTACTAATAGGTCTGAAATCTCATTTTTTAGTTCCTTCAGAACTCTGGGGTGTATACCATCTGGTCCAGGTGATTTACTACTCTTCAGTTTGTCAATCAGGCCTACCACATCTTCTAGGTTCACCATGATTTGGTTCAGTCCATTTGAATCATTACCCATGAAAACCTTCTCTGATACGGGTATCTCCCCAACATCCTCTTCAGTAAACACTGAAGCAAAGAAATAATTTAATCTTTCCACGATGGCCTTATCTTCTCTAATTGCCCCTTTAACCCCTCGATCATCTAATGGTCCAACTGACTCCCTCACAGGCTTTTTGCTTCGGATATATTTTAAAAAGTTTTTGCTGTGAGTTTTTGCCTCTACGGCCAACTTCTTTTCAAATTCTCTCTTAGCTTGCCTTATCAATGTCTTACATTTAACTTGCCAGTGCTTATGCATTATCCTATTTTCTTCTGTTGGATCCTTCCAATTTTTGAATGAAGATCTTTTGGCTAAAAGAGCTTCTTTCACCTCCCCTTTTAACCATGCCAGTGATCATTTTGCCTTCTTTCCATCTTTCTTAATGTGTGGAATACATCTGGACTGTGCTTCTAGGATGGTATTTTTTAACAATGTCCAAGCCTCTTGCACACTTTTTACTTTTGTAACTGCTCCTTTCAGTTTTTTTCCTAACTATTTTTCTCATTTTATCAAAGTTTCCCTTTTGAAAGTTTAGCACAAGAGCCGTGGATTTGCTTACTGTCCCCCTTCCAGTCATTAATTCAAATTTGATCATATTATGATCACTATTGCCAATCGGACCCACCACCTTTACCTCTCTCACCAAATCCTGTGCTCCACTGAGAATTAGATCTAAAATTGCTCCCTCTCTTGTCGGTTCCTGAACCAATTGCTCCATAAAGCTGTCCATTTATTCCATCCAGGAGCTTTATCTCTCTAGCGTGTCCCGATGATACATTTACCCAGTCAATATTGTGGTAATTGAAGTCTCCCATTAATACCGCACTATCAATTTGGTTAGCTTCCCTAATTTCTCTTAGCATTTCACTATCCGTCTCATCATCTTGACCAGGTGGACGTTAGTATACTCCTATCGCTATAGTCTTCCCCAACACACAAGGGATTTCTACCCATAAAGATTTGATTGTGCATTTAGTCTCATGCAGGATGTTTATCCTGTTGGACTCTATGCCATCCCGGACATAAAGCGCCACACCGCCTCCCAGTTGCTCCTCTCTGTCATAGCGATATAATTTGTACCCCGGTATAGCACTGTCTCATTGGTTATCCTCCTTCCACCATGTCTCTGAGATGCCAATTAAGTCTATGTCATCATTCACTGCTATACATTCTAATTCTCCCATCTTACTTCTTAGACTCCTGGCATTAGCATACAAACATTTCAAAGTTTGTTTTTTGTATTTTCATTCTGCTTTTTAATTGATAGGGATGTTAGAATTTTTTAGCTCAGGTGAGTGTTTAGTTACAGGCCTTTGGACTACATTTCTTATTATTGGAACCTCACTGTTGGGAGGCCCTAATTCTAATGCATCATTAGTATCCTTTGAAAATACCTCCCTCCGAACCATGCGCTGCTGAGCGACTGTCAGCTTTCCCCTTTGTTCTAGTTTAAAAGCTGCTCTATCTCCTTTTTAAAGGTTAGCACTAGCAGTCTGGTTCCACCCTGGTTAAGCTGGAGTCCATCCCTTTGGAAGAGACTCCCCCCTTCCCCAAAAGGTTCCCCAGTTCCTTACAAAATTGAATCCCTCTTCCTTATTTATTTATATTCCGCTTTTCACACTTTTTTCAGCACTTCAAAGTGGATTACATTCAGGTAGTGTAGGTATTTCCCTATCCCCAGAGGGCTTACAATCTAAGTTTGAACCTGAGACAATGGAGGGTAAAGTGACTTGCCCAAGGTCACAAGAAGCAACAGTGGGACTCTATTCTAACTAGGCTACTCCTCCACTCATCTGTGCATTGAGACAAAATGGGAAACTGGTTTTCCTCAGGGTATTGTTGAGAAGGAGTTTGCGGCTACTGTGATTTTGCACTTGGATGTACTATCTTCCCTGTAATGGGCCTGTGGATGAGGAGTGTAATTTTCTTACAGCACACAACTTCTGAGACCCTAAACTTACTGCTGCAGACTCCAGTCCAGGTCCTGCACTATTCAACCTCTCCTCCTATTAATGGATCACCATACTAATGAGAGGTTTAACCTACCCGAATGATATAGGACTCCTGTGGTGCTGGAAGTAGATCCTGCAAGAACAGTGTGAGATCTATAGGGCACCACAGGATCCATACATTAACAAAACCATGCAGACGCGATATCACACCAGCAGTAGGAGCTGCCAGTCTATTGTCTTCTGGCTTTGAATTTGCCTTGAAGGACCCAAGTCTTCTTGCTGATGCTGCTCTCATCCTCTCTACTGGCTACGCAACAGTTCATTTCCAGCAGCATCATGGACTCCAGAAAGAAAAAAAATGCTGTCCTTTGGTCCATTTCATTGATGGTGGGAGTAGCTTTAAATTGCTTGCCCTCCTTGTTAGCTTCAGCAGGCATCCTTTACCTCCCTTCAATAATGCAATCGGGCAACCTGATCACCGCCAACATGGACCCCGCGCTGAACTGATGCTGACTTTGCATGCACTGCCCTCCCCTGATATGCGACCCCATGCAATTGTATGCTGTGCACAACCGGTAACGAGCCTGCATGCTGCCTAAGGATTATGGCCTAGTATTTAGGTCGGGCAGAGTATAATAGAGGAAGGTACTATTTTTGTGACAGCACCTCTACTAGAGGCTGCTGCAATGGTTTATTCCTGCTTGCATGTAAGCAACTGCCCCATAGTGTCCATGTGGATTTTTAAGTTGCACCTAAGAGATTAGGTGATGCTTCTTCCTCTTTCCTTATGTTTGTAAAGACCCAACGTCTTGGCTGAGGAGTCTTAGAAAGTTAAGAGATTTGTTCCTGACTCAGATCCAATGTTTGGTGAATGATCTCTCTGTTGATTTTGAGTTATGTACGCTGCGTGTGATTTCTGTTTGAGATGAAGTTTAAATCCACCTTTTCCTACCCAGAGAAAGAGAAGAAGCATTTTCTTGGTCATCCTTGCATTTTTAGTCCAAGGAGTTTCCTTGCCAATCTGGAAGAAGGAGTGGATACCCATCTGGTATTATACCCAAGAGGATAAGAGAAATTGAGTTACCATTCTAATGCTCAGCCACATCAAACAGCTAAGGAGGAGAGGAGACACTCTGGAGAATTCAAGGGCAAGCATTGGCAGAGGTGTGCTGGGGGGGGGCAAGGGAGGCAGTCCAGCCTGCGTGGTAACAGGGGGAAGAGTGCCATTTCACCAGTAGGAAGGTCCTGCGGTGGCACAGAACAGTGATGTGGCGGGGGAAACCCTGCCAGCAAAAGCAAGGAGCTCTAGAGGCAAAGGCCAGCGGTGCCACTGGCATTTCCTGGAGCTGGCGCAGCGGCGTTCCTGGAGCCGGTGGCAGAAGAACAGGCCCAGCATTGCCCCCGGTGGCCGAAGAAGGGAGAGACTGGCCCTGTGAGAGTAAGTGCCAGTGTATGAGGGTGCGTATGTGTGAGAGGGTGCCTGGGGGTGAGGATGGGGATGAGAGAGAGGAAGCATATGTGTGTGTGTGTGGGGGGGGGGGGGGTAAGAGGAAACATGTGAGAGAGATAAAGAGGAAGCGTTTATGTGTGAGAAAGAGACGGAGGAAACATGTTTCTGTCTCTTTCACCCACACACACACACACACACACACACACACACACACACACACACACTTACTCAAGCTCCCTCTGTCTCTCACCAAGCGTGTATGTGGGTGAGAGAAGGAGCATATTTTCTTTGCGTGTGTGTGTGTGTATGTGTGTGTGTGTGTGTGTACCTCCACTTCACAACAATCTCAGGGTGACAGGTATGGAGAGTGGGGGATTTTTAAAATCCTTATTGATTTTAATTATTAGGTGATATTTGATGTCTGCTGTTTTGAAATATTTTATCGATATTTAGGAAATTTTAAAATTATGTATCCAGGGTTGGGGGTGCCAAAGAAGTATCTGCCCCAGGAGCCAAATATTCTAGGTACACCTCTGAGCAAATGGCCACTGTGCCGGGTGCCTCTAGCCCCTGACTACCTCTTTTGCTAACCCCGGGACTTACACGCGTAGCCGGGCCCTTTGAAAATTGGCCCAGTGCGCGTAAGGCCTGGGTTTTACACGCATAACCTTTGAAAACCTGGCCCTAAGTGCATAGAATACTCAGGGCCTTGGAGATTTATCCTTCCCCCTTACGAAAAATCCAAAATTCGGGCAAAGAGGGAAAGGAAGTGACTGAAGCTTAGCCCCAGTGCTGAGCCCTCTGACTCCTTGAAGTTCACCTTAGTGGGTTACAAATGTGTTAAATGTGCAAGGTAACACATGTTTTTAATGTGTGTTAGCAGCTCATTTAATGCATTATTCACTAGATACCATTTAGTGAATATTACATTAATGTGCTACAATAATGCATGTTTAAAATGCATGTTACTCCATGCTTTTAACTCAAAATCTTTAACTGCCCCCTCTACAGGTGTACTTAAAGTTCTGGATTAATGGCAGCATTAATGCTTTATTTTAAATGAGTGTTATTTGCATGAGTGGATCAGCATAAATTTCAATTTAATCCTCTCATTTAAATTATATGGCAAAAATCCCCATTAATGAGAAAAAAAGTTACCTTTAATGCAAATGTGTTAGAGCTGAACATACAATAACAAGTGTTAACACAAATGTTTAATGCATTATCAGAATGTACTAAATAGGTCCCTGAATCCCCCACCCAGTGACTGGTAAAACAGCAGTATAAATATGATTGATGACTGCCTTAGCAGGAGAATGTGGGAGGCATACTGTCACTTTAAAGCAGCTTTTATCTTCAAAATTTTGAAATGTGTGTTACTGTCAATCTACACATATTGCCTCTCGTTTCCTAGAGCAGGCAGCATCACTCCACTGGAGCTCCCAGGTGTGGATAACAGAGCAGCTATGGAAAAAAACCAAACAAACCCACAATCCATCGCTAATGGAAAAACAAAAGTTCACAAGGGACTGGCTTTCAGAACATTAGAGAAAAAAAAAAAAAAAACCTGGAACACAGGGTTTTCAGTTGCTTATAAATATAATTTATTACCTGTTTAAAAATTCTTTATTACACTTTGTACATGTCAGGCTGACAGAATAAATGCAAGCATTTACAAACAGGGAGGGGGCTAATAAGGAGGGAAGGCAGGAGGCACACCCAGAACAATAAAGCACACCCCCACTGTACAGGAATACAAATAGTGTGACTCTTCTGTCAGTACTTCTTTAGAAAACGAATTGCATAGTAGATACAGCAACGGGGAATTGGGAACAAACCAGATTCAGTTTCCAGGCCTCAACAGCCCCCAAAGTTGTTTTTTTTTTTTTTTTTTTTAAGTAACACTTTCACTGTAATACAAACCTTGGATAATGAGGCTCTCTCCCACAGATTGGTCACTCAAACCTTTCCTGGCAAGCAGTCACTTCTGCAAGCTTTACTGCATTCTTCAGAGAGAGAGAGTTAAAGGTCCACACAATTCGGATTTCATTTAAAAAAAAATCAGCACATTTTAAAATCTTGAGGTCAAATGCATAAAAACCTGTAACAATGCAGCCCGAGGACAATAACTCTTAGTGCTGTGTTATACCTTCTACTTTGAGGGTTTATCGATTTTTACCTTTTTATAATATCAAAATAAAATTATTTCAACAAAAGGTTGCTTGGAATGTAGATGTATAGGCTCACATTAATTTTCCCGGAGCTTTCCACAATATATATATATATATATGTATATATATATATATATATATATATATATATATATATATATATATATATATATATATTTTTTTTTTTTTTTTAAGAAGTTCATAGTTTGTGTAGGATTTAGTGGAATTAGCTTGGTGGAAATCATACAGGTCAGTTCTTAATTGCCTGCATCAATTATTCAGGATCACTTAGTGGGAGAGGTTTCTCCCCTGGATTATAATTAATCATGGCCCTCCTTAGAAGAACCCTGGCAGAAATCACTGGAGAAAAAGTACTGGCGACCTAGCACTCCTGCAGTTAAGCCTTTCTGATTCAGAATCTGAATAGCGTGTCCTGATGACGCGCTGTCTGCAAGCATAACAAATAGCCAGGCCTGGGGGTAAAAAATAATCTACACACATATATATATATATATATATATATTTTAAAATCAATTAAATAGTAAAAAAAAAAAAAAATAGACATTAGAAAATGGAATGTTTTCAGCAGTCAATCCATGGGGAAATATCCCTTGGGCATCATCTGAGAAGAAGCCAGTTGAAAACTTACGGTTGATGTGGCAGGTTAAAAAAAACAAAAACAAAGCAATTAAAAATTATTCAAAGTAATGCCTTATTGAATATGTGTTTACATTTCATTTGGCAGGAGATTTTTGCTCAGGATATTTAAGTTTTGCAATGAGAAGAGTCTAGTGCTGCAGAGAATACAGTCACTAAAGTAGTCTCCTCAAGGTATTCTGTCATCCTTTCCCCACCTTCCTGTGTACATGATAGATCTCATTTTTTCTCTCAGTTCTCTTTTCTTGGCCTCCTTGTCCTGTAGTTACGAGCAAGTCTAAGGTCGGACTCATGAGCTGAGGGCAAATCCCTTCCTGGGCAATTGGGCTGAGATTGAAAACCTGCACAACCTGGTACGCCCAGCCACCTAATCCCATTGGACTTCTGGCCAAACTGGGAGGATTAAACCTTCAGATAAAACATATCTAGCTTTATTCAACGGATTGGAGGTTGACAGAGCTGGAAATGTGTGAAACGTTTGAGAGGGAAGTCTGCTAGAATTGATGTCTAGACAAATTAGTTTCAATTTTCTCAGGTGTAATCTGGAAATTTGTTGGAAATTCCCCAGCAAAGCTGGGAAATTAAAATAGGTTCAGAATTGCCATAAATGTACCAAATTGTGTGAATCCACATCAAATCTGGCAAGTGCAGACCCTGAAAATTGGACAAATCTGTTCAAACTCCAATGCAGATCCGTCAATGTCTAAGAATCAGCATCTGACTTTTTTTTTTTTTCTTCATTATAAAAGCGTAGTCACATTCCTATCTAGAACCTTCGCATGTCTGCTGAAACTCCGGACTAAAAGCAGCAGCTTCTGATAACACAATACATTGTTGCTCCGCAAACAAAGAAATGGGGAGCCAGTTGAAAGCTTCAATGAGCGTGGTTACAGCATATACAGTAACGGTAACACTAATACCTGAAAACACTTCTGAATGCTCAGTTAAGGTAGTTTACAAAGGACCCTGAAGAAAGAGTCTAATAAATTGACCTATATTAAATTTCTATCATCTATAAGTGCTGCAGTTATTACTCTTTGAAAAAAAAAAAAAAGGAAAATGTAAAGAGACGTCTGTACCATGAACATCCTCCCCCACAGGGGTTTCAGGTAGAAGAGTGACTTCAGAGAAGAAACATTCCCCCCGCATAATATAAGGTGACTTTCAGAGCTTTTAAATACAAAAGAACTTCAGGTCAACAATGGCTTGGTGTTCACTTTGTGATAGCCCCTCCATCCCTGAACAGTCTTACTTTCCATTATGCAGCTGCACAAAATCCTCTCTGGGAATGCTAGGAGCTATTTTTCAAATCATTCGTCCCCTCCCCCCCCCCCCCCCCCCCCTAGACATGGAATGGGAGCCACCTTTTAAAAAACGGTACCTTCCCCCACTCAAAGTCCACTGCAGAAATTGTATTCTCCCAGCACCCTCTCCCTCCTATCCATCAGTTTGCAAGCAAGAATGCTCTTTACTTAGGCACTACACTGCATGCAGCCTTTTACAAAGAAGAAAATGTATAACATATCTAAATACAAACTGTTAAAAACAAGAAAGCATAGAGGATTTTTTTTTCTCATAGCCTATCTATTTGCATATATCTCTGTATATATATGCTATGGGAAAAAAAAAATCCCTGCTTATTCTAGTAACCAAAATTATTAGAAAGAGCTGGTTTGTGAAGCAGTAAGGGCGGGTTTAGCATTACTACACTGAAAACGGAGAAGCAGAAGACTCTGTAAGCTGAACTTTTCTTGTGAAGCCGCTTGCCATATCTAGGTAAAAGATATCCTGTTGATGCAAACTCTTTTTCATTCCTCTGATGAAGTGGTACAGCCCTGCTGCAAGACTGCGGGCTCTCACTGGAAGAATTCTGCTAAAGTGCTGCCATGCAAAGCAGCCTGAGGATTATCAGATCAGCCAACTCTTCATCTTTTTTTTTTTTTTTGGGGTGGGGGGTGTCCTTTTTTATTGTATAATCTCATTTCCCCATCCTCTCCCTCTCTCTCTCTGTGCATATTTGCCTGATAGGAGCTTTAAAAGGTCAGCGTGGCTATGATGATATTTAGCTCAATCATTCTGGTCTCTCTGTTCAGTTTTGGGTTTTTTTTTTGTTTGCCTTTTTCACCACTAGATGGCAGCATGCAAAAGTCAAAAGCTAAGACACCATTCTTGTCATTTTTCCAACAGCAAAAATGTCAAAACAAAATCAAATTAAAACAAAAACGCAGCTCTCCTACCCCTGATTTGGGCTTCTTCTCGGTAAGGAAGCAATCTGGTTGAGTTGTTCACTTTCTCTGCAGAGATCGTAGTTCGGAAGTCTAGAGGGTGTCAAGTTGGACTTTTCATTACAAAGCATCAGTTTCACTCTGTGGTGCCACACACAGTACTCGGCAGAGTTTCGATCTGACAAAAAATTAACTAAGACTTGTTTGCTTCCATAAACCACTGGCTTTAAATCATTCCACCTCCTGTTTCTTTGGGTTTTTTGTTTTGTTTTTTTTTTTTAAAGAAAAGGAATGAAATAAAACATCAGAAACTGCAATGCAAGAACTTACAAGTGGTTCGTCCCAAGCTGAGAGAAGAATGGCATCTGAAACCCCATCCCAGAAGCATTTAGGAAGGGCAGGTCAGATCAGAAATGCAACAAACAAATACTGAAATCGCTCTAACTACAGTGAAAGCCTCTCATTCCCCACCCGTAGACACAATTGCCAACAAGAAGACAAACATGAAATAGCTTTTCCTGGAACCAATGACATAACAAAATAATAATAATTCATTTCATTGTGTAACTTCCATTCTAACTACTTGCATGTGCCAGGATGGTAGAGAGATACAAGTGAAGAAAGCAAACCTTTGCTTTGATGAAATGTGAAAATGCCCACCCTTCCCCTCTAAATTTAAGCCTGAGCTACCGAGGGGGCGGGGGGAGGTCATTCTCAGCTTTGGTAAGGAGAGGAGAGATCCCTTGCTAGTGAACAGAAGCCGAGGTTTCGATCTCCGGCTCCCTGTTCTGCAAGGCCAACTGGAGGCAAATCTCCCCAGCGCCGAGCGTGCAGCAGTGCAGGAGCCCCCCATTGCCTGCCGCGAGGCGGCGCTCCAAACAGAGCAGCGGATCCCTCTGAAAATGACTCAAGATCTGAGCAATCATCAGCACTGAGAGATTATCTATACAGGCGGGGTATAAGAGGGGAAAAAAAAAGTTCTTTAAAATGCACGAACTCTCCCTGCCTTTCTGGAACACTGCTATATACAGCAGCGTCTTTAACTCTGCTGCCTCGCACTACCAGTGCCCTTCAGGCCCCTGCACCTGGTCCGCAGGCCTTCAGTGACTGTGGCGAGTGCTGCGGGCAGCCAGGGCATTTACCGGAGGCAAGGAACAGGAGAAAACATTTAAGGCCTGACTCAAACCACTTTTGGGCACAGATCTTGCATGGAGATGATGGATCCATGTTGTGAAAGACTGGATTAGCCAATGAAATTAATCTTTTTTTCTTTTTTTGGTTCACAGCTCCCCTGTAAGTGAAAGATAGGTATCCCATCAAGTCAGCCTTTCCGGTCAGCTCTCATGTGGCCAGCATAGGGAATCTCCGGAAGTGAGAAAATGGCCACATCAGCCAATCTGCTTGGTAACTTTGAGATTCTCGGGGATGTGTGAAGCCCTCTCTGCAGGCAGCCTGCACTGGCCAGAAAGATCCTGACCTGGAGCAGCATTCATGCAACTTAGTTAAAGCAACGGCACAGTATAGGCATTGTGAATTCAGCAACATTAAAAAAAACCTTGTTCCACTGGCTATGCACCAAGTAGTGCTAAACATCTTTTACCATTTAAATAATAATAATAATGAAAGCCATACATACAAAAGAAACTCCTTCCAAAACGACTGTCAAACTACAGCTGTCACTGTAAATATAACTTAGTTGCTTTCACTGATAACCCTATATTTATTAAAAAGTTACCTACAGCAAATAATGTTTTGGGATTAGTGAAAACAGGGTTGTGAGCAGAGAATGGAATTAAATGCGCTGCTTTATCCCTGGTGCACCAGGGTCAGCAATATTTATTTGATAAGCAACAACTTTAAGTTGTCATCTATCGTGTCGTTACAGTGTTATCCACTGAAATGTAGGCCATAGGCTCTAGTACAAGTTTGGTATCTCCTCTCCCTAAGCTGCTTCCTGCCTTCTCAAAGTCACAAAGGCTCCAGAAACCATTTTGCATGAAAAAGAAATAGCATTTTAGGGCAACGTAATCTACTGGGGAAAACCTTACAGAAAATTGTGCTCTCGTAAAATCAGAACTGAATTCCGTCAAGCCTCGCAAAGACCCGCCACATTTTGCAGAGCTGTGCTCAAAATTTACCAGCGCGCACACTGCTTTACGCACCACAGGCTTCTGTGGTGCGGGAAGCTGTGACAAAGTGAAGATACCCACAGAGCTCTGGAGGGGGACCAGCTCACTGATTTCTCCAGGCAGAAGAGGGAGAGAAAGGGGTTGGCAAAATACCTGAAGGAGAGGGACAAGGGAATCTGATGTAGCAGATGATTTCAAAGGGCTATTTCGCAACAGCTTCTTTCTTGAAAGTTTTACTCTGATGGCTCACAGTGCAGCAGGGACACAAAGGGAAGGATTATTATTATTATTATTGAAAAAAAGAAAAAAAAACAAAACAAACAAACCTCTTTGGACCAAGCTTGGGTGCCAGGCCTGGTAACGTTGAAATGGCATGCCGCTGGGGCTAGCACATGATCGTACATAGATGCCAGACGTTTGCTCCAACAGGGAAAAGAGAGCTGGGAATGCCTCAGAAGCCTGAGCCTAGAGGGCGAGTCACAGCAGGCAGAATTCAACCACCCGAGTGGTCTCCTGTGACTTGTAGTCCTGAGCTTTTATCAGAGGCCCCAGAGGCGGCTGCATGCTCTGCCTTACTGGTCAGCAGCTGAGCCTGCAGGAAGCAGCGGCAGCAATGGGGTTACGGTCCCCAGAACCAAAGAGCAAGGCCTAGGAAACTCACCCTGTCAAACAAAGAATTAAAAATAAAAAAAAAAAGTCTGCAACAAAACTAGCACTGGGTAAATACTAATAACCACCACTAGCATTACCACTCTGAATTGTCTGCCATTTACAATTTGGTTTAGGGAGAGAGTTTAATAGCGAGAGACAAAACCAAAATCCCAGTCCTCCCCAAAACGCTACCTCTCACTTTTACAAAGGAAATCCCCAATCTGCTAGAGGCACAGGGAGAGCTCTGCTGTCCTGCTTAGCACCCAGGATTATTTATTTAATAGCGACAGGTCTAGGGAAACAGAAAAGCGACAGGAGGATTTCTCTTGGACTAGATGTGCTAATCCGTTCAGCCAGTCGTAATTTCACTGGAGATTGCTCTCTGACCCACAGCCACAGCCCGTCCGTCCGCTGCTTCGATGCAGATGGCTTTAGGGAAAAAAAAGCGAAAGCCCGTTATAAAGAGCTATGGGGCAGAGTTGCTTAATTCCTGCCCATTGTCAGGTGTAAACAGCGTCCATAGGAACTGGGATTGTTACGAAGGTTTATCCAGATATCTGGATAGCAATAAAAGGCGTTTCCTAGGAAACTGTAAGATCCTGTACCAAATGGTGTACAGCCAAGCCGAGAGGAACAGTAAGTGAAGTTACGGTTTTCAAGCTACAGCTCTGCATGACATTTTTTTTCATTTGTAAATCTTGTGATAATGGACAAGAAAAGCAGATAAGAAAGTCAGGGTTGGTATTTTTTGTTTGTTTTGGGGTTTTTTTTTTGTTGTTGTTAATAGTTCATTGGGCCTCTTGCTTTTCATTGGTGATTGCCGAGACAGCGACTCTCTTCCCACACCTCCTCCCGTCTTTCTCCCCTGCGCTTTCGGGACTTCCATCAATATTTGTCTTCCAATGCCAGGGACACCACCGTCTCGTGCCTGCCCATTTCCTCCAGGACTGCAGCCAGGAAGCTCAGGTTCCCGTCTGGGAAATTCTGGGCTTCCCAAAGATCCAGGATCACACCGGTGGGGCTGGATTTTGTAGCAAAGTAGTTTAGGTACCTGCAGAGATTAAAAAAAAAAAGTTAAAAAAGTGTCCTGTGAGCAAGTGCAATAATCAGCATCACCTTACGTTTTTCATTGCATGTGTTCCTTTGGTAAGGCTGGTGACCGTGTTCTCATTCAAAACAGACATGTGCTAAACCTCCCCTCTTGCACGTCACTGTGACTGCCGTTATATTTGGGTCTTTGAGTGTTTGTGTTGTGCATGCTTACTTATCTGATTACATTGCAGAATTACTTTTTTTTTTTTTACCCTCCCCCAATTTCCTCTTGCTCTTTTGTACCTCCCGACTCAATCGGCACTAGGACTGGGATCTGGCCCCAAATGAGCCTTCATTCGCAACTACCTAGGGATAGCCCCCTCCTCCTTTTATGCTCAGTCCGGTCTTTGCAGTGTCCTAGGCTGGCACTCGTCCGCCGGGGGGGGGCTCTTTACGAACCCTGCAGTCGTGGGTCCTACCGCCGGTCACTGGATGCCCATGGCTGCCTCCCTCTCTCCGCAGCATCCCCCAGCCCCAGACGAGGCAGGGATTAAACTGGAGACTTTCCGCAGGGTGGTGCTCTGCATGTGCTCAACTGTATGCACACACAGTGTAGGCAAGCTTCATGACTGCTTGCTTGTCTGCAGTCTGCCCGTGGACCTGAGTGACAAAGGCTTTTTCCTTCCATTCTGTGACGATGGGAAGGATAACTTAGGAAATCATGCCCTGTATGTTTTACGCTGTCAGCAGGTATCAAGTGTTAACAAGCTGAACACGAATAAGCAGCAATGTCTAGCAGGATGGCGCGGTTAGGGCTCGTGCCTCTCCCTCCTTGTCCGTATTGCCATACCCTGGCCTTCTGCAGTGTTATTCATTGTGAAAAAATAAGAGTAAAATAAAATGATCTCCACTGTCAATTCCATGGTCTGGCGCCAGTGTTCCAAGTTCAGCTTGCAGGGCCAGCGGCATTGCAGATACACAGCAGGCTGCATTGTGGGTTTGTTCTCTGGAGAAGGGACGGGCAGTTTGGTCAGCACCAGCTGGACCCTGAAGTACAGAAGAAGGAGCCTTCTATCTATTCTAGCGGGCCTTGCTGATTGACTTGAAGCTTTGGTGGATCACCAAACAAAATGAGGAAGAGCAAAAAAAAGGGGAGGGATAAAATATGTTAGGACAAACAAAATCCCCCAGCCGCTGCGCCTTGTGGCAGCATTTTTGAGTTCTCCCAGCTTTAGAGGCCCAGAAGTGTATGAGTGGATGTTCGGGCGAGCTTGTACTGCACCTGCCATTTTGGTTCTCCTTCAAGATGGCTCCGGTGGCAGTCAGCCCGGTGGCCTAGGCTTGACTCCTGAGCTCAGTTTCTGGTCCCCAGACCGAGTGGAGCAGGAGATGCTGCAGAGGCAGAATTCACAGACCATGGCAGGGGCGCGCACTTCAGAGGAAACCTCAGCCGCTGCTGCACAATGGCTGCTGGGTGGATTTAAGGTGGATGCAAACCAGGTTCCAGAGTGTGAGCCACGGTCCAGAGCTCCTGGCTAGGAGCCATCAGCATCATGGCTGGGCTAGGTGGGCTATAAAATAGAGGAGTATGCCTAGCCAGGGGAGCTATAAGCCCCAAAGTGGCCGATTCCAGCTGAGCTGGAAGCCCGAAAGATGCAGGAGGAAAATGCCAGGTCAGAACTATAAAACACGGCTCCAGCTGCAGGAGCTGGGTTGAAGTTGCAGCCACCTCCTTCACACATCCCAACAAATAATAAACTGCATGTCCATGAGCAGAGGCCGCTGCTCTCCCAGGAAGCCCCTACCTGTCCAAATTCAGCTTATGTGCCAGCATCCTCCAGTCATGGCCTCTGGTCTGAGGGGCATCAAGGCTGCTGCAGAGCTTTTGCCGGATGGGAATGGGAATGCTAAATGCACTGGGTCCTGCTTTAGTAGTGATGGTACTCGCCGAGTCCATGTGGGGAAAATCAATTACGCCACTGGGCTCCTGTGTGAGAGGGGAGGGGACAAAAAAAACAACACCACATTATTAGTCATAACAAAAAGAATCCATAGCGGACCAAAAATGATTTTTTTTTTCCTTGAGACATGCAAAGATAAAATGCTATTACGCTTGGCACAGAGGGACGGCTGATTACTAGTTCGCTGAAAGGAACAGAAATATTTATAGCTGACTTAGCAGAGGCTGCAGATTTATTGTTCCCCGTTGAAGCTCAGCCCTGTATGGGAAAGCTGGAGCCCGGCTCAATTAAAGCCGTCCTAATATGATCATTTAGGAGACAGAAGGAAAGTGCTCTGTAGAGAAGGAGGGGAGGAAGGAGGCCCCGAAGCAAGGAGTCGGCGTTGGTGTACACAACCTGCCTCCCACGTACTGGGTGTCCCCGAGCCAGCGATGGCACAGGGCCACGTTCCCAGGGTTGCCAGGTATTAAGTATTTAGAAGGGAGACGCCATGCTTTTTTTTTTTTCGCTTTTTTTTTTGTGTTGTTCAAAAATCCTCTCTTCCCTTCCCCTCCCCGTGGTTTCCCTCTTACATATCAGCTGTCCTAAAGGTTTCTCCCTATTTTGTGTCGGGGGGGGAATGATTAGTTCCTCTGCAGTCCTGTGCAGAACCGGCCCCTTTGGGGATCACTGTGCAAGCTGCGCGTAGGTTTAGCAGGCGCATAAGTCGCACCGGTTTACAAAGCGACTGTGAAACTTTTACCCTGACAAATCTACCCACGGAAGTTGTACCTGCTCAATTGTGCGCACACATTTTTTTTTTGTTAATGAAAATGGGTAAAATCTAAAATTATGTAGATAAATGCAAACCTCTCCCTAAATCTGCCCCCAAGTGTATTGCCACATGCCGAGGGGCGGGGTAATATTGTAAAAGGCAATTTCTGCATGTCAAGTACTGTATTACCCACAAAAGTCCTTCTGTAAATTACGCTCCCTGCGTGCTTCGAAATGGATGGAAACACCACCACCAAATGCAGTTTCTAAGCCAAGATCCCACCATTGGACATAAAAGGAATTTGCTAACAGTGACGCAAGTCATAAAAATAATACTAATGATATATGTTTAAAAAATGGCACCGAACAGGGAAGACCACTGAAGCCTACACATGTGCTAAAAAAAAACCCAACCCAAATCCCTCAGGGTTTCCGCCTGCTTCTTTCTGTGAAAGTCCTGCAGATAGGCCAGAGCCTGTGGTAAAAATGGATCCAGACAAACCCTTCAGCAGCCTGCCTCTTTGTGTGGGATGGGGGAGCTTGTGTTGGGACCTGCCATGCAATGCCAGAACTTTCTCGTGACCTGCAGAGATTTTGCCATGGTGGAAGCCATGTCCCCTACCCATATTTGGTTTGGTCCTGAAGTTGCAGTTGGCAGAGTTTATAGAAAATCAACAGATTAGTTTCTGAACCAAGGCCTCAATATTGAAAGCAATCCGCTTAGGTATGTTAGTCGGGTAAGACTTTCCTGGTAAACTCCATGGGGATATTCAGCAGCACAGCTATGCTACTGAAGATCTGGTATTTGGTGCTACTTAGCTGTTAGACCTGATCTAGAGCAGATCTAACTTACCTGATTAACTAATCCAGTTAAGTATGAATATCAATAAATTAGCCAGATATGTAAGAACATAAGAAATTGTCATACTGGGTCAGACCAAGGGTCCATTGAGCCCAGCACATCCTGTTTCCAACAGTGGCCAATCCTGGTTACAAATACTTGGCAATTACCCAAACACTAAGTAGATCCCATACTACTGATGCCATTAATAGCAGAGGCTATTCTCTAAGTCAACTTGATTAATAGCAATTAATGGACTTCTCCGCCAAGAACTTATCGAAACCATTTTTAATCACAGCTACACTAACTGCACTAACCACATCCTCTGGCAACAAATTCCAGAGCTTAATTGTGAGAGGAGTGAAAAATAATTTTCTCCAATTTAGTTTTAAATGTGCTACTTGCTAACTTCATGGAGTGCCCCCTGGTCTTTCTATTATCCGAAAGAGTAAATATCCGATTCACATTAACCTGTTCTAGACCTCTCATGATTTTAAACACCTCTATCATATCCCCCCTCAGCCGTCTCTTCTCCAAGCTATAAAGTCCTAACCTCTTTAGTCTTTCCTAATAGGGGAGCTGTTGCATTCCCTTTATCATTTTGGTTGCCCTTCTCTGTACCTTCTCCAGTGCAACTATATCTTTTTTGAGATATGGTGACCAGAACTGTACATAATACTCAAGGTGCAGTCTCACCATGGAGCGATACAGAGGGATTATGACATTTTCCATTTTATTCATCATTCCCTTCTAAATAATACCTAACATTCTGTTTGCTTTTTTGACTGCTGCAGCACACTAAGCTGACAATTTCAATGCATTATCCACTGTGATGCCTAGATCTTTTTCCTGGGTGGAAACTCCTAATATGGAACCTAACATCGTGTAGCTATGGTACGGGTTATTTTTCGCTATATGTAACACCTTGCAGTTGTCCACATTAAATTTCATTTGCCATTTGGATGCCCAATCTTTCAGTCTTGCAAGACCCTTCTGCAATTTATCACAATCCGCTTGTGATTTAACTACTCTGAATAATTTGTATGAATTGCAAATTTGATAACTTCAATCGTCATATTTCTTTCCAGATCATTTATAAATATATTGAAAAGCACCAGTCCAAGTACAGATCCCTGCGACACTCCACTGTTTACCCTTTTCCACTGAGAAAATTGACCATTTAATACTACTCTCTGTTTCCTGTCTTTTAACCAGTTTGTAATCCATGAAAGGACATCGCCGCCTATCCCATGACTTTTTAGTTTTCTTAAAAGCTTCTCATGAGGGACTTTGTCAAATGCCTTATGACAATCCAAATATACTACATTTACCGGTTCACCTTTATCCACATGTTTATTAACCCCTTCAAAAAAAATGAAGGAGATTTGTAAGGCAAGACTTGTTGACTGTGTTCCATTAAACCATGTCTTTCTATATGCTCTGTGATTTTGATCTTTAGAATAGTTTCCACTATTTTTCCAGGCCCTGAAGTTAGGCTCACTGGTCTATTGTTTCCCAGATTGCCCCTGGAGCCCTTTTTAAATATTGGGGTTATATTGGCCACCCTCCAATCTTCAGGTACAATGGATGAATTTAACGATAGGTTACAAATTGTAACTAACAGATCTGAAATTTCATTTTTGAGTTCCTTCAGAACCCTGGGATGCATACCATCCAGTCCAGGTGATTTGCTACTCTTTAGTTTGTAAATCTAGCCTACTACATCTTCCAGGTTCACAGTGAGTTGGTTCAGTTCATCTGACTCATCACCCTTGAAAACCATCTTCGGAACCGGTATCTCTCCAGCATCCTCATTAGTAAACACAGAAGCAAAGAATGAATTTAGTCTCTCTGCAATGGCCTTATCTTCCCTACGGGCCCCTTTGACCCCTCAGTCATCTAACGGTCCAAACGATTCCCTCACAGGTTTCTTGCTTTGGATATATTTAAAAAGGTTGTTATTATGAGTTTTTGCCTCTATGGCCAACTTAATTTCAAATTCTCTCTTAGACTATCCTATCAATGTTTTACACTTAACTGGACAATCCTAATGCTTTTTCCTATTTTCTTGAGATGGATCCTTCTTCCAATTTTTGAAGAATTTATTTTGGCTAAAACAGCCTCTTTCACCTCACCTTTAACTATGCTGTTAATCGTTTTGCCTTCCTTCCACCTTTCTTAATGCATGGAATACATCTGGACTACACTTCTAAGATTGCATTTTTTAAAAATGTCTATGCCTATTGAACACTTTTAACCTTTGCAGCTGCACCTTTCAGTTTTTTTCTATTTTCCTCATTTTATCAAAGTTTTCCTTTTGAAAATTTAGTGTTAGAGCTATAGATTTACTTATTGACCCCCTTCCAATTATTAGTTCAAATCTGATCATGTTATGATCACTGTTGCCAAGTGGCCCCACCCCTGTTACCTCTCTCACCAAATCCTGTGTTCCACTAAGAATTAAATCTAAAATAACTCTCTCTCTCTCATTGGTTCCTGAACCAATTGCTCCATGAAGCAGTCGTTTATTCCATCCAGGAACTTTGTCTTTAGCACGTCCTGATGTTACACTTACCCCGTCAATAATGGGATAAGTGAAATTTCCCATTATTACTGCACTGCCAAATTGGTTAGCTTCCCAGATTTCTCTTAGTGTTTCATCATCTCTCTGACCATTTTGTCCAGGTGGATGGTAGAATACTCCTATCACTATACTCTTACCCAACACACATGGGATTTCTACCCATATAGATTCTACTGAGCATTTAGTCTCTTGTATGATCTTTATCCTGTTGGACTCTATACCCTCCCGGACATAAAGTGCCACACCCCCACCAAGTTGATCCTTCCTATCATTGTGATATAATTTGTACCCTGATATAGCACTGTCCCATTGGTTATCCTCCTTCCACCAGGTCTCTGTGATGTCAATTATGGGGTAGATTTTAAGAACTACGCCCACGCGATACCCGGCGCACACACATGGACGTGCAATTTTATAACATGCATGTGCTGGTGCGCACATATTATAAAATTGGGAATCGGTGCGCGCAAGGAGGTGCACATTAGTACAACTTGCATGCGCCTATGCCCGTGGCCTTCACCCATTCCCAACCCCATAAACTAATAGGGGTGTGCATTCGTTTTGAACTTAAATGGAAAACGCAACTTATTTTTTTTTTTGACTTAAAAAAAAGATGAGGCGTAAACGATCGGATTTCCAACTTATTCAACATAGCTATGTTGGATACATTGGAAATCGCGATTGTTGATCTAAATACAAATTTAAACCCCTCACCCTCCTTAATCCCCCACCCCCCCAAGACTTACCAAAGCTGGCCAAAAGTTCCGTGAGGGTCCGGGAGCGACGCGTGGGGAATCACGTGATGCCGCGTCACTCTGACGTGGCGCCGACGTCACGTGATTCCCCTCGGGTTCGCTCCCGGAACCCTCGTTGGGCCCAAAAGGCACTTTTGGCCAGCTTGGGGGGGTCAGGAGGCCAAGCTGGCCAAAAGTTCCTTTTGAGCCCAACGAGGGTTCCGGGAGCGAACCCGAGGGGAATCACGTGACGCCGCGTCACTCTGACGTGACGCCGACGTCACGTGCTCCTTGCAAAGGAGTTCAGGAATGGCGTCCTGACCCCGCTGGACCACCAGGGAGTTTTGGTAAGTCTTTGGGGGGGGGGGGGATTAAGGCGGGTGAGGGGTTTACATTTTTATTTGCACATATGGACATAGACTCAACTTATGGAATTCTCAATAAGTCCATATTGACCGCAAATGGGACCCCCATTCGACTTATGGACTTATGAACTTAAACTTTTGGTCTGCACATCCCTATAAACTAACCTCTCTTCCCCTTCCCCTTACCTACCCGCCCCCTAGCCATAATGTAGGACCCCCCCCCGACCTTTGTCTTACCTTTTGCGCCTGCCTTGGGGCAGGCACAGGTTGCGTGCGCCAGCAGCCTGTTGGCATGCGATCCCCCGGCACAGCGGCAATTGGCTGCTGTGCTGGGAGCCTCTGACCCCGCCCCGCCCCCAGTCATCCCCGCCCCTTTTCCGAAGCCCCGGGACTTACTTGCGTCCCGGGGCTTTATGTGTGTGGCCGGGCCTTTTTAAAATAGGCCCGGCGCGCATAGGCTTTTGAAAATCTGGGCCTATGTCTATCTCATCATTTAGTACTATACGCGCTAATTCTTCCATTTTACTTCTTAGACTTCTGGCATTGGCATACAGACATTTCAAAGTGTTTGAATTTTGTTTGTATTAACATTTTGTTTGTATTAACAACCTGCTTTTCTGTTGACAGGGATAATTTGGAAATCTTTAGCTCAGGTGATTTTTTATGTATAGGCAAATGGACTACGTTTGCTTTTATTGGAACCTCTCTGTTGGGATGCCCTAACTGTCCTGTTTCATTAGTATCCTTCAAAGATACATTCCTCCGAACCATGCACTGCTGAGTGACTGTTGGCTTTCCCCCTTGCTCTAGTTTAAAAGCTGCTCTATCTCCTTTATGAAAGTTAGTGCCAGCAGCCTGGTTCCACTCTGGTTAAGGTGGAGCCCATCCTTTCGGAAAAGCCTCCCCCTTCCCTAAAAGGTTCCCCAGTTCCTTAGAAAACTGAATCCCTCTTCCCTGCACTATCATCTTATTCACGCATTGAGACTATGGAGCTCTGCCTGCGTCTGGGGACCTGCATGTGGAACAGGGAGCATTTCAGAGAATGCCACCCTGGAGGTTCTGGATTTTATCTTTCTACCTAAAATCCTAAATTTGGCTTCCAGAACCTCTCTCCCACATTTTCCTACGTTGGTGCCTATATGTACCATGACAGCAGGCTCCTGCCCAGCACTGTTTATAATCCTATCTAGGTGATGCGTGAGGTCCACCACCTTTGTACCAGGCAGGCAAGTTACCAGGCGGTCCTCATGTCCACCAGCCACCCAGCTATCTACATTTCTAATAATCGAATCACCAGCTATGATGGCTGACCTAACCCTTCCCTTCTGGGCAGTAGCCCTGGGAGACTTGTCTTCAGTGCGAGAGGACAACACATCACTTGGAGAGCAGGTCCTTGCTACAGGATCACTTCCTGATACACCAGGATGATGTTCTCCAACCGGGAGACCTTTCTGATCCAAGGCAGCACTGGGACCTGCCAGACTGGATTTGGGACTTGGCTACTATGTCCCTGAAGGTCACATCAATGTACCTCTCTGTCTGCCTCAGCTCCTTCAAGTCTGTCACTCTAGCCTCCAGAGATCAGACTTGTTCTCTGAGAGCCAGGAGCTCTTTGCACCGGGTGCACACATACAATCTCACTGATGGGTAAAAAATCATACATGTGACGCTCAAAAGCCCCCCTCTTGTTGGATTGCTGCCTTCATCTTAATTTTGTTGAGTTCCTAGTTAGGTTCAGGATATTAAGAGAGTTGGAATTAGAGTTCTTTAAATTTACAGGTGTATTTACTAATTAATCTGCTAGTGTACTACAAAGGAATGATTAAACTCTCAATAAGGGCTGGTGCAATAGTATGATTTAGATAAGAGCCTAAAAATCAACAGTTGAGATGGGGTGGGTGGGTGGGTGGGAAAGAGACATTAGAATTGACTCCCTCTGATTTGCTTATTATCTCAGACACACACAAACTCTAAAGAATATATCCCACTATTTCACCTCTCTCCAAACTTTTTTAAGTCCTAAGATTTCCCAAAGCTATACTTTCTAGTCCTCTTCAACCACTATTACATTGATCTTCACTCAAAGGATTGAAAGATTTGAGAAGCACGCTTCCAGTCCTGTGGAAGCTGGGGCTGTGGAGTTGAAAGCCTGGGTCGCTCACTGTGACCTCTGGAGTCCTCTCCCGGGGGATGCTGAGAGCAGTATGCAGATGAGCCTTCCATTCCTCTTCTACTGGAAAGGGTGCGGGGCCTCTGGAAGCTGGGGCTGTGGAGTTGAAAGACTGGGTCGCTCGCTGTGACCTCTGGAGTCCTCTCCCGGGGGATGCTGGGAGCAGTATGTAGATGAGCCTTCCATTCTTCTTCTACTGCAAAGGGTGCGGGGCCTCTGGAAGCTGGGGCTGTGGAGTTGAAAGCCTGGGTCGCTCGCTGTGAATACCTTTTGTTGAATACCACTACCTGACTGCTGGCTGGGTTTCTTCATGTGCACCCAACTATTGAGACCTGCTTCTGCTGAACTGTGTTTAAAGAGGGTTTTGACTGATTGTATTTTGAATCTCCACCATTACACAGAGGGCCCTGGAGGTCCAGTCCTCTTTCCCTGCCAGTGGAGCCCCGGCATCCCAATGGCTGACTCTGGTTGTGAGATGACAGAATGGAATCAGAGATTCAGGATGGTAATAAGCAGCCCTAGGAACTGTGTGGCTCTCTTTATTCAGTCCATAAAATGAACAGGGCGTTATATATGAATAGCATAATAGCCATTTATCACAAGGTGATAATGGAATCAGGGCCCTCACACTGATCACTGGTTTTAGGCTTACACAGTAACTATTTCCATTTCCTATAGTTAACAAACAAACAACAAAAATAATAATAATAAAAGGGGATTCATTTTTATTGGACTAATTTACCAAATTTCTTGATGAGCTTTTGGGGGCTGACATTCCGAGCCTGATGTTCAAAAGAGGGCTGCAGCTAGGTGCCTCTATTAAGCGAGTATAGTCGCCTTAAATATTTTGCTGAATATAGGCTCCTAACTTTCACTTTATGAGCCTTACAGTGAGGCCAGGTGTAGGGATGGCTGAAATCAGATGCTCAGGGCTGGAAATCAGCACCAAGTGCCCAATATATTTCCCTTGCACAGGCCCCGCCTTTGGTCCTGCCCCCCTTTAAAGAGACCTACATTTAGGTGCTTTGTGATTTAAATTGCCTAAATCGAGGTGCTCAGAGCTGGCAATTTTTTTTTTGTCTTAGAAATTTTCTTAAAATTAGGTGCCTAGACCTAATAATGAGGACGATTTAAAAAAAAAAAAAAAAAAAAAAAGGGTACACGGGATAAGTTATCAGGGATATTGAGCGGGGTAAATAAATGCACTGCTAATTATCCCCAGATAACTTTGAAACCTAAATGGCCATCTTTTTTGAGTATCATTAGTTGGGTTTTAAAGTTATCCAGCTCCTGATGCATCCGGCGTTTGTTGTCAGAGCAACGCTGGATGCCCTGGGAGCAGAACACAAGTTCCCAGTCGGCCTAAGAAGTTTGGGGGGTTGTGGGTCCAGCCTTGACGTGGGGAGAGAGGGGTGGGTGGCATCATGCAATGCTCCTTTCCCGACTTACTCTTTGGAGCTAAGGTTGGTGGGGTGAGAGGGATGGAGGAAGGCAATTCCGGTCCTAAAAGCCTGCAATGTTTCATGAATACTTGGGGGGGGGGGGGCTCAGAATTCGGCTGGCAGGAGCAGCATAGTTTTCACCGGAGTGAGGGAACGGGCCACAAAGGCCACTCAGAAAATCCCCCCCCCCCACCCCAGCAATCTCTGCTTAATCAATGACATCCTTTGATTATTGTTGTTTAAGTTAAAACCTCCCAGATAATTTGAAACCTCCTTGGGCCCGCCGTCTAGATACGGCGGAATAAGTTATTTGGCTATCTCAGTTCCGTCCCGGAATTCCTCCTGAAAATGCCCTCGCTTTATTCAGCTTCTCCTAGGGGTGTGCATTCGTTTTGACCGCATATGTAAAACGCAACTTTTTTTTTTTTTTTTAACAAAAAAGTGATGAGGCGAAAACGATCGCGATTTCCAACTTATTCAACATAGCTATGTTGAATAAGTTGGAAATCGCGATCGTTGATCCTAAATAAAAATTTAAACCCCTCACCCTCCTTAATCCCCCCCAAGACTTACCAAAACTCCCGGGGAGTCAGGACGCCATTCCTGTATTCCTTTGCGAGGAGCACGTGACGTCGGCGTCACTCCGACGTGACGCCGACGTCACGTGATTCACCGCGCGTCCGCTCCGGGACCCTCGTTGGACCCAAACGGAACTTTTGGCCAGCTTGGGGGGGCCTCCTGACCCCCCCAAGCTGGCTAAAAGTTCCGTTTGGGTCCAAAGAGGGTCCCGGAGCGGACGCACGGTGAATCACGTGATGTTGGCGTCACTCCGACGTGACGCCGACGTCACGTGCTCCTCGCAAAGGAATACAGGAATGGCGTCCTGACTCCCCGGGAGTTTTGGTAAGTCTTGGGGGGGATTAAGGAGGGTGAGGGGTTTAAATTTTTATTTAGGGAATCGGTGCACGTATGGACATAGACTCAACTTATGGAATTCTACATATGTCCATATTGACCGAAATTGACCCCCCCTTTCGACTTATGGACTTATGAACATAAACTTTTTGTCTGCACATCCCTAGCTTCTCCTTTTCCTTGGTTCCCAAAGAGAATGCTGGTTGAGCTATGTTATTTTTACCCAGCAATTTCCTCCCGCTCGCCCTGTGCCTCCAGCTCCTCAATTGCAACCCAAGCTGGAATCCTAGCACTATGATCCTTCACTCACAATGACCTGGGTAACCCCCCACCCCCCCCTCCATTTTATATCCCTGACCAACATACCCAGTCCACTCGTTGCAGTGACATTCCTGAACCGGGGGGGGGGGGGACCATGCACCGGAGCTCCCTCCCGCAATCGTGCAAACAGAGGCACTGAAACTGGCTTGCCTGTAACTGATGACCATGATGTCCTGCCCCCGGGATGGTGAGCGACGCCGCCTTCTGCAGCAACCCTATCCCTAGCCGAGCTGGGGATTTAGGCATGTGCCTACGGTGCCACATACTGGGGTCTTCCTCTGCTACTCTGATTTCCAGGGAGGAAATCTCTTGCCTGTGGGAGCCCTAGTCTTAAATCAGGCCCTGCCACGGCTAATCGTGTGTCCTACGCTTGCAGTGGCTGCCATCGGTGGGGCAGTGTGGAGGAAGAGGCGGCAGTGGAACGTAATGGGGTATTAATTTATTGGCTGGGGGGGGGCAGGTACCAGCCTTGTCCCGCCCCCCCCCGTAGCTCCACCACTGATCTTGAAAAAACAACATTGAGTTGTTTCTTCAGTTAAATGTCTATGGCACAGAAAAGAAGCTGAGAATGAGCAAACTGGGACCTAACTTTCATATGCTCCTGCTAATTCCTTCCCTTTCTCCCTATATAGAACTAAAACAATTACCCCACTACAGCAGTTATTGCAGTAATTGTTTATGATAGTTATGGCACCATCTGGCTTTAATGTGATGGCATCCCATGATAAGTATATAATTTTAGACTCCGCAGCTTAGCAGATGCTTAAAAAGGTAATGGCACAGTGAAGGGCCCTGTAGAGTCAGTAACTTTCTTGTGTCATCTCAGTGTTTTTCCTAAAGTCAATAAGAAGTTCCTTCTTTGCATTACTTTTTCAGGTGCACTAACCCTTTCCCTGAGCCTAGATAACAGGGTAAAGTGTTGCAGGCTGAAAAGTTTCTCCAAAGCATCTGCAAACATACTCTGTAAAAGAGGGCCACTGAGAAAAAGGATGAGGCGCTTGTGAGTTTTAGTTAGTCTTTTTGTTCTTTTGATTGCCATGCTTTTGGTTGGTGACAACTCAAAGCCCTTTCTTTGCTATACATGGTAAAAATTACATAGCTCAACCAGCATTTCTTTGCCATAAAATAAACCTTTAAAACAAACAAACAAACAAACAAACAAAAAACAATTTTGGAGCCCAGCACATTTGCGGCTAGCCCATGTGGTGAATGAATTTCACAGACGCACTCGACCTAAAAGCAAGGCATTCCATCGAGAGACTAAAGGCCGTGGGTTGCAAGATGCATGAATAGCTTTATTGATGGAACCGTGCAGCCTGTGACTGAAGTCACTTGTGCATTTCACCAGCTCAAAAAAAAAAAAAAAAAAAAGAGCCTCAGGAGGGATGATTTCATTATAATAACAAACAGGAGAAAGAAAGCATATAAGTGCTGCAGCTGGCGGAGAAGACAAGTCCTTGAACATCGTTCAAGGACGTCCAACTCAGACATGCCCCTCTCTGCTCTTCTTACAGCATATGAGTGGATTTGTTTTTCCCTGAGCCCTGACCCGACAGCAGCACATGCATTAGCTATAATATTTTTGCAATGACATCTTGCGGAAGAAAGTTATGACTGCTGAAAACCGGTAGGCGCTTGCACGGATTTCAGTGGAGCTAGCAGGGAGATAGCCCATTGATTTGCAGCATTCAGGATTCTAAAGACACATGACTTGCAATTATACAATGTACCTCACTAGAGTTATAGTAGTAACTGTTTCCACCAATTTTTAAATAAACCTGTTATTACTATTCTAAGGCTACACTAAACCAAACACTTGGATGTTTCTTTTTAACTTATGCTATGCACAGCAAACAGAGTATATTACTGAGCTGATTGGGTGGCAGAAGATTCCCTGAAAAAGCATCTGTTCCTTCCCCATCTTAGACAAAGACAAACATCCGATTGGCTCTTGGGACAACTTCCATAGCAAAGTTCCAAAGCGACAGCACAGTCCAACTATGGACTATGGGAGGATGCTCTGAATATCCATTTTATATACAAATACATGTGTTACGCCCGTCGGTCACAGATGGCTGTGACCGCTGTTGCTCACCTTATGCCTCACTGATCTCTCTCCTTTGGGTAGACGTGTGGCTTCCGGCAGCCATCTCCGGTCCCCTTGCCTCTGTTCCCGGGCCTCCCAGGGCGGCGAGGATGCCGTCGACTGCCATGTTACCCTCGGAGTCTCTTAGGCGCATGCCTCTGGGCCAGTCTTAAGCACGTCATGGCAGGCACCTCGGGGTCGTCCCCCCGGATGACGTCGCTAACCCTGGACTCTTAAGCCAGCTGGCCCAGACTCTCAACGACTTGGCAACGAGTTCCCTTCTTGCTGAATCCTGCTACACTTCAGACGCTGTTCCAGTTCCTGCTGCAGCTGACGCCAGACATCTTCGGGTACCCTCTCTTCGGGGGCCCTCTCCTGTCTCAAGATTATCCGCTCCTCGGAGGGTCCTGCATCTTGCTGCCTTTCACCTACTCACGGTACCTGGGAACCTCTCTTCAATGCCTGGAACCCACGGCGACTCTCCACCATAGTGTTCCCCGCTTCGCGGACCATTGCCATGCTACGCTACTGTGACTCCCTGCTACGGTGTACCTCACTCTGCAGACCACTGCGGTTCTATTCTTCGGGGAGTTCCCACTTCAGTGTGCCTTGCTCCACGGACTGCTACCATGAGTCTCTGCTATGGTGTACCCCGCTCTGCGGGCCATTGCCATTCTACTCTATGGGACTCTCTCCATCAGCGTACCTTGCACTGAGGACCACCCACTCTACGCTGTGGTGCTTACTTCCCTGCGCCCTGTGCTATGGCCTTGCAAGCTCTCTCAAGCTAAGAACTGTATGGGCTTCCCCGCTCCTCAGGATCGCGCCCCTGCTGATCAGAGACTGTACCGCACCTCCCGCTCCTCGGGATAACTTACCTCTCTCCTTCCCTGAGACCCCCAGCTTCTCTGTGTGCCAGTTGGTTCAGCTTCGTCTCCACTGACTACCCCGTGGCTCCATCCCTGAGAGTCACTCTCTCTTGCACTGTTCCTCTCTGCCTACACCCCGCTCTCCGGATCGCTTCCAGCACACCACCTCCAGAAGGACCTACTGGGGATATCCCTCTCTTTCAGTCCTTCTGTCTCACGGACTGACCACTGGGCTAAACCTCGCATTCTGATCGTGAGGCTCAGTGGGGCTCCTCCCGTGGCCAGTGTCATCTCTCACCTCGGACCAAGGGCCCACAAATCCTAACAACAGACTGAAGACTACTAACATTTTGTGGATTTCTGTGGACAATACCATAGGCTTCCACTCAAATCTCACTTCCTTTATACTGAACTGCCTGCAGATTTCCACAGAAATATGCATCTTTTATTGGTCTGTGTTGCACACACAAAAGAAAGAGAGCTAATTATTGTCCTCATTTTGGATGATGGCACTTCTGTCCTCTCTTCACAAGGAAATGTCCTGATGCTGGGCCTCGGCCCAGACCCAGGTCTGATGTCGTGACCCAGGCACGGAGGCTGGGATCTGATGCCTGGGCCTCGAAGTTCTTCTGCCCCCTTCAGCAGCATAATGACGCCGTCCACTTGGGAGGTGCTGGAGCTAATTAACTCCAGCGCATCCTCCCCAGCGGAGGGTGCCATTTTGGTGTAAGCAGCTAATTATGCTGCCGTACATCAAAATGGAGCCTTCCACTATGGAGGAATTGCCAAGATTAATTAACTCCGGTGCCTCCCAAGTAGATGGCATCATTTCGTCACTGAAGAAAGAAGGTTGGCCAAAGGAACTTCGAGGCCTGGGTGCAGGGCCTGGGCTTGGTGTCAGGACCCAGCCTCCAGGTTGGTTCCTGGTGTCAGGCCTGGGTCTGGGCTAAGGCTCTGGCATCAGAACCAGGTCTTTGAGCCAAGCTGCAGCATTGGGTCCAGGCCTTGAAGAACAGGGTCTTGCGTGGGGTCTAGGCCAAGACTGTGGTGATCTACCATGGCTTAGGCCCATGCAAGGCCGAGGCTTCAGGCCAGGTAATTGGAGGCTGGGGAGGATCCTGGCCCTGTCATTTTTTCATGTTTCTTTAATTTTTTTTACCAAAATTAAAGAAATAAATATTAGACAAAACGAAATTTATGAAAAATCAAACCCCACAAAAGAAGTTCCTTAACTGATATTAATCAAGTTGACTTAGAAAATAGCCACTGCTATTAATAGCATCAGTAGCGTGGGATATACTTAGTTTTTGGGTACTTGCCAGGTACTGGAGATTTGAATCGGGTACCGGAATCGGTTCCGGTTTCGGGATCATGGACCCACGGGAAATTCCTTTTTTTTTTCAGCTGTCCCGAGCCGAAAAAAACCCAAAACACCCTGACTCTTTAATTCTAATTATTTAGAATCCCCCACCCTCCTGAATCCCCCAAAACTTTCCTAAAGTACCTGGTGGTCTAGCGGGAGTCCCGGGAGTGATCTCCCGCTCTCGGGCCGTCGGCTGCCAGTAAACAAAATGGTGCCAATGACCCTTTGCCTTTACCATGTGACAGGGGCTATCGGTGCCATTGGCCAGCCCCTGTCACATGGTAGGAGCAATGGATGGCTGGCGCCATCTTTAAAAATGGAACGGTATGGCAATATGACCCAGTATGACAATATGACCCACTATGGCAATTTCTTATGTTCTTATGTTCTTAACTCAGATTACTAAAGGTTTCCCATTATGGAGACTCAGCATCCAGCATTCAGAAATCCATATGCTGTGAATTTGCCATGGAGACAACATTAAGGCTCGCTGTGAGCTGCCACCCAGAGTTCAGACTAGAGCAAAAGGAAAACCTTGAGTACTGTTTTTCCTGTCTGATTGCTCTGCATGGCAGCGGATGGTGCATGGAAGATCCATTTGCCTCTTACCTCCGATGCGGCGCAGTTCAGCTGGAAGATTTGCCCTTCTCCTTCTACCTGTCGCACGCAGAGTTTGCAGACTAGTTCCACTGTGCTGAGGCTGAACCGCTCAAGAGTGAAGGTGCAGTGCAGATTTCTTTGACACCCACTCCAGATGTGGTAAAATGGGATCTCCTGCAGGATAGCAAAGAGGAATACACACATCATTTATATGCACGTGCATTCCTGCTCAGACATATCAATTAAATTATTTGCTACACTGTGTAAGGTTTCAGGATGCTTTTTTTTTTGGTCTCCCGGGCTTTTTCCTTTAAATCGTGAGCTCCTAATCAAATTGCTGAACTTGCTCCAGTTTCATGCAGCGCTCCATTAACAAAAGAGCTGAAACTGGAGCATCATGGACCATCCTTCTTCGCGCCTATTAATACGACCACGTTCTCAGTGATGGAATCAGGCATCAGAATGAAATGATCCCGTGGCCTGGTCTCAGACTGCTTCCAGAGTGTGGTGCTCCTGCAGCGCATGACTGCTGAAGGATGCATGGAATGACTGAGACTGTTTCCCCCAGGATGAGGAGGGGTGGGGGCAGCAAATAGAGATGAGAAATAGGGTGTCATCTATATAATGGGTGTCCTATAATGGGACATTCATAACCACTAAAAGAACCACGTGTGGTCTTCATTTCTACATCAGTTTTTCTAGCTTCGGGCAGACTGATTCCATGGCAAACCTTGGAAGGGTGAGGGACCGGAGGCCACAGTGTCTGCATAGGGCCTTTAGTTGGGGATTTCTCACAGATCCAAAGCAGATTTTGCAACAAATGTGGAATTTCTTTTTATGAAACTAGAATTCTTTGCAGTTCGGTCATATCAGGTGGCAACTTTTTTTTTTTTTTTTGTATTATTATTAAAGAAAGATATTCATGCATCTATACCCTTAAAAGATGTCAAAGTCTGGCACATGTGAAAATGAAACCTACAAATTTAGCTTGCTTTCAGAACAAAAGGCATCAGCTAATAGAAAACAGTGCAACAGCAGCATAGATACAACAGAAAAACAGGAAGCAACCTTTGCTTCTGACTTCCCAATATTCCTCACCCTTACTGGAGATCTGGCTGGCGGCTACAGCAATCTTAATTAATGCAATATGTTATGAGCAGACTGCGCTGCCCACTGGGATCCTTGGCCTATAAGAGATGCTGGCTAAAAGAAGCCGAGAGCACGGTGAGGGCATGGTGCTCAGCCGCCAGGCACAGGGAAACAGCCACTGACCGTGCAAGCTTCTCTCCGCATGCCAAGCGACAGAATCCAGTGCTGGGCTGCAGCCTCCTGATGGGGCAGTGCCACCAGCAAGGGGCACCAACTTTGTGGGTTAAGGTGCTCAGCACAGCACCCCCCATCCTCCCACCCGGGCCCAGAACCTTGTGCTGAATAAGGCAGGACCTAAAAAAAGACCGTTCTGCTGGCACAAACTAGCACAGCAGCAGTGTCCCTCTGGCAATCTCCATCTTTTGGCGGGGCATAGAAAGTGAGGTGCAGGCTCTCCTGCCCTCACAGCTGCTGGTCTCCAGGTGCACACTTCCTCGCTAAACTCTAAACGCATGCCAGAGGGGTAAAGAGGGGAGGACAGGGCTGCAGATCTCTCACACTGTGTCTTTGCAGGCTCTGCCGCTTCCACAGGGAAGCAGAGAGAGCGGGGGGGGGGGGGGGAAGATGGAGGGATTGAGCGAAAGGGAGATGGAGAGCTGGAGGAGGGGGGGAGACTGAGGAGTAGAAGAAATGGTAAATGTGATTGGTGGCAATGGAGGGTAGAGGGTAGGCCTGAAATGGAGAGAAAGAAGGGAAGACAGAAGAGTGGGAACTGGAAACAAAGGAGGTGGGAAAGGGCACTGAGGCTTCATGGAGGGACAGGAGAGAAGGGAGATGATCAGTGTAATTGGAGAGGGAGAAGCTTAGATAGGGTGAGCGAGGGAGAGATAGAGAATTTCCAAAATGTAAAGATGGAAGGTGCAGTTGAAGAACACACAAGAGGCGGATGAGTGAGAGAAACAATGGATGATAAGAAAAGCAATTGAGGGGGTAAAAAATAAGAGAAGGCAGATGGAGGGAGACAGAAGGGAAGATTATGAAAATCTCACGCACTGGCGATATTGCACCTTATGATCTTGTACCCATCCATAAGAGTGAGCCACTGGCATGCTATGAGAATGCTGTACCTCACTGTCCCTACAGCTGCCCGGGAATGCTTGATGTGAGGGAAACTTACTGATGCAGGGGATATACTACCCTGATTGGAGAGATGAAGGTGGGGTGGGGGTTGGAGAGACCGTACTGTATGGAGGATGCTTGATTTGGCGGAGAGTATTTAAGGGTGAGGGTTCTTATGTTGTGTAGGAAAGGGGGTGCTACCTAGGTGGATCCCCTCCCCTACCACAGGGATACTCCGATAGGGGATCATTCTGTCAGTGGGAGAGAAGGGCTAAGCAGGCGGGTATTTTGGCCATCACTCTAGACCAGGGGTGGGCAATTCCGGTCCTCAAGGGCCGCAAACCGGTTGGGTTTTCAGGATATCCCTAATGAATATGCACGAAAAAGATTTACATATGTCTGAGGCAGAGTGCATGCAAACCTCTCTCGTGCATATTCATTAGGGATATCCTGAAAACCTGACCGGTTTGCGGCCCTCGAGGACTGGAATTGCCCATCCCTGCTGTAGACAGTAGCTAGTTAACACTGGTGGCTATTTTGTGAGCTCTCGCTAAATAGCATGGAGAGTTAGCATACCACTGTGTTTAGGGAGAGCTCGCAAAGCTTATGAAAAGTCTTTATTTGCATGCCAGCACAAATCTCTTAGGACTCCTTTACCATGCCTGGTAAGGCCTTTGTGCATAGCACACTACCTTCAGTGTGCACATAAGGGCCTTTCCAGGCACAGTGTGGTTTCTTGCATATGAGTACATTAGTTTTCAACAGTTTAAAATGCTGATATTCAACAGCCCTAACTTTTTGTGAGGGGCATATATCTGTTTTTCTCAATGGACGTTATCATTGTTATTTTAAAAGCGTTATGAATGTAAACAATTCCCTGCAAGAGAAGAGACATGTAGAACAAAATGTGAGTTATGACAAATGGTAACAGAACCCACAAGGGAGGGAGTTATATTCGACCTAGTGCTCACTAGTGGGGATAATGTCTCTGATGTCCGTGTGGATACCCACCTCAGCACCAGTGATCATCAGGCGGTATGGTTTGATATCGCAAATAGAATACAGAGAAGTCACACGAACACCCGAGTTTTGAATTTCAAAAATATGGACTTTGTTGAAATGGGTATGTATGTAGAGGTAGAACTAGAAGATTGGGAGAAAATGAGAGATGTGGAACAACAGTGGGCCAACCTAAAAGGAGCAATCACAAAGGCAACAATCTATATGTTAGAAAAGTAAACAAGAAACCAATCTGGTTCTCAAAGGAGGTGGCTGATAAAATAAAAGCAAAAAGAACAGCGTTCAAGAAATATAAAGGATCCCAAATAGAGGAACACAGGGAAGAATATCTGGTGAAACTGAGGGAGACGAAGAAAGAAATCAAGAAAGCAAAAGGTCAGGTGGAATAAAAGATTGCCAAAGAGGTAAAGCGAGGTGACAAAACATTTTTCAGATACATCAGAGAAAGGAGAAAGGTTCGAAGTGGTATAGGGAAATTGAAAGTGGTATAGGGAAATTGAAATGTGTGGAGAGAGACAAAGAAATGGCCAGATTATTAAACAAATACTTCAGTACAGTGTTCACTATAGAAGACCCTGGAGAAGGACTGTCACTAGTTAACAAGACTGTGGATGGGGGTTGAGTAGACAAAACTCCGTTTACAGAAGAGAATGTATGGGAAGAGCTAGGAAAACTGAAAGTGGACAAGGCCAAGGGGCCTGATGAGGTTCATCCCAGAATACTGAGGAAACTCAGAGATGTGCTGGCAGGTCCACTGAAGGACTTTTCAATAGATCCCTGGGAACAGGAGTGGTGCCACAGGGTTGGACAAGAGTGGTGGTGGTCCCACTTCAGAAGAATGGGAGCAGAGAGGAAGCTGGAAATACAAGCTGGTTAGCCTCATCTCGGTGGGAAAATTAATGGAGACTCTGCTGAAGGAAAGGATAGTGCTTGACCCGAGGAAGCATGGATTCATCCGGGGAAGGTCCTGTCAGGCAAATCTGATTGATTTTTTTGATTGGGTGACTAGAGAATTGGATCAGGGAAGAGCGGTTGATGCGATTTACTTGGATTTTATTAAATCTTTTGATACTGTCCCACATAGAAGATTTGTGAGCAAAATGAGAAGCTTGAGAGTGAGTGCCAAGGTAGTAGCTTGGATTGCAAACTGGTTGACTGACAGGAGACAGCGAGTAATGGTAAATGGAACCTACTCTGAAGAAAGAACAATGTTAAATAGAGTGCCACAAGGATTGGTTTAGGACTGATTATGTTCAATATATTTGTGGTTGACCTGGCAGAAGAGATAGAAGGTAAAGTTTGTCTATTTGCGGATAATACTAAGATCTGCAAAAGAGTGGACACATCTGAAGGAGTAGAGAGAATGAAAAGTGATTTAAGAATACTTGAAGAGAGGTTGAAAATTTGGCAGCTGGGATTCAATGCCAAGAAGTGCAGAGTCATGCATCTGAAGTGCGGCAATCCAAAAGAGCTTTATGTAATGGGCGGGGAAAGACCAATGCACACGACTGGGAGAGTGACCTTGGTGTGATAGTGTCTGATGATCTGAAGATGATGCTAAAGCCGGAAGAATGCTGGGCTGCATAGAGAGAGGAATAACCAGTAAGAAAATAGAGCTGATAATGCCCTTGTACAGGTCCTTGGTGAGGCCTCACCTGGAGTACTGCATTCAAAACTGGTGCCTGTATCTCAAAAAGGATAAAGACAGGATAGAGGTGGTCCAAAGAAGAGCGACCAAAATGGTGAGGTGTCAGCATTGGCAGACTTATGAGGAGAGGCTGAAGGATCTGAATATGTACACCCTGGAAGAAAGGAGGTGCAGGAAGATATGTTACAGACCTTCAGATACCTGAAATGTTTTAATGATGCACAATCGTCAAACCTTTTCTGTTGGAAAGAAATCAATAGAAGTAGAGGTCATAAAAGGAAACTCCAGGGAGGATATCTCAGAACCAATGTCAGGAAATATTTCTTCATGGAGAGGGTGGTGAATGCCTGGAATGCCCTTCTGGAGGAGGTGGTGAAGATGAAAACAGTCAAAGTATTCAAAGGGGCATGGGATAAACACTGTGGATCCCTAAAGGCTTAAAGAAAAGAGTGCATGGGGGTAACTGGGGGTCACTTGCTGGTGTGGCAGTTGCTATCCTTAAACAAATAAGCCTTGATACCGTTAATGCAACTCCATCATTGCTCTCTGCTTCAACGGCAGTGAGAAAAGAGGAACTGGACTCAGACAGCAACCAACAATAGCCCCGACTTTTATGGTTTGGGGAACAAATAAACATTATTATTTTATTTATTTATTAATTTTTATATACCGATGTTTCATGGGAACATATCAAATCGGTTTACATTAGTTAACAAATATTAATTTAAAAATATTTGCATTTCCAAAATGAAAGGAGGAAAATACAAAGTTTCATAATAGACAAATAACATGGGGGTAACATGGGGGTAACTAGCTGATGCAGTGCTACCTTTAATCACTAAGGGGCGGATTTTCAGAGCCCTGCTCGCCTAAATCCGCCCAAAACCGGGCGGATTTACGCGAGCAGGGCCCTGCGCGCCGGGAAGCCTATTTTACATAGGCCTCCCGGCGCGCGCAGAGCCCCGGGACTCGCGTAAGTCCCGGGGTTCTCGGAGGGGGGCGTGTCGGGGGCGTGTCGGGGGGGCGGGCCCGGTCGTCGCGGCGTTCCGGGGGCGTGTCGGCAGCGTTTTGGGGGCGGGTACGGGGCGTGGCTACGGCCCGGGGGCGTGGCCGCACCCTCCGTACCCGCCCCCAGGTCGCGGCCCGGCGCGCAGCAGGCCCGCTGGCGCGCGGGGATTTACGTCTCCCTCCGGGAGGCGTAAATCCCCCGACAAAGGTAAGGGGGGGGTGTAGACAGGGCCGGGTGGGTGGGTTAGGTAGGGGAAGGGAGGGTAAGGTGAGGGGAGGGCAAAGGAAAGTTCCCTCCGAGGCCGCTCCGATTTCGGAGCGGCCTTGGAGGGAACGGGGGGAGGCAGCGCGGCTCGGCGCGCGCAGGCTATACAAAATCGATAGCCTTGCGCGCGCCGATCCAGGATTTTAGTGGATACGCGCGGCTCCGCGCGTATCTACTAAAATCCAGCGTACTTTTGCTTGAGTCTGATGCGCAAGCAAAAGTAGGCTGTTCGCGCGCCTCTTAAAATCTACCCCTAAGCTTCCGAGGGCCCAGACTTTTACAGTCTGGTAAACTGATAAGCATAAGGGTAACCTGCACAGTATAGCAGACATTGGCATAAGCTTGCTGGGCAGACTGGGTGGATCATTTGGTCCTTTTCTGCCGTCATTTCTATGTTTCTATATGACAAACCCAATAAACAGAAGATGAACAGGCTGCATGGTTGGTCCTTAGGACCTTGCCCACTTTGCATTAATGGAGTGAGGCAACGGAGAAATCCACAGGAGAGGGCAGCTCATCGTCATCGCTTCCAAGTCCATATTCAATTAGTTTGTCTGGATAAATTTGGCACTTAGCCATTCAAATGCCAGGATTTGAAAATCTCGCTAGGTTTGAATGCCTCTGACATAACTGAATATGTTTTTAGCCAGCTAAAAACTTATCCGGCTCTCAGGGTAGTTCCGAGGTGAATCATGCAGTAAGTTAGCTGGATAACATCAATTTTCAGTGTTATACAGCTAATGTAGCCAGTTAATGTTAGGCAACAGTATTGTTTATTCATTACACTAATTTAAATCAGTGATGACCATTTCTGGCCCAGGTCCCCCTCACACGGTTGGTAACTGTTGTTAAATCATCAGTTCTGCACATCTCTAACAAGGCATGGTCTGACCTTTACCACAACTTCAGTTCATGTTCCGGGCCTGGTCAAGATTGCTCCATTTCTAGAAGTTCACTCTGCAGCAGCCTTATACCTGTATGGAGGCAGACTGCCTGTGTTTTCTTCTGACCCTTGTGGAAGAGTCTTTCCTACTTGTAGTCTCATCAGAAGTTGATATTGCTTAGAGTTGTGCCTTCCATATGCAGCCCCCCTGCCTCAACTTTTCCTGCTATGCAGGGGCTATCTTGGGAGGTCATGGGCTAGGACAGCACCCATGCTTCTGGGTTCTTCTCACACAGGAGGGAAAAGAGTCAATCTTTCAAAGTCCATAAGGATTTTTTTTTCTCCTGGGAGCAATTCTGCAACACAGTCTAATAAAGGAAAAACACACTATACTGTAGTTGATCAAAATAAAGTCCTTTGCTCTGTCTAAACCTTGGCAGCCAGAAACAAAATATCCACTGCATGCTTTCCTGACATGAGCTGAATATGGTGGTGATAAAACTCTTACATGCCTTGAGTTAACTGATAGCACATATGTGCTTGGTAGAGTGGATACCTTGGGTCTGTGGTCCGGTGTCAACATATTGCACCGTCGGCCACCCTTTTTTCTGACATCCAGGGCTATGATGTTGGCTAAAATGTAGAGACTACCAACATTACTTGGTTTAAGAGAGCCAACAATGATCTACAGCATTTGTCTAAGGCTGGGTCAACCTTTTTTACATGGACAGACCTCTCCCACCCAAGGCATTCATACTCTGCTGTTGAGTAACGAAGGGCATAAGCAGTCAAGAGCAGTCGATAAATGGAGAAGGATTTTAAGGTGATATTTCAAAATGAAGAGAGAAGATGCACAGTGAGGGCACCATGAGTAAGAATGCATTTTTTTTTTAACTTAAACTTTCTTGAAATTCAATCATCCAGTACAAATACCAAAGAATATTCCAGTACAGAAACAGAAACACTCAAGATTGGACTACAAAAAAAGCCCAAACACCTCCCCTACCATCAAATCATACCAAATACAACACAGGTGAAGGCTCCATCAGCTAACACATATTCAAATAGGATACAACAGGTTACCAAAGAGTTTGTGCCTTGGTACATTTACCATTAATCTTTTCAATAAGATTGTCCATTTCCATCATTGCTCCCAGTTCCACATGCCATTCCCTCAATGAGGGGTCACATTTAGATTTCCAACTTTTCAATAACACCTTCTGACCCACCAGGCACAGCTTTTTAAGCAACTTCTGCTCCTTCTCTCCCTTTATCACATTCAGAGCAAATAAGAATATACAAATTCTCGGGTCATCAGGGATGAAGATATCCACAACGCCACTCCAGACTTCTCCCCAATAACTGTAAGAGAGGGCAGCTATATATAATATCAAAAGATGTCCCCACTCTCCACAATTCCTCTAACATAGAGCTGATCGGGCACTATTAATAGCATAGAGATGCACTGGGGTGAGATAAACTCTCAGAAAAATACAGTAATGTTGGTCCACCATCTGAAAGGGAACATCCCAATCCTCTGTTTCCAAACTCCTTCTCCCAGACCTTAACAGAAGATAAATCTCCGATCTTGTCTGGTTTATGAATATCCTTATAAATTTTGCTTATCCTCTTCTTGGTAGGGCCCCCATCGGAAACCATTCAGTGAGATCCAGGAACAGAACCACCACTGACCAGTTCCTCGGCTTTCAGCATGTGAAATCCTGCTCCTTCTGTCCTGCTCCCTGCCAGATATGGCAGCCATGCTCATTTGCAGGCTTCTAGAGGCTACACTCACTGCACATGGAGAAGAAGCACCATGTTTTTTTTAACAAGGTGAGAAACACCATAGCATCCTCCAGCATAGCAAAGCGCGTCTTAAGTGCCACCTACAAACGCTGTTAGTCTGGCCAAGGCAGATCACCCTGAATTTGAGTTTCTTTTCATGCTTAAGATTTTTGACTCCATCATAAGCAAATTGTGTCTGTTATAATTCAAGAGGCCTAGTTCCCAAGCTGTCTTCACTACCCTTTCTTTAGTTTGGTACTTATGAAATGTAATCACCAGTGACCATGGGAAATTATTGCCTGGTTGCTGCTGCGTTGGAATGCGATGTCCTCTATCTAGATCTATTTTAGAGTTGTCCTTGCTCAGTGTTAGCAAGTCTCTTTAGCTGTTCCAGGAAGCCTCTCATGTTGTCCCGCCATTCATTCCAGGATCCTCACCATCCAGATACTAGCACACCATGACCTGTTCTTCAGCTCTACTACTCTGTCCTGTAGCATTTCTCAGTGCCACAAGGGAGTTTACTGCAGAGGTCTCCCAGTATTCTGAGACTGAGGCTCGCTGCTCCAACTCTTCTACCCTTGGGCACAAGACATCTAACTGCTCTTTGATTCCACTTATCGAGGATTACATAAAACCCAAATCCTTTGACATACTGGCTTGCAGACTTTAATTTCACATAAATTTTGGGCCTCTCAGACTCACCGGCTTCCTTATAATAGCCTGTACTGGGCTTCTCTGCGGTACTTTGGGAGGGTCTGGTGTTCATTTTTAAATTCTCTGATGACAGCAATAAGGACAATTCTCCAAATCAGAAGGGTATAAAAGAACATCTCACCTCACATATATCAAATATAATTGAAATAGTGGGGAAAATAGAGGTAAACAAAGGCCCTGGGATGGACGGAGTTTCACTTACATGCATCCACCACCTTCAGCCCTTGCTAGTGAATCTTAAGGGAGAAAGCAGAGAGGCAGAAGTCTAGTGCTGGTGAAACAAAGAAATAGACTTGGAAGGAAAGTTTGAAATGAATTCAGCACGAGATGCAATCCAGTGGAAAGATTCAAGAAGGGGAGAAGCAGTCAAAGCCTAGGCATTAAAAAAACAGTACTGGCAGCAGTGTTCCGGACTGGTTGCAGTATAGGGAGGTCAGTGAGAGGAAAGTCGGTAAGAAGGAGTTTCCTGTATTCAAGGCAGATGATATTGAGGTCGTGGGTGTTCCATAACTTTGCAGTCACTTGGAGACAGTTTTTATTAGGTCAGATGGTTTTTGGGTACTAATGTCCCCATAAGCGTGCAATCTAATTTTCGAACAGAAATGCCTTACAAGCTGTTTTTTTTTTGAAAGCCCAACCAGCAAGGTCTGTGGGTAGAGAAATGCCTGTTGAGTTTGCACCTGCTACTTACATGGTGTGGCTCCATGAGGAAAAGCACCAATGGGTATTTCAAAATCAAATCCCCATATGTATTTTCACTCACTTGATACACCCAGCTCACAGGAATGCCCCTCTTCCCCATGATTAAATGTATGCACACCTACTTTCACCTGATTTGAGGATGGATGATTTTGAAAAGCCATGTTTACATTCATGAAAAACAAAAATGTGAAATATGCTCTCTTGATCTCTTATCTTCAGGAAGACTTATATACCTCTTTCCAGGCTTCATGTTATCTTAAACTTCCCTACAGTGTTTCTGTTGCGTAACTAGCTGAGAGCTGTATTAGTTTACCTGATACTTAGCCAACAACTTGCTCTTCCAGAGGGAGTGTGGGATGTCATGGATGGAGAGTCGCAGGTTGTGGGTACTGCCTTTAAAGTGAAGGGCCTTTGGTTCATCCAGTAGCTGTCCTCCCATCTGCCTCTCCATCTGCAGGACTTCCTAGTGGCAATAATAAAATACATTTGGTCAATGACTGATGACTGGATTAAGGACACATAGTATGCACACAATTCAACTGGAGATAAGCTATGGAAATGAAGAAAAGGGTGCATGGGGATAACTTGCTGGTGCGGCAGTTTCTTCCTCAACCAATAAGCTTTGATACTTTTGAAGCAACTGCAACATTGCTCTCTGCTTCACTGGCAGAGGGAAAAGGGGAGCTGGATTCAGACAACAGCCAACAAGGATCCTGACCTTTATGTCTTGGGAACTGGTAAGCATGGGGATAACCTGCATGGAGCAGCTGTTACTATCCTCAACAATAAGCAAAGCACATCAAGCAGCACTGTTGGAATTTTCAGGAAGGCTCATCATCCAGTAAAAATGTTGCTAGCGGTAAATTTTTAAGGGTTATCATACAGCTTGGAAATAACTACATGAAGCGGCAGTTGCTACCCTTGAGAGAAACATGGCAGCTACTACTATAAAAAGCTTGCCAGACAAACTGGATGGAATATTTGGTATTTTTCTGCCATCATTACTATGTTATTATATCTCACCAGGCATTATTTTACTACAAAAAACCTCTAAAAAAGTATAGCATTTACCTGAGGGTGTCCCTTTTATCAGTCAGTATGTAAAAGATTCACTATTTCATTAATAAATGGTTAAAGAAATGCAGATGGAAATTCTCATGCCCACATTTGAGTATTGTAGCTACATGGCCCCTAGTGAAAACATGAATGTGCTAGATGCCTAAGGCAATGGTTATTAGCTTGACTAAGGAGTTTTCTTTCTGACGTAATGAAGAATGTAAAGGGGAATTCCAGTTGGCCAAATTTTGAGGTTTCACATTCCGGGTGGGCAGGAGTGTTACACGTCACAAGCTGGAGAACTTATCTCTGTGTTCAGAGTATGAGGAATTGAAAAACGGGAGCATGCAAAGCATGCAGAGAAAGATTTTATCTCCTCACATGGTTGCACTGATAGCCATAAAGACCCTTATGCACTTTAGGGGAACGAGCATGCTGTTCATTATGATGTGCAAAACCAATGGCAAACTGCATAGCGGATTCACAGTTCTCTAGGGTACATGCAGATGTCAGAAAAGAGGAAACTGGAATCAAGAATAGAATAGCATATGCCAGATCCCTTCAGCCTTGCCTCATTCAGCAGCAAGGTGCACTGGAACAGCAAGCTTCCCTTGTTTAGATAATATATACTGTTAGCATACAGACATGGAGTTGATGTTCCCAGTGAACCTGTCACCTGACAATTCCAAAAGCTGAAATGATGTTTGTTTATGAGTCGTTAGAAGAAAAGAAACATAATTAGAAACCTTTTAAATTAGGATTGTGTCAATCAATCACTTCCAGCTTATTTGCAGTATAGTCTAATTACCTCATCAAGACGTCTAAAGAGCAATCGATAGTAATTATCTGATTACTATAAATCTTCATTACGTCCAGATTACCTCCTTGGGCTGTCTAAGGGAAGATTCATAGTATTCTGTGAGGTAATTGTGTCTTCCAGAGCATCAAATACACACACTGTGGTGTACAGCTAAACAACAAAGACCACAGAGGGCGCAAATGTTTGTGCTTGGGTTCACTAATCTGAATTTGGATAAAATGAGTCAAGTGGGCTTTGAAATAACTTGGAAGATGCAGTCCCGCTTACTCATACTCTATCCAAATTAGATTAAGTTGGCACAACAGGTCCTATAGGCAGAAGGCACACATCCTGACAGCAAAGTCCGGTGAAGTAGGGTGATGATGGCCATATAAGCAGCAACATCCCAGCTTTCTGAAGTCAACCGAGCCAAGGGATTGCTGTTTTCGAATTGTGTTATGAAAACTGACTTGCAGGCCTTTTGTTGGCGCCAGAGTCAGAGCTCTGAGGTTGGAGGGTCTGCAGGAAATCAGAATCAGCAGCCTGCCTGGTACAGTGAGGGGGGGGGGGGAGCAGCAGATGATGGGATTGGAGGGCCTGCTAGGCGGTGGTGATGGAGCATGAAATTTGCCACCCTAGGCATGGGCCTATGCACCTGTGTGTAAATGCAGGTCTGCAGTCACCATCAACACCTTAGGAATCTCTAAGTCATTTATCCTTGCATCCTCGCCACTATTGTCTCAACTCTTTATTCTTGCACAACCGTAGCAGAGTCTGTTGATGAGGCAACTTCTTGTTACAATACTGTAGTGTTCTCTGCTTTGGACATTTGCTCCATCCTGTAAAGCATGGAACACCAACCATGTCACACCTCCAGACTTCATTCTCTACGTTCCTGCTCTGCACAGTGCCTCTGGGTACATTTCCATCTGTTTCACATTCATGCTTACTTTCTTCCAGTCTATAATTGCACTTTCTCCTAGGTCACCTGACAAAATACTTTGCTTGCAGCTCCTGCTGTCTTTCTGCTGCACTTCTCTCTCTCTCCTTAAACTGCCTCTATCCCCTACCTCACTTTGGTCCCTTCTCTCCTTTTTCAAATGTACTACCTGTTCCTCTGACCACATTCCCACCCATCTCCCCAGTTCTATATCCCCTGCAGTCTTTGCCTCCATCTATCACATCCTCATTACTTTCCACTTCAAATGCCCCTTCTGCCTTAAAACATGTTCTTCATTGAACCCTACCTGTTATATCCAAACTATTCAAACATTCACTTAGCTCCACTTCTTTAACTTTATTGCATCTCAAGCCATTCTGAAACTACTCCAATCTTGTGTCCTCTAAGTTCCATGGAGACAAATCTGCCAAAGCTTTTAGAAACTTCTTCATGGCCAAGGGCAAGGGCCTTTACACAATCCTCATCCTCCTCAATCTATCCATTGCTGCTTTTAATTCCATTGATTCCCTTCTACTCCTTGACAATGTTTCCTTTCCTGGATTTTCATTAACTATTCTTCTCTCTCACATAATACATTCAGTTGATCCTCTGGTAGATCCTTCTCCTCTGTTCTGGGCTCTCTTCTCTTCTACACTTTTTCTCTTGGAGCTCTAATCTCCTTCCATGGCTTTTAGTATCAACTTCATGCTGGTGTCTCCCAGATCTATATCTTTGCACCAGACATTTCATCAAGAATCCAGTCCCAAATCTCAGTCTGCTTATCTGATTTCACAGTTAGGATGTTCCACTGCTATCTTTATTTATTTATTTATTTATTTATTTAAAACTTTTATATACCGGCATTAGTGTGCAAACATCATGCCGGTTTACATAATAACAGACAGCTTAGAAACAAAGTACAATGAACAGGGATGGGGGAGGGGAGCATAAAACGTCCAGAGTACATAAGAAAAGTAGAGCAGTAGGATGTATAGCGTAACTCGTAAAGAGATATTAGAAGGTGTAACAAGAGGGCTATAAGGTAACTATATACAGGGTACAAAATTGAAATATTTACAAGAGCTATGACTAAGTACATTAATTCACATGTCAAACATGATTTATGTAAGTAGGAGGATTCGAGGTCCGGAGGGCCATCAAGGTGAGAAGGGGTAGAGTGAGGGGGGTCAAGGGGGGCTCTAGTCGGGGGGAATCAAAGGGAGGCTCTAATCAGGATAGGCTTGTCGAAAGAGCCAAGTCTTTAGTTTCTTTCTGAATTTAGCATAGCATGGTTCAAGTCTAAGCAGGGTAGGTAGGGAGTTCCATTGCCTGGGGCCTGCAATTGAGATTGCGCGGTCCCTGGTGGAGGAGAGGTGAGCTTTTTTTAAGGAAGGTACTGTGAGGGTTCCTCTATTGGCGGCTCTAGTGGGTCGGTCAGAGTGAGTAAAATGGAAGGGTTCATCTAGCCAGTTGGAGTTATGACAGTAGATAGATTTGTGAATGATTGAGAGAGTTTTGAAGATGATGCGTGATGGGATGGGGAGCCAATGTAGGTCTCTGAGTACAGGGGTAATGTGGTCTGACTTCCGTGTGTTTGTGATGACCCTGGCAACTGCATTTTGGAACATTTGTAATGGTTTGATGGTGGAATAAGGAAGGCCAAGTAAGAGAGAGTTGCAGTAATCAAACTTGGTGGAAAGGGTGGCCTGGATAACAGTCCGGAAATCGTGATAGTGTAGGAGGGGTCTGAGCTTTTTTAGGACATTAAGCTTAAAAAAGCCTTCCTTAAGGATTGAACTAATGTATTTTTTAAGGTTTAGCTGTTGGTCTAGAATGACTCCCAAATCTCTCACACATTGTTGGGACGAGAGGACTTTGAAGGCTGGGTCATTGGAAATTGAGGGGTTGGGGGGTTGGTGTTGAGATATGAGAAGGAGTTCCGTTTTGGAGGTGTTTAACGCAAGGTGCATATTGGTGAAGAAGTTGTTTATAGAGGAAAGGCAAGTGTTCCAGAAGGCTAGGGCATCCGAAAGGGAGGTGTGAATGGGGATGACAATTTGAACATCATCGGCGTAAAGGAAAAATTTAAGGTCGAGGTTCGTTAGGAGCTGACAAAGGGGGGTGAGATAAATATTGAATAAGGTAGATGATAAGGAGGAGCCTTGCGGGACGCCTTGAGACAGGGAGTGGAGTGAGGATTTAGCATTACCTATTTTAACAGCAAATTTCCTGTTGGATAAGTACGATTTGAACCATAGGAGGGCTACGCCTGAGATGCCTATTTCTGAAAGTCGTGAGAGGAGGAGGTTATGATTGATGGTGTCAAAGGCAGCAGATATATCAAGTAGGGCAAGCAGAAAGCATTTACCCTGGTCCATGCCTCTGATGACATGATCAGAGAGAGTGACTAGGAGGGTTTCTGTGTTGAGGTGTTTGCGAAAACCAAACTGGGTCGGGTGCAGTATATTGTTATTTTCAAGATACTCAGTGAGTTGTGAGTTTACTATACATTCCATAATCTTAGAGATGAGGGGTAGGTTTGAGATGGGGCAGAAATTGGAAGGGTCTTTGGGATCAAGAGAGGGTTTTTTAAGGAGAGGTTTGGCAACTGCCAGTTTAAGGGCATCAGGGACGGAGCCTGATGTGAGGGATGAGTTGATAATGTCGGCAATGGGTTTGGAAATGGTGTTGGGGATAGAAAGGAGGGCTTTTGTGGGGATAGTGTCTGATGGGTGACAGGCAGGTTTGAGTTTTGTGAGAACAGTTTCAATTTCCTTGGCTGAGGTGGGTTCTAGAAATTCAAACGAAGAAGTGATAGGATCTAATAGAGGGGGAGGGAAGGAAGGGGTAGAAGGTGATGGGTGATGGAATCTCAGGAGAATGTTTTAAGTTTAACATCTTAACATGGCCAAGAACTTGTAACCTTTCATTCGAAATCTACTTCCCACCTTCTCTAATTTCCTATCTTCAGGAATAACATTGCCATCTTCCCAGTCCCCTCAGCTCACAATCTTGGGGTCATCATCGACTCCCTTCTCTCCTCCTCCATACACATCCAAAACATGAATAAAACTTATTTCTTTCTCTATATCACCACCAAATCCACCCCTGCTTGATGATTGCATTACCACAACATTTATCCACTTTCTCATCCCTTTCTCTTCACTGCAACTTGCTCCTCATAGATCTTCCACTGAACCATTTATCTCCACTACTATATATTCAAAATTCAGCTCTACAACATATCTTTCTCCAATGACTATTCACCTTTCTCCATTGGATACATGTTCCCAATGGAGAAAGGTGAATAGTAGAGAGCCACAAGGAGCTGCTGTGGGACCATTGTCTTTTAATGTATTTATAAATGACCTGGAAATAGGAACAACAAGTGAGATAATCAAATATGCTGATGACACAAAATTATTCTGTTGCGCTGAGGTGAACCCTTGGGCTGAGGTGGGGTTAATGCAACCTGCAGACGAGGTCTACGGGTCCCCACCGTCAGCAGGTGGAGTGGGCTGAAGCTAGAGGTCACTGGAGTTTCACCTATACCAGCCCACGTTCCCCTCGGGTTGAGCCTTTGGGTGCTAGGGCCGCCAGACTTGGCAGGCCTCAAGGTTAGCTGGAGGTAAGAGGTTGTTCAGCTCAGAGACAGCAGCTGGTAGATGGTGTAGTTCAATCCTAGAAGGGATTCGATACGGGAACTCGGGCGCCAAGGAATGAAGTGAGACTGAAGGTGCCCAAGCAATGAAAGGCCTGAGCCTTAGCAGTCCACGTCCAGAGGATAGGGACAGAGGCGTCACTGACTAGCCAGAATCAAAGCTGGCAGCAAGTGGAAGTTGTAGCAAGCCATGGAGAACTCTGGACTCGGAAAAGTCTATAGCGTAGTCAATCATAGCAAAGGTCAGGGCATGGAGATAGCAGGCATGGTCAGGTGAAGCAATGGTCAGGGCACGGAGATAGCAGGTGTGGTCATTCGAAGCAATGGTCAGGGCATGGAGATAGCAGGCATAGTCAGGCGAAGTAGTGGTCAAGGCTTGGAGAAGGCAGGCAAGGTCAGACATAGCAATGGTCAAGGCTTGGAGAAGGCAGGCGAAGTCAGACCTAGCAATGGCTAAGGCGTGGAGAAGGCAGATGACGTCAAAAGTAGCAGTGGTCAAAACCAGGAAGTCAATCCAAACACACAGACGAGATGAGCAGGGGAGACAGGAACCAAGAACTAAGGAGAATCAGGAACACAGAGCAAGGCAGACGAGGGTAGCAAAGAGTACTCGGAGTATGAGGAGACCTGTTGCAAAGGCAACGCTATGGAGCAAGGCCTGAGCATTTATACACTGAAGGATCTGATGTCAGCATCTGGGTCCATGGCCAGGTTCCCGCCGCGGGCCCTTTAAAAGAATCACTGATGCGTGCACACCTAGGAAGGGGCGCGGTGTTGCTGGTGTCTCTCCGCGGACTGGAGGGAGCCCAAGGTCGGCGCTAGTGGCCCACCACTGCCAGTGATGGAGAGCCGGAACCTGGAGTCCATCTAAGGAGGTGAGAGGGCCTTGCCGCGGGTGGCGCGTGTAACATATTCTAAGTTTTTAAATCACAAGAGGATTGGTGAGAAATTGCAAGAGGACACTGCAAAACTGAGAGATTGGACATGCAAATGGCAAATGAAATTTAATGTGGAGAAGTGCAAAGTGATGCACTTAGGGAAGAATAACCTAAATTATGGCTATCAATGCAAGGTTCCACATTAGGAGTCACCACTCAGGAAAAGGATCTAGGTGTCATTGTTGAAAATACATTGAAATCTTCTGCTCAGTGTGCAGCAGCAGCCAAGAAAGCAAATAGAATATTAGGGATTATTAGGAAAGGATTGGAGAATAAAACAGCATATCAGAATGCCTCTGTATCGCTCTGTGGTGCAACCTCAACCTCAGTATTATGTGAAGTTCTGGTCACCACATTTCATGAAAGATATAGCAGAATTAGAAAAGGTACAGAGAAGGGCAACCAAAATGATAAAGGGGATGGAATGATTCACCTATGAGGAAAGGATAAAGTGGTTAAGGCTCTTCAGCTTGGAGAAGAGATGGCTGAGGGGAGAGATGATAGAGGTTTTAGAAAATGATGAGTGGAATGGAACGAGAAAATGTTAATGAGCTGTTTACTCTTTTGAAAAGTACAAAGACAGGGGACACACAATGAAGTTACTAGGTAATACATTTAAAACTAATAAGAGAAAATATATTTTTTTACTTAATGCATAATTAAGCTCTGGAATTTGTTGGCAGAGGTTACGGTGAAAGCTATTAGTATAGCTGTGTTTAAAAAAAGGTTTGGACAAGTTCCTGGAGGAAAAGTCCATTAACCATTATTAAGGTAGAGTTGCAGAAATCCTCTGCTTCTTCTTGGGATAAGCAGCTTGGAATCTATCTACCCCTTGGGATCCTGCCAGGTACTTGTGACCTGGATTGGCCTCTGTTGGAAACAGGCTACTGGGCTTGATGGACCTTTGGTCTGATCCAATGTGGCAAGTCTTATGTTCTTATGTAATCATTTAACTCGTCTTCTGAAATTGCTGCATTAACTCCCCCTCATTTAGTTTAAACTTCTCCTAGTCAGCTACATATGCATTTATTCTTCAGCTCCTCATTACATCTCTTCTCTTATTTTCCCTACTTGGGAGCATCATTCATCAGGCAAGCTTCTCTTACTGTATTAGTATCCTTCTCCTCCATTGCCAACTTTTGACTCAGTACTTCCACCCTGCTGCTCCATGTGCCTGGAATAGCCTCGCTGAGTAAGTGTGTCATCAGGTAACACTTAAAGCCCACCTATCTGAGGTCGCTTTTAAATCTTAGACCATGGCTCTCCCTGATCATAGCCTTGTTCACTTTAACCATATTTACTATAATAAAAGCATTTCCTAAAGCCTCTTAGTTGTCTTTACTAGATTCTAAGCTCCATAGAGCAGGGAGTGTTTCTTATGTATATATTTACAGTGCTGTGTATATCTAGTACTGCTAAAGAAACAATGAATATGGTTTGGGGTTTTATTCTTAGACTAATCTCATCTTGTAACATGCTCCTCCCTCCTTTTCTTCCAGTTGCCACACCCAACATAAGGGATGATTTTAAAAGCAGCATGTGCGCATTATATAATACGATATCTGCGTGCACATGTGCGCCGGATTATAACATCCGCGCACATATGCAGGCAGCTCGCAACTTACGCGTGCAGAGGGGGAATTTTAAAAGGCAACGTGCGGCAATGCGAGTAGGGCTTCCCCAGTTCCCTCCCAGTCTGCTCCAATTAAGGAGTGGACTGGGAGGGAACGTCCCTATACTCGTACCTAATCTTTTTACCTTTCCCCTCTCCTCTCCTCTCCTCCCCATCCCCTAACACCTTCCTGGCTATTAGATTTTTTTTTTGTTAGTTACATTACTGCTTCTTCGGAGCAGCAGTAGACTCCGTGGCTGCCAGCATGCACTTCCTCGGCCTGGTCCCGCTCCTCCCAGACCACCGCCGGCCCGCTCCTTTGTTCAGGCCCGGCACTTCGGTGTCTATCGGAGGATATGTGCGTGCCGGGCCCTTTAAAAAACGCGCGTGGAGCGTGCAGGGCCAGGCCACATGCATAATCCCTGACTTTCACATGTGCAGGCCTTTTAAAATTGGCTTGATAGTATCTACTCTCTGGCAGGCCGATACAGTACAGTGCGCTCCGACGGAGCACTGCACTGTTAGCTGCTCTTGGACGTGCGTTTCCCTTACCCCTTATTCAGTAAGGGGAGGAAAACACGCATCCAACCCGCGGCCCCTAATAGCGCCCTCAACATGCAAATGCATGTTGATGGCCCTATTAGGTATGCGTGCGGGATACAGAAAGTAAAATGTGCAGCCAAGCTGCACATTTTACTTTCAGAAATTAGCGCCGACCCAAAGGTCGGTGCTTATTTCTTCCGGCGCCGGGAAAATACACAGAAAAGCAGTAAAAACTGCTTTTCTGTGCACCCTCCGACTTAATATCATAGCGATATTAAGTCGGAGGTCCCGAAAAGTAAAAAAAGTAAAAAAAAAAAAAATTTGAATTCGGCCCGTGGCTGTCGGACTGAAAACCGGACGCTCAATTTTTCCAGCGTCCAGTTTCCGAGCCCGTGGCTGTCAGCATGTTGATGGCCCTATTAGTTATTCCCGCACGATACGATCATAGTGATATTAAGTCGGAGGCCCCAGAATTTAAAAAAAATCAAAAATTTAAAAAAAAAATAATTTAAATTGGCCAGTGGTCCGCGGGTCGGAAGACGGACGCTCAATTTAGCCGGTGTCAATTTTCCTAACCCGTGGCTGGCAGTGGACTTGAGAACCGACGCCGGAAAAATTGAGCGTCGGCTGTCAAACCTGCTGACAGCCGCCGCTCCTGACAAAAAGAGGCGCTAGGGACGCACTAGTGTCCCTAGCGCCTTGTTTTACCATGGGTCCTAATTTGCATCTTCTTGCCCCCTGAATCACGCGCACAGGAGAGCGGGCGCTCGCCCGCTCTCGCATGACTTTTACTGAATCGGCCTGATAGTGCTTTCAGGTCATGCACTACAGAGGTAGCTGCATTATGTTTTTGAATTATTGATACTGTAAAACGTATTTAGGGACCTTCATTTTCAGTTTTTATTTTATTTTTATTTTGTTAGAACAAAAATGAAATCAGGAGAAACATGAATTTTCTTCTGATTTTTCTGCTGGGTGTTACATCAAAGTCATTTTTTTCCAGCCTTTTTTTTTTGTTATAACATTGAAATTCCCAGACAAAATAAAAATTGAAAACGAAGGCCCCTAAGCATATTATAATGAAATCGGGTTACATGACTGCGTAAATCCAATTATTATGGTTATTCTGATTTTCCTAAAATTAAGTTGAGTGAGTAAATGAGACAAACCAGTTATTATAGTTAGTACAAATTTAATAAAATGGGGAATCTCATCATGCTACTCTTTGCTCCTATTCAGCGGGAGAATATAGGCCCTTCTCCCAGCGACTCAAGAGCTGTACAGCACCAGATGCAAGAATGGATGTCCAGCTTCATTAATCCTGGGCAGGACCAAGGTCAGAAATCAACTTCTATCTGCTGTCTGTGACTTATTGATCTCATTAGTACTTGATTACTAGCTTTTGGCACAATTTAGAGACTCCTTAAATAGAAAATGGACCTGGGTTATTTCATGATAAATGCCTACACATTAGAGAAATATCTGATAAACCTGAAAACAGATATGCAGGCTTTGGATTAAGCATTGCTATTATTTGTTCATTTGGCACATGGCTGTAAATCAAAGCACTTTAGAAGATTATCAAAGCGCTTTAGGAGATTAGCGATAAGTACATTAGAAATGACTAAGATGGTGGAAAAGAAAGCACAAATATTTAACCTGTTTACATCGTTCTAAGGAAATATGTAGCAGGTTTTAAAATAATTTATATAGTGACAAAATCTTAATACAAAACTGGAAAATGAATATTTCTTCAGGATCTCCAATAACATTAGGGGAAAATCTACTCTGAGCCACCAGACTTGGCAGTCATGCAGCCCAGATACTCTCTCTTTAAAGAAATAAATCTGTTTGAAACTATCAACTAGGAGAATGGTAAACCCAGAGGTTGTGGAAGATGTTGCAAAGAGCATTTGAGCCAAGAATGAAGGGTGTGCAAAAAAAAAAAAAAAAAAATACCGGAGGTAGGGACATGTAGCTTGCTTGTTTGTGTGTTTGATGTGCGGCATGGACTCGTTGGACCTTATTCAGAAAGGACTTTTCCCCATTCTGTACCTACGGAGATATCGTTATTGAATAAGGTCCGTTTTTCCAAGTTCATCTGGTAGGGAGGGAGCAATCTTCCAATTGTGAAACTGCTTCTAATCAGCTGCCACCATACTGTGAGCTCTGTAGGTACACACACACACACACACACACACACACACACACACACACACAGAGAATTGATTCTTAGACAGCAATACATCCAATGGCTATGTTTATCTAAGATAAAACTAACAGCAGAAATATGTACAAAGATTAGACAAAGTCTAGAAGAAGACAGCAGCTATCAGCTGCCGTGCTTTATTAGTCATTATCAAGCATAAACAAGGCTGGTGGCTATAAATTGTCAGATAAGGACAACCACAGAGAAAGGCCTTAGACAGCAGGGCTCAGAGTTTTCTTCCGTTTTTACTTATCTTGGCCAGCATCCAAAATGTATCTTTCTTTTATCTTTTTCCCCCTGGCATTTCCCACATTTGTGTTGCTGTTTTGCTTGTTCCTAAATCAAGCTTGACTCTGTTTCAGGCTTTGCTCCTTTTATCCTTCAAGGCACTGATGTTAATTGCGACTGTCTTTTATGAAGTCATTGTGCCCAAGGGGGTATTGTTTTAGGCCAAAGCAAAGCAGTCATTCCTGTCATCGGCAGAAGTACAGCATAATGTTTCAGAATATCACAGTATTTCTCAGTTCCATGACATTTCTTTTTTTTCAGCAGGGATGCTACAGCCATCAATGTCCAAAACGTAAGTCTTTCCTACATATGTTACTGCACTAAAGTAACCAGTTTCTCTATTACTGTCTCCCCATCTGTCTCTGACATCCATATATGGCTCCAACAGCTTTCTGAAAAATTATATCATCTGATGCAATGCACAGGAGGGCTCGTGCAATCTAGGATGGCCGACCTCCTCTGCCTATTCCATTGCTCTGTAATTTTACTTTCTATTCTATCATATGAAACATCACGAAACTACTAAATTACCTGACAGATAAGGACCTGCATTTCTGCACTTTGTAGTTATAAGATTATTCCTTTCAAAAATCTATACAACATCCCTAAAAACTTTAAAACAGGTTTGTATCCATTAAAGTGTTACAGCTTCTAAGTCCTTAAATCAAAGCTTTAACAGATAATTCTTGCAAAATTACTAGGGTAGAATAAGCTCTTCTAGAGGTAAGAGGAAAACATGTAGCTAAGGTAGCCAACTTGGAGTACCTGATAAAGAGGATGCTCGCCTCCAAAAAGAAGGACAAGTTCTTTAGCAGGAGTACAAAATGCAGGACAAAATTTGCATTGAATTTGCATATATAATTAGCAGAAATAAATTTGAATATGCAAATATATTTACAAAGATGTGATATTACAAATTATTACCATATTTTAAATAGAAATACAGCTCACCATATTGTAGAAGACTTTAACCAAGTAGGTGCAGATTACAACATATTTACAATTCAGGTACAATAATTCTTGCCCCAAAGAGATCACCATTGCTTGCTGTAGCTCCCTACCCTGACAACCTTCTTACCATCTATGGAGGTATCCTGCTCCTTCCATTCTCTTCCTCTACCCCATTTCCCCTCTCTCTCTGTTCCCCCTTCCAATCCCCTCTTTCTTATCTCCCTCTACTCTCCCACCTGTCTGTCCCTCCTTTCCCTCCCCACTACAAATACCCCTTCCCCTTGCCTTACTCCCTGCCCAGCAATAGCTCTCTCTCTCTCTTACACACACACACACATGCTCGCTCGCTCTCTCTCTTCTGCTCTGGCTCATGTACTCAATCAGCAAGGGCTTCTACCATCCCCCCCCCCCCCCAGGAGGCATCTGCAGCTTGTAAGTTGTCTCTAGATAGTGACTGTCTCATTCTTCTCCTGTTACAGTTCTTGGTACAGACCTTTTCCCTGACTCATGCCTCCTTTCCTGAGACTTAACTTGCTTTCACTTTCAGGTCCACAGTGCTTTCCCATTGCCTGCCAGGGTCTCGCACAGCCCTGCTGACTTCAGGCCCTTCCCAGGCAATGCTGCCATTTGCCTGTCCTACAATAAAATGTTTTTGTTTTTTTTTTTTATTTGGCCAGACAGGAGGGCAGGGGTACCGGACTCACAGACAGGGGCAGAGAAAGCAGGACTGCCCGGTAGAAAGAGGACCCATGACCACCCTAGCTGAGGCCAGCTGAAGGTCTTCCTACTAGCTCATTATTAGAGGAAGTCACTGGTTCTGTCAAATGGCATTTGAAAGAATGTGTAGAGTTCTTTGTGTCCTCGCCATGGAATCAGTTTTAAGCTTCTAAACAACATGTTAGGCATCCCTGATGCTCTTAAAACAAAACAAGAAGTTCCATACAGTCCTTTTCCTTAGGAAAACAATGTGAAAATAGCAAGGGAAAAGTGGGTTTACCTTCAGTGCGTCCTGCGTGTCATCCAGGCAGTACACCCGGATGCTGTACTCCAGAGACGTGCAGGATGCTGGCCCGAAGATGGCCAGCTTCAGTCGTTTGGCTGCAGATTTGGTTGTGGACTGCCCTACCAGGGCATAAGTGCTGAGAGTCTCAGTGAGAATGTGACAGGCCTCAGGATCCATCTGGATGTAACAGGGCGTGGTGAAGTTCTCCTCTCCAACCACAACCACATCCTAAAAGACAAAGGGGTTGACATGGAACAGCAGCCAGCGACTGGCACAATAAAGGCACAGTTGTCAGTGCATAATAATGGATTATTTGTGGTTTCTTACCAGCAGTAATACGTTTATATTGTCGTTGTGTGGTGCTTTGGCAGCATATATTGTATTTTAATATCACATTATAGCATTATAGATAGCCTTCAGCACCATCAGAAACACAGGAACATTTCAAACAGGCTAGATATGTATATACATACATTATTTGTGTGTGTAAGTGTGTGAAGTAGGTTGAATTTCCTTTACAGCTCTAGGACATTTTTACTAAGTACATGTTTCCAATCCACAGCACTGTTCTGTATCGGGCTTACAAGATTTCAGCAGAAAGGCATTGCTGCTGAGGATTCCCATTCAGCTCTGCACTGTAAGAAATCTAAAATACTCTGCATCAGATGGATATGTGTTAACTACAGCAGCGTGACTGGGCTGGAAGCTCACAGCGGTTGGAACAGTTTATTTAGATATTTACTGGCACTGAAAGGCCTCTGTTGCCAGCACCACCAGGATAGTCTCGTCTCAGAAGAATAGTGCTTAGGTCATGATGATGTGCTTGTGATTCTTATAACTAAGTCATATTGTCCTCTTTCGCCTCCCTGTCTGAATAGCATTCTTCTGCTAGCGACACCTGTTCCTGTACTGTAGGCAGTATCCAATATGTAGAGTCCATGACTCTTGCCCTGGAATGATGCTGAAATTCTGCCCTGGCATGGAATATTCTTCTACCTGGTGCCTGTGAAACTGCCAAGACAAACCATTGCAGGAAATGGTTAAGCAAAATGTTTCATGGTTGTTTGAGAAAAAAGGTGCCACCGTGGAACACGGATCGGGCACTGAAAGCACTTATTGCTCTGGAGAACAGCTAAACCTATGACTGACATTACGGTAAGGGAACCACAAAATCTGCCTCTTTGTTTGCTCTTTAGCAACTTGGCAGTCGTGGCCTCACCAGGTCATCCTGCCAGTGGTGTGAGTCAGGGGCTTGATGGACCCTTGGTCTGACCCAGTATGGCATGTTCTTAGGTTCTTATGTTCCAGACCCTGCCCCTGTGTCTGAGGTCAGTATACTGGTGTGTTCGTGTAGTGTACCATTCTCCGCTAGGAGAGGTTTCTGCACTACCAAAGCTCCTGCACACATGTGACATAGGAGGAGTCCCTTAACACCAGGCTGAGGGAGCAGGTGTCTCTTCTTGCAGAGGACAGTTGGTGAACCTGTTCCTCTACAGGGTCAGGGCCTGAAAGAATGGGTGTCTGAAAGGAGAGAGAAATTGCAGAGCCCAGGAGGGGCGAAGTCCTGAGTCTCCAGATGAATTGTCTGACGAAACTGCATCAGAGGAGCCCCCCCACAAAGAAGGGATTTCTTCAGAGATGGACTGCAGTGGCGAGGATTGTCTTGGGAGGTTCTAGAGCATAGAGCAGTGATGGCGAACTCTAGTCCTCAAGTGCCCTAAACAGGCCAGGTTTTCAGGATATTTATTTATTTATTTATTAGCTTTTTTTTATACCGATATTCGTGGGTACATCATGCCGGTTTACATATAACTGAAGGAGGAAAAAACAGGGAGGGGGGAGGGGAGCAGCTAGGAAGTAAGAAGGATCGAGTAAAGGGGTAAAAAAAAAGGACAGATGGAAATAATATAGGAACATTACCTGACGGGGAACAAGGTACAGAGGTGAATGAACCATCCGATAAGCACTATATACAACATTGCAAATTATATCCACAATGAATATGCATGAGGCATTGCATGGAAATCTTTCTCATGCATATTCATTGTAGATATCCTGAAAACCCGGCTTGTTTGTGGCACTCAAGGACTGGAGTTTGCCATCACTATTCTAGAGAGAAGCAACCTGTCCCAGGAAAGTCCCCAGGAGTCTGACTGACTAAACCCAGTAACCACGAGTAACTTTTAAAATAGACCTCAAAGGCTCTTCCCCCCCCCCCCCGCCAACCTCTCATGAAGGAATCTTGGGAGGCCTTGCATGGAATGAGTGCTCTCACTAACTTAAAGGAAAGCTTTATTTATTTATTTAAGTTTTATATACCGTCGTTCGGTTTCGCCATGACAACGGTTTACAAAAATACGATGGTTTACAAAATTATGATGGTTAACAAGGTTTCTGAAACAGGTTCAAATGAATGTTAACATAGAAAGACATCAGTTTGCAAAGATTATTTGTTTAAGTGTATAATTAGTGCTAGCACTAAGGATTGCACTAAGGGGTGCACAAAGGGGAGTGCCCCTTTGTCGCACCCCTTTGGCGCGCAACGCATAGCGTGCGACGCCTGGTGGTTTTGCTCCATTTAACGGTCCGGCGCTGGTGGCAATTATGTCGGGGGGGGGGGGGGGGTCTCCCGATCGTGGTCTTCTCTTCCCTTTTAATTCCTCAGGCTCCTGTCTTTTATTTTTTCCTTTTCAGGTGTTGCAGGGCACCTGGTGGTGGGTGGGTTTCTTTTATGTAACTTATTAATACTTCAAAAGTGCACACATTCCTGTGCTAATTAATCATTTTCCCGCCAAGTCATTAGATTTGAAAATTCTTTTGGCAGCTCCCTTGCTATTCTTCTTCTGAAACCCTGGAAGCAGACTCATAGATCACAGCACATGGAATGGTGTCTGATTGATTCTTGCAGTGGTTGTATGTGCATGTGTCTGTATATGATATCATCTGTGACATCATAGCCAATGTGGACCAACCAGATCTAGCAAGTGTAAAGTAACCTGTGTCCATCTGACTAATGTGACTGCTTCAGAAAGGACAGGAGAGCTGTTTAAAATAGTGTCTCAAGCTTGTCCTGGAGCAACCCCCTAGCCTGTCTGATTTTCAGGATACCCACAATGAATAAGCATGAAACAGATTTGCATGCAATGTAGGCAGTGTGCATTCAAATATCTCACGCATATTCATTATGGATACCCTGAAAACCAGACTGGCTAGGGCATGAATTCACAAACTTGTCTCATGGGGATCCTACAGACAAATCAGGTTTTCAGGATTTCTGTAATGAATATACAGGAGATGACTTATCTCTTCAACATATACAAATATATTTTACATATATTCATTATGGATATCTTGAAAACCTGTTTGTGGGGATCCCAGGACAGGTTTGGAAAGCCCAGGGTTAGGGGGCTACTCTAGGACCAGCTTGAGAAACACTGATTTAAAGGATTTCAAAATGAATAATTTAGTGTAATTTTGATAAAGAATGAGGTCTACTCCTTGCCATGCGTACTTGACGAGACACAGAGGGACAATTTCTTTAAAAAAAATAAAATAAAATAAAATAAATCTTTGTAATCATAATAGCAGCTGCTCCTTGGGAAGATGATTCAGTGTGACAGGGATGAAGCAGGCTGATGTCTGGGTTGAATTACAACAGGAGAGAGGAGCAGAGGATGCATGTTCCGCTGAAGCCTCTGCCACTGATTGAGCCACAGCGTGACTGCTGACTGACGGGATGTTTATAGCAGCGTGGAGGCTTCCATCTAGCAAAGGCACTGGGTTCTGCAGAAACCCTGAAAAGCTGACTCAGATGGATATGCCCTTATTCCATCTTGTCATCCAAGGAAGCTGAGGTGTCCAGGCAACTCCTGCTTAGGCCAATGCAGGAGTGGCACAAAACACGTCACTTTGAATTATGTACAACTTTGTATAGAAAATTTGAAATGCATACAATTGAAATGTAGATTATTTTTTCCTTAGCAGCATGCTTTTCTTAATCTATGATTTGGACCACACAAAAAGAACCCTCCTCCCCTTGAAATTTTTATATGTGCACAAATTTGGTAATTGGATTCCTGTATAACTTTGGAAAAACACAACATTTTGGAGCACTGTGGTTTGAGCATAAAAACTATGCACATTTCCTTTGCTAATACTTGCACATGGCAGTACAATGATGAAAGCATGCCTGTATTTTAAAGAATGTTGATACTATTTGCAAAATCTGTGAAGGATGAAAATTTTACAGAACTCCAATGACCACAGACATATATCAAAATAAAACCAGTACAAGAGCCGACTGTTGTAATGTATTATTATTAATTATTATTATTATTATTAATGTTGTAATGAGGCGACTGTTTTAATGTATTTCCGCCCTGGAGGCGTCTGTTCAGTTCCTTGTAAACCGGTGCGATATGTATTCTTTACAGGAACATCGGTATATAAAAATTAAAAATAAATAAATAAATAAATAAATAAGAGCCAGGTACAAACTGATACACAGGCCGTAGTGGCTGTGTGGCACGCTGCCATGTGGGAGATATGGCCTTGATTCTCAAGTCTGACTTCTGTCTCACAGGGTGGCTGGGGTTGGGGTGGGACTGTTGGGCATTCCACAACAGTGACATCTAGTGGTGAGACTTAGGGTGTATGCGTGCTGGATTTGGTGGCAGAACCACAATCTGTGGGCCCCCACAGATTGTGGGGGCCCACAGATTGTGGGCCCCCACAATCTGTGGGGGCCCACTCCATTTAGCTGGGCTAAATGGAATGGGAAAGAGGGTTAAATATTAGGGGAAAAAAACCTCTACTGATTGAAAATGAAAGCTTATGGCGTTAAAGTCCAGTAAGGGGTTGATTTTAATAGAGCTAGTAAACCATCGAGTGAAGGAAACTACTGGGCTAGACCCCCATTACATAAATCACCAATTATTTGGTGATTTGTGAACCCAACTGTGCTAGAAAAGGAAGACAAAGATTTCATACCTAACAAATGAAATTAAAATGCAGAAGCTAAAACTTCCAGAAGGGTAGCTATGTTCGGCTGTAGTAGCAATAAATGACAGAGACTTGTAGCACCTTATAGACTAACAGATTTAAGTTTATGCCTTAATCTATGCTACATATTTAATTGAACAATTTATAGATCGCCTTTCCAGAAAACTGCTCAAGGCAAGATTCAATAAGCCTAAAACCTATAGGATAATATAATTAATCATCAATAGACATAAAACATAATTAGCAAACAGCACAACATAATCAAGGCAGAATAAAACAAGTAGCAAAAGCAGTAAATATAGAATAAGGCATAAATCATAAAATCCATCAATATATTTTAAAGCCCCAAGTAAATCAATAAAAAAACCCACACAAATAATAATATCAACCAAATTCAGGGGCAGAGAAGGCCATGTTTTTACTCAATGAATTCCACTGGTTACCAGTGGTTTCTCAGGTACAGTTGAAGCTTCTGTCTTTAACAAGCTATTAATGTATTAATTAACATGCTTTTCCAAACAACTGTAAGCTGAAAATAGCATACATAAGATTATAATTTCAGAAGGGACCTCTGAAGTGGAACAAGAACTAAATTTGGTTGCTCTGTGGCATGCTAGTGCTTGACTTGTCCACTAGGTGTCAGCATATGCCTCAAACTGAACAGACACCCAGGCATCTGACAAAGAGAATGATTTTTCTTCAGAATTTATTTTTTAATTCCTTTGTGGAATGCTAATTTTTTTTATTCATTTATTTTTATAAAAGAAAAAAAAAAAAAAAAGAGTCTGAATAGAACCAAGCTATTCAAGAATCTCAAAATGAGTTAAACATGGTGACTTTGAAAGGGGGAGGTGAGATCCCTCTGAAAACTAACTGGCAAATGAGGACGTAATGCTCACACAAAGCCTTCCTTTAATAACATTACAACCATGGGGAGCAGTTTCTCTCTATTTAACATGTACGTGAGCGATGCAGAGGTTTTCCACAGGGCACAGAATATCCTAATTAAATAATATCCAAAGAGAGCCTCCTTGCAGGGCAAACACCATTCAGGAAAGCTGTCAGGCTCTGGCACTCACAGCGTACGGGCCTTATACTGCTTCTTTCCTGATCTCTCTCCTGTCTAGAAAATGACAAATATTTCTGCATTTTTTTCAGGTTAAATGCAGATATTTTTTTTTCCTTTTCAGCTGTCAGATGTGTGAGTCAATATAACACTCTTGTATGAAGTGACAGATTTTTAACAGGTTTAGCAAAGCAAGCCAAGGCACAGCATGGATATAAGTTGAACTGATGAATATAGCTTTGGTGAGGAGAAGCTAAAAATGGCAGAGGATAGGAGAGCACCCGATGCATTTGCCTACACTTTCTCATGGAGCAAAGTTTAACCGTACAATGGTTGGGAAAGAGCCTTTTGCATCTTGTAGTCCCCTCTCAGTGACATTGATAGGGGGGGTCTATTTGTCCTCTATCCTCTGCTGAACTCTACCTCCCTATTCCCCCAAAACCAGTTTTTTGCCTTTTTCCCATCTGCTGGGAGAGTTTTGCATTTCTGGATCCTCCCCAGTTGGTTTGCCAGTCCCCCTTGTTTTGGGATTGGTCCAGCTCCCCCCCTATATAAAGGGGATTGAGGCCGAGGAAGGTGTGGTTGGGATGTAGTTTTTGGTTTGAGGCAGATGGCTCTGTTCTTGTCAATCCCAGTAGGCCTCCTGTCTGCACCCTTGGGATAAACAAGGGAGATTTCTGAGGAGTGGGTTTTGACATTTGAGGAGCTGATTTGTTTTTTTGACCTGTTCCCAGTTCAGGAGGGCAACTCCCCCCTCCCCCGCCTGAGGGGACAGGATTGGGTGCTGTTTGAACTCCTGCCAGTCAAGATGGGGGGGGGGGGGGGGGTCTGCAGTTGCCCAAGGTGCTACTTTACCCTGTGTCCAGCAAATGTGTGTGGGGGGGGGGGGGGGGGGGACTGTAGTGACCTAGGAGAAGGAGTAAGAACTTCGTTTTTTTGCAGAAGCTTTTGTGCCATATTTTTTGAAGGAGGGAGTTTCTTTTTCCACCGCCCTGCCTTCTTCTGGTAAGGAGAAGAGCATTTTCTCATCGCTGGGAAGAAGCTTTAGAGACCTGAACACTGATGCTAAGGCTGAGCCTGGAGGGAGAGACTTTGCTGCTTGGAGCTACCATCCTGTTCTCTCTTTTTGATGATTTCACCTTTTTTGCCTGGAATCCATTTTTTTTAAAGTTGCAGTAAACTATATTTTGTTGAGCCCCACTCAGAGTGTCTGCCTGCTTCATTTGTATTCCAGCAGAAGAACCAGCCTGCTGAGCTGAAGAGATCTGCCTAGGCGAGTACAAACTGGAGAGAGACTGGCTGTGAGAGACAGTACAGGGTGCCTACCCCCAGGAGCTTGTCCTCCTCCCCTCTGGTTGAATCTCGGCCCCCTTGGCGGTTTCCTGCAGTCTTGTGGATGGTACGAATGAGAGAGAAGAGTTATCCAGGAGAAACTGGCCCCTGGGACTTCTGCTGTGAACCCTTGTATTAAGGACCTCTAAACCAAGAGGGGGTTATACATAAATTATATTTAATTCAGTAATTCAATTTAAAATCATATGTACTGTATATCAAGGAGAAAACCCCCCCATCTCACCATGATATTAGGAGGCCTAACTTGCAGGACACAAGTTGCTCATTGCTTTGCTGATATTATGGGATAGGGCCTTCACCACCATAGAAAATATGGGAGAGAGCTAAATGTTCCTTCTCAGCCAACAGTGATGAACGTTTCCATGGAAGACAACTTTGTTTTGGGATGCGTGGGATGAATATCAAGGACCCTCAGTCTAGAAATATCTAGAGGGATTCATTGAGCTAGATGAGGTTTTATACAGGACAGATCAAAGGAAAATGGTAAATTTTGAACCTGAGGGATGGTCATTCTGGAAAAGCCTTTATCCAGAGAGCTCCAGCTGTGCTTCTGCACGCTGTTTACACGGTTATGGGTTGGCAAAGGAGAACTGTTATTTTGTTGACCAAGATATGAAAAAAGATCCCCCAAATCTTTTCTTTACTCTGCGGAGAGATGAAGCAACAGCAGTTTGGAAAGCTATGGCTCTGCGTTCATGGGCGGGAAAGGGTGAATGGTTCAGGCTAACTAGGAGATGCTGCCAGGATTCTGGGAAAGTAATTCAGCTTCTACAACTGACCGCCCTCACTAATGACCGCAAAAGCTTTGCATATAATTTCAGGCATGCTGCAGTGGCAGCTCAGGATATGCTACTTTTTTTTTTTACATATTTAACACACAATAGAAATGACAATGAATTCATTTTTATGTAGCATGTGCATAACATAATATTAAACCTACACTTAAATAAGACCACACTGGCACACTACAAAAGTGAGTACTGAAGGACTAGAGCAGTGGTTCTCAATTCAGTCCTCAGCACCAGCCTAGCTGGCTTGGTTTTCAGGTTTTCCCCTTCATGAAAATGCTGCGGATAGACTGCAGGTGCATAATTTGCATCTAAAACTCGAGTCGGTATGCACAAATATTTCTCGGGCATATTCGTTAAGGATACATTGAAAATAGGATCTCGTAGGACGCGCTCTCGAGGACTGGGTTGAGAACCACTGGCCAACAAACATGGCGATAACTTCTATTGCTTCAGCAATGAAATCCAGACTTCTCCTGTTCAGGCGCTCTTTAAGCGTACTCAATAGTAAACCATGAGTGCCTTCCTGCATCATCTTATGCCAGATTACAGAACACAGGGGGGCCTTAACATGCCATAGGTTGGGATACTGGTGGTAGCGCTGATAACTCACCTCCCACTGCCCCTGAGTTGATTGGTTCTTCAGCTGGGTCTTCCAGTTCTCTGTGCTGGACTCTGCACAGTGGTGCAAGGTGAGAATGACCGGCCGAGTCAGTAGCGCACCAGGAGGCCCACAGCTCACCACGGGGGTCAGAAGAGCTTGACTGTCTTCCACCGGTGGCCTGGCGGAAATATGGAAAGAAGTTGTTGAACGCTCCATCCCAATGCAGCACATCAACCAATATGCATGGTTGTTTTCTCGAGGATGCTTGTCAAAAAGCTTTCGCAAGCGTTCCACATTCCGCTTTACTGCTTACCTTGCCGTGCGCTTCGTGTGATTTGATGACAGCTGCAGCGTGACAGCTAAAGAGCCTGTGGGACTCAGTGGGCTGTCAATCACAGTCACGGTGGGTCCCTGCTTCCAGGAATGGGCGGCTATGCCCCGTTTCTTCCAGGGCTGATAGGACAGCACCAGAGGGAAAGAGGCAGCAAATGCACATTGCTGGAAGGTAGGGACAGCTGCAGGGGTAATTGACAGTCACCTGAGCTATGTGGGCTCCTTAGCTCTCTTTCTCAGAAAATTGCTTGAATAGGGCATTTTGGCTAATTATTTGTTTAGTCATTATTTGGCAGCATGTGGCTGCATAATTATTTTTAACGGCAGTCCCATTGCTAATTTTTACAGGAGCCTTGGTGCAGTGGTACAGCCGCCTCCCAGGAGAAGAAAAGAGGCCAGCGTCCCACACATTAGTCACACAAGATGGTGTGTATTACAGCAGAATACGGCTTCTGTAGCAAACACTGTACACGATGCATACTAAAGCTCATTGTTTTGCTTTGCTAGAGAAACCGATTTGTGAAAAAAGAGGAACCACAGTATGTGCTACATTCAGCAATACATTTACCAGTGAGGTGTCAGTCCACCCAAAGAAGGAACAAATATGCTTTTACAGCTGCAGTAATATAAGGCTGCTGAGAAACCTCTAAGACTGGTTGCCACTCCACAGAGTTGTAGCTCTGATTGCATCGCACTCCCTCCCCCCCCCAAAAAAAAGTAGAACTACAACTCCAAGCATGCAATGCAGCAAAACAAGAACTTGATCAGTCTTTTTGGGTTCATCTGGGGGAAGTGACAGCCCTAACCCTAAGCCAAGTGAATCCACTTTTCCCCAAATACTGTGACTACTTGATTTCTTCAGGTACCCTTAGTTCATGCTGAAAGGGAGTCATTAAAACTTTCCTCAGCCCCTCAAGAATGGGAAGGAATGAGTCACAGCACGTTTTTATCCTTCCTCAAAATTAAAAAAAAAAAAAAAAAAAAGCAAGCATACAGGCTCCCACATTTCCATAAACTTTGAATAAGGAGATTCACAAAGGCCTGGATCACTGAAGGCAGTGGGTTGGGACTCTGTACTGAAAGGACCAGGTTATAGCCATGGTGAAGACCTAGGTTTAACATTCACCTACTCTTTATAAAAACAAACAAAAAAAAACCCCCTCATGCATTGGGAAAACTGTTTCCAAAGCAAGAAAAATAATTTAAAAAATATATACTGCGGAGTGAGTGTGTGTGTGAGTGAGTGTGTGTGTGTGAGTGAGTGTGTGTGTGAGTGAGTAGCTACAAATGTAAATTGAACCCAGGAGGGGGGGGGGAACAAAATAAAGGAAAGAAAATCAGAAATACCAAGGTGCTTTTAAGTCAGAAACATTTGGAAGGGATCTCTTGGAAACAAAAAAAAGAAAGTGTGTAAGAGCATTCTCTGTGCCAGACAGGGGTTAACCAGCATCCCTTGGAATCTGTGTGCTGCGTGGCTGCGGCTCTACCAGCCTTTCCAGCAACTGAAAACGCCCAGTGGCAATTGGAAGCTCTTAGATGTATTTTTGAGTTTTGTTTCTCCCTGCGTTTCACGTGTGCTAGTAAAGAACTGTACGCTTTCAACCCCATCCCCCCAATTCATCCCCTTGATGCTGCCTTTCTGTTAGCAGTTTTATGCATTTAATGGTGTTATTCATTCGAGTGGGTCCCACTGTAATAAAGTCAACGGTTTCTATTAAGGCAGTTATGACCTCTCTGCTTCTCCCTGCCATCTAGGCTGCTGGAGACGGAGCTGCTTGAGATATCCCCCTCTCCTTGTTGTGACAGGCACAGATTTCTCTAAGTGGGGGATCGGGGGAGGAGCAAAAACAACCAAGCTTTGCAGGAGAGCAGGAGTGAAAAACATTCACTGTGCTAGGAACCAAATGGCAAGAACAAGGACGAAGTATTCAGGTAGAGATGAAAAAAAAAAAAAAAGGACCACATGCTTCTGAAAAACTGAAACTCAATATTTCCCATGCTGTTTTATTTAGACTGAAGCATAGTTCTTCTTTATACCCTTAAGTGCTGTGTTTTATAGCCTGGGTCAATTTGCGCACAAGAGAAACTTTTTACTGTGGGATTAAACACTCTTCCCTTTCAAAGCCCTTCCTGTGGGCAGGCTGCTGAGGTAGCATGCAAAGACAGGAGCGGAAGGAGTCGGGTAGTCCTCTGCAGTGGTTGCTTTGCAGTGGTGTAGTCTGTGCCACCATCAGGGAAGGGTAAACCAACTCAGATTTAGCTGTATTCAAACCAATAGCAGTATCAAGTGGGCACAGATTATCCCAGCTATGATCTCCTTTTATGCATCTCTCCAAGTCAGTTTGGTCTGTCTATCCAAAATTCAAGACAACCACGATTTGGCTTGGGCTGTGATTGTGACCTAGTTTATGAGCCTTCAAGAGTCTGACATCTCAAGCAGACTTCTTGGCCCCTGGCTCCTCACATGATAAGCTATTTGAATATGAGCCAGGTCACATAAAAAAAATGGAGCTAGGCAATAGTGATGAGCAGAGGAACAATTTTCAATTTGGTTTGCTCATTCATTTTGAGGGGATCTCCATTCTGTTCATTAGTTTAAAACAAAAAAAAAAATGTTTCAGGTATTTGTTCATTCGTTTACTATGAAACCCTATTTTGGGCTCCAAAATTTGGGTTTTCTCATCATTTCTAATAAAACTGATGAGTTGACATCATCAGAAGGGTGAAGGCATGGCAACGCATGAAAACTATATTAACATGGCACCAGATGTGGCATGAATAGCTTAAGATACCATAAAGGGGCAAACAGGTACCAGCAGTGGCAGAAGTTCTCCAAAGCACCATCAGAGGAGTAAAACAAAAGCAAGAGGGGGAGGGGGAAACACCCCAAGGTTTCAAAAGAGGGCACCAAAAATAATGGTATGAACCCTTGAAGACAGCATGAGAGGCAAAGTGGCAACAAGAGTGGCATCAACATCCTAAGGCACTATGAAGGGGGAACAAAGCAAAAAAGGTAGCAGGAAAAATTCCAAAGAACTCATAAAGGGACAAAGCAAAACAAAGAGTGGCATCAACATATCAAGACACCATGAGAGGGGTAAAGCAGCTTTCTACAGTGGCAAGAATACACCAAGGTGTAGAGTGGGATATGGCAGCAAGGCTGAGTGGCAGAATGACCCCCAACTTGTGTAGCGTGAGGGGTGTAGCAACAAGGGAGAGTAGTATGGAAGATGTCTGTATTTCTGTTGAAGCACTTGCCACTTGTCAGATTGAGTACAAGAGAATGATTTGTTATCAGTATCACTTTTGTGACATACCCTAATTGAAACTGATCTTGATGCTGAGTGGAATTTTGGATTTCTTGTGAAATTTGCTTTTGGATTGAAACTTTTGTCAGAATCAAAACATGTAAATGGCTTTCCTTGTAATTTGTGAGGATTGCTTAGCTTTATTAAGAAAGTTTTTCCATATTCTGTAGCTTAACACATTCTTTTCCCTTTGGTGATTTTCTAGTGTTTTATTAGTTCCTTCTTCCTAGTGAAATCTTTCCCACACTCAGAACATGTCAAAGGTTTCTCCGGTGCATCTTTTTTATCTTGAGCCTGCATTTCTTCTTTCTGTTTGAGGGTTTTTGGGGACAACACACTCCAGTATAACTAAGAAAGAAGAAGAATGGGAGAACTAGGCTTGGATCCTAGAGATATACAACAAAACAGTAAGGTAGAGAACCAGAAAAGAGGTGGGTTGGGAGGAGAAACTTGTATTTTTTTTTCTTTTTTGGGGGACAAAACACCTCAGTATAACCAACAAAGAAAGACAGTGCGAGATCTAGGCTGTGATATTAGAGGGGGAACAACAAAATGAAGAACCGGAAAAAAGGTGGGGTGGGAAGAGAAACTTGTATTTTTTTCCTTTCTGTTATCACATGTTTTTTTCTGGGGACAAAATATCCTAGTATAACTAATAAACAACAGAGTGGGAGAACCAGGCTGAGATCCAAACAACAAGCAGCACAGAGGCATCAAAACTTCCATGCTGGTACATAATAGGCAAGGCAGGTAGTCAGAGTGGTAGCAGCAAGACCACTAAGGTAGTACATAAGGGGCATGTACAGCCCCTTATGTACTATTTTAGTGTTCTTATGCAGCAGCAAGACCCTTAAGGTGATATATAAGGGGCATGGAAGGTTGCCATGGTGGCAAAAAGACCACTAAGATGGTACTTTCTGGGTCATGGCAGGTTGCACAGCAATAGCAGAAGGACCTCTTAAAAGTACATGGCCTTCATTGACGTCGGGTGTGGCTCAGTGAAAGCCATGTACTTTTAAGTAAGCAGAATTGAATGGAAGAAAATGCACTTGGTGTGGTTCAATGAAGGTTATATACTTTTAAAGAAAGCAAGAGCTGATTGAAGAAAAAAATACAAGGATGTGGCTCAATGAAGGCTATGCGTTTTGGAAGAAAAAAAATGTTTGAAACAACAAATACATCAGTGTACATAACATTGAGGATTACAATTAGAAGATCAACGTTGGAATTGGATGGACTTCCATAGTAGTATTTGGGTGGTTGTATGTTATATTAAGGCAACAGCAAATGTGCTTGAGATTGGGATAGGTTTTTACGAGAGTGATGGATGTATGAATGTGTGTGAAAGAGATACAAATGAGAAAAAATGGGGATGTTATGTGAGAGGTAAAAATTATAGATATATTTGAAATATGTTGATGGTTCAAACAGTATAAAGAGTTTTGCATAAATAAAAAAACATTTCAAAATACATACTTAATGGAAATAAAGGTATGTTTGAGAATTGAAAAATTGACATTAGTATGTTTAAAGATATGAGCATTAGTAGATAGACTGTCCATATTTATTTATTTATTTATTTAAGACTTTTTTAATATCGACATTCATGATAAAATCATATCAAATCGGTTTACATGGAACAGGGGTATTATAACAATAACGAAGATGCAAAAGTTACAATGAACAGGGGTAATGGAACTTGGGAGGAGAAGAAACCAGAAGTGGAAAGGTAACTCGGTAGCTATAACAAGATAATTGTAATGTCTGAAATAGCGTGTACTGAATAGACAGCCTTAGTATGTGATCTGTGGCATAGCTGATGCAGGCCTAGGTGAGAGGAAGGCTTGTTGAAACAGCCAGGTTTTAAGTTTTTTCCTGAATGTCAACAGACAAGGGTCCTGTCTGAGATTGGGAGGGATGGCATTCCAGATGGCTGGTCCCGCTGTCGAGAAGGCCATTCTCTGGTGGTTGTCAGATGGGTGGATTTGGTGGAAGGGGTGTGCAGAGTAGAGATGTGAATCGTGTCATCGATCGTCTTAACGATCGATTTCGGCTGGGAGGAGGAGGGAATCGTATCGTCGCCGTTTGGGTTTTTAAAATATCGTTAAAATCATGAAAATCGTGAACCGGCACACTAAAACACCCTAAAACCCACCCCGACCCTTTAAAATAAATTCCCCACCCTCCCGAACCCCCCCCCAATGCCCTAAATTACCTGGGGTCCAGCGGAGGTCCGGAACGACCTCCTGCAGTCGAATCGTGTTGTCTTTGGCCGGCGCCATTTTCAAAATGGCGGTGCAAAATGGCGCCGGCCGTAGACAAAACGATTCGACTGCAGGAGGTCGTTCCGGACCCCCCTGGACTTTTGGCAAGTCTTGTGGGGGTCAGGAGGCCCCCCCAAGCTGGCCAAAAGTCCCTGGGGGTCCAGCGGGGGTCCGGGAGCGATCTCCTGCCGCGAATCGTTTTCCGTACGGAAAATGGTGCCGGCAGGAGATCGACTGCAGGAGGTCGTTCCGGACCCCGCTGGACTTTTGGCAAGTCTTGTGGGGGTCAGGAGGCCCCCCCAAGCTGGCCAAAAGTCCAGCGGGGGTCCGGAACGACCTCCTGCAGTCGATCTCCTGCCGGCGCCATTTTTCGTATGGAAAAACGATTCACGGCAGGAGATCGCTCCCGGACCCCCGCTGGACCCCCAGGGACTTTTGCCAGCTTGGGGGGGCCTCCTGACCCCCACAAGACTTGCCAAAAGTCCAGCGGGGGTCCGGAACGACCTCCTGCAGTCGAATTATGTTGTCTACGGCCGGCGCCATTTTGCGCCGCCATTTTGAAAATGGTGCCGGCTGAAGACAACACGATTCGACTGCAGGAGGTCGTTCCGGACCCCCGCTGGACCCCAGGTAATTTAAGGCATTTGGGGGGGTTCGGGAGGGTGGGGGATTTATTTTAAAGGGTCGGGGTGGGTTTTAGGGTGTTTTAGTGTGCCGGTTTTCCCGCCCTCCCCCTCCCCCTTCCCCCGATTTACAATTTTTTGACGATAAATCGGGGGAATTGTTATTGTATCGCGGCTCTAACGATTTTTGACGATTTAAAATATATCGGACGATATTTTAAATCATCAAAAAACGATTCACATCCCTAGTGCAGAGATCCTTTGTAAGCTTTCCTGATAGGTCTTGAAGAAGTGTGGTGTCTGAGTGGGAGTTGCAGGTCGATGGGGACCTGGTGGTGAATGGTTTTATGGATGATGATAAGGGATTTGTGAAGGATTCTGAAGCTTATTGGAAGCCAATGCAGATCTCTGAGGATGGGTGTGATATGCTCTCTTCTGTTGGTGTTTGTCAGTATTCTAGCGGCCGCATTTTGGAGCATCTGAAGGGGTTTAGTGGAGGAGGCAGGAAGACCAAGCAGAATGGAGTTGCAATAGTCAATCTTGGAGAAGAGAATGGCCTGGAGAACTGATCTGAAGTCTTGGAAGTGCAGAAGAGGTTTAAGTCTTTTTAATACCTGTAGTTTATCGAAGCAGTCCTTGGTAGTGTGATTAAGTTCAGATGATTGTCAATTATTACTCCCAGGTCTCTTGCTTGAGTGATTAGAGTGTTGGGTTGAGTCTGCTGAAGGATATCGCTGCTTTCAGGTGATATGAGGAGGAGTTCCGTCTTGGCAGAATTAAGTATCAAATTTAGGCTGGTGAGGAGGAGGTTGATAGACTGGAGGCAGTTGTCCCAGAACTTAAGTGTTTTAGTAAGGGATTCAGTTATAGGGATCAGAATTTGCACATCATCGGCGTATAGATAGTGTTTCAGTTTTAGGTTTGTTAGCAGTTGGCAGAGGGGAAGGAGGTAGATGTTGAAGAGTGTGGGAGACAGCGAGGAGCCCTGAGGTACTCTAGTGAAGAACTGACGCGAGGGGACTCTTTGTTGTTGACTTTGACTTTAAATCCTCTACTACTGAGAAAGGAGTCGAACCATCTAAGGGTTGTTCCTGTTATCCCTATGTCGGATAGTCGATTTAGGAGGATGGAGTGGTTCACCATGTCAAAAGCTGCCGAGATGTCGAGGAGCACTAGCAGGAAGGCGTGCCCTTTGTCTAGGCCCATGATGATGTGGTCTGTGAGGGAGATGAGGAGTGTTTCGGTGCTTAGCATTTTGCGGAATCCATACTGGGAGGGGTGGAGTATTTTGGGGTCTTCAAGATAATCCGAGAGTTGAGCATTAACTAATTTTTCCATGATCTTAGCGACAAAAGGCAGATTGGTGATAGAGTGGAAATTGTTCGGGTTCCTAGGGTCTAAGTTCGATTTCTTAAGCAGGGGTTTGAGGGCAGTGTGTTTTAGAGCATCTGGGAAGATTCCTTGTGAAAGAGAGCAGTTTATGATGTCAGCCAGAAACTTGGAGATGGTGTCTGGCACCAATAGGAGTAGTTTAGTCGGGATTTGGTCGGAATGATGAGTAGAGGGTTTCATTCTCTTTAGTATGGTTTCAATCTCCATGGCGGATGTGGGTTCAAATGATTAAAGTGATGCTCCCGTATTTGAGAAGGAAGAGAGGGAGATGGGAGAAGATGTAGAGCTGGGGGTAGGCGTGTTAGGAGGTTGGAGATTTTGCTCTGGAAGAAAGATGCCAGATCATTGGCTTTAGATTGTGCTTGGTCGTCCAGGATGGACGGGGTGGTGGTTTTTGTGAGTTCAGAAACGTAGGAGAACAGGGCCTTAGCGTCAAATACGAGATCGTGAATTCTGAGAGTGTAAAAGTCTCTTTTTGTTCGTAGTGTTGCGTTCCTGTACAAGTGGAGGGTGGATTTGTAGGCAGCTAGTGTACTGGGGCAGGGGGCCTTGCACCATTTGTTTTCTTTATGTCTAAGGTCTTGCTTAAGTTTTCGGAGATCATTGGAGAACCAGGGTTGTTTATTTTTTAAAGCTGGACTGATTTTTTTGGTAGCCAGTGGGCATAATTTATTAGCTACCATTTCTGTGATGCTGTACCATGAGGTTAGGGCCGAGTTCGGGTTTGAGATGTCTAGGTTAGGAAGTTCTTTGGCTAGGTGTTCGCTGAGGACATCTGAAGTGCATGTTCTTCTGTAGTGAATTTTAGATTGGAGAGGTTGAGATGACTGACTTTCTTTCATCTTGAGGGTGGTGGAGATTAGAGAATGGTCAGACCAGGGAACTGGGACGCATTTGGGAGGTGTGGTGTGTGTGAAACCAGAATTAATGAAAATAAGGTCTAGAGTGTGGCCTGCTTTATGAGTGGGCTTGTTGATAATTTGCTTGAAGCCCATGGCCTTGAGGGAGGTGAGAAATGCTTTGCAGTTGGTTGAGAATGGGGTTGAATCAATGGTTGAAATCCCCTAAGATGATAGCTGGGGAATCCAAGTTTAAATACTTCGCTATGGTTTCTACCATAGGGGAGGCATCTGAATCTAAAAGACCTGGTGGAGCATATATGAGTAGAATTTGCAGCGAGTTTTATTTGAATAAGCCTACTTCTAGTTTAGATGTGGCCTTGGTTGTTTGTAGGGTTAGCTTCAACTCTTTTTTGGCAGCTAAGAGAAGGCCTCCACCTCTTTTTTTTCAGTCTGGGAAGTGAGAAGAAATCATAAAGATGAGTAGGTAGCCGATTTATCAAGATTATTTCTGTAGGTTTGAGCCAGGTTTCCGTTATAGCACAGATGTCTGGCTTTGAGTCGAGGAGAAGATCATTGAGAATATGAGATTTCTTTGTGAGAGATTGTGCATTGAAGAGAGTCAATGAAAATAGGGCAAGACCTAGTAGTTGAGTAATGGGAGAGATCATGATTGGGATAAGGGTTATGTTGGAGCATGTCTGGTAATGCGTGGGTGATTTTCCAATGTTGATGAGACTGTGGTGTAGGATAGGGATTGGGTAGCCTTGTGTCATGCTTTTGTTGTGGATTAGCGTAGCTGAATCGTGTGTTGAGTGAAAGTCCATCTGCTGGAAAGCTGGGAAGTGGATGAATGCTGAGTGAGGATCCGTCTGATAGAATACTGAGTGAGGGTCTGTTGCTGAGAGTGAATCTGTTTGTGAGAAAGCTGTATATATAGATTTACTGTATTTTATATAAATATATAATTTTATATATACTGTATTTTATATAAATATACTATATATTTGTATATATAGATTTACTGGTAAAAGAATGTGCCAGATATATTTTTCTTGAAATTTTACCATTAAAATTGCCTTGAAATCACTTAGGGGCAGATTTTAAAAGCCCTTCGCACGTAAATTCAGCTGGATTTACACGCACAGGGGGTTTAAGCACGCTGAGCCTATTTTGCATAGGCCTGGCGACGCGTGCAAGCCCCAGGACATGCGTATGTCCCGGGGCTTGAAAAAAGGGGTGGGAGCAGTCTGGGGCGGGGCAGGGGCATGGCCAGAGGCTCCCTAGGGCCTCTAGACCGGGGGATCACTTGCTGGCACTTGGCTGGCAGGCGGAACTTGAAAAATAAAGGTCAGGGTGGGTTTAGGTAGGGCTGGGGGGCTGGTTAGGTAGGGGAAGGGAGGGGAAGGTGTGGGGGGCGGAAGCAAAGTTCCCTCCCCTTCCCCTCCCCTTCCCCTACCTAACCCACCCCCAGCCCTAAAAAATGTTTCGTTTTGGAGTAGATGACAATACTTTTCAAAATATGAAAATGACAGGAATATTCTGAACAGAAGCTGTCTTCCAGCCAATCATATTAATAAGTGAAAACAAATTGAACATTCCATTTTAGCTTGGCAGATCTCTCAACAGTATTTATTTATATACCATTGCTCCAAATGAAAATCACAATGGTTAACAAAAGTAACATACATATTATAGATCAACACAACAAGGGATTAAGATAGTTATACATCTATTGTTATTTCTAAAACATGTTAACTAAAGGTCTAGTACAATAACGTTTGCATGTTAATTCGTGAATTCTCTTAAGATATTTTAAATCTCTCATAATTTGTTTTTTATTCTTCTAATATTATCTATGTCCTTGATATTGTAGTTCTCTGCATATTGATATTTTAAATTAGCTCATACATTTCTGAAGAGCCAGATTTTCAGCTCATTAAAAGTCTTTCTTTCTGATGTCAAACTAACGACTCAGGTAAAGAATTCCACAACTTTGGGCTCGCTATGGAAAACATTCGGTCTCTTATTTGTGATAGATGTGTACTCCACATTGTAGGCACAGATAATAGTCCTTTGTTTTGTGATTTTAGTGTTCGCTGCGGTGTATATGGTTGGAGTGTCACATCTATTAGGCTGGGGTTTCTGGCATGGATATTAGAAATTAGTGTTAATGCTTTATAATAGATTCTGGATTTACAGGCAGTCAGTGCAGTGCTATCAGTAAGGGGGTGTGGTCAAATTTCCTTGTCCCTAATAAAAGTCTTGCTGAGGCATTTTGTAATAACTGTAGTGGTTTTAGTCCTGAAGGTAGGCAAAGTAATAGGGAGTTGCAGTAATCTATGTTTGAGAATATTAGTGCTTGTAACATGGTATACAAGTCCACAAATATTAGTAAAGGTTTCAACCAATGTAATATTCGCAGCTTGGCGTATCCTGATTTAATTAATTTATGTGCTTTTTCATTGTAATGTTCTCATCAATCTGTATTCCTAGGTTCTGTACTTGATCTGAGGGTGTAATGTGAAAATTACCCAGGTCTAAAAGCGGTGGTTTAACTATAGAGGAATTTATCCTTAACCAGATGATTTCAGTTTTTTTGTGTTTAGTGTTAGCTTAAGCTAATATAGTTCTTGCTGTATTGCCTTCATGTATGTTAAGAGTGTTGATGCTGTATTTTCAAATGATTTGGTGAATGAAATGTAGAACTGTATGTCATAAGAGTAAAAGAAGAAGGTGATTCCTAGTTCTGCTAGTAATTTACACAGAGGAAGCATATAAATATTGAATAGTGTTGCTGAGAGTGCTGAACCATGGGGGGATACCTGTGTCAATAGGAAAGGTGTCAGATATGTGGTTGCCCAGTTTGACTTGTCCTATTGGATAGGAAGGAAGAGAACCATTTGAGAACACTATTTTTATTTATTTTTATTTTTATTTATTTATTTATTTATTTATTGTGGCAAAGTTCCTGGCGTAATTTGGAGGGCATGGTGTTCCATATAGTGGATCCAGCTATGATGAGTGAACGTTCTTTCGTAGTAGAAAGTTTGGTCAGTTTAGGAGCGGGGATCTTCAGTTTGGCTAGATGCTGGGATCTGGTTGGGCGGCTTGATGTTTTGAAGTGTAGGTGTTCGGTGAACCAGTACATATCTCTGTTGTGAATGGCTTTATGTATAAGCGTAATGGATTTATATATTATCCTGGAAGCCACGGGTAGCCAGTGCAGGGACTGAAGTGCAGGAGTGATGTGTTCGTGGCGGCGTGTGTCGGTGATGATGCGAGCAGCTGCATTTTGTAACATTTGCAATGGTTGAATTGTAGTTTTTGGTAGACCTAGAAGCAGTACATTGCAGTAATCAATCTTTGCTAGAATAGTTGCTTGTAAGACTGTGCGGAAATCATATGGGTGTAAGAGAGGTTTAATACGTTTTAGGGTGTGTAGCTTAAAAAATAATCCATTTTTTACCGTATCAGCAATGAATTTTTAAACGTGAGATTGCTGTCAATGATGATGCCAAGGCTACGTACTTGCTGTGTCATAGCAGAGCTGGCTTGTGTAAGACCAGTGTTGCTCAGTGTCGCATTTTTTGGAGGTGAAATAATGAGAAGCTCAGTTTTGTTGGTGTTGATAGCCAATTGGTTGTCCGTGAGTATTGTTTTAATTTCTAATAGGGCTGCGTTCCAAGTGTTCAGGGCATTTGTAATTGTGCTGGTAATAGGTATGAGTATCTGAACATCATCTGCGTAGATGAAGTGTTGAAGTCCCATCTTTGAAAGTAGCCGGCATAGTGGTGTGAGGTAAATATTAAACAACGTAGAAGAAAGAGAGGATCCTTGGGGGACTCCTTGAGTGAGGTTTCTTGGCTTGGATTCACATCGTCCACTTTTAACACTGTAAGTTCTGTTGCTTAGGAATGTATGGAACCATAGTAGCGCCGTGCCGGTAATTCCTATTTCAGAGAGGCGGTATATGAGGGTGTTGTGATTTACCGTGTCGAATGCTGCCGATATGTCAAGGAGGGCGAGGAGATATGAGTTTCCAGCGTCTAAGGCTTTTAGTAGCACCTCTGATAGTGATATTAAAAGCGTTTCCGTGCTGTGGAACTTTCTGAACCCATATTGGGATGGGAAGAGTAGTTGATGTTCGTCTAGGTATTCGGTGAGTTGTTTGTTGATGATTCTTTCCATTATTTTTGAAAGGAAGGGCAGGTTCGATACTGGGCAAAAGTTCGCTGGGTCAGATGAATCTAGGTTTGATTTTTTCATCGTACGAGTTATGATAGCATGTTTGAGAAGGAACTTTGCCTGTGGTGATGGATTTGTTAAGAATCTTAGCAATGGGTTTTGCTATTGTAGAACGTATTGAGAGAAGAGTCTTAGTGGGCATAATGTCTGTGGGGTCTATTCTATTCTATTCTATTCCTATTTTTCTCAACTGATGGCATATCAGTGTATAGTCCACCGTGTTGAAGGCTGCTGTTAAATCAATTAGCACCAGAATATAAGATTCATCATCATCAAACCCCCGTAGAACAGGGTCAATTAAAGATATAAGTAAAATTTCTGTTGATCAATTTTTTCTGAATCCACATTGGTTTGGATATAGATTTTGTCTTCTAGGTGATTTCCCAGTTGAAATAACACTGCTTTATCTAGAACTTTTGAGATAAAAGGCAAATTGGATATTGGTCAATAATTGTCCCAATCATCAATTCTACTAGTTTTGATTTTTAGGATTTGTTTAATCACAGCATGTTTTGCCTCATATGGGACTAATCCTTCTGAGATCGAGTGGTTGATTATGGTTGCGATTATTGGCGTGATTATGCTGTATAATAGTTTCAAGCAACTTGCAGGAATTGGGTCAAGTGGGTGGATTGCAAGTTTAATTTTAGTAATGATTTGACTAATTTCTAGTTTAGTTACTCTGTCAAAAGTGGCCCATTTAGCTTGTCCTTGTTTTTCTTCAGGCTCCTTTTTTGGCAAGCAGGTGGAGAATTGTGTTTTTAACCTATTGATTTTATCTAACAAAGAAGTAGCATATTCGTTGCAAGCATTCTTTGAGAGGTGTTAGTAAATTCGAGATGGAGGATGGGTCCTTGATAAAGTGTTTGACAGCTTCGAAGAATAATTTTGAATTAAATATTACCCCATGAATCTGAAAGCATAGAAGTCATTTTTTGCTTCATTATTTCACGGTATTTTGTTAGGAGGGATCTGTATTTTCCTTGGGATTCTACAGATGGGCATTTCCGCCATTGTTTCTCAGATTTTCTCACTGTCTATTTAGTGCGTCTTATCTCTTCATTGTACCATGACTTCTTTTGTTTAGAGGTATTCTGTTCTTTTTGGAACATTTTTTTCTGGATAGGGCTTAGGTTTTCAGCTATTTCATTGATGATTTTATCCCAGGAGTCAAAAACTGAGGAGGCATTAGTTTGATTAAAATCATAGAAACATAAAAACATAGAAATGATGGCAGAAGAAGACCAGATGGCCCATCCAGTCTGCCCAGTAAGCCTCGCACTTTTTTTTTTTTCTCATACTTATCTGTTTCTCTTGGCTCTTAGTAAACTTTTGGTTCTATTTCCCTTCCACCCCCACCATTAATGTAGAGAGCAGTGTTGGAACTGCATCTAAGTGAAATATCTAGCTTAATTAGTTAGGGGTAGTAACTGCCGCAATAAGCAAGCTACACCCATGCTTATTTGTTTACCCAGACTATGTAATTCAGTCCTTGTTGGTTGTCTTTGTATAGATCCACTTTTCTTCATTCCCCCTGCCATTGAAGCAAAGAGCTATGCTCTCAATTAGCTTATTTTTAATTGATTCAGCAAGTACATTTGTTTCTATCTTTTTTCTGAAGGTTAAAGTCTGATTATTACTTATATTTTTTGGCTTTGTGTTGAGGAGGGTTATTTCTGCTTTTATTAGTTGGTGATCGGACCAGGGCAATATATTATGGGAAATACTGATAAGACAATTATTGTAATTGACAAATATTAGGTCTAGAATATGTCCTGCTTTATGAGTGGGATTTGTTACAAATTGTGACCATCCCATTGCTTCCATTGTTTCTAAAAAGGTTTCACATGCTGTGGTTTTTTTGTGTTTTATCTACATGTAGGTTAAAGTTTCCTACTATTAGGGTAGAGTCAGGTGATGGAAATGCTTTAGTGAATAATTCAATTAGATGTGAGCAATCCTTTTGAAGTATTCCAGGGGTGGTGATTTTAGAATTGCCACCTCGTAGGGAGGGTTAATCTCTACTTTGTAAGGTATAAGTTTAAGTTGTTTTTTTACCTATTATTATTAATAGACCCTAATCTTTACGTTTAAGTCTGGGTAAGTGAAAGACATCGTAGCTGGGATGATCAATTTGAATTAGGAGCACGTTATATTTGTCATTCAGTCAGTTCAGAAATTCAGAAGATAGTATGATTTAAGTCCTCTAACAGATCATTTATTAGTCGGATTTTTTTTGACACAGACTGAGCATTCAATAATAGGAATGTAAACATTAGGCAGAAAGAGATTACATGTGAGTTGTTACTTATCATGGGGAAGATCAGCTTTGCATTCTTTCTTTGCTTATCTCTTGGGATTCTCCTTAGAGTTCCATATATTCCCTATACTAGAATGGGTTTGATAACATGTGTCTGCTCCATTATTATGGCTGTGTGGCCAGAGTGAAATAAAATTAAATAACCGTCAGTTTCACCATATTGGCAATCTGCAAGTACTACACGATGGCTGCAGCAGTGTAAGTACTGTATTCATGCTCTTTCTACATCACACCAAATCTGCATCTGTACTGTGGCACATTCCATACTGCAATGAATATGCTTCTGAGCCCTGAAATTTTCCATTTGGCTTCATTTTACACAAGGAGCTCCGTTACACTTTCCAGAGTTACTTCCCAATGAAAAGCAGGTTGGTTGCTGAAGGTTATAATGGGGGGGAAAAGTGCCAAAATACCAAGCAGGCAAATTGTCCAAAAGTGTGTTTAATTCATTATTAAAGCTGATGTTTTGGTTATTAAATTCTTCAGGACAAATAATAATATAGCCTTGAAAAGTACCATAAATGATACACAGATTTTCCCCCCAGACTGTAGATCACTGAATGATTGTCACTGTGCCATGACATAATGACCTGTGTAACCCTGTTTCCACAGATGGCATTGATCCTAAGGGTCCATAAAAGAATTTCTTTGTGTGTGTGGACTAAGCTCCTCTGCCTTTTCCCCAGCTCTTCTGTCCCCAAGGGGTGGGTCCTTTCTGTGGGGCTGAAGGCTAACCTTCTTGGCCCAGGCTTCTGTGTTCTCCCATGTGTATGTGTTACCTTAGCTCTTGGGTGCAGGTACCTAACAGACCAATCATGACTCACAGGCTGGGCGTTCAACTAATATTTCTCTGGGAATTGCAAAATGCAAACACAATGTGTAGAAAAATTAAAGTCCATTTGCTTCCAGGTTTGGTAGAAACTTATAAATTACAAGAAATTTACAGCTCTTTTCACCTCATTGTGGGGCGTTGAGATATTGGGTCTCTTTGTTTGGGAAGAGTGAGTATCCCAACATGGTTAGGGGTTCCTAGTTGTGTATAGGGTCCCTGGTGCCCACAGTACCTGAGGTCCACATCACCTGTCCAGAACTCAGGGCCGGTGCAAGGGGATTAGGCACATAGGCACCTTCTGCCTTGTGCTGCCCCCCCCCCCCCCCCAGGTCGCACCAACACCCCTTCCCCCCCCGGCCTGGTCACAGCCCCGACTCCTACCTCTCGTGAGTGGCAGCAGCAAAGAGGAGTGGAGATTCACTCTTGGCCCCACATGGCTCGCACCCTCTAATGGTCGGCACCCTAGGCCCAGGACTAGCTCACCTAATGCTTTCACCGGCCCTGCCAGAACTCCAGCCTGTCTGTGGTCCTGTATCCCAGGGTGGGGGGACTCTGATTGGGGGTCTCCAGATGTTCCTCTTTTCTCCATCTCTTTAATCCGATTCTCATGGGTCCTTTCAGGGGGAAAGGCCTACTCTGGAAGCAGATCTTAATTTTCAGCCCTGGGCCAGAAAAATTACTTCCTTTCCAATAGATGGTCCTTTCCAATAGGTGGTCTCTGCAGCCTCCTGTTGGCTGGGCGAGAAAAGTATGCAGATCCCTCCTGCACTCCTGAGAGGGGATTTCTGCATCCTGGAAGAAGCAGGTCTGGCCAGCCTCAAAAGTTTCACAAAAATAGGAAAACCAGACAAAAATCTCTTCTTGGGTCCTTCTTCTCTCCAGTCTTTAGTACAAAGCAGTGGCAGGGTTGTGTCTCCCACTTGCTGTGCTAGGCTGTGGCCTAACTCAGGCCTGGATTCACTATTCTATCACAGAATGGTGACTCCAGCGAAAATGGGGGGGCGGGCCTGCAAAAGCCGGCAGCCTTCGCACTACTGGCTTTCGCACCCAATAGCGTCACCATGAAAGTTGGCGCTATTGGGCGTGCTACTGGCGACGATAACGATACTAACCTTATCGCCGCCAGCGAAGAAAGCGTGGAGTCTGCCTCCTCGTCACCCCGACTCCGCCCCCGGCATGCTATCGCACGCAAAAAGGGACTTTTCGCATATGTTAGAGGATTATCGCACGCGATAAGCCTTTGAAAATGACCCCCTAAGAGAGCACACAGAAACACTTCCTCCCTCATTGAAATCAAAAACACTGCCCTCACTACTCCTAAGCTCACCCTCCCTTACCAGAAAAAGAATTTACCACCAAGGCAAACCTCAGGGGGAGGTGCCTTAGGGAATGGTATGTTCTTCCTAGCTATTAACTAAGATAGGGACCTAGGGCCATCCGGTAGAGACCAGTGTCTCTGCACCTGTTCAGAAGAGAATGTGTAACTAATGCAAGGTCAAATTTGAATCAGGCAAATTTCAGCTTAGTTTATGAAATTTCCCCAGGTCTCCTAGGAAACTTCATCCAGATTTTCCTAGTCACAGAAATTAGCATCAAATGTGTTGCCAAAAAAAAAGTATGTTGGACTAATTCTTGAGGGTTTGTCTAACTAGTTGGTGAACTTTTTTTTTTTTTTTTTAAACTTTGAATATCTCCAGTGATCACAACAGAGTGATGTCCACCTCCTAACCCCACAGTACAGACATAAGCAGTATAACCTCAGCTTTAATCTGGAACTATAGGGTGTTCATGCATGTGATCAGATTACGCAGAACATTATTAACAGGATAATGTCTCGTCTGGAAAAGCATTCATGGTGATTTGTGTTTGCATTGCTTACCCTGAAGAAGATTCCAATTTTAAACTGATATAACTGTATTGATGAACTATATTTGGCAATTTTTTTTTTTAGAGTATCTTATTTTCCTGCCTATTTACAAAGTTAATAACACTGGATCTTAGAAAGAACGGCACTGCAGAAGACCACTGGTAACAGAATACTCAGCATTTCCCACTTCCTTCTGCAATGCACTGATGCTCTGGATATGAATAAAGACTGATTTATTTTTTCCTGAGTTGCAAAATAAAGTAGCATCAGTTAGTAGCATGGGGGTTAGAGGGTGGGGGCATGATACTCAGGAGGTCTGGATCCAAAAGAGAAAGAAAACCCTGTTTAAAAAATATAAGTTAAGTAAATAAGAAATGGATATCAATATCCTGTACATCTATGGTGAAGCACATCCCCAGTAATCAACGATACACTTCTAATTCTGAAGAAAGGCAGATCTGTTGTGCCATACATTTGTGGCTGATCTTGACATTTTCTTACTCACACTGGAGGAACTTTCTCTCCCTTGTTGCCTTGGAAGAAGAGTTTTCCTGTGGGTTTCTAGTTTCCTGCTTTCAACAGATAAGGTTCTCATAGAGTCTCACAGGGAGACCTTTCATTTGGCAAATAGTAACCTTTTTTATAAAAGGATTTTTCAGTAAAGAAACTGGAAAGGTCCATAGCAGGGTACGGAATCTATCTTACATGCGATGGGTGTGGCCCGTGCTCATGGTGGGAGGATACAATTCAGATATTCATTATAATTATTTTCTACAACCCCAGCATACTTAAAAATTGTTAACAGCTCTCTAGGATGTCCCCATTCAATAAATCTTGTGCAGTATCCGTGCTACCAGTCACAGTAGATGCATTGCCTTCCAACCATTCACAAAGAAAAATCACGGTACCCAGTGTCAATGTTAATGCTTGTGCTGGTCAGAGAAGGGAAAAGAGTCAGAAACTCTTATAAGTTGCACTTTTGAAAGGATTATTCCCATCCTATGTCTAAGGCAAAATGTATAGGGGGGGGGGGGGGTCCTACATTTTACTTCAGCAGTTTCCTCCAGCTCCTTTGTGCCTTCAGTTCATTCGGAACCAGGACTGGGATCTGGTGCCATGAGCTATCAATTGCAACTCCCAGGGGATTTCCCCCCCCCCCCCCCATTTCATATCCACTCCCAACTTGCTTAGTTCAATCATTGCAGTGAAAATCTTCAGCCGAGGGTGATGTACCTCCTAGAACCTTGCAATCAATGGGCCCTAAAACTGGCCACTAGGTATTGCCTTTGTAAATCAACTGGGACTGCCTCCCACCAGGGTCAAGCCCATTAGACATCAAGGGGAGGAACGCAAGATAGCATAGCAGCAAGAGAAAGGGATGGGAGAAGAACAAGGGCGGAGACATCGGGGAGACAAGGACTTCCAAAGGCACTGGTCTCCTATGTCTGTCGAGGAAGCAGAGCACACAGAGGAAGAAGAGGAGAAGAAAACCACAGAGGCGGTGGCAGAGGGAACAGGAGCTGGAAAGTGGGCCGAAGTACTAGGCAGGTAGGTAGGCAGGCAAGCAACCACACCAAAGGATGCTGTGCTTCTCTCAAGAAGAAAACAACCATATTCTGGAACTGATCCTGGAAAACTACAGTGTGTCCTCTGGGAGAGATGCCACATGAAAATCTCTAGCAGTAAAGGAGTGTATTTGGAAAAGAATATAGCATCAGTTAACTCTAGATCACCTCCAGTACAAAAGAATCATATTAAACATCAACATCAGGACATTAAAGGTGGTATCCCAAATAACATTGAAAAAATTTGTTTCTGTGGTTACTTTCTTGCTCTCCTCCTGCCCCAGGGTCTCCCCCTCCTCCCCCTTGTTCTCCATCCCTCTCTCCTCTTGGCTTTCATCTCCTCCTCCTCCTCTCTCATTATGGCCCCTCCTTTTCCTCCTCTTCTTCCTCTGTCTTCTTTCTGGTCTCTTTATCTCTATCTCTCCCCATCCTCCATTTCACTCTTCCTCCTCCAAGGCTTTCTGCTACAGAAGCCACATCTCCTGTTTCGAAACCCAGAATGCATTTTGTTAGCTAAGCCCAGGAAATAGAGTGCATGCCGAATATTTACACCTGGTTCGAGGCAGGTGTTACATTTTAGACCTTAGCAAGTGTTTGCAAGATATCGGATGGAGAATCCCATGATATTTAGCTCACACCCACTAAAGACTAATTTGCATCTGGCATTCCTTCATCTACATGTGCATATGAGCTAATGCCTTCTGGAGTCAATTTAGCATGCGCGCAGAGCTTTAGTGCCTGCACTCCTAAATCATTGGGCGTATCCTGTTTGTAGAACTTGACGCTCAGCGATTATACCTCTTCACTAAACTCTTTAGATTCCCAATTGCAAACTTGGCGATTCTCTTTCTTATAGAGATAGCAAGCATACTATGCAATCTTTCACAGTTTCACAAACATTTTCATTTGAGCTTTGCATCAACATAAACTCAGTTTTCCCTTTTCATAGAGAGCCAAGTTTAGGATTGATTTCTTTTTTTTTTTTTTAGAAAGGAGGGAGTTTGCTCACCAGGCGGATTCTCCTGAGCTCTCTCTCTTCTCCTGTAGTCACCCAACAGCATCCTTGCCTCTTTTTCTACTGTTTTGGTTTTTTTTTTAAATTAAACTTCCCTTCCTAATTAGTGCATTAAAGATAAATCCATGGTAAGCAGAGTTGTTACCTCATGTTCTCTTTCCTATGAACTGTCAGATACATTTCGTACACTCTCCCCTGCGGGATGGCCCCAGCGGGAATCAGCAAGCTTACTCCTGCAGAACAAAGCAGAGAAGCAAACTGAACAAATGCATGAATAAGTGATCAGAACAATAGTTGCTCTGTTAACCCTCCAACTGTGAGTGTCAAGCTAGCCTGGGTGTAGATTTTCTATCAAAACTGATACAAGTTTAGCTAAAGATATCTCTGGGATTATTTACCTCCCAAACACAGAGAACACCTTTTTTATTTGCCAGAAAAGAACAAACAATTTTGAAAACGGAGTGCAAAGTTAGATCCAATGGTATTTCCCGAGAAATGGGTCCCCTGTGCCATAGTTAAGTGATATTCTCCAAGGTAGTTCAGTGTTGTTAAAGGAGATCACAGAAAGGAAGGGAGCTATCTATGCACCTAGACAGTAGATCCTAACTGGCCCTTCACAACGAAAGCATTTGTTTATGAGGCAAATAGTCCCCAGTGTTATCAATTACTGTGCTTGAAGCAGCAATGAGTTGTACTCACCAAAAAGTTACATTTAATTTAAAAATGTATATTCCACCTTCCATTGTAATTAGCAACTTCAAAGCGGATTACGCTCTTAAAACAATAAAAACTGGACTACGTAAGAAAAAGCACAGGACTTCATCATGTTCACAGCCATGATTTGTATGTTCTAGAAACAGTAACCGAGTAATAGCTGGCAGCATGATGAACTGGGCACATGTTACAATGTCTGAGATCCTGGCTTAAGACCAATTTAGGATTGGACACAAGAGACATCACAGGGTTTCCCCCCCCCCAAAATTTTTGGTGGAAATCGATTTTCTATTGAAAGCTGCTTTTTTTTTTTAAAAGAACAGCATTATGTATATATAGCAAAACTGTGTGGTACACGCAAGTAACATTCCTTTCCAAACTCCTTAAGGTAAGTGGTCCTGTTCTCATCATTATCACTTTACTCTTTCTGCAAAAAATGAGTTGGTTTCCCAGTTCACACCTCCTCTGTACGTGGGATAACAAGATGATAGTGGAGACAGTTTTGCTTTTGAAAAAACGTAAGATCAATACTATCTTGCAGCACCCTGTATGAGATTCTTGGGTTCTGCCATTTATTATGAAAGGAGTTCAGTATCCAAAAATACAGAAGAAATAGCCAAGAAAACCAAATGTATGCTTTCTTGCCCAGTCTAAATACAGGAACAAGGTGAACTGCCTTTTCTATCCAAAAAGAGTGATATACTGTATACAAATATTTTCCAAGCTTCACTGCAAAAGTGCCTCTATGGTTTTATCTTATAATGTTTACCTGAGTTAGGGACAATTAGGTGTCCACCAAGAGAGTTAAAAGTTCCAAAAGCTGTGCACGAGGGGTCTGTCTGCCTGGTGAGGCTCTGGTTCTTCAGGTTGAGAGTTTCGTTATCCAGCAGAGACTGGGTAATCTGTGGGGATAACTTTGAGGCAAAATCCGACAGATCATCCTGGGGTGTGATAGCTCCAGAGGAACTGAACACTTTGATCTTCAGGCTGGGCAGCGGATCCAGCAACGGTGAATTTGTCATGGGAATTTTATCAGAGACATCATGCAAGGCGTACACGGGGCCTCTATACATGGCTGCAGCAGACGTGAGGTCAGGAGGCACTGCCAGGAGATCTGGTGGGGGTTGAAATGAGAAGTGGTAAGGAAGCTGGCAACAAGGAACCTTCCTAGATATTAGCAACAGTTCATGTCACTCAGGCTTTAACTCTACCAGAATGCATGGTTCTTCAAACCGGAGGTTTATGTGCAAGATCCCGAGAGATCTCTTGGGAAATAGCAGTTTTTGTCTTAACTGTATTAATTTGTGAGATGGGTTAATCCAACTTTAGTGATTTAAGGGTGAAAAATTGTGATTTTTTTTCCCACAAGTTTTCATTTTGGATTGAAGGCAGAAAAGAGACATTTTAAGCCAATATATCTCTCTCTATATAAGACTAAACAATGTTTTAATAGTATATTGGACAGGACACATCTAAAATGTCTCCACAGAATCCATGTCCTCTTCCTATGGGACTATTCCAGGCACAGGGCACAGAATCAGTATGCGGTATTTACTCTCTATCTGCATGCTCTCAACATAAAGAACTGCTGCACACCTTGCATTCTGATGTCAAGACTTATACCTCAAACACAACATTCACATTTTGGTCTCCTCTCATCATATCTGCCTTTTACAAGGCTCAGCAAAGCAGGGCCAATGTTAGACACTAACAGGTCTTTGACAGACCTTGTGACTCTAAAAATGGTCTAGCTTGCTTATAAAACCTCCTGCGACTGCTGTCGACTGATATAACTATTGTTTATGTATTACTTCTCGTTCACCACTTCCTACCCCCCCTGAGGGTAGACATCTGTAAATATGAAAAAATAAATAACATCTTTTAATTGCATTGATGGTAAATTAAATTTATTCCTGAGTCATTATTTGATCTCCAGTCCAACCGTCAGCTTTTAGTGCAGAGAAGGGGGGTTATGAAGATCCAGAGAATGTACTAGAAACCACAAGCTACATGTTTTAAGGTTACATACAATAAAACCTAAAACTTATCAAGAATATACAATTAAAAGAATTTCAAATTTAAGACTTATTCCATTAAAGCCCTAACAGAAAAGACTTTAGATTGTATGATTTTAAAGAAAAGTTGTATTTCAACATTCCATATTGTATAGGAAGAGGGACTCACTGAAAAGCACTGAGAAACACATCATGTCAGTTTTGTGTTTATAAATTTTAACACACATGACCCTCCCCCCCCCCCCCCCCCCCACCCCGCAGCACCACCACCATACACAAAGCCCTCATTTTTTTTGTCCCAGATTTCATCTTGGGATCAATATTCAGATGGTTTTTCCCAGATGAATTCATGATTTAGCTGGTAAACTGTGGATTTTAAATTGCCTGCCACTCTGAACATCACCAACTTATCCAGCTGTTTAGTTGGATTAAAATGTGAGTTGGATCAATTGGCGGCATTCCAGAGTGGAGTTAAGTTAACCAGATAACTTATTCGGCTAACTCTGATATTCAGAGAACCAGACATTTTATCCAGTTGAGAGGCCGACATAAGAAGCCAGGCATTAAGACCGAGAATTGAAATTCAGCATACGGTTTCTTAACACACACACTAACAACTTTTACCCCAAAGCAGTAAAAAACATGTACAAACACATAAATGTGAGCACAAACCCAAGTTAAAATGCGCACTCAACCTTTTACATAGGCTGAATATCCATTTTAACTTGGGGTAGAGTGGTGAAGAGTCTCAGATCTTTTTTATCTGCACCAAACATGATTTGTGCTTGTTTAGTGCACATAAATCATATGTCAGGAGAGAGAAAAGCAGAGCCCAGAGGATGAAGACCCTGACGTACCGGCAGTGAGGCCCAGAGACACCAAGCAGGCCCAGATCTCTAGCTCTCCTCCTGATCTGTTTATCTAAAGGCAAGAGGTGAGGGAGGCAGCAAGAGGACAAGGTGTGGGAGAGAGACATTACTCATGCCCTTTCCGGGCAGCTGTCTCCTTCTCTCCTACCTGCAGACAGCTTTCTCTGAAAAGGTCAGTGATGACTGGGGATCCCCCATCCAAAAAAAGGACTTTTCCTTTCATGGATGGAGGGATTCCCAACGTCACTGGAAGGAAGCTGCCTCTGGCAATGTTTTGACAAGTAGGAGGAAAGACGAGGCCTTTTTGAAACAAATGAAATGAGGAGGGGAGAGTAGTATCCCTGAGGGCATTTTCAACATTTTTAAAGGAGAGAGGGAGAGGAAGATTTATGTGCACAAATCCAGAGTGCAGGGCCCCAGCACCAGAGACTCTTGATCAGCCCTATACACTGACACTAGTGCTGGAAATGTTACTACACCACTTACCAGAAGTAAAATCCCAGCCTGAAGAGAACATGAGTTAAGCCAGCACATCTCTCTGCATTGAGAGGTAGTAGCTAATGTCTTCCTTACCATTTGGGCGCGAGTTCCAGTAAAACTGCTTTACTGGCCTTATTAAATTGGCCCCTAAGCTTGGACATACTGGCTAGCAGTCCCAAAATTAGATGGATAAGTTAATCTGGCTAACTAGCACTTTATTTGGCTAGATTCAGCAGAATATCTAATCGGTAGTGCTCTGCTGACTATGTGTGACAATTTATCAGGCTAACCAGCCATGTAAATTTAGCTCATTGTACTATTGACTAGTGATCTCATTTTCTGAGCCCAAATTCAAGAAAAATAAAACAGAAAATTCAGTTATTCATGTCTGATATACTCCCCCACCCTAAGTGAATCTGAACCTATCAGAGCTTGGCAGCTAAAGGGGACTGCGCCTATCTAGAATTTGGATGGAAGACCACCTGGGAACTACAGAAATCAATGTATTATAACATTTTATTACTGGCCATATCATCAAAAATGAATGTACAGGGCAAGATGCAACAAATAATAATAGTAGTAAAAACATCCTCAATACTTAATTTAAATACAAGTCAAAATCCAAATTACAACCCCAAAAAATAAAAAAACCCCCAATAATAAATAAAAGCAAAATCAGGAATATACAAAATAAATAGCATAACAATCATTGAAATCTCAGGGACTTAATTCTGAAAACCCTAATTAAGGAAAAGAAACTCCTAGTAAACCATAAACTACAAGCCATAAATGGTCTGGAATAACCTTATCTTAAAGTGCTTCCAAAAAAGAAGGTACTGCTTCACAAACAGCACATCGCAGTGGGGCAACCTATGCCAAGCAAGTGGCACCAAGGAAGAAAATGTTCTGCCATGGATAGAAGCATGCCTGATCTCCTTAACTGAAGGCGTTTCCAAGACGTTTGGAACCAACTTCCAACAAAGAGTCTTCCTGAGCAGGAGAATATGAACACGGCTGATTCTGCAAATACACTGGGCCACCATCATTCATGATCTTAAAGGACATAAACCAGTGCGGTATCTTGCCAAGAAAATCACAAATAGTAGGCCATGATTACCAAGGTCTAGAAAACAGATACAGTACATACCACACCTGTTCCATTAAACAGTCTCACAGAACATGTAAGTTTTCAAACCTTAACCATTTTTTTGGGTTCTGTGAACCTTTGAGCCATTGTACACTGCTGGGGTCCTTTGCTATGTGAACACCTTCTTCAAACCTCTAGCTATTTCAGTACGAAAGTGTTTTAATTTCCAGACAAAATTCCTGCACAGTGCTACACATCTCCATTCTGTTCTAGAAAACTTTGAGAAGCAGTGTGTTTTACCTTGCATATATAAGAAACATATTGTGCAGATCACTACCACAGGGGGCTACTATCATCCGCATTTGGGACTTAGAAAAATGTCCATCGGAAATTAATTCCTTAACTTTGGCAAATAAAAAACAATTAAATCCCATGTATAACAACCCCCCCCCAAAAAAAAAAAATAACAACTTAAAACAAATCCTCCTTATCTCTTTCCTGATACACAGTTCCACTTCTGATGTCACCCACATCTGGAATTGTGCTAACCATGTTATATTACAATACACTCTACCATACCTCTTAGTCACTTCACTTTCCTGGCTCCTCATTTTTCTTTATCCCATTTTTCTACACTTGCCATGCAGGTTCTTATCTTCTTTATTTTGTGCTCTCCTGAGACAAATTTGTTCTGCATTCTTTGCAAGTAGACATGCATCACCAGCAAAGCCCTGTGAATGACTTGTACAATATTTGGTGCTGAAGAGGTTTCGGTGGTTCAGCAATGCTAGAGAGTCTCATCTTGCCCAGACCACGTCCTTGTAATTTGCCTACAGTGGTTACTGTGCCTTGAAAACTCTTGTCAAATCTGGATGATAGGTGTGCAGTCTGAGGAGATGTTTAAAGTCCGATTAGATTGTCATCCTGTTTAAGAGTATTTTGGATATGCCTTTTGTGATTTCAAGTGTTTGAGGATATTGCACTGGCTTTTATTTGATGCAATACTACTACTGCTACTACTATTTAACATTTCTGTAGCGCTTCTAGCTGAAGGCATATATGAGACAGTCCCTGCTCCCTGAAGCATGCAATCTAGTTGAGACACACAGATACGACAAATCCATTTCAAGTAATCACTTAACTCTTATGGTAATCGTTTTTAAAGTGAGAAAGCTAAGGTCTGGATGAGTCATGGTTTTTGGATTTAAAAGCAATCTCAATAAGCAGGATTTACAGTAGTTTGATGTTCTGGTTTGACACACAACAGAGAAGAGATTATTATATGATGTTATCCTTGCAGGATGAATGCACCAAATAGTCAACATTACAAACATTACAAGAGGATGTAGGAAATTTCTTCTAAATTCTGGAAAGGGGCAAACACTTAGATAGCTATTGCTATTGAAAAAGGGGAATGGTGATTAGGGATGTGCATTTGTTTAAAATAAATGGGCGTTATGAAACAAATTGGGTCCAATTTGTTTCTTTTGGGGGTCCTCAAAATGTATTGAGGGGGACCCCTGAATCAAGCCTATTTGTTTCATTCATTTTTCCTCATTCATTTCTAAGGCCATTAAAGTATACGGAGAATAATAGGTGCTAGACAATCAGTTAGAAATTGTTACACTATGGGCCAGATATTCGTACCTACGCGCAGTGTGTGTGCGCAACCCAGCGTGCACAAATCTACGCCCGATTTTATAATTCATTATCTGTACGCAGACGACGTGCAGATTCTAATCCCAATAACAGATTCAATTTCAAAAGCGCTCACCCATTGGAATAACTGCCTTCTAGCAATCACAAATCTTCTCAACAGCTTAAATTTGGTTCTCAACGCCTCCAAGACAGAACTGCTCCACATCTCCTCAAATGAAAACAATATCTCCCCTCCATCACCACACATCGCTCACATTACCTGTAAACAGGTCAGAGACCTTGGGGTAATATTAGACAACAGACTAAGCCTGAAGAAAATGGTCAACACAACCGCCAAAGACTGTTTCTACAGGCTACAGATTCTAAAACGACTTAAACCTCTATTATTCTTCCATGACTTCAGGACAGTCCTCCAAGCGCTACTGTTCGCTAAAATAGACTACTGCAGTGCCCTCTTCCTAGGCCTCCCCAAATCCACTACCAAACCACTGCAGATGATACAAAATGCGGCAGCAAGATTGCTGACCAGTACCAGCCGCGGCGATCACATCTCTCCCATCCTCAGGAACCTACATTGGTTACCAGTTAATTTCAGGATTCTATACAAATCAATCACCGTAATCCACAAAACCATACATCAACATCTTCAACTCGACCTAGAAATCCCCTTCACACCCTACTCCTCTAACAGACCAACTAGAGATATTCTCAAAGGCACTCTGAAATTTCCACCCACCAAAGCCTCACGCCTCTCTTCGACCAAAGACAGAGCTTTCTCGATAGCTGGCCCATCTATCTGGAATAGCATCCCATCAAATCTCAGATTGGAGCCTTGCCTTTTAACTTTTAGAAAAAGTCTTAAAACATGGCTCTTTCACCAAGCCTTCGCCGATCCACTAGACATTCTCTAATTGTCCTTCACTCTTACCCGGTCTGGCATTGACACTCACGAATGGACTCTGACTCTCCCAGGTTAAAGCACCTCTAAGCTCGTAACCTTACGCTTATGGTATCACTGGTTTATCTCCGGCCTTACCTTCCTTCCAGCTTGCTTGCAAGCTTCCAAGTTCTCTCTCCCTGTTGATTGTAACTTTGACTTATTCCTACCTATCGTTTATCTTTCGCTCATTTGAATTTGTTACTCCTTTTATACCCTTGTTAAATGTAAACCGATCCGATATGGTTATTCACTATGAAGGTCGGTATATAAAAACTGTTAAATAAATAAATAAATAAATAACATGCGTGCACAGCCGCGCGCATGTTATAAAATCCGAGGTCGGCGCGCACAAGGGGATGCACACTTGTGCACCTTGCGTGCACCGAGCCCTAGGGGAGCCCTGATGGCTTTCCCTGTTCCCTCCGAGGCCGGCGTGCAATCCCCGGGCCCAGCGGCAGTGGAGAGACCTCTGGCCACGCCCACACCATGCCCATGGACCACCACGTCCCGCCCACATCCCGCCCACACCCCACCCTCTCTCCACCCATTTTTCAAGCCCTGGAACTTACATGCGTCCCGGGGCTTGCATGCATTGCCGGGCCTATGCAAAATAGGCTCGGCGCGTGCAGGAGCGGGTTTTTGGGGTTACACGCGTAATATACACACGGAACCCTTTTAAAATCCACCCATTTAGCTATTAGCAACCAACCCAGTCATGTATGCCTTGTCAGACCTTGGCAGGACATGTTGTCAAGAAGACAATGTATCTCAATAAAGCATTTTTCTAAACCAACCTATCACTGCTTGTGGATCTAGGAATACTGATCTTGAAAACTGAGCATGTCTGAGATGTGTTGTACAAAGTGTGAATTTGTTCTGTAGTCATTCTCATGCCCTCTGCTGCTTGATGCCCAGCTGCCATACCCTTTGCACCACCATAGGGAACTTGCTGCTTGATTCCTATCTACCATACTCTAAGTACCACCATAGGGGACTTGCTAGCACATGCCTACCTATCATGCCCCTAATTCCACTAAGGGGAATTGCTGGCATATGCCTGCCTATCATGCCCCTAATTCCACTAAGGGGAATTGCTGGCACATGCATATCTGCCATACCTCTAATACCACCATTGGTACTGCTCCACCTACCTGCTATGCCATTGTCTAAAAATATACATGGAGTTTTGGTGCTTCCATGTTGCTTGTTGTTGTTTGTTTCTTATTGGTATGTGGGGTATTTGTTTTTCCCCAGAAAGACAATAAACAATTTAAAAAATATTTCTCCTCCCTCTCCACCTATTTTCTAGTTGTTTGTTTTATTTTAATCCCTCTAGAATGATCTCAGCCTGGTTATCCCACCCTATTTCTTTTTAGTTCCACTAGGGTATTTTGCCCACAGAACAAAAATGTGAAAAAATACAAAAGAAACACGTTTCTGCTACCATGGATTTGCTGCCTCATTCTTATCCGCCCAGCTGTCATACCACCATAGGCAATTTGCTGCCACATGCCAACCTGCCATAATGTTATTGTGCCCTCTTTCAAAGCCTTGGGGTGGTCTTCTCACCCACACTTGCTTTCTTCTTTGTTTGTTACACTGGGGTGTTTTGTCCCCAGAAGAAACGTTTAAAAAAAGATATAGGTCTCACTACCATGACATGAAACCTTGTTTATATTTCTTCCTTTTCTCCAATCCCTCCACAATCTCAGTCTGGTTCTCACACTGTTTCATGGCTGAATATACTGGGGTGATCTGTCCAAAAAATTCAGAAGGAAGAAATAGAAGCACAAGAGAAATAGAAGCTCAAGAGAAACTTTTTACTGAATTTCATAACAGCTAAATTAATAAAAGAACTCATGCAAAACCAGTAAAAAGGAATGGAACAGCAAGAGTTCTGCTTCAGAATATGGGAAAACATTTCTAAAAAAAACCCAATCCTCACAACTTAATAAAAAAGCGAATCACACTCATTTGTGAAACTATTTTCGTGTTCTGAATGTGATATCAGTTACATTTAGAAAGCCTATTTTACAAGAAAATCAAAATTCCACCCAGCACCTTGGGGAATCTTTGTGCAACTCAGTCTTTTTCCCATGCTCAGACCTTACACCTTTGAATTATATTTGCCACTGTGCTTTGTTCTCATATCCCAGACCTTATACCTTGAGTTGTCCTTGCTAGTCTGTTGTGCTGCTTTGAACCTCTCATGTTGTATTGGTCTCTTGAAGCAAATTTTTGTGCTGCTTAGTCCTTTTACCAGTGCCTGCCTTGGGGGTTTTTCTGCCACCTTTTCTGCTTTGTTCCCCCTTCATGGTGCCTTAGGATGCTGTTGCCACTTTTGGTACCAGGTTACCATTCGAGATGCCATCAAGGATTCATGTCACTATTGATGGTGCCCTCTTTTGGAGCTTTGTGGTGTTCTTCCCACTTCTGTTGCTTTTTTACTCCTCTCACAATGTCGTGGAGAATGCCTGCCAATGCTAGTACCCCTTTATGAAGCCTTAAGCTATTTGTGCCACTTGTGGTGCCAATTTCCACAGTCTTTCTAGGTACCTTGGAGTTCTTTCACCCTTTTGATGATTTTTTCCTTTAAGTTCTAAGACAATTGATTAGAAAATCCCAATTCTGGAATCCAATATAGGTTGCAATGCTTCCCTCATTGTCTTTAATGGCAAATAAAAACCAAATCAAACGAAAAAGCACATTTTTTTTGTTTTGAAATTAAAGAAACGAACTGGGGTCCCCACAAAATGAATTTTAAAACAAACACAATTTTTTTTCTACACATGTACAAGTGCTAACCCTCCCAACCTTTACAGATAGATATATTCACACTCCTGATTGAATTATATCAGACTTGAGCAGGAGTGAATATATTTCAATCAAAGGAATACCTGACATGAATAAAAGCAGTTTATGTATTTCAGTCAATCAATTGTTTTTGGTCCGTCAGTGGGCAGCATGAAAGATATAAATGGAATATCTATAGGGTTCCTCTTTCTGCACATTACAAATATCTTTTTGCAGGTCCTACTGAATATTTTCTTCATTTGCCAAAAAGATCTGCTGTGCATAAATACAGAGTATTTTCCCCCTCATCTAAATTATTTGAAGTTTAATTTTTTCCAGTAGGTCTACTTTGAAATCAGTGACACGGTGACAAACCCACCCCCAATAAAACTACATGTTATTTTTAAAAAATATACATACTATAGATATATGAACTGCAAAAAAAGCTACTTTCTTCTAATGCAAAATACGAGCATAATGTGTAAAAAAAAATCTAGAATACTGTACTTATGGGATACCTTCCCACAGTTCTAATAGCCCTGAAGGTTCTAGAAATACTGAAGTTCTTGTAGGTTGTAAGACATTTTAAAGAGTCAGCAAAAAAAAAAGATAGATCTCTCATAAGAAAAAGCCTACTATTTCTTGAAAAGCTCAAGCACTACAGCATATTTTCTGTTGGTCCTATAGGGGGCAATTGTCAATAGCTTGCCTAGGTGCATGGTTCTGTACCCATGGAGCTGATAGACAATTCCCAATTAAAACTACACACTCAGTTGTTCGTTGGAAAATTTGCATACGCACTTACCTGGGCACAAAAGTTTCCAATGACTTTGCAGTTTATGCAGTTTGGGCCCGGCGACGCGCGCAAGCCCCGGGACACGCGTATGTTCCGGGGCTTGAAAAAATGAGCGGGGAGTGGGCAGGCCGGGGCGGGGCGGGGGTAGGACTGAGGCCTCCGGCACAGCGGTCGGGCCGGCATGTGCAACCTACACCTGCCTGAAGGTAGGCGCAACTTCGCTAACAAAGGTCGGGGGGGGGGGGGGGTTTAGATAGGGCTGGGAGGCGGAAGGAAAGCCATTGGGGCTCCCCTAGGGCTCGGTGCGTGCAGGGTGCACAAGTATGCACCCCATTGCGCGCGCCAACCCCGGATTTTAGAACATGCACGCGGCTACGCGCGCATGTTATAAAATCGGGCGTAGATATGTGCGCGCCAGGTTGTGCGCACAAATCTACGCCTGCGCGTAGATTTGGCCCTTTGTGTTGGCCCTTTGTGTTGGCCCTTTGTGTTGGCCCTTTGTGTTGGAGTAAAAGAGGGTGACTAGGGGAAGTCTGACAGCAGATTTCAAAATTCCATTTTATTGTGCACTTTGCTCCCCCTTTCCCCCCTCCTAAACACCTCAGTGAATGTTTCTTCTTAGTGTACTGTGAATCTTGTGCACACTTTTTAACTGCCCTGAGGACAAGTTTCGGACAGGCTAACATTTACACTTAAATACTGTCTTTTTCCCTAAAAGAGACCCAGTGCAGTTTACATCAGAAATTACAAACACTAAAATTTCAGTACATAAAAAGCAGCAAAATACATCAAGTTGAATACAAAAAAACCTTAATGCGGATCCACTCCACCTCTCAGTTCTCACTAGGGAGATCACCAGGATATGTCAAACAAAATTAAACACACTTTTTTCCCATTTGTAGAGGCCAACTGGCATCCCAGGCAGTTTGGGAGGGGGGGGGGAATCCCCCTAGGATTATGTGGCCAGCCAGGGTCTACCTCTGATGACATGGATGCAAACTAGCAGCCATGTAAGTGCTCGCAAAAAAAAATCCTGGCATGAAACACTGGCACCCTGCTTCCCGATGAGGTGTGTTGGCCCTACCCCACCAGGGCCTGCTGCCCCTGACTGTTATCTATCTTGACTGCCCCTTGCGGCAGCCCTGCCATTTACTCAAGCCCTCTCAGTATCCTGTTCCCCAAAACACAGGCACGTGCATACACCAACCATTGGTGGCCTTAACATTGACAGTGACTAATACAGGTAACACAAATGTACTGTGGAAAATGTACTCATGAATACCTCTTTCTTCTTAACCAGAGCTCTCAAATCCTTTGATGTTGTATATAATGCCTCTGCTTCACACAGTACCAACTCTCGAAGTTCCTAACCTCTGGATTTAGTACAAGCCCACAAAAGATACACGTACACAAATCTTATGCCCTTTATCCTGTGCCAGAAAACACACAGTGCATATAATTTATAGGGAACAAGGAAATAAATCTCTCACAGTGCATTAGTACCATATAGTGGTCCTAAAAAAGAAATAGATGAAAGATGAACTAAAATGACCACTAACCTTGCCTTGCAGCCTTGATGTTGACAGGCTGAAATCCACCATTGAGTGCTGAGGAGTCTATGATGTCTGATTCAAAGTCCCGGTGGTTCTTCCGGTACACGAACAGTGCCACGATAACTGAAATGGCCAGGCACACAATAACAGCTATCACAATGCCGACATAGAGAGCCACATCATCTGTGTTAGGAGCAGCTGAAGGGGGGAAGAGGAAAGAATGATATATTAATTGCAATTGCCCACATACAGTTTCATAAATATTTCTATGTCTACAAATACTGCTAGCTTTTAGCAACTATGGATTTTTTTCTCTCTCATACCAACTCATATATATATATATATATACAGTAAAAATATGTCAGTGAAACTGACTATGCTATTTTGGCTATGTCACATGCTTAGAAATTAAAAAAAGAAAATCTACTACCCTTTAAACCAGGCAACAGTTTCACGGTCAGCATGACGACTTCACATCTTATGCAATTTTCACTCCTTCCAAAGTGACCATCAGTGCCCTAATGCTTAAATTTAAATGTTGCCAATGCTATCATCCTCATCAAGGAAGTAAACCATGAAAAAAAATGTACATCACTTTTATTAAAAGTTTCAATTACAGGAAGCCTCCTGTTCTAGCTGCTGCCATGTAAACAGAAGAGGGCTACCTCAAAGAAATGCATTACTTTTGCTGCTCGAGCAATCTCATGTCCATCTAGCATTCAAAATTCCTAGTGGTCCTAATGCATTCCAAAGTGACAGCATTCCACCTTAATAACGCTAGCAGCACAAACTCATGCACGGGAGATTTCTAACTCCTGGTTGTGATTTTGACATGCTATTTGTTAAGGGACAAATCCAAACGTACTGTATACAAAACAAAATTGCTGACCACTTGGCAGGTAATGGTTTGCTATCAGGGGATTTAATATATAATAGGAGCCCTGGTAGTGATCAATAGCACAAGTCTCTGCTCCAGTAGCATGCTATGTGTTTTCTACCAGATACTCTTGAAAAATGACCTTACAAAATGTCTGTTAAAATTTAGGAGACGTTTCTTTTTTTTTTTTTTTTGCAATGTCTCTCCCTTTACATTTTTCATTCTGAATCTCATATCCCTTCCCACCTACCAGTCTGAGTATTGTAATATTTCTCTGTGGTCAAGAGAGCAAGGTTAACCTCTCTTCAGAACCATCTGCTTTCTGAGCGGTGCTTAAGAGCACCCCATACCTGGCCAGTCCAAGGACCTAAATTCAGATTATGTTTGGGTGTGTTTGTGTGTGTGTCTGCGGCACTGTGAAGGGTGGGGTGGATTGTGCATATGTATTGCAATCTTATCTATGTAAGGTCTTCTTTTCCGATAAAACCAACTGAAATAAGAAACTGTGAACTGCATGTTTCACCCAAAACCTCATTTTATTTCCGCTTAAAGCTTGTGATATCATTTTTGCTCTTTGCTTCCCCGAGGTACAAGCATTTAGACTTCTAGCTGAGTGGCTAAAAGCAAGGAAATGTTCAAATGAAGCAGATCACAGTGGATCAAGTATGGCGAGCACGGCTAGCTCTAGTATTTATGTTGCATCTTCAAACTGCTTTCACTACATTCGCCAGCAATGGTCCCTAGGAACCGGGCGTGTGAAGGTTCACCTGTAGCTGAGTTGGCACAGATTTGCATAATCTGTGATTCTACATTTTGCCATTTTATCCCCTCCCCCCAGACTCTAGCCTCATGCTCATTTCCAGCATTTTTATTAAGCCAGATTTTCTTTTCTTAGCTCAGAGGAGTTAATCTTTCCTTTTTTTCCCTAATCCTGCATCTTTCCTGTTGAAAGTGTTACTAGTACCTGCCTCTAAAAACACTTTCAACAACATACATAAGACCCTATTTTAGAAGCTTTTTACCCAAGGCAACACTTTTTCAAACAGGATGGATCTTATCTGGGGATAATGTTTATGTTTTTGTATATTTTCTTTCATCCATAACTAATTAACTTTATTATTGCCAGATAAATGGTTTCTTTTGCTCTTCCCATTCTCCTAACCCTACTGCCTTTCTTCACTTGTTGAGGTCATGCTCCTGGTTGCAAGGCATCTTTGATGTCAGAATCATGGCCTGAAACACGAAAAAGCAGCACAGATACAGGTGAGAAGTTGAACTGTGTATAAACACCATTATTCCCTAAAGTTTCCACACCTCTTTGAAGAGCACACAAGTACTCTGCATTCTGCCAGGCTCTTTAACACACACACAGCTAGGCCAAGAGGCAAAACTGAACGGGGAATAATATAAATATATTACCCAGGAACGTAAAACCAAAACGTCAAAACTTACAAGAAAATCCATATTCATTCGGGGTTTTCTGTTCGGTTGAAATAGAATAAATCAAGCCTTAAGAAAAAAGAAAGAAACAAAAAAATGGGACCAAACTCAAATGAAATGAGAACAACACAAAGAAAGTCATGGAAGAAGGGGAAAAAAAAAGGTTAATTAAGAGCAAATGAAAAAAAAAAAAAGTTTCCTCTTGCCTGCATTCAAATCCTGATTCGGCACAGAATTATCATTTTTACATTTGCTGTCTCCTGGAGAGTCTGACAAAGAACTAATAAGTAAGGCAGATTGAATTTCAGAGCCCAAATCGGTCTCGAGCCACTAACTTTGGAGTGCTTAAAGTCTTTCTTTTACCGAGCATAAACTCTAATGGCTCTCTTTTATTTCAGACATCAAGGGTCATTAGCATAAGGAAAGTCTCCTCGCTTTCTCCCTGCCATATGCTTTCATTCCCCTGGATATTTTATGAGGGGCTTGAACCAGTTTTACATTTAATTTAATTATTATGGCTTGCCATGGGTCTAATGGAGTTAAAGGAGTTCTGTCATCCCATGGTCAAAGGTTAAATACTCAGTGCTGAAGCAAACCCTTATGGAATCATCTTTGAAGGAATCCCCTCTTATTTGGGGGAGGGGGAGTAACTTTTTATTTTTTTTTGTTGCTATGTCTAATTGCAATTCAGTAGAACCCTTCCTCCCCCCTCCAGGAAGGAGTGTGTTTTGTCAATAAACCAGAAAGCAGCATAAGTTCGGTCTTAAATCATTACAAAATCAATGTGCTTTAGGGACACAAGGGCATCTGAAAGAAAGAAACAAAAAAATGGCATAGCCCAGTGGTTAGCGCAGCAGGCTGAGAACCAGAGAAGTCAAATTCTGCTTTCCCCCACTGATGCGGGTCTGGCGAAGTCACATCACCATCCACTGACCCAGGGGCAAGCATAAAGGGTCATTTAATAAGCTGCAGGATTTTCTGCCAGAAGAAAACATTGTGGCACATACTAAGCTGCAGTACTCCACAGCTTAGGAACTGTGCAATATGTTCTCTGGTGGGAAAATACCACAGGTTAGGTGGCCCAAACCCGAGCATCCTGAATGAAACCCCTTCAAATTGTAAAAAAAAAATACCCTGAGGATGAGACCCCCATCTGACCTGGCATAGCACCAGCCCACCCCCCTTTTTTCTTTTCTTTAACACCTCCTCCCTTTTTTGACTCCCCCCCCCTGAATGACCCCAACACCTCCCCAGATCATACCTTTGCATCCTTGGCTTACTATTGTAGCCTGGAGTGCTCCCTAGGCTTCCCATGCCTGCTATTTTTTAAGGAGGAGGTGTGATCTATGGTTTAAACGTGGGATTTGTGCTCCTAATTCCACTCAGATGTTCTAGGCTAGCTTCTAGTTTCAGCTCTACCACTGAGTCTTGTGTGGCCCATGACAAGTAAATCTTATCTCATTATCTTCGAGCTTGCCCAACCATGTAAGTTCACAGGGCTTAATATAAACCCCTATTAGGTGCCCTGGCCCTCGGGGAGTCAGGCCAGGTCCCTTCACCTGTGTGGGCAGGAAGCCCGCTCCAGCATTCCCCTCCGCTGCCACGTCCCAGCGCAGTTTGCCGCCAGTGCGGCCTGCTCGCGGTGCTCCCGACACCGCCAACGCCGGAGGGATCCCTGGGCCCCCTAGGTTCGTGCGTGCATTCGCGTGCCTGGGCTAGATTTAAAGTGCCAACGGTGGGAAAGTTCCCTGCAGCCTGGGATGATGTCACCAGGCATGGCAGGTATAAATACCCTGCCTTGCCACTTCCTCTTCGCCCTGGCAACAGGTCCAGCTCCTGGTGAGTGCGTGTTGCCTGCGTTCTGAGCCTGCGTTCCTGTGGTTCTCCTGCCTCCTGCTCTGGATCCTGCTCTTGCTCCAGCCCCAGTCCTAGTTTCAGTTCCTGCTTCCATCCTGCTCTTCCTCATCCCTGCTTCCTTGGATTGATCTTCTGGCTCCGACCCCGCTTGTCTCCTGGTTTCTGCTTCAGTCTCCTGCCTGCCCTGATCTTCAGCCTGGTTTATCGTCTCTGTTTGTCTGCTGTCTGTCCCGACCTCGGCCTGGCCTCCACCTTGTTTAGCCTGCTGCCCGCCTCGACCCTTGGTATGTTCGACCTGTCTCCTCCCTGCCGTCTGAGAGACCCGTGCCTAACTCCTGCCGGCCCCGGTACCCAAAGTCTTAACCCGTGGGGAGCGAGGGCTGGTACAGGTGAAGGTCCTGTTGGGTTCTCTCTCCCAGAACCACCTCCCGACGACGAGGACCACCAGGGCCCTCCCCCCCCGGTGGTGGTTGCATCAACCTCATCTCGGCTCAAGGGTCCACCTCCCTTACAGCCCCAACCTTTTTTTTTTAGTGTCTACAGGATGAACAGTGGAAAACATGACAATATAAACTTAAAAGAAAAAGATAATCAGAAAAAAAAAATCATTTTTCTGTACCTTCTTCCATCACTCTTATCTCTAATCCCTTTCAGGTCTCTCTTCCCTCACTGTGATCCCTTCCCATGGTACGAGTGTCCAAATAATTCCCTCCACCTCCCGTTCTCCCATTCTCCATTTCTCTGGGGGGGGGGGGGGCCTTCATTTTAAGTTTCTATTTTATATTTATCCTGGAATGTATCAGTGTTTATTGTAATGAACAAAAACCGAAGAAAATCGGTGGAATAAAATGATTTTTTTTCCCCCCACTGAAGTTCTCCTGTTTTTGTTTGTTATAATAAACAGTTCTAAATTCTAGGAGAAAAAAAAATATAAAAACTGAAAACAAAGGCCCTTATCCTTCCTCTTGCCAAGGGAACCCCCCCCCCCCCCTCATACTGCATGGGAATAAGCTCTGAAGCAGTCATGTGTGAGATGGGGCAGGGGGAACCATGCAAGAGGTCCTTACAATGCTGCTGCTGCTGGGTGCTGCCCTGTAGGAGGCCCTGCCAGCTGGAGCTGAAATTCATTCAGGTGCAGTGGCAGGATACCCACCCCCACTTTTTTTTTTTTTTGTCTTGCAATTCACAACTCTCCCAGGGATCTGTAGTTTGGACTGGAAACACTGAGACTCCTGATTAAACTCAGGGACGGTAACTTTGAAAAAGCCGCGTGGGCCACAAGTACGCGTGTATGCCGGCTCATGCCGCCATATTATAACATACGGGTTTATATGTGCGCATAGTATAAAACAGGCTGTACATGCGTACATTTGCGCACAATTTTAGATGGATGCGCATATGTGCATGCAAACACTGCCTGTACCGCTTAAGTGGGGTGATTTTAGTAGAGATGCGCACCGATGCATTTACCAGTTTCCCCAGTTCGTTCCGAATTTGCCCAGGTGAGGGATAGGATTTCCTAAACCCCCTAGTTAAATAGCCTCCCTTTTAATCTGTTAGCACCAACCCTTAAAATCCCGCTGACTAGTCTACAATTTGTTATTGCTTACACGCCATCCATAGTTATAGTAAAGTTATGTGACAGGGGACCCTGGCGCGCACTACGTGCACATTTCATGTTAAAATTGCGGCTTCCCATGCCCCGCCCAGACTGCACCCCCGCCCACCCTTTGTGCGTGTACCGGGAGATGCGCCCGTACTCAGGTGCCTTTTAAAATCCGTGTTGTGCCCTGTCTTCTTAAATGTTCAACGTTAGGGAGAAGTGTACTAGTAGTGGTATACTGGCTGCTTCACTGGTCACTTACGTGATGGAAGCAGGATTTGCGTGCACATTTCAAATAGGGCGCACATGTACGCGTTTTCGGCCTATTTAATGCCATGTGCGCATATTTGTGCCTCTGTTATAATGGCTGTTGCATGGTATCAAACAGGCTGAAAGTACATACATGTGTGCCCTATTTGAAATGTACACGCACATGTGCGTGCAAATCCAGCTTCCACTATATAAAGTAGGGGGATACTCAGGATGGGATAGGAGGTCAAGTGAATTAGTTCTGGGCTGCAAGAGCGAGCTGAGAGGAAAGAAGAAGGTGAAAGTGGCAAATGTCTGACTGTTTTTCTGATTTGCCTTTGGCGTGCATGCTGAAAGTTTGTATATTTGGTAACTTTGGTTAATAAAACGTTTTACACTAAAAGGGACACGCGCCGACACCATTGCCAGTTTTACCAGTTAGTTCCCAGTTCGCCCAGACTGGGTGTTATGCACATACCGGCCCGACTTGTACACATATCTCCCAGTTTGGATGCGCAGTGCACTAATGCATCACACACTGCGATACTGCATCCCACAACACAAAAAATAATAGCGGGTTATGATTTTTACTTACGCAATGCGGAATGGCAAAAGGTTTCCTAACCACGCCCCCTTTTTATCACATCTGCTAACGAGCCATATTCCTGTGATAAATATTGCAATTTGATGAATCTAGGCCTCAGCTGGATAAGTATCAACTTTTAGCCTTATTCAGTTTAATTAGCCAGATAAGTCTAGGACAGCTATTTGACTGTCCTATAGTTAGCCAGAAAAATTTATCTGAGATATTTAGTGGCACAGTCATGTCACTGACTATCTCGGCCAAGCTAGGTGGATACGTTTATCTGGCTGACTTGCTCAGCAAGATAGTGGCTGCATATTGGCCTCCAAATGTTTCTTGATTTCCTGAAGTATAAACTCAGAATACTAAAGAGGCTAGTGATAATCTAGATAGGCTCTATGTGAGCCTGAAGCCTTGCCCCTTGCTCCCATGAGTGGAGGAATAGCCCAGTGGTTAGATTAGCAGGTTGCAAAGCAGGGAAGCCAGGGTTCAAATCCTGCTAGCATTCCTTGTGACCTTGGTCAAGTCCTTTGTCTGTGGTACAAACATGAGTACATTTTCAAAGGGGTTCCATGTGGAAAGTTAGCATAAATATACACATAAGTAGCATGTATGATAGTACAGTTTTATTTTCTGTTTCTCATGCACATTTTACCAGCACAAAAAAAGGGGAAGTCTATGAGCATTCCAGGGCAGGGTCAAGAAGTATGCACAAAAGCTACTATTTTATGAGATATACACATATAGATTATTAGACTTAATTTACAATTTTACACCTGCTAATTGGCTAGCACAAGTGAAATCAAGCTTGTCTGTTGTGTGCAATTTTCGGGTGGGGGGCCTGGTTTAGGGTGAAGTGGTAGAGGTTCTTGGTGAACTGGAAATGGACTGGGTGAACTGGCGGAGGTATCAGCAAACTGGTGATGTCAAGTATGCGCAGAAGTATTTTCAAAATGGTATACATGCATACTTTATAAAATACTGGCCTCCACATCTAAATCAGGGTTATTATGTGTACATATATTTTCTCAAACCTAAAACATACGTGCATATGTTTATAAAACATGTAGAGAAAGTAAGCACTTTCATTGTATTGGAAATATTTGTGCATACTGAAACATACATGTGTACGTTCAGTGCAGAACTACAGGGTATTTTATAAACTCTGCAGCATCCCGCCACCCACGTTATAAAATACTAGGATAGATCTCTGCATGTCCACTACACACGCAAATAGGGTTTGAAAATTAGGCTCCCTGATTGTAAACCCAACGGGAATAGAGAAAGTACCTGAATATAATGTGCTTTGAAATGTTGTGAAAGGTGGAAGCTAACTAAAATTAAAAAAAACACACACGCCCAATCAAACAATATGATTGGTCAATCAGAGGCTTATCTGCAGATGTTGGTAGCTAACTAAGGCTCTCAGTGCTAGTTAAAACATTACAGCATGTGGGCCAGGCTTATAAACGCACAAGTTGTAATTCCCCATGATCAATCAGATCCCAGTGTAGCTTCTACTCCATTTTACAAAATCTCACCACTTCCATTCTGCAAAACACATGTACAATTCAGGGATATAAAATGTTAAGAAAGAGCTATTCCCTATAACTGCCTTCTTTGCTCTTCAAAAAAAAAAAAAAAATTAACTACATGCCCAAGATTCTCCCTTAAAAAATGTTTCCTTTTCTGTTTTTTTTTTTTTTTTTTTAATTTGTCTGCCTCTTTTTTTAAAATATCTAATTCAATAAATCCTTTTGCTGGTCATGTTGTGGGTTCCCCCCCCCCCCCCACTATAATTTTGTTTAACAAGCAAAACAAGTTTTATAAAAGACAAAACTCTGCCTAGAGGGAAGTAAATTCCTTTTGAAGAGAATGTCGACTTTGCCAAGTGCTTTAAAAAGAACGAGTGCTAATTAAATCAGTCGAATGGCGTTCTGCGGAACTGCTGTAAATTGGCTGTAAAGCCAAGACAGATTGCATGGCCATTAGTTTATGACATTGTATTATCCAGCATAAAAATAAGTGGCCTATAAACACTTGGAAGGGAGAAAGTATGATTCTGTTGAGAACCTCAAACAGTTCTAATGCAGGAGAGGGAAATCAATGATTCAAATAACAGTAAAAACCGAAGGCCTGATGACAAAGTGGCAATAATGCACTCCGGAACGTTTTCTTCCTTGACAGAGACGGCTTTTGAAGCACTGCGCTTTCAAAGCTGGTGACCTCGAAGAGATTTTGCCGGTTTACTCTGCTATTTCTGAGCTCTTCACAGGGCCTGGAGCACCTCGGGAGTATGAATACGAGCTCAAAAATGGTTTCAAGTATATCATGTTGTTTTGCTGGCTCAAAATGTCTCTCAGATCCTGACGGCAGACCATGAATAAACACGTCCAGTCTCTTCTGGCAACCCAAACACTTTTTTGCCATTATCTAGAAAGCCTTTCATAACTGCCACTAATGATGTCAAAGGTCAGCTCTGACATCAGCCGCCCCAGAGATAATTCCTGACAATTTATCTCTCCTCCGATTGCCAAATTATTGACGGCTACAAGGACTTCTGACACGTAGCAGCGATTGGCCAGGACCTGCCCATGAACCTATTTGTAAATCCCAGATCTTGACAAATAAAATGCGAATGATGAATTTGCTTTTATTGGTATGAGATCTGAATTGATTTCGGGGACTAATGCTATTAGAAATAATTTCAGACTCCTCTGTAGGGTAGCGAGGGCTGGATGAAAGCCTAGCAGCTTGGTTTACTAACAACAACAACAACAAAAAAAAAGATATGTCAAAGCAACAGTATACATTAGTCAACCTTTTCTTAGCCGAACAAGAAAGCCATTACTAAAGGCCTGACTACAATAATTTATGCATTCTCCAAGAAGGGGTCTGAGTCTCAGAAATGCCTGAATCAGCTATTCCTGTTGTCTGATCCAAGCTTTCCAGCCTGCAAAGGCCCCTGTAGACATCCCATATGCAGCGTCACGGAACGTCTGAATCGAGCCTTTAGGCTTTTCTCCCATTACTGTACAAGTCTTTTGGGAAACAAGAGTCAGCTTTTGCTAGAGGTATTCCAGAGGAAGTGGGATGTATTCTTAGCTACTAGGAACATTAAGCAGTATGAGGGATCTAGTTCATGAGCAACAGAATCAACAGGTGCCTGGACTGCTTATAAATAAAACTGGGTTATGTAATTACATTTCTTTTTTTCTGAAGAGCAAAGAAGGCAGATATAGTGAAGACCTCTTTCTTAAACAATCACATAAGACTAAAAAATAATCATCTTCCCCGTACAACTGGGTTTGGCTGGAGTAGGCCATCAGAAATCAGGAGCAAAGAGGGAGGGAATAAATTGACAGAAGCAACACCGACTGAAAAATAAACTTTTTGCCTGGGAGGAGAAAAAATTTGTGGAAAGCTGCTGCTTCTGTCAATTTATTCAGAATGCAATTTAATGGGAATTCGTTAGATAAAACAGACAACTGACAAAGTTCCCCTATTTCACTGCATTTGCAAACCTCTTACTCTCAGTCTTCTTTTTTTGTGTTCTTTCCTTCTGCTCTATGAGGCTTCTGGCATAATTAAACCCAGATCCTTTATATGCAAATTACCTGGGATGTTCCTACCTTATTTTTATATCTCCTTTCCTATTCAGCCCAACCATTCCAAGAATCAGTCTTTGGCCAGGGACCACGCACAGTGGCTTCCTCTGTACCCCAGCTAAGGTGGACTCTACATCTGGCCACTTGATGTCACTGTTGACTGATGGCTGAGACCTCCCCCCCCGGGGCTGCGTACCCTGCCTCTGTAGCATCCCTACGCAACAGAAGCCCGGTCTGGGAGTCAAACCCAGGTCTCAACACGGACTCGCTGGCTTGGCCCCCATCTCTAATATTTATTTGTTATAGAAGTGAATGGACTACAGAATGGACAAATCTCACCGTTTTGCGTACTTAGTGTACATATTTCCTCTTAAAGTCTATTGCAAATAGATTTGCAAAGTTCGCTTTTTTGTACACCCTTGGCCAAGAGTTCTAGCTAGCATCCAGGCTAAAGCAAGCCTCCAAGCAGTTTCATAGTCTTACTGAAAGCAAAGTGCCCAGGCATGGTACATTGAGATTCTCAGTTAACATGCTCCTGAAAGGCATCTCATTTTATTTTGCGTGCACAGGAGGCACCTATTTGGGTTTCTGCTGGTGTTCATTTGCTCACTCTGGTGTGCAATTCCTCCCAGCCGGCCCCTTGATTTCAAGCAGGGAAAGTGCAAGGAGAACATTTATTGCATTATCGGGCTGAACATATTGCTTATGGACATAGGGAATTTGTAGTCACGAAGGAGAACCATACTGAGGAAATTAGCCTTCCCTTTCTCTCTCAGGCAGCGGGTCCAGCAGACTGTGGCACACAGCTGCTGCATGTAGAGCAAACACAGGAATTACGCAGCAGCAATATGATATTAATATTCTATCACAGCAAGATCTGATCATATCATGTATCTTATTTATTTATTTATTTATTTATTTATTTATATACCGTCATTCTGAACATACAATCATGGCGGTTCACAATAAAACAGTGCTAAAACAGTAGTATAAACCAGATACAAAATATAATATAATATCACAATCACTTTCTTTGTGCTTACTGTGATTTTTAGACTGATTCTGAAGTCTTTTAAGGACAGGCTGGGATTTCTTTTTTCTGGCATAATGAATTATTTCAATTTCTCATTTTAGCACTATTACCCAATTATTAAGCAATTGATTAGTATTATATAGGTGCATTTTTCTTAACCAAGAGAGATCAAGATTCAGCTTCCCCCTGCCAGGATCTGAAGGTGGAAGCACATGGATGTCTGCACATGGATGTTATAGGCTGGTTAGAATGTGTTATTTCTCAGGCGGTCAAATATTATTTGTGGTGTGGGCTGTAGAGATATCACAAAAGCAATATTTTATTTACCTAAATCTTGATTGTATATTATATAAGCTGAAATAATTCCATACACTGCTCATAGATATTTGGTTGCACGGGTTACCCAGTTAACTACCCTTTAAGTCCACAGGGAATATGTAGTATCACTCAGTCTGGGGTTTAAATCAGTGGCATCAATCTTTGTCATTCAAAAAGCCAGTCAGATTCTCTCTTTCTCTGTTTAATTCTCAGTTGCATTTGACTCTGTGATGTAATATATCTATGATAGAGGGCAGTCAACATGAAGGCCCTGAAGTGCCATGTCTCAAGCTGGAGGTGCAATATCGCTGGCTAACATGCAGAAGAAAGGAACGATTACACTACAGAAAAGAAAAAAGTCAATGTGCTTTACAGTTTCATAATTTGTAGCACTGGATAAACTGAGAGCGGGCTGGTATTTTATTTTAATGCATGTGTTTCTAGCTTGTTTTATTCTTCTTCTTTTCATTTTTTTATCCTCCAGTCTTCCACTGGAGGCATTTTCTGTTTAGCCTTTTTTTCTTATTTATTCAGCACTGACAAAGTAGACTTATGGATGTTCATTCTCTCATTGATACATCCAAAATATATATCTTTAACCTCATGCCTCAGGCTTTTTCCAGCTGTTTGCAGATACAGGTGCCCTGCAAACTATTGAAATGAAATAGTAAAGACGCTTTCATGAGCTTTCATTAATATCTGTAAAATTCTCATGAAAATTGCATGGTTATTTGACTTGTGCTAGCCAGAGACACTGAATTAAAAGTGAATGGTGTCACCAACAGAGCCAGTTTCTGTTCATTGTGTACAAGCCATCCTGAAAACGCACTTGTTTTCAAAGAGGCACTGCTATAAAATGCCTTGAGCAGACACACTTTCTGCATGATGCAGGACTAGAGGAGGACGTTTTGGTTATTTAAAAAAAAAAATAAAAATACTCACAGCAAAGATATGATTCCTAGTTTTCAAAGATTGTTAGTAAACCTTTAGACCAGCATTATTTGTAGTCAAGTTATTTGTACATCAGACATATTGGGGTAGATTTTAAGACAAGCGCGCGCGTCCATGTGCGTGCTACCCGGCGCGCACACATGGACACGCGATTTTATAACAAGAGCGCGCAGGTGCGTGCATGTTATAAAATCGGGGGTCATCGCGCACTGCCTTCCACCCTTCCCTCCCAGGCCTGAATCGGAGTGGCCTAGGAGGAAACTTCCCTACCCCTCACCCCACCTTCCCTTCCCTTCCCTGCCTCGCTCTTTCCCCCCTTCCTTTTTCTTCGTTTTTCGGTTATTGTAAAACTTGCTTCAGCCCTGGGGCTGAAGTAAGTTGCGCGCACCGGCCGGCACAGCGGCAAATGGTCACTGTGCCAGAAGCCTCTGGCCCCGCCCCCACCCCTTTTTGAAAGCCCCGGGACTTAGACGCGTCCCGGGGCTTTAGGCCCAGTTCACGTAGGTCTGGTTTCGCGCGTAAATCTGGAGGATTTACGCGCGTAACATTTTGAAAATCTGGCCCATAATATAAACTTGTCTAACTATAATAAAAGGGAAAGTTGCTCCGCACCTGCATCACTGGTATGGGAATTGAGCTCTGCCTTTCTCCATCCCTGTATTCTCCAATTCCGCCCTCCTGTCCAGCTCCACCCCTCTCTCTATGGAAACTGAGCTCTGCCCCTTTTTCTCCCTGTACTCTCCACCCCTGCATTGTCCAATCTAAACACTAATATTTATGTTTTTATTTATTTATATGTGTGTATTTATTTATATGTGTGTCTACATTCACTTTCTTGTTCTACATAACAGCGAATATTCTAGTTGTTAGTCAAATATATTCTTGGATATCGCTATATCTGCTATATAATCAGGGCATATTCATACATTATCTGGTCAAGTTCTAATTCACCTTAACATAATGGTATAATATACAAGTTCTAATTCTACTCACAGTGATCTTTAGATCATTCATTATTATAGTTTGTTCTACTACCAATATCTCTGGTACTGATTTTGCTGTATGTAGGTATTTTACATTAAATCCTATGCATTTCTGAAGAGACATGTTTTCAGTTTGCACTTGAAATTCTTTTTTTCTGTTATTTGATGTGTTGACTCAGGTAGTGAGTTCCACAATTTTGGGCCTGCTATGGAGAACATTCGGTCTATTGTTTGCTGTGTGATCCAAGTGGAAGGTACATTTAGAAGTTCTTTGTATTGTGATCTTAGCTCTCTGTGGTGTGTAGAGTTGAATTGTTACTCCTGGCAAACATGGGTTATTGTTGTTGATTATATCGAACATTAGAGATAATACTTTATAATGAATTCTGGATTATACAGGGAGCCAGTGCAGAGTAATCAGCAAGGGGGTGATGTGTTTGAATGTCCTTGTCCCTAGTAAGAGTCTTGCAGAGGCATTTTGAAGTAACTATAGTGGTTTTAATAGACTTGAGGGTAGGCCAAGTAAAAAGGAGTTGCAGTAGTCTAGGTTTGAAAATATAAGTGATTGTAAGACAATGCGGAAGTCTTGTGCTGTTATTAGTGGTTGTAATTGATGTAGTATTCTTAGCTTGGAGTATCCCTTTTTGATTTCTTAGATCTCATACTTGGTCTGAGGGGGTGATATTAATACTTCCTAGGTTTAGGGTTGGCGGTTTGATAATCGTGTTATCTCTCCGTAAACATATAATTTCCGGGGGTTTTTTTGGGTTTAGTGTTAGTTTCAGTTGGGAAAGTTTTTGTTGTATGTCCTTCATGTATGCTGATAGAGACAATGTAGTTTTTTCAAATGTTTTGTCAAGCGGGATGCAGAATTGTATATCATCTGCATATAGGAAGAAGTTGAGTCTTAGATTTGCTAGTAATGCGCATATAGGCAGCACATAGAAGTTGAATAGAGTGGCCAAGAGTGCTGATCCTTGGGGAATGCCTGTCTTGATGGTGAAGGTAGCAGAAATTTGATTACAAAGTTTGACTTATTCTATCTTTTAGGAAGGAAGAGAACTATTTGTTAACATTTCCATCTATTCCAATTTTCTTTAGCTGGTTGCATAGCAGGGTGTGGTCAACTGTGTCGAATGCCACTGTAAGATCTATTAATAGCAGGATATAAGATTTGTTGTTGTCAAGGCCTTGTAGTACAGGGTCGGCTAAGGAAATGAATCCGAATTGGTTTGGGTATAGTATATTGTTGCCTTCTAAATGGTTCTCTAATTGAGCCAAGACTGCTTTTTCTAGGACTTTTGCGATGAAAGGCAAGTTGGATATTGGTCTATAGTTGTCCCAATCATTAATTCTGCCTATTTTGTTTCTTAGGATTGGTTTAATCACAGCTTGTTTTGCCCTATCGGGGGCCAATATAATATATGGAAACTGAGCTCTGCCCCTCTCTCTGGCTGTACTCTCCAGCTCTGCTCCTCTCTCTCTCTCTGAATTTTCCAATCCCCTCTCTAGTACCACACAGAACACCCAAGCTCAGCCTGCACTGTCTACCACCATACATCTCAGTTATGCACGTCCTACATTTCACACATTTATAGAAACATAGAAACATAGAAATGACGGCAGAAGAAGACCGAATGGCCCATCCAGTCTGCCCAGCAAGCTTCACACATTTTTTCTCTCATACTTATCTGTTTCTCTTAGCTCTTTGTTCTATTCCCCTTCCACCCCCACCATTAATGTAGAGAGCAGTGATGGAGCTGCATCCAAGTGAAATATCTAGCTTGATTAGTTAGGGGTAGTAGGGGTAGTAACCGCCACAATAAGCAAGCTACACCCATGCTTATTTGTTTTACCTAGACTATGTTGTACAGCCCTTGTTGGTTGTTTTTTCTTCTCCCCTGCCGTTGAAGCAGGGAGCTATGCTGGATATGCGTGAAGTATCAGTTTTTTTTTTCTCCCCTACCGTTGAAGCAGAGAGCCATGCTGGATATGCATTGAAAGTGAAGTATCAGGCACATTTGGTTTGGGGTAGTAACCGCCGTAACAAGCCAGCTACTCCTCGCTTTGTGATTGCGAATCCTTTTTTTCTTCACCCCTGTCGTTGAAGCTATGCAGGATATGCGTGAAGCATCAGTTTTTTTTCCCCTGCTGTTGAAGCAGAGAGCTATGCTGGATATGCATGGAAAGTGAAGTATCAGGCACATTTGGTTTGGGGTAGTAACCGCCGTAACAAGCCAGCTACTCCCCGCTTTGTGAGTGCGAACCCTTTTTTTCTTCTCCCCTGCCATTGAAGCAGAGAGCTATGCTGGATATGCATGAAGTATCAGTTTTTCTTCTCCCCTGTCGTTGAAGCAGAGAGCTATGCTGTATATGCATTGAAAGTGAAGTATCAGGCATATTTGGTTTGGGGTAGTAACCGCCGAACAAGCCAGCTACTCCCCTCTTTGTGAGTGCAAATCCTTTTTTCCATTTCCTCTTGCTGTTGAAGCTTAGAGCGATGTTGGAGTCACAGTAAGCATGTGTATGTTTATTGAATAAGGGTATTGTGTCCAGGCAGTAGCCATCATTCTGGCGAGTCACCCACTCTTCATTGGCGGCCTCTTGACTTTATGGATCCACAGTGTTTATCCCACGCCCCTTTGAAGTCTTTCACAGTTCTGGTCTTCACCACTTCCTCCGGAAGGGCATTCCAGGCATCCACCACCCTCTCCGTGAAGAAATACTTCCTGACATTGGTTCTGAATCTTCCTCCCTGGAGTCTCAAATCGTGACCCCTGGTTCTGCTGATTTTTTCCCTATGGAAAAGGTTTGTCGTTGTACACACACGTCCTTGGACACACACGTCCTTGGACGGGCTTTTACTACTAGTTATGTTATGTTCTGTATCCATATGTGTCTGTAGATATATATATATGCACACATACACACAGACACACACAAATCAAATTTAGAGGGCAGCAATGAGATGTGTTTATGTGGAAAACTCATGTTTACCTGCATAAAAACTTGGTCTGATTATTGCTTCTCCTCCTCAGTGCAGGTAGAAGTATGTGGGTTGTTCACTGTGGACATACCTATAGCCCTGGGGAAAAGTAGGCGGGTTCAGGAAAGGAGATACAAAGTAATGCAGAGATTGCATTTTTCGATTTCTGCATGTACTTTGTGGCAAATACTTTGAGCCTGCTTCAATACTGGCACAAAAGCAAGCGAGTATTCTGGAAATTCCACTGGCATGTACAATGTGGGCCCAAAGAGACACTCCACATGGGCTTTCCCTCTGAAAATGAGTTTGCAGTACTACAAGGTCTGCAGGGAGGCGCATTATTGCCCCCTTAGAGCCCAATTTTCAAAACTGTCCATGATACACCATTTGCGCATGGAAGTGGATACGCAGAAATTTATGCTAAGCTTTTTTATAAACTGGGTGACGGATGCTGCACAGTTTATAAAATACCGTATATTTTTGCCCTGAAATTACATGTGCACGTTGTAGTAAATGTGTATATTTCCAGTGTTAGGAAAGGCATTATATCTTTACCTATTTTATATTTAAGGCAAGTACATGTCCGCCTAATACCCTGATTTAAATGAGGCAGCCAATATTTTATAGTTTATATGTTTACCGTTCTGATAATATAGGGGCGGATTTTCAAAGGGTTATGTGCGTAACCGCTCCTGTGTGCGCCAAGCCTGTTTTGCGTAGGTCCGGCGACGCACGCAAGCCCCATGACGCGCATATGTCCTGGGGCTTTGTGAAAGGGGCAGGGCGGGGGCGAGGCACCAGCCGAGTGGCGGTGCGCGATACCTCGGCACAGCCGCTGTGTCGGGGGCCTCGGCCCCGCCCCACCCCTGGACCACCCCGCCCCACCCATTCCCCGCCCCTTTTTTCAAGCCCCGGGACATACGTGCGTCCCGGGGCTTGCGTGCGTCGCCGGACCTATGCAAAACAGGCTTGGCGCGTGCAGGAGCGGGTACTCGCAGTTATGCACGTAATTTATGTGCATAGCCCATTATATGTATACCGTTCTGATATTATAATATTTTATAGTTGATATGTATACCATTCTGACAATATTTGTGTGTGTACTTGCACTCGCCAATTTGCCGATACCTCCACCAGTTCACCCAGTCCTTCTTCAGTTCATGTAGACTCTCTAGCACTTTACCCTAAATCCCCACCAGTTCACCCAGACCTCCTACCCATAAACTGCAGAAAAAAACACAAATCCAGTTTCAATTGCACAAGTCCATTAGCAGATGTGAAAATGTTCAGAGCTTTCATAATGTATGCATGCTCTGTATACAAACTTCGTGCATAATTTTGAAACTCATCTTATAACACCCCTAGACTGTCACTTTTTTCCCCAATAAAATGTGTGCACTTATACTGCAAGTACATATGTATATACTTGAGGTTTATAAAATAGCATATGTGCATCTACATGCCACTTACGTGTGTATGTGGAATTTTTCCAGACAAAATCCTTTTGAAAATTCTCTCCTTAGAAGGCACCTAATAAATAGCTTATCCAGATAAAGTTAGCCAGATAGGTTTGCAGGGATCTTCAGTGGGTTAAACAGTCCACAGAATATACTCATGTAAAGTTATAAGGCTAATGTTTTCCGATAAAATTACAAATCTGGCAGTTTCCTGGAAAACTTACAAACCTACCCGATTAGGTTTAAGGATATCTATGTGAATGGCTCTAGATCAGTGGTTCTCAACCTTTTTTCTTTTGGGACACACCTGACACACTGAACACTTGACCATCATGGGGCTAAATGTAAATATATGCTCTGCAATCCATAGGACCCTCCCCCCCCAGGTCCCCAAACAATCAGGCCGATACAGTAAAGTTCGCAGGAGAGCGGGCGCGCTCTCCCGGCGCGCGCACAGGCCAGTGTCCCGTGTGCGCAATTCAGTAAACTAAAATATTTAAATTAGGGCCGGCGGTAAAAAGAGGCGCTAGGGACACTAGTGCGTCCCTAGCGCCTCTTTTTGGACAGGAGCGGCGGCTGTCAGCGGGTTTGACAGCCGACGCTTGATTTTGCCGGCGGTGGCTCTTGAGCCCGCTGACAGCCACGGGTTCGGAAACCGGATGCCGGAAAAATTGAGCGTCTGGTTTTCAACCCGCGAGCCGTGGGCCGATTTCAAATTGTTTTTTTTTCAACTTTTTTTTAACTTTTGGGACCTCCGACTTAATATCGCCATGATATTAAATCGCTAGCTTTACCCCTTACTGAATAAGGGGTAAAGCTAGCGCATCCAAAACGCGCGTCCAATCGCGGGTTAACAGTGCGCTCCGCCGGAGTCACTGTACTGTATCGGCCTGAATGGATGCAGAGGAGATTTACCTGTACAACTCACCATATAAAAAATATATTCTGATTCTGGTACTATCTCAGTAACAAACTGCCTTACTACCAGGCACATACAAAACCTGAGAAAAAAACAGCAAATATGTTGCATACCTGCCATACCGTAGCAATACTAACTCCAAGAACTCAGACAGAAATATCCCTACCTTTGACAAGGCAGCAGTGCACCACCAGTGCATCTCCTATTGAGAATGAGAAAACACAGCAAAGAAGACTGATACAAATCCCTACCTACTGGAAAAATACCTCACCTCGGTCACACATACGGATCCGACCTTCACCAAATACAGAATAAAAGACCAAAAATTACAAATGTAGAGACAAAAACTGGAGTGGAAACCTCAAAAAGCCACTCTGCATGCCATGTAAAACTGGAGAACTAGAAACAGAAATATATTTCTTCCTGCACTAAGCAAAATTCAAAGAGAAAAGAAATGCACATTCCCCAAACTGACATATTTATTTATTTAACAGTTTTATATACCGACCTTCATAGTAAATAACCATATCGGATCGGTTTACATTTAACAAGGGGTATAACTGGAGTAACAATTCAAGTGAACGAAGATAACAATAGGCTAACATATGGCTCTTGCACCCCTTGTCACTCTCGCTCCATGTCGCCATCATCCTTCACTTCTCCCAATTACTCCCTTTCAATCCTTTGCTCACACTCACATCCTTGCCCAGCATTCCTGACCTCCCCCCACGTCCCTACCCCCCTCCCTGCCCAGCTCTCCCAACCTCCTGTTTGTCATCCCTTTCTGCTCAGCAGTCCCCACGCTCCCTCTCCTAATTCTATCTGCTCAGCATCTTCAACCTCCTTTCCCCCCACCCTCCACAGGGTGAAGAGATCAGCAGCAGCATCCCTCCCAGACTCAGCAGGGAAGATAAAATTTGTGTCCCATCGGGCCCAGAACAGCAGGAGCTGGCAATGTTGTCTGGCTCAGATCTGGGTGAAGGAGGAAACAGCCTCCCACTGGGCCGGAAAGAAGCCAAGGAAGTGAGAGCAGCCTCCCGTCACGCCCAGTGTAAGAGAAGTCAACCATTTCCCACACAGGCCGATAAGGAGGCAGCTGGCCCTGTGACACACCGGTGTGTCCCGACACACCTGTTGAGAAACACTGCTCTAGATAACATCAACCTTAACCAGCTAGATTCAAAATGTAAGAGCCCCCACCAGGCGATGTGGGAATATCTGCCACCAATAGCTGGAGGGGGGGCTGCAGCGGAAGATCCCAGCAGCCCACGTGTAGCAGGACCGGATGGGGCCTGCGGGTTCTTTAGATACTGGGGAAATGACTTAAGCACCCCTGACTCGGTGCAATTCGGGGTAGATTTTAAAAAGAAGCGCACGCGGCCTACATGTGTGCGCGCTACCCGGCGCACGCACATGTACGCCCGATTTTATAACATGCGCGCGCATTGCACACGCATATTATAAAAATCCGGGGTTGGCGCACGCAAAGTGGTGCACAATTTCCCCCGTTCCCTCCCAAGCCCCTCCAAAATCGGAGCGGCTTGAGAGGGAACTTCCCTTACCCCTAAGCCTGACCTTCCTACCCCTTCCCCTAACCTTTCCCCCCCCCTCCAGCCCTTCTCTAACACCCCCCTTGACCTTTATTTTACCTTTTGCGCCTGCCTCTGGGCAGGTGCAAGTTGCGCGCACCGGCCGACTGCCGGCGGGCGATCCCCGGCACAGCGGCAAATATGGCCGCTCTGCCGGGAGCCTGACCCCGGCCCGCCCCCACCCCACCCACGCCCCTTTAGTAAAGCCCCGGGACTTTCGCGCATCCCGGGGCTTAACGCGCATCGCTGGGCCTTTTGAAAATAAGCCCGGCGCGCGTGACCTTTTTAAAATCCGGCCCTTAATACTCCTCTTCCTGAGGAGGGAGACACAGGATATAAGATAACATGCTGTCATTTTAAACACCACATTACACTTACCGGTAGTTACAGGAGAAACGACATAAATGCAATGGTAATTAAACAAACAGCAAGGGTAATAGCCACAGCATCAACAGGGACAACAATTAGACATGCACACATGTGTGTATATATGTGTCTGCAACAGTCATAAAGGGTCACTATTGGCTAGAGAACATTCCCAGCACCAAACAAAAGGACTGCCAGCAGCCAACACTGTAGGCTCTTGAAAAAAAACAACAACAAGGTGTGGCTCAAGTATAGGGAGGGTAGTGGGGGAGGACCTTGCTACCAGTCCCCTTCCTGAGAAATTCTTTCCAGTTTCTCTCCCAGGATTTCTTTCTGCTGGCACAAGTTCCTAAGGTTTGTGTGGACTTTACACGACACCCAGTCTCTGTCCTTCCTTTCACACCTCCGATGCTGTGGAGTCTTCTGGATCTCTCCTCCCTCTCTCTCCCCATTGGGAAGAATGTCCCTTGCTTTCCCAGGCAGTACCGAGCCTCCCACCGGTCCAACGCACTTTCTGCAGGAGCGTAAGCATGGCTGACCTCAGGAGGGGGAGGGGGAGGCTTTGGGAGAGCAGTGAACACTTACTCCACATTCACAGTCAGTTCTCTGCAGCTTTTCTTGCTTGTAATCTTTATTTATTTCAGTAATGAGCTGCCTAGTCGGTGCATGCTTTCCATGCCGGGGACTTAAAAGCAGCTCAAGCCACTCAAGTCCTTGTGTTGTGTTGCTCAGACCAGAGACATATAAGCTCATGGGGACAGGTGCCTTTGTTATAGTACCTTGTCACAAAAATATTAAAAACAGTTACATGCCGAAAACCTCCTTCCCAACATTGCAGGCCCCACTAAAGGATTACAACTAGAGTGGGTCACAGCACTTGACCCATTTTGCACAATTCAGGCTTGTTGGCCTGAGGAGCTCCCGCCCTTTGAATATTTATTGTGGGCTCTGGGCCTGCTCCTAAATCCAAGCCTCCCACTTTCAAGCTAATCCGGAACCTTCCTGGTCCACCTAGCTCCCTCCAAAACTGCCAGGCAGCTGAGAACATGGTGCAATTATTGCACTGCCAGTGGTGGGCTCTGACAGCAATGCAGCCCACCCTGATGGTCCATGTATTGAAAGATGGCATTTTCTTCTAAATCAACAGTTATTTTAGGGTGGACTTTTCAGAGTGTAATAGCTGACAGCAATACTGGAAGCTTATGCTACCAGCATTGCTATCGACAACATAATGATGGATTTTGCCAGGAGCACAATGATCGCACTATGTGCTTCCGGCAGCCTGGGGGTTTTGAGGGGTGCCAGGTAGGGCATGAGGCTTCCCAGCTCGTCTTGTGGGTGGAAAGGTGGACTTTAGGAGAAGGCCCAGAGGTTGCAGCCTAAGAAATATACTACTTTGCATCTCATGGTTAATCTGAAATCCAGGGAGCTTTGCAGACCTTGGGGACTATCATTACTTACCCACGGTATGCAGGACTGCGGAGTGCTAGATCTACACCACATAAGGAATAACCTTCACCCAGTCTTGGGTTTTAAACTTCATCTCATAGGACCCTTTGCTTTGTAGTCCTGAATTTGTTATTTCGAAAAGCATGACTACGACTCCCAGAATACTTAGAAATGGGATTTAAAAAACCCCAGAGTGGTTGAACGCGTCAGCCGGTTAGGAGTGAGTTGCCAGGCAGGCTATGGTAATGTCACAAGTCAGGGCACTTCATGAATAGGCAACAGGTTGTTGATTTTTTTTCTGTATGAAGAGGCTACATAGAGATAAATATCCTGCAATTTTGTCATTTTCAATTATTGGCTAAAGTAGTTTTATGCACTTCCAAACTTGTATGCTATTTATATAATTTTAGCATAGTGTCTGGTAGCTTTCTGAATGGTTAATGGATAACATTTACTTAGGATGAGTGGCTCCCAGGAGCTCAGAAGTGTGTAATTTAGTTTATGCAAATGTTAGCAATGCTACAGTACATATTATAGGATCATGGAGGAGAACTGGCCGTCAGAAATGTTCATTGCTTTTCTTTCTATTCATTCCAGATTGCTGTCTTTTCTCAGATGTGCTGATAGAGTAACTATTCATTTCTTTTGTGTTTGGTGGTGGTGCTGGTAGTGGTGGGGGGGCAGATTATGAACTCCTCAGCATGGGACTGTATGCACTGGTGAGAACATTAGTCTGAATAAATGTGACAGCAGAGCTGCAGCATAAATACCACAGTGAGTAGTAAGCACAAACTACAGCTTTAAGTGTAAAATACAGTAATTACCAGGGATGGGGGAAGACTGCTGTTTTTATCCCTACAGAAATCAATACTGGCACAGTCTGCAGATCTGTGCCAGAATACAGAGCCTGATTAAAGCTCTTATTGATTTGCCCAAGTAGTGTTACTGTACTGAATAATAGACTCGTTTAAGGAAAAAAAGCTTCAACACTGGACTAAGACAATTGAACATTTCCTCGTATGTGTGTATCTGTGTGTGTGAATATATGAAGTTCCTAGCAGAACCAATGGATCCTACTTTCTATAACACATATAGACGTGCATGCCTGGGCATATATCTGAATCAAAAACAAATAGCCATGCTGGGGAAAAAAACAACAAAAGAGTTGCTGGAAGACAATTGGAAAAGAGTTGCTTTTGGTACTCCCTCCGCCATCCTTTTTGATTTGCAGACTCACAGACCTACTCAAAAGGACAGCATGGCCCCCTTCTGACTTGAAGCTCAGGGAAATTGCCCTGCTTGCTTGCTTGCCCACCTGTTGCCACATCCCTGACTCCACTGGGATTCCCTTGGACCCCCCTGACATGTCCTGAAAATGTGTTGAAGACAGAACACTAAATCAGGGCTTCCCAAACCTGACCTGGGGTCCTCACAGCCAGTTGGGTTTTCTGGATATCCACAATGAATTGATACATTGGAAGCCCAGTGTATGCTAATGTATCTCATGCCTACTGATAGTGGAAATCCTGAAATCCTGACTCACTATGGCATCCACTAGACACTTTGCAGTAAACACAAACATTATTAAATGGAAACATTCTCACAGATAAGATGATCTCATAAGCTTTCTTATCTTGGGAAGAAAGCTTATGAGATCATACACATACATGAAGGTTGATAACTAGAAGTCTTCCTTGCTCTATTTAACAAAGAGAATGAGTAAGCTGGGATACTTTTAAAAAGTAAATAAAAAATGTTGTTGTACCTAAGTTCTCCTCTAGGCCGCACAGGGCCCAAGATCTGTAGATTACAAGGTCAAGGTGACTAGCATAGCGAGGTTTAGAAGAGGTTTGGATAAATTCCTGAAGGAAAGGTCCATAAATACATTATTAGCCAGGTACTCTAAGGAAAGCTATTGCTATCCCTGGGAGTGAGCGAGAGGAACTAGATCTACTTTTTGGAATCTTCCAGGTACTGGCGACCTAAACTGGACACTGTCAGGTACAGGATGCTGGGCTTGATGGAACTTAGTCTGACCCAGAATGGCATTTCTTATGGGATTTCTTACTAATACAATTAACAAAAAATAAAAAGTAAGTTACATCCTGATAGTTTTTATTTCAATAGATATTATAGTAACTGCTGGGATGGTTGAACCTGGATAATGGTTCTAGAGACCATATCTCAAATACAGTCAATGATGGTAAATGTCCCTTGAGATTAAAATGTTTTAATCTCCAGGATTCTCTGAGCGGGGGGAAAGATGATGGGGGAAAACCGATAGTCACTCAGAAATGCATGGTTCAGAATGATGTATCTTGCAGGTTGTTAATACAAACAAAAAGCATACTTTGAAATGTCTGTATACAAATACTAGAAGTCTAAAAAATAAGATGAGAGTGTTAGAGTGTACAGCCCTGGATGAAGAGGTAAATATAATTGGCATCTCAAAGACCTGGTGGAGGAAGGATAACCAATGGGACACTGTCATAACAGGGTACAAATTATATCAAAATGATAGGAAGGATCAAATTGGTGGAGGGTAGCATATATGTTAAAGACAGCATTGAGTCAAGCAGGATAAAAGTTCTGCAGGAAACCAAATCCAATATTGAATCTTTATGGATAGAAAGTCCAGCTGAAAAGCGGAATAAAATAGTAGTGAGGGTGTATTACTGTCCACCTGGTCAAAATGAACAAACAGATCATGAAATGCAAAAAGAAATTAGGGAAAATAAAATCAGCAACACAGTAATTTTAATTACCCCAGTATTGACTGGGTGAATATTGTAACAGGACAGTTCCTAGATGAAAAAAATGACTGCTTCATGGGGCAGCTGGTACAAGAACCAACAAAAGGGGAAACTGTTTTAGACCTAGTCCTTAGTGGTATACAGGATTTGGTGCAAGAGGTAACAGTATTGGAACCACTTGGCAATAGTGATCACAACATGATCAAATTTGACTTAATAACTGGAGGGAGCGCAAAAAAGAAATCTACTGTGACAGCATTTAACTTTCAAATAGAGGATAAAATGAGGAAAATGGTTAGGAAAAAAAACTGAAAGGAGCAACTGCAAAGGTTAAGTGTTAGCTCAGGCATGGACATTGTTTAAAAATACCATCTTGGAAGCCCAGACCAGATGTATTCCATGCATTAGATAAGGTGGAAGGAAGGCTAAATGACTGCTGGCATGGTTAAAAGGTGAGCTGAGAGAGGCTATAATATCTAAAAGAAAATTATTCAAGAATTGGAAGAGGGATCCAAATGAAGAAAACAAGAAACAGCATAAGCACTGGTAAGTCAAATGCAAAGCATTGATAAGGAAGGCAAAGAGAGAATTTGAAAAGAAGCTTGCTGTGGAAGAAAAAACCCATAATAAAACCTTTTTCAGGTACATTTGAGGTAAAAATCATGTGAGGGAGTCAGTTGGACCATTAGATGATCAAGGGGTAAAAGGGGCACAGGAATGACAAAGCCAAAGCAGAGAGATGAAATTAATTCTTTGGTTGATATTCGCTGAGGAAGATGTAAGAGATATACCCATGCCAGAAATATTATTCAACGGTAATTATTCAGAGGAACTGAAACAAATCTCAATGAACTGGAAGGTGTATTAGGGCAAGCTGAGAAACTAAAGAGTACCAAATCACCTGGACCAGATGGTTTACATCCCAGAGTACTAAAAGAACTGAGAAATGGAATTGTGGACCTACTTTTGGAAATCTGCAAACTATTAGTAATATCATCTATGGTACCTGAAGACTGGAGGGTTGCCAATGTAACACCAATTTTTAAAAAGGGATCAAAAGCTAATCCAGGAAACTACAGACCAATGAATCTGATGTCTGTGCCAGGCAAAATGGTAGACACTATCATAAAGAACACAATTGCTGAACATATAGATGGGCATAGTTTAATGGGACAAAGTCAACATGGATTTAGCCAAGGGAAGACTTGCCTCACAAGTTTGCTACATTTTTTTGAGGGCATAAATAAGCATGTGGATAAAGGTGAACCAGCTGATATAGTGTATCTGGATCTCCAAAAAGAATATGACAAAGCCTCTTATGATAGACTTCTTAAGAAGTTAAAAAGTCATGGGATAAGGGGCAGTGTGTCCTATTGTGATTTGACAACTGGTTAAAAGATAGAAAACAGAGAGCAAGGCTAAATGGTAAGCTTTCTCGATGGAGAAAGGTGAATAGTGGAGTGCTCTGGGGAACTGTTCTGGAACCACTGATTTTTAATATACTTATAAAAAATCTTGAAATTGAACAACAAGTGAGGTGATCAAATTTGCTGATGACACAAAATTATTCAAATTTGATCACAAGAGGATTATGAGAAATTGCAAGAGGACATTGTAAAACTGGGAGATTGGGTATGCAAATAGCAAATGAAGTTTAATGTAGACAAGTGCAAAATGATGCACTTAGTGAAGAGTTACCCAAATTATGGCTACACATTGCAAAGTTGCACATTAGGAGTTACTACTCTGGAAAAAGATCTAGGTGTCATCATTGAAAATACGTTGAAATCTTCTTCTCATTGTGCAGCAGCAGCAGCAAAGAAAGCAAATAGAATGCTAGGGATTATTAGGAAAGGAATGGAGACTAAAACATAGAATACAATAATGTCTCTGTATCGCTCCATGGTGTGACCTCATCTTGAGTATTGTGAGAAGTTTTGGTCGCCATATCTCAAAAAAGACATAGCAGAATTAGAAAAGGTATGGAGAAGGGTGACCAAAATGATAAAGGAGATGGAACAATTCCCCTATGAAGAAAGGCTAAAGAGGTTAGGACTCTTCAGCTTGGAGAAAAGATGGTTGAAGAGAGATATGATAGAGTTTTATAAAATGAGTGGAAAAAATGAATAAATATGAATCTGTTGTTTACTTTTTTAAAAACTACAAAGAACACAGAATGAAGTTACTAGGCAATAACATTTAAAACTAATAAGATAAAATATATTTACTCAATGCATAATTATGCTTTGTAATTCACTGCCAGAAGTTATGGTGAAAGCTATTAGTGTAGATGTGTTTAAAAAAGTTTTGGACAAGTTCCTGAAGGAAAAGTCCATTAACAATTAAGGTACAGTTGCAGAAATCCACTGCTTATTCTTAGGATAAGCAACTTGGAATCTAACTACTCTTTGGGATCCTGCATGGAATTTGTGACCTGGGATGGCCACTTTTGGAAACAGTACCAAGCTTTGATGGACATTTGGTCTGACCCAGTATGGCTGTCTTATGTTCTCATGTAGATGACTTTCAAGGCCCTGTGAATTGCAAGTGCTTAAGTCCCAGTTCATAGTATTGTACTAATGATAACAGCACTAATAATTGTTACTAGGCAGTAAAAAACACACTGACTTTAGTTTCCAACATTATTTTTACTGAGTTGTGAACAGATGAAAATAATTTTTAGAGCTCTTTGGATCACTTATCGATGCTACAAGTATCTCTCAATAAATGTGCTACTTCTCAAAATCTTGGTTAAAATTTAGGATGGTAAAGCCAATTAATTTGGTCTTTGTTATGACGTTTCTTCCATCCCATTGGCATAGGGCACGTTTAGTTCTTCCCTCCCAATGTAGGTGAAATATTAAAGATAAAATCAATTTTATGCAAACATTTATCTCCTCCTCTCATTGCTGTCTTCTTACACTCTTTAGTTTCCTGACAGCAGCTGAATGGCACCGATTATTCTCCTCTTCTCCCCTTTAGTATCAAAGCGATACGTCTGTTACTCTTTTTCTCCAAAAATCTCCAGTTGATGTTCCTGGCCCTTTGGAGGGTCCATTCCAATTCCACCTCTCCACCCTCTCTTTCTTTTCCCCTGGATAACTATGTCATCCCTCCTCTGGATACAGATGATCCTCAAGTTCCTTTATAGTGAAGGGACCTTTCCCTTTGATATTAGAGTAGAAAAGAAAATAACCGAGTCCCTAGTTAATGGGTACTCAAGAGCTCAAATAAATCAGCATAAAAATATAAACAAGGTAGGGAGGGTGGAAAGAAACTTCAATATCCAAAATAATAGGCTCCATGAAGGCATTAAGATAGCCATGGCATGCTGCCCCTGATAGGGAAACAGAAAATCCATACTCTAAAATGGTGGTCTGAGTAGTTATATCAGGGGAATACACTATGTACATGATCTCTTGTTGGGGAACTCTTCCTACCCACAGATTTACTATGTATCCTCCCCACACAAATCAAATAATCTGAATACTTCTTGGTAAGGATCTGACAGGATCTCTGCACTATGTCGATTTTCAAAGGAGCGTGCACCCATCCATGTGCGCGGAGTTCCTGGTGCACGCACATGTATGCAGGCTATTTTATAACACACGCAAGTTGCACGCATGTGTTATAAAATACTATATCTGCACGCACATGCATGGCAGATTTTAACATCTGTGCACGCATATGCGTGCAGATGGCCTCTTTCGTGCGCGGGGGTGGGGGAAATTTTTAAGCCCATACACGGCGATGCAATCGGGCCTCCCCCAGTTCCCTCCCAGTCCACTCCAATTAAGGAGCAAACTTGGAGGGAACTTTCCTATGCCTAACCCTGCCATTCCTATTTGTTCCCCTCTCCTCCTCGATTCCTATCCCCTACCTCACACTTTAAAAAATTTTTTTACCTTGCTGATCCTCTGGAGGAGCAGTAGATTTTGCGCGCCAGCCAGCTGCTGGTGCATGCCCTGCCCACCCCTTCTGAGAGGCCCGGCACTTATGCGCATATCTGCTGGTATTTGCACGCGCAGGCCTTTGAAAATGTACTATATATAAATATATACATATATATATGTACATATATATATAAATATTAGAGATGTGCGAAGCCCGAACCCTTTGGTTCGAGCTCAGTTTTCAGCCCGCCACGGGAAATTTCATATTTCCCATGGTTCGGGCCTTTTAAATTCGGTTTTAAACTGAAATTCAGGTCCCCCCGAATTTAAAAGACCCGAACCACGGGAAATACGAAATTTCCTGCAGCGGGCCGAAAACGAAGCACATCTCTAATATTTATATATATATATGTACTATTTTCAAAGGCCTGCGTGAGCAAATACCAGCAGTTATGCACATGGCCGGGCCCTGCGCGCACCATCCGCAGGGCCCGGCCATGCGCGTAACTACATTTTTATGCTACCGTGCAAAATTTCGGGAAAAACTCGTTTAGGTTTCGGGCTCCCCGAACCAGGACGAATTAGGCAATGTTGTTGAAATTTCCTAATTCATCCTAGACAAATGCACATCCCTAATAAATATATACATATACATATATATAAATTCCTGTCAATAAATAAATCATTTTTTGTTTTGATGACTATTATTTTATTACATTAATAAAAAACAAGCACATTTTTAAAGGCTCCCGCTCGCCAATACCGGCGGATATGCGTGTGGCCGGGCCCTGCGTGCGCTGCGTGTATTTTGTAAAGGGCCCGTCCATGCACGTAACCACCGATGCACGCACAAGTGCCGGGCCTCTCAGAAGGGGTGGAGCAGGGGGCGGGGTCTGGGCAGGGGGCAGGCCGGGACAGCACTATTAAACGCTGTCCTGGGGAACCGGCCGGCACGCCCAGATTACTTCTGCTCCAGAGGAGAAATAAGAACTGAAATAAAAAATTGGCGGTTACTTGGGTTAGGTTTAGGGGGGCAGGGAAGAGAGGGGAAGAGGGAAGAAGGTTAGGTAGTGGGGTAGGGAATTTCCTTCCCAGTCCGCTCCTTTATTGGAGTGGACTGAGAGGGAACTGGGGGAGGCCCGATTCCGTTGCCGCGCGTACTTAGTGAAAATTCCCCCCCTTGCGCGTGCTGCAACTTTTAAAATTTGGCACACATGTGCGTGCGGCCATTGGATTTTATAACGTGTGGCACGTCCATGTGCGCGTGTTGTTTTTAAAATCGACCCCTAAGTGTTTGCTCGGTCTATTGTTAGTTTTAAACTATATATGTTATTATGTAACCTGCCCTGAACCTTGGAGGGTGTGGGATATAAATTCCTTTAAATAAATAAAGTAAATTCACACAAGCATAGCCTATGTAACTTCTGGGCTTGCGAGCCCCTGCAGGACCCCAAGAACTACACCTCCAGCACAGTTTTAGCTGTTACAGTTCTCTCCTAATGTTACTCTCATCTGAGTGTCCAGGCCCTGTGCATTGTTTAAGTCTTCAATTAAGCATTAAAGTCAATCATAAACAGCATTAATGATCACTCTGAAAGCTGATGCAGTTTCCTACTTAAACTTTTACTGATTAAGGATGGAAACATTGATAATCAGGTATCTTACAGCTCTTCAAAGTCTTTCTTTATAGTTCAGCATATCCCATACATTTGTGACTTTATTCTTCCAATCAATTTAGCTGGTAGTTAAAGCCCAATTTCAATTATATAATTTATTCCTTGTGCTTTCAAAACACTGGGGTAATTTTAAAGCTTCCTCCCAATAGATGGACCATAGGATCTTAGCCCAATTTAGTTGTGTCAGTGTGAAATCCTATTTCTCATACATTTACTCCAGTTACTCCCTATTGTCCTCCCTTCTGGTTCGTACCCAGATGGTATCTTTGTGCTCCTCCCTTGCCTGGATGATCCTCTTGGGATCGTCATGGATATATCTGAATGATGCCGCTGGTCTTCCAACTTCACTTAAGACCTTCTCCCTGGGAATGAAGGCAGATTCATTCCGCCACAAGGACACTGATGGTCCGCTGGTTCTCTCCCAGTGAGAGATGCCACCTCCTTCTAGGATAGCCAGAAAACGTATCAAAAGAAAGTTCTTTAAGGGAAAGAAAACACAGAAACCAAACCAAAAGGTTGGAAGGGTAGAAAAACTTCCTCCTCAGAGAAAAAAAAGGCTTCCAACAACCATGGTAAAAATAAGGAAAGGTGCCCTGTCTTCTTCACTTTACCCAGATCTCAAACCCAGAGAGCAGCAAAGGGACAGGCTGCCCCTAGGAATGTCAACCAAACATTCCATGGCGGCAGGGGTTTATATAGACAAGGAGATCACCATCCTCATGGGGGAGCTAAAACCCACCCAAATACTATCTCTGTTCCCCCTCTAAAGATAAAATGTTCCTCTTAATAGGAATCCATAGGATTCTCTCCATCTGCAGGCCATGACATTAAGGAGCTAGTCATATGAAACAAGGATAATCAAGACTGCCGAGGGATTAACTGGGGCCCTCCAGCAGCTGCACAAGGCAAGAACGCATACGGTGAATTAGGAATTCAGATAATGCAACACTTTCTTCTGGGCCAGTGCCTGCCACTTTCAGCATCTGTCTGTTTTGGTGTTTCTTGTAGAGCTCTGCACCTTATACACTTTTCCTGATTAAATTCCTTATTCTTCTACAGGGCAGTGTGCACTCTACAAATTATTATAACAGGAAAAATAATATTAATAATAATATACCAACTGATACCCTATGCTGAGGCCCCTATTCAGTCCCATCCTCTCCAGCCCAACCCAGCAGATTCTGACCCCCCTCCACTAGCCAGAGCACAGAACATTCTGATCCTACTTCCCAGCCTGACCCTAATGTACTCTGACTGCCAGCCCTATCCCAATCCGAATAAACTGTGACATCGTTCCCCAGACCGAGTCCAGAACTCTATTCCTCCTCCCTACCCTAACTCTGGCACACACCAACCATCTCCCCAGCCTGATCTCAATGCTCTCTTTACCCTCTTGTCTCCCCTCCTATTCCCTCCCACTTAATTTGAACCCAGCACTTTCATCCCCCCTTCCAGCTCAGACCTGACCTGACCTTAGCAGTCTTGCAAATTTCCCCTTTCCCACCCATGTCTGATTCTACCCAGGTCTGCAGCCCTCTTTTCCAGGTCACCTGTCACTGTGGCTCCATCTGGTCCCACAGCTCTCTGGCTTCCTGTGGCTCTGCCAGTGCCCACAGCTCCCGTGCCCACTAACAACCTATGTTCTTCACTGGTGGATGGGGTGTGCATGTGTGCTAGCATGCACATGACTCAGTAGAGATGTGCATTTGTTTCAAATGAAGTAGGAAATGTCAAGTTGGCCCTGAGATCAGATCCATAGTGACTTTAAAATGGTGCCAGTCTCAGGGCCAGCAGGTGCCATTTTCCTGTACGGCCATACAAACATAAATTCATACAAGAAAATAGTGCCGGCCGGCCCTGAGATTATCACCATTTGACATCACTATGGTGCTGATCTGGGTACTGATGGAGTTATTTTAGGCACCGTCCTGCCCCTTTTAATTTGCAGTGGCCCCCGCAGATGGGGTAAGTGGGGGTCGGGGTGGTTCCCAGCCCTGGCACCATTTGTTGGATTGGGAGAGAGGTACCAGAGGCTTCATTTTTTTCACTCATTTCTTTTTCAGGGGTTTTAAAAGTTTATTTTGTTTTGCCAAAAGTACCAAAATGAAATAAACATTAAACATAACGATTTTCGGAATTTAAAAAAATCTCCAAAAATGAAAAAAAAAAAAAGGAAATTACATTTTTTGGGCCTGCACACCACTAATGCTCAGCCCACCAGTCCCCATGCAGTGCAGCATAAGGACGTAACTTGGAATTCATGCCCTTACGCCCATAGCTCAGACTGTATGCCTGTGACTTGGAAGTCCTACATGTACACTCTGAGCTATGCATGTAGCTTGGCGAGCATGTGCGCAAGTTCCACGCTATATGCAAAAGGCTCCTCAGTGGATGATGGGGTGTGCATGTGTACTTCACAGAGGGCCGACAGACAAAATCTGGTGTGCTAAGTAGTTTATGTATTTCTATTCTATATAGAAGATTGTGGTATACCTTCATACAGTAATATACTGTTGGAAGACAAGATACATAAGTTAACTCAAAAACAAACCTTCCCAAATTAAAAAAAATAAATCATAACATGGCGAGTTACAATCAGTAACATAGGAATCAGTGGTAACAATAAAGTATAAAACCGACATTTGTTGACAACTTGCCAAATAGTCCAGAAATAGTATAGATGATTGATTCCTTTGCTTTTCATACTTTAAGATTATTAGGCATTTTTAATAGTCATATTATTTAATAAAATGATAGTAACTTTGAAATGTAAAGTAACCGGTATGTGATCTAACCAAAGGCAGTACAGAGAGATTACAGAAATAAGCAATAGATTATTTATGTCGTCGATGGTCTCGCAGAAAGAAACATTTCCTTCTCTTGAAGATAAGACATTTTGGGAGATGGACATCTATATGAGGTGCGTCAATACAACACTATACTTTCTGGCTATACCTGTTTATTAGGCACAATCCTGTGCCTGATTTAGATCACAGGAATGCTTCAGGATCTGAGAATAATCTAAACTGAATGGATCAAGTTCTGGGTCAGGATGAAACAAGTTTTCCCCTCAGGACAACCAATAATCCTCCTGCTACTCTTGTGCTGTCTTTCCACAGCTTTAATTTCCAGGTGCCTGCCAATGCAGCTGTCTAAAATGCACTGGGTTACAGGCTGATGGTTCTGTATTTATATTGTGATGATGTATGCAAGTTTCTTGTTATTTTAATACTTTGGTTCCTGTTTTTAGAAGATATGCTGCAGTGAGAGTTCTACAATGCTCTCTCGCCCTAGCTTGATGGACTCTATGCCAGGGTGCTATCAAGCTAGGGCAAAAGAACATTGTAGAAATCTCATCTTTGTGAAACTTTCCTCACTTCAAATGACGTCAAATGTTCACTGAGGTGTACTGTGCTGTTCATTCATCTCACTCTGCATGTAAAACTGGCTCCAAAACACTAGACCACCACCAAAACCTCACCTCTAGTTATTAGCTGGCCCTCCTATAGTGATATAAATAGTTGAATACTGTGAAGGTCTCCCCAGAGGTGCTCTCTCTCTCTCTCTCTCCAAATGCAATTTGCAATCTTTATCACAAATTGCATTTTGGGCATTTCACACAGCTTAACACCAGGAAAAAAAGGTATTTTATTTAGTCAGTTTTATATATCGATGTTTGGTGTTTACCTTCACAACGGTTTACAAATTCATTACAAAATCAAAAGTTAAAAGAAAATAAAAGCCTTAATGTAACCAAAAATTTGCATACAGTAATAAATTAAATCTAACAATGCATAAAATTCCTAATAGAAATCAAGATTAAATAAATCATTAGGCACAGTTATTTCCAGCGTTAAAAGTGTGCAATAATGCCCCTCATTTTCGTTAATCCTGCCCCTTTGAAAAATTTGCATTTGCGCCACGTGGTACCATAACTATCACATGCATTATCATGGGCATTAATGCCATAACGCAATTTGATGAATGACCCTGTTAATTTGCTTGCTTGACCAACTTAAGTGTACCAACATTTGAGGTCCTTAAAAGAAATCTGCACTCTTTGGGAGCAGTTTTTAAAAAGTACATGGATTGTTGCAAAGTCTGTAAGTACTTTTCCTTGTGGCTTCGTCTCCAGTTCTTATAGAGAAAGTAGGCACATGTTCTCCCTTTGAAAACTGCCTGGGGAAAAAAAGGTGCCTGCAGAGATTTGCCCCTGCTTTTCTGGCAGGGAGCCTGCCAGAAAGTGCATCTGGTGGACAGGGCCTGCTTGAATTGCACTCGCAGCACCAGACAGAAGGCACTTTGGCTGCTTGGGGGTTGAAGAGGCAGGACCTGAGACATGGCATGGGCGGCACTAGAAGCACAGCATGCACTTTGGCCCACACTGGCTGCCAGCAGTGGCTGGAAGCCTTAAAACGCTGCATCTGCAGCTCTGGAGCAGCTTTTTTTTATCAGCCTAAAATTAGGATGAATATTAGTTTAAATCCAATGGAAAAATCCAGGAGTTTATGGGTGAAATTTGGTTTAAACTGAAAACAAGGACCCTAAAGGTATCTAAGCACAAATTTAGTAAGGAAATCCCCCTCAGCTAAAAAGGAGCTTCATCACAAAAGCCCAGATATGTCCACTGGGCCAATGGAATGTCAACATATTGGTCTCAGACCAATGCATTTGCCTATGGCCCGGCCTTAAGAGAGTTAACTTGCTCCTGAATTTTGCCACATTAATAATTTCCTTTCATGTCTTGAAACTAAGAACACATTTGATTATATTTGGCCGCTAAGTGGCTCTAAGCTCTGTTCCCTAGCACAAAAGAGATTTTTGTTTTGTTCTTGCTTTATACATAGCACATAATTGTGATGCTTCTGAGACGGAAATAATTTAATCCTATGAACTCCAAGAATACAGTATCCTGTGTATTATCTTGTCTCCTCTGGTGTAATGGCTTATTTGTTGCAGACTTGCTTAGAGCAATATAATTCAGTCTCGGAATGAATACACATAAATGTCACAAAAAGAAAAGGCAGAAAAGAGAGAGAGAGAGAAAGAGAGTATATAATTTGGGGCGGGTGGGGACGGGTGGAGATCATGTTTGTTGGACACAGATTTATATAGCATGAAAAAAATCAATCTTCTCGGCAGTGATGGAACACAGAGCAGGACTATAACATTTATAGGAATAAACAGAGTTGTAAATAAAAGCTATTAAAACATTACAATCAAACTTAGACATCAAGGGAACAACAACTCTTAGAACTACAAATGTCTGTCTTCTACCATATTTTTCAGTACGGCAGTTAAATATATATATCAAATACTGCTCCAGAAATGATAAGCAGAACGTATGCGTGTATTGTATATATGGCCAGAATGGAGTTCATATTTGAATTGTCCTAGATCCTGCTGGAGACTTGCCTCACACTCAGTAATTACAACTACAAAAATCACAATAGACAAGTTACTTCAAAACACGATTCCCACAGGACCTTTTCCTTGAATTCTGTTTTGTTATTACTCTTCTAAGGGGCAAAATATCTCTTAGGAGCACCTACCAAATCATACATAACAATCTCAAAATATGCTTTTTCTTTTTTTTTTTTTTTTTTTACAGTTTCTGAAAATGTTATCTAGTTTGCTTTTTCTGCAAGTTTACATATCAGATAGGATTTGCTCCCTTGGTACATTCCTTATGTAACTTGAAAATGCAGGGAGGACATGCACTGCAATGGTCAGAAGGAAGATAGCCAAAAAGTGCTATTCTGTTTGGGCTCTATCCGGAGCTTTGCCACTGGCACTCTGCATGACTTTGTGTAAATTATTTAACCTCAAGCTGCATAAATATACTTAAGCCCTAACTGAGCAATAATAATAATAATAGGTCAGCGAGTTTTCATGTTTTTTCCAGTTCTGCCAAATCTACGTGTGTCACGCCTCCCTACCCCCAAGTCATATCCACACGCGGTTGCTTACTTTGCATACATAACCCATCCGTGCAGTTTTTGGACTGTAGAGTAGGACCCTCGCAGTCCTTCCCACCATTCTTTGGTATTGGGTTGGTGCATTCTCTCTTGCGCCAATGGGTGCACTCTGTCCCACAAGTGGACCACTTGCTCCAGCCTGTCCATGCACCATCCTCTGTCGAAAAAAAACAAACAAACCCAGAAAGACAGGGATGGTAACTTTAAAATGAGCGCACGTTCACTCACATAAGCACATATGTGGACGCCAGCACACACATACGGTGGAATTTAAAATTGTAAGGGCAAAAAAAATAAGCCTAGGGTGCATGGATGTGCCCTTAATTTTAAGTGGTTATGCGAGGAAACGTTAATCGCGTATCTTTCCTTAGGACTTGGCTTTTACACGCGCAAGCGAGCACATTTTGAAACATTCGTGCGTGAAGGAAATAACCAGTTTAACCACTTTGTCCACCAGTTTGCCCACTCTATCCCTAGGTCATCAAGACCCCTCTGGTTATTCGGCCTGCACTTTCCTCGGTTTCCCCAGACCCCTCACCTTGTCAGCTTTTGGCTGTAGCGAGTTTTTTATTTTAGACTTACACCTGATAAAGAGCAGAAGTAAATATGCGCAGGTAACAGCCTGACGTGCGCTGCATTTGCTGGATTTAAAACCGGGATTTATGCACGTGAATGTTGGCTCTGCCCTGGAATGCCCTGGATGCGCGTAATTTGCTGGTTTTAAAATCAGAGCTGCTCACTCTTGACCCATATACTTGCGAACAGGGGCCATCTAATGCGAGCATCTCTTTTAAAATTTTACCCTTCAGGAGGTAGAACAGTTAATACAGATACACTCAACAAAAAATGTCAGTTTTGTGAATCTACTACTTGTATTGATTGGTAGATATGTAAATCTACATGTGTAATACTTGTAGTTTTGAGATCTCCTGGTTAGCTATTTGAACTTAAGATTGATTGCAAAGTAAGGGGGACATTTATCAAAATGCACTGAGGTGTTTTCACATGTGATAGCACCTTTTTTGTAGTGGTGATGTCTCCTGAAAGGGCTGTTTTAGTAGATTTGGAGGAGAGAGAGAGAGAGAGAGACTAGCCATGATATCCTCTCCCTAGATAGGTATTTGTATCCCTATGGGAGGCCCCCCTAGTAACTCGAGGTGAGGTTTAGGTATTAGTGTAGGGGGTTAGGGGCCACTTTGACATTCAACGTGAGACGTACGAACAGAACAGTGCTCTCTTGTGAAGATTTAATGACCTACGGAGAGAGAAAACTCACCCAAAGATGAGATTTGGGCAATGTTCTCTCCACCTAGCTTGATGTTACCCAAGTAGAGAGTCCATCAAACTATCGCATTTTGATAAATCCAGGCCTAAGTTACTGTTACTTAACATATTTTGGCCAAAATCATTTTTAGCACTCACTTCCACTTTATTTTCATGGCTTTCAAGAGATCCAGGTCTTTTGCTGCCCAAAAGGTGAATTTTCAAAATGTTAACGTATGTAAAAATTAGCATACATGCACGTAAGTAGCATCTGTCCGCACATTCTGTATTTTATAAAAATCCAAACCATGTGGGTTTATTTTCACTTTTTCGTGCAAAGATAAGCACCTAAGAAAGGGGTGGTCTAGAGGGTGTCCCTGGATAGAGTCAAGAGTTATGCACATCAGTTGTTATTTTAAAAGACTTATGCATGTACATATGCCAACCTACTTGCATATCTTTTGCACCTGCTAATTATCTTGGCGTCAGTAATAATAAACATGTTTATTGTGTAGTACTGACTGGGTGAGACGTCTGGGTGAACTGGGGAGAGTTCAGGCTGAAGAAACAGAAGGGTCTTGATGACCTGGGCAAGACCTGATCAAACTGGTGCACTAATTTCACTCCGGTATGTTTTAAAATACACTGATTTCCACATGTAAATCCCGACTTACACAAGTCCTGTTTTATTTTCACATGTAAAATATACACATATATTTTTGAATAGGTGGGTAAGTATGCACATTCAATGCATGAGATACGTGGTTTCAATACATTGCATACATTTGCACACTGTCCTACATACATGTTATGTTGTGGGCAATCAAACATTTTATGATTATAAAAAAACTATGGGAAAACTACGTGTGGCCACATACATGTGATATGCCACTCCGCACAGTTGTTTGAAAGTTATCCTCTAAGATTTGAAGCTTTCAGTGTTACTCAGATCTTTTACATCACATGGGGTTAGTTCATGGCCCAAAATTTCTGCAGCAGTAGGATTTCATCTCAGATTATTTGAAGCACTCTGTGTCCTGTTTTATGTATTCATGCAGTGTAATTAATATTGCTCCATTAAAATGCTGACTGCATTAGTAAGCAAAAGCAACATTCTGGGAACGTAAGCTCCTGGACAGAGCATTTAACAGCCTATCACAGAAAGTTTACTCAGGGAAGTAAATCCACATATTGTCTCTGTGTGCCCGTGTGTGAGAGATACATGTCCCTAAGAAATGATTTTACCTGGGCACATTGTGGTGCAGGTTATCTTCTGGACACTTTGACCCTCGCAGAAGGATCCACCGTTGAGTGGGGCTGGATTGGTGCAGGTCCTAGTGCGTTTCTGATAACCTTTTCCACAGCGATTGTTACACACAGACCACTCCGTCCAGGTAGACCAACCACCGTTGACTGAGGTATGACAGACAATAAAAAAAAAAAGCACGTTAAGTATTGAAAACAAATGTTAAAAAATATCTTTCAAACACACTGAAAAGTGTGGTAATTGTTTTTCAGTAATTTATTTGCTACATCTTTTATTCCGCGAGCCCCATTTTGTTCACCATGGAATACAAAATAGCATTCATAAAATCAATACACATAGCTAAAAATGCTAATTAATATGCCAGGAGGTGGTACCTCACCTCTCATAGCTGCTAACCCAGTCAGAACCAGTAATAGAGGAGGGTCTGAGACTTAAGTATCCTGGGCTTTCTTTAAGAGTCACTGGGCTTTTTATTTTTTCCTGGTTAAGCATTATTGTTTTCCCCTCCTCCCTCTACAGCTCAGTCATTGCTCTGATAGTCCTCGGTAGGGAGCCACAGGTTAGAGCTTTCTTCAGAACCCAGGACTATGTGCTCTAAATACCACCTACAGTTGTCACTTTTGCAGAACTGCTGGGATGCCCTCCTTCCCAGGGCCTGTGATCACTGTTTCTCACAATGATCCCAGAACCTACTGGCCCACGAGAAGAGACCAGAGTGGATGCTGAACAGGGTTTTCCACTTGGCAGCCTCTGAGCCATTAGGCCAGTCGCATGTGTCTTCTTTATACTCTGTTTTGTACAAATAAGAATAGGCTTAGAGAGGATTTCACAACTATTGTTTCTTTCAGAAATCTGCTTATAACTAAGTTATTCTGCCATCTTTAATCACCGATTATGAAAATTTAGTAGAAAGGATTGCTTAATCTGTGCCACAGATTAAACAATATTATTAATCTGAGATGTAAAGTGAAAAAAAAAAATTCAAAATTGAGCATTATTGTGCTTTAGCTTGTTAAAACACTGAATTTTATTCCATCATTGCAAGGTTCTTAAATGTCATTTGTAGCTGAATTCTAAAATTTGCTCTTTTAAAATGCCAGTAAACAGTCTCAACAGTAAACTGTCTGAGTAAGCAGTATGGACTTTATCTACTATTTGGGATCCTGCCAGGTACTTGTGACCTGGATTGGCCACTGTTGGAAACAGGATACTGGGCTCGATAGTCCCTTGGTCTGCCCCAGTATGGCAAGTCTTATATTTTTATAATTGCTAGTATTAAAATTGTGCAGTACTGACACAGGAGATCCTTGTTGTTCCTAACAGGTACATTTACTAAGCTGCAATAAGTGATTAATACATGAAAAAAAAATGGCATTTATCACGTGTAAAACACTTGTTTATCGCATGATGATCCCTTATTCACGATATTGCACAATATTTTGAAAAAATCTTCACCCTATTGAAATGAGTTGCTTTGCATGCATAACATTTACTAATGCGTGCAAAGGGGCTACACCTATGTGAATAAAGTAACACGACTGGCCGAAGCCATGTCATTTTCCAAACAGCGCCAACTGAAGAACTGCAGTTCATTTTTCCCCCGGAACACTGGGACATTAACACATGCCCCGATGCTTCAGGGCTGCTATTTTTAAAGGGGCTACGCAATCCAAAAATAATTCTCCCTTCTAAAATGCCAAAATGCCCCCCCCCCCGGGTTGTGGGCAAAGCCATGCCCACCCCTGCCATCTGTTAAAGTGGCTAAAAAAAAAAAAAGTAAGAAAATAGAAAGAAGTGCCATGAGATGACCACTTGTCTCCTTTCTAAAACCCCTCCCCATCCACTAAAGTGAACCTCCTGCTCCAAAGATCCCCCCTGATGCAAACACCCTCCACCCCCCCATAGCAACCCACCATCTCCACGGGCTCCCCCCCTTTATATATAATAATACTCCCTGGTAGTCTCCTACCCCCTCTCCCTATCCCTTGGACAGCCCCTTTATCTAAAAAAGGTAATCTGGTGGTCCAGTGGTGGTCCACAGCACCCCCTAGGTCCCTATCATGCCAAGGCCTGCCGGTGTTTTTTTTGCCAAAATGGTGTCAACTTGCCTGGGGGCCTAGGGGGTGTTCTGGCCTGCTACGGGGACCACCAAGGTACCTTTTAGGTAAAGCGGGTCCAAGGGGCAGGCCACGAGACACCAGGGAGTCTCTTTAATGTTGGGGGGCCCACTAGACTACCAGGGGGGTCTTATTCCATGTAAGCATGGGTGGAGAGGGCTGCAACCGAGGGAGGAGGTGCTTGCATCCGGGATATTTGGAGCGAGGGTTTAATTTAGTGGAAAACTGAGTGGTTTTGGAAAGGAGGACATCACCACATGGCACATAGTCCCAATCTTTATTTATTTATTTTCCTTTTGGGTTGCCGCGACAGATAACGGGGGGAGGGGAGCAGGGGTCTCCTGGGGGACTTTTTGCACTTGGGGGGGGGGGGTGAGAGGTTTTTTTTTCAGCATGTGTGGCCCTTTTAGAAGATGGCGGCCCATGTGAAGTGGGCCACCATTGTGCATTTTTGCTGCTTTCCCCATGATATTTTTTCTTGTGGAGTTTTTTTCAGAGAAACAATATTGTAGGGAAACTGTTGCAATATTTTCCCAGGATGGACCAAATATTGTGGGAACACCCTCGCAATATTCCCCCCCCACGGGCATAATAAATGATCCCTTAAGACTGATTTAACCACTGTATATAGCTTTCTGATAGCCAAATGAGAGCTCTTTAGCAACTTCTATATCAGCTTTTTGTACAGGTTTCTTGACCTGTTTGTTTGGCTTGATTAGATTTTAAGCTCTATTGAGCAGATATTATCTCTATGAATTGTTTGTACAATGCAGCGTACATTGAGTAGCACTAAAGAAATGTTAAGTAGTAGTAGCAGTAGTATTAGTAGGTTCTTTTGTGTGATACATTATCAGTTCTCCAGGGATAATCCAGCAATACTAACTTGGAACTGCATATTCCCCCATCTCGCTCCCCTTCTGTCAGAAACTAACTTGCATTCCTCCCTAGATAGCTTTAGTATGTTACAACTAACTTAACCACACCAAAATTAAGAATCCCATGCAATTCAGTCAAAGCCTATGTCCAAGATTCCTGGGATACCAGTGCCTTTGGTTTGGTATTTCTATATTTTGAGTCCATCATTTTGCCTTCCTTATACAAATCCTGCAAATGCATTTAGTCTGAATTTTAAGATCTGATTCTGTCAGGATTACTAAATTACTGTCTCTCTAATAATGTAATTCCAATATAACTACATTTCTCTCTAAATAGTCAGTACTGGGTGTCATGATGCATAGGAAGCAGATTTTAGGGGATACCAGCACTAAAGATGATCTCACACTTATTCTGTTTACTGACTGATGTAAATTTGATTTCAGCTGAAATGAACTTTAATAACCTGTTTCATCTTTGATGGACATCCAACCTGCAGAGAAACTTGAAGAAAGGAAATATAAACTCAGACCAAAGAAAAATGGCAACACGTCTGAATAATTCCTTCCAACTGTGCAAAATGAAGAAACTAAGCTACCTTCATTTATTGCTTTCTTCCAGAAGGTACAGTGCAAAGTGCAGACCAAATCCAGGATGCTCTTTCGGATGCATCAGATACCACATAGCCTCATCAAGATGAAACAAGTTCAAATAATGGCAGAATCATCCATTAATCAATCCCCTTTCTCCTCTTCCTACCATCTGTATTCTTTCTTTTCTTAATCTGGCAAAATTACATTAATTATTATGTCTACATAAATATTTGTAGTCACTCAGTAGTATATCAAATTTGCTTTGCGATGTTAGTTGAACCTGAGTCATCATTTTTGCGTCAGTTCCTTCTTGATAGGGCTGGTCCTTACACTGTAAAAATAGTTATTACAGTGTCAAGCAACAACCCGGTATATATTGTGTTTTTCACGTTCTAGCTTAAATAAATCTGTGACAACCCTGTGTTTAAAACACTTCCATCAAGGCAGCTTACGGGCCCTCTAATTGTATATGGTTTCAGATAACGAGGGAACCTATTAGCGAACTATGCAGATCAGCTTTATAAACCATTTGCCCATCACACTACACTGTATGTGTGCCACTTTTCTGCCCTAAGGTAAAATATTCTTAGCATTGATCATTTAATTTGCTGGAGAAAGTTTTATAAAGTCCTTATGGCTGCAAGGGATTGTTTACAATGAACTACTACTTGCTTTATGAAATGAATGGCCATAGTTTTCTAATGATCTGTTTTACATCCCTGTCCGCTAATTAAAATGACTTGTAATATGCTGTCAGGACTGGAGGGCAGACCATTTATGCTTCAGTTCAGTTCTATGTTCTGTGTTGTGCTCTGTTCTGCCCTCTTTCAAATCCTTCCTACTTCAGATATGTCAAGGAACATATCTTTGTTAAAGAAGTTAGGAGTGTGTTTCAGTTTTTTGTTTTTTTTTCATGTTAAAACATAATAGCATCGTTTATAATATGAACCCTTTCTCTCCACTCCCATGCATTGTGTAATGCAGGACTTTCCAAACCTGTCCCACAGACTCTGCAACCAGTTGGGTTATCAGGATAGCCACAATGACTATGCATGAGGTAAATTGGCATATATTTGGTTTCAGTCATTGTGGCTATCCTGAAAACCTGACTGTGGGGTCCACAGGACAGGTTTGTGAAGGACTGGTGTAATGTTTCTAAATCCCCTCTGTCATGAAATTACAACTTTCTTGTAGTAGTAAATAATGAAAGTTCTTGATATTGATATTCTTTAAACCGCTCTACTATAACTTTCCTGAAGTCATAGGAGCAGCCATATTCTAAACATGGTCATATAATGGCACCAGACCCACTGATATCTGACTGGTTCATGCAATGCATATACTTAGGTGCTGTCATATATGAGATTTTGAGACACCATACCCAATATGGACCAATGAAGTCCCAAAGTGTATGAATCAACTGTGACACCATTCCAAACATGGTTTCCTCCCAGGGAATTAGCTGCAGAATTTCACAAATTAAAGCTTCAAAATAAAAATTGCAGTTCAGCTGGGAAGTGTACTGCTCTCTTACAAATATCCTTCTGAAACATTGCACTGAACATGTTGGGCATAGTGTTCCTCTGAAGAGTACGATATGTTTGTGGGAGGAGATTGTTCATTGGCGTCCTGTACATGTACACTGACTAATAGGTCTTACCATAGACAATCACAGTGGCTGTAGTACTTCTCCTCTTGGCTACGATATTTTTGGCCACACAGGTATAATTGGCTGTGTCGGAGAGCCGTGCCTGCTTGATGATGAGATTGTGGTCAATGGTGATGTAAAAATTCCTATCTTCCACCGGATCGATCACATCTTCATTTTTCAGCCACTCTACCTGGGAAGTCAGAAGAAAGACAGCAAATGAAGCCTTACAGCGATATCCTAAGACTTTGCCCTTCTTCTGGACAGAGCATATAAAACATTTAATGTGCCAGCATCACTATAAAGAAACATACATTGGGCATTTTTTTAGCATTGTAGTTAAGCAGTGTGAGCAGAGAGAGTACTGGCAGAATGGGCATGACTCTTCAGAGGATGTCAAGATGGGTGACAGCATTAGCTGCTGCTGCTGCTGTTGGTGTTCCTGATATGTGAGCAACAGATGACTTCATTTCTGAAAAGTATCAGTCTAACACGTTCTCTCACTAATCAACTAGGTCAATGAAAATGCAAAACTCCCTCAAACAAATCATGTAAAATATATTGGCAGTTTGTAGTGATGTTGGCAGATGCTATAAATCAAAACGAAACAGTATTTTATATCACTTAATGTACCTTCCAAGTAAACTTGTTTTACCTTCATGTTTTTACACTGACATTAATCCAATTCAGAGTATAAATTAAAGGGAAAAAAATCCCATTAATCAGTTCACCAACAAAACATGAAAGTTTACAATCTACTCTTCACCTTTTTAAGTCCACTAAGTGTTAGTAATGGCCAACCACTATGTATAAGGCTTAAGCTGCACAGAAATGTTACCCTGACCTGTAATTTGGCATGTTAACAGATTAGAATACCTGATGTCATGTTATATAACTGCATTTCCCTTACATTAAATCAGTGATTCTCAACCCAGTCCTCGGGACAAATTCAGTCAGTCTGATTTTCAGGATATTTACAATGAATATATATGAAACACATTTGCATACAATCGAGGCCGCGCATAGAAATATATTTTATACATTTTCATTGTGGATATCTTGAAAACCAGACTGGCTGTGTGTCCCGAGGACTGGGTTGAGAACCAATGGATTAGATTATGTGATAGTCCTTTTGTTTTATTTTGTTTGTAGATACCAGGTAGCACAAGAGTGAAACGCGATAACTTTTATTGCATTAACAAACCTTTTTTAGCTAGTTTTATATGAAGGCGGTGAAGCAATGTGACAAGTCGATAGCTAAAGCCAGAAGAACGTTGGGCTATATATAGAGAGAGGAATAACCAGTAAGAAAAGTGAGGTGATAATGCCCTTGTATACGTCCTTGGTGAGGCATCACCTGATGTACTGTGCTCAGTTCTGGAGACTTATCTCACAAAGGATAAAGGCAGGACAGATGCAGTCCAGAGAAGTGTGAACAAAATGATGTCAGGTCTGTATCAGAAGACTTAGTGAGGAGAGGCTGAAGGATCTAAGTATGTATACTAAGTATGTATACCCTGGAGGAAAGGAGGTGCAGGGGAAATATGATACAGATCTTCAGATACCTGAAAGGTTTTAATGATGCCTGAATTTCAAACCTTTTCCTTTGGAAATAAGGTAGTAGAACTAGGGGTCACGAAATGAAACTCTAGGAGGATGACTCGGAACCAACATCAAGAAATATTTCTTCATGGAGAGGGTGATGGATGCCTGGAATGCCCTTGAAGAAGAGGTGGTGAGGACAAAAACAGTAAGAAAATTCAAAAGGCATGGGTTAACTATGGATCCCTAAAGCCTAGTGCATGGGAATGAAGAAAAGGAGAGTATCCTGCATGGAGTGGCAGTTACTACCCTTAACCAATTAGCTTCCATTATTTTCACACAATTGCCATTTCGTTCTCTGCTTAAACAGTGGGGTTGAAAGAGGAATTGGATTCAAATGGCAGCCAAAACAGGGCCCTGACTTTTACGGTTTGGGGTACCGATATGCAGACATTAGGGAAAAAGCACAGGACTGTTTACAGCCAAGCCCAAAAGCAAAGCACATTCAAGTAGTATTGCCTGAAGCATCAAGGCTGCACACCCCATAAAAATGTTGCTCGTAGTATTACTACCCTTAAAACAAAGCTTGGGGTTAACCCTGCACGGAGCAGCAGTTACTACTATAAGAAACTTGCTGGGCAGATTGGATGGACCATTTGGTCTTTTTCTGCCATCATTACTTTGTTACTATGTGTGAAATAGTGCTCCATGAGTGCATTAACACGTGTATCTGCTGGGGCTATTTTCAAAGAGTCAACCAGATAAACCTGGGTTTTATCTGTGTGCCTTTGAAAATTACTCCTTATATGCCCTTCATTGAGCCATTGACAGGATCTGACTCAATCTTCAGTGGCTCGATGAGGGACCTGTAATTGTTATTAACTCTCAAAAGCTAGCCAAGAACAGTTTTTTTGACAAAAATCTATTGGTTCCTTGCCACTTTATCAACCAAGAGCTGTTGCTGAATCACGGTGTCCCTCTGTCTTCTGTCAACCCTCTCTTCTTTAACTCTATCTCTATCCTATAAACATCAAATGCATTCTATAGTTTTAATGCTAACAGTAAATCAGTTATGTCAATTTTCCATACCTTTGTTCTCTTGAACCATCATCTTGCTAAAGTGCTTATGCACTAAAACTCATGGAAAAAGTTTTATATTGTGTGTTGTTAAAAATTGAATGCGTTCACTAAAATGCCACTTAATGGGCAATACACTAAATTTTAGAGTGTGTATGCAATAAATTAAATTTCTGTAGCATGTACATGGTATTAGATTTCACAGTTACCCAAAAACGTATAGGGGCAGATTTTCAGTTCGGCGCACGTGGGGTACATTTGTGTGCGCTACCCAGTGCGCACAAATGTACACCCAATTTTATAACATGTGCGCGCTGCCGCGCACATGTTATAAAATCCAGGTTCAGCGCGCGCAAGGGGGTGCACACGTGCACCTTGCGCACGCCGAGCCCTAGGGAAGGGCCGATGGCTTTCCCCGATCCCTCCGAGGCCGAAATCGGAGCGGCCTTGGAGGGAACTTTTCTTTTGCTCCCCCCCCACCTTCCCCTCCCTTCCCCTATCTAACCCTCCCCCCAGCCCTACCTAAATCCCCCCCCCCACCTTTGTTGTCTAAGTTACGCCTACCTCAGGCAGGCGTAATTTGCGCGCGCCGGCTGGCTGCCGGCGTGCCATCCCCAAGCACAGCCACTGTGCTGGAGGACTTGGGACCGCCCTGGACCGCCCCCCGTCCCGCCCCTTTTTCAAAGCCCCGGGACATACGCGCTTCCCGGGGCTTGCGGGTGCCCCCGAGCCTATGCAAAATAGGCTCAGGGTTTTTTTTAAAGGGTTACGCGTGTATATTACGCACGAAACCCTTTGAAAATCTACCCCATATTGTCTCAGAATCTTATCCGCCTGAGTGCTAAAGCACGTAGAAGCTACATAAAATGCCATATATGGGTTAAGCTGAGCGTACTCAGTGCTCTCATTATTTAAAAACAGTATAAAAGGAAGACTCGCTGAGGATGGAGCAGCAACTGGATCTCAGGGGAAGAGACTGAAGGAGCGCAAACAGGTTAAAGAGACAGAAAAAAAAGGCATCTGAGTGGCTTTTGGGTGTGTCTTGTACTCTTTTTATATAATAGCTTTATATTTGTCCATTGTCCCAGGTCATGGGTGATAGGGTGAATAAGTGAATAAGTGTGTTTTTCTGTCTATTAGACTTTTGTCTAAGTTTGGGTCTTATAAGATTGTGGTTGAGGTGAAAAGGGAGCATGGAAAAGGGATAATGACCATGCATACAAAGGTGGTGGGGGGGTCTACTGGGGAAAGGATAGAAAAATAGGAGTGGAGTCTACTGGAAAGAAGCCCACAAAAGTTCAGGAAGATTAAAAGAAGGATGAGAGTGTGGGAGAGCAGGGGCATAGGTAAAGCATTCAGGCCAAATGGGTGGAGAAGGAACTGTACATAGTCCAAGTCAGATCCACTGCACACTGGAAAGCAAAACACAGAACAGCCCAGCAAGGGGGTGGAAGGAATGGAACAAGGGAAAAGAAGGAGCTTTAAAGGCATCAGGAATCCCTCAAAGCACATACCTCCTACTTGTAGTGCAAGTTGGAGGACGAGGAGGAGTATAGGCCAGATGAGGAGATGGCATAGGAAGAGGTGAAGCTGGACAATACATCACAACATACAACAGCAGAGGCATAACCATGCAAACAGATGCAGCACTTTATTCAGGAAAAAATGACCCCATTCTGGTGATGGTTCTCAACTGCATCCTAATCTTTGGTAAACTATCCTTGCAGCAAAAGAACACATTTGGAAACAAATTGTATCATAGAACAGCAGGTTTGTGATTGTCCCAAGGACAATAGCACAAGTGAAACATCCTTATCAGAATATTAAGGTGGCCTCTGAGAAAAGTCACCTGTGTCTATCAAAAGAAGATGGGAGGTGGCTGTATCTTTGGTAGTCACTTCACACTAGTGGAGCAACATTGTACTGAAATATTGGGTCTGGCCATTATTATTGGCCTCCCAGAGTCCATAGATACAGCATCATCAATACATCATTCATCAATAGTGAGCTAGTAAGTTATCTACATTATAAGAACACAACAAGTAGGGTTGTCAACAGACCTTGACCTGTCTATGGATCTGTCTATGGAACCTGTAGGAGGTTACAGATCCAGTAGGTGGAGTAGCTTTTGGTCTGGCTTAGGAGCTTAGTGGGTGCCTTTTGGGAAGGGTTGATGTGCACTGAGCATGGAAATTTTGGAAAATAATGGAGACCCATTTTACAGGTACCTGGACCACCAGGTACCTGTAAAATGTTTTGGGGGGGTCAGGAGGGTGGGGGAAGCAAAGGGATTAGTTTTAAAGGGTCGGGGTGGGTTTAGGGGTTATTTTTGTGTGCTGTTTTTTCCGCCATCCCCCAAAATGATAAGAGAACCCCCACGATCAATATCGTGGGGTTTTCCTATCATTTCGGGGGAGCCCCCGATTTCTGATGATTTTGAAAATATTGACGATATTTTCAATCGTCCAAAGCCCGATTCACATCCCTAGTTTTGAGGTGTTCTGCTTATTGTTTGTTTTTGGAAAAAATTACCACTGGCAGATGTAAAATTTTAGGCCTTAGAAAGTGCGTGCTAAATACCCTGTGGAGGAGAGGAAATTATCATGCTTTGGGGGTTATAAGCCCTTGGGCTGCTTCTAGGTTGATGCAGCCTAGGGCATGAGAACAGGAACCAGGCCCTAGTAGGCAACAGCTGACATGCCACAAGGCAAGGTCTTCCACCTAGCTGGCCCCCTCCCCCTTGGGTTGAGCCTGCAGGTTCTGGCAGCCAGCAGGACATTTCTGGCGGGGTGCAAGGAAGAGTCAGACAGGACCAAGGCAGGCTGAAGTCAGGGCCAGCGGAGTTCAGATAGCATCAAAAACAGGCAAGGGTTGGGTCTGGCAGAAAACGAGCAAGGTCGGTGTCCAAGCGGGGAGTCAAGGCAGGCAGACATCAAGCAAGGTCAGAAGACAGTCCAGGCCAACAACAGAAGTTCAGTCCGAGGAAGGTTGACAGAAAGGAAAGGTAAGGTAAAGCAAGGCAGAAGAACAAGGCAGGATGGAGAGATATGGCAAGGCAGGGCAGGATTAAGGATAGGCAAGACTAGACAAAGCAGGAACACATCAAGACAAGGCTGGACACATCAGGAACACAGAAAGACAAAGCTGGGAGAATAGCAACATACCACCAACAACTAGCACAGGAAGACATAAGAACATAAGAACATAAGAAATTGCCATGCTGGGTCAGACCAAGGGTCCATCAAGCCCAGCATCCTTTATCCAACAGAGGCCAAACCAGGCCACAAGAACCTGGCAATTACCCAAACACCTAGAAGATCCCATGCTACTGATGCACTGATGCAATTAATAGCAGTGGCTATTCCCTAAGTAAACTTGATTAATAGCAGTTAATGGACTTCTCTTCCAAGAACTTATCCAAACCTTTTTTGAACCCAGCTACACTAACTGCACTAACCACATCCTCTGGCAACAAATTCCAGAGATTTATTGTGCGTTGAGTGAAAAAGAATTTTCTCCGATTAGTCTTAAATGTGCTACTTGCTAACTTCATGGAATGCCCTCTGGTCCTTCTATTATTCGAAAGTGTAAATAACCGAGTCACATCTACTCGTTCAAGACCTCTCATGATCTTAAAGACCTCTATGATATCCCCCCTCAGCCGTCTCTTCTCCAAGCTGAAAAGCCCCAACCTCTTCAGCCTTTCCTCATAGGGGAGCTGTTCCATCCCCTTTATCATTTTGGTTGCCCTTCTCTGTACCTTCTCCATTGCAACTATATCTTTTTTGAGATACGGCGACCAGAATTGTACACAGTGTTCAAGGTGTGGTCTCACCATGGAGCGATATAGAGGCATTATGACATTTTCCGTTTTATTAACCATTCCCTTCCTAATAATTCCTAACATTCTATTTGCTTTTTTGACTGCTGCAGCACACTGAGCCGACGATTTCAATGTATTATCTACTATGACGCCTAGATCTCTTTCTTGGGTGGTAGCTCCTAATATGGAACCTAACATCGTGTAACTACAGCAAGGGTTATTTTTCCCTATATGCAACACCTTGCACTTGTCCACATTAAATTTCATCTGCCATTTGGATGCCCAATCTTCCAGTCTTGCAAGGTCCTCCTGTAATGTATCACAGTCTGCTTGTGATTTAACTACTCTGAATAATTTTGTATCATCCGCAAATTTGATAACGTCACTCATCGTATTCCTTTCCAGATCATTGATATATATATTGAAAAGCACCGGCCAAGTACAGATCCCTGAGGCACTCCACTGTTTACCCTTTTCCACTGAGAAAATTGACCATTTAGTCCTACTCTCTGTTTCCTGTCTTTTAACCAGTTTGTAATCCACGAAAGGACATCGCCTCCTATCCCATGACTTTTTAGTTTTCGTAGAAGCCTCTCATGAGGGACTTTGTCAAACGCCTTCTGAAAATCCAAATACACTACATCTACCGGTTCACCTTTATCCACATGTTTATCCCTTCAAAAAAATGAAGCAGGTTTGTTAGGCAAGACTTCCCTTGGGTAAATCCATGTTGACTGTGTCCCATTAAATCATGTCTTTCTATATGCTCTACAATTTTGATCTTGAGGATAGTTTCCACTATTTTTCCCGGCACTGAAGTTAGGCTCACTGGTCTATAGTTACCCGGATCACCCCTGGAGCCTTTTTTAAATATTGGGGTTACATTGGCCACCCTCCAGTCTTCAGGTACAATGGATGATTTTAATGATAGGTTACAAATTTTAACTAATAGGTCAGAAATTTCATTTTTGAGTTCCTTTAGAACCCTAGGATGCATACCATCCGGTCCAGGTGACTTGCTACTCTTTAGTTTGTCAATCTGGCCTACTACATCTTCCAGGTTGACAGTGATTTCGTTCAGTTCATCTGACTCATCACCCCTGAAAACCAACTCCGGAACTGGTATCTCCCCAACATCCTCACTAGTAAACATGGAAGCAAAGATCTCATTTAGTCTTTCTGCAATGGCCTTATCTTCCCTAAGAGCCCCTTTACCCCCTCGGTCATCTAATGGTCCAACCGACTCCCTCACAGGTTTCTTGCTTTGGATATATTTAAAAAAGTTTTTATTATGAGTTTTTGCCTCTATGGCCAACTTCATTTCAAATTCTCTCTTCGCTTGTTTTATCAATGTTTTACACTTAACTTGACAATGCTTATGTTTTATCTTATTTTCTTCAGACCTGCTGCTGAGGTGCTGCTGCTTGCAGAGGACTTCCTTATATACTTAGGGGCAGATTTTAAATTCTTGCGTGAGCACGTACTTTTGTTTGCCCAGCAGGCGCGAACAAATGTACGCTGGATTTTATAAGATACGCGCGTAGCCGCGCGTATCTTATAAAATCCGGGGTCGGCGCGCGCAAGGGGGGTGCACATTTGTGCAACCTGCGCGCGCCGAGCCCAGCGCGCACTGCCTGTTCCCTCCAAGGCCGCTTCGATTTCGGAGCGGCCTCGGAGGGAACTTTCCTTTGCCCTCCCCCCACCTTCCCCTCCCTTCCCCTCCCTAACCCACCCCCCTGGCCCTATCTAACCCCCCCTTAACTTTGCGTGCGTCGGCCGGCTGCCCTGCTCCGTGGTCCGGTCCCGGAGGCCGTGGCCACGCCCCCGGAACACCCCAGGGCCGAAACCACGCCCACGTCGCCACCCCCGAAACACCGCGTCCCGCCCCTAAACACCGTGTCATCCCGACACGCCCCCCGACATGCCCCGGACACACCCCCGACAGGAAGCCCTGGGACTTACACACGTCCCGGGGCTTTACGCGCACCGGCGGCCTATGCAAAATAGGCGCGCCGGCATGCGAGGGCCCTGCGCGCGTAAATCCGGAAGGATTTACGTGCGTGGGCCTTTTAAAATCCGCCTCTTATTCAGGATGTGATGTCATCAGCTGGGTCCCAAAACGTCCTCATTGCAGGGCCTCTAAGAGAAGTTCAAGGGTGCAGGAAGTTCTATATATGGTCCTTGGATACAACATGGTGCAGGATACTATTCTGGAAGCGCTTGGTGGTAAGGGGCATTACACAAATATTTCCCATGTGCACATTAAAGCCTAGTTTGAATGTGGTATACCTTAAATTGCATGTGAGAACATACTAACTGTAGCATGTACTTGCTAACATCTTTTGATCTTAGGTTAGCATGCACTTTAGGGCCTTAAATCATAGTTCACTATTTTCTGTGCTCATTAAATGGTCTTAGCAAACATGCTAACCTTTAGTTCATAATCCATGTAGTTTGCACCTCCTCTTTTGTGTGGGTGATCAAGAGGGGGATAATCAAGCACCTAGTTTTGAAAATGTTATGCGTGCTTGCTACTTTCTTTCTTTGATCTCCACATGCCAAATGGAGCTCCCTTTTTTATTGTGAGTTAAAAGTACATGAGCGGTGAAGCTTGCTTGCACTTTTTAAGCACTCTGAGGGCAAATTTCAGAAAGGCCAGTTTACTCAGTTAAACCACTATTAACCTATGTAAATGACCTTGACAATTGTCCTCCCACACTTTAACACTTTTTAAAGTTTACATCTAGCCAAGAAATGTTGTAAATGGATGCAGTAAGATGGTAGAATGGCAGAGCTGTGCATTGCCATGCAGGAGACTTGGGTTTGAGTGCTAAGCCTACTTTCTGCTCCTCAGGCCAGCTTGAGGCTAATGCTTTTTCCCCTGGGAAGAAGAGAGTCCAGTTAGATGCACACAATGGTGGCATGTAATTGCCAAACTCGGGGTACATGTCTGTCTTGTTCTGGTGAAAATTACAATGTACATCCAATAGTCAAGACCCGTTGCTGAAATGGCTGGACAAGATGGGGGTGAAAGGCATTTAGAAACAGAGGTTAAAAACCTTGCCTCATTGTGAATGAAGTGTCCATGTTGCCATCAGCTCAAGGGAAGCTGGCTCTGATTGAACTGAAAGCTCCCACGGGCATTAGAAAAATGCTGGGTCAGAGCAAAGGTTATCATCTGTAGATCAGATGGCTACTCGCTTCTCCATCTTTTCATCACACTAGCTTCTTCTCTTACTTTGCATGTTGACCAATAATTGTAAAAGCCTGTCCCCGGCAAACAATGGTACAAATGAGAAGGCTATGTCCATTAACACAAATTGCTACAAAAAGACTATTACAAAAAAATTATGATAATCTTTGCATTAACACAGAACTCTCCAACAGAGGCTCTCCCAAATCACTTCCACCTTCCTTGCCATTCATCACTGTGTGTGTATCTGCTTTACATCATCTGCCTCCGCACAAAGGACTGCTACCACACAAAACCAGAACTTTCATTGCTTAATGAACACCCTAGGGCACAGTGGCCCAGCTGATTGAGAAAAAGTCAGTCATTATCTTATCCTGCTTTCCTGCACGTGATGGCTATGAAAAGCAACTAGGAAGGGTGTTTGGTTATTTCTCTAATGCATTTGCAAGGCATATGTCAGAAAGGTACAGCCTTAATATAATGAACGTACAGAATAATCAGTAGGTATGGCAGGTATGGAACATTTATATTCTACATGAAATAACACCATTGAGAATCATTTAGATTTCTGAAGCTCTGCAGCCCGAGACAGGCTGGGAACATACTAGGTTGGATGTCAAAAATGAAAATGATATTCACTAAGAAGTACCAAGGACACATACGTTTTAGGAAAGAAATATGTATATTCCAGGGATTCATCATATGGAGAGACAGATCTTCCATAGATTCATAGATTTGGCAATATACAGTATATATCTACTGTATATATAGATAGATATAGATATAGATATACACTGAAGTAAGGATAAAAGCCAAGATAGAATTTCAGCTTAAATTATACATATATATAATTTTAGTTCCAATGCCGATAGGATGAAATTCTATCTTGGCTTTTATCCTTACCTCATGAAAATCTCTTTGTGGTATTTGGCTGTCATCAGTGAATCATTAGGAATAGCTTCAAGTATAGCCTATGTTTTTTTCCTTACATTTCCTTCAGCACACACTTCAAACACTGCAACGCTGGCCAAAGACCAAGATTTAGCTCCTTGTAATGCAATACTGCTCTGTGTAAGAGCCACATGTTGCTTAGTCCTGGGTATGTAAAAGACATTCCTACAGCACTGTCAATCCCAATATATTCCTGGACGCAGGAGCCAGTTAAAACTCAAACCAATCTCCTACTCCTTTTCTTCTTTTTTACAAGACGTGGGGAAGAGGGAAGAAGAAGGCTGCACATGGGGCAGCTGAGCTAATATAATAATAGAGACTTGGAAGAATAGAATAATAATACTTTTTCAGTTATCTGTCTCAGATAACTCTCCTTTTTGTATTACTTGATTAAATGTAATTCTGAATGCTAGCATTGGTTAGAGAAAAATGCATCCTATGTAGTCCTGAATCTCCACGTGCAACAGTTTTGGATAGCTCTTAACTTGATGAAATGAACCAACAATTCCCAGTTTTAAAGGCATCCACTCCTGATCAGTGTACTGCACAATTTTTCAAAGGCATATGTGCAGCAAGAAATAACACCCATCCACTGTTCGTTAAATTCTTACTACTGAGTCATTATTTTTGTTAAATTCTTGTAGAGCAGCTTAGGCCCTGCTAAAGGCTAAATTGAGTGTATTGATTAACATTGAGAATCCTCCAGTAAAGGAAGGTTGAGGGAAAGATCAGAGAACAGATGTGATGAGTTTATTTTTTGCCCCCCCCCCCCCCCAAGGGGATGGGATAAAGGAGGGAGTATAAAAAAGCCTTCCCCAAAGCATGGAGAGGAAGAGTAACTTAGAGCAATGGGCTTTGACCCAGGGAAGCCAGGGTTCAAATCCTACCTTGGACAACTCACTTTACCCTCAATTGCCTCAGGTGCAAACATAGTACCTGAATTTAATTGACTTTGAAGTGACTGAAAAGTGGAATTAAAGAAAGAAGAGAAGTTTTTGAGTGGAAGGTCCTGTCTATTGGTACTGAGAGGGAGAAGCTGTGGAAGTGTTACAGTAGCTTGAAGAAGGTAGGATCAATGAGATGAAGTTGTCCGAGCCTGACTTTCCAGTCTGTGGAAGGAAGGAAACTCTTTTGAGAAGAGTCAAGAAATTGGACCTGGAATGTCTGTCCACTGGGCGCAAGTAGAAGGATTTGCTGTGGGTCATCTCCTGAGTTGCAAGTACTGTGAGCACAATCAAGAGAGACTGCATTTCTTCTGGGGAATAGCAGAGAACCTGTGGGAGAAGGAGCAGAGTTCTAATAATCGAAAAGACTTATGATGTATAAGAACTGATCTTTAGAGAGTAAATTCTGAGGAAGGAGGGTTACATTCTTAAGAGCTTCTCCTAGAAACATGAAGGCAGAAAAAGACCATACGGCCTTTCTAGTCTGCCCATTCACACCAACTATTTAAGTCCCTATCTCCCTCAGAGGTCTCCTGTGTTTATCCCATGCTTCCTGGAATTCAGATACCATTTTTGTCTCCACAACCTCCACTGGGAGGCCATTCCATGGATCCAGCACCCTCTCTGTAAATAAATATGTCCTATTTACCCCATTTTACCCTCATCCTTGACCCCTTGTTCTAGACCTTCCTTTCCATTGAAAGAGGCTCGCCTCCTGTGCATGAAAATCTTTGAGATATTTAAATCCCTCTATCATATCCCCCATTTCCTGCTTTTCCTCTAGGTTATACATGTTTACATCTTTACATTTGTCCCCATATGCTTTGGAATGAAGGCCACTGATCATTTTAGTAGCCACCCTCTGGGCTGACTCCAACTAATTTACATCTTTTTGAAGATGCAGTCTCAAGAACTGTCCACTTCCCATGAACATCTGGCTGCAGCAATGTTCAGCAAAGTGCCACAAATTAGCTTATAGAATGTGATCTGATTGGTTGATGCAGTATATATAATGGCCAATATCATCAATCAGATACTGAGTATGCGAGATGGCCTCACAGAGATTCAGGGGATTGCAGAGCAGCAACTTAAATTATTTCAAAAACACCGCAGAAACATTCGTAATCATTATTAAATGAGTCACTGAGATTTAATGTTGCCCCTGCCCCATGCTGGACTTGGGCAGGGGGCACACAGGGAGCACCACAGACCATGCAAGCTCCATGGCTGTCCCGAGGTACCCACACAGAGGGGAAAAACATCAGTTTTCAAGGCCCTTAGGGTTTACTCATTCACAGGGATTCATCTTCACCATTGGAAAACCCACTCTTCACTTGCCAGATGTTGTTCATAATAAAGCATGTATTCAAAAATTGGTGGCAGAAACACAAAGTCCAAAATAGTACCCTTAGAATAATGCACCAATATTGCAATAAAAATTCCATAGTCCCAAAGCAAAAATTGCACCTCTTTCCATCTCTCCCTCAAACAGGTGAACTCTACAGGGGAGGCACCCACTTCTTCCTTGGCCCTCCCAGTACCTGTTTTGAAGCTGGCAATTTTTTCCCTGCCTCCTTTTTTTCTTTTCTCTTTTTCTCTTAGCTCAGAAGTCTCAAAATGATGGCAATTGCGCAATCCAGGACAACGGTGAACGTTTCCCAGGCAGGATACCATTTCCCTAGGCACCTCCCAGTATGCTGTCCACCAAACTCTGCCAGAACTACTTCTCTCTCTCTCTTCTCTCCAGGAATTTCCACCCTGAAATTCCTCTCTTCCACTCCAGCTCTCTGGGTCCTGCTCAGAGGGATCTAGGCCCAATGGCCTCATTCTGGGGGAGATGGCCCTCACTATTCCCAGGACTGAGCTTAGAATCCCCAAACTTCCAACCTCCTGCTTAGGTGGGCGCAGGGGCTTTTATACTACTACTTAACCCCTCCCAGAGGTAAGTGGTGCTTCTTTTTAGCTAGATGACACTACTCTGACATCACCAAAGGGCACAGTATTACAGACCCCAGGCAGTCACTGACCAGGCCAGCAGAAGCCACATCCTAACATGCTGGTGAGGGGCAGTAACATTTTCTAAGGGGCAAAAAATGGACATCCTCTCTATACTAGCATCAATAAACAGAAGGGCTGACTTTCATGTGAGCTGCTTAACTCCATATTGTGGCCTTCAGCACCATCCTTTACTATTGTAATCCCTGTCTAGTTCACTAGAGTGTACTGTTCTTTAAAATGAATAATTTTCTAGCATTGGAAGTTTTTTTTTTGGGGGGACGGGTGTGTGTGTGTGGGGGGGGTTATGTTAGTTGTATCAATTAAGCTATAAGATGGTTCTTCCCCAAAGGGGATGGACAGTTTGGGGTGGCGTATATGATGTTTATTCAAGGCACTGGCAGGAGCTTCAAAGAATCTGTTCGGGTGCTTAGAGAGGGTGTGTCCAGTCTTGAGTTCTAGTGATCCATTTTCTCTCTGGCAAGGTTAACAGGCCTACTGGAAGGGAATAAGGACCCCTAACCCATGGGGACACCACTTCTATTTGGGGAAGTACTCTGGAGCCAAAGACTATTTGGAATAAAGGAGAAGAGGTTTCCTGTCTGAGAAAGAAAGAGCTCTTGGTGATGAGCTTTGGAAAATTCTTCTGTTTGGTGACTCAAGCTGAATGAGTGGAGAGAGATAACTGTGAACTGTCTAAGAAGCTATTTTTCTTGTTTTTCTGCATTTTGGACTATTTCCTGATTTTTTCTGCCTTTTATGGACTTTTATTTATAGACTCTAAATTAATTCTTTTTTTTGTTTGTTTGTTTTGGAACACAATTATGGCATACAGGTTTTTGGTGATCAGTTGGGTCCCGCATATGAACCTGTGCAGTTTTCTAGAGGTTGTAACAATTTGGTTAGTGCTCAGCTGAAGGGGGGGGGGGGGAGTTTACACTATCAAATACTATGTTAAAGACAGCACTGGTAGTGCTGCACAAACTGAAATGTAATCCTTCAGTAAAGACGCTATTCTCTTTGTACTGTATCAGTAGGCGCCAAGATAAGACCTACAGATTCCTTTCTTAAAATATTTTTATTATATCCAGTAATTCAATTTGCTACAAAAGAAGAATTTATAAATTCTCATATTATTACTTTTCAGCTTAAGAAAACCCTTCTTAAACTTCCCTTAATACACCAAGTCTGTCTTCCTATACTGTAGCTCAAACTGTATACTATACGTCAGATATCTCTGGAAGTCAAGGACCTCATCTAGCAAAGGTTACATATCGCCAGCTCAAATTCTACTACTACATCTGGAGTTAATTTCTAAACTGAGTAATATATCTGTATGGCCTTTGTGCTGTTATGTGTGGCGCATGTTCCATATCACATGGAAGTTAATAATATTGTAGTACAAAGAGAAAGCATATTATGGCCATCTGGTAACTAACCATGACTTGACAGAGTTCAATAAATGGATGCACCATATCTGGATGCCACAAGTTTTCTCACCCATTCGAATAGAATTAACAAAGTTTACAGATCTTCAACTCTGAATTTTGGATTTTTTTTTTATCCAGGCATTAGAATTAAAATTCTAAACTCTGTATCTTACAGAATTCCCAGCTTCTTGATGCATACCATGTAAAAATAACAATTAACCTTGGGACTTCTTTGGGAAAATAAAAGCCCTCAACATTTTTTACAAGGATTTTCTTTTGGTTTTTTTTAGATAAAGAGTTGAACTGTATAACCTTGCACAAGGCAGCGCTTTAAGATATAGATCCCCTTTGATTTTGCCACAAAATTAAAATATGCAAACCCTAACCTAGCCAGTGGACTAAATAAGACACTCCCCCATAATCTCACAGTTTGCCTATTGTAAACAAAAAAGTGTTCCTTGGCCAACTTTTGGATGATCTGTTTTCTTTTGAAGTGAGCATGCATTAGTGGATGGGACTGAAGCCATGAATGAATTAATGCAATATCCTCTCAACAGTTCTCTGAACTCCTGCCCAGGAGTAAATCAAAGAAAGAAAAACAAATGCAAGGCAAAACAAAAACAGGAACTGAAAGGTGTCAGAAGAGATGTCGCCAATGAATAGGGATTGTGATGAAGGGTTTTTTAGTACTTATGAACTCAGAAATTAGAGAAATGCTCTAACTATACATCCTTGGGCATAAACACCAGAACTAATTAGGAGATGCGATTTTTTCAGAACATAATCTGAAAATTAGATTCAAATTCAGTTCATGAAAATTTGCTTCTTAAAAAAAAAGACAAATTCCTGTACTGTGAATCTACTCATGCAAGATCATTTGTGTTTCTAGTGACGCAAAGGTTGTAGGTTATGTATGTGCAAAGGAAGTGATGTTGAAAAAGTCTGTTGCAATTTATACACTGGTTTGGTTCTCTGATTGCTTCAGAGAGAGAGAGAAAGAGAGAATGCAAGAAAAATTAAGAGATTTACAATTATTTGAACCCATAACAGTAATACTACATTAGGCTTGGAAAGAAGCAGAGTGTGTATTCAGTTTATGAGATATCTGCTAATCTATTTGTGGAACATATTTCCTCAAATTAATGTAATTTGGTATTTAAAAATAATCTGAATGGAGAGAACACCTAAGCATGTATCAGTATTTGATTGGCAATTGGAACCAAGACCCAAGAACAACACTGGAATGTTGACTGCCTCTCCTCCAGTAGCAGCAAACAACCAAAAATAAATATAAAACCATGAATGATAATTTTAGTGATATAATGTGGTGCCATAGAAACCACTGTGAGACCTGAATATTACAGCAGACTAAATATTGCATAGTACATCGTCTATTGAAGACTCTGAATTATGTTGCCTCAGTTGGCATTTTTGCACACAGTCAAGGAAGCATACATCACTTGTGATGGGTTGTGTTTTGGACAAAACTGTTCACCGTAGACTGAAGAATCCCATTGGAGAGGCAAATTTATTCTTGACTCGGGTTACTGATTTTCTGGAACTGGAAAGTGGGACTATTTGCAAAGCATTATAGTGTTGCTGAGGACTGAAGGAACCTCTTTATCGGCCTGCGTACTCCTACCAACACCTGAAAAAGTGCATCACTGAATCACCCCGCCCCCCCCCCCCCCCTTCCCGGGTTCTTCCTTTCTGTGAACGTGCTGGAGAGATCTCAGCCTTGTAGAGCAGCAAACCCTAAGCCAGAAGAGCATATTCAACAGACTCTTTGAATTAATATAACCCTAATGCATACCCAAACTCAGGAGCCTACAGCAAAATGCAGCTTTATAATAGGGACATAATAAGAGCATATGGTAATCATAGTCTTGAGGCACATTTTACAAATTGCCACCTCACTGAATGGGAAAAGGCAAAGAATCCTCCTCAGTAGCTAACCCCAATAGCAAACTATTAGAACTCCATAATACAAAGGACTGTGCATCTGGTGACAGGGGTCAGAGACAAGTCAGCTTGGGAGATGTTTCTGCAAACAAGTGAAATATAATGTTATATCGATGATTAAAACAGAAGCATTTCTTTTAAATTGTCTTATCTCAAACTAGTCTATAAAATGAATTTTTTCCTCTATCACTGGCCACACATTCTCTTCAAAGCTCTAGCAAGATCAATGGCTGTCTGACTGGTTTTTTTTTTTGGACTGCTTTTGGAATAAGAGCAACTGAACCATTTACTTTCTTAAGGACACTACTGAAGTGCATGCCGGGGCTTCAGATCTGAATAACGTCTTATTTTCTCAAGGTCTATTGCATTATAGTAAAGATAGATAGCTAGACACAACAAAAGATGAAGTTGTGTATTCAGATTCCTGTTACTTTTTAGCTTAATGTATTTCTCTTTCAAAACTTTTCTTTCCTTTGTGTCCTTGCTCCTGTGCTTATAACTACCCCATTTTCCACTGCAAATAAAAAGTACACAGCACAAAGCACAGGGCTAAACAACCTAAAAAAATAGTGTCACTCTTAACATAGCACCTCCTCGCTGTTTCTCTTAATACATCATCTAGGGATGGGGTGAGAAGACAGGGGAGGAAGATAAAGTTACCCGGCAGATTGTATTTTTCAGGCATATCAAACTGCTGCCTCTGCTCTAGAGCTTCTTTCTTTCCATTTGGCCAGTGGGAATATGATGCAATGTTGGTTGCCTGTGTGCACCCTCTGGTGATGCACTGGTGTGGAGTGCATGCACAAATCAGCTGGAAGAGGCAGAGGCAGCAGTGGGGGGGGGGGGGGGTCTTCTGCATAATAAGACCACCATGCACTTAAAGCTGCCCTCCAAATCCTCCTTTGCTTTCTCTCAGAGACAAAAGTGGGGCTTTATGGGTGAACATCCGAATGTGGTTCCGTTTTAGGAACACTGCTTTCATAATTACATGTCAGGCGGTTTCCGTTTACAGGGAGGGGGGTGGCTGGGAATTGACAAACGTCCTTATAATGAAAGAGTGCCTGTCACAGGAGACTGTGGCTGCCATAACAAATGCTGCCCCAGATTTATTTTGGGGAGCATGACTTCAGTTTGTTTCGACTAGGATTTGTTGGCAGGATGAAATGGTTAGTGGGGGTGGGAGTACCTATAAAGAAGAGCCACGGTTTGCTCATGCAGGCTGCTTACGCTGGTTCCATCAGGCGAGTAACCTTCTAGAACTGAAGGCACTGTTTGCGTAGTCTCTGTGCTCAGCACTTGAGGCAGATGCCAGCCTCACTGGTGGCTGATGGCTGGCTGACTACATATGCCTTCTGGAAGTTATGAATCTTGTACTCCAGTCAGAAATTCTCGGCCTGTGGTGAGTTCAAGATGCCTGGCCCCAGACTAATCTACCCAATGAGATGGCTTCCTATTTCCAGCCCAATTAGAGAACAGGAGGTTAGAGACAGCTACCCCATTTCTTTCATTTGTTTCCCTGCTGTCAAGCACTTCAAAAAAAGATTTTTATTTCAGGCTGAAATCATTTTACGGCACGCTGAGATATTCTTTTATAGGTTCCAGTTATTTTATGACTTGAGTCTGCAAGAAATAAAATTATGACAGGGCCCGTTGTACTCTGGACATTGTTTTTTTTTTCCACAGTAGCTTTCATGATTCATTCATCACAGAAGGTATTAGCTATTATTTTTCCTAAAAAAAAAAAAAATAAAAGTAGAGCTCTTTATGTTCAGAGCAAAAGGTGCAAAGTGGAACATTTTGGACACAAACTGTACATGCTGAAAAAAATGAGCTCTAATGGGTATCAAGTACAGTATAATCTGGATGGGTAGTTTTGACTACTAGGCAATTAGAAATAGTGACAGTTCTCTTTATTATTCATTTTGTTCATATTGGTCAAAGTCGTGGCTGAATGCAAAAGCTCAGAATCCCTTCTTATTTTTATACTTTTAAATTCTGCTGCTGCAAAGCACATATGTGATCAGTCCATCTTTGGCTTAAGTTCATAAGAACATAAGACTTGCCATACGGGACCAGACCAAAGGTCCATCAAACCCAGTATCCTCTTTCCAACAGTGGCCAATCCAGGTCACAAGTACTTGGCAGGATCCCATGGGGGTAGATAGATTCCAAGCTGCTTATCTCAAGGATAAGCATGGATATCTGCAACTCCATCTTAATAATGGTTTATGGACTTTTCATCCAGAAACTTGTCCAAATCTTTTTTTAAATGCAGCTACACTAACAGCTTTTTCATTGAAATCCATCAACTGTGAAAACTGAAGTTTCTTGTTTGAATGTATTTTTTTAATCAATCCCTATTAGCCCTGCCACCTTCACCTTGACCCTATGTATTCTTTGCACCACTGTCCCTGTGGCACCTCTCCCACAGAAGGGCTTCATCCAGGAGAGGCAACCCCAACTGAGTACCATAGCAATTATCTGCAGGATTGCAGAGTTGAGCGGTTGGTGTGGATGAGAAGACTAGATAGGTCATTTTTTTCTGCCATCATGTTTCTGTGCTTATCTCAGGTTTTCTATGATGAAACTGAGTGCATGGCATTATAGATTCTGTCACCTCACAGAATCCTCTATCCCCTCAAAATTATCAATAACCAATCATTGAGAGGAAATCACTTATTTATTGTCAAACCAACATTATCCTAATATTTAAACCAAGAGAACAACATCATCAGAGGTTAGTGCAAATCTTTTGTAATCCACTGTCTCTTGCCACGCAATGGGCCACAAATAGTACCAGCCATTTATCAAGCACTTCACTGTAATCATTTGACGTTGTCTCTAACAACTCACCCGCAAATGTATTTAATCCATTTAAAAACCAATTTTCCTAAACCCAGAAACATTTTTTTATTTTATTTTATTATCAATTATTCTCCATAAAAAATATACTTAGCTCCCACTGTAGCGTTTCAAACACTGCCCGACATGGACCATGTTTCAGCTGTCACCAGCCTTCGTCAGGGGATACCTCGTAATATCAATTCCTTAAGATGCCTCAGTTGTTCAGGTATCAATCCTAAAATTGATACCTCATCCAAAACCTATCACATAACACCTCCCACATATTGATACCAACCCAATGTGACTACTCACTCTGTTAACCACAAGTCTTTAAGACTTGAAAGATGATGTTTCTGTTTTCTTTAATTTCAATTTCTCCATTGTGTCAGTGCACAGCAACAATGGCGCCTCGGCGTTCAAACTAACATCTTCACTCCTCCAAAACTATTTATGTCCACTCACCACCCCAGAAGTATAGGCTGTCAATCATGTTTAAAGGAACTCATCAACATTGAATAACTTTATTCAAAACACAGACCAGTCGATCTCCCTATTTAAACCACCTGGGGCCACTGTCTTGAAAAAGTGTATCCACTTTTGCTCTTTTTGTAGAAGAAAATTATCAAAATCACCACCCCATAATGAAGGTTTTGGTTGTTCAATAACTGCAAACCTAAGGTCTGAAAATCCATGCCCTACTGTCAGACAGTGCTGGACCAAAGGTGCTTCTGTCCGCTGTCTCACTATGGAACTCCTATGTTCAACCATCCTTGTCCTTAAACATCGTTTTGTCTTTCCAATGTAAAGCAGTGGACAGGGACACCAAATCCCATAAATGATGCCCATCATAGAACAATCAGTGTATCCTTTTAACTTGAATGTACCCCCTTTGAAAAATGGTAAAACCTGATCGCTAAAAGACTGGTCACAGACCGAACATTTATTGCATGGCTAATGTCCCTTTCTGATGTTACCATCTGTTATGTACGTAGTTACTCCGTCTGAAAAATTCAAATGTACTATGTTATCCCTAATATTCCTACCCTTTTTCAATGCAAACTGCGGATTCTCTTTAAAAATCTGATGTAAACGTAGGACATGCCAATGCTGTTTAATGCTGTTCTGTATCCGATAGACATGAGGTGAATAGGGTAATACACAAATCATTCTGTTTTCCACAGTGTTTTGTCTAACTAGGGGTCTCAAGAGCACTTTGAGTGAGCACCAAAAAATCTCCTTTCCTCCAAAACTAAACAAACAAGTGAGATTTTTAGAAAAGAAAAATGTGGGAGAAGTAACTATGTCCAACACAGCCCAATGGATGAGACCTGTAACATGGTTTCAGCAGGACAATCTTCAATAGTGATCAATTTGTCCACTATAGATTTGACATCTTCTCAGGTTACTGTCCTTGAGAAAGGTCTTTCATTTGTGCCAATAGTTAATTTCAATAGATTTGAGATTGAGAAGCATATACAGCGTTTCATTAGGCAATTGTGGTTGCGGGTATATTTTGCCAGAACACCAAATATGCAAAGAGATCCGTCCATTGTGAGTCCCAAATCCACATGGAACCCACCAGGGATTTTAGACCCAGTTATTAGTACTTTTAGGGATTTGGTTTTAAAGGATCTTGAAGAAATGCAAATTTTTCCTACGGCAGATGATTCAAACCTGTCTAGTGCAGAGAAGAGAGCTTTGAGGGAATTGACTGATAATCCTTCGATAGTTATCAAAAGTACCGATAAGGGTGGCACTACTGTTGTCATGAATGTACAAGACTATATAGAAGAGGTATTATGCCAACTAAGTGATGATGTGTATTATAGGCAGTTAGATGGAGATCCGACTGGGGGTTTGAAATTGATGATAGATGTCATGGTGGAGGAAGCGTTTTTGAAATCATGGATCACATCTAGGGAACGTAGGTTCCTGACAGTTGACCATCCCAGAACTCCTGTTTTATATGTACTGCCTAAGATACACAAGACTCTTCAGAAACCACTGGGTAGACCTACTGTCTCCTCTAGGGGTTCTTTACTTGAGCCCCTCTCAATTTTTGTGGATAAATGTTTGGCGTCCCTAGTAAGGGATTTACCATCTTTTGTTAGAGATTCTTCCGATATGATTGTTCAACTAAACACTTTGGCAGATGAAATATTTCCCTGTGATAAATTGGCATTAGCTACTATAGATGTAGTAGCGTTATACACAAATATCCTGCAGGAATATTCTAGTGACATTATTAGTAAGAACTTAAAAGAGGAAATGGTGGCTAATTGTACGCCAGTAGAATTTATTATGTCTCTAGCCAACATCAGATTGTATAATAATTATTTTCTCTTTGATGGGAAATATTATTTACAGACTAACGGGTAGATTTTCAAAGGGGTACGCGTATAGGATACGCGCGTACCCCCCGAAAACCTACCCCAACCCCCCTCTGCGCGCGCCGAGCCTATTTTGCATAGGCGCGTCGGGGGCGTGCCGGGGGCGTGCCGGGGGCGTGTCGGGAATGACACGGCGTTTCGGGGGCGGGCCGCGAGTGACGCGGTGTTTAGGGGGCGTGACCGTGGGCATGGTTTCGGCCCGGTGGCGTGGCCGTGGCCTCTGGACCAGCCCCCGGGACCGGAACACGGAGCGGGGCAGCCGGCTGGTGCGCGCAAACTTACACCTGCTTCCAGCAGGCGTAACTTTGCCAACAAAGGTAGGGGGGGGGGGTAGGTTAGGTAGGGGAAGGGAAGTGAAGGTGTGGGGGGTGGAAGGAACGTTCCCTCCGAGGCCGCTCCGATTTCGGAGCGGCCTCGGAGGGAACAGAGGCAGGCTGCGTGGCTCGGCGCGTGCAGGCTGCTGATTTTGGGCAGCCTTGCGTGCGCCGACCCCAGAATTTAATGGATACGCGCGGCTACACGCGTATCTATTAAAATCCCACGTACTCGTGTTTGCGCCTGGTGCGCGAACAAAAGTACGCGATCGCGCAAATTTATAAAACCCGGCCCTATAGGAATAGCAATGGGGCCACGATGGCCCCCGATGTGGCCAACTTGCATATGGGGAATTTTGAGGCGATTTGGTTGTCAGAGAATCCATTTTAAATTACATGTAAAATCATGGAAGCGTTTTATTGATAATGTCCTGATTGGCAAGGGGAAAAAAGTGTTTTTGAAGAATTTATCCAATGGCTAAATATCTGTGATTTAAATTTAAAGTTCACATCAATATTTAGTAGAGAGGGCGTAGCCTATTTGGATATTTTCATTAAAGCACAGGAGCGGGGCTTTGAGTTCACATTGTTTCGTAAGCCAACAGATAGAAACACTTTGCTCTGGTATGAAAGTTGCCACCCCCAACATCTATGATCCAGTTTGTCCACTGGCCAGTTTTTGAGGCTAAGAAGGCTGTGCTCTGATGTGAATGATTATAAATCACGAGCTAAAGAAATGATGCAGGGTTTCCTACAGAGGGAATATCCCATGAACATTTTGAAAAAAGCTTACAAAAGAGCCCGATGGGCTAATAGAGATTTGCTCTTGTGGAAAACAGCACGATTTGTGTATTACCCTATTCACCTCATGTCTATCGATACAGAACAGCATTAAATGGCATTGGCATGTCCTAAGTTTACATCAGATTTTTAAAGAGAATCCGCAGTTTGCGTTGAAAAGGGGTAGGAATATTAGGGATAACATAGTACATTTGAATATTTCAGACAAAATAACTATGTACATGACAGATGGTAACATCAGAAAGGGACATTAGCCATGTAATAAATGTTCCGTCTGTGACCAGTCTTTTAGCGGTCAGGTTTTATTGTTTTTCAAAGGGGGTACATTCAAATTAAAAGGATACACTGATTGTTCTACGATGGGCGTCATTTATGGGATTTGGTGTCCCTGTCCACTGCTTTACATTGGAAGGACAAAACGATGTTTAAGGACAAGGATGGTTGAACATAGGAGTTCCATAGTGAGACAGTGGACAGATGTGCCTTTGGTCCAATATTGTCTGACAGTAGGCCATGGATTTTCAGACCTTAGGTTTGCGGTTATTGAACAACCAAAACCTTCATTACGGGGTGGTGATTTTGATAATTTTCTTCTACAAAAAGAGCAAAAGTGGATACACTTTTTCAAGACAGTGACCCCAGATGGTTTAAATAGGGAGATCGACTGGTCTGTGTTTTGAATAAAGTTATTCAATGTTGATGTGTCCCTTTAAACGGGGTGGTGAGTGGACATAAATAGTTTTGGAGGAGTGAAGATGATAGTTTGAACGCCGAGGCACCATTGTTGCTGTGCACTGACACAACGGAGAAATTGAAATTAAAGAAAACAGAAGCATCATCTTTCAAGGCTTAAAGACTTGTGGTTAACAGAGTGAGTAGTCACATTGGGTTGGTATCAATATGTGGGAGGTGTCTTAATGAATTGATATTATGAGGTATCCCCTGACGAAGGCTGGTGACAGCCGAAACATGGTCCATGTCGGGCAGTGTTTGAAATGCTACAGTGGGAGCTAAGTATATTTTTTATGGAGAATAATTGATAATAAAATAAAATAAATTTTTTTTTCTGGGTTTAGGGAAATTGGTTTTTAAATGGATTAAATAAATTTGTGGGTGAGTTGTTAGAGACAACGTCAAATGATTACAGTGAAGTGCTTGACAAACGGCTGATACTGTTTGTGGCCCATTGCGTGGCGAGAGACAGTGGATTACAAAAGATTTTCACTAAGTTCTGATAACGTTGTTCTCTGGGTTTAAATATTAGTATAATGTTGGTTTGACAATAAATAAGTGATTTCCTCTCTATGATTGGTTATTGATTATAGATTCTGTGTCACATTTTTTTTTCTCTCAGCCTTTACCATTGAATTTCCAAGCACTTGTATGCATTTTGCTGGCCAAGAGCGTGGACAACCTGCTAGATTATAATGTTGCACTTAGCTGCCCTCCAAAGTGTGATACAGAGTAATGGAGCCTGTCCCATACTAAACACCTCCAGAGTCTGACAATTTCTCCAATACAATCCCAGCACCAGCTAGCCTGAGAAACAACATTCCCAAACATGAATATGTCAAAATAGAAGCATGCAATTGGTGAATATTGCCCCAGTTTCTAAAACATTTTTGCTAGGCCTCCCAAATTTAGCATTTTTTCACTATGAAAACCCTTATAAAGGACTCTGGGTGAATGAGATTTCTTGTTTCCTGATGGAGTTTTTGTAAATGTTTTTTATAATGGTTACCTATTGTGGAAAATTACAGATGGGGGAGTTCCATTTAACTGTCACTAAATTGCATAAAATAAAGGAAAATTACACTATGATAGTGAAACCGGGAAAACTAAGGAAGAGTGGTGGCCAAATTCTAAGCGAGGTTAAGAAGAGATCCTCTAGGAGGAGTTGTAATGGGAATTATATAATTCTGGTTTCATAGTTTTGGGGGAAGTAGTGTTGGAGGGAGCCACCAGAAGGCCAATATGGCCAGAATACCTCTCCAGAGGTACAGAGCTCTACAGGAACTTTTCCTCTTAAGGGGACAGCCTGAGGCATTTCTCCTCATGGGGAAATAACTAGATGATCCAACCTGGGTTGAGGGAGGAAGGATAGACCTTTGGTCCATCTGTCATAGGGGATCTTGAATTGAGGAGGTCCAGAAATTTTTAAGATAGAGAGACTGGGGAAATCTATCAAGTCCTCAAGAAGAGTTCTAAGTGTCTTGATAGTGTATTGAAAGATGTCAAGTGGGGTAAGAGAAATTAGTGGATGTCATGGGAGTATAGTATTTTGGAAAGCAATTGAAGTAAATATGGCAAAGGTGTTTGGTGGGAGGAATTCAAAGTGCAACAAAGAGAAGGCAATACATGCCTTTTGGAAAGTAATATTTTATAATATCAAATTTTTGAGGACTAGGTCGTCTTTGTTTTAGAAACTGATGCCTCTGCATCCTGGCTATGGAAGCCTATATTTAATCAATATATTTTAACCTCTTTTGTATTCCCTGACTACTGGTAACCCCAGAAAAAAAGGTTAGTTGTTAGAATAAACCTCTGAGTGAGTCCCTACTGTATCTAACTGTGTGGGTTTCTGGGGAACAGAGTTGGAAAAGTAGTCAGAAGGGGGTTCAAAGAGGGCAGACCTATGCTGCTTAGTTACCTGCCCCAGCTTGAGAAAAACCCTGCATCTACTATGCCATCTGCTTGACCTATCATTTAATAAACCCTACCACAAGTCTGGTGCTGTTCTTTCAAACAGATACTAGGCTCTCTCACATTTTGTTTCTCCTTCTGGGGAGGGTTACATATTTTGCAAGAATTCCAAAAAATATTTACCAAGAAAAAAAGATCATAGATACTCAAAACATAATACACATTTATAAAACCCAACCCCGCTCTCCTCAACCTGGCTGCCCTAGATAGTGAAACATAACTCTCTATTTAAGATGAAATTTGCAATAGTTTGTTTTCATACTCAACACAAAATTTGGTGGATATTTCTTAAATATCCACAAAAACGAGCACAATATTATTTGTGCTCGTTTTTGTATTTAATATTTTTCGCAGAGCATTAAGTGACAATGGTCCTTCCACCAAACTAAAAAGCATCCGGACTTTGCAAACCACAGACTTCTGTTACGCAACAGTCCATGTATGCTTGAGAGCATGTTGCCTCTGGTGGCAGCGAAGTATTTGAAAACCTGACCTGAGATGCAGCTTTAATGAAGATCATTTTTGAAGGCCTCCAATCCAACCCAGCAGTAATTTAGATCAACATACCTTATAGCTTCTTCAGCTTTCTCTTCCCATCCCCAGTGAGAGACAGATGTGTTGTGTCTAATTATTCACTGATTGGTATCAGGAGATGCATTACCATAATTGGCACATTTGTTCTAATTAACAGAGGAAAACTGCCACATGCCACCCAATATTGAAAAGTGAGATAAGCAACCATCAGCAAGAATGGAAAAATAACATTCATCAGAATTGCTTGTAGCAGGCCTGAGCTGTCCTAAGACAAGTCGAGTGATTACTGAAATATAACAAACCCAGAAATGAAAACATATGAACCACTGTAGGGTTTCATTACAGAATAAATGCCAGCTATATATATTAATCAAACAAGTGATCATATAAATGAGACAAGCTACTACAAGCCAATTATCAGATGAAAACCCAGTCAAGCCAAAGGAGTAGGTTGAAGCTGCAAACCTTCAGCAGTCTTTGCTGACTGGTTTAGAAATGGAGAGGGATAGATGGCATTCTTATCCATTCAGGTGGCATGGCTTGCCATTTGTTTCTGTAATGATTCTAAGTGGTTAATTCTGATGGAAGAGACTCTGTCTATGCTTGGAAATTGGGAAATTGTCGAGGAGGATGTAGTTAGGGGGAATGCTGAGCCAGGCAGATATTCCAGCCATGCTGAATCTTTCCCTCACTGCTCTGCATGGTACCGAGGAATAGGACTTTTCACGCTGGGCCTGCAAGCAGGCTGCCTGCTGCCTGTCATGCAGGGTGCATGGGTTCATTTGTCAGGGCAGATTTTGCTCCCTGGAGTCAGCCAGGCCTAGGCGTGCTAGGGTGCCAGAATTCACAGCCCCTGTGGTAAGGGAGAGCCAATCATTATGCAATGGCCAGAATTAGGGCCTGGATTGCATGGTTCCACAGAGAGAGACTGAGGAGGCAATTTTCAAATGGCTTAACGTGTGTTAAATGTGCTTTTGAAAATTGCTATGATATATGCTACTTTTACACATGCAACTCCTTTGAAAAATCACTCCTTCATGCTTGGCTCCTGGTTGGGGATTCTTGCTGCTACGACTGGGCTACACGGGTTTGGGAGTGGGGAGATATGAAATAAGAGAAAACCCCCAGGTACTAGTTAATGGAGGCTCATGTCACCGAAGCCCAATGGAAGCAAGTTCATATTGAGTTAGAAGTCAAAGGGGCAGTTGAAGAGTGCCGAGAGATAGAAAACGACTTTTTAGGGTCACACAGAATCTCGTTGCTTTCCAAGTGCCACCTTAAACAAGCGATGAGCTGTGGGGGGCTCTCGGACTCCTTGTTAATTTATTCCATAGAGTATCTCACTGAGTGGAGCACGGTGGTTTGGAGGCCCTTGAGGAAATCTTGCTAGCACATTTCACAGTAACACCTGCCTTACCTTTTCTTCCGTCTTTCTTAGAGTCTGGAAAAGTATGCTTTTCACTTTGCATTACCACAGCAGAAAGACTAACCTTGACTGCAAATCTACTGCACGTCATGGGAAAGTTTGTCATCCAAAGAACAAAACATAATAGATGAAGTCAATTATTGGACAACATCTGGCATGAGATCAACAGATGAGACACTAAATGATCATTTAAAAGTTCTTTTTTTTTTGTTTTTTTTTAAATGGCACACCTGCTGAGTCAAAATGTATTCCAAATGTGGAGTGATAAAAGCAGTATATGTGTTTTGTTGTGTGACTCTGTATCAGTGGCAGTTGTTAGTGGGCTGTACCCAAATTTCCAACACCATGGTCCACCTGACAGGGTTATAGTACAGCATCTTTGAAAGGACAGGAGCTGGAAGCTTAAAAGGTGAATTTTAATAGAGATGAGCACACACAAAATAGCAGATGCACATGCAAATAGCGCATATTCACGCTACCGTGTTTCCACGAAAATAAGACAGTGTCTTATATTAATTTTTGCTACCAAAGATGCACTAGGCCTTATTTTCAGGGGATGTCTTATTTTTCCATGAAGAAGAATTCACATATATTGTTGAACAAAAAAATGAACATTTTTTATATTCTGAATAGTTGTCTGGTTATGCTGGTTTGTGATGACAACTAACTGTGAATCCTGCAGGGTAAAAAGAATCACAGCTGCATGCTCTGGTGTTCTGTGCGACGGGCATGCTCCCAAATAAAAACTTTGCTAGGTCTTACTTTCGGGGGAGGTCTTATATTTAGCAATTCAGCAAAACCTCTACTAGGTCTTATTTTCGGGGGATGTCTTATTTTCGGGGAAACAGGGTAGTGCTATTTTATAAATCACGCACACAGACATGCAAGTTACTGGTGCGCAAATAAATTTGCGATCATAAAAAAGGGGCAGGCTAGGGCAGGTCAGGGGTGTTCCGGGGTGAGGCCAACATTTGCACGTATAGGTTGTGATTTTATAAGCTGTGCACACAGCGTGCATAAGGCTGTTACCTGCACATATTTACTTCTGCTATTTATCAGGTTTAAGTCAGTATAAAACTCGTTATAGGCAAATACTGGCAGGATGAGGGATCTGGGTAAAATGGGGAGAATGTAGGCGAATAACCAGAGAGTCTAAATGGCCTAGAAATTCACTGGGCAAACTGGTGGACTAATTTGTAAAACTGGTCATTTCCTTCACACACATGTTATAAAATGTGTTGACTTATACATGTAAAAGCTGGCAATTCCTCATGTAAATGCTTAAAACTAAGAGTACACATACATGCAAACAGGCATATTTTATATAATATGCGTGCACTTGCACGGATAATATAAAATTCATACACATATACACTCGTGCCCACATAGGCTTGTATATAGGGGCATGTGTGCTTGTTTTAAAGTTAACCTTCTTGTCTTCTTCTGAAAGGTGCCTTAAAATTAACATTAAAAAAAATCCATAGATAGCAGGGCACAGAAACTTATCAAAATACAGTCTGAAGTATAAGTGTTCAATTTTTTCACAGTAAACATGAAGCTACAGCAAATTGCTCTTAATTAAACAGGAGGTAAAGAAAGAAAATTCAGGTTTCATTCAAACGAGGCCTCTCAAGGCCCCCAGCCATCCTTCCCACCTGAAAAACTGCTGGGGGGATCTGACACCAAGGTCTAAGTCCAGGCTGAATCCTGGGCCTTGCATATGATGTAGGCCGAGATCGCAGAGACTTACCGTGGCTTAGGCCTACACAAGGCTGAGGTTTCAGCCTGGGCCTAAGCATCAGGATAGTCCCGACAGCTAGGACAAGGCTGAAGTCTTTGCCTTGTGTAGACCTAGGCCATGATAGGTTGCTGCTATCTTGGCCTAAGTCCCTATATGCAAGGCCCAGGTTTTAAGGCTTGGGCCCAGGCCTAACGCCGCGACCTGATAAAGAGACTGGGTCCTGACACCAGGTTCTTGGCCTGGACCCAGGCCTAATGAAAAGACCCAACCTGGAGGCTGGGTCTGACACTTGGGTTGTGGCCTAGGCTAGGGCCCAGGCCTGACACCGTGACCCAGTCCAGAGACCAGGTCTCGACACGGGACCTCGGCCCGGACCCATGACAAATGCCAGAACCCAACCTGGAGACTGGGTCCTGACACGGGACCTTGGCCCACACCCAGGCCAAATGCTGGGATCCAAATGGAGACTGGGTCCAGACACCGGGAAGACTCCAATAGGGGTCTTTAGATGAAACAATATTGCTTACTCCTGATTCTTCTCCCAAAATGGCAAAGTTGTATCTTTCTGACAACTTAAAAGGCAAAAACTCTTCTAAAAAAAAATTATCAAATTGGGGCTGTCTTGGGGCAAGTCACCACTGTCCCTCCCTCTGTTCTGAGATAGGAGCAGCAGGTCTTCTGTCTTTCCCAAGGCAAGGATTTGCCCTCCCTGACTACGGATTCATAAAAGACAAAGCTCCAAAAATGAACTTCCAGAAAAAATAAGTCACTTGCTCCCAGATCCTGAGAAAAATTCTACCAGACAAGTTGTGTACTGGTAAGGTGAGTATCTCTTCCCTTTTTATTTGTCTGTGGCCATGGATACTGGAAGCAAAGACAGGGGAAACACAAAAGAAACAGGTCCTACTGCTCCAAAATCAAACCAAAGCTACCACACCGTTCTCTATCCCCATTTGTCTTTGTGCAAGCAAAGAGCTCACCACTCTGTCAAAAGAGGTGCTGTTAGGAATGGTGCTGTCCTCTCCTAAACTCCTAACCTATGACCTAAGCTAGGGGCATCTACTGGAGATTCCAAGAGGTCTCTTTCATATCTCTCTCTCTCACTCTCTCTGTATATAGCTATATATATACATACATGAACACATATATATGTAGATATTTACAGGAGTCATGAGAACATATGAACCACCATACTGGGTCAGATCAAAGGTCCATCAAGCCTAGATTCTTGCTTCTGATAATGGCCAGTCCAGATCATAAATACCTGTCAGGATCACAAATAGTAGAAAAATTTATGCCCAGGAATAAGCAGTGGCTTTCTCCAAGTCTATCTGATTAATAACAGTTTATGGACTATTCCTCCAGGAACCTCTTCAAATCTTTTTTAATCCCAACTATGTTAATTTCCTTTACCACATCCTCTGGCAATGAATTCCAGAGTTTAATTGTGCATGCAGTGAAAAAATTATTCTCTGATTTGTTTTAAATGTGCTACTTAGTAATTTCATGGAGGGTCCCTTAGTCTTTTCATTTTTTTAAAAAATAAACAACTAATTTGCATTTACCCATTCCATTCTATTCATGATTTTATAGACGTCTATCATATCTCTGCTCAGTAGTCTCTTCTCCAAACTGGAGTCCTAACCTCCTTAGCCTTTTCTCATAGTGAACCCATCCCATCCCTTTATCTTTTTTGTCACTCTTCTCTATATCTTTTCTTGTTCAGCTGTATATATTTTTTTGACTTGTGGCAACCAGAATTGCACACAGTACTGTAGGTTCAGTTGCACCATGGAGCAATACAAAGGTATGAATTTTTTCATTTTATTTTCCCTCCATTTGAAATAATTCCTAACATTCTGTTTGCTTTTTTGACAGCTTTTTTAACCAAGGAGTTTTACATATTATCGATGATGACACCTAAAACCTTTCCTTTGGGTTGTAACTTCTAATATGCAATTTACCATTGTGTGACTAGAGTTTAGATTATTTTTCCCTATGTGATTCACTTTGCAGTTGTCCTCATTAAATTTTATCTGCTGTTTGGATGCCGAGCCTCCTAGTCTTGCAAAGTTCTCCTGCAATTTCTCACAAAATGCTTGTGATTTTACAGCCTGGAATAATTTTGTCTCATCTGTAAATTTGATCACCTCACTCATTCTCATTGTTTCCTTTTCCAGATCATTTATAAATATGTTAAAAAGCACCAAGCCCAGTAAAGATTCCTGGGGCACTCCACAATTTACCTTCCTATATTGAGAAAACTAACCATTTAGTCATGCTTTCTGTTACCTATCCTTTAATTTGATTGCAATCCATAATAGGACATTGCATCCTATCCCCTGATTTATTAACTTCTTGATAAGTCTTTCATGAAGAACTTTGTCAAACATGTTCTCAAAATCCAGACACTCTATATCCAGCAGCTCATCATTATCAATATGTTTATTAACCCCTTAAAAAATTGCAGCAGATTTGTGAGACAAGATGTCTCTTGGGTAAATCCATGTTGACGGTATCCCATTAAACCACATCTATAATTTTATTCTTTAGAATAGCTTCTATGCTTTTTCCTGGCATAGACATCATACTTACTGGTTTATAGTTTCCATATCAACCCTGGAGCCCTTTTTGAAGATTGACCTTACATTGACCACCCTCCAATCTTCAGGTACAATAGACAATTTTAATGATAGGTTAAAATTACCAGTAATAGATCTGCAATTTCATTAATGAGGTCTTTCAGAACTCTGGGATGTATATCATCTGGTTCACAGCGGCGGATTCACGATGTCGGACCGGCCTGGGTATTCGCCGCCCAGGCCGGCCCAGGACACATCACGTGGTCTGCCGAGCGCGGCTCTGTCACGGCCGCGCACGGCAGACCATGTGACTGGAGCGATAGGCCCACCGGGGGATGCCCGATCCCCCGATAGCCAATCCGCCCCTGCTGGTTCAGGTGATTTGCTATTCTACTTTGCAGTTTGCCCTATTTCAACTTTCATAGTCACTGTGATTTGTATCAATTTCTCTGAATCGTCACCATTAAATACAGTTTCTGGCATGCATATATCTGCACAAAAAAGAAAGTGTTCAATGTGGTGCAGACATACAGAACAATATATATGCAAAAGTCGTCCCCAGAAAAACACATTTTCAAATTTTTCAGTTCTTAAATCTTGCATATTAAGAGGTTGATTTTAAAAGGGATGCACTCGGCAAAACCAGGAGATACACGCGTGACACTGTGCGGGTCACATGGATTTTAAAAGGCCCACAGTCACGGGCATATCTCCCGCTATACAGATAATAAAGTTTAGGAAAAAAGGGGGTGGGACGTGTGTATGTGGTCTGGGCAGGGCATGGGCAGGCTGGGACTGCACCATGCAGTCAGTTGAACGCAGTAGCGTGCACCGGAATCCCACAACCACATAACTTGCTTCTGCTATGGCCTGCGTGTAAGTAGGAAAATAAAAAAAAAAGGGTAGTTAGCATGGTTTAAGGGTCAGGGTTAGTAGAGTAAAAGGAGGCTAGTTAGGTAGGGGGTTTAGGTAGTCCTCCCTTTTACTGGGGTGAACTGGGAGGAACTGGAAAATAGGCCTAATGCATTGCCATGTGCATCTATTAAAATCCCCCCACATGCGCTCCAGACGGCATTTGTGCGCATATACAGGTGTTCATATAAAATTATGTATGCGTGGGTAGCCAATTTTATAACATGAGTGCATAAATGCATGCATGTTATAAAATAGGTGTGTCCATGTGCATGCACTGGCAAACACGTGCACATATACATACGCACATCACTTTGAAAGTTACCATTTAATTAAATTCAGAGAAAACCACAAAACAATTTCATGTGAAGTGAGGACCATCGTAACACCCCACAGATGCTGGAGACATTTTTTTTTATCCTGTATATCCTCCCCAAGATACATAAATCATTATGGGATCCACCAGGAAGACCTATTGTGTCTGTCAATGAATCTGTTCTTGAACCTATATCCATTTTTATGGATAAAATTTTACAACCACTTATACCACAAGCCCCATCATTTGTGAAAGACAGCTCTAAAATGCTGGAATTTCTGCAGGAGTTGGAGACAGAACCAGACTGGCTATTAGTCATGATGGACATAGAATCTCTCTATATTGTAATCCTTCAGAATCAAGCATTAACGGCCATGGCTGAAATTTTAGCCACCCAAGATGTATCACAAAGATTATGTCATTATGACATTCAGTTGGCCTCTTTGGCTCTGAGCCGAAATTATTTCACTTTTGAAGGGAAATATTACTTACAGATACTAGGGTGCTGCAATGGCATCCAAAATTTCTAATATATTTGTTGCAACATTTGAGTCAACATACATTTATGATTGTACTTGGCATAATCAGTTGGTGTGTTGGAAATTATATGATGTTTTTATATTATGGAAGGGCTCTTCATCTGCTTTATTAGAATTTCACAGTTGAATTCTTTGGATTCTAGTCTAAAATTTACTATGGGCTATCATCTTCAAGAAATCACATATTTGGATATCCATAATGCAATGTATCAGCAATATTTGACTGCCAGCATTCACCATAAACCAACTGAGCATAACAATTTATTATGGTTTGAAAGTTTTCATTCCACTTAATTCAAGAGAAGACTGCCAGTTGGGCAATTCCTTTGGCTAAGACTCCTGTGCTAGGAAGGAGATGAATTTAAATTCCAGGATAAATTTTGGCTGAAAGATTTTTAGACAGGGATTATCCTCTGACGTGTCAAAACTGCCTGTCGAAGAGCTTTGTACTGTAAATGGAACCTTCTATTTTGGAAGCCTTTGCATAAAGAGGCACATTGGCAAACTTTTGTCTTGAGACAGTCCTCTGCATTGGCTCAGATCTGTAAATCTATACGGAAACATTGGTACATATTACCAGTGCATACGGTTTTTGAATCCTAGCCTAGATTTACCTTTTCACGTGGCTCAAGTATTAGAGATCAGGTGGTGAGATCGATTCTTTACACTACCCTGATGGTGGACAATATTTCCTCAACTTGTTATAATTGTCACATGTGTGCTCTTAAGTTACAAACTGACCACATCATTCTATCTACAAGCAAGAAGATTTCATTTATTACCATTTTTCCTGTGAATCATCATTTGTAATTTACATGATTTTCTGCCCATGTGGTTTAAAGTATATAGGTATGACAAAATGCACAATTCAGGTAAGCCTTATTGAGCATGAAAGTTGTATAAACACATGTAAAATGGAAGCTCCTCTGGTCTCTCATTTTTTACAATTTGGCCATTCCTTTGAAGATATTAGATGGACTATTTTGGATATGGTCCCTGCACATTGGAGGGGTGGCAACAGGTTACTAAAGCTAATGCAGAGAGAACAACTGTGGATATACCATCTTCAGACTGTCATTCCTTTTGGCCTGAATAAGGAAATCGGTTGGGCACTCTTGTTGGACTGATTGACATGTTATACATCACAGTTATGTCACTATGATGTTGTGCTAATAGGCAGTCTAAATCAGGTGGGTCTATAAAGTAACTGACATTGAAAGCTTTTCTAAGATGGCTGCCTGACAAGAAGTTAATCTACTACTTATAAGTAAGTTTCTTGCAAGTTGGCACTGTTTATTAGGTCTCTATGGCACATGTATTCATTGTTTCTTTTTGATTATCTGCCTATATTCATAAATAATGTTTGTCCCATGTTACAATTTCAATTTATTTTAACATTGAATGTTATTATTTTACAGGAAACCTCTGCTTATGGTGCTGTGCAACAGACTGATCATGTTGTTACCAATAATAAGCCCCTGAAGAAATGGTTCGAAACATGATTTCATGTCAGGCATAACAAATGGGAAGTATGCTTCTACACTACTATTATTTTAGAGCATATAAAAATCCTTTAAAAAATTGATGTTTCACAAACTTCAGGACCCAGATTATTTAAGACCTGTCATCGGTGAAAACACTGGAGATAAAAAAACATTTCTCCAGCAGCCGCGCAGTGTTACGATGGTCCTCACTTCACAAGAAATTGTTTTGTGGTTTTTTTCTGCATCTAACTTAATGTGCAAGATTTAAGAATTGAAACATTTTAAAATTTGTTTTTCTGGGGACAGTTTTTGCATATATATGGGCATATCCCCAACATCCTTCTCAGTAAATAATGAAGCAAAGAATTAATTTAGTCTCTTCCTTAAGTGCTCCTTTTATTTCTTGAATCATCTAATGATCCAGCCGATTCCCTCACAGGCTTCCTGTTTTGGATGTATTTGAAGAAGTTTTTATTATGATTTTTTGCCTCTTCAGGAAGCTTCTTCTCAAAATCTCTTTTTGCCTGCCTTATCTATATTTTGTGGGACAGTGCTATATCAGGGTACAAATTATATCGCAAAGATAGGGAGGATCAACTTGGTGGGGGTGTGGCACTTTATGCCCAGGAGGGTATAGAGTCCAGGAGGATAAAGATCATACAAGAGACTAAATGCTCAGTAGAATCTATATGGGTAGAAATCCCATGTGTGTTGGGTAAGAGTATAATGATAGGAGTATCCTACTGTCCACCTGGAAAAAATGGTCAGACAGATGATGAAATGCTAAGAGAAATCAGGGAAGCAAACCAATTTGGTAGTGCAATAATAATGGGAGATTTCAATTACCCCAATATTGACTGGGTAAATATAACATCAGGACTTCCTAGAGTCATAAAGTTCCTGGATGTAATAAATGATTGCTTCATGGAGCAATTGGTTCAGGAACAAACAAGAGAGGGAGCTATTTTAGATTTAATTCTTAGTGGAATGCAGGATTTGGTGAGAGAGGTAACAGTGGTGGGGCCACTTGGCAACAGTGATCATAACATGATCAAATTTAAACTAATAACTGGAAGGGGGACAATAAGTAAATCTGCAGCTCTAACACTAAACTTTCAAAAGGGAAACTTTGATAAAATGAGGAAACTAGTTAGAAAAAAAACTGAAAGGTGCAGCTGCAAAGTTTAAAAGTGTTCAACAGGCTTGGACATTGTTTAAAAATACAATCCTAGAGGCGCAGTCCATATGTATTCCACACATTAAGAAAGGTGGAAAGAAGGCAAAACAATTACCGTCATAGCCAAAAAAAATATCCTTCAAAAATTGGAAGAAGGATCCATCTGAAGAAAATAGGATAAAACATTGATAAGACAGGCAAAGAGAGAATTTGAAATGAAGTTGGCCATAGAGGCAAAAACTCATAATAAAAACTTTTTAAAATATATCCAAAGCAAGAAACCTGTGAGGGAGTCGGTTGGACCATTAGATGACTGAGGGGTTAAAGGGGCTTTTAGGGAAGATAAGGCTATTGCAGAAATACTAAATGAATTCTTTACTTCCGTGTTTACTAATGAGGATATTGGAGAGATACCAGTTCCGGAGATGGTTTTCAGGGGTGATGAGTCAGACGAACTCAATGAAATCACTGTGAACCTGGAAGATGTAGTAGGCCAGATTGACAAACTAAAGAGTAGCAAATCACCTGGACTGGATGGTATGTATCCTAGGGTACTGAAGGAACTAAAAAATGAAATTTCTGATCCATTAGATAAAATTTGTAACCTATCATTAAAATCATCCATTGCACCTGAAGACTGTAGGGTGGCCAATGTAACCCCAATATTTAAAAAAGGCTCCAGGGGTGATCTGGGTAACTATAGACCAGTGAGCCTGACTTCAGTGCCGGGAAAAATAGTGGAAACTATTCTCAAGATCAAAATCATAGAGCATATAGAAATACATGGTTTAATGGAACACAGTCAACATGAATTTACCCAAGGGAAGTCTTGCCTAACAAATCTGCTTTATTTTTTTGAAGGGTTTAATAAACATGTGGATAAAGGTGAACCGGTAGATGTAGTGTATTTGGATTTTCAAAAGGCGTTTGACAAAGTCCCTCATGAGAGGCTTCTACGAAAACTAAAAAGTCATGGGAAAGGAGGCAATATCCTTTCGTGGATTACAAACTGGTTAAAAGACAGGAAACAGAGAGTAGGATTAAATAGTCAATTTTCTCAGTGGAAAAGGGTAAACAGTGGAGTGCCTCAGGGATCTGTACTTGGACCGGTGCTTTTCAATATATATATAAATGATCTGGAAAGGAATACAACGAGTGAGGTTATCAAATTTGCGGATGATACAAAATTATTTAGAGTAGTTAAATCACAAGCGGACTGTGATACATTACAGGAGGACCTTGCAAGACTGGAAGATTGGGCATCCAAATGGCAGATGAAATTTAATGTGGACAAGTGCAAGATGTTGCATATAGGGAAAAATAACCCTTGCTATAGTTACACGATATTAGGTTCCATATTAGGAGCTGCCACCCAGGAAAACGATCTAGGCATCATAGTGGATAATACTTTAAAATCATCGGCTCAGTGTGCTGCATAGTCAAAAAAGCAAACAGAATGTTAGGAATTATTAGGAAGGGAATGGTTAATAAAACGGAAAATGTCATAATGCCTCTATATCGCTCCATAGTGAGACCGCACCTTGAATACTGTGTACAATTCTGGTTGCCACATCTCAAAAAAGAAATAGTTGTGATGGAGAAGGTACAGAGAAGGGCAACCAAAATGATAAAGGGGATGGAACAGCTCCCCTATGAGGAAAGGCTGAAGAGGTTAGGGCTGTTCAGCTTGGAGAAGAGACGGCTGATGGGGGGATATGATAGAGGTCTTTAAGATCATGAGAGGTCTTAAACGAGTAGATGTGACTTGGTTATTTACACTTTCGAATAATAGAAGGACTAGGGGGCATTCCATGAAGTTAGCAAGTAGCACATTTAAGACTAATCGGAGAAAATTCTTTTTCATTCAATGCACAATAAAGCTCTGGAATTTGTTGCCAGAGGATGTGGTTAGTACAGTTAGTGTAGCTGGGTTCAAAAAAGGTTTGGATAAGTTCCATTAACGGTTATTAATCAAGTTTACTTAGGGAATAGCCACTGCTATTAATTGCATCAGTAGCATGGGATCTTCTTAGTGTTTGGGTACTTGCCAGGTTCTTGTGGCCTGGTTTGGCCTCTGTTGGAAGCAGGATGCTGGGCTTGATGGACCCTTGGTCTGACCCAGCATAGCAATTTCTTATGTTCTTATGTCCTATTTTCCCCTGCTCTCCCCCTGCTCCAATTGGCACCTCTAAGCTGAACTGGCTGCTGTTTAAACACCGGCGCATCCTCCGTCCTGTAGTGAAACTTTCCCTGTTTGAACAGCGGGGCTCTGTGTCTATGTTGCCATGCATGGTTCAAACATTTGTTATTAGAACTATGTGGCCCTAGGCAGTTTTAAGAGCAGATGTTTGATCCATGTGGGGCTTCACAGATACAGAGCGCCACAGTCCAAACAAAGGATGTTTAACTGTAGGGCTATAGGAGGGAGGAGATTCCTCTGTTTAAGCTGCAGCCTGACAGGCTAAGAAGTTCTGGTTGGGGCAGAGGGAGAGAAGGGGCGGTGCAGAGGAAGATTAGAGTAAGGGGAAGGGAGTAGAGCAGAGGAAGAATGGGACTGAGGGGGAGAGCAGGGGAAAATGGGAGGCAGGGACTAGAGGTTACTACAGGGGAAGAACTGTGAGGCAGGGACTGAGTGGGAGATCAGGGGGAAATGGGATTCATGGACTCAGGGGGGGAGCAGGTACTGGGGGTGGAGAACAGGAGGATCAGGGACTTGTGAGTGGTGGAGAGCAGAGACCTGAGCCGGGATTTGGGTGGGGGGTCAGTGGGGACTTGGCAATTGGATGGATATTAGATTGTCTGGTGGGGAAGTAAGAGTGAGAGTGTGAAACAGGGCTAAAAGATAAAGGGGGGGGGAGGCTGAAGGATGGGGAGGGATTGAGAGATGGTGTGAACTGCCTGGAGGACTGGAGAGAGGGTGAAAGGCAGTAGATAAAGATTGGGGTTTTGTTGAGGGGGAATGAGAGGAAAGGGCTGGTTCTGTGAAGGGGTGAGAATGGGGCTGGAGAGGTGGGGAAGGAGAGGGTAATAGGAGGCTGGGTAGGGATAAGAAGCAGAAGAATAGGCTGGAAGTCAGGGAAAGAATAAGTGATAGAGAAGGTGCAGGGACTGGTGAGGGGATAAGAGGCACAGGAAGGTAGGTAAGGATAGCGTGAATACAGAGGTTGGTGGAAATGGGGGTCTAGAAAGTGGGTGAAAGACAGAGGGTGAATAGGACATCAGAGAAGGTGAGATGGGGAAATGGGAGGATTGGAAAAGGTGAGAGTGGGAGATAGAAAGCTGATAGATAGGTATGGGGGTCAATGGGATTCAAATCCCTGGCCTTTGGATTTCTAAGCCGTGAACCTGAAGCAGTGCTGTGGAAAGTATTAGCTTTTGCAGGAGTTGCAGTGCACTTGTTCTGTTTCCTGGGAGAGTCAGACACGCCTCTGCAGCCATCCGATTGGTCCAGCTCTGGTGGTGCCTCTTATTCACAGAAGTATATAAGGCATGCTCAGAGGACACACAGTGCCATGTTGGCATCTGCCCCGTGGAACCGCTTCTGGTTTGTTTTCAGATTTCCAAGCATTACCTTGACTAAGTATTCAAGCCTTGATCTGGTTCATGCCATTGTGTCTCCACGCTGCCTCTCCAGGTAAACGCCTTTCCCTCTGGGGGCGGGAGCCTTGATCATCAAGCCCAGACGCCTGAGATAACAGATGAGCATTGAAAAGGGGGAGTCTGAGGGCTGGAGGGTAGAAGGGGGAGAAGAGAGGCAATATTTAACTATGCCTGGATGGAAAAGCAAAGAAGAGAGAAATGGAGAAAAAGATGAAAGGGAAGGATCGGTGTTTGAAACAGATGTAGGGAAGGAAGGGGAGAAAACAGGAGAAGAGAAGAAATGGAGAGTGGAACTGAGAAGACTGAAGAGAGAGACCAGGACCAACTCAATCTCAAAAATAAACTGCCCTGCCAACAAAGATAGAAAAGATTTTATTTTCAGGTTTTAAAGAATGGACTGTGTCAACTTTGGGAATATGCATTTCTTATATTTTTGCAGTTTGCTCAGTTCAGGAGGAAATGCATTTCTATTTATTTTTCTCTGGTGTTCTGCTGCATGCAGAGCTGGGTTTCTCAGGGTTTCCATTTCAGTTTTTGTCTGCATTTTTCTGTTTTTCATTTGTGATCCTTTATTTTGTATGAGGTACGGATCAGTCTGTGTTCTGCCTATGTGATCGAGGTAAGGGATTCTGCTAGCGTGTAGTGTCTGGTTTTTTCTGTTTTTCCAGTAGAAGGTGTATTGGTGTTCTAGGGCCTATAGTAATAATTGTAGCCCTGCCTCTCCCCAGGTACATTTGCCGCTGTTAAAGTCCTGGGAATTAGTATTTTATGGTATGGAAGGCTTTCTATAAAGGTTCTGAGTGCCTTTTTTGCAGGACTCTGGGTTACTTCACAAAAAGGTGAATTTTAAAACTCTGGCACGTGCCAAAATTGGGAGACACGCACACAAGTCGGGTTTGCGTGCACACCTAATTTTAAAAGCCGCCCAGATGCACGCATATCTCCCACTGTACACACATCTCACTTGATTTCAAAAAGGGGTGTGGTCTGGGCATGGGCGTGGCCAAGAGATGTTCGTGTAAATCCTTATGTGCCCTGGCACACACCCAGGTCCACTGCCACGTCACTTTACTTCTGCTATGGAGTGTTACTTATAAAATAAAATAAATTAGCTATTTCTGCTGAGTTTAAAGGGTCTAGGGTAACTGGGGGTAATGCAGGCTATCAAACCAGGATGGTTTGGAGGCCTTAACTGTAAACTGGGCGAATAGTTGGATGAACTGGTGAAACTGGCAATGGTGTGGCTGCGTGCCCGTTATAAAATACCCCGGCCACCACTGTAGAATTGTGACTTACACGCCTAGATGCGCACTCATTTAAAATTGGGCGCACATGTGCGTGCGGCCAGGCTATTTTATAAGATGCACGCAAGTTATAAAATGGCTGCGTATCTGGGCGCGTTCTGCTGCACGGGTGCCAAAATGCGCCTGCGCGCCGCTTTGAAAGTTTCTGGCAAAGTTTCTAGCAGTGGAAGGTGTTTGTGTGGCTGTTACCGAGGAGACACCAGACTTTTAATTTTATTTTTTTGGTATGATGAGTTGGTGAGAGCCTGTCTCTTGCAGGGTGTATCCCTTTTGGGGACCTAGGTGGTGATGGGGGGGGGGGGGGGGGGCATTTTATCTCTCACCTCAGGCAGCACATTGCCTTGGGCCATCCCGGACTGCTGGCAACAATTACTGATAAAGTAAAGCTCTGCTTCTGATCCAGGTTGCCAACCCTTTAAACCGCCTTCCCCAGCTTGAAATAATCAAAGGCCGAATCAATGTCATATGTGTTGGCACTTCAAAAGTGACATTTCGGGCCCTGCTTTTGTTGAGGGTGTCAGGCTGGGGGGGGGGGGGGGGGGCAGTTCAGAGGGTCAGTCACACGGCAGCAGCACAATGTCTGGGGCACCCTTAACTTCAGCAGTCATCCTACGCCCTGGTTTTGTGCATGCCATGCCATGACTGAACCTCATTCGTAAACTAGAGCATGTTGCGTACGATCTCGGTCTCTAAAATTTATTGCTAATGCTTGCTACTTTCACTTTGCCAAAGAGAGCCCTGTATCTATCTAATGCACGCTCACGCATAAACTGCAGAGAATAAAGACAGCACAAACCACAGAAATAAGTCTGTGTTTTATTAAAATGGAGCTGGGGCTAGAAGACAAAAACGAATTTATTGATTCACCATATCTCATCTTAATCATACTTCTTTCTTCTGCAGTACTTAGGCTTATTATATTATCAAAGCCATATAAATCTTGAAGCCATAGTATGGGAAGCCTCATAGTCCACGTGCAGTACAGGTTTTAGACGCCTCCTAATCATGTGCATAGCCTCTCTTCCCTCCTTCCTCGCCTTGTTTCGTTCAATGAGGGCAGCTGTCCAGTTAGATAGGTGCCACCCGCCATACATGAGTGTTGGGTGACTTTTGCTTGTCCCCTCTCGGAGCTTATGCATCGGCTGGTGGATAACAGCAACGGGAACATCACAGGACTATGAACGTACCGCCACCGCTACAGCAAGTATCCCCCCCCCCCTCCAAAAACTATTAGTATTCCTGTCCATCCCTTCTCCTCTCCTTGACAAGCCTCCTGCCTGCAAAGAATATAAAACACTGCCTCGGTGGTGCCCACACCTGCATGGAAGTGCAGACACAAGAAGTTCCAATTAAGGGCTGAGAACTACAGCAAAAACATAAGCTGTTCCTCATGGAACCGAGCAAACAGCCAGTCCTATTAATAATCAATTAGATGGAGAAGCCACCTGATGCTGCTTATTCGGCAAATTCTCCAGCTGCCACCAGCTTTTTGCCCTGTCAGTACAAACTACAGTAAATAAGGTCCGGGCAGCGCTGAACGATCATTTCTTCAGAGCAAAGATAATGTATCCTGTTGCCTATTAGCTCCCTCACATATTTCATTTCCTTTTGAAATCACAGAGACAAATGTGGATAAATGCAGTGACGATATTTGCTCTCAAGTACACTCGGGTGCGAGCTGCGCTCCAATTAAGCCCATGTGAGAAACAGCTCAATTACAATTAGAGCAATAATTGTCCCCGTCTTAAAGATGCAGCAGGCCACACATTTTAACAGAAAACTTGTTGTATTACCTTACGTCTCACCGAGCAATATGACCTGTGACCTCTTCGCAGGAAGCTAATCTAATGAGACCGCACGACTCTGAGCCCAGTCCTGCTGAAGAACAACCAAAATCAGCAAAAGGGATTCATGGCTAAAGATTCGGAGGCCAGCATCGGTGGAGTCTTCCTGCATCCTAAGCTCCTATTCATGTCCAGAATTTTGTAGGGCCCTCGGAAGAGGAAGAAAAGCAATGCATACCAATGGTATTGTAATTCAGGCTTTTTTTTTTTTTTTTTTTGCAAAACTTTGTCAAATGCTATCATGCTTTGGTTATCCTCACTTGCCTCCATTTACTTCCAATCCGCAAAAATAGCTTTACAATCTGGAGATTCTAGATTCACAGAAGCCAGGTCAGAACCTAATTCAAATGAATATGCACACACACATACAAACATAACCAATTTTTACACTAATAAACACCACTTTCTTTTTTACAGCTCTTTCCCACTTGGCATTCAGTTCAGGGGGCCACTTTTGGGGGCAGAGGGTGATGATTTGGCCAATCTATTTTTAAGGTAGGAGATCAGAGGAGGGGAGGGAGGAGGAATGCTATGTTTTTTTTTGCTTAGTTTTCCAGCTAGCTTTAGGCCTGCTATTTTTCTGACCAGAGTTAGCTGAACAACCTTATCTGACTAGCGCTGAATATCAGTGGGCGCACGCAAATCCTGCTTCTGCCGCGTAAGTCACACCCATACTCTGCCTCTTTCTTATCCGACTAAGGCCTAGATTCATCATCGTGCCCACGATGGCCCTCCGTAGCACCAGTAGAAAAGCTGTAAGTATTTCCGGCCCTACTGCCGGCAACTCATCATTCCAAGCGCCACCCAAACTCCTCCCTTTTTTATTTAAATTTGAAATGTAAATTGCAATGCGATAAGGCCCTATCGCAATTTGATTAATGACCTGGAAAGTTTTTAGCCAGGTAATAATTTACCCAGAAAAAAAATTTAGCCCTTTAGCAGGGGAGAATATTTAAAACTAACTTGGGGATTGTCTGGATAAGTCTCGAATTAGATGGACAAACCCATAAGAACATAAGAAATTGCCATGCCAAAGGTCCATCCAGCCCAGCATTCTTTTTCCAACAGTGGACAAACCAGGCTACAAGTACCCAGCAAGTACCCAAACACTATATAGATCCCGTGCTACTGATGCCAGTAATATCAGAGGGTATTTCCTAAGTTAATTTGATTTATAACAGTTAATGGACTTCTCCGAGAACTTATCCAAACCTTTTTTGAACCCAGCTACATAAACTGCACTAACCACATCCTTTGGCAACAAATTCCAGAGCTTAATTGTGCGTTGCATGAAAAATATTTTTCTCCAATTAGTTTTAAATGTGCTACTTGCTAACTTCATGGAGTGCCCCCGAGTCCTTCTATTATCTGAACTCTTTTGAATATTGACCGTCCTAATTTTTATAGAAACAATTCCCTGTCTTATTTAACTAAATATAAACTAACAATAGGTTGTCATGTATTTATATTATAAACAAGTATCCAAAATAAGATTAAATAAGATTAAGATCGAGTAGGGTAAGTTATATTATACATCATGATGTCCATATTCAAAGGAGTTTGTCTGGATAACTTTTTAGCTAATCAAAAAACCCCTGAGGTTTAAATATATGGCCTTGGTACCTAGATAAATTTTATCTGGCTAACTCAGTAACCAGATACAATTAATTCAGATAAATTGGACGCATTCCAGGTGGAGTTAATTTAGCTGGATAACTTATCTGCCTAGCTCTGATATTCAGAAACAGTCGAATAAGTTATTCGGTTAAGTCTGGACGTTTAATTATCCGGGTACATATACCAGGATAGCTTTAGCCTTATTGGATATATTGAAACATAACCGGTTACGTATAAATGAAGGAAAAAGAAAAAAATTCTTGTAAGCCTACAGGCCTGTTCCTCTACCCTGCTAAAATGTAAAACTAATGTGGGTCATAACATCTGAATGCCCTCCCCACCTTCCCCCAAGCTCTCCAAAAGATTGAAAACATTGTAGACCTATTGCCTAATGAATCTCCCCCCACCTGAATTGTAAAATTATTTGTGGCCTCCTCCCACCAACAATATGAACCAGAACCCTCCCACTCCACTTTATTCAGGCACTATAGCCCATATAGTTTTAGTTTTTTAGTGGGGTGTAGGCTGAGAGATTGGATCTGCAATCTTGCAAGTGTTTTTTAACTTTATTCTGTCACTTAACTGGATATGTTTCAATACAGTATATCCAGTCCAGGTTCAACATAGCCAACACATGTACCAGGTTAGCTGGTTAGGATTGAAAGTTATCCGGGCAAAGTTACCCTGATAACTTTAGACAAGAATATTCGGCGTAACCTTGGTCTAGGCCCTACGCAAGGTCCAGGCTTGGAGATCTGGACACGGCACCTGGGTCTTGGCCTACTCTTGACGCTGCAGGCCAGCCTGGAGGCCAGCCTAGGGTGGCCTGCAGCCACCCTAGGCAGTCTGAGTCTAGGCTGCCTAGGGTGTCAGCCTAGACTCAGGCCCAACACCATGGCTCTGCCTGGAGGCCAGGTCCCAACACTGGGGCCTCGGCCTGGATCCAGACCCAGCCTGGAGGCTGCGATTGTACTGATGCTTGGACCTTGGCTTGGACTCAGGCCCATTACCGAGGCCCAGCCCAGAGGCTGGGTCTCAACACCGGGGATTCAGTCTAGGTTCAGGGACCCAGGCATCAGGATCAGCCTCCAGGTTGAGGTCCTGGCATTGGGACCGAGTCAAGACGTGGCATCAAATTTGGTGACTATGGGGAGTTGTCAAGAAATTTCCCGGGCTCAGGGCCTTTGCTCAAGCCTCGGCCTAGGCCCCGGCATCAGGCTAGGGTCTAGGCCGAGACCTTGGTGTTGTGTTTTGGGGTAGGCTTCAGCCCGAGCATAGGCCGGGACCTCTGCCTAGGTCTGACTGGTGACTTTTTTAAAATAGGTTTTCAAAACAAAACAAGATTCTGACAAAATTTCGTCAGAATTTAACTTATTCTGTTTTGAAAATGATCCGAAATGAAATAGTAAATTTTGTCTCATTTCCTATTTCATTTCTCCCAAATGCCCATCCTTAGAGAGAACGGACAAATCCATATTTTGGCTTGATAGCTAGGCAATAACACTTTGCTGGACCTAAGGAGCAAGATACCAATGGAATCTTTCTGTGCCATAGGGATGTGAATCGTTTTTCAACGATTAAAATTATCGTCCGATAATGTTTATATCGTCTTAAATCGTTATAGAACACGATACAATAGAAATTCTAACGATTTATCGTTAAAAATCGTTAAATCGTGTTAGTGCGCACTAACTCGAGTTAGTGCGCACTAACTCCCCGTTAGTGCGCACTAACTCGATTTAGTGCGCACTAACTGAAAATGATACAAATAAACACTTTCCAGGTCACTGAAGGTCAGTTAGGAATGAATATGTGTTCCTATTGGCTGGCTGCCCTCTTATCTATTGATGTTACCAAGGTTACCACTGAGGTGATAGTTGGGGGGATGGGAAATGGAACTGGAAACTAATGAACACCAACAGAAAATGAAACAAAGTGTTCACACTTCCCAGGTCAGTAAAGGTCACTTAGGAATGAATATGTATGTATGTATTCCTATTGGCTGGCTGTGCTCTTATCTATTGATGTTACCAAGGCTAATACTGAGGTAATGGTTGGGGGGATGTGAAATGGAAACAGTTGGAAGCTTGACAAAAAAAGTAATGTAATGATCAGCACTCACGTGACTAGAACTTGTTTGTTTATTATTTATGTTAGCAGGCACCTGAAATGCTAGTGCATGTTGAATTTGCCAATCACTGTGCATTTTAGAAAGGTGGTCCTGGCTGGAACTGTACACAGTTCAAATATATGTAATTGATTGTTGGTAAGTGTATTTTTTAAGTAGCCACACTGGCACAAGTATGTTTACTTTTCCTCCTACTTAACTCACTAGCTCAGCTTTGTAAGAAGGGCTTCTCTGCTTGTGTGTTGTTTTTGTTTGGTGTGAGGAGAGCAGAAACATCAGATCTTTATTCAATCTACTACAGTCATCTCTTACAGTGCCCTATCCCTATTAATACCAGGAGTGTTGTGATCTTCCTGCACACAGTGCCCTAACCCTGATACCAGTCTGAGACAGCTCCCTCCCTGCATTACTAGTGAGAGGCTGGCTTCACAGACAGGGGGGAGCTGCCTGACCCTCACTCCTGACTTCCCCCATGTCCCAGCTAGTGAATGGTGTGTGGGTGAGGGGGGGGGGGAGGATGGTGAAGTCTGAGACAGCTCCCTCCCTGCATTACTAGTGAGAGGCTGGCTTCACAGACAGGGGGGAGCTGCCTGACCCTCACTCCTGACTTCCCCCATGTCCCAGCTAGTGAATGGTGTGTGGGTGAGGCGGGGGGGAGGATGGTGAAGTCTGAGACAGCTCCCTCCCTGCATTACTAGTGAGAGGCTGGCTTCACAGACAGGGGGGAGCTGCCTGACCCTCACTCCTGACTTCCCCCATGTCCCAGCTAGTGAATGGTGTGTGGGTGAGGGGGGGGGGAGGATGGTGAAGTCTGAGACAGCTCCCTCCCTGCATTACTAGTGAGAGGCTGGCTTCACAGACAGGGGGGAGCTGCCTGACCCTCACTCCTGACTTCCCCCATGTCCCAGCTAGTGAATGGTGTGTGGGTGAGGGGGGGGGGGGAGGATGGTGAAGTCTGAGACAGCTCCCTCCCTGCATTACTAGTGAGAGGCTGGCTTCACAGACAGGGGGGAGCTGCCTGACCCTCACTCCTGACTTCCCCCATGTCCCAGCTAGTGAATGGTGTGTGGGTGAGGGGGGGGGGGGAGGATGGTGAAGTCTGAGACAGCTCCCTCCCTGCATTACTAGTGAGAGACTGGCTTCACAGACAGGGGGGAGCTGCCTGACCCTCACTCCTGACTTCCCCCATGTCCCAGCTAGTGAATGGTGTGTGGGTGAGGGGGGGGGAGGATGGTGAAGTCTGAGACAGCTCCCTCCCTGCATTACTAGTGAGAGGCTGGCTTCACAGACAGGGGGGAGCTGCCTGACCCTCACCCCTGACTTCCCCCATGTCCCAGCTAGTGAATGGTGTGTGGGTGAGGGGGGGGGGGGGAGGATGGTGAAGTCTGAGACAGTTCCCTCCCTGCATTACTAGTGAGAGGCTGGCTTCACAGACAGGGGGGAGCTGCCTGACCCTCACTCCTGACTTCCCCCATGTCCCAGCTAGTGAATGGTGTGTGGGTGAGGGGGGGGGGAGGATGGTGAAGTCTGAGACAGCTCCCTCCCTGCATTACTAGTGAGAGGCTGGCTTCACAGACAGGGGGGAGCTGCCTGACCCTCACTCCTCCGGGGTATTGTGATCTTCCTGCACACAGTGCCCTATCCCTGATACCAGGGGTGTTGTGATCTTCCTGCATGCAGTGCCCTATCCCTATTAATACCAGGAGTGTTGTGATCTTCCTGCATGCAGTGCCCTATCCCTATTAATACCAGGAGTGTTGTGATCTTCCTGCATGCAGTGCCCTATCCCTGATACCGGGATGTGTGCAAGAAGATCACAACACCCCCGGTATCAGGAATAGGGCACTGTGTGCAGGAAGATCACAACACCCCCAGTATCAGGAATAGGGCACTGTGTGCAGGAAGATCACAACACCCCTGGTATTAGGGATAGGGCACTGTGTGCAGGAAGATCACAACACTCCTGGTATTAATAGGGATAGGGCACTGTGTGCAGGAAGATCACAATACCCCTGGTATCAGGGTTAGGGCACAAGTTCTAGTCACATTGACTGATCACATTACTTGTTTTGTCAAGCTACCAACTGTTTCCATTTCCCATCCCCCATATACTGTCAGTAGGAAACTTGGTAACATGAATAAATAAGAGGGCAGCCAATAGGAATACATATTCATTCCTAAACTGACCTTAACTGACCTGAAAAGTGTCAAATTGTATCATTTTCAGTTAGTGCGCACTAACTCCCAGTTAGTGCGCACTAACTCCCGTTAGTGCGCACTAACTCGAGTTAGTGCGCACTAATCGGAAAAAACGATTTTTAACGATTTTTTAACTAAAAAATCGTGCCTAAGACGATTTTCTTGTCCTGCCACACGATTTCTATCGTTAAGACGATATGGAAAACGATTCACATCCCTACTGTGCCATGCATGTCATGATCTGTGACTTGATGCCAAAATTTGAACTAATCCTGTTGGGGAGGAGAAAGGGAGAGAAGAAAGTATCAGTTCAGCACAAACAATTTTTAAGGTGAATTTTAAAAGCCTGGGTGCAGCACTGAATTTGATGAATATTTTCTTATTATTTTCTTTGTTTCCCCCTTATTATGTGGACTTTTGGTTGAACAAATCTACTGCTTTTTGCTTTTATGAATTTATGGTGTATATTTGCTGTATGATTCCCACCTTTTCCTGTTTTTTTTTTTTAACATCGTATTAATGTGAAAAATTCAATAAATAAATAAAACAACTTAAGTGTGAAAGTGTTGGCCCTGCCACAGAAAGCCCATAGATCACCCCTTTTTTACATGCATATATGTGCACGTGAAAGTGAAAATATGCATGCACTTTTTACTTTTAGAAAATATGAAATACGTGAATAGATTCTACTTACTGCACATATGCACAGAAGGCCTTATTTTCAAAAGCATTTACGGGCTTAACCAATGGGTTTTAAACACGTAAATGCACTTTGCCTATGTAAATAGGTTTCTGAAAATTGCTACAATGTATGCCTTAATTTGTCCATAGGCTTTACTCGCAAAAGTGAACTCTATGAGCGTAAATGGCTTGAAAATTGCTATGATACAGGGTCATTCATCAAAATTCGTTAGGGTATTATCATGGGCATTAGGGCCCTAATGCCTGCAATAATGCCCTAACTCGTGCTTTTTTTTCGCATTGTGCAACGCAAATGCACATTTCGAAAATGTAGTCAAAGGGGAGGAGATTTGATGTGATTTGGAATCTTCACTGATGTGTACTGTGCTGTTCGTACCTCTGACTGTGCATGTAAAACTGCCCCCCCAAACCCTAGACCACCACTAAAACCTCACCTTGAGTTACTAAATAACCCTCCTATCTATCTATATAAATAAAAATGTTAATGTTCGTTTGTTCAAAATCTTAAATCTTCGAAAGTTCTTCACCGATTGCTTTGAAATTTTGACACAACGTTGCATTCCAATATGCACATGTTTCTATATACCTATATTATATAGATATCACACCTGAGACAGGTAAAAACATGCTTTTTTGGAAAAACAGTGCCATCTGTTGGACGTACAAGCAACACACGCTATCTACAATATAAATGGGCTCTGACCGACGGCCCACAAATGCGCAGTAGAGAGCAGCTCTACTGCGCATGTGCAGACCATTGAGCTCTGCGCTACATGCTGGGTGTCACAGAGGGGAGGAGGAAAGGGCAGATGAGTCGCCGCTCCAAGAAACGGCTCAGCCCGTTCCTCCCACATTGGGGAAGGGGGGAGGGAGTAGGGACTGCCGGACAGTTACACACAGGAAGAGGACAGGGTAGAAGAGTCGCCGAGGCAGTCCGTCCACCGCTGGGGAAGGGGGGAAGGGAGTTGGGATGGCCGGAACAGAGCAAATGCAGTAGAAAGCGGCTGTGAAGAGATCACAAGCAGCCAAAGCGCAAAGAGCTGAACAGAGAACAGCTCGCCCTGCTCCCCGCCCCGAGTCCCGCAGATAAGGAGAAGCCAAGTAAATATCCCGCAACTGTGGGGGGGGGGGGGGGAAGGGGGAAGGCAGTATTGTCAACCCACCCATGGGTCTCAGCTGCCACGGGAAGAGTTTACATGGGCATCACTCCACCCCTACTCCCAGCAAAGCACCATGATGAAAGTGAAAGCCAGAGCCCTGCTCCCTCCTCCCTCTCAAGCCCCCGATCAGATTTATTAAGGGCATAGGTCTCCCAGAAAGAGCAAAGTAAGCTAGGCAACGTGTCCCAAATCTGTTGCAGTGCCTGCCGCCTGCCCTTTGTGGGGGAGGGGGGGGGCGGAGTGTTTTCCTCACTCTCCCAGACACAACTGGCGTGGGAACTTTGCAAGCTCTTGCAAGTGCAGAGCAAAGACTTAGGTGGGGAGGGGACAAAAATCCTGCCCGTTTTCACTGTGTGAGAGAGAAGTGTGGTAATGTGCGCTGAAGGCGAGTGTGAGTGCCAGAGAGAGAGGGAGACTATGTGAGGGATTGTGTATGTGTGTGAGAGGGATTGGGCATGCATGTGTGAGGGACAGAGGGAAAGTGTATGTGCAAGAGAGAGAGAGAGAGGAAGCCTATGTAGGGGGCTGTATGAGAGAGAGAGAGTCTTTACCCCCCCCCCCCAGCTCTCCACTTATAGGTTAGAGTGGAAGGGGTTGAGTGTAGAGGGGAATGGGAGAGCAAAGGAGTTGGGGCCTGTAAGGATAGAGTGACAGGGGTCTGAGCCTGTCCCTCCACCACCGGGGAAGGGGGGAGGGAGTAGGGATGGCAGGACCAGTACGCCTCGTGAGATCCCCCTCGGCCACTGCTGCAGCTCCTACCACCGCCGCCACCTCTGGCTCTTTGTGGTGCTGGGGGGGGGGGAGGAAAGGAGCAGAGCAAAGACGTAGGAGGAGAGGGGACAAAAATCTCGCCCGTTTTAACAGGCTTAACGGCTTGGACTACATATTTTATGATTCCATTTTAATGTTTCCGATTGCATTGTTAAATTGAATTTTCATAGATTTCGATTTATTTTCATTTTGATTTATTTCATGTGACATTGCGTTGGAATTGAGCTGTGTCGTTTACCATACCATTCATTTAGTGAGTATAGTTTATGTTTTTTCTTTTTTCATTCTTTTTCATTTCTAGAATTATGTGGTTTACATCAAGACACGGATTGCTTCTCACATGGACAATTATATGTTGCGTGTTCTAGAGTCGGCAAACCAGACAATCTCTATATCTGCACAGACAATGGAACAACAAAAAATATTGTATACCCACAAGCATTGTGAAATTAAACATATTCGAAACGTGTGCTTTCTCTTTTCTTTCTTTTCCATTTAACCAGTCTGAGCCACAGCAACGCGTGGCCGGGTACAGCTATACAGCTATACAGATAACAATGTATCTGTATAGCTGTATAGCTGTACAGCTATACAGCTATACAGCCTTATAAAGAATCTGCCTGTCTGGGCATGTGAAGCGCTATTTTAGCATTGTGGTAACTAAAAAATTATCCTAACCATGCCTCTTTTTTATTGTGGGCACTATTCATACGAACATTATAGCAAAATGATGAATCTAGGCCACAGTATGTTACATTTTCGTGAGTACATTCTTTGAAAATTCACCTGTTAGAAGGTAATTTTCAAAGGAGTTGCACATGTAAATGTAACATAATATCGTAACATTTTTCAAAAGTCATTTGCAAGCTTAAAGTGCGCTTACAGGTGTATAACCTATGGATAATTCAATGGCATATATTATAGCAATTTTCCAAAGCCCGCTTACATGGGTAAACTGCATTTACCCATGTAAAACCCAATTTTATGCATATAAATCCTTTTGCAAATTACCCCCTCGGAGGATAACTTTAAAACGTATGAAACCACACCCATATACGCAGCTACTGTATATGGATGCGCACATGTATTTTATATCGTGCACACAAATGTGTGCACACTATATAAAATACACATAAATCTACCAAACAACAAGTTCTCGTATCTAAAAGTACACAGCATGCATTTTAAACAGAGCCAGATAGGTTTTGACTTATCCAGCTATGTTTCAACAAAAGTCCAGCTAAGTAGCACTGTGATGACTTATCCTGCTAAGAAGCACTGTTTAAGACTTATCCAGACAATTAAATAGCCAGATAAGTAAAAGAAAAGCACTATATAGCCGGATAGGTAAGACAGATGGATAACTAACGTTTGAAGACTTATCCAACTATCTTACTTATCCGGTTAAGTAGCACTTTTTAAGACTTATACTGATGTGGCAGTTTTGCTGCCACTTATCCAGCTAAGTCAAAATTTATCCAGATAAGTGGTGGACATCTACTCTGCGCACATATTTGTGTTCCTAAATGTAATCATCTACACAAGGAAATATAACTCATGTATTTTTCTTAGCATTTGTCGGCTTTTACGCATGTAAATCATCAGATTTTATAACATGCGTGTTGGAAGGAAGTTACCAGCTTTACCAATTAGCCTAGGGTTCGCCCAATCTACCTCTAGGTCATCAAGTCCCGCCTGGTTCTTCAGCCTGAACGTCCCCCCAGTTTATCCAGACCCCCTCATCCAGTCAGTATTTGGCTACAAAGATTTTTAACCTGACTTATAGCAGATAATTAGCAGGTGTAAATACATGCAGGTAAGAGCCGAACGTGCGTCGCTTTCGCAGGTTATAAAATAACAACTTATACACCTAAATGTTGCCCCCCCCAAGAATGCCCCTGTCCACCCCCTTTTAAATACCAGCAAATTTATTTGTTCATCATTACTTGCGCATGTATGTTTGAGGTTTATAAAATAGCACTTACGCAAACATGTGCTACTTGTGGACGCATGTGCTCATTGTTATCCACATGCAGCTCTTTTAAAATTCTCCTTTTAATGTTTTGAAAATCACCCCATAGATTGTAAATCCACTTGGGTAGGAACATAACTATATTATCTGGACTGTAACTCATCTTGCGCTCTGATTTGGAGGAGGCAATTAATTGTAAAATAATAAGAGTTGGGCCAATGAAAGGTTCAGATTTGCAAATTTTGCATTTTGGTGATTGGACAATCATTCTGGTCTCAAAAGTGAAACTAATATGGGTTAAACTGGATTCTTTATTGAACTTGGAGTCACACATTGCTGCTGTGGCACGTAATGCATTTTGAAAATTGAGGTTAGTCAGACAGTTACATCATTTTTTGGAAATGGGTGCACTGAAAGCAGTGGTTTATGCTTTAGTTATGGCTCAGCTAGATTGCTGCAATGGTTTGTATGTAGGTCTCCAGGGGAAGATCACTCGGAGACTTCAAATAATATAAAACATTGCAGCTAGAATTGGAACTGGCAGCTCTAGGCAAACTCCTGTATTACCATTACTTAGGAGATTACACTGGATGCCTGTCTCTGTGAGATGTAAATTTTAAATGTTGGTATTAGTTTTCCTGTTTTAAGAGGGAACTGTCCTTGTCACTTAAAGAATTGAGTGGGTTGGCATGTTTCATTTAACACTTTGAGGACTAATCAAACTAACTGGCTGAGTATTCAACCAATAAAAGTGTTTTCGCAGGCACGCTTGCAAAATAGAGCATTTGTAGGGTGTGTGTGTCGCAAGTCTGGTATAATTTGCCAGTGGAAATTAGGGCTGAATCAGACATTTTGCAGTTCAGGAAGAAATTAAAAACTTAGGGAAGCTTTGAAATGGAGTCATATTCTGAGGTAAGGCTTGGGTAATGAGGGATGTGCGAGTGCTCCATGTAGTGTAATTGATTTAGCTGGGATGTTCGCATAAGCAGGTTTTGTGTTGGTATTTTATTTTATTCTAATGGAAGGCAGCTCAAGTTCATCTTGGGCTGCCAAATATAATATAGGCTCCTGGTGAGCCGGGAGCATGATTGACCCTCCTCTTTTTTCTTTCTTTAATTGGCTGTTTAGTATTCCGGATTTGAAAGTAAACAAAACATAAGAACATAAGAAAATGCCATACTGGGTCAGACCAAGGGTCCATCAAGCCCAGCATCCTGTTTCCAACAGTGGCCAATCCAGGCCATAAGAACCTGGCAAGTACCCAAAAACTAAGTCTATTCCATGTAACCATTGCTAATGGCAGTGGCTATTCTCTAAGTGAACTTAATAGCAGGTAATGGATTTCTCCTCCAAGAACTTATCCAATCCTTTTTTAAACACAGCTATACTAACTGCACTAACCACATCCTCCGGCAACAAATTCCAGAGTTTAATTGTGCGTTGAGTAAAAAAGAACTTTCTCCGATTAGTTTTAAATGTGCCCCATGCTAACTTCATGGAGGGCCCCCTAGTCTTTCTACTATCCGAAAGAGTAAACAACCGATTCACATCTACCCGTTCTAGACCTCTCATGATTTTAAACACCTCTATCATATCCCCCCTCAGTCGTCTCTTCTCCAAGCTGAAAAGTCCTAACCTCTTTAGTCTTTCCTCATAGGGGAGTTGTTCCATTCCCCTTATCATTTTGGTAGCCCTTCTCTGTACCTTCTCCATCGCAATTATATCTTTTTTGAGATGCGGCGACCAGAATTGTACACAGTATTCAAGGTGCAGTCTCACCATGGAGCGATACAGAGGCATTATGACATTTTCCGTTTTATTCACCATTCCTTTTCTAATAATTCCCAACATTCTGTTTGGTTTTTTGACTGCCGCAGCACACTGTACTGACGATTTCAATGTGTTATCCACTATGACACCTAGATCTCTTTCTTGGGTTGTAGCACCTAATATGGAACCCAACATTGTGTAATTATAGCATGGGTTATTTTTCCCTATATGCATCACCTTGCACTTAGCCACATTAAATTTCATCTGCCATTTGGATGCCCAATTTTCCAGTCTCACAAGGTCTTCCTGCAATTTATCACTATCTGCTTGTGATTTAACTACTCTGAACAATTTTGTGTCATCTGCAAATCTGATTATTTCACTCGTATTTCTTTCCAGATCATTTATAAATATATTGAAAAGTAAGGGTCCCAATACAGATCCCTGAGGCACTCCACTGTCCACTCCCTTCCACTGAGAAAATTGCCCATTTAATCCTACTCTCTGTTTCCTCTCTTTTAGCCAGTTTGCAATCCACGAAAGGACATCACCACCTATCCCATGACTTTTTACTTTTCCTAGAAGACTCTCATGAGGAACTTTGTCAAACGCCTTCTGAAAATCCAAGTATACTATATCTACTGGTTCACCTTTATCCACAAGAGAAATCCCTTCCTCCCTGCGGCTCCTTGTGCATCTCCAGGACAACAGAACAAAATCAGTCCTGGTTGGCCTTGGCACACGAGGACCCTCTTTTGAATTTGGCTCCTCCCCCAAGGCTCCTATTTATACTGGGATGTCCTCCATGCTCTCCTCTCCGGCTTGGAGAACTTCTCCCACCCTCCCACCCCTCACTGTATCATTTTTTTGATTGTTGTTGATAATCTATTGTTGGTTGCATTTTGTTGTTTCTTTCAGCCTACTTGCTATTTTTCACAGCAGGCGGGCTACTCAAGCAGAACATGTAAACTTTGTACGATTTGGACTTTCTTGGGGTTGCATTGTGCTGTAAAGTCTGGGTTCAGCCCACATGACTACAGGCTCCTTGCTGCCTGTAGTCATTTGGTCTACAGGTCAGGTAACCTGGGAATAGTATTAATTTGCTGGGCTGTGCAGTTGATCTACCAGGGTCAGTCAGTATATTGGAGGGTTTACTGCAGATTATATACAATGATTATGTTGTTTGGCTCGGGTACTTGATTGTATTAAAGCTGTGTCCTTTCACCTCCCAAATGCATGTTATATAGAGTTATTTATGTGTGTGAGAGAATGCGTGTGAGGGTGAGAAGCGAGACCAGGGTGTCTTCATATTATGTTGATTTAATTATTGTTTATTGTTATTTGTTTTGCATTTTACAGAGATGATATGTTTTTATTTCAATTTTTAATGTTTTATATTTTGTACACTGCTTTGGAAGATCAGTGATGTGGAAGGCATTCTATAATTAGATAAAGTAATCCAAATCCAAATCATGTTTCTGGGACAGGGGTGGATTTGGATTATGTCATGGGCTCAGGCTCTATGTGACTGCACTACTCGGAATGCATAAAATGGGTGAATTGTAGTGCACTAGGTCCAGCTGCACACAAAATGATAATGGCAAAACGTGCATTCAGAAAAATAAGTTGTCAAGAGAAATCTGGCAGGCTGACAGTAAAAAATATTTTCCTGAGTTGGTAAACCGGTGCACCGAGCACCCATCCATCAAAGAAGGCCGTAATAATTTTTGAAAATGTACTATATAAATTTCTAAAGACCTGGCCATTTCAGTATTTACCTGCCGTTGATCCATGATGTCTATAATATGCAGTTTCTTTTTTTTTTTTAGTTTCCTTCATCACTGGCTTTATAATTTCATATCAGAAGAATTCCTCAGACAAATAGATAAAGTCTTAAACAAAGAGCACATTCATCTCCAAATTAAAATAATCATGTAATCCTTCAACCCACCAAGTTACCTTTCATCTATTCATTTCTTAAAAATGTATCTTACCAGCTTCAACAAATGGCAGTAATAAAGTGTCAAATTAAGGATTTCATGATCATTAGTGTTCTGGTCTCTCTTGTTAATGGCATTGAAAAGACTTCACAAAGAAGCTCTATTAGACCGCTCTTCAGATTGGACTTTGATCTCTCTTAGACTTAAAAAAATGACAAAAAAAAATTAAGAATAGTTCTTTTGAACATCAGCTGGGCAAAAGATTGTTCAGTTTGCCAAATGTTAATTGGTGTCTGCCCTAAGCCCTAGTGCAACATGCAATTCATAGCCAATTAGTTTGCAGTCAGGAGTCTCTGCTACTTGACAAAGTGAATCAGTGTATGCAGTAAGACATTGAAAATTACAATTATTGCTAGCTCACAGAGCATCCTTCCACACTGCAATGGGGGATCTATTTTCTGGTACATGCCTGGAGGTAAGCATATCACCTGAATTAAGTGGGTTTTCCTAATAGGATATACATGGCACTAGCAATAATGGTTCTTCCAGGCTCGACTGGTGGCTCAGTGCCAATGCCGGAATCAGTGCTAGTGCTGCCATGTGGAGGGACCTGTTGGATTCCCAGATAAGGACTTGTACTCCCTGGGCTGGTCAGAGCTGGGGATGCTCTAGAGGCAGCATTAAAAGTCAACAGTGATACTGGGGCTCCTTGGACCCATAACAAAAAATCTCGGGAGCATCGAGATGTGCATTTGTTTCCCGATGCTCTTGGGAAAAGAACCTGCTGAGGTGTAGCTAACTTTCCATAAACTAACAGGGCTTGCTTGCTCCATGGAAAGCAGCATTATTTTATTACCATATTAATCTGCTGATCTGCATATATTTGTACATACATATATGCATGCAAGTCATCTTATTTTATACCCCTATTGTGCAGGGTTTTTAGGGGGGTAGATAACCCTCTGAATTTAAAAATCCTCGTGTAGTCCCTGCATTAGTGCACTTACTGTGTGGTAAATGCTGTTTATCATGCAGTAAAGCCTTAACACAGCTTAATAAATGAACCTCAATAGTTTATGTTGATTCATGCAGTAGAAATGGGAATGGGAGGTTTGTACCTTTACACTTTGATGACATCTAGTGGGAATAAAAGGAGGGAATTGCAAGGCATACCCGTTGAATTTTTCTGGCATTGATTGCTTCTGGCTGCAGTGGTATGCTGGTGTCTGCTGGTGCCTCCTCCTGGGAGGATCATGAGGAGAGCAGATAAAGATAAAGGCCTACCTTATGGAATTCTCATCACTTATCATCTGAGTAAGTGAATGATCTTGCTAGTGATGAATTCTAGTGATTTTGCCAGGAATTAATTATTTGTGTTAAAAAATTTGTTGAGCTGCTAAAACTATTTTATTACCGTCTGCTTGAACTTTTACTGTAGAAGCCTGTGAAAGCAGAACTTGTTGAAGACATTTTATTTGTATTCGGGAGGGTAATTTTCAAATGGATTTCTGAGAGTAAAGTGGTGTTTTACCCGCAGAAATGGCTCTTTAGAAAACTGAGCAACTGATAAGTGTGTAAAGTTACATAAGAACATAAGAACATAAGAAAATGCCATACTGGGTCAGACCAAGGGTCCATCAAGCCCAGCATCCTGTTTCCAACAGTGGCCAATCCAGGCCATAAGAACCTGGCAAGTACCCAACTAAGTCTATTCCATGTAACCATTGCTAATGGCAGTGGCTATTCTCTAAGTGAACTTAATAGCAGGTAATGGACTTCTCCTCCAAGAACTTATCCAATCCTTTTTTAAACACAGCTATACTAACTGCACGAACCACATGCTCTGGCAACAAATTCCAGAGTTTAATTGTGCGTTGAGTAAAAAAGAACTTTCTCCGATTAGTTTTAAATGTGCCCCATGCTAACTTCATGGAGTGTCCCCTAGTCTTTCTACTATCCGAAAGAGTAAATAACCGATTCACATCTACCCGTTCTAGACCTCTCATGATTTTAAACACTTCTATCATATCCCCCCCTCAGTCGTCTCTTCTCCAAGCTGAAAAGTCCTAACCTCTTTAGTCTTTCCTCATAGGGGAGTTGTTCCATTCCCCTTATCATTTTGGTAGCCCTTCTCTGTACCTTCTCCATCGCAATTATATCTTTTTTGAGATGCGGCCACCAGAATTGTACACAGTATTCAAGGTGCGGTCTCACCATGGAGCGATACAGAGGCATTATGACATTTTCCGTTTTATTCATCATTCCTTTCTAATAATTCCCAACATTCTGTTTGCTTTTTTGACTGCTGCAGCACACTGAACCGACGATTTCAATGTGTTATCCACTATGACACCTAGATCTCTTCTTGGGTTGTAGCACCTAATATGGAACCCAACATCGTGTAATTATAGCATGGGTTATTTTTCCCTATATGCATCACCTTGCACTTATCCACATTAAATTTCATCTGCCATTTGGATGCCCAATTTTTCCAGTCTCACAAGGTCTTCCTGCAATTTATCACAATCTGCTTGTGATTTAACTACTCTGAACAATTTTGTGTCATCTGCAAATTTGATTATCTCACTCGTCGTATTTCTTTCCAGATCATTTATAAATATATTGAACAGTAAGGGTCCCAATACAGATCCCTGAGGCACTCCACTGTCCACTCCCTTCCACTGAGAAAATTGCCCATTTAATCCTACTCTCTGTTTCCTGTCTTTTAGCCAGTTTGCAATCCACGAAAGGACATCGCCACCTATCCCATGACTTTTTACTTTTCCCTAGAAGCCTCTCATGAGGAACTTTGTCAAACGCCTTCTGAAAATCCAAGTATACTATATCTACCGGTTCACCTTTATCCACATGTTATTAACTCCTTCAAAAAAGTGAAGCAGATTTGTGAGGCAAGACTTGCCCTGGGTAAAGCCATGCTGACTTTGTTCCATTAAACCATGTCTTTCTATATGTTCTGTGATTTTGATGTTTAGAACACTTTCCACTATTTTTCCTGGCACTGAAGTCAGGCTAACCGGTCTGTAGTTTCCTGGATCACCCCTGGAGCCCTTTTTAAATATTGGGGTTACATTTGCTATCCTCCAGTCTTCAGGTACAATGGATGATTTTAATGATAAGTTACAAATTTTTACTAATAGGTCTGAAATTTCATTTTTTAGTTCCTTCAGAACTCTGGGGGTGTATACCATCCGGTCCAGGTGATTTACTACTCTTCAGTTTGTCAATCAGGCCTACCACATCTTCTAGGTTCACCATGATTTGATTCAGTCCATCTGAATCATTACCCATGAAAACCTTCTCCATTACGGGTACCTCCCCAACATCCTCTTCAGTAAACACCGAAGCAAAGAAATCATTTAATCTTTCCGCGATGGCCTTATCTTCTCTAAGTGCCCCTTTAACCCCTCGATCATCTAACGGTCCAACTGACTCCCTCACAGGCTTTCTGCTTCGGATATATTTTAAAAAAGTTTTTACTGTGAGTTTTTTGCCTCTACAGCCAACTTCTTTTCAAATTCTCTCTTAGCCTGTCTTATCAATGTCTTACATTTAACTTGCCAATGTTTATGCTTTATCCTATTTTCTTCTGTTGGATCCTTCTTCCAATTTTTGAATGAAGATCTTTTGGCTAAAATAGCTTCTTTCACCTCCCCTTTTAACCATGCGGTAATCGTTTGCCTTCTTTCCACCTTTCTTAATGTGTGGAATACATCTGGACTGTGCTTCTAGAATGGTATTTTTTAACAATGACCACGCCTCTTGGACATTTTTTACTTTTGTAGCTGCTCCTTTCAGTTTTTTTCTAACAATTTTTCTCATTTTATCAAAGTTTCCCTTTTGAAAGTTTAGCACGAGAGCCTTGGATTTGCACACTGTTCCTTTTCCAGTCATTAAATCAAATTTGATCATATTATGATCACTATTGCCAAACGGCCCCACCACCGTTACCTCTCTCACCATATTGCATGCATGCATGTACTTTTACGTATACAGGGGGAAAGAATTTCCAGGGTGTGGAGCATGGGCAGGGGTTGTGACTTGTTCATACTTTATTTTGATTTAAAAAAGCATGCACATAAATTCTCTTGACAAAACTGCGTGCATGAAATAGCGGGTGCAATTCTATACACCTAAGTTGGCTGGGGTCATTTTCAAAGCAAACTTACACACAAGTACAACTGGAACATGTAACAGCCTGCAAATTTATGGAGCCTGTTATAAAATTATCCCTCTAAATAAATTTGGCAACATTGGAACCATCAAATCTCAGGTGTGGACTAACCTGTTCCAGGGTTTGGGTTGGTTTGAGGTGGAGATTGCCAGTGATCTGCCCCTGGGCTAAAGCATTCATTCGCTTAGGGGGAGTATCTGTTCAGCCACAGGGGGGAAAAGTTTCCCTGTCCAGTACAGAAATTGATCTTGGGATATCCTGACCCCGATCCACGACAATCTCTGCTCATCCGCATTTCAAAAACCTCAATAATCAGTGAAAGGCTCTAACTCCCAGCCACTTACTATATTTTATGTCCGTAAGTCGGGGTTACATGTATACAAAGGATTCCTTCAAAGGGTTAGCTGTCAGGGACCTCCATGTAAGGGGTTCCATAAGCTATTATGCAAGGGCTTATGGCACACAGACATCCAAGTGCTGATGCACCCGGACTCTCTGCCATGCTCACCAAATAAAGGTTCTCGAGAACATTATGGAGCAACTGGTTCTGTTGTGTAGGGACTAGATTACAAAGAAATGTATGTGTAAATTAGTGCAATGGGGTGTGGGTTACATGTATGTAGTAAATAGACAGGATGGGTTGTGGTGTGTTTTGTCTAGCTTTTACTAATGATACTGTGTTTTTGTGCTTTACAAATGAAGCAAGGTCAAGCCTGCAATCCTCTGGGGGAACTGGATCATCCCCTCACGCTCTCTCTCTCTCTTCACATTGACAGGAGGAACACTGAGGACATGATTCCCAGAACTGGCTGCAGGAGGGGCAGAAGAGTAATGTCACACAGATATTTCCACTTGTATTGATCTTCTGTTTTGTGCTTCTGATTCATCACTAATGCTCCTGCACGCACCTGCTTTCTGTTTCTAATGACTGCCCTGGATGCTGCTGCTGTTGCTGACAGCTGCCTGAGACGTATTCTGCATTCCCATTGGGTGAAGTACTTCATTCAGTGCTCGAGGTGAAAAGCTTAGGAGTCATTTTGGATTTGGCTCTTAAATTAGACAGCCAGGTTGCAAATGTACCCTAAATAGCATTTTTTTTCACCTGTGCTAAGTAAAACATTTGCATCCATTGTTCTGATCTTCCAACTTGGAGACCATAATGCAAGCAGTTGCCCTGGCCTATCTTGACTACTTCAACTCAATTTACATTGGGGTGCCTTAAAAAAAAAAAACTTTGTACAATTTGCAGTTGGTGCAAAACATAACACTTCACAAGCCTGCAGGATCATGGCCTTCAGCTGGTCTGCGTGCACCTCAGTATGACAGAGCTCACAAGACCCCACCCCTAGGTAACATCAGGGAAGTGTCAATATGGTAAGGAGGAGCACCAATCCCCATTGGTATGAAAACCCCTGCTCCCACGTGAATTGGGGGGAGATTTTGCAGTTGTGGAGATTTAGAGGATTCCAGGCCCTGGAGTATTGGTGGTCTTGGAGTCCTCTCTCCCTGTGGGGCTCCATAAAAGCAGTCCCCTTCTGAAAACACACACTGAGAGAGCCCTGAGAGGTTGAAAAGGAGGAGGAGAGTTCCAAGGGGGAAGTTCTGGCAAATTTCTGGAGAGAAAGAGAAAGAAGGTCTTGCAGAGTTTGGTGGATCAGTGTACCAGGAGGTGCCAAGAGAAAGGGGCGTACTGCCCGCAGAAGTCAGTAGAGTTAAGGCCTGATTCATCCAGGGGCGGCTCATGGCTATCTGTTGCCTGAGGCAAAGAATGAAATTGCCCCTCCCCCAAATGGCCCCGGTGCAGGTGAAATCACCGAGGGCCAGGGCAGGGGGAAGGCAATGGAGGGTGAAGTGACTTTCCCAAGGTCACAAGGAATGGCAATAGGATTTGAACCCTGGCTTCCCTTGTTTGCAGCCCACTGCTCTAACCACTCAGTTTTTGGGCCTGTTATATTTTTGTTCTCAGTCTTCAGCGTCCGCACTAGGGGGCACCAGAGAAATGTTTAATGGAGCAGGGTGGCCACCTCCTGGGTCTAGAAATAGGACTCCTCCATTCCCTATTGCTTGCCTCCCACCCTTCTCCAGGATCTGCCCCCTGGGGGTGTGAGAGGTTGGTGAATGGTGGGAATCTGTGTGTGTGGGTCACACTCTCTCTTAGGGCTGATACAAGGTATTAGATGCCCTAGACAAACCTTACAGCCTTTCATTCTCCCTTCCCTCCCCTCGCCACATAATTAAAACTTATGCATTCTTTTCCATTTTAAAATTTATTAACTTCCCCAACCTAAAAAGGCAGATTGCATATGGAAAATAGACATTCAAAGTACAATCTTCTGAAGTAAAAATATCACTTACAACAACATATATATTATATAAGCATACACTGCAAAAAAACACACTTTCAATAATAATAGTTGAATAGACTTAATAAACTACCTTTCTCATAGTAATCAAGGCTGTTTACTGGATCCCATATGGTATTAGGCCTATGGTAAAGTGCACTGGGTGTGGACTTGGTCCACAGAAAGCCAGGAATAAACTGAACTACAATTCCAGTATAGTAAGCCGTCCATATGATAACTGCCAGCACTCAACCTATGAAAAAGCCTTACTGCAAATATTACATCAGGACCTAAACACCAATACACCTCCTATTAGGAAAACAGATTAAAGCCAGGTTGTTGTAAATCCCTACACAGAAACTACGTGCTAGCAGCGTAACTAAAGCCTCAATCACACAAGCAGAACACAGACAGACTCTCACCAAATACAGAATAAAGAGATCATAAAATATAAATTGAAGCATGCAGACAAAAATTGAACTGGAAATCACAAGAAGCCAAACTCTGAAAGCAATACAAACACAATCAAGAAATATAAAACATTAAAGATACCAATAAAAAGAATGTCAAATCTGCTGATAAATTCAGCCAATTAAAAACATGTATAAAAATGTTTAAAATATTACCAAACACTAATACAATATTTCAAAACAGCAGATACATCACATCCAATAATTAAAACTAAAAAGGATAAAAAAAAAAAGTCCCATTCTCTATACCTGGGAACTTTAAATTTCCAGTTCCCCTGAAATTGTCGTAGATTGGAGGAGGGTGAACAAATTTTAACCTCTCTCACACACAGGTATATACAGGTACTCTCACACACGCACACACATATGCACAGGCACACTCCCTCATAGACACACATACACACACAAAAAAACCCTCTCATATATACACATACCCACCCTCTCATACATACACAACAACCCTTCTCATATGTACACATAAACACATACACACACATCCTCTCACATATACACACACATACACCCCACCAACCTCTCATACACACTCACCCCCACCACCCTCTCATATATACACATATATACATTCACACACCTCCACTACCCTTTCATACACACACACCTACCCAATCACCCTCTCATATATATATATACACACACACACCCCCACCCACACACTTACCCAACCACCCTCTCACACACACACACACACACACACATCCAACCAACCTCTCATACACCCCCACCCCCTCTCATAATCACACACACACTTACCCAACCATCCTCTCATATATATATACACACACACACACCCCCCACCACCCTCATACACACACACACATTCACCCCCACACACCCTCTCATACAGACACTCCCCCCTCCCTCTCATATAGACACACACCCTTTCATAAACACACATACATTCACATTCCCACCCTCTGATATGCATACACACACCCTCTCATACACATTCACAAAGTCTCTTTCACACACTGGCACTCACTCTCACAGGGCAAGTCTCTTTCACACACACATTTTGGACCTTTTCTCTGGCTGTACAGCAAGGCCTATTCTGCCACCGGCTCCGGGGAAAAGGCTGGCAACACCGTATTGACTCTTCTTTGGCCACTGGACAGGGGCGTATCTAAAGTATTTGAAACCCAGGATGGATAATTTCTTTGGCATCCTCTCCCCCAGATTCACTTCACCATCCCCTCCTGCCCCCCCAATTCACTTCTCCATCCCCCTTCCCACCAGATTCACTTCTTCATCCTCATGTCCTCCCCCCAATTCACTTCTCCGTCTCACTCCCCCCCCCCCCAGATTCATTTCTCTATCTCCCCCATCCCCAGTCACTTCTCCACCTATCCTCCCCACTGATCTCCGGTTCTCCCTCTCCTTCATACAGGCTCTCTCCCTCTCTCTTTTGCACACACTTTCACATAACCCTTCACACAGGCTCCCTCTCTCACACACAAACATGCACCCTCGCTCACTCCCACACACACACACACACACACAGACATACACAGACTGTTCCAGACAGACACTTATGCACAGACATTCTCACACACACACATAGACACAAACACACTCTCTCCCTTCCTACCCTGCTCCCCAGCAGCAGCTTCCTCCTTCAGCCCCCGCGACAGACGGGGTCTCTTCATTTTACTTGAGGCTGTGCTGGGGCTGATGCGGCTCTGCTTCCTGCACTTGCAGTGAGGATGGGGGCAGCTCTGTTGCTGCTCCACGTGCAAATGCGAATGCTGCCTCTTCATGCTAGGGATGTGCAATCGTTTTTCCCGAATTAGGCAATTTTAACGAAATTGCTTAATTCGGAATGGTTCGGGAGAACTGAAAAACGATTGAATTTTTTCTGAAATTTCGGAAAAAAATCATTTTCGGGTAAGTGCGCACTAACTCTGCCACGTTAGTGCATACTATCGGGAGTTAGCGCACACTAACAGGGAGTTAGCACACTAACTCCTGTTAGAGTGCACTAAGCCGAAATTTGGGGCCCCCCCCCAAAAAAAACAACCCAAACTGTGGGAAAAACGAAATTCCCGCGGGGGGCCCCAAAACAAAGCCCACGACGAAATCCTAACCCGAAGCACATCTCTACTTCATGCATCATGGGACATGCGTTGATCTTCCTTCTGCTTTGGGCCGCATTGCATGACCTTGCCTTTTTCCCGTCTGTGCCAACCCACCTCTTCCTCTTCTGGGCCGCATGGGTAGGAAGAAGAAAAGGCTATGCAGTTGCTGGCTCCAGACTCCTAGCTTCTACCGGCTCTGCTTCCACTGCTCACGGCCCGGAGGCCTTCCGCCATGAGCAGGATGGGCTCTGCTCATGGCTGCCAACTTCCCAGCTGGCAGCCCCCCTTCTGGCTGTCACTGGGACAGACTGCACCCCCCCTTAGTAAGCCACTGCTGCTGGATCATCCTTTTGCTGGTGGGGAATGGGAATTCCACCAGCATAATCGCAGTTCCAAACTGCTGGGACCTTCCTTTTGCAGGCAGAGAGTGGGAACCCTACCAGCGTGTCACAATCCTGCGCCGCCGCAAGACCTTTCTTTTGCTGGCGGGGAGTGGAAACCTCGCCAGCATGTCCCTGCTCCACGTTGCCAGCACTGCAGGTTTTCCTGCCACCAGAGTTTGCCTGAATGAAGGGTGAGGCGGCTGTGGCAGGAAGGTTTCAGGAAGCAATTTTGCTGCCTCAAAATCTTGCCGCCTGAAGCAGCCGCCTCACCCTGCCTCATTATAGAACCGCCCCTGGATTCCTCCATCATCAGTCTGAGGACTCCCAAGCTGACAGAGAGAGGAAAGGAGTTTAGAAAAAGGATTAAAGTTATCAAACAGGTATTAGGATGGCCCAGGGAGGAAGAGGGTACCATTCCTGTTTGAGGGAGAGTTGGAAAGAGACTTTTTTTTTTGTCTTTTTTGGACTTTATTATAGCACTTGTGCATTTCTCAAGTGTACTGATTTTAGATTCTGGGTTTTGCCATCGGCTTTTCAGTAAAGACTATTTTGTTCAACACATTGGGAGTGAAGAGTGATTTTTTCCAGCTGTAAAGAGATTGATTAATGTGCAGAGGGGCCCCCGAGAGTGACTGAATACCCTAAAAACCTTGAAAACTGGTGCCCCCCTCCCCCCCCCCCACACTGTGTGTGGGAATGCTGGAATGGCCATGGGCCTTGCATGGTCCATGGCCCTCCCTATCTGTCTCCCCCCTGCTCAGGCCCAGAATGGGACAGGGGTTACAGGTGGAGGGTATATTCCTTCAATGATGGAGCAAAAACTAACAAGAACCTAAGCAAGGGCCTTTAAAGGGACAGGTCCTTGTCACAGGAATTTGCTCCCTGTTGCTCTGCAACTGTGACGTAACTGGATATTGGGAATAACCAAAGATTTAATGTAGCTAGAATCATGTGGGGGGGGGGTGGGGGGGGGGCACTTGACAGTATTTTCTTTGATAACCTTTTTTTAATTATTTTTTTTATAATAAGGGGGACATTTAATTTTCAAAGACTTAGGTGGAGGCTGTGTGAGTAAAATCGGCATATACGCGAGGCCCCTGTGTGCCACTAGCAGATGTGAGCTGTTAAGACAAGGAGGACTTCTGTGTTAGCTATCTGATTTTCCTCAGGGGAAAGTCCTTGTAAGGGTTGTGGTACACTTTACAGTGAGAAAGTTACAAAGGAGAGTTCACCAAAGGGGCACGGGGTGTGAGAAACGGCAGAGTGAATGACATGTATACAACCCCCTTTTGGGCAGATGCTTAGGAGGAGTGTATATAATCCCTGGTTCAGCGAGGATTTGGAGCTTCCCCAGGGTAAGTGAGTGGCAGAAGGATGTAGCTGTTACTACCTCCCTGGGGTATGCAGCAGGGGAAGGTGGGATATTTTCTCAAACATCCCAGAAGGCATGGAGAAACAATTGAAGACAATTAGAAGTGAAGACAATTAGAAGACAAGAAGATGCATTGGGAGCCAGCAGGAGCAGGAGGAGAATCTGTACCTGGCTTGGAGCTCAGGGCAGGCCTGAGGAGACTTCATTGCCTACAGAACAGGGATTGAACCTTCCTAGAGCTGTTCTTTGTGAGTTTTGGAAACTGAGAGAAGAAACTAAAGGGAAGAGACTGTGTTTTGGGCCTGAGTAGGCCGATGACTGGAGAGAAAGCAGAGAGGAAGCTTGCTGGGAGAAGTGGACTGTGAAATCTTTTCTTTATCTGGAAACTGATTGCTGTTTTTTTCTCTACTGGAGCTGAACTAAGAACTGTGAACCTATTATTTTGTTGTACTCTGTTGAACAGATTTTCTTCTAAGTAAACTACTCTCACTTTTGGGGACACTGCATTTGGTGTGGACAGTGAATTTTTTTGTGCGTGCACTTGGGCCCAGTTTAGCTCTGCAGCTTAGCCTGCCCCCCCCAGTCCATGGCCCAAGAGTAAACGCACCCCCCCCCCCCACCCGACAGAGTTACTCCAGTGCTCCCTAGAGCTGGGAAGGTGACCCTGAAAGGACGAGGCGTTACACAGCTGCATATGTAACCTCGGCATGGCAGGCGAATCCTCAGAGAGACAGGAGTGTGCACACTGTCACTGCTGCGCTGAAAAGTATGACCCCCCAAGGCTTTTCAAAGCCATTCCGGGACATGGTTTGGAAGTACACATGCATTTATGTATTTTATAAATGGAGTGTGCCTACTTTAACACCTGCTAATTTGGTCACGGATATTAAATCTGACTCCTCTTCTGTCTGCATTTTTTTGTGGGTGGAGGTTCTAGAGCAAGTTGTAGAGGGGGGGTGAGGGTGGGTGGGTGAAATGGTGGAGGGGGGGGGGGTCGGGTGAACAGGGGAAGGTCTGCGTCAACTGGTGGAGGTCTCGGCAAACTGGTGCTGGCAAGTACTTGCAGAAGTATTTTCATAAGAAAGATATGCACATATTTCAGCCGACTTTAAAATATACCTCCCTCCGTGCATAAACTGAGGGTTATTAGGTGCGCACGTTGCAATTGTTTAACACATAAAGTATATGCATGTACTTATATAAAATGGGTATATATAAACTATGCAGGGCCCTGCATTAAAAAATAAATGTGTGGAGGCTGAAACACAGTCTTGCAGGACAGTAAAACGGAGCATTTTGTAAGTTGCGTGGCTCTCGCTCCACATGTGCAACTGCAGGGGCACTTGCTTCTGTGCTGAGTTATACGCACTATTGAAAACTAATGGCTTTGTCTGTTCATTTTTTCCGCTATTGAACCAATGCATTAGGTTTTATTCTTGCTTTGTAATCCGCCTCGAACAGTCACTAAATGAAATACTCAGGCCTACCTCCTCCCTCTGCCCGCTCAGCATGACTTTCTACATTTTTTGTTTCAATTTTCCTTTCTGTCTGCGCTCCTCGGTTAGGCTTAGATTAGAAGAAAGCGCTCAGCGCCGATCAGGAACAGGCATGCGGGAAGCTGCTGCGGGGCACGTGGCAACTGTGGAAGCCGTGGCTTCTGCAAAAGCAAAGGCGCTTCCTGGTGTTATGAATCTGTGTTATATAAGGCAGACCACGTTATTAGATCTTAGAACGGAAGGCAGGATGCTAAGAAATCAGAAATGGATAAGACCCCTGGGAAAAGCAGCACCACTAAACATTTCAGCTCTCATGACAACGACTTTTGCTGGGACAAAATGTTTCCTTGCAAATTGTGGGGGGAAACCAGCAATGGAAAACTGTCTTCTCGGCCAATGACTGAGATGTCATCGGGCACTTTTCTTCAACTTGGATCAAATCCCAAGGCAGTTAGCACTGAAACAAGGACTGCGTCGTATTTGTAAGGAAACCAGTCATCGTGAGACACTAACCATTTATAACCTAAAATCCAAGGGTTTCTTCTAATCGAAAGTCAAGAGAGCGAGTAAGAGAAAAAAAAACCAGAGTGGACTTGGAAAGATGGAAATATGGTGATTTCATGGCATTTATCACATACACTTTCCACCAATCAGCCAGCAGAAAGCTCTTGCATGCACATTTGTTTAAGCAAAATCAGAAGATGGATTATTCTGTGACTTTTGGCAGTTCTGCATCAGTTTTCTCTGAAGCATGCATTCAAGTCACTAGCCACAGTGACTGATTGTCTTCAAATAAACCGTGTAACCATCCATTCCAAAATCTTATATGGAATATGTACTTTGAGCAGCAGAGAGAAGGCCCCTGTGTTCCAATTTGTTGAAAGGGAAGACAAAATATTAATAAATAAGGGAGAACTAAGCTGCCTGTAGCTCTGCGCAGTGGTGCATTCTAATTGACTGCAAAGTCATTAATCAGTTCTCAATCAATCTAGTCTGCCAGAAGCCCAGCAGTTAGGACTCCATTACCACACATCCATCATGCCATACCCTAATTCACTGCACCATTAGCCACAGATTAGGCCTCCGTTAGGATAACTAAGTGCCAGTGGAAATTTGAGAAAGCTGCTGCTGCCACTCACCTCAGCTCCTGGGATCCCTTCAGGTGGACGGCACTGTAACAAAACTTCCTGCTCCAGCGACACTTCCTTTCCCAATGGCTCTTGTTCAAAAGTCTTCCGTAAATCTAGAAACGGGGCAACAGATAAAGAGAGAAGAAGATTTCAAAAAAAAATATTCAAGCCCTGTTTTTTTTGTATTGTTTTGGCGGTAAAACCCATTCAGATGTAGCGTAAGAGATTTTAGGGCCCAATTCCCATGTGCATAAATGATTTTCCTTATGCCTTCCTACGAACCACCTAAAATCTCACACCCTCTGTATTTAGCCTAGATCGATCTCTTTAAAATGGAGTCTAACTAGCAGAGGAATAACCCCACCTCCTGCAAGGTATATTGAAAAATAGGTGAAAGAGTCTGATCCCTGCCTCCCTTTCTGATTACTTTCTTCATTCTCTAACAAGAAAATGTAATTCTCGTATATTAACTTACCCATTACCGTCCTATTCTTATCCTTTGCAGCTCACACATTCTAAAGCTATTTTTTTCATTTGAAATTAACTTCATTGTTTCTCACATCCTAAAGCCCATAATTGTGGGAGCTGCAGTGGCGTGACTAGATATTTTCACCCTCAGGGCTGGACTCGCTTTTCCTCCTCTTCACTCTGCATGCCAGCCCAACTGCAGGGTTTCATGCTTTCTTTCCTTCCTCCTACTCCCCCCCCCCCCACCCATGCATGGGCCCCTCCTGCTTCTTTTCCTTCTGCTACTTCCCCCTCACACCTTGAATCTTTTGAAGCAGGAGAAACTGTTAGAGACTGTCCCGGGCGCAGCAGCAGCTAAAGCAGTCAGTGAACGTGAAGTTGAAGCCAGTGTGCTCACGCAGGCCCCACCGCCTCCTCCTCACACAAGTCCTCCCTATTGGAAAGGAGGACCTGGACATGAAAAGGATGTGAGGGCTTGTGAGTGCACACTGGCTCAGACCCCCTGCTTATTGAATACTGCTGCTGCTGCCAGGCCTACAACTGGGCCAACAACTTCTTCCATTTTTACGAATAACAAGGCAGTGGCAAAAGTGGCAAGGAGAGAGCTGGAGCTTTACGCACCCTTTCAGGGAAAATGCCACAAAGCTGCTGGGGGTCAAAGGTTCAGGTTATACACAGACACACAAAGAAAGTAGGAGAGCAACTACTCTGTAAGTTCTATGATACGTCTTTTATTGTTCCCTGCTTAACATGGAGGTTCTAGTTTAGGCGGTATATAGGGATCTGCATTCGTTAAAAAAAACAAAAATGCATAATGCAATGAATAAGGCAAATTTGTTGCATTCATGGGGGCCCTGAAACAAATCAGTGGCCCCCGAATGAAATAAACCTTATTCGTTTGTTTCATTTTAAACATCTGCATTTGTCCTAGTTCTAGGCCTGAAGCTGGGGCCTCACCTAGGGCATAAGGCCGAGGCCCAAAGCAGGGGCACAGGCCTATGTGCTTGGCAAGGCCCCGGCTTCAGGCCAAGGTGCCAGTGTCGCTCTTGGGTATAGACCAAGGCCCAAAGCAGGGACCATGGCCTAGACCTGAGCATGATGTCAGGGTCTTAGTGGAGGCTCGGGCCGGTCCCGGGGCCTCGGCCAAGACCCTCAAAAAACATAAAAACCTAAAACTTGCCTGATCTGCCAATGCAAGTCCGAGGCTTCAGCCTAGTTGCCGCGGGTGGATCCCCAATGGACCGGGTAAGTGGGGGTCAGGGAGATCCTGGCCCCAGCATTTTTCTGGGGGTGTGGAAGGGAGGCCTACTTTTTATTTTTTGGCCATTTTTGGGTTTTTTTTTTTTTTTAATTGCTTGATTCATTTTTTTCACATGAATCAAGCAATCCATGAACCGAAATTCGTGGGAAAAAACCTCCCGAAAATGAATCAAATAATTTTTTTCCCTGCACATCCCTAATGGTATATAAGAAATCTTAAACAAATAAGTAAATAAATAAATAAGTACATAAATAATTGGAAGCTGATATTCAGCACTACTTAGCCAGACAAGCGTGCGGCTAAGTGGCAGATGCTGAATATCCGGCTACGTTTAGCACTTGCCACTTACCTGGATAAGCTACCTATCTAGCTGAAGTAGCTAGTGGGTGGGCAGTGGGCATATCAGGGCAGCACTACTTATTTATTTATTTATTTGTTTGTTTGTTTGTTGAGTTTATATGCCGTTATTCGGTAGAGCCATCATAACGGTTTACAAAAATATACATTTTTCTTAGCAGTTGTGTAACAGAAAAAACAATGTGAACGTTATGCATTTTCTTAGCAGTTGTGCAACAATAAAAAAACAATTTGAACAATATCAGAAATAAGCATATCAAGTCCAGAGAGCATTATTAGGTTGGAAGAGGAGGGTATGCAGTTCAGGGTGAAGAGAATTTATGAAGAGGTTTATAACTGAGAGTTCAGTTGAGAGTTGGAATGATTAGACTTCTGAGGGTCAGTGTATATACACCAAATTGCAGTAGTCTGCCATAGTTAGAACTGAGGCTTGGATTACAGTATGAAAATCATATTTGTCCAACAGGCGTTTTAAACCACAAATAACTCTCAGTTTGTAAAAGGCAGCCTTGATGATCAATTTGATATAGGGGCGAAAAGAAAGGTGAGGATCTATCAGTACACCAGGATTTTTAATACATTGCCGTAACAGAAATATGAAATCATCCATAATGATTGAAGTGGGCTGGAGTTTGGTCTCTGTGTAACCCCACCCTGGTGTGCAACCTTAGCACAGGTGAAGACATAAACAAAATTGTAACTCTTCTGGGCAGGGACCCTGGATAGCTGTACTGCCTCCCTTCCCTCCCAAGGTGTAGTTCGTTCAACAGGGGGATGAAAGGAGTCCTTTCGGGTCCCAGTGCGGGGCGGCTAACTCTCCTCTCCTGACTTCCTTTGGTGATGTGATAATTACTGATTCTGTGTGTACTGAAAGTGCCATAGAAGTCACTGGAACCACTTTGTTAGTGTCCAAAAATAAATCTGTACTGTTGCAAATGGTTGCAAAATGGTAGAAAGCTGATCCATAGCACCACTGAATATGTTCTTTACAGGATTTTCCTCATTCAGTGCAGGAATATTTGTATGTCAGTGCCAGGGAACTTCTACTACCCTCCAGGGCTTGGAAAAATGAGTCCCGGGTGGTGCAAGGTGTCCCTTTTATTACCAGGTCACCCCTTGCAAGTGGCTTGAATACCTGATTACTGTCTTGCACAGAGAGATAAACTCTCTCTCTCCCCAGGGTTGACTGAAGCACCAGATGGGTGGTATAAAAATACTCTGTCTTTTCTCCTGTATGACTTCCGCTGCCGAATTACTACCGCTGGATGTACCTTCTTGCGCAGCTCGGGCTTTCCTTTCTTCACGGTGGCCATCACCATGTCCCCCACGCCGGCGGCCGGTAGCTGGTTCAGGCGACCTTTGATGCCCTTCACGGAGATGATGTACACGTTTTTGGCCCCCATGTTATCAGCGCAGTTAATGACGGCTCCCACCGGCAGACCCAGCGAGATGCGGAACTTGGCAGCTTCACTGATGTCAAGCTTGGCCTTTTACTCACAGTTAGTTGAATTTTCAAACTCTTCATTTCGGATGCAAATCTTTTCCTTTTGCTGACGTGATCCCTGATGGGAGGTATCCCTGAAGCACGCTCTCTGGGCTTCAAGCAGGGAGGGACAGTCAAAACCTTCTCCTGGATCTTGAATTTAATTTCTTCAAGAGCTGAAATTACCACCGGAGTGTCTTCTTACAGCGGGTCACCAGCACTTCAGGGGCAGGTCTTCCCTAACCTTGCACAGCCCCAGACCCAGGGTTCCCCATTCCCTGGGCTCAGGAGGTGTACAGGCTCCAGTAAGGCTTCTACCAATCAAAAAGGTTAAGTCTAAAAAATGAACCCCGAGGTCAAACCAGCCAGATGGTCCATGGTCAGGGCCACCAATGCAAGGCTTGCTTAGCTCCTCTGACTGGGCCTGCAAAACAACAAACCCTAACCTCTCTTTCTACCTCTGCATTTTGTACTAAACCAAAGGGACTGCCTCCCGAGCTGTAGCAAGGGCGTGGTTATATATCCTACCCAGGGGGGTGACCATACCAGACCATGCAGAAGGATGGGCTGCATCTGAATGGAACCTCCCCATTTGTCATACTGCACTAACCAGTTGACACTGAAAACCCAGGGCTTACTGGTAACAAAAATGAGTGTTTGTTACATCTGGATTAAGACAAACTGCATCTTTGAGAAGAGCAAGGCTAGTTTATTGAAGAGCTATTTTTTTTTATTTTAGTTATACAGATTTTCACCACTTCAACTGCAGTAAGAACATGCCATACTGGGTCAGACCAAGGGTCCATCAAGCCCAGTATCCTGTTTCCAACAGTGGCCAAACCAGGCCATAAGAACCTGGCAAGTACCCAAACACTAAGTCTATTCCATGTTACTGTTGCTAGTAATAGCAGTGGCTATTTTCTAATTCAACTTAATTAATAGCAGGTAATGGACTTCTCCTCCAAGAACTTATCCAATCCTTTATTAAACACAGCTATACTAACTGCACTAACCACATCCTCTGGCAACAAATTCCAGAGTTTAATTGTGCGTTGAGTAAAAAATAACTTTCTCTGATTAGTTTTAAATGTGCCACATGCTAACTTCATAGAGTGCCCCTAATCCTTCTATTATCCGAAAGAGTAAATAACCGATTCACATCTACCCGTTCTAGACCTCTCATGATTTTAAACACCTCTATCATATCCCCCCTCAGTCGTCTCTTCTCCAAGCTGAAAAGTCCTAACCTCTTTAGTCTTTCCTCATAGGGGAGCTGTTCCATTCCCCTTATCATTTTGGTACAGTTGAACATGTGCAAAGAACTGTATGTTGTCTGTGTACAGTTTATATCCTTCACAAAGACCAGCGAGAATTTTGCATAACGGGGCCAGATAAATATTAAAAAGCATAGATAAGCTGAGCCTTGCAGGATACCCATTTTCAGACAAGACCACTATTAACATGTGTTCTGTTCATTGAGAAAGATATGATTCAAACCATGCCAGCACCATTCCTGTTATCCCACATTTGTGAAACACAATGAAATGTCTAAGGAAATTTGAATGTAACTATTTCCACCATCCTGGCTTCTTCTTGTCCAGGAGAGAGAGAGAGAGAGAGAGATAGAGAGAGAGAGAGAGAGAGAGAGAGAGAGAGAGAGAGAGAGAGAGATTTTGAACTCGTACTAACGAGGGTCCAGTATTTATCCTCTTTTTGTACCTAAAATAACTACTTGGACATATACAATCACTTTGGTATCCCTTTGGTATCTGCAGTTAAACAATGGCTACATCACAAAAAATTTGCTTTAAATGTTGAAAAAAACAAGCCATCATTTGGAGTCAGTTTATTTATTTATTAAAATATTACATTATTAAATATTAAAAAATTGCATTCTGGCAATATACCAATCAAAGTGGTGTACAAAGCAAAATTATTATTGCCTACAGCATCAAAATAAAACATATAAAACATATAAAATTGCTAAAAACAACATACACAGACAGTTGCTATTGCAAAAAGCAAATTTTCACCTCAGAATGCCTCTAGGTGCTTCCAGTTCTAAGACTGTAATATTCTGATCTCTTCATGAGTTAAAATGCTAGGCATATGGTTGGAAGCTGATCTATCCCTTCATGTGCTCATAACATCAATGTCAAAAGGGATATTCTTCAAGCTGTGCATGATCCGCTGGCTAAGGCCCCTGCTAAGTACAGAAGACTTCCGAATAGTATTGCAAGCTTTGATTTTTACCAGCTTGGACTACTGCAATGTTATTTGTATCTTGGAATTCCAAGTTAGGCAAACCTAGGAACTTTTGATTTCCACTCACCCTGAGATTGCTGCAGATTGCCAGGGGGTGGGGGTGGTTTGGTGGTTGGTCTCAGCAGCATGCGGGAAAATCTTTTTCATATATACAAACTAACACATTCACATGTTCATACTCACACTCTCACATACCTACATGCTCATTCTCCCACACATACATACTCTCACTTGTCTCCCTTATACACACATACCTATGCTCACTCACACTCTCACTTCTCTCCAACTCCCCCCCCCCCCCCGCCACACCACATACTTTCTCATTCACATGAATGCTCACTCATTCTGTGTTCTTACCCTGCACCCACCAGCGACAGCTCCAGGCCTGCAGGTCCAGGCTGTTCCTTCTTCATGTTTACTTGCTTGAGGAAGAGTTCAATGTGAGCTCCGAATCACTAAGGGCTATGTTTTTAAAGGGGTGAAGCCCAGCCTTGCCTCTCCCTGTTTTCAGCTATTGTTTTATATATATATATATATATATTTACATTTTGGGGGTCTTCCCTCTTCCTTTTACTGTTTGGCATGGTTCTGGGGTCTAAACTACCCCTTGAGCATTGCAAAGGGTGTTCCCCTTATCTGTTTCAGAGGATTGATCGAGAGGTCTTTCTGCTCCTTGGTATACTGATTTGGAGGTGGTTGAGAGGTGAACGTTTTTTTGGAAGGCGTTTTTGAAGATCTTTGGAGATAGTTTTGTCCAGGCTCTGCTAGGAGGGCTAGTTACACCCTCTCCAGAAGACATAAATAGCAAGACATAGACTCAGGGAGTGAAGATAGTGAACTGGAGATTTCTGAGATCAGTTTTGCAGTAAGGCCACTAGGCCAGTACACCTTGGAAGTTAACTATTTTATCCCCCAAACAGTGAACAGTGGGTAAGGCTGCTGACTTTTGAAAAGGACTTCTAGAATAACATGTTGGAGATATCTATTTTTTAACAAAGGCATTCTTTCCATTCTACTTTTGTTCTGAATGCTGGTTGTTGTCGAGAACTACCCTACCCTCCAGGAGGAAGGGATTTTAGAGAAGGAGACTGGTTCCGTGAAAAAAGGAGAAGGAACAAAAGTTACATCATGGACAGAGAACCCACAGCTTTTGTTGTCATTTTGCTATTCATGATTTTTGCGATCTTATTCTGGATCATTCTTTTCTAATTAAATTAAACAATTTTCAGTTGGACTCTTGTGCTTTATTTACTAGTGCCTTTGTCATTTGAGAAGACAAGCATTGTGAGTATATACTGACCAGGTCGAGAGAGTTGGGTGAGAGTTTAATGCCAGAGACTGTTACCACTATGCCACCAGGGGTCCAGGAAATTAAACCTCCCCCTCACCGGTTGAACCCCTGGCATTCCCAGGAGCTGCTGAGAGGCGTGTTTCAGGGAAAGAGAGATTCAAGACAGTAGTGGACAGCCCTGGGAACTGTGTGACCCTATTAATTCCATGCACCCCAAGAAGAAGGGGGTAAAAGCCAAGACTCAAGGCTCTGATTGCTAGACTTATGGCACAAAATTAGCACAGCTGGACTGCAAATTTTAAAATATTTGCACAATGCCTCTATCCTTAGGCAATTTTTGGCAATGGCAACTGGCAAGTCAGGCTCCCTGACCATCCCTACCTTAGCCTCTTCCTTGGCTAAGGTAGGGATGGCGTCCATGATTTTGTGTTTAAAACCAATGCATTGCACCCCTGCCAGTCCAGATTCTTCGGGCCTGGCTCCAGGCTGCGGCCAGACCCAGAGGCTGGGACCCGGCCTCTGGGTCTGGGCCAAGGTCCCAGCATCAGGACTTGACCTCTGGGTCAGGCTGAAGCCTCGGCCTTGAGTAGGGTGAGATCATGGTGACTTACTGCACCCTCAGCCTACACAAGGCCGAGGCTTCAGCCTGGGCCTAGGCTAACGTCAGCAATCCCCACCAGACCAAGTAAGTGGGGGCTAGGAGGGGGGATCCTGGCCCCAGCATTTTTTCGGGTGGGTAGGCGGGCATGTGGGAGGCCCCAGGATGTCTTGTTTTCATTTTATGGTTGGGTTGTTGTTTTTTTTTTTTTTTTTTTGGGGGGGGGGGGGGTTAATTGTTTTATTCATTTTTTTCCCACAAATGAAAATGATTCAAACAATCCACGAAGTGTGGAAAAAAAAACCCTTCCGAAAATGAACACAAATCTTTTTTCTCCTCCACATCCCTATTAACTAAATCCGACCAGGTCTCCCTAGTCCTACAGGAGTTACATTGACTACCCATCATTTATTGAATTAGGTTTAAAATTCCCTGCTGGACATTCCACACAATCAATTCTGGTTTTCTCTTTACTTTTTCAAATTTCTGATTCCTATTCCCCATCACGAGCTTTTCGCTCTTCCTAGAAAGGTGTTTTAGGCCTCCCCCCCCCAGATTATCAGTTAAAAGATTATGTGTTACCGATATGGATTGGATTTTTGCTTTTGCAAACCATTTGATCTTTGTATTCCGGCTGCTACTGTTATTGTAACCCCTCCTTAAAGTACTAGTCGAATATGGAGGGGGACATAAAGTTATTTGTAAGCTCTTTGGAGCAGGGACCCTGGCTAGCTTTTGCTTCTCCTCCCATCCCAAAGCGTAGGTCCTTTGGACTAAGGGTGGAAAGGAGCCCTCTCTGGTCCCAGTACGGGGTGACTAGTGAGCTGTGATGGAGCTCCCTCATACTGCTGTGAGCTGTGCGTTGTGTGCCAAACAAACCACACTCAGACCACATAGGCAGTTTCCAAAATAATGCCTTACTGATACAATTTCGTTGAATGGCCCAATGAAATATGGTAAATCACACACCACAGTCTCTGCTGTTTCTCTCTTAAATACAGACCTTTTCTCCTCTATGTGTGCATTAGTCTTTATTAGGTCAGGGATCCATTCACACTTCTGGATTAGATTGTGCAGTGGTCCCTCTGGGTTAGGCCCCTCCTTGAATGGTCAGGAAACCCCCTCCCGATGGCACAAAATTCTATCTTAACACAGAGCTAATGTCTCTATCCCTCAGGGCTCTTTGTGGATGCCAGATGGGTGCCGTCCCTTGAATGTAGATCTTTTACTCACAGTTAGTAGATTAATCTTCTGGCGGGATCCCTGGTGGTAGGAATCCTTGTGGACTGCAGTTCTTGCCAGTCCCCTATATGGGCAGGAAGAGGGGCCGAAAAAAACGTCCTCCCGGATGTTGGAAAACACATCTTCTTCCCCAATTTAAGTAGCTGCAGGAATCCACTGCAACGGGTCACCACTTTTGTTGGGAAGATCTTCCCTAAACACTGGGCATCTTCAGCCCAGGGTTCCCCATTCCCTGGGCTTTGGAAAGGCCCAGGCCTTCAGCAGGGCTCCTCTAAACAAATGTTCAAAATCCCCAAATTAGTCCCAGAGCAGCCACTCTGCACCTCTGGAGGGGTCTCCGAGGGTTTCTGAGGCTCCAGGAAGACCCAAAATCCAACTTTGGAAAATACAGCCTCTCACTCTTACTCTCAGCTTAGACTGCCCCCAGAGCCTATTGCAGAGCTCTGCTATAAAACCTCAGGACCAAGGACATCCATTACAGCTTTGCCAGTGGGAGGGCTGTCCATGAATGTGTACTCCCCTAATTATTTCCCTAACTGCACTAGACTGTTGCAAAACCTATTAGTAACCTACAAAGTGGTCTGGATTACATTATTATTGTTTTGTGTTACTTTTATGGTCTCCCTCGATCATGACTGGTCTAGACTTGCAACTCTATCTGTTTTCCCTAACAGACGATCATTCTCTTTCACGCCTTCTCGCAGGTCAGGACTGGACTCAGGATTGAACTCTGATCTAGGCTTACCCCCTTTTTTGCAAACTATGCTTCTTTATATACTACATGTTATCTTATTTATCATCGTTTCATCATTATCCGGTCTAATTGTCTCGGTTCAATTGTTTTGGGTTTAATTGCTCACCCTTTCCCTCACCTTTTTTTTTTTTTTTTTTTTAAAGTATCTATTTGGTTCTTTATATCCAGTTAAATGTTGTTGATAATTTTGGCATCGGATGCTAGCATTTTTATTTTACTGGATCCGAGTTCTTTGTAACCCTTGTTCTCTGTAAAGCTGTTATGCTATATACGTTTCACTGTAAACCGATGTGATATGTAATTGTGTACATGAACATTGGTATATAAAAGTTCAAAATAAATAAATAAATGGATTTTATGTCTATTTCATTGTAAATCACTCAAATTAAACCTCTTTTGAGTGGTATATTAAATCAAATAAGTAAAATAAAAAATAATATTTGCCAGTCACCCCCTATCACAGCCTCTTTGATGACCAGCAGGATGTGTTCTGCCTGTGGGCCCCACCTCATCTCCTCAGTCCCCCACTGAAAATTTGAAGGAGCGGTGGAGGAACAAGGTGTGTCTGATGCACAAGCATCACTTCTGGGTTAGCTAAAGTGAGCACTTCCTCAGATCAGGCGCCCTTAGGAATGTGGCTTTTGTGCCTAATGGCAAACCCAGCTCTGGGCAAAAAAAAGGAGGCAGTGAAAGCAGAGGAATTGGCACAAATCTCCAATAGCTGTTTTCATATCGCTGCTATTGCCTGGCTTAGGTTATGGCCTTTAGCTTGAGAGGGAGAAGGCATAGCTAAGTTAGAAGGGTTGCTTTGATAGGCGAGACAATGTGGAGCTCAGTGGGTGAGGTCGGCACAGCTCAACTGGGGGAAAGAGCACAGGACATCTGGCTGTTCCTACTCCGGGACTGCTGCATGTCCTCTAGAGGCCCAGCGTCCTCTCCTTGGTGTCAGGGAGGGAAATGAAGAGGGTGGGAGGAGAGTAAACACTGGGATATGGAGCTGGCTATCTATTTATATATTTATTTGTACTCTGATATTCAGCCTTTTCCTAAAGGTAGGCCCAAGCAGGATTATAGAAAGTAACAAGGCCTTGAGCACACACTGTAAGTAATGGATACATACAGATAAATGATATATAAGTATTAGACAGACTGCCAGTGAATATATATGAAGTGAGGTACATTAGGTAGGAATAAGGAAGTGGGTGGGTGCTTTGGATATAAATTGAGTAGAGCTTCCCTGTCTCCTTCCCAGCCTGACTAGCATGAGAGTGGGGGGGGGGGGGGGGCTCATAAAATTAAGGGGACAGCCCTGCCATTCTCTCCCACCACCACCCTAAAAGAGTTTTAGTCGTATTGTTGATTAGACAAATTAACTTTAGAAGTATGTGTAAATCACATGCCATGTATTTCTAATGCCATAGGTTATTCTGTCCTGATAATATTTGTTAGAAAAAAAAAAAACAGTGCTTTTTGTAAATCACTAGTGACCTTGTTCAACAAAATTGGACATATTAAATGTCTTGAAGCCTTTCCAACAGAAGATCAGTTTTCTGGAGTTCACTTTGTAGGCTTCAGCCAGGAACACTAGACTGGATATTACATGTTCGTACTGAGTTACGTAACCCCATCCTGCTATCTCATCACAGTTCATAAATTTATCATTAATGTTTTCCTAACCTTTACTGAGTAGTTCAGTTAGTCTTTTAAAATCTCCCTTTAAATCCCTTTCTAGTGTTTATCTGGAGAGCACTAAGCCAGCAAGTTGGAATTATTTTCTTTCCCACAATCTAGTTGATCTTTTCAGAATTGTTTCAGAATTCTTTCTCCTCTGGTAGGAGTGGCTGTGCCAGTCCTTCAGGATATGCTTTATTGTCTCTGAGAAATGTGATAAGAGACAGACTAGACGCCCCTAAGGTAGATGAAAAGCAGGGGTTGGGGGGGGGGGGGGCAAACGAATAAGCTTGAAAGATGGACACTTGTCAGACAGAAATCTGAGGCAAGCCAGAAACATACAAGAACAATGAAGCATTACTGTCAGGGAGAGATGAATTCCTGCCCTTGATGGACCTTGGGGACTCATTCTTACTTCTATTCTGAGCTCCTTCCAGTAACTCTTGTTAGGACGCTCCTACTAAAATAAGCAAGTCAAAGTCTTAGGAAAATGAAAGCTTTTTTTTTCCCTCCCTCCCTTCTAATGGCCTAGCTTCGAGCTCGACAGATCTTCCACTTAAAAGGTTAAGCAGCTTTTAAAGTAATGCATTATGAACAGTTTCAAGAGCATGTGAATGCTCTACTATGGGTGTGTGAATGAAAGACTGTTTGAGTCAAGGAGTTAAGAGGTTAGGTAACCAAAATGAGTTTATTAAGCTCTGAATGCGGAGGATATTATAAAGGGACACAGTCCTTGGTAAATCATGGACTTATCTTGATAAGCAGACCCTAATTTGTGTTAACAGTTTCTCCATGCAGTTATTGTGGAATAGCAATTTTGATCTTTCAGTAAATACTGTAGATACCAATGGGAACGTGGATGTCATAGGAAACTGTGACCTCAAGCTATTTTTGTCCGTGACATGTTCTGTTTATAGAAATTTGTTTTTCATTTCATAGATTGTGTCTACTCCTCACATATCTATGAACAAGCATGTCCTCCACCCCACTAAATAAACGTCCATAGGGGTTGAGTTATTAAATGTTTCAATCAGTTTTGTTCCAGTGCACAAAATGCATCAATTTTGCACAAAGTTTTTCCCAGTTGGAAATAATCAGATTGTTTTATTGATAAATCTGGCACAAGTTTTGCACAGGAGCAAAAATGGAACAAACCTTTAAGAAACCAGCCCCCAAGGTATTCATTATAAGACTTGCAAGCCTAAAAATATTGATGATCTGCATGCATAGATTTGAATAAATCTGGGAAATTACAAATATGTTAACGTTTATGTTTTTATTTCCAGGTTAAGAAGGGACGGATGGGCACACAATTCCAAATTGTGCTTCACTGAACTGTTTGGTCAAGTCTTCCAAAGGATGCATCTTCCTAAGTCATCCACATAGTGCAGATTTCAAATAGCTGTACTGGTCCTGGAGAAAGTCCCATTCTTTTTGGAATGTGCTATAATTTATTTGCCCAAATGTACGAATCATCCAAATGTGTTGTACATGAGCTTGCAAGACGACCACAGATTCTCCTTTCTTTAAATGCTACACAAGAAGAGATCTGCGAGCTCTCAAAATCTCATGCACAGAGAATATTTTGCGCCATAGGTTTTGCTCAGTTATCAGTACCTGCTACAGAAGATTTTGTGAAGCTGTTGGTCAATATTCAGCAGCAAATTTAAAGTGAGAGAAAATGCAAACTCCTTTCTTCCACCCCATTACTTTCTAGCCATTCTGTTTTTTCAGTTCTCCCTCTCAGCTCTGTCTGTCTTCTATCTTTATCTATGGATCTTTCCTTATTTTTTTCATTCATTCTTTCTTGCTCTTTCCTCCTAGACAATCACATCCCCCTACAAATCTGTTGCTGAACTGAAATGTGAATGTCCACAGGAAACTCTTTTAAGAGTTTGCAGTCAGAATAGCTGGCCTTTTCTGACCCAAACATGAGGTAAGTGAATGTAAGAAGCATTCTGTCTAGATATTGCAGTTTTTTAAGATTCATTTTGAATGCATATGAAAGATGCACAAATGGACAGTAGCTAAGTTTTAACCCTTGATGACTGGTTCTACTTCTCACAGGTTTCAAACTTTTACTAATTTAACCCTTTTTTGTAACTGTTACCATGTGTCCAATATATGTGCACATATTTTTCTTGCTCCTGAAACAGTGCATTTTTTCATCTTATTCCCCTCACCTTTCTCTCTTCCTCCATAACCTTTTCTTTCCCTCCTTCCCTCTTTCACCCTTTCCCTAGGAATACTATAGGACTCAGGCTGATCAAATTCTGGTTTTGCTTTACTGCATCTGTCTCTACCAGAATGAGCATCAGCTCTTCATCTCCTGTACTATCCATTAGCATGAAAAATGGCATATCATTCCCATCAGCAGATAACTCCAGGACAGTAACCTTATATCACAAATATTGCTAAGTGAACCTGATAATTCATTACAAAAAACACATTTTGCCTTGTTTAGCCTCTGAACTACTATGTCACAGGGGCTACCGGCGCCATTGGTCAGCCCCTGTCACATGGCCATCGGCGCTATCTTGTGCTCATACCATGTGACAGGGGCTGACCAATGGCACCGGTAGCCCCTGTGACATAGTATGGGCAAAGGCTATCGGCGCCATTTTGATTCCTGGCATCTGACGGCACGAGTACAGGAGATCGCTCCTGGACCCCCGCTGGACCCCCAGGGACTTTTGGCCAACTTGGGGGGGGCCTCCTGACCCCCCCCCCAAGGCTTGCCAATAATCCCTGGGGGTCCAGCGGGGGTCCAGGAGCAATTTCGTTGTCGGCTGCCAGGAATCAAAATGGTGCCTATAGCCTTTGCCCATACTATGTCACAGGGGCTACCGGCGCCATTGGTCAGCCCCTGTCACATGGTATGAGCACAAGATGGCGCCAATGGCCATGTGACAGGGGCTGACCAATGGCGCCGGTAGCCCCTGTGACATAGTAGTTCAGAGGCTATTCGGCACCATTTTGAGGAGCACGGCTTGCAGTAGCACACCGGGCACGGAGGGACAAATGGAACCCGGGACCCCGCTGGACCCCCAGGGATGTTAGTAAGTCTTGGGGAGAGATCTGGATGGTGGGGGGGGGGGGGTTGTATGTAATGTATTAAAATGAATTTAAATGCTTGGGGTGGGTTTTTTTTTAGCTTCATTTCCCGCTTCGTTTTTTGGGCCGGTTTCGGGTTTCCTCGTTTCGTTTTTCAAAAATACTAAACGAGAAAACCCGAATTTTACCACGAAGTATCCGAGTCAAAAAAACGACCTGGTAGAAAAAAATGAAGCACATCTCTAATAAATACTGTGGTTCCCTAAAAGGCTAGAGGATGGGAATAAATAAAAAAGCTTAACCTGCATGGAGCTGCAGTTACTACCCTTAAGAGAAACATGGAGGTAACCTGCACGGAGCGGCAGTTACTACCTTTAAGAGAAACATGGGGGTAACCTGCATGGAATGGCACTTACTACCTTGGGAAGCATGCTGGGCAGACTGGATGGACCATTTTGGTCTTTTTCTGCTGTCATTTCTATGTTACTAAATATATCTTTGAGTAATGCATAGAATGTTCAATAAAATGTATCATATCCTGAAAAGAAAAAAAAAATCCAGGTCATGCACATAACAGAGCTACAGTGCTCTAGCAGGTAAAAATGAAAATAAGATACAGGCACAGTATTATAAAAATGCAAGGTAAAATCATCATTAGTGAACTGGTCACTGAGATAATGAAACACATAAGTACATAAGCCTTGAAATACAGGGACAGACCAAAGGCCCATCAAGCCCAGTATCCTGTTTCCAACACTGAAGAGTTCTAACCTCTTTAGCCTTTCTTCACAGGGGAATTGTTCAATCTCCTTTAACATTTTGGTTGCCCTTCTCTGTACCTTTTCTAATTCTGCTATATCTTTTTAGAGATGTGGTAACCAGAACTGCTCACAGTACTCAGGATGAGGTTGCACCATGGAGCTGTACAGAGGCATTATGATATTCTTTATTTTGTTCCCCATTCCTTTCCTAATAATTCCTAGCATTCTATTTGCTTTCTTGGCTGCTACTATACATGAGCAGAATATTTCAGCGTATTATCAACAATGATGCTAGATCTTTTTCCTGAGTGGTGACTCCTAATATGGAACCTGGCATTGTGTAGCTATAATTTGGGTTACTATTCCCTAAGGGGTAGATCTTTAAAAACTACGCGATCGCGTACTTTTGTTCGCACACCAGGCGCGAACAAAAGTACGCTGGATTTTATAAGATACGCGCGTAGGGCGCGCGTACGGCGCGCAAGGGGGTGCACATTTGTGCAACCTGCGCGCGCCGAGCCCAGCGCGGCCTGCCTGTTCCTTCCGAGGCCGCTCTGATTTCGGAGCGGCCTCAGAGGGAACTTTTCTTCGCCCTCCCTCCACCTTCCCCTCCCTTCCCCTACCTAACCCACCCCCCCGGCCCTATCTAAACCCCCCCCTACCTCTGTCGGCAAAGTTACGCCTGCTGAAAGCAGGCATAACTTTGCGCGCGTCGGCCGGCTGCCCCGCTCCGTCCTCCGGGCCCGTCTCCGGAACGACACATCACGTCCCCGAAACACTGCGTCGTTTCGGGAACGCCCCCAGACACGTCCCCTCCCTTCCCTTTTCGAAAGCCCCGGGACTTACGTGCATCCCGGGGCTTTACGCGCGCCGGCAGCCTATGCAAAATAGGTGCGCTGGCGCGCGCGGGCCTTTTAAAATCCGCCCCTAAGTGCATCACTTTACATTTGTACACATATGCAGAGTGTGCATATCTTAGAAGGGCTTCCCTAAAGGGATCCCAGGCCTTTTAACAGGCATCTACTTTACATCTTCAGTTAAGTCCCCTGTGCTAACCAGTCCAGCATTTTTTGAAGGGGTTAATAAACATGTGGATAAAGGTGAACCAGTAGATGTAGTATATTTGGATTTTCAGAATGTGTTTGACAACGTCCCTTATGAGAGGTTTCTAAGAAAACTAAAATGTCATGGGATAGGAGATTACAAACTGGTTAAAAGACAGGAAACAAAGAATAGGATTAAATAGTCAATGTTTTCAGTGGAAAAGGGAAAACAGTGGAGTGCCTCAGGGATCTGTACTTGGACCAGTGCTTTTCAATATATTTATAAATGATCTGGAAAGGATTACGATGAGTGAGGTTATCAAATATGCAGATGATACAAAATTTTTCAGAGTAGTTAAATCACAAGCGGATTGTGATACATTACAGGAGGACCTTGCAAGACTGGAAGATTGGGTATCCAAATGGCAGATGAGATTTAATGTGGACAAGTGCAAGGTGTTGCACATAGGGAAAAATAACCCTTGCTATAGTTACATGATGTTAGCTTCCATATTAGGAGCTATCACCCAGGAAAAAGATCTAGGCATCATAGTGGATGATACATTGAAATAATCAGCTGAGTGTGCTGCAGCAGACAAAAAAGCAAACAGAATGTTAGGAATTATTAGGAAGGGAATGGTTAACAAAATGGAAAATGCATAATGCTTCTGTATCGCTGTATGATAAGACCTCACCTTGAATACTGTGTACAATTCTGGTCACCGCATCTCAAAAAAGATATAGTTGGGATGGAGAAGATACAGAGAAGGGCAACCAAAATGATAAAGGGGATGGAACAGATCCCCTATGAGGAAAGGCTGGATAGGGCTGTTCAGCTTGGAGAAGAGACGGCTGAGGGGGGATATGATAGAGGTCTTTAAAATCATGGGAGGTCTTGAACGAGTAGATGTAAATCAGTTATTTACACTTTTGGATAATGGAAGGACTAGGGGGCACTCCATGAAGTTAGCAAGTAGCACATTTAAGACTAATCGGAGAAAATTATTTTTCACTCAACTTACAATTAAGCTCTGGAATTTGTTGCCAGAGGATGTGGTTAGTGCAGTTAGTGAGGCTGTGTTTAAAAAAGGTTTGGATAAGTTCTTGGAAGAAAAGTCCATTAACTGCTATTAATCAGTTTGTCTTAGGGAATGGCCTCTGCTATTACTGGCATCAGTAGCATAGGATCTTCTTAGTGTCTGGGTAATTGCCAGGTTCTTGTGGCCTGGTTTGGCCTCTGTTGGAAACAGGATGCTAGGCTTGATGGACCCTTGGTCTGACCCAGCATGGCAATTTCTTATGTTCTTATGTTCTTAACATCCAGTTGTAGTATGGGGATGCCTCCCTCCCATGTCTCCCCACCTCCAACAAGTGAAAACAGCCCTTTACCACCTCAACATCAAAAACTGCCCTTAAGCACCTCTCCATGATAACCAAAATTAATGCACAGGTTCTCCCAATCCTCCCGCGTCCCCTTCCCCGAGACTACCAAAACTGGCCTCATGGCACTGCCAATCCTACCTCTTCCTTCATCCCTGACTATCTAAAATGAAAAACTATGTCTCCCCCCCCCCCCACCTCTCCTGTTCCATTCCTCCAGAATGGCCAAAGTCTTTGCTTGCAGGAGGGAATACATTTATCTGCCGACATCACCTCTGGTCTCAAAATAGTGCCACCTAGCAGTGCTTCACATACTTCATAGCGTATCATGCTGGAGTTGTTATAATCTGGTATGGTTGTGGACCCTGGATCGTAGTGAGGACTGACTCCACCCACAGGGAGGAGCCCTGTTGGGACTCACTACAATAGGCGTGTCCTCAGCTGAGACGGACACAGAAGTAAGAGACTTTATTAGACTGGAACGTGGGTAATACACACAGGGGTAGATTTTCAAACAAGGCGCGTTGGCATACTTTTGTTGGTGCTCCAGGCGCCAACAAAAGTACGCGGGATTTTAGTAGATACGCGCGGAGCCGCGCGTATCTGCTAAAAACCTGGATCGGCGCGCGCAAGGCTATTGATTTTGTATAGCCGGCGCACGCCGAGCCGCGCAGCCTACCCCCGTTCCCTCCAAGGCCGCTCCGAAATCGGAGCGGCCTTGGAGGGAATCCTCTAACGCCCTCCCCTCACCTTCCCCTCCCTTCCTCTACCTAACCCACCCGCCCGGCCCTGTCTACACCCCCCCCTTACCTTTCTCCGGGGATTTACGCCTCCCGGAGGGAGAAGTAAATCCCCGCGCGCCAGCGGGCCTGTTGCGCGCCGGGACGCGACCTGGGGGCGGGTACGGAGGGCGCGGCCATGCCCCCGGACCGCCCTGGGCCGTAGCCACGCCCCGTACCCGCCCCCAAAATGCTGCCGACACGCCCCCTAAACGCCGCGACGACCGGGCCCGCCCCCGACACGCCCCCCTCGGAGAACCCCGGGACTTACGCGAGTCCCGGGGCTCTGCGCGTGCCGGTAGGCCTATGTAAAATAGGCTCACCGGCGCGCAGGGCCCTGCTCGCCTAAATCCGCCCGGTTTTGGGCGGATTTAGGCGAGCAGGGCTCTGAAAATCCACCCCACAGAGTGGAATGAAGACACAGTCCAAAGTAGTGAGGTTGCTCAATGATGATATCCTTGGTAGTGGCCCACAGAGCAGGGGATGCCAGGAACGCCTCTCCCGATGACACACCTCTCAGGGTAGATCCGGAAGTGGCTCGCAGTGTGGAGTACGCCGAGAATCAGTGAGTAGTAGTTCAGAGAGGTGCAGGAGGTCAGTAGGGCAAGGTAGATGACGGTACCAAAGTGTAGAAGAAGGCAGCTGAGTACAGTAGGGGCCCGAGGCACGGGGTACACCGGCGGTTCCGTCAGCAAGCTGGTAGTAACGAGAAGCGTACTCACAAGGCTGAACTAGGCAGGATCCCAAACAAGGATAGATGGATTTTCCAGGCAAGAAGGCCCTCCGAGGAGCGGATAGCCAGAACGTGACAAGGCTTTCTAAGTCCAGGAGTTCAGGAACGTGTTCAGAGTAGCAAAGCGAAGCATCTCCAAGAGGAGTGGAATAAGCTGGAAGGAAGTCCTTGCTAACTCGTAGGAAGCATAGGCTGGATGGATTAAATACACTGGCGGGTGACGTCATGCGGAGGGGACGCCCCCGATGTTCCTGCCATGACGTGAATAAGAGAGGGCCTGGCGCATGCGCGCGTGCTCTCGGTAATCCCCGACTCAAGATGGCAGACGTGATTGCTCACGCCGTCCCGGGGACGCCGAGGAAGGCGGCGTTTGCAGGCTGAGGCCGCCATGGCTCTGAGAATTGTTGGTGCAGGAAAAAGAGAGGTAAGCAGCAGAGGTCACAGCCATCTGCGACCGACAGGCGCAACAGGCGTGGGGAGATGGGGCAAAAGGTTGCCTTTGGTACTGGATGGAGAAGGATCACATACTCCTGATGATCAGTTTTCAATGTTGGGCATGGGTGGGAGGCAGAGATCAGAGGAAAAGGTCCTGAATAGCCATTCTGATTTGGCAAATGACAGGGCCTTTAGTTGGGGGGAGACCATGAAGGCATGATCTCCATCCCCACCAATGGCCTCAGTAAATTTAGTGCAGGATAGAGCATAGGTTGATAAGAATTCATGAGATCACTGTCACCCTTCTCAAATATTTTCTATGCACAGTGATTTTTAGCATGCACACACATGCCCAACTTAGTGCAGATTCTCACCTGTATTAAATCATTAGTAATTCCATTGCTGTTTTTCATGCATGCTCAATGATAGTGCATATGTTCCTTTCTATTTCTTCTCTGAACCTATACTCCTTTTAAAAAAAAGAAGATAAAGTAGATAAAAATTCTCAGGCCCTGTTTTCAAAAGAGCTTCGTCACAGACGCAGAATGAGAAAGTCTTTTTCATAAGCAGAGCCCCCTTTTATCTGCTTGTAAGTATTATTATAATTAAAGACATAAAAATTTCTTATCTCAGCCCCGCTAACTACAGGGCTGACATTTTCCATCCCTGGCAGAGCTTATATGTTTCTGCTGGCCTGCTCGTAATTGCTGGCAGTTGTATACAATTTATCATGATAAGCTGCAGAGCTTCTTTCTCTCTCTCTGTTACCAACAAGAATGCCAAAAGTCATGCTACATCAATAATACATTTAGCTAAGATTGCGCTGTCATTGAAGGAGGGTGGTGGCCTGGAATTTTGGAATGACAGCTCTACAGTTTAATTCAGGGGTCCCAAAAGTTTTCAAGAGAAGGGCCAGATAGGAACTTTCAAATATTTCAAATCATCGAGGGCTGGGGAGACCCCTTGGAGTTTGCAGAAATATGGGGTGGGGGCCTTTGGAATTTGATGAGCACCCCCTACCCTCGTCTCATTTACTTCCCTTCTCACTCCCTTCCTCCCTCTCATTCCATTCTCTACTTTGCCCCAGTCTTCTCCCTTCCCTCTCACCTCTCACCTCTTCCCCTCTTTTCCCTTCCCTTTCGCTCACCCCCTCCCTTTCCTTCACCCACTCCATTCATTACTCCCCTCCTCTCATTTCACTCTCATCCCACTTATTCCCCCTCCTTCAAACTTCTTTCCCTCCCTTCATTCCTCTAATTCCTCCCTTCCCCTCCTCTCTCACTCACCCACCTCTCTTTCTTTCCCTCACTTCACTTCCCTCTCATCTCTCCCATTCATCCCTTCCCTTTACCCTTTTTCCCTCTTTTCCTTCCCTCATTCCCTCCCTTCCACCAGTCTTCACTTTCACCACTCTGTCACCCCTTCCCCCTCCCCCTTCTCTTCCTAAGTCTCTCATTGACTCCTTTCCCTTCCTTTCCCTCTCCACTCCCTTTCTCACCCCCAGCAGTGACCTTCAGCAGCACTGACTGGCTAGTGGCTACCTTGTCTCCTGCTGGTGGGGCTTGTCCTTCCTGCCAGTGACTTTCTTCAGATGTTTCTACAATAGCCATGAATAAAAATATCCCCAAAACCCTTTATTGGTGGGCTGGATTGGCTGTACTGAAAAAGGCATGGCGGGCCAGCAAAATTAGCTTTGCAGGCTAGGTCCGACCCATGGATGATAGTTTGGAAACCCCTGATCTAATTGGACAAAATTCCATTGGGAACAGACAGATATATCTTTGTCATGGCTCTCTCTACCAACTCTTCGCCCCCTCCCAACTTCACTGGAGTGTATGAAAATGATCTTTTGATTAGGTCATTGTCTGTTTGGAAACTAATAATTATTCATCAGTGGGAGGAGACAACAGCTATCAATTTTTGGGGGATATTCCAGTCTATTGATGGCCACTGCAAAAGGAGGGAAAGGGACTGCAAAGGATTATTCTGCAGGAAATCTCAAATACTGGCTGTACTTATCAAGCGCAGAAGTGAAAAGCCATGCTCTAAGGTTAGGCATGACCAGGTATGCATACCATGCATTTGCAAGGAGTGGCACATTTAGGGAGGGTGGTGGCAACAGGTGAGGCTGCGGGACTACCAGCGGAGCCCAACCCACCAGTGGACAAAGGAGAGGAGAGACTGTGGCACCACCAGTAAAATCCAAACCCTCAGGCGGCCAAAAAAGAGGAGCATCTGTGGTGCTACCAACTGCCATGCAACAACCTGCCTGTGGATTTGTGTGTACATATGTGTGAAAGAGGGAGCCTGCCTACATGTGTGTGTTTGTGTAAAGGAGGAAAACATCTTGCATATGTGTGTTTGTGTGTGTGTGTGAGAGAGAGAGAGGAAGCCTGCCTGCATGTGTGTGTGTGTGTATAAAAATGGTAACCTGTCTGGGATATGTGTGTGAGTGGGAGCCTGTCAGGGTTGTGTGTGTATGGGAGCCGGACTGGTAGTGTGTTTGTGAATGGAAACCTGCCTGGCTTGTGTATATATATGTGTGTGAATGGGAGCCTGCCTAGATTGTGTGTGTGCATGAGCATGTGTGTGTGTGTGTGTGTGTGTGTGTGAATGGGAGCTTGCCTGGGGAGTGTGTATATGTGCATGTGATTGGGAGCCTGCCTGGATATTTTTTCTTGTTTTAATTATTCCTTAGTGTTTGATATGTTTGTTGTTTTGAAATATTTTATTGTTCACTGTGAAATTGTGGATCTTCTTTAACTGTTTTGAAATATTTTGAATGTTTTGAACTGTTTTGAATGTTTTGAAATAAAACTATTTTGATTGTTTTATATTTCTTGATTTTATTGCTTAATGTCTTATGAAGAATGGTACTGTTTCTGTTTTTTCATTTGTTGCTCTGCAAATAGAGGCTGGCTTGTTGTGGGTTCCTTTTCAGCTCTTCTCTGCACATTTCTATTTATACTTTCTGTTCTTTTTATTCTGTATTTGGTCAGAGTCTGTCTGTGTTCTGCATGTGTGACTGAGGTGAGGTATTTTGCTGGTATGTCGTTTCTATGTAGGGATCTATCACAGTCTGATTTGTTCTGTTTTTCTAATAGGAGGTGTATTGGTGCTCTATGGCCTGGTATAGTATGTGCAGTATTGCTTTTCATAGATAAAGTTATTACTGTTTGAGTGCTGTCAGTTAGGATTGTTTTAATGTGGGAGGTTTACTATATTATAATGTTAATTCCATTTATTTATGGCTTTCTGAGGGCCAAGCCCATACCTAACAAATTAGACAAAAGTTTTAATTCTATATGAGTTTCAAGTATCTTTTTTGCAGAGTTTTCTGATTAGAACCACAGCAGTGCATGTAATATATACATTGTGTTATTTTTTGCCTCAGAAGGCTACTTTTGAATGTTCTTTTTCATGTAAAATCTGTTATAAATACATAATTTGTGTGTGTGTGTGTGTGTGTTTGTGTGTGTCTGTAAAGGGTGTGTGCCCAAGGCTGTAAGGTTTGCCTAGGGTATCTAATATCCTTCCACTGACCACTGGGTCCTTGGGAAGAGGGGGGCAGCGGGTGTTATTTACTAAAAAATATAAGGACCTATTTACTAATGGGTCGATTTTAAAAGCATTACTTGAACAAAAACTTCTATATATATATGTGTATGTGGGCCTCGCGCGAGCAACACTCATTTTTAGAAGCTGCAAAGTATGCGCATACATACATGTACGTGCATCAAGAAGAAAGGGAAGGAAAAGGAACAGGGAAGCATGTTCTGGGGTAGGGACAAGATTTGCGTGCTTGTCCACATTTTAAAAAAGCTAATCACGGCGCATGTCAGCTTATTATCTGTGTAACTTTACTTCTGGTCCTGATGAGGAACAAGTCTGGAGATCTCGAGTTTAGGGGATTTAGCACAGTGTGAAGGATGAAGAACGAGGGGGGGGGGTCTTGATTACCTCGATATGAACTGTGCAAACTGGAGGACTACTTACAAAACTCCTCATGCGAGCATGTTTTAAAATCCGCCTGTATGCATGAGTAAAAACTGCTAAAACCCTAGCTGAAATAAGCGTGGGAGGGGTACATTAAATATGTACTTGTGTGCATGATTTAAAATTGCAGCGTCTCTCCACTCGCATCCCAATATACACTCGCGTTCCTTTTAAAATTACCCTGTATGCATTTTTCACATGTACACACAATGGCAGAAAACGTTTAATAAATAGACCCTATAGATTTCTGGAGAGAGTTGGCCTTTTTTTGACAGGACCATGACAGAGACTGAATGAATTGGGGTGGTGGGAAGGGTACAGGACAGTAGTTGTTCGCACAGGGCAGCAAAAAAGCTAGCACTAGCCTTGGCTCCAGCTTGATCTGGAACATGGAAGTAAGGCTGAAGACTGTCCTGGGATAGAAACAAGTTAGACATACAGTACAGAGATTTACTATATGGCCTAGAATACTAGGTTCTTTGCTGCCTATCTATGGTGCTTGCTAAGGTTACTCGTTCTATCTCCTTTGCTATTCTGGAGTTTTTTTTTCTCCCTCATTCTCACTCATATTCCTTCCTCTTTCTCTTGTCACCTTTTTTCACTATCCCTCCTTGTGTTAGAATTATTTTAGATAGTTAATTAGATTCTAGCAAGACATTGTATGCAAAGGTGGGGTTGATAGGGGATCAAAACAATCACCAATAATTGATAAATGTGGATCAATTTATCAATTGCACATAGCTTAGCATAACAATCATTGAGGCCTGAAACTGTAGTATGCTACATGGTACTAATGAGCTAAAAGATAAAGCAGGAGACATCTGTTTTTCTAAGAGATAAGGCTGGTAGAGGCCAATATTCAGAGTCTAGCATAGGATGCTTCCTTAACAGCCATAGCCAGGCCATAAATCTTATTATAACTGTGAGCTTTAATTAGCCATAACCTAACAAGCTACAGATGGCTATTATCAGTGCTATGAGTGCAAGTCAGAACACCTAACACTTGCAGACACTGGATTAAAACCAGAGAAAATGAGAATATAAAAAACTGCATATTTCAGGGTTCTTTAAATGACCCATGGACAAAGAGTGAGCAGCTGGTTTATGGAGTTCCCAATGTTGTACAGTCTTTCTTTTTCGAGAAGATATTATCTCATAGAAAGGAAGGCGTATGAGGAAAGTATTTCTTGTATAGATTCTTTTCCTTATTTCTATCTTTGATATTGCAATAACTATTTGCCTTGATTAATATATGTAATGTTTTTTGTGATGTTGTGTTCTTATTACTGATATTCAATTTGATATTGTTTCTCTTTGCTGATTTTATACCATATTTTTATTATATTTAGTAAACTGAGTTTTGCTTTTACAAGATTGTATGTGTATTCTATGGCATAATATACCACCACTCAGCCCACCTTTTACACTCTGGAGTTAGGGTAACCCTCTAATGTACACATGGGCATTTCCTTTTTAAAATCCTTGCACTTGCTTTACCCCATGTATTTTGCACCTGCAGGCTAAAGAACCCCCCTGGCATCAGAGTTTTCCTTTGAAAACCATTTGCAGAACTATAAGTACAAAATACCTCCAGGCCTAAAGCTCCAACCACTGGGAATATGAAAATTGCCATCAAAATGGTGAAAAAGAAAACAATCATAATATAAAGAATAAAATACTACTACCAAACTGGATCACAATCAGACTAAAGGTCCATCTGGCCTAGCATCTTATTTGACAGTAGCATGCAGTGAATGATCACTTGAAACAGAATGTAGGGCATGTGTATGGTAGTATATCGCTCTGTCAAGCCCTTCCCCTTTCCAGCTAACATGGTTTAGGGATGCTTTCAACCTGCGATAGGAATACAATAACCAGAACCTGGCCTGCAAAAGCAGAGGGAAATAATGCAAAAATCTATAACGATAGTACAATATATACTTTACATGTACATGCATTGCAAGTTAGCTGAATTTTGGCTACTTAAGAAGAAATATTGCTTTTAATTCTGTCTGTATCCAATGCTTTTTTTTTCTCAGTGTAATGAACAGAAACACACTTACAGTATGACCTGGAGGTTTCCATTTATCTCCCATGAATCATAATCCTCATTTATCATAAACTGCTTTAATTAGTGTCTTAGAGCCATGCACACTAAAGACAAAAGTATTCACAATTCTTGGAAGAGGAAGAAGACTGCTTCTGAAAAGAAATACTAGATATATCTAGAGCATTACATAAATGAGTGATCATGCATGGCTTTCCTTTATGCAAAATTTGTATACTGTATCCTGGTTTTTAACATTGTAAAATTATAAAACATTAAGGAGTAGATAAACTGTCCACATTTTGATAAACCTCATGAATAGTTTTTACCTAGGGGGTTTGCCGAAATAATCAAAGTAAAACTACATGGATTGTTTTGCTTTAATTATTGCCTTGCAAAATGTTCCCACTCAATTTTGTGCCTGCTTTATGTGAGGGCACTTTTTAATGGCAAACTTACATAGGAAGTTTTGATTATTCAGAACTCCCCATGTAAGAAACTTCTCTGACCAAACCGCACCCCAGGAGTTCCTTTGAAGATATTTTGGTAAAGTACCTGTGTTGCTGACATACACAGAGACTTTTATTTGTGTGTAGTGTTGGCAATAATCAAAAAGCTCATTTACATGGGTAAATACAGCATTTTACCTGTGGAAAGATCTGTCACTATTGCCTTCTAAAAGGCACATTTTAAAAGCACTGCATACTCCAAAGCCGGGAGATACGCATACAAGTTGGGCTGGCATGCACCAAGTGGATTATATGAGCCGCCCATGTATGCACGTATCTCCTGCTACATGCACAAGTCAAACGTTTTTAAAAAGGGGCAGGGTGTGGGTGTGGGCATGTTGGGGGAAGACCAAGAGATATGCATGTAAATACTTCCAGGCACAGGCACGTGGCGGGATCCCCTGCCACATAACTTTACTACTGCTGTGGATGGCATATAAGTAACAAAATAAAAAAATCTAGGCTAGTGAGCGGGGTTTTAAGGGTCAGGACTACCTGGGGGAAAAAGAGACTATCAAACTAGGGGGTTGGGAAGTCCTATCCCTTAAGTGGGAGAACTAGGAATGAACTGGGAAAAATACCTATGGGGTCAGTGTGCGTCCCTTATAAAATTCTCTCACTTACATAGTAGAAGCGGCATTTGTGAGCATCCATTTAAAATTGCGTGCACATATATGGCCATCCAGGCTATTTTATAACATGCACGCATATACCGTGTATATTATAAAATGGCCATGATTTTGGATTCGAGCCACATGTGCTCCCACGCGCTGTTTCAAAGTCACCGTCTAGGTATTCCATTTGTTGTATTGTTTTCACTCTAAAGTATATTATTATAATTTAAGTATGGCCAAACCAGCAGCAGTCCAGATTTTGTCCAGGTTTCGATTCCATCAGTTGAATCCACATCATAATCTGAACTGACAAATCAATAATTTGAAATCTGAATGGCAACTCCAGATTCCCTTGACTTGGCTCAACTCAATTTGGTACGAGGGAGCTCTTGCAAGATTTGTGAATCTCTTCCAGATAAAACAACTTTACTTATTTGCTTCCTACAGTATGCAAACCCCCCCCCCCCCCCTCATTCTTTATGTGGTTATGTTAGGCGAGAGAAGAGAAAGTTTGAGTTAGAGCAGAAGAGGGAATGTCCTGGATTCTGTCTCAGGCTTCATACGCATTTCCATAAAAGTGCTCAACAGAACAGTGGGGATAGCAAAACCCAGAACTTGGTCCACAATTAGCAGAAAATAACAAAGCAAACTTTATCTTGACCTTTGAAAGTATCTTCTAGTTAGCTGCTCCTCCTTTCACATCCATTTAGCATATATTGGGTCTCAGTGAAATGGAAAGAACGAGATTAAAGGAACTGGCCCATCTCCTGTTGTATTTGCCATTTATGTAGGCAAAGCAAGATGTACCTACAGAACTACTCACGAGTGTAACTGCAAATAGAAGAAAAATCCCTAAATATTTGCATTCTTTTTTTTTTTCTGCATATCATGTTGACTTTTTAACACGTCAGGCTTCAGTCAAGTTTATTCAAATAAAGCTTCCTCCTCGCTTACTGCAACTAAATGTCCTCAGATCTTCACACCTGATGTTGGGTCATGAAGTGAGTGTTTTGATTTTTTTTCTGGTTATAGCCTATAGCACTTTCATGCTGGAAGAAACAAGAATATGCACGTCAACAGTATAATGCATGAGTAAGGATCCAAGAGCTGAAAGCTTAGCTAATAGCTAACTCTGGATGTCAGTGACAAATGTGTGCTTATTTTCATATCTGTCTTTCTATATGACTACTTGTCTGGTTTAAGTGGAGATAAATCCATTGAATAAACTTCACCACCATTCTGATACTCTATATTCTCTGAACATGTCACACTGTCAGCTGCTGTTTAAATTTATATATATATAAATTTATATATATATATATATATATATATATATATATATATATATATATTTATATATAACTATATAGATATATATATTATTATGATTTCTATTTTAGGCTGATTTTAAATGTAAATGCAAGAAAAAGCTAACCTTATGTTTTCTGGAAATTCCTTCAGAATTATGCTAAAACCATTAAAAATGTTAGCTTTTGGGAACAGAGAAACAAGTTCAAGTTAAAAAGCTCAATGAACCTGGGGGTTTTAAATCAGAGGCTATATCCTATTGGAACTTGGACCCTTAATGCCTTTTTCATTACCTTGAAAAAATAGTTTTGATCTTCTTTGAACCTTCTGTATTCTAGGCTGCACATAAGTAGTTTGTTAAGTGTGTCCTTTTACAGTGCAGGGTCCCATTTTAGCAACCCTCGTTTGCATACTCTTGGAGGTTGATTTCTTTTTTGTTTGGTATGGTGACAGCAAGCAGTATTTCAAATGGAGACAGGCTACTACCATGCCTGTTGAGATAAAACCTTGGGCGCAATTCACTCACATTATTTTTGGCCTCTAAAGAGCCAATGGTAGAATAAAACAAGAATAGCAAGTGTCATAAAAAAAGGTATTTGGCAATAAAAGAAAATATTTGCTTCAACCAGGGGTGGACTGACAGTGGTATAGTCCCCTGGATAATAAGGGTCATTGCTCCCTCACCACCTATCCGAGCACAAGGGAGAATTCTGTGGGCCCTGGGGCACAGCCCTGTTTTGTGAATGCTCAGTCCACTCCGGGTTACAACCCAGAAAAGATACCTGGAGCACCAAGGAGGAAAGGTGAGTATGAGCACTCTATTAATGTCACTCAGTCCTCCCACAGACACACCAGCAAGAAGACTGGGTCTGGGGAAAGAGCACTGAGGCTGTGTGTATGTGTGGGGTGAGGGGGAAATTTTATATGGAGGACATGTGCTGGTGAGTGCTGTTGGTTACTGTGGGGAATGTGAATATTGTTCTGATATATTAGTACTGTATATTTGTGTTATGGAAATACTGTATGTGTATTTGATTTAGCTGAAGTGCCCAGCAATAGTACCTGTGCCACAAAATACTAATAAGCACCAATTGTTTTACCCTAATTACCTGGAAAATAATCACTGCAATTTATAATATATAAATACCTATCCTAGAAGCCCTAGTTATAAGTTATCATTGTGGATGAGTCATATATTTTGTGATAGCCCAGCTGTATTATAGCTATATTATGCCAGAGAAGCGTGCTATGTGTTTAGTTGTTGAAAATGTTACTGTGTGCAAAAAAAATTATATGTGCATACGGGTTTCACTTGTACTTTTATATGCACGGAGGAGAGGCGTTCCAGAGGGCGGAGCCAGCACTTACACAAATATTTTTTGATTTTAAAAAGCGTGCGCATACTTGTGCATGTGTAAGACATGCCCTCCGAAGAGGAGGTACAATTTCTGGCAAGGGAATTTATGCACGCGTGTAGCTTGAAAGTGAGCTTACAAATTAAATTCACTTTGAAAATATTCTATAAATTGTGCTTGTGCAACATACATGCAAACTTTACTGCTGTGCATACTGTGTGAAGATAACCCTTCCTAATTCCAAAAGTAGACATTTTTTGTCAGATTAAAGGATTTTTAAACTATGAGAAGCAGGACAGCCAGCTGGAATTAGCAGCCCTAGAAAAATGTTAGCATTTTCTCTCTATTTTAAGCACTAATATTTCCCATGCAAAAGTCAATTTTAAGGGATTAACGTAGTTTTCCAATACCTTTTAAAAACTATCTTGGTGTTCCATTATACTTTGACTCTCCTAAACAGCACTTTCACCATGTTACTTTGTCTATATAAGTCCAGTTTTACTGACAAATGCACCTTTAGCTCTTCTCTCTATTGCTTACATTCATTCAACCACATCTAATACAGTAACACTTTTACTATACACTTTCTACATACAAGAAAATTCTTTTTTGCACACAGTAGAAGTTTCAACAACTAAGATAGCTCACTTCTCTGGCATAATATAGCTATCATACAGCTGAGCTATCACAAAATATATAGAGTACAGTCATACTGCACAGCTATATTAGCAAGCATGACTCACCCACAATGATAACTCATAGCTAGGGCTTCTAGGTTAGGTGTTTATACATTGTAAATTTATTTTCCAACTAATTAAGTGTTCTTTGAGGGTATAAAACACTGGTACAAACTGGTATTTTGTGGCACAGCTGGGTTCTTTCCTTAGCTGAATCAAATACACATATTTCCATAACACAAATATACTAACATAACAGAACAATATTCACATTCCCCCCCAGTAACCAAAACCAGCACTCACCAGCACGTCCTCCATATAAAATCAACCCCCTCCCGCCACTGAGCCCAGCCTATTCTCAGATTCTCTCCTTACCCCTGCCCCTAGCCCTCTCAAACTCCACAAACTTGTTTATTCTGTCCTTCTCCCTTCTGCTCTGATACTCGCCACTGGGGACAGCTGTACAGCAGAGTCATCAGGAGGAAAAGTAGAATGGAGGAGCATGAGATGCTGAGAACTTGTCAGCTAAGTAGTCATTAGCATGGAGAAGGCAGAAAACACAGTGGAGGATTTAAGACAGGCAAGGGGATGGGTGAGAGAATACAAGGGGCAAGTGATGTTTGCTTATCCAATATAACACCTAATTTATTTTTGCATCAGGGGTGTTTTATCAATGTTTTGCCGTCAAAACATAAAAGAGAAGCCCTACTGCAACTTCTCTAGCATACAAAATGCTGTACACATGTATCACACACCTCTCCTTTCTGTCATACATAGAAAACCTGATGATAAAAGTGGAGGCCAAGTTTCCAAGATACTGTCATGATGTCCATACATTAAGAACCTGATTCACTAAGCTATTTCTCATAGATACAGAATAGGAAATAGCCTTAGTAAATGAGGCCCTAAGGTATGAACCTCCTATATGAGTAATTGTATGGGCTTGATCCCTATGGAGCTCTGCTGAGTAGGTTTGGAAGTGATTGAGTTCTTTAGGGCTATGGATGGATACATTTAGGCCTGCTGTTTGTGTGGCCAGGATTACCTGGCTAAATGTAGTCAGTTAGCATTGAATATCATTTTAACCAGCTAAATTCAAAAGCCCATGCCTGTAAAGTCTCCAACCCGGCCCTTTTATTACCCAGTTAAATTAGCGTGGTTTTCAATTTTAACAAAACAAATTTAGCCAGTTAGAGGGGGGGGGGGGGTGTCATATTTTTAACAGAGTAGATTTACCCAGCTAAAACCTGATTTTATCTGGGTAAGTCTTTTGTATATTGAGTATTATGGTAGTAGTGTCCTTGCGGATGAATCAATGCTCTGTTAGTAAAGCCTTGGTGCCTGATTCACAGAGACAGTAACTTTCAAACCAGTGCACGGGCACCCATGTGCGTGCAAGCGTCAGCCCATGTCCAGGGACGTGGCAATTTTATATTTGCACATGTATATGCACACAAAATATAAAATAGCCTGGCCACGCGCACAAGTGCCCTAAATTTTAAGTGGGTCCATGTGTGTGTGCACAAATGCTGCTTCTACCACGTAAATTGGGGGATTTTAAAAGGGATGCGTACTGACGCTATTCCCAGTTTTACCAGTTTGTCCCCAGTTCACCCAGTTGAGATAGGTCCTCAAAAACCACCTAGTTTAATAGCCTTCACTCTCCCCAGTTATTCCTGACCCTTATAACACTGCAGATCTGCCTATTTTTCTTTATTTTTTAACTTCCATGTCATTCACAGCAGAAGTAAAGTTACGTGGCAGGGGGGTCTCAGTACGTGCTGGATCGCGTAATTATTTTCTTGCACATCTCAGGTTGATGCCCCGAAATGCCTATGCCCTGCCCAGACCATGCCCATGCTTGCTCCTTTTTGAAAGCTTCCGAGATACACGTATATCTCACGGAATACGCGCATTTTGGCAGCTTTTAAAATTCATTAGGCACGCGTGAGCCAGATATATTTGCGCATCCCCTAATCAATGCACACGTCGGGCTTTTAAAATTCACGTGTAAGGCTTTTCTCTTGTGTCCATGGGAAAAATGCTTAATCAGGAGTAAATGGAAACTGTATTCAAAAAATAATGTGAGTTCAATAACAACATATGAACAATTACATACACTCACAAAAATTTAACAAATGTGCGTGGATGAGGGAAATGAGGTGTGGACTCAACAGTTTCTGCCCTGGGCCCCAGCTTGTCTTAGGCTAGCTCTGAACATGATATGGTTCAAAGGCTCATAGGCTCAAAGAGCACACTCAGGAGTAACCTTAGAAAGTATTTCTTCATTGAAAAGTTGTTGGATGCATGGAATGAAGTAGAGATGGATGCGATGGAAGCAAAAATGGTAACAGAATGCAAGAAAACATGGGATCCTTGTTGCAAAACAGCAAAGGAAAAGCCAAAGATGAAGTGGTCTGTGTTCTTGCTATTATAGAAATGAAATTCGGCAGATGAGATGTAGCCTCGTGGCTCTTATCTGCCATCACATTTTGGGTTTTTTTTTTATGAGTGAAGTGTGGCCAATCTGTTTTTCACTTCTGGATATTAATTCAAGTTGGCATTACGAATGGAGGCATACACAGTGGGCTTCTTTCACCCAATCTGAGTTATTGGTGATGTCAGGAAAGGAACGCTACATATCCGAAAAGCAATGGTGAACATCATACATATTTTAATGAAGTTGATCATAATTATGCAAGTCCAAGTGATCTAAAAAAACAAGATAAGGACGTCTCTGCAAATTTTATGGCATATGTAAGGCCTCTGAGCAACTTCTTTGAATTTGGCTGAATTATGCTGCCAGAAAAAATTCCTATGATACATCAGTCCAGTTTACTTCCTTGACATTTTCCATGCACTTGTTTGAGGCTGATGGAGATGATTACATTTAAATCCTTCTCCTCAAAATCAGCCTTGAGGGTCTTTGCATTTAGAATGTGACAACCCTATGGCTGTTCTTTCCGATGTGCATCATACAAAACTTATCAAACGTGAATCTGATCTGTCATCTTCCAGTCCACTTAAGCTACTGAGGTTTGTTTAAATGGACAACCTGTTCTCTGGTGCATTCAATATTCTTGTTTTGGTGTCATCTGCAATGACTCTACTCTTTTAACCTTCTCTATAGAATGGATATGCAGTTTAAATAGTCTGTACGCTTAAGAACCATTTTTATTACATCTAGTAACTAGGCGTCATGGCTATTTACCATGATCATTTGTTGTCTTTAATAGAGCCAATTAGCAATTCACATCAAGATTTTTCATCTTTATATCTGCTTTAATTTTCTTCAGCAACTTCCTACTGGTGCTATATCAAACATTCGCTAATTTCTAGTTAGATGATGTATGGCTTTCTCTTATCTAATTTTGAATATTTTCAAATAAAGTTATTAGGTTTGGCATGACTTTCTTCTCTTGAAACTATCCTCTAGTTCAGGGGTTCCCAAGTTTGGTCCTCAAGGGCTACACTCAGTCAGGTTTTCAGGAGTTACACAATGAATAAACATGAGATCCATTTGCATGCACTGCATCTATGGTAGGCAGATAGACCTCATGAATATTCATTGTGGAAATCCTAAAAACCTAACTGCGCTACAGCTATCAAGGACAGAGTTTGGGGACTTCTGCTCTAGTGTGCCAAATAGTCCTACTTAAGCTGTTCTCTGCTTTGATTTTTTTTAACCCAGCATTGTCCTCTTGTTCCTTTGTACTTCCAATCAATTGAACCAAGAATGGGATCTGATTCTATGAGCCTTCATTCACAACTACAAGAGGATATTTCCTCTATTTTATATTCCTCCCACCCTCCTCCAGTGCATCTAGTCTGATCATTGGAGTGATAATTCTGGGCAGGGACCATGCACCAGGGCTCCTTGTGGAATCCTGCTATCATGTGTCCTAAATACAGCTACTAGGTGTTACCCTTAAGCAATGACCATGACTCCCTCCCCACTTAGGGGCTGTGATTGCTGCCTCCGCAGCATCCCCAGACCCAGTTAACCTAGAGAGTTGCCCAAACTAGAGATGTGCATTCATTTTTCCCGAGTTAGACAATTTCAACGAAATTGTCTAATTCGGCATGGTTCGGGGGCGACGAAAACCGAATTTTGGAAAAATTCGTAGTTCATGTTAGTGCGTGCTAATAGGAGCTAGCGCGCGCTAACTCCCATTAGTTCATGCTAACCATAGTTAGTGCGCACTAACTTTAAAATGTTAGTGCGCGCTAATTCCCGTTAGCCTGCGCTAACATGAAAATCAGGGGCCCACGAAAAAAAAAAACCCCGAACCGCGGGAAAAATGAAATTTTCCGCAGAGGCTCAAAAACGAAGCCAGAACAAACAAACAAAAAAAAAACCCCAATGTGCATCTCTAGACCAAACCAGGGCCTTCTTCATGGCAGTACAGAGCTAGAAGTTTTGTGTGAGTGGAGACGGACCGTGCCGGTGTAGAAATAAGATATATACATGCACGTCGGAATCTATTTAGACCATCATTCCGCTGATTCTCTGATACAAAAGCCCCTGAGGCAGCCACCTGTAGTGGCAAAACTCGGCCAGAGTCGGGCACTTGCATATGATTTTAATGTCTCCATCAATAAATATTTGAAAAAGACTTCTTGTGGCATCCACCACTTTGTTATTTCAGTACAGAGCATTTGACACCTAAATCATTGGGCTGGCCTCTTCTGTTCTGATTGTTTCCACAGATTTGATTAATATGATATTGAGACTTACTTGTTCGTAGTTTCTATAAGATCCTTGTGTACATTTTTGTGCAATGGTATAATTGCTAATTTTCAGTCTTTTATACTCCCTATCATATTAAATTGTTGAGTGCCAGTGGCTTTTGCATCAGGATATGGCTGCTTTCAGTTTCCCTTGTTTTGTTAAAGAAAACGGTGACACTTGCTGCATCCACAGTTTTGTTGCAGATGCCTTTATTAAGCCAATCTACACAGGGCACCAGGAGTAACTTGTACCAAATACAAAGAGAGAAGCATAGCAAAAAAAAAGAAAAATGTATAATAAAGGACACAGCAGGAAAATGGAGCAGCTAAAACTCCCCACAAAATAGAAATTTGTAGGCAACAGGTAAGACAATGGGAAACAACTTTGACAGTTTCTGTAACCCCAACCCGGTGTGTGAGACCATAAAAGTATTTGTAAGTTCTTTGGGACAGGAACCCTGGCTAGCCCCTTCCTCAGGGTGTGACTCCTTTTGGCTTGGGATGGGGGAAGGTGTCCTTTCAGAGCCTAGTGCAGGGCTGGCTAAGTTCCTCTTTGGTATTCCTGGGAGAGGCAAAATCTCTCTTCTTTGCAAGTACCTCATGCCCAAATAAAGACACTAGATGCCCTGGGTTAGTGATGCAGATTTCTTAGCCTGCTCCAATGCAGGTAAGAATGGGCAGCCAAACAATCTTCCTCCTGGATGTCTAACTCAATAGTCCTTTCCCTTAACCATAGATAACACTGGAGTTATCCCTTGCAGTGGGTCACCCACTGGGTGCCCCGAACACAGGGATCCTCGTTCCCTGAATCCAGAAAAGGCCCAGGTGTTCAGCAAGGCTCCTACCAAGAAAAAAAGTTAAAATCCCGAAAACACCCCAGAGGGATATCCAAACCAGCTAGGGAGTAGACTAGCAGGACCACCCTCACGACCCTAGAGAAGATTCCCTGGGTGGGTTAGCCTGTTCCCTCCAACTGGACCTGAAAAGTACCTCAAATACCTACCACCTCTCAACTCTCCAAAAATTATACAAATCTACCTCCAGACTCTCAGGACGGAGCTGTTATAAAGCTTCCTAGGGGGATGGCCATTCCCAGGTCCCTCAAAGGGAGGGACTGCATTTGAATGGGTCCTACCCCCATCTACTAATCTCTTCTATCTAGTGCTTCCCTGGGCATAATGGTAACCAAAGAATGGCTCTTGCAGCTACATTTCTTTATTTTGGCCTGGTAGTTCCTCCTTTTTCTTTTTTTCATTCAGCTCAATCAGAACCAGTGCTGGGATTCTGGCACCATGAGTCGTCATTCACAACCACCTGGAGATTTTCCCCCTGTTTTGATAGACTCACCCTCCTACAGTTCCTAGTCTGATCATCGTAGCAGTGGTCCTGAGGTCAGGAGCCATGCATCAGGGCTCCTTCAAGAACCCTGTACCGTAGGCTCTAAATCCGGCCACAGGTGTCACCCTTAATGATGACCATGACTGCACCACAGCATCTCCAACCCCAGACGATGTGGGCTGCAGCAATCATTGAACCAGGGATTTCCTGCATGGCTATGATATTAAGTCAGAGTATGTACAGAAAAGCAGTATTTTCTGTTTTTCTATGCAACCTCTTGGGCTGCTCAGAAATTAACGCCTGCTCTGGCCAGGCGTTAATTTCTGAGTGTAAAAATGTGCAGGTTCAGCGCACATTTTTTGTTTTGCATGTGGGGTGAATAACTTCATCAACATGCATTTGTGGCATGTTGGACGCGTGTTGTGGAGTTGCTGTGGAGGTGAGTCCACAAAGCGCTTCCAACCACGGGCTAAATAGTCCGCTCGGCTGAGCGCACTGTTTTGCATCGGCCCCAAAGTAAGTAAACATCCTAGAAGAGGACATCTTAAGATCCAGCACAGGGGCATTCTGAAACCCTATACAGATGTACAACAACGAGGAAGAATGCACACTTTAGTTCATGACAGCCCAGCGACCTTGAAGCTTGACATAGGGGCACAAGGTTAATGTATTATTTGAAGGGGGAGAAGATACTTCAATAGGACAATCAAACCAAAAGCATACAGTGGGGAAGCTATGGCCACAAAGGGCTATGTAAAACTTATCATAAAATTACAGGGGAAGCGCCTTGCTTGAAATTTTGGAATAGGTTCAGAAAAAAGAATGCATTTATTATAGAAATGAAAACTTGTCAAGCTCTAAAAATATCCAGCATGTTTTTAAAGACTGATCTCAGCTGCCTCCTCTTGAGTGTGGTGTCTTTCTTAAAAAAGACTGAGATTCCGTACACTGCCAGCAATTTTAAAATGTGTACAGATTGCTATGAAAGGTTCTATTTTCATCATTTTTCTCAAAAAAAAAAGCATAATGGGAAAATATATGACCAGCTGCACTTAACCAAAACCAGTAGTGTAGTTACTAGCTCTGGTTGTGCTATTTTATGCCTATCTCCCTGTGGTTTAAGAGAACATGATTTTATTACACTTTTTCAGTATAGATTTCCTAAGTGCTTGATACAGATGTGTATTGCAAAGATCAGCTTTTCTATTTGCTAACATGGGTTATGAATTCTTATTTTACTTGAGTGCATTATTTCTGTCACTCTGATGCCCTGGTTAGTACTACAAATGCATTAACACATATGGCATTACAGTGATACATGGATGCTGTATTAAGAGTTCTTCTTTCAGGTCTTTAAGGTTGACTATAGAAATGGACATGGTTCATAGTTATAATCCAGGCATCAACTGATGAAGGCAGCTTAAAATATATTATAAGCTTTCGAAGTTGTTAGACTCAAACAATTCAAAATAATTGATGAGGGTCTGATATTCTAAAAGGTTTTTCACATTTTGGGTCTATCAGAAAAGTGCTTGGTGCTTAGGACCCTCAAAAAAACAGAATATAGTTTAAATAATTTTAATCAACTAATGTGCATAAGTGCAGTAAAGTCAACTTTATGTAATACTCTGAAGGTAGAATAGCATGAAATCTGGACTACATAACTTGGAATTATTAGAGTTCTCTTTCTGAATAAAGCACTTTGAAAGAATTATTTTGGGAGGGTTGGTGATGCTTAAGATAACTTCTATTGAGCACAGTATGGGATGAATATTAGGGGTTTGCACTGAACATGTTTTGGTTTGTTTTTCATTCTCTTTATTTAAAATTCAATTAAAAAAAAAAAGAAGAAATGATAAAATGTTGGATTCAGGCCTTGCCGCCTCTTCCTGCTGCCAGGGTTTCCAAAAGAAGTCTCCCTGGGCTTGCTCACAGATTTTCCTCTAGTCTTCCTGGGTCCTCTTACCCTATCCATGCATGGAATGGGGATAAGAATAATCTCCAGTTGCTCCTGCCCGCTAGGGCTGTATTTCAAAATGATGCTGGCTAACCTGAGGTCAGCGCCATTTGAATATGGCCATGCTCCAAAGCAGTGTCTGCACAGGTCAGCTGCTTCCATTTTTGGCCAGGTGGTGGTGGTGGTGGTGGGGGGCAGAAGTGACTGGGGATCCCTCCTGCCCCCGTTTCACCCATGGATGGGGTAAGAAACGTTTGGGGAGGGTCTGAAGAGGCCTTGGGGGGAGTTGTTGGACACTCAGGATTATTCAGGAGGTGGACCTGGGCTGAGACTCGCTGGGATTGGCTGCTGCTACAATCTGAAAATGAAATTAAATGAAAATGAACAAAATGTCATTTACTTGTTTTGTTACATTTTCAAAACATGAACCGAAACAGGAAATTTTGTTGAGAAGCCAATAAGTAGCTAGATAGTCATTTATGGATAGGTGGCTAGATTATGGCTATGGGAGGCTAGGTTGAGGCTGAAAATTGGCCTAAATCTTGCCGGCTATAACAAAGTCAGTAAGATTTAACCCTGCTATTCCTGGGTTAAATTTTCAGAAGGGTCTAGCTGGCTAACTTCCAAAGTCATCTAGTTAAACCCAAGCTTTTAAAAAATGTTTCCTGCAGAGCACCTAAATACAGTTTCCTATGTTCAGGACATGACTATTTTTTGTTATTCAAAAAGGGGTAGATTTTTTTAAAAAGCGCGTTCGTGTACTTTTGTTTGCGCAGCAGTTGCAAACAAAAGTACGCTGGATTTTATAAGATACGCGCGTAGCCACGCGTATCTTCTAAAATCCTGGATCGGCGCGCGCAAGGCTGCCGATTTTGGGCAGCTGGCGCGCGCCGAGCTGCGCAGCCTGTCTCCGTTCCCTCCGAGGCCGCTCCAAAATTGGAGCGGCCTCGGAGGGAACTTTCTTTCACCCTCCCCTCACCTTCCCCTCCCTTCCCCTACCTAACCTACCGCCCAGGCCCTTTCTAAACCCCCCCTTACCTTTATCCACGAATTTACGCCTCCCGGAGGGAGATGTAAATCCACGCGCGCCAGCAAGCTGCTGGCGCGCCGAGACCCGACCCGGGGGCGGTTCCGGAGGGTGCGGCCACACCCCGGGCCGGCACCACGCCCCCAGCCCCGCCCCGAAACACCGCGCCCTGCCCCCGACACGCCCCCTTCCAAAAACCCCGGGACCTACGCGCGTCCCGGGGTTCTGCGCACGCCGGCGGCCTATGGAAAATAGGCGCGCCGGCGCGCAAGGCCCTGCTCGCGTAAATCCGGGCGGATTTACGTGAGCAGGGCTTTTAAAATCCGCCCGAAAGTGTATGCTTCCAGAGGCTATGGATTTGGGCAATGAAGTGACTAGAACACTAGGTGGCTACCCCAGTGTGCAGAATTAGCAGCCTTTAAACTTATCCAGCTAGATTGTGACTGAACCTTTTCCTAAAGATAGCAAGCTATAATACGAATACCTAGCCAACCATCTTAGCCAGCTATGAACCCTCCCTCCTGATCCTAATACAGCTCCAGGAATGCCTACATTTTGAGCAATTAAATGAGCAACCTAGTAAACATAGGAGTCTATAATTGGCCACTCTGCAGAGAAACGCTTAGAAACTTAGATCTAGTTGACTAACTGCTGAAGGTATCTAGTTAGAAGATTCTGAAAATCTACCTCTGTGTGCTGAATGGAAGGTGCCTGACTTAGCAATAAACACACCGAGGTAGCTATTTCTGCTTCCACGTTCTCCACACTTTCAAATTGCTTTGCAGTCAATTTCATAACATGCTCAATAAATAGCAAAGCAGGATGCAATTTTCTGTTTTAATGGACTTCAGGGGTTGACCACGAAAGATGAAATAATTCTATGATTCTTGAAAGCAATAGCAATGGTGGCCAGTGAGAGAGAGGAAAAAAATAACTTTTCTTTATGAACATGATAGAACACAGTAATTACGCCATCAAGATAACAGTACAACCTGTGCTGAGACCCTGGAACATGGTTACCAGAGAGAAGTAACTGCTATGAGCAGAATGTGCCCTTTTTGGGAACAGATGCATCTTATGAGTATTTTTTATACTATCAAAGATAAAAATACTTTTAGAAGTGTTAGTTCTACTCTACATAGAGATTTCTGAATAGCAAAATAAATGAACTATCGATTTGATCTGTGACTCTGCAGAAGATCATTTTAATTGCAAAAGGCTGTTGTTGGTATTGAAGGTAGAAGTCAGTGCTCTGAAGATATCAGGTATCAAATCCTGCAAATCTCCACGGACACGATGTTGAAAGCATGTTCAGCACTTGATAGCTGGCTTGAAAGTGGGTGGGCAGTGGGCGGATCTGGGCTACTTAGATGGATAAATTATCTGGCTAAGTAGCAATATTTAGCTTTAGCTGGATAAGTTATGCAGGTAATTTATACCTACCAACAAGCAGGTTTAGCCTAGAGGGATCTACCTGTCTAAGGAAAATGAAATTATCAGGTAAGTAATTTCTCCATTTCCTAGCATGTAGCCAGATGGACTCAGGGCCAATGGGATGTACAAAAGCTACTCCCCTACAGGGTGGGAGGCTGCCCATGGCCCACTTAGTACTGCCCTTGCGAAGGCTGTATCCTCCCTGGCCTGAACATCCAGGCGGTAGAACCTGGGGAAAGTGTTTTATTTATTTATTTGTTTATTTATTTATTTATTTATTTAAACTATTTTGTATACCGACGGTCGTTGGGAACATCACATCGGTTTACATATAACATAATGTAGCAACAGGCTTTACAATAAACACTGATCTGGGAAATTGAGACTAAGAGCTATCAAGGCAAAAGGGTAACCATGTATGGGGGTAGAAATTATTCAACCAAAAGGATAACCTGGACAATTATTTACAAACACAGTAAGTCATTATGGGGCGGATTTTAAAAGGCGCGCGAATAGCCTACTTTTGTTTGCGCTCCAGGCGCAAACAAAAGTACGCTGGATTTTAGTAGATACGCGCGGAGCCGCGCGTATCTGCTAAAATCCTGGATCGGCGCGCGCAAGGCTATGGATTTTGTATAGCCGGCGCGCGCCGAGCCGCGCAGCCTACCCCCGTTCCCTCCAAGGCCGCTCCGAAATCGGAGCGGCCTCGGAGGGAACTTTCCTTTGCCCTCCCCTCACCTTCCCCTCCCTTCCCCTACCTAACCCACCCGCCCGGCCCTGTCTAAACCCCCCCCTTACCTTTGTCGGGGGATTTACGCCTCCCGGAGGGAGGCGTAAATCCCCGCACGCCAGCGGGCCTCCTGCGCGCCGGGCCGTGACCTGGGGGCGGGTACGGAGGGCGCGGCCACGCCCCCGGACCGCCCCGGGCCATAGCCACGCCCCCGTACCCGCCCCCAAAACGCTGCCGACACGCCCCCGAAACGCCGCGACGACCGGGCCCGCCCCCAACACGCCCCCCTCGGAAAACCCCGGGACTTACGCGAGTCCCGGGGCTCTGCGCACGCCGGGAGGCCTATGTAAAATAGGCTTCCCGGCGCGCAGGGCCCTGCTCGCGTAAATCCGCCCGGTTTTGGGCGATTTACGCGAGCAGGGCTCTGAAAATCCGCCCCAATGAGCTGAGTGAATTAATTATTTTCGGAGTAATTCACTGGCCATATTGACAGAAAATTATATTCACGGCTGCTGCGAAGAAGTACGTACTTAAAGGTAAGAGCAAGGTATTCAGAGACTGTACACTATGGAGAGAACGTATTTCCTGTCCAGGAGGGGGAGGAAATATATCAATCAAAAGCATGACCTAGAACATTATTTACGTTTAAAGTGTTTCACTATGCTCTGAGGGAGTTAAGGATATTCAGTGTAAGTCATTGGTTGAGTTGGCAGAAATTTAAATCTTGTGTTTAAATCTGGAGGAGTTAAGGTGTGTAGGGAGGACCATGTCACTGCCCAACAGATCTCGGCTGGTGACAGCAGCTTGGTTTCAGCCCAGGAGTCTGCCTGGGCCCTTGTGGAACGAGCCTTGACCTGTAGAGGTAATGGCTTTCCTGCCTCTATGTAGGCAGCCTTGATTACTTCTTTGATACAGCGGGCTATGGTTGCCCACGATGCCGCTTCCCCTTGTTTCTTCCCGCTGTGAAGAACGAACAGGTGATCTGTTTTGCGTAAGGGTTCCGATCTTTTCAGGTATTGGACTAGGATTCTGCCGACATTCAGGTGGCGAAGGAGGTGTGAGTCTTCTGAGTCATTGTGCTCCTCTGGAGATGGTAAGGATATGGTTTGGTTCATGTGGAAATGGGAAACCACTTTTTGTAGGAAGGATGGTACAGTACGCAGCTGTATGCTGCCCAGGGTGAACCTGAGGAACTGTTCCCAACAGGATAGTGCTTGAAGTTCAGAGATGCGCTGAGCTCAGCATATTGCTACCAAAAAGGCTGTCTTTACGGTCAGGAGACGTAGGGACAGACCGCATGTTGGTCTGAAGGAGTCCCCTGCTAGGAAATCTAGTACTAGGTTGAGGTTCCATAGTGGCACTGCCCACTTTAGGGGTGGTCGGAGTTGCTTAACTCCTTTCAGGAAACGAGACACATAGGGATGAGTTGCTAGTCTGGGGCCATCCACTTTGGACATGAAGCAGGTCAGTGCTGCCACTTGGACCTTGAGGGAGTTGAGAGACAACTCCTTCTTCATGCCGTCCTGTAGGAATTCCAGGATCGTGGGAATTTTAGCTGTCCTCGGGAGGAAATAGAGGTCTTCCCACCAGGCTTCAAATACTCTCCAGATCTGTATGTAAGACAGAGACATGGAGAACTTGCGCGTCCGGAGCAGGGTGTCAATCACGGCTTTTGAGTAGCCGTGCTTCTTCAGGCTAGTCCTCTCAAGGGCCATACCATAAGAGAGAATCGAGCTGGGTCTTCATGGGAGATCGGTCCCTGCTGAAGAAGGTCCCTGTGTGGGGGTAGACGCAGAGGGTTCCCCGCAAGTAGTCTTTACATGTCCGAGTACCATGATCATTTTGGCCAGTCCGGGGCAACTAGTAGAACTAGTCCCCTGTGGTGCTCTATCTTCCCAGTAGTGGCCAGGGTGGGAAGGCGTACAGGAGGTCTTCCTCTGGCCAGTTCTGGACGAGAGCGTCGATTCCCTGAGATTGTGGTTCTCGTTTGCGGCTAAAGAACCTGGGGACATGGGCATTGAGATGAGTTGCCAGTAGGTCCATGACTGGGAGACCCCATCAATTTACTATCAGCTGGAAGGCCGTATCCGCCAGCGACCATTCCCATGGGTCTAGGCTCTCCCTGCTGAGGTAGTCTGCTGAGACATTGTCTTTTCCCACGATGTGAGAGGCCAAATTTATTTCCACCCACGCCATGAGGGGGTCTATCTCTAGAGACACCTGCTGGCTGTTGGTTCCTCCCTGGTGGTTGATGTAGGCAACGGTTGTCGCGTTGTCCGACATGACTCTGACTGATAGAGATGTGAATCGTGTCCTCGATCGTCTTAACGATCGACTTCGGCTGGGAAGGGGAGGGAATCGTATCGTCGCCGTTTGGGTGTTTAGAGTATCGTGAAAATCGTTAAAATCGTGAACCGGCACACTAAAACCCCCTAAAACCCACCCCCGACCCTTTAAATTAAATCCCCCACCCTCCCGAACCCCCCCCCCCCAAATGCCTTAAATTACCTGGGGGTCCAGCGGCGGTCCATAGCTAAATCGGGGGAAGGGGGAGGGCAGGAAAACCGGCACACTAAAACACCCTAAAACCCACCCCGACCCTTTAAATTAAATCCCCCACCCTCCTGAACCCCCCCCAAATGCCTTAAATTACCTGGGGGTCCAGCGGCGGTCCGTAGCTAAATCGGGGGAAGGGGGAGGGCAGGAAAACCGGCACACTAAAACACCCTAAAACCCACCCCCGACCCTTTAAATTAAATCCCCCAGCCTCCCGAACCCCCCCAAATGCCTTAAATTACCTGGGGGTCCAGCGGCGGTCCGGAACGGTCTCCTGCAATTGAATCGTGTTGTCTTCAGCCGGCGCCATTCTGCGCCGCCATTTTGCAAAATGGCGGCGCAAAATGGCGGTGGCCATAGACCAACACGATTCGACTGCAGGAGGTCTTTCCGGACCCCCGCTGGACTTTTGGCAAGTCTTGTGGGGGTCAGGAGGCCCCCCCAAGCTGGCCAAATGTCCCTGGGGGTCCAGCGGGGGTCCGGGAGCGATCTCCTGCCGCGAATCGTTTTCCGTACGGAAAATGGCGCTGGCCATACGCGTATGGCCGGCGCCATACGCGTATGCGCCGGCTGAAGACAACACGATTCAATTGCAGGAGGCCGTTCCGGACCGCCGCTGGACCCCCAGGTAATTTAAGGCATTTGGGGGGGGTTCGGGAGGGTGGGGGATTTAATTTAAAGCGTCGGGGGTGGGTTTTAGGGGGTTTTAGTGTGCCGGTTTTCCTGCCCTCCCCCTTCCCCCGATTTACGATTTTTTGACGATAAATCGGGGGAATTGGTATTGTATCGTGGCCCTAACGATTTTTGACGATTTAAAATATATCGGGCGATATTTTAAATCATCAAAAAACGATTCACATCCCTACTGACTGACTTGCCTCAGAGTCTGTGGCTGAATCGTAGGCAGGCTAGTCTGATCGCTCGAGTTTCCAGGCAGTTTTTGTTATATCCCGCCACTTCCTTGTTCCATTGTCCCTGGGCCTTCATTTCCTGACAGTAGGCTCCCCATCCTCACAGGCTCACATCCATGGTGAGTACGATCCAGTTTGGTGGGGATAGGTTTAATCCTCTGCTTAGGTGGTCTTCCTGTAGCCACCATTGGAGCTGGTCCCAAACCTCTGTCGGTAGCTGGAGGTAAATTGAGTAGTTCTGGGATGCTGGGTTCCATCTTGACAGTAGGGAATGTTATAGCGGTTGCATATGGGCCCTAGCCCATGGAACGACTTCCAGAGTTGACGTCATGAGGCCGAGGACTTGGAGGTAGTCCCATACCTTGGGGCAAACCGAGGTCAACAGTTTTCACAATTGGCCCATGAGTTTCCTTCTCCTTGGAGAGGGGGAGGAAGACCTTGTTCTGTTTAGTATTGAACTGGACTCCCAGGTACTCCAATGACTGGGAGGGCTGTAGGCAGCTCTTGGCTGTGTTCACGACCCACCGAGTTCCTGTAGTAGATTCTTGACTCTGATGGTGGCATGGTGACTCTCCTCCGTAGACTTTGCCCTGATCAGCCAATTGTCCAAGTAAGGATGTACCAGCACTCCTTCTTTCCTCAGTATTGCTGCCACAACCACCATAATTTTGGTGAAGGTTCTGGGAGCAATAGCTAGGCTAAAGGGTAGCACCTGGAACTGGTAATGATGACCCAGTATCGCAAAGCGCAGGAATTGCTGGTGATCCTGATGGACCGGGATGTGAAGGTAGGCTTCAGATAGGTCCAGGGAGGTTAAGAATTCTCCCAGTTGTATTGCCATTATAACGGAGCGTAGAGTTTCTATGTGGAAGTGTGGTACCCTCAAGTAACGGTTGACGGCTTTGAGGTCCAGGATGGTCCGGAATGCTCTTTCTTTCTTGGAGACGATAAAATAAATGGAATAGTGGCCAATATTTTGTTGGAGCGTGGGCACCGGGGCTATTGCCTTCAGGCTTAATAGTCCTGCTAGTGTGGTTTCCATTGCCAGCCTCTTGGAGTGGGAGTGGCAGAGTGATCTCATAAAATTGTCTGGAGGGGTGCTTTGGAATTCCAGAGAGTACCCTTCTCGAATGATAGTTAGGACCTACTTGTCCGATGTTATCTCGACCCATCTTTGGTAGAAGAGGGTAAGTCTGCCCCCTATGTCTTCTTCCTGCGGATGGGTCTGCATCTTCTCATTGTTGGGTACGGCTGGAGCCTGCCCCTGAGCCTGCTCCCCTCTTAATGTGTCTGTTCCGAAAGGAATGAGGCCTTCCTGAGGGGCAAGGTGCTTGTGACTGTGTGTTCTTGTAAGGTCAAAAGCGCTGAAATCCTCTGCCCTTAGTTCTTCTGGGGGAGGAACGCTGAAATGTTCTTTTGTTCCTGTCTTCCGGTAGCTGGGGTACTGGAGATTCACCCCATTTATTGGCTATCTTCTCCAATTCGCTTCCGAATAAGAGAGATCCTTTAAAAGGCATTCTCATGAGGTTCACTTTGGATGTTGAGTCAGCTGACCAATTCCGGAGCCATAGTTGTCTTCTGGCTGCCACTGATGCGGCAACACCCCTGGCTCAGGTATGCATGAGATCTGATGTGGCATCGGTGAGGAAGGAGACCGCAGGCTCCATCGTTTCTCCGGACGTAGTTGCGTCTCTGGAGAGGAGCAAACAGAAGCGTGCCACCAATGCGCAGCAGGAAGCAATTTGTAGCGTCATTGCTGATACGTTAAAGGACTGCTTAAGGATGGATTCCAGCCATCTGTCCTGGGTGTCCTTCAGTGCCGCTCCTCCCTCCACAGGAATCGTAGTGCGCTTTGAGACTGCACAGATCATAGCATCCACTTTAGGGAAGCATAGGAGTTCCTTGGCAGTGGGTTCCAGCAGATATAGGAATTCTAGGGCCCGCCCCCTTTGAAGCTGGCCTCTGGAGTATTCCATTCCAGGTCAATCAATTCCTTGATGGGCTCCAACATAGGAAAGTAGCATGAGGCCTTACAGAGATACACCAAATGGGGTTCTTCTTTGGTTCCGTTATAGAGTCCGTGCCTGGAAGGCCCAGCATCTTTAGAGTCTGGGACACAAGGGCTGGTAACTCGTCCTTGTGGAAGAATCGGAGCATGGTTCGGTATGATTCCATCCCTGGGGGCATTTCTCCTTTTTCCAGGGAGTCAGTTTCATCCTCTGAGGTGTCTGGATCCCCATCAGGGAGGCTCTTGGTTAGGAGAGGCATGTCTCAAGGAACCCGGGAGGTGCTGGGAATGGCTTGTGCTTTCGGCAGGGGTTGAGTCAGGTGTGCTGCAGGGGCTGGTTGTACCTGGACAAAGGTTTCCAGCCCCTTAAAAAATTCCACCCAGGAGAAGGTTCCTGGGTCCATGTTGATTCCAGGAGGGATTGTAGTGTAAGCCCCAGAGGTGCCTTCCTGTGGGGGTGCAGAGTTGGAAATACATAGGTCCAGAGTACCATCATCAGTGGTTCCAGATCCCTCTCCTGGCTGTAGGGGGTCTTGCCTTGGTTCCCCCTGAGACTGCTCGCACTGCTGGCATAGGAGGGATTCCAATTCAGGTTGCGCGACTCTTAAGTGGCAGGCTGGGCAAAGGGGGTATCCCTTGGCCTTTTGGATGGCGATGCCATTGTTTGTGCACATGTAGAGCTTCAATCTCATCTGTGCGTGGAGGTATGTGCGCGGGTGTGCTTAGTTGTGCGCGCCAGATGTGCAGAAGTTATGCGCATGGGCTACAGAGTTTGTGCGTCCGACTTCGAAGTGCGTGCCTTTGTGTGCGCAGATGTGTGTGCGGCACAGTTGTGCGCGCTGCTGCACGCATGGTTCAGTTGTGTGCGCAGCTCATCGTGTGCCTTTACGGGTGCGCTCAAGTTAGGCGCCTCGGCCCTCCAGGCTGCCCCGTACGTACTGCTGATCGAGGGGGGAAAATGGAACTGATGACCCTGCTGGCTAGATGGCGCCCCCCCGGGAGAGTCTCCGCATGTGTGGACCCTCGCACCGAATCGGGGCCTAGCCAAATGAGGGCTGCTCAACCTGATTTTACATCTCGTCGGGAGGAAGATTGATACGGCTATTCGAACCTTGGAGACCGGAGACTTAAAAGTAAAGGTTTCTACCTTACATGGTTTTGGTGTTTACTGGTCGCATGCCGGGTGGTCTCCAGCTGAGGGGGGAGAGGGGAATACCTTCACCGCCACATTCGAATCTGCACCCACTGCCATTCAGCCACGGCTCAGTCCACGCCGGGAGCCAGTTGCAGGACCAAGGTTCACCTCTGAGCAATTTCGAGAATCACCTCAGGAAAGTCTCGACTATGGGAGGGACCCTTAGGTTTCACCGCAGGAGAAGCAGGGCTCTCTTCTTACAGGTAATTTTCCTTCGTCTTTCTTGTTGTAAATGTTACACTATTCTCTTTTGGATAGTGTCCACATCTGCTATGGAGATGGAGAAATACTGAAGAGCTAAGCTTGCTGCATGGGTATATGTAGGATGACGTCAGCTTTGAAATCTGACTCCGTCTCCCATCTGCTATCTGGAGAGTACAATATCCAGTGGTCCTGAGTCCATCTGGCTACATGCTAGGAAAGTATCACAGCATAAGTCATTTTATGCATTGGATGGAGGGAGAGAGATAGAGAACACTAATAGAGAGAACAGGACTGTCTATACATATATCTAGCACTGTAGATGGGCACATTCAACTCAGGGTGGGTTTGGGGGGTAGTGATACATGCCCAGTCAGAGGAATGAACTGCAAATTTGCAATCACTAAATTTCTATCATTTGAATTGAGGAGTTGATCTGTACAATTCAAATTTGCAGTTCATTCCTCTGACTATGTATGTAACCCCACCCCCTAGACCCACCCTGAGGTGAAGGTACCTATCTACAGTGCTAATCTCTGTCTTTCTCTCTCTCTCCCCTTATATTAAATCCTGAGTTACTGTGCATTAATCTACCGCATTCTGTGGTAGAAGACCACAATTTTCATTAACTCCTCCCATTTGTATAACAAATTTAAAATGTGCATGCTAACGTGTTGCAATAAATTTTGATGAATAACCCTGTATGTTACTTCCATGGCCATCTTTCAGTTTTGGGTCCCACATATTTTGGTGTGCTGCGTTATAACTTGAGTCATATCTGTTCCGTTCATTAGCTAAAAATTACCCTTTTGCCTTTCACTTACTGCAAAGTAGACATACATTGGATGAATTTGTGGGAAAATGACATCACTTTGGCAGTTCCTTCCTAATGTCCATTGATGCCGGCTCTAGAAAAAAATCCTGAACTTTGTATTCTGATAGCGTACTTCGGTTCCAAAATTTATACTGAAATACATTAATCAGCTGAATCCAACAGAATACCAAAGTATGAGTACTAAATAATAATATACTGTAGAAATATCTGCCTATTTTATCCAACTGTGTGGAAAATTATGATCCCATTATGGTCCACTGACGGTAAAAACAAAAGAAAACAATGAAACCATTGTGCGCACACACGCACCCACACTCACATACACACGGATTGTATATTTACTGTACTACATAATTACATAAAAATGAATTACAGTTCTCTATCTCTATCCTTATTATTTAACAAGTAGTTCTGATGATATTGAGCTCTGTTCCTCCTAGATAATCACCCACAACCTTATATGTCTGACTACTAACCTGCGATAATGCATTCATGTGAGTTAAGAACTGAAATTGGCACTCTACACATTAAAAACATGCTATTGCACACTATCAGCAGTGAGAACTTCTGCATTACAGAAGAAGTGGCAAAAAAAAGTCAGGGGCAATGTGTGCTAAAAATGAGTGAACTCTGTTATTTGCAAATGCATGGAAAGCTGCTAATTAATATTCAAATGACAACACAAATGGCAACAAACGTGATCCACTTTAAGCCCTGGAAGTCAACTACACCGCAAGAGGTGTAGTGTTAATATGTGCTGAGTTGCAGGCTAACATGTTTGCTGATTCTCTTGTGATGCTTAAAGGGGCATAAAGCCCCAAATTACAAAGCCCCCTGCACTGAAAGAACCCCCTCACTCCATACCAAATCCTCCCTTTGGGCCCACTCCTCTCCATTTCCCCAACATGCCCCCACCCAAAATGACAAGCTCCCCCATGCTGCCATCCTAAGGTTCCCTCCCCCTCCCAAATCCCCCTACGAGCAGGAGCCCAGCCATTCATAATGGTGCAGAAATGACCCCCCCCCCCCTAGTTGCTCCTGCCCCTACCAGTGCCTCATCCAAATTGGTGCCAGCTGACCCAAGGTCCCTCTTCTGCGCCTCATGTGTGGAGCAAGTGGGAGCCTATGGCCAGCCATCCCCATTTTGGATGACAGTGCCAGAAGGGTGTGAGCAATCAGTTGAGTTCTATTAGGGACCAGTGGGTTTCTGCTGATAAAGGAGGGGGGGGAGGGGTCAGGGAAAGGCGAGGAGGCTGGGGGCACCAGCATGGGGGAGGCATTGCCATTTACAAGAAAAAACGCAGGCTTGATAAATAACCAGTGATATGTATTCATTTGCTACTCTATGTACAAACATTTTTAGGGACATCAAATCTTATTTACTCACATAAAATCAATTTTTATGTACATAGGTAATCGTACGCGTGAAAAATGCATTTTATCTGCGTAATGAATCAAAACAGAATTTAAAAACATAACAAAAAAAACCAAACCTAAAACAAATATTTTCTTGTACACAATCCTATAAACTCTCCATAAATTCTTCCATACACATCTAAGAGTTTTATTTTTTCCAGTTGATCCATTTAGCAGTGTTTTGGCTTTCTAGACTCATTCCACAATATCTCTTTGAAGCGGCAGGTAGCTGATCATAGCGGACAATACCTCCTTTTCATCTGTATTTCACTTTAGCACGACAGTGAAATGCTAAGTCTTTCATCCTCTCCCTAGAATGCGTGCCCCATGGATGCAAAAATAAGAGGCTCATCCCTTTAAAAGGTGTGTTATGTCAACAGAACTATTATCAAATACACTGAGAAGAGAAGTTCCAGTGAGAATGAGTGGAAAGAACATGATTTCAAAGAGGAGGACAAGTCATGCAATTCAGGATTGTAGTTGGTTGTTACTCATATCAAAAGCAATGATAACGGGGAGTTTCAAATGTAAGCTCCTCTTTAAAAAAAAACCAAAAAAACAACCATAATTAAAATGCATGATTTGTGCATATTGGGCCTTTCTTTTGATAAGGATGGGCCATTTTGTTTAACTGATGTGCATACAGGGAGGGAGGGGGAGAGAGAGAGAGACTTTGGAGACTGGAGACATATTTAAAGCTCCATACAGTTAGTCCAGCTTAAGATGAGGGATACTTACATGCAATGCGAACATAGGCTTTTCGGCTCTTTGTGGTGCCTGCAGAGCTCCAGGCAACACACTGGCACCAGTAATCCTCAGGTCCAAAGAGTTCCTCCACCTGCTGGCGAGAAATTTCAATGCTCACCTCACGGACGATGAGACCTGGCAAAATAAAATCACCATCCTTATGTGTGTGTGATCTTGAAAAGTTTATATTCAAAATACTATTGCTGCATCTATTTACTTTATAGTACTAAGAAATGCTTTTTTTTTAGTTTACATTTCCTTCCTTTCTTTTCCACATCGTGCTATTTGATAACTATAAATATTTTAGGTCTCTTGCATGTTTATTGCATTTTACAAGTACTTTGCAAGACTGCTCTCTCTCATAAGACCCATGACATTCTGATGCTCTGGTGCAAATACCTTCCAAAACCCACTCATTTCCTTAATCATTGCCTTACTCTGGTAAGGGATACTGTATAATATGGTGTTCATGTAATCTTCATAACATACAGGGTCACCAGGAAATCATTTAAACACCCAGAAAACAAGGAAGGGAAGACCTTCACCACGATGAACAGAAAACTCTGATGCGGGAGTATAAAGATTGAGAACGGACCTTGGAACCTTATAACAAGATACAGTATAGGTGAGTAGCTACCCTTCCTTGTCCCTTTATGAATCCAGTAACTTCTGAATTCTATACTTCCTTCTAACTTGAGCATCATCTTTCCTTCAGTATACAAATATTAGGTTTACTGATGACCCATTATTATTGTAAAATTATATTTTAATTTTTAAAATAAAGATAAACTCTCATCAAACCCCCAAGGCCAAAGAATAGAAAACACTGCTTATAATGAATGATATCCCTATACTGGTTTGGTTTTCATAGTGTCAATAAAACTGTGATATCAGCTAAATAATTACCTTATAACTTCTCCAGTTTATGCCTTACTTTTAAGTCTTATGCCCAACAGGAATAGGTCGATAATAGCAACAAAAACAACAACAAAACCAGCTAAGGACAGTCTTCCATGATTCTTCAGATCTCGATTGGATGAATTATTATGGTTGCCATGTCAGTCTACTGGGTTACATAAAAATACAGGTCACCAAATAGATTGCAGATACCGGTAATACCTTTCTATTTGTCTGAAGGCTGTAACCATTTATGAGAATCCCAAACAGCATTAATACAGCATGGACATGTGAAGATTCTGCATTGACCTAATAAAGACAGCAATAACCCTTGAAAGCTAATCACAAATATATTGCTAGTCTAGTAAAAACATCACCTACAGCCTATTTGCTGACCTTTATCCAAATTCAACTGCTGATTCCTTTGTGCCTTTCAAAGCCTTAATTTGGAGAACACAGCCTTTAGCAAAAGGTGTGATAAATCAGAGTGGGCCAGTCACCAAGAGAGAAAAAAACAGACAGACCCTCACCAAATACAGAGTAACTGATCACAGACTAGAAACAGAAAGATGTAGACAAAATCTGAACTGGAACCTCCATGAAGCCAGACTCTGTGTGCAGTGCAATGCCAGAGAAATTGAAATTGAAATGCATCGCCTCTGGTGCTGTGCAAAATACAAAGATATCAGAGGTGCGCATTTCCCAAAGCTGACAAAGAAAATCCAAGACTTCCCACAAAAGAATAAGCAGGAAAAACTCTGGGAGAAACATGAGAAGGAGAAGACGTGCTATCTTTTCATCAGACCAGAAATTAAATCTAACCAAGGACACCAAAACCTGAGACCAGCCCCTGCTAGTGCACCGTACCTAACATGTAACCTTCTTTTCTTCCCCTTTTCATTATAATCATTCCATACATTACTTTTTTAACAGATGTGAAATTATCATGCCATTAAAGTTAAAACTCAGCAAATAAATAAATAAATAAATAAATAAATAAATCTTAATCTGAACCTTGCAAGAACGACTCCACTACTGGAAATCCCACTGTTGGGAAGAAGTAAAATTCTGCTAACCTTTATAAATAAAATTATCACTGCTTGCTAGGAAAAATTTTTTCAAATTTGAACAACACAGCTAAATGAAAGGATATTTATGTATCATGGAGTGTGCCTACAGTAAAAGGCAGCCTTTGATTTTGTTGAGTTTCTTTTACTCATGCTGGGAAATTTAATTAAAAGATGACAGGGTCTCAGTGTTCACCGTTTAACCACCTGTCAAGTGCCGACAGAGGATCATGAGGTTTTCAACAAACACAGGCTTGAATTATTTTGGAAAACCCAACCCTCCCGCAACATGGACTAAAAGGTAATATTCATTCACACTGTGAATGTTCTTGATTGTGCAGCTCAGAGGGCCCAAGAGCTTTGAAGAACCAAATAGGTTCTTTGATTTTGCCTTCTGCTTCACAGAGGCTCCATTTAAAAAAAAAAAAAAAAAGCTGGATTAATTATGGATTGTGAACAGTTGTGTACTGTCATTTATACTGCACGGTGTTTAAATCAGAAACTTGGTTAACAACACAAGGAGAGGAAAGACGTGGAGCATGAAGCATCTTAAAGATTTCTGGTGGGAACATGTTTTAATAAGATGTACTATGCCTGGTAGGGACTGCGCTACCTTGCACTTTAATTATCCTTGACATTTTGCCCAAATTATAAGCCTCATCTAGGTAAACACAAAATAGCCATTTCCCCCCCCCCCCCCTTGAAATGTAAGTGCAGCAGGTTCTCTGTTGAAAAAAATACAGCACACAAGGGTTGAGACATCTATGTTGCAGCTAGAAAAGCTTTTTGAGCAGGCAGGCAGGCAAATAAAAGTAACTGCTACTCAAAGCTGGAGCAAAAGCTGCACAGGAGGCTGGAGAGTGTGAAAATGGGCATTTAATGAGGCATTTCGGGTCTACCCAACTCCGACATATGGAATGCATTAGCAGTCTCATTTCCCTATGCCTGAGCCTCATTATCCCTCATCAGACATGCAAAGTCACTCTACTGACATTAGTCTTCTATAGAAAAAGACGGGGAAAAAACATTGAACACGTTTGGGTCATGCTGCCAGCACAATCTAAAGATACTTCTGTCTCTGCACTGCTTCAGCTATGCCTAATCAGCACAAACAGATCTGAGCCCTTTAAATGTCAATAATGTGGTGCCCTAGTAGTGGCACAGGATAAATCTGCAGGCATCACATGGTCATAGTGCCTGTCTGAAAGAAAGGATGGCAGCCACTTTCTGCAACAATTCCCATTTATCATCCACATCCCGGCATTTGTATATCAATACTGGGATGTAGGATGACTACACCTGGTGGCTTCTTCACCCAACTCCAGGATGAATGATATGTCACGAGTCCTCTCTCTGTGTGAGATGGCTAAGTTCTACACACATTGAGGTCAGTTTTCAAAGGCTTTATCCTGACAAAACCCAAGTTTTAAATATTCCCCCATCCCCACTCCTCCAGCTACATTTTAGCTGCCTGACTCATTACCGATAGAAAATGACTCTCTACCTGGGTAATATCAAGCTAGGTTGAGAGAACATTGTACAAATCTCATCGTCACTCCGAAGGACATCAAATCGTCACAAGAGTATACTGTTCTGTTCTTATGTCTCACTCTGAATGTCAAAGTGGCCCCTAACCCCTACACTCCTACCTAAACCTCACCTCGAGTAACTAGGTGGGCCTCATATAGAGGTATAAATACATAAATATCTACCTAGTATGAGGGCCTTATAGCTAGTCTCTCTCTCTCTCTCTCCAGCTTAAAATAGTGAAAATGCTATCTGCAAAAACATCACAAAGTGCAATAAAGCCATATTGCACAGCTTAATGCAAATTAAAAAGGTGTAGTTAATTTCCAAATTAAAACTGTGTGATATGGCTTTTGCAAAGCCAGCCCACTTGGACAGAAATCCTGCCCCAAACTCCTCCCCTTTTCCTAATTTGCATCGCACCATGCATTATGGCATTTTCACAAGCATTAAAGGTGTTTTTCGCATGCAAAAGCACCTTAACGCATGCAAAAACACCATATAGCACTTTGATAAATGACCCCCTTAGTTGGCTAAAAAAAAGGCGGCACTAGGGGCCTTGCATGAGCAGGGCTAAACTGTAGCTGGTGAGCACTGATATTCAACAGTATCCAGTTGACGTTAGCTGGGTATCTCTGGCTGGAAAAATAGTTGCCCTAAAGTTGCCTTGTAATTCTACCCAGGTATATTCAGTGAAATACTTACCTGGGTATGTTTTGTTGAATATCTGGATAAAGTTACCCAAGTAACGTTCCCACTCATCAGCCCCTGAATATAGGTCTGATTCATGTTAGGTCTAACGAGTGCTAGCAGAGTGAGTTTAATTCTTTTCTCTAGACACGCTTTCCTTTGCACTTGTCAAACTCAGTACACTAATGAGTGCTTTATTTTTTTTTTTTAGCAAGTTTATGAGACCAGTTTGAATCCTGAAAGGTACCTGCTCCTATAAAGTGGGCCAAAACCAGAAGGCGGCAGAAGCAGAGGATATTAAGGTGCCCTACCTCTTGGTTGAAGAGTCATGGGTATGAGGACCCAGAGGACTAGCTGTGGCCAGTGGAGGTGATATTTAGAGAGACGCATTCTGAAGAAATGAAATATAAAATAAGTACATTTCCTATTTTGTTTCATTTCATTCTCAAAATGAAACGATTGAAAATCTGATGAAAATGTGTTGGTTTTCAAGTTTTGTTTTGAATCTCCCCCCAAAAAAAGTCATTTCAGGGTAAAGGCCAGGCATGAGGCCACGGCCTCAATTAGGGAATAAGCCAAGGCCCAAAACAAGTGCCTCAGTCTAAGCCTGAGTATGACACCATGGTACCGGGGCCCAGGCCTCAAGTCAGAACAAGGCCCAATGCAGGGGCCCAGCCCAGAGGCCAGGTCCTGATGCCATTGCCTTGGCCTGAGACCAAGTTTGACAGCGAGGCCTTGACCTGGGCCCAGGCCCAGAGACAAAAGCTCAGGCCTCCGACACATCATCCTCTTCTTTTTCCTTTATAATGACGATATCTGCTGGAGAAGTGCCTGAGTTAATTAACTCCAGTGTCTCTCTCCTCAGCTGAGGCTTCCATTTTGTTGTTTGGCAGTTATTTAAAACTGCTGTACATCAAAATGCCAACCTTCACTGAGGAGGGAGGCGTAGAGTTAATTAACTCCAGTGCATCCCCAATGGACACTGTCCTTGTAATGAAGGAAGAAGAGGAAGATGTGTTGGAGGCCTGGGTCTGGGTTTAGGCTGAGGCCCCGGCATCGGCCCATGCATCAAACTCCAGATTCTGGTCCAGGCTCCGGCACTGGGCCTCAGCCAGAGCCCAGGCCTTCAACGCACCATCCTCATCCTGACTATTTCCCTGTACATATCTATTGCTGTCCATCATGAAGTTAGGTGCATGAGTCTTTTCACTTTGTGTCTTTCTATCTGGCATATGGTGAGGCACCTGCTGTGTTCCTCTGTCCAGTTTGTATGTGTCATTTTGTTAAACATTTCCATAGTGCATGCACCATCTTTCTGTCCCTCTCCTTTTTGTCTGTGTGACCTTGAGACTCTTCCTCAAAACTATTATCAAAAACAAAGCTGGTCACAGTGTCAGTGCATGTGACAACTTCATGAATAAAAGCATGTACATAAACTGTAAACCTATATGGCATGGCAAAGTCAGACTCTGATAAAGCAGCCTGATCTTCGATGGACACCTGGCAATTCAAAATAAAGGACAAAGGATAAGCAAAAAACAAATCCATAAGAATTTCCAGTTACCGCAATTCCATTTGAGTGATAATCCAAAAATCTCATGAATATGGGGTCTATGCAATAAACGTAAGAATGCACATTAAGACCCTCTTTTGTGTGCTAAAAATAGTGAGCTAAAGAGGAAGGCCCAAGGGTCCCAGAAGTCAGTCATTAGCATGAATAAGCAAAAATTTGTGCATCAGCACATGCAAATGAAGGAAAGTCATATGGAAATGGCGGAGATACTGAGTGGTATGCTCACTCTTCACGCTATGCTCACTCTTCATGCTATTTAGCAAGTGGCCATTAACTGATGGCATGTTCTTTTTTTCTGTAGCACCTGCCCGGAAGCGGAAGTGGTGTGCCATGGCCCGTGCAGGTGGGAAGAAAGGCATGCCATCACTGCCGCTGAAGCTAACATCGTCAGGAGGATTAGCAGCACCAGTGAGGTGGTCCAGGGCAGGGGTGCTCAAACCGGTCCTGCGGGTCCCTCTAGCCAGTTGGGTTTTCAAGATATCCCTGATGAATATGCATGAGATTTATTTGCATGCACTACCTCCTGTGTATGCAAATTATTTCTCATATCCTGAAAATCCGACTGGCTGGGGGGCCCGTAGGACCAGTCTGAGCGCCCCTGGTCTAGAGGAGAAGCAGGCTGTCGCATCAGCCCCAAGAACAGTGTTGGCTTAGGCTGCAGGAAAAAGCTGGGCATTAGAATCGGGCCAGTCCCTGCTACCATGGCTTAAAGGTGCAGTGCGGTGGGAAGGAGCAAAGTAGGGTTGCCCCAGCCTAGCTCAAAAAAAGAAGCTGTCCTGTAGGTATGCTGGCTGATGGAGGAAGCTGCTACTACTACTGCCCTGGCTTGTGCTTCCAAGTTCCAAAGGGGAGAAAAAGTGAATTAGTGGAAGGGTGTATGTGACTGAAATGAAATAGATTGCAAATCTGTATGTGCATGAGCATGTGTTAGAGTGAGAAAGTAAGAATGAGTATGTGTGTGTGTGAGTGTGTGCATATTTATATTAATAAGAGAGTATGTTAATAATAATAATAAGTCTATCCCTCCTCCCCATTCATTTTTTCCTACCTTTTCCCTTCCATAAAACATCTTTTACGGCCCAGCTCCACTTTTACTTTTATTTAATTAGATTTTTTGTTACCATGAGGTATATACCAGTTATTGTATTTTAATTTTATTTTATTTTCATCTTTAATTTTTAACTCTATTTATTTTATTTTCATTTTACAATGTAAACCGTTTTGACAAAAAAACCTTGTTTTGAAAAACGGTATATAAATACTTTTAAATAAATAAATAAATAAATGTGTGAGCAAGAAAGAAGTGATGTGATTCTGAGCATGTGTGTGTGTGAGCACGTGTCTGTGAGTGAGAGAGCAGGTGTATGTATGTGAGCATGTAAGCATGCGTATGAGTGAAAGTACAGATATATATATATGAGAGAAAGAAGAGAAAGTTCCATGCAACAACCCTCCTCCTCCTCCTGCTAATCTACAACAATCTCAGGGCATTTGGAAATCTAAAGTTCCTATGTTTGGAGGACAGGGATTTTAAAAATCTTTGTTGTATCCGTTGTTTTGTAATATCTTATTAGTGTTTGGAAAATTTTGATGTGAGTTTTTAATTATAGGACTTTACTTGACAGTTGTTTTGCAATATTCTTTTCATTAGATTTAGCTACTATTTGTGTATTCTTTTCATGCTTTTATTGCTTGATGTTTTTATGAGGAATGGTAATGTTTCTGTTTTTCTGTTGTTGCACTGCATACAGAGTCTAGCTTGTTGGGGGTCTACGGTTTGTATTTGGTGAAGATCTGTCTGTGGTTTCTATGTATTACCGAGGTGAGGTACTCTTCTAGTGTATAGTTTCTGTGTATGGATCTTTAGCCACTTGACTTCTTCTGTTTTCCTAATAGATGTAATGATGTTTTAGGGCCTGGAGTTATATTTGCAGTGTTGTCTTTTCATAGATAGGGTTATTACTGTTTGAGTGCTAGCAGTTTGTGCTGTTTTAGTATGGGAGATTTATTATATTGTAATTTGTAATTTTGATTACTCATAGATTTCTGAGGGCCTATTGCCATATCGGTTCCAAGTGTCTGTTTTGCATGGGTTTTTTTGGTTGGCATCACATCAGTGAATGTAAATATAATAAATGTTATGATATTTTTACCTCAGAAGATTGTACCTTGAATATAAATGCATAATTTTTAATTGTATGTTGGGAGGGCATGACCTGTGTGGAAGGGGTAGGGGCTGCAAGGCTATAAGGTTTGACTAGGGTGCCAAATGTCCTTACACCAGCCCTTGATATAAAACATAGGGGGAAAAAATTCCCAGATAGGTGCAAATAAAGGCCGATGGCACCAGCATCTCTGCCCTGATTCCAACGGTGTCAAAGTCCAAAAGCAGCAGGAGGAAACTGCCATGTAAAAAAATAAAATAAAATAAATACATTTTTGGCTTTTTTTTAAGGACAGGCTGGGGAGGAGATCTTAATTTAATTTTTTTTCCAGGACAAATCCATTGTATCACGTCAAAAATGTTGATTTAATTATCTTTGAGGAACTACCTCCTAACTCTGGCAAAAATATTATAATTGAAAATTTCATAAGATGTCCAAAACAAACCGAGGACCACAAATCTTGGCTCAGCCCATTGCTGTTATATTCTAAGAAGATGAGTAATGTGATTAAAAGATATCTGACATTCTGCTTCCCATCGGAGTGGAAGGAGGTGAATGCCGATAAGATGTCACCCCTGCAATGAGGGTTACTTGGATGGTATGTGCCTAACCTACAGCGGGAAACGTGCATCAAGTCCAGAGGACAATAATTCGAAGGCCACTGCTCAGTTTCACAGACACTATCGGAGGGGACTTCAGCACTATCTATGTGCAGCCAGGCTGACTGATAATATATGGATGAGAACAGATAATGTAACTTTAGTCTGTCCGTGAGCTAATCCAATTTGTTTATGCAGTGCTATCTGTTTATTGGCATTCCTTCCACTTTCTTGTCTTTATGATTACTGCCAAAGTGTACAATTTCCAGTCTAGTACTGACTGTACAGAATGAGTAAGGTTAATTACATAGAATGATAGGAGAGTGTGTGTTCGGATGAGAAAGCATCTGTGCAGATGCTATTTATACAAACCCATCATGTGTAGTGTAGCTTTTGAAAGCAAAGAACTTGCCTGGGGATCTGCAACCAGTGATATCGTTCCCCATGGCTGTACTTGTTGTGCCTGATAGCTATAGTCATAATATGCAAAATATCGTAGAGTCTGAGTCCTTGCAAACATCTGCATTTGCTTTAAAGCCATCCACAGCCCAGGCTGCTTGCGAGCAGTTGTCTTCCCCATCACGTTCTGGCGGTCCCTTAGCAATACTTAGAAGCACTTGTACCATTAAGAGGCAATCAAGATGAAGGAGTGTAAGAAAGGGTGGCGGTGTTAGGTTCGCTCACTCTTGACAGAAAGCCCAGTCCTTTGTATTTTCTCTTTCTTGTACAAACAGGGCACACGCGTGCAAGTAAAGAAGAAAAACAGTAAAATACAAGAGTAGGAAAGCTGCTGCACATCAGATGGTGTACAGAGACCACGGAAAGGAAAATCATGCACTTTTGTTTAGGTCACAGGATTTGCAATGCTCTTTCCAATGATCTGGGCCTTCGGCACTGGCTAATGCTTTCCAATCTCCAGTTTAGTGCTGATACAAAACTGAAGTAACTTCTCAGGCAGTTTAGAAGCTGCATGGGAATCTCAATGTGCAGGCGAAAAGCATAACAGCAGTTTACCACTTTGTTAGAAGAAGCTAAAGAAATCCTGACTTTCCTTTTCTAGAAAACCCTGCTGAACACAGTCATCTGTGATGGGGCTGAGAGAGAGAGAGGTGTTGATTTCTGAATCACATGTTAAGAACATAAGAACATGCCATACTGGATCAGACCAAGGGCCCATCAAGCCCAGCTTCCTGTCTCCAACAGTGGCCAATCCAGGCCATAAGAACCTGGCAAGTTCCCAAAAACTAAGTCTATCCCATGTTACTGTTGCTAGTAATAGCAGTGGCTATTTTCTAAGTCAGCTTAATTAATAGCGGGTAATGGACTTCTCCTCTAAGAACTTATCCAATCCTTTTTTAAACTCAGCTACACTAACTGCACTAACCACATCCCCTGGCAACAAATTCCAGAGTTTAATTGTGCGTTGAGTAAAAAAAGAACTTTCTCAGATTAGTTTTAAATGTGCTACATGCTAACTTCATGGAGTGCCCCCTAGTCCTTCTATTATCCAAAAGAGTAAATAACCGATTCACATTTACCCGTTCTAGACCTCTCATGATTTTAAACACCTCTATCATAACCCCCTCAGCCAAGCTGATAAGTCCTAACCTCTTTAGTCTTTCCTCATAGGGAGATGTTCCATCCCCTTTATCATTTTGGTCACCCTTCTCTGTACCTTCTCCATCGCAACTATATCCTTTTTGAGATGCGGTGACCAGAATTGTAACACTATTCAAGGTGCGGTCTCACCATGGAGCAATATAGAGGCATTTTGACATTTTCCGTTTTATTCACCATTCCCTTTCTAATAATTCCCAACATTCTGTTTGCTTTTTTGACTGCTGCAGGAAACTGAACTGACGATTTCAATGTGTTATCCACTATGACGCCTAGATCTCATCTGCCATTTGGATGCCCAATTTTCCAGTCTCACAAGGTCTTCCTGCAATTTATCACAATCCGCTTGTGATCTAACTACTCTGAATAATTTTGTATCATCTGCAAATTTGATTCTCACTCGTCATATATCTTTCCAGATCATTTATAAATATATTGAACAGTAAGGGTCCCAGTACAGATCCCCGAGGAACTCCACTGCCCACTCCCTTCCACTGAGAAAATTGCCCATTTAATCCTACTCTCTGTTTCCTGTCTTTTAGCCAGTTTGAAATTCACAAAAGGACTTTTTTTTTTAAATTTAGATTTAGATTTATATTCACTTTCACACTTTTTTCAGCACTTCAAAGTGGATTACATTCAGGTACTGTAGGTATTTTGCCACCTATCCCATGACTTTTTATTTTTCCTAGAAGCCTCTCATGAGGAACTTTGTCAAACGCCTTCTGAAAATCCAAATACACTACATCTACCGATTCACCTTTATTTACATGTTTATTAACTCCTTCAAAAAAGTGAAGCAGATTTGTGAGGCAAGACTTCCCCTGGGTAAAGCCATGCTGACTTTGTTCCATTAAACCATGTCTTTCTATATGTTCTGTGATTTTGATGTTTAGAACACTTTCCACTATTTTTCCTGGCACTGAAGTCAGGCTAACCGGTCTGTAGTTTCCCGGATCGCCCCTGGAGCCCTTTTTAAAATATTGTGGTTACATTTGCTATCCTCCAGTCTTCAGGTACAATGGATGATTTTAATGATAAGTTACAAATTACAACTGTATGACCAGGGAAAAATAAAATTAATTTAAAAAACAATGCAGAAATGAAGGGTGGGGGGGGCCTCATATATTCAAAAGGGCTTGTCCAACTAAGTTCAGAGTTTACCTGGATAACCTTGAGTTATAAATGAAATAGCACCCCAGCGAACAGCTATGTTTTAGTCGGGTAAGTCATTGCTTATCAACAGGCTAGTTAAGAAAAAGAAAAGGGAGTGGGCCTTCTGGGGCATGGCCTAAATTTACCCAGTTGGCGCTGATATTCAGGACTAGCTGGAGAAAGTTACCTGGCTAACTCTATTTGGAAAATCGCAGGCCGAAAGATAGCCAGAAAAAATGGAAAACAAATAAACAAGTAGTGACTGAACAGCAAGACTGCTTTAACCACTTAACGGGCCTTGGAAAAACTTCTATAGATGGGGCCCCTTTTATTTTTTTTCTGTATTGACTGCCATCCTCCCTCTTCTCCCCTCTTCCCATTCCCCTGTCAATCTGATGCGGTTGGATGCCCTGCTGCAGCTTTCTTCCTTTGCACCAACTAATGGGACCAACACAAACTCATCTCCGCCTTCTTTCCAGTTTTTGCAGGCAGCTGCAAGCAGCACACCTCTCCTTCTGGTCTGCGTGGGCTTCTGAAATGCCTCCACTGCATGCAATGTTATCTTGTACATATTCATTGCCAGATATCCTGAAAACCCCACGGGCTGGCGGTCCCCCAGGACAGGTTTAGGCACCACTGCCCTGAGTAAAACTTCAGTCTTGCATCCCTCCCCCCTATTAAACTTTCAGGCCCACAGGGCTCTCCCCCCTCGCCAAGATATTGATAATGAATCTTAATCATTATGAACTCAGCAACAACCTTCCCAGAACAATCCTGTCAAAATACATAATTAGGGGTGCGCATTTTGTTTCACTGACAATGAAACAAACCCTTCTTCCCTCCCCCCAGAATTTCTTTTTCATTTACTTTCAAATGAGAAAGTCAAAGGAAAGAATCTAAAAGATCCAATATTCACCTTCCCTGCCTCCAGGCCTCTTTCGGTCCTTCTGCTCGGGTCTCTGATGTAGAAAGGGGCAGAAGCCGTCCCCATTCGCCCCTGCTCTGCCAACTCCTAGTTCGAAAACTGTGCCAGTGGGGCTGACGCTTTAGAGCCGCTCAACAAGATGGCACCACCCTCATAGCGCCATTTTCCAACCAGGGATGGAGTGACTGTAGAGAGCCCTGGGGAAAGGATAAATGTGGTCCAGGGGAAGGGGGTTAAATGTGACCATTTCATTTTGCTTTTTGTCTTTTAAGGTTTTTAAAAATTAGATGTTTATTCTGGTTCAGCAAAGGAAACAAACCAAAAGAAACAGTAAATGAGCCTAAACCTGACTAAAACTTCTTCTCCCAAAACAAATTTTTTCCTTAGATAATTGGACATCATGATTTTAATTTTTAAACTCTGTCTGATTAGTGTGTCACCTGTGATTTTGGGGGGGAGGCTACAAAAAAAACCATCAGTACATACATACATATATAAATGAAACCAAATCTGTACTATACTGGTTGAAGGCAATCTCTGAATTGGTTGGCTGGGCTGAACAAGGCTGATTCCTTTAACTCAGGGATCAGCAACCTATGGAACGGAAGGCCATTTTTAGTGGCACATCAGTGGCAGCACTGCTGAATAGAACCTTAGCTGACACTTCAACCGCTGCTGCTGCTTCTATGCAAGCAGGAAGCTCTGAGCTGGTGATATAATCCCCTTCCCCATGCCAGCAGCAGTAGTTGCATTTAACTGAAAGTCATCTTTTGCTGCTGCAGCACCAGTTTCATGATACTTATCGCGAGACTGGTCCCCCTCTGGCAGCAGATGACAACTTTTGGTTAAAAGTGACTCTTGCTGCTGCCTGTCCCATGACTCGGCCAGCCATTTACTCCTGCGGTGGCTGAAAAGAGGAAGCACCCAATGGCCCTGGTGAGTGAAGATTAAAACAGGCCTGTCAGGCTAATGTGGAGTCTATCCGGCAGCAGCAGAATTGAAAGGGAAGACCCAGTGGCCAGGGCCCTGTGAGTGTATGTCTGAGAGTGTGTGTGTGTAGATGAGAGCCTGTGGGTGTAGGAGACAGCCAGAGTGTGTGGTGTGTGTGTGTGTGTTTTTAATTATTGGATATTATTATATTTGTTAATGTTTTGAAATATCTATTATTTTTATTGGTATGGTTTTACTATTATGACTGAAGTTTTATATTTCTTAATTTTGTTGTTTGATGTTATATGAGGCATGTTTTTTGGCCTTCGTTATTGGTTCCCCGCGGTTCGGGCCTTTTTTTTTTCGGCCGCCCCGAATTTCGGGTTAGCGCGCACTAACCCCGAAAAAAGGATTTTCCTAAAATTTCAGAAAAATTTGCTTCATTTTTCGGGGTTGCCGAAACAGGATGAATTAGACAATTTCGTTGAAATTTCATTGAAATTGTCTAATTCATCCTAGATGAATGCACATCTCTAGATTTTACACTGTTGCACTGTATACAGCATTTGGCTTGTTGCAGTTTCAAGTTTTTGCCTGTATGTTTCTATTTATACATTTTTATGGTCACTTTATTCTGTATTTGGTGAGATTCTGCATTTATGACTGAGGTGAGGTATTCTGCTAACTAGGATGTAGTTTCTGTGTAGGGATTTACAGCGGTCTGACCTACCTGTTTTCCTAATAGGGCATATATTAGGGAGTGAGAGAGAATTTTCTCTTTTTATATAATTTTGTTTTTACGTGAGGAAAAACATATCAATTTTAATCATTTGTATATCTCTTGAACATTTTAACTGAAAATTAATGTCAATTAAAATATTCATCAGCTGTGTGAAGGGAATCTGGTGGATCAGGTTGCCAACCAGCTTGTGGCACTTGAGGAACAGCATTACCTACCCTGATTTAAATCTTGGCGCACCACCTCAAAAAAGATCCCTGCCCCTGCTTTAACTATTCACCATAGGGAAAACAATAATCAAATTATGTTTTCACCTCAGTAACAGTGACACAAACTTCCTCCATTATCAGACACTCTGTGAAGGTATGCAAAACCCATATAGCAAGCCTGCTATACCATAACAGTTCTAACTCCCAGAATACAAACAACAACAATCCTACCTATCAAAAGGAGGAACTGCAAATATCCCACCGGGCCCTAAAACACCAATATATCTCTTATTGGGAAAACAGAGCAAACTAGACTGCTACAGATCCCTCCACAGACCCTACATATACCTCGATCACACATGCAGGACACAGGTCCTCACCAAATACAGAATAAGTGACCACAGAAATAGAAATATACTTACAAAAACTGAATTAATCTTTGCTTTCTGTCTACTCCAGCAACACCTCTCACCTCCTGTTACCCGTACATAGAAGGAGGGTGAACAAGAGAAAGGGCTGGATTATGGAGCAGAATGTTCTTTGCTCTGCAGTGTTTGCTCCAAACTCACCCCCTTCTCTCCTGTCACCGAATGGCAGGAAGGGAGGGGCTGGATAAAGAAGAAACTTAGCTCTTTGCTATATGTGGTGCTCTTGTCTTCTCAAGGCTCACGCCTCCCTTTCTGTTCCATGCAGCTTTTCTGAGAGAGGAGGTAGTGGAGAAGAAAGCAGAATGGGAATTGGCCAATAGAGTCATGAGGCAGAACCTTGGGTACTCATGCAATGGGGCCCCCTGCTAAGCATTGTCCAGGGCAGCTGCCCCCTATTGCTCGAAGGTAAAAACATCCCTGGAACCCCCTCCCCCCCCCCCCCCAATCATTTGTTCACTTTTGAAATGTTTATGATCACTTTACACCAGATAATGAGCAGAAGTAAATATACAAGAGTAAAAGACTTTGTCCACTTTGGCAGGTTGTAAAATAGCAACGTTGGCTCCTCCCTGGAATGCCCCAGGCCCACTGTTTTTTTTTTACATGTACAAATTTACTCATGGTCCCTGAAATATGCATGTACGTCGTAGTTTTAAAAATAGCATATATTCATGTATATGCCATTTTACGTGAGCAAGTGCTATTTTTTGCACGCACATCTTTGGAAAATTCACTTCTAAGGTTTTAGAACTCTCAGTTTTGGGCTTACCATAAATATTATGAAAATATGAAGCATTTTGTTTCCTAATTGACGCCTTTGTTTTTCTGAATTTGTAAAATTGTAATTCTTCTATTATAATAGAGATCCTCTAGGTCTTCACTAGATGGCCCTAGTTTAAGCTCTGGGGTTGGAGAGTTAAGGGGGGGAGTGTACCATTCTGAATAGCACCCTGAGGCTTGCTAGAGTGGTGAGCTTCTGCTTGGATAAGAGAGGGGTGGGTATAGGGAGTATTCTGGCATATTTTACTTAGCTTTTGAAGAAGTGGGAGATGTTTTGTATTGTCCAGTTTGGGCCTCACAGACTGAGACACCTGAAGGGAGACACAGCCTTTGCTTTTACCAGTGCATCCCTGGCCTGGAAGGACTTGCCTTCATGTACTGGAGCAGGCCCCACAACTGGCTGCACTTACCCCATGCATTGCTAAAGCCCCGGACAACACCAAAGAGTGCCGCGTGGCCAAAATGCTGCTCCCCCTCCTCTCTGCGCCAGGCTTAGGCACACGCATGAACAACCACGCACACCATAAAGGTCCCATGGAGGGGAAACTGCCTCACGGCGCCTAGTGATGAGCTCACTAGGGATGTGCAGAAAGAACGGATTCATCCGATTCGGTATTCGTATTCGTCGGGTCCCAAATACGTTGTATTCGTTCAAGGGGGGACCCGATCCGTTGATAAGTTTTATTCGCTTTCCGATTCCCATTAAAGTCAATGGGGGAAGTATTTGCAGCCTATTTTTGGCTGCAGAATTGGGGTTTTCTTATCAATTCTGATGAAACTTCTGGGAAGCAATCATCAGAACAAGAAAAGAGCTCCAAGGTACTTAGACTGTGGCAAAGTGGCACCAAGGTGGCATGAATAGCCTAAGGCACTATAAAGGGGGAAAGGGGTACCAGAAGTGGCAAGAGTGCTTTAACAGAGGCACAAAGCAGTAGCGAGAGTGTCAAAAACACACCACAGCTTCAAAAGAGAGCACCAATAACAGATGCATGAACCGTCGAAGGCAGCACGACAGGCAAAGTGGCAAGAAAAGTGGCATTGACATCCAACAGCCCAATGAAGGGGGAACATAGCAAGCAGAAAGATTAGCATCAACACACTGAGGAACCATTATAGTGGCAAGAACACCACAAGGAGTTGAGTGAGTCATTTGGTGTATGCCAGCAAGACAGAGTGGCAGAAAGCTGATAGGGGCAAGACAGGCTGGCAGAGAAGAGGTAGTCTGGTCCCTGTGGTTTTGATAGGGGCAAGACAGGCTGGCCCCAGGGAGAGTTCCATTTCCTTTGAGCAGGAAAGGGCTCCCTAGAATGGGTTCGCCCCTAGAGTGAGGTGTTTCCATTGGCGTCTAGTGAGCTCTCGCTGGTCTTTCAAAATCTGGTGGACGTAGCAGATATACAAACAAGAATTTTCAAGGCTGAGGCGGAGGAGGGTGCATGTGAACAGCGGTTCAACATGGGTCAGAGGGTAGATACAGGCTGGCTACACCCATGGAGAGTTCCCTTTTCTTTGAGCAGGGAAGGGCTCCCCGGAATGGGTTGGCCCCTAGAGTGGAGCATGAGACTTCAAAGCGTGGCGACATGGAGCAGGGTGCCATGTGAACAGTGGTTCAACATGGGTCAACCGGTGCTAAGAGATAAGCTGCTACACCGGGGAGAGTTCCCTTTCCTTTGAGCAGGAAAGGGCTCCGTGGAATGGGTTGGCCCCTAGAGTGGAGCACAAGCCTTCAAAGCGTGGTGACATGGAAGAGGTCTCACTGTGAACAATGGTTCAACATGGGTCAACAGGTACTAAGAGATAGGCTGCTACACCGGGAAGAGTTACCATTCCTTTGAGCAGGAAAGGGCTCCACGGAATGGGTTGGCCCCTAGAGTATAATGGTACAAATTATTAGGATTTAAGCATGTGCAAACAGATCATGACTTCTTGAGCAAGATGGAGGAAGTTCTCTTCTCTGCCCTGAAATGAAAAGAAAATTGTTTGTTTTATTTAAGGAACCATGCTGTGAAGGATTAGTATTTTGAATTGCCGGAGACTGAGATTTCCTTTTGCAACAAGGGTTCAGCCGATAGGACCAAAAGAAGTGCTGATGTCATCTCCCGCTCAAATCTACAATATCAACCCATGTTGACTTTGTACCCTACAGTGCCTCTGTAAACTATGGGAACACAGAGGATGAACTAGAGTGCAACTACCACCAGTTTTCCATAGTACTAGAAACATTACTGCTGGCACCTAAGAAAGATTTCGGGAACATGGCCCATATTATGAAGGTCAGGAAAACTATTAATCATATGAAGTATGCAAGCTCCAAACATCTGGTCAGTTTTTTATGTTCTTACATTCCAAATGTGGATGGACAGGCACAGCATTCAAGGTCAAGCCATTTTAGGAACATAAGGCCTGGACGGACAGGCACAGCATTCGAGGATAGAGGTCAAGCCCTTTTAGGGACATAAGGCCTGGACAGACAGGCATAGCATTCGAGGATAGAGGTCAAGCCCTTTTAGGGCTAATGCTGTGCCTGGATGGACAGGCACAGCATTAGAGGTCAAGCCCTCGTAGGGACATAAGGCCTGGATGGACAGGCACAGCATTAGAGGTCAAGCCCTTATAGGGACATAAGGCCTGCACAGGCAGGCACAGCATTCAAGGTCAAACCCTTGTAGAGACATACAGCCTGGATGGGCAGGCACAGCATTCAAGGATAGAGGTCAAGCCTTCGTAGGGGCATAAAGCCTGGATGGACAGGCAGGCATAGCATTCGAGGATAGAGGTCAAGCCCTTTTAGGGATATAAGGCCTGGACAGGTAGGCACAGCATTCAAGGTCAAGCCCTCGTAGGGGTGTAAAGCCTGGATGGACAGGCACAGCATTCGAGGTCAAGCCCTTTTAGGGACATAAGGCCTGGACGGACAGGCACAGCATTCAAGGTCAAGCCCCTTTAGGGACATAGGGCCTGACAGGTAGGCACAGCATTTGAGGATAGAGGTCTAGCCCTCGTAGGGGTATAAAGCCTGGATGGACAGGCACAGCGTTTGAGGTCAGGCCCTTGTAGGGACGTACGGCCTCGACAGTGGATGGACAGGCAAAGTGTTTTATTCATCTTGCCATTCACAGGGAAAATTTGGAAACCCAAGCAAAGGCAGGTTTATTTTCAAAAACACTAGCATTTCCATCAACTCTATTGCCAGCCTTGAGCGGTGAGGGCTCATGATATCCCCTGTCGTTGAAAATATACATTCACTGGGCACACTGGTTGGGGGCCATGACAGATATCACTGAGCCACTTTGGCTAGGTGTGGCTAGACAGTGGACTTGTGTGCCCCATATGCCAGCAGATCTGTCTGCATGTCCTCTGTGGGCTCTGAGAGATACCGTGCCACTGACAGTTGTGCTGGTGGATGGCAGAGTCACTCATGCCAGCTGCTTTCTCTCTAGCCTGTAGCACAAAAGATGAGATTTATGGGCAACATGCCTTTGGCGTACTGAAGTGGAGGAGGAGGAGTTTCTAGCTGTTGCTGACAGAGTGCTGCTCCTGCTTGGGCTAGCACAACTCTCTGAAGTGCCCGCTGTTTCCTCCTCTGCTTCATGCCTAATCTGTCTCTGCCTATGGCGCTCCTGTTCACAGACTTTTGCTAACAGCAGGTCCTTCACCAACAGGAGACAATTGTACTGTAGGGCGAGTTTCCCTTTCACATGGGGATCACAGACTGTGGCGAGTATGTATGTGTGCTCTTCTGTTAAAGGCCTTAATCTCTCTTGTACCTGCTGCTGCAAAACTTCCAGACAATGCAGCACCTCAGCTGTCATTGCCTCTTCCTGTTTAAAGACCTCCAAATTTTCATCCAGGAAATTAACAATAGGGATGATGTCAGCCAAGGTGGCACTTCTGGAACTCAGCTCCTCCGTGGCATCCTTGAAGGACTGCAGGATTTTTACCAGCTGACTCATGACTAACCAATCATGATGCCCTAAGGGATTCTGCACACCTATGTCCATTGTACCAGAAAGTTCATGAAGGGGTGTCTGCAGCTCCACTAACCTCTCAAGCATAAAGGTGGAATTCCACCGGGTAGCAATGTCTTGAATGAGACTCTTGTGAGGCATCTCCAAATCAGTCTGCTTTTGTCGGAGAACATGCCCCACCTTCACACTTCTGTGGAAATGTGCTGCTATGTTCCTGCACTTCTGCATTAACCTATGCAGTTATTCATTCTCTTTGTCATTGGAATCCAATCCCAGAGCTGACTTCACTACCAGGTGCAGAGTGTGTGCAAAACATCGTATGTTCTTAAAGTGCCAGCTGTTTATTGCCTTAACCATGTTTGCACCATTGTCTGTGACAAAGAACCCTGCCTGAGGATTCCTGTCTCGCTGGTGTAGTTGCTAGCCCTCCAGCATCTGTCTGATGCATGCTAGAATATTGGCTACGGTATGGGCCTGGTCCGTCAGGTGGGTGTGCAGTAAAGCCCACCTCCACCCTGATACTTGTTCACTAATAGAGCTGCTGCCTGCCCCTGCCTCAGCCAGGTCCCACCAGTGTGCTGTCAGGGAGAGGAAAGAGTATGCAGCATTCATGGCGGTCCAGATATCGCAGGTGAAATGCACACTCCCCTCTGCCTTAGCTAGCAGTGCTTGGATGCAACTGCAACACTGCTTGTACAGGCTGGGGATGACCTTTCTGCTAAATGTGGTTCTGGAGGGAACTTTGTAATTTGGAAGTATGACCTTCAGAAAATGCTTAAAACCCACATTCTGCACTATCTGCAAGGGCTGGTCATCAAGGGCAATCATTTCCCCAATGCTCCTGGTTACAACTTTTGAGGCTGCCTGCCTCCTACCCCGGGATAGTGTTACCGCACTCCATCCCATTTCCTCCATGGTGGGGTTGTCACTTCTGTCACATGTCAGGAGGTTGCTGGCCTGCCACCTGACTGCTAGAAGGGGCTGAGGGCGTGGGGTGACTCTGCTCCTTTTCAACCACATTATGCTGCCTGGAATAAGGGGTCCCCTGACTGGTACTGCCACCATCCCCAGATGGCAGTACTGTTGTTGGGTGTTGCCTCTTCATATGATGCATCATGCCAAAATTAGATAGATGTCCCATTGGCTTGCCTCTGCTAATAGCCCTGCCACAGTAATTACAGCAAGCAAAATGCGGGTCCTCTGTCACTTTAAAATGGCTCCAGATCACAGATGTCTTTTGTGATCCTCCCTTCTGTATAGCCTTAGGGGTGGATGCTGGCACTGGAGCTGAAATAGTGGGTGCACCCTCAGAAGCAATGCCAGGGGCATCATATGCCTGTGCTGACTGCTGTTCCTCCTCATCATCATCAGTTTCATCTCTCCCCTGCTGCACTGAATTGGAGGCTAAGACAGGACTAACGAATCCTCCTAAACCTTCGTCAGCTATTACTTCTTCCATTTCTGATGATAATCCCACACAAGATGATTCTTCATTGGAATCAGAAGCAAACAGTGCCTGCGCTATATTGTCAATGCTAAGTCGAGACTGCTGTCCCACTGCTGCTTTTGGGTGTCAACATTTTGTCTTGCATGACTCTGCCTCCCCTTCCCTCACCTCCAAAACTACAGGGTCAGAAACAGGTGGTGGCGATGCATCATGTTTAGATTTCATTTTTTTCTGGATGGAACTGCCTGCCCCTCCAAAGAGTTTAGATTGCAACAGGTCCCTTTTTAACTTTAATGGGGGACTGGCATTAGTGCCTTTTGAAGTACTTCCTCTGCCAGTCCCAATCACCCGACCACATCTAGCTTTCCCTGACATTATGGCTTTAATGTCACTGCCTACTAGGGATTTCAATTAAAATAATTATTTCCAAAAGAGACCCACTGGAGATTTGGCTTCACAGACCACTGCTAAACTGCCTGCCCACAGGCACAGTGCCTTGATGTACACTAATGTAATGTCTGTGCACACAACAAAGTGGTAACTACAAAAGAGGCCCACTGGGGATTTGGCTTCACAGACCACTGCTGTCCCAATATACTTGACTCTGCTATACTGCCTGCCCACAGGCACAGTGCCTTGATGTGAACTAATGTAATATGTGTGCACAAAACAACGTGGTAACTACAAAAGAGGCCCACTGGGGATTTGGCTTCACAAATCACTGCTTTCCCAATATACTTGAGTCTGCAAAACTACCCAGTACCCACTGGCACTGATGCCCAGTGCACAGAGAGACTGAGTGAGTTCAATTAAAAAAATGCAGTTAACAAAAAAGCTGGAATTGGCACAGCAGGAAAATCGATGAAATATATTTTTGAATGGAAATTCTAGCAAACTAGCTAGAAATTGAATATATCTCTCCCACCCACAACACCCAAATGGTGCTTGCAACCTACCCCAGGGGGTGAATTAAGCAGCAAAATGCCACTGCTAGAAGCTTCTCTCTGTGGCACAGAGAGACCATCTCAGATCAACTAAAAACAGTGCTTAAAAAAAACCAGGGCTAGCTGTCACTGCAGCCAAATGCAGAACAAATATCTTTTTCTATCGTAGTAGCTAGCCTAGCTAGCAATTGAATACAGAATTGAGAACTCAGACTAGCTCTGAGTGCAGCCACCTTCCGCAGAGACCACTACACCACCCCTGCAAAGAAAGTGCATGGCACACCACTTGCTTAAGTATATATAGTGCTGGGTCATCAGCAAAAGCGTCACTGACCACTGAGTGAGAGCGCGATTGACTGCATTGCAAAACTTCTTATCGCTGAAACGTTGCATTCTGGTCTCCTTGCCAACCTGACCGACCCACTCTGACAGGGCTGTGAGGTCACTGATGACTCACAGGAAAGGGCTGGTTTTTGGCTATGGATACACCCAAATGGCGTTTTCCTATTTCAAATGGCTGCTAAGAAAATACTTCGAGCACGCGGCACCAAACATATGGAACGGATGATATGTTGTATTCATGGGGGATCGCAATACTTTTTGCGACCCCAAGAATACAACAAATATGGACATTAGGGATGTGCAGAGCAAAAGTTTAAGTTCATATGTCCATATGTCCAAAGGGGGTCCCATTTGCGGTCAATATGGACATAAACAGAATTCAATGAGTTGAGTATATGTCCATATGTGCAAATAAAAATGTAAACCCCTCACCCTCCTTAATCCCCCCCCCAAGACTTACCACAACTCCCTGGTGGTCCAGCGGGGTCAGGATGCCATTTCTGACCAACTTTGCAAGGAGCACGTGACGTCGGCGTCACGTCGGAGTGACGCGGCGTCACGTGATTCCCCGCGGGTTTGCGCCGGAACGCTTGTTCGGCCCAAAAGGAACTTTTGGCCAGCTTGGGGGGGCCTCCTGACACCCCCAAGCTGGCCAAAAGTTCCTTTTGGGCCGAACGAGGGTGCCGGAGGGAACTCGCGGGGAATCACGTGACGCCGCGTCACTGCGACGTGGCGCCGACGTCACGTGATTCCCCGCGGGGTCGCTTCTGGGATCCTCGTTCGGCCCAAAAGGAACTTTTGGCCAGCTTGGGGGTGTCAGGAGGCCCCCCCAAGCTGGCCAAAAGTTCCTTTTGGGCCGAACGAGGATCCCGGAAGCGACCCCGCGGGGAATCACGTGACGTCGGCGTGACGCGGCGTCACGTGATTCCCCGCGAGTTCCCTCCGGCACCCTCGTTCGGCCCAAAAGGAACTTTTGGCCAGCTTGGGGGGGCCTCCTGACCCCCCCAAGCTGGCCAAAAGTTCCTTTTGGGCCGAACGAGCGTTCCGGCGCGAACCTGCGGGGAATCACGTGACGCCGCGTCACTCCGACGTGGTGCCGACGTCACGTGCTCCTCGGAAAGGCTTTCAGAAATGGCGTCCTCACTCCTCGCTGGATCACCAGGGAGTTGTGGTAAGTCTTTGGGGGGGGGATTAAGGAAGGTGAGGGGTTTAAATTTTTATTTTGGATCAACAATCGCGATTTCCAACTTATTCAACATAGCTATGTTGAATAAGTTGGAAATCCGATCGTTTATGTCTTATCACTTTTTTAAGTTAAAAAAAAAAAAAAGTAGCGTTTTACATTTATGTTCAATACGAATGCACACCCCTAATGGACATATACGTTGCGGATTGCCAATATGTTGCAAACGAATGCACACCCCTACTTAAGATTGTGAGCCCACTGTGGACAGGGAAATCCCTGTAGGACCTTAATGTAATCTGCTTTGAAATGGCTGAAAGGCAGAATATAAATCAAATAAAGTGTAGCAGGGTTGCCAGCTTTCTAGAAAGAGTCTCAGTGATAATATATCTACCACTCCTTTGGGACCCCTGACTCTTGCTCCCCTTCCCCAGCATTACAAATCACCAAAAAGGCCAGACTCCAAGGGGAACCCTCCACTCTGGCCCTCTGGGTGATTTTACCTGTGCCACAACATGGGGGAGGGGGCACCACTTCATCCCTTACCTTAGGCAGCAGATTGCCTTGAGCCAACCCTGCAAAGCATGCAAAGACACCTGTGGGGAAAAGCTATCAAATCAGAACATGTTAGAATTACGACAGGAACCATGTCTTCCAACCTTCAGGAAGAGACTTAAAACATGGCTGTTCATGAAAGCATTTCCGGACCCTTAATGATTCACTTCCATCAAATGCAGCAACACTGAGCATCTTCTATTAAACTGAAACAGACAATACCAACCAATCACTACAATGTTTTACTTCTTGTTAAACTTTTTATCTCTCCTCTAACTCTAATCCCAGTTAGAATAACCCCTGTTTTATTGTAACTTTTTCTTCTACGCACTTGTTATACTTTTGTAATGTATACTCTTACGTTTTAGCTATGTACGTTATAATGTATTGCTCACCCCTTGTTTTATGTAAACCGACATGATACGAACTGCCGTGAATGCCGGTATAGAAAAACACAAATAAATAAATAAAAAATAGTGTTAGAATATGGGCCTGGTTCTTGGTCCCAGTCCTTTTCCCAATTAGAAGCAGAGAGCTTCTGCCCAGATCAGTGAAGGATAGCAGAACAGTTAAACTCTGCATCAGTACATCTGAGGACTTCAGATGCTACAGTGCATGCCTTCAGATTGAGCTCAGTAAAGTCTATTTAATCAAGTTCAAGCAAACATGTGAGATACCAAATCCCTGGAAACATAGTAGCTATCCTTGCTTGGGAGGGGAATAAAAACCCAAGAGTATTCCAGTGGTGTGCAGAGAACAATACTATAATGAAAATGATAGACTTGAGTTGGAAGTTAGTGGAGATTATGCTGTAATTTAAAAATTATTTACAGTGCAAAAGCAATTAGTTTAATTACAGTTCATTAATTGTACAATGTGTTTACTTGAAGGAAAAAATTATCAGTTACAACAATTTACATAGACATTAGTAAACTCAGACTTCGTTTTTTACACATTTGTTATTGGTGTAGTGTTCTAACAGCTGTATTTGTCCTGGAGGGACCTGGATTCTTTGAGGATTGAAGAATAAATCAGGATGGAAACCAAATGATTGATTAACTGGTTAAAAGAGAAGGATTAAATAGTCTGGTTTCCCAATGGAGTAAATAGTGGAGGGTTCAGGAATCTGTACTGGGACTGGTGTTTAACTTATTAATTAACAATCAAGAAAAGGGAGCAAGAAGTGGATGATTAAATATTCAGATGAGACAAATCTTCAAAGTAGTTAAAACACAAGCACACTGTGAAGGACTTCAGAAGGACCTTGTCAGAAGGAGGAATTGGGCATTTAAATGGCAGATTAAATTTAATGTGCACTTACAAAGTGATGCAGAAAGGGAAAAAAAAATCTTAACTATAGGTTCACAATGTTGGTTACTGTATTAGGAGTCACCACCCAAGGACAATACTTTGAAATCCTTGGCTCAAAGCAAATATAATGTTAGATATTATTTGGAAAAGAATGGAGAGCAAAACTCTGAACATCCTAATGTCTCTGTATAGATCTATGGTGTGACTGCACTTCTGATTGCCATCTCAAGAAAGACATAGCAGAATTAGAAAAGATACAGAGAAGGGCAACAAAAACGATAAAGAGGAAGGAATGTCTTCCTTGTGAAGAAAGGCTAAACAGATTTAGGGTTCTTCAGCTTGGAGAATGTGGTCAAGGCATCTAGTATAGCTGGATCTAAAAGGGGTTTGGACAAGTTCCAGGAGAAAGAGTCCTTAAACAATGATTAGCTACGTGGACTCAGGGAAACCCATGCTTATCCCTGAGAGTGAGCAATAAAAACTTGGATCTACTCTCTGGTCTCTGCTGGATACTTCCTAATTACCCAGATGAGCCACTGTCCGATAAAGGATGCTGGGCTCAAAGAACTTTTCGTCTGAACCAATATGGTATATTTTATGTTCTTATGATACACTAAGGGTCTAGCATGGGCTCACAAAAAAATGTTATAGGCTTGTTAAAAAGCCACTTATTGAGGATACAAAATAATTTAGCATGCTTGCAGTAAAAAATGTCAGAAATAACATGGTCATGCTATTTTCATGCATAGAAACTCAAAAACACATTTTCAAAATAACGAACGTATGCTACTTACTGAGAGCATATTATATAGTATAAGCACACAATGCTGAGCATGCTCAGTTCTTTTTTTCTCTTGATTCTTCCTGTTAGCTTCCAAGGGATATACAACTAAGCCTGGTACATTGGGGTTACTTGTCAGTGTAGAGGGAAGAAAAGGGAGAGCTAGTAAAAGGAGATAGTAAAAGGAAACCTGAGATGACTACATACTTAGTACTTTTTGACTTGTATATCAATAAAGATCTTCAAAGAGTGGTGTAAGAGGATGTGGCTGACGACAAAAGGATATATGATTGGGATTGCACCAGGAAGAAATCTGTCCATTAGACACAAAAGGGCACAGGCATCTGACCATTTTCACTTCTCCCATCATTCTGTAGTAAGTCACCAAAATGGTTGTACCACACTTTTTTGCAATTGCATCAAAACTCTAAGGCATCAGCTTTTCGTTCAAGCTAAAACAATTCATCAGTTCCAAAACGTTTTAGACTGCTTTTCAGAATCGAGCTTCTGAATGCCTATCATGGTCTTTGGCTATACTAACAATTTTATTTCATTTATTGACTTTATATACCACTTGTCACGTAAGTTATCCAGGTGCTTTACAAAATAAAAAATACATAATAGTCAAATACATAAAATATTGGCAGACACAACAATAAGCATAAAATTAAAACATCAAAACATTAATAATCTGCATATATATCAAATATTAAAATACAGATAATACATTACTGAGTAGTTAACAGTGGTGTCAAAGCTAAAGGTTCATCTGCAGGGGTTAACAGTGAAAAGCTTATGAGAATAGCGAGGTGTTTATCACTTTCCAAAATTTAAAATAATTAGATTCCGCTCTTATGTCCATTGGTAAAGCATTCCAAACCAGAGGTCCTTGAAATGAAAAAGTATTTTCACTTGTGGGATACCAGTCTAATGAATGATGGAGGGGGAAGATAAAGATGACCCTTTTGAAAAGACCACAAAGTCCTGGAAGTACAGTATGGGACCAAAGTTTTGACAGATAAAGGGGCAGATTTTCAAAGCATACGTGCTTAAATCCAGGTGGATTTACCTGCGTAGGGGGGGTTAAGTGCGCCGGGCCTATTTTCAAAAGGCCCGGCGGTGCACTTAAAGCCCCAGGACGCGTGTATGTCCCGGGGCTCGAAAAAGGGGCGGGGTGTGGGCGGGACAGGGCAGTCCGGGGCATGATGGGGGCATGGCAGGAGCCTCCAGGCACAGAGGCCATTTGCCGCCATGCCCGGGATCATGTGCCGGCACTTGGCTGGCTTGCGCAACCTACGCCTGCCCGGAGGCAGGCGCAACTTAGTAAACAAAGGTTAGGGGGGGGGAATTAGATAGGGCTGGGGGAAGGTGGGGGGGGGAAGGGAGGGAAAGGTGGGGGGGCAGAAGGAAAGTTCCCTCCAAGGCGCTCCGATTTCGGAGCGGCCTCAGAGGGAACAGGGAAAGCCTTCGGGGCTCCCCTAGGGCTCAGCGTGCGCAAGGTGCACAAGTGTGCACCCCCTTGCGTGCGCCGACCCCGGATTTTATAACATGCGCACGGCTGCGCGCGCATGTTATAATATCGTGCGTAGATATTAAAATCCGGCCCTATGGATATCCTGAAAATCTGATGACGAATATACCGGAAAAAGTAAAATGATTTCTCAATGGTGTTGGAAATAAATGTTCCATAGATAGCTTTGAGTCAATCAAGACTCCAATTGAAGGAACCACATCATTCAGGATAATTGGAATGCCCAGCGTGCTAGGCTGAGGAAATTGACAGGTGGTATGTTGAGAAATCCATATGGCTTCCGATTTACTGGGATTAACCAATTTGTGATCATGAAGCCATTTTGCCACAAGGTCCAAAGAGTTGTTAAGGATAGTTAATAAAAAAGAGACTTGTGCTAACAGCGCAAGCCTGCGATAGCTTGCGAAGGTAGCGCATGCCTGCGCTACCTACACCGGGGTGGAGTCGGCCCCGGAAGAGGAGGAGTCGGGGCGTCACCAGGGCCAACTCTGTGACGACAACGCTATTGAGTGCGAAACCGGCAGTGATCGCATCACGGTGGTGCGATCGCTGCTGGCTAGTGCAGGATTGCCCCCCCCCCCATGTCGACCCCCCGCCCCCCATTAGTGCAATTTTCTAAAGTATCGCAGGCCTGCGATACTTTAGAAAATGAGGCCCTAAGTCACCACAGATATTAGAAACCATGTTAGAATATTAGTCAGCAAATCCCTCTCGGAATGACAGGAGAGACCTTTGTCCTCTGGTAACTTATTGCTTAGAAACAGGCAGTGTAAAGGAAGGTGGATTTATTTTTGAGGTGCTCGTGTGCACTCCTCTCCTGTAACTTCTCTCTCTCTCTCTCTCCTTCAGGTTTCCTCTATCCTGCTGATGCTCTGTGAAAACTTCCTTTGTGTATATATATAATTTTACTATTTTTGGGGGGAAGGAGGTATGCCTAGGAAGTCCACTATCTAGTCACTTGCCCCTGGAGGGAATACCTATGCATGGGACCTTATACAAAATTAAAACTTAATCTAACAAAAATTCCAAAATCTTTACCTGTCGACATTTCCAGCTCGCCTCCGCGAGGACCGGGACATTTACTACAACAGGACATTGAAAGATGAAAATTATAAATTAAAATATGGCAAATGCAATAAAAGCTCTTAAATGAAAAAAATTATGCGACCAAAATATAAACATTTTTACCTTTTAAAATTACATTTGAAGCACGCTTCCACGATTGCTGCTGTCGGATCGGGTGTGTGCTGCAGTCATGCGCGTTTACCAATGTCATTTAAATCATTATGTTTACGTGCCAAACTTGTCTAAGGGCAAAGTAAAGAACTATATTAAAAACAAAATATTAAAAAGTTCGTATAGCTTGTATACTGTTTTTAAATTTAACAATGTGTATTGCAATTGCCATATCTATATATTTTATTTTTTAATGTATATATGTTTTCGTTGGTTTTATATCTCCCTATTCTAATGCCCCCCGCCCCCCCCCCCCCTTCTAGTAATGTTCCAGTTTAAATATGGTGGTCATGGTTTTATTTTATTTTATATATTTTTACATCACTGACGTTAATAATCAGTTTTATCAATAGGCACTTCCTCCTTTTTTTAGTATACTCCCCATTTTTAAATGACTATTTCTTTATGCCCTTAGTCGGGTTTGGTTTATATGGGACGATTAGGCCCATCCTCATTTTTAGTATATTCTTCTTTTGTTAATATTTTGTTTTTAATATAGTTCTTTACGTTGCCCTTAGTCAAGTTTTGCGCGTAAACATAATGATTTAAAGGACCTTGGTAAACGTGCATGACTGCAGCACACACCCGATCTGATAGCAGCAATCATGGAGGATGCTTCAAATGTAACTTTAGAAGGTAAAAATGTATATATTTTGGTCGCATAGTTTTTTTCATTTAAGAGTTTTAATTGCATTTGCCATATTTTAATTTTTAATTTATAATTTTCATCTTTTTTCGTTGGTTGATTTTTTCCCTATTTTAATATCCCATTGTAGTAAATGTCCCGGTTCAAGTCTAGTAGTTATTTTTCATTTTATCTCATCATTTTTATTTTATTTTTTGTTTGAATTTATGTTTTTTAGTTTTTGTAATGCTCCCTTTTTAAGAATATCCCGGTTCTATTTTAGCTTTTTACACTACCTATAGTCAGCTTTTGGCGCTAACAAATAAAGATTTAAATGGCCTCGGCAAGCGTGCATGACCACCCCACACATCCAGTCTATTAAGCAGTAACCGCGGAGGCACGCTGGAAATGTCGACAGGTAAAGATTTTGGAATTTTTTTAGATTTAGTTTTAATTTTGTATAAGGTCCCATATTTCAATTTTTACATATTTTTTTAGTAGATTAGGCATATTCTGTCCTTTTAATGTCCCCCTTTTTTTTTTTAGCAATGTCCCGTTTAAATTTTTGTATCATGTACACATTGTTTTAATCCTCAAGTATTGCTTTAGCATTGTTTTTTATCCTTATGTTAAATTGACCACACAGTCACCACTGCCTTTCTATATTACAAATCTTTGTTCCTATTTGCCATTATGTAGATGTGAATGAGCACACTTCTAGATTTGATGCCAGTTGAATCAACTGATAACAGTTACCACTGACTCCAACAGGTAGACATTTCTTTTAGCCTTTTTTATATGAGTTTTTACATGTTTTTTTCACGTTTATTTATTTTTTAAACATACACTTTTTTATTTGTTTTATTTTCTACAGTACATTTATCTTATATATAGGTACCTATTATTTATTCCCTTTTATTCTTAATCTATTTCATATCCTTATGGTAGCTTAAGGTTGCTGATACTAACAACTATTCCTGATACGGATCAACATCATTGTTTTTATAAAAATATGTGACCACAGTGTTATAATAGTATAGCTATGGGCAAACTACATTTTCTCTGTACTTATTATTTATTTATTTATTATTATTATTGTGTATTTTCCTTCAAATCACTCCTGTTATCATTTTTTATGATTTAACTATTAATGTCGGTATGGTGTATATATGTCTATATTTGTTTATAATTGTTCAATCAGTATAGATGGTCTATTTGGTTATATTTATTATGTTTGTTTTTATATTAGCCCCTGAAGCAGCTCAGAATTGAGTGAAACGGCCTGAGTTGGGCATTTTTTCTCAATAAAGTTCACTTGGGGGTAGATTTTATAAACGTACGCCCGTGCATACTTTTGTTCACGCACAAACAAAAGTACGCCAGATTTTAATAGATACGCACGTATCCTTTAAAATCTGGGGTCAGTGCGTGCAAGGCTGCCCAAAATCGACACCCTGTGCGTGCCGAGCCGCGCCGCCTGCCTCCGTTCCCTCTGAGGCCGCCCATCCCGGGGCTTGTGCATGCCGCCGAGCCTATTCAACATAGGCTTGGCACACGCAGGGGGAAATTGGGGCAGGTTTTCAGGGGGTACGCACGTATCATACGCGCGTACCCCTTTGAAAATCTGCCCCTTGGTGTGTACCGATCCTCTTCGTTTGGTCGCTACTTGCAATATTGGAACGGTTTCCTGTTTGTTTCAAAGGAAAGTCCTATCCTTTACCTGGGAGAACTGGGAATGAACTGGAGAAACTGGAATTGTGTCGGCATGCGAGTCTACTAAAATCCTTCCACTTAAGCGGTAGAGGTGGCATTTGCACTCACATGTGCGTCCATATTAAATTGTGTGTGTGCATACGCGTATACAGCCTATTTTATACCATGCGCGCATAACCGCGCGTATGTTATAAAATGGCCTCGTCCTTTGGAGTGAGCCGGGATATGTGCATTCATGTGCACCTGCACACCGGTATCAAAGTTACTGTCATAGGGGTAGATTTTAAAAGAAGCGCGATCAGCCTACTTTTGCTTGCGCATCAGACTCAAGCAAAAGTACGCTGGATTTTAGTAGATACGCGCGGAGCCGCGTGTATCCACTAAAATCCCTGGATCGGCGCGCGCAAGGCTATTGATTTTGTATAGCCGGCGCGCGCCGAGCCGCGCTGCCTAACCCGTTTCCTCCAAGGCCGCTCCGAAATCGGAGCGGCCTCGGAGGGAACTTTCCTTTGCCCTCCCCTCACCTTCCCCTCCCTTCCCCTACCTAACCCACCCGCCCGGCCCTGTCTAAACCCCCCCCCTTATCTTTGTCGGGGGATTTACGCCTCCCGGAGGGAGACGTAAATCCCCGCGCGCCAGCAGGCCTCCTGCGCGCCGGGCCGCGACCTGGGGGCGGGTACGGAGGGCGCGGCCACGCCCCCGGACCGCCCCGGGCCGTAGCCACGCCTCCGTACCCACCCCCAAAACGCTCCCGACACGCCCCCGAAACGCCGCGACGACCGGGCCCGCCCCCGACACGCCCCCGACACGCCCCCCTCCGAAAACCCCGGGACGTACGTGAGTCCCGGGGTCTGCGCGCGCCGGTAGGCCTATGTAAAATAGGCTTACCGGCGCGCAGGGCCCTGCTCGCGTAAATCCGGGCGGATTTACGCGAGCAGGGCTCTTAAAATCCGCCCCATAGTGTTTAAGGAGAAATAACAGCGAGAGAGAGAGAGAGAATACTTCCGGACGTTATAGCACAGACTGATCCTTTGGAAACATGTAAGCTTTGTAAATATGTAACAACTGTTATTATATCTGCAACTAATTCTGTATATTCTGATTTTATTTGTTCTATCCTCATTGCTCAAATAATCTTGCTTTCCTAAATATCTTGAACCATGCTGTACTAAATCAAAGTTTGTGTGTGTGGCTATTTGTGTGGGGAATAAGCTTCTGGGTTCAGTCCCCAAGGTATCATCCCAGTAATTGTGTGGGTTTATGGTGGATAAGCCCCTGAGGCAGTTCTGTGTGCATGCAGCTCCAGTAACTCCCAGTCTAGACCCCAGTGAGATTAGACCTCAGGTCAGAGCCCCTGGGAAGAATGCCAGTGTGCACAGTCTGAACCCAGAACACCTTGGCTTCTTTTTCCAGGAGCAGTTACAAGAGCTTGAAAGGAAGAGAAGTGCTATAGCCCAAAAGATATTGGGGGGGGGGGGGGGGAGGGTGTCACTGCAGGCCAAAAGAAAGGAGCCCATGGGCTGGTTTTGGCTGTAGGTCATAGCCTGCCCACTTCTGTCATAGCAGGTGTCAAATATGGGTCAGTTCATGAGTTCTCACTAAATAGTACAGAAGGTGAGCCTACGATTCTATCTAACATGAACCCGGTAAACCCTCATTTGCATTTAATGTTCCTTCATTTGCATGCCTGGACAAGTACATTTCTGCATAATCCCACAACATCTTTTCAGACCCCCTTTAGTGTTCATGATAAGGCCTCCCTGCAGAGCTCGCTATTTTTTAGTCAGCAAAGTGAGCCTTAATGTGCAAGCTAAAGCTTTTGGTACAGGTTCCCTATGTTGGCTTGAACATCAGTACACATCTGGGGCACGGCACTTCTACCAGGACAATTTAATAAAAATTTGCACTGGTTTGGAGCAAGCATTTCTCTCCCTGAAAATAAAGGTTGCTGTACAAAACTAGCACAAACCTTTAACATATCAGCTGAAGCGTATTAGATAACTATAAAAATACAAAGAAGGACTTGGGAATTGAAATATAGTCATCTATAAAAATAAAAAATAATAATGAACCAGGACACTGGAATTCATGACTCATTATGTTAGCCATTAACACCTTTTGCTTACAGTCCTCATTAGGTATTACATTGCCACCCTATTTTAAATATTTCTAACACCTCCGGTGACTAAGCTTCTGCTAATTAATACTAATTGATGCTAATCTAATCTTCAGTTGACATTTCCTGAAGACCTCTACAGTGGGAATTCCTGCCCCATAGCTATTTTCACATAGAAATATTTCATTCCTTCAGCCTTAAGAAGTCACATTTGGAGAAAAGACCCATGTTGATCTCAATAGTACTATATTATTATTTCGTTTATTTGTATTGGTGCCTTTTTTTTCTGGAAAATAAAAGTGCTGGTACTCACATGCAGTGTACTCCTTGAGGGGGATGGGGGGATGGATAGAAATTGGCAACCACCCAGAAACCCAACTCCTGCAGCTGGCTACAGAACCAATGAAATGACAGCATTGCAAATATTGCACACAATCCTAGAACACCAATACACCACCCAAGGGGAAAACAGAACAAGCCAGAGACTGCTACAGATCACTACACAGAGCTTCACACTTCAGAATACCTCACCTTGATCATACAGACAGAACCTGGATAGACCCTCACCAGATAAAAAAATAAACTAAGCATAAATTACAAACAGAAACAATGCAGACAAAAACTGAACTGCAAATCCCAAGAAGCCAGCCTCTGCATGCAGTGCAACATTGGAGAAATAGAAACGGAAATGCATTTCCCCCTGCACTATGCAATATACAAAGAGGCTGATATTCAAAGGCATTTAGCTGGATAACTCACAGGTTACCCAGCTAAATGGTGAGTTTTCAACATCCTCTGTACTAGTCCTGCTCTTTGCCAGATAAGTCATTATCCGGCCAAAAATTAGCTGAATAAGTAATGGGCATTACTGGGATGTTATGGCAGGGAGGGAGGGGGATGAGTTAGCCTAGAAACCAACTAAATCCAATATTAGGAGTTAGCTAATTAAGGGGCCGATGCAATAATCTTCACGGAAAGCGGGCGCTGACTGTTCAGCGCCCGCTTTCTTAACGCACGCGTGGCGCCCGCAAAGGGGGTGTCATGCAATATGTAAATTAGGGGGCCGCGCTAGGAAGGAGGTGCTGGGGGTCGCTTGCGCGACCTTAGCGCCTCCTTGCCAATGCGACCCGCCGCAGCCTCGGTTTTCATAACCTGCCTGTCTGCCTGTCCACCAGTTTATCGGCGGCCGGTCTGCCGAGTTATTATTATTTTTTTTTTTTACTTTAAAAAAGAAGTACAGAAAAGCAGTTTTTTCTGCTTTTCTGTACTTCTTTTCAATGCACTCAGCTATTAACGCAGGCGTTAATACCCGAGCGCACATTCATCTTTTTGCATTTGGAGTGAATGAGTAATAGCCTCATTCACATGCATTTGCATGTGATGAGCCCTAAACTCATTTACTCCGTGCGGGACACACGTTAAATAGGCGCTAATCCCCCTATTGCATTAGGGGGTGAATTAGCAGTTGTGATTTAACTACTCTGAACAATTTTGTGTCATCTGCAAATTTGATTATCTCACTCATCGTATTTCCTTCCAGATCATTTATAAATATATTGAAAAGTAAGGGTCCCAATACAAGGAACGTGACATTATCATATAGACATATACAAGTAGACTGTAAGGTCCATCTAGGCTACCCAAGTTATAGTGCCTTGTAAAAGTTTTCAAATTCTTGTACATTTTTCACATTCTGCTGTCTAAAAAATACAAATCAAAATGCATTCAAGTAGGAGTTTTTGTTTCACTGATTTACACAACATACTCTACACTTTCATCGTGCAAGAGCAATTATGGAAATATTTAAAAAGTAATTAAAAATTTAAAAACCAAAAATATCTTGATTACATACAGGGGTGGTTCTATGATGAGGCAAGGTGAGGTGGCCGCCTCAGATGGCAAAATTTTCAGGGTGGTAAAAAATGCACCCCTGAAATACTCCTGCAGTGGCCGCCTCACCTTGCCACAAACCTATCATTATTGAAGTGCCCATGGGTCCGTGGTAGACCCCATCACATCATAGCCAAAGAGAGACCCTGTAGGGCTGCAGTGGATCCCATCCTGCTGCAGCCTGAAGAAAAGAGGCCCAGCAGGCTCGTGGCAGACCCATCCTGCTGCGGTCCAAAGAAAGGAGGACCGGAAAGGCAGTGGTGGGAGGGGCAGACTCTGAGAGTATGTATGTGTGTGTGTGCATGTAAGAGAGCCTGTATGCATGTGTGTGTGTGTGTGTGTGTGTGTGTGAAAGAGAGACAGTGTTTGGGTATGAGAGAGCCTATATGCATGTATATGTATATGTGGTATGAGAGCATGGGTGTGTGAGTATGTGAGAGGGAGTATGTAAATGTGTGTGTGTATGAGAGAGAGGTTAAAGATTATGTGCCCCCTCCTCCAAATCCATGACAATCTCGGGGTGACTTTAAAACATAAGATCTTAGATATGGAGAATACGGAATTTTTATTAGTCTTATTATATTTAACTGTTGGATGCTATTTGATATGTCTGTTTTGAAATATTTTATTGGTTTCTAAGAACTTTTGTTAAAAAATTTTGAGTTTAATTATTGAATGATGTCTTGTTTGTCAGTTGTTTTGAAATATTTATTTCTTGTATTAGTATAGTTTGTTATATTTCTTGAGTATATTATTATTTTATGAGGAATGATGATGTTTCTGGTTTTCCATTGTTGTACTGCATTCAGAATCTGGCTTCTTAAGCTTTCCAGTTCAGTTTTTGTCTGCACATTTCTGCTTATACTTTATTTTGTATTTGGTGTCGGTCCATCTATGTTCTGCATGTGCGATTGAGGTCAAATAGTCTGCTGGCATATAGTTTCTGTGTAGGGATTTATAGCAGCCTGGCTTATACCTTTTTCCTAATGGGAGGTGTATTGGTGTTTTATGGCCTGGTGTAATATTTGTAGTGTTGCCTTTTCATAGATAAGGTTGGATTGTTATTGTTTGAGTGCTGGCATTTAGTGCTGTTTTGGTATGGGAGGTTTCCTATACTGCAGGGGTGGGCAATTCCGGTCCTTGAGGGCCACAAACCAGTCTGGTTTTCAGGATATCTCTAATGAATATGCATGAGAGAGATTTACATGCAAATCTCTCTCATGCATATTCATTAGGATATCCTAAAACCTCGACAGGTTTGTGGCCCTCGAGGACTGGAATTGCCCACCCCTGCTATACTGTAGTTGTCATTCAGTTTACTCATGGCTTTCTGAGGGGCAAGCCCACATTAAACACACTTTACAATAGGCCTAATACCAATATGGGTTTCAAGTGTCTTTTTTTTGCAAGGTTTTCTGATTGGCACCACAGCAGTGCATGCAAAAATAATATTCATGTGGTGATATTTTTACCTCAGAAAACTATGCATGTCTTTTTTCATGTAAAATCTGTTATTATAAGTGCATGGTTTTTAATTGTGTGTGGTGAGGGCTGGGAAGGTGGGAGTGTAAGGCTGTAGAGTTTGCCTAGCGCACTTAATACCCACCCTTGCACTGACGCCACACATGGGCACCACCATTCACCCTTTTCCCACTTTTCCAGGAGGCAAATGCTGGAAAACACGGGAGACTGGTGGTAAAGTTCCTGGGAGTGTGGCAGGGTGGCCAGCATCCTAGAAACATTATCACTGCCACTCTGCCACTCCCTCAGGGAACTCTGACCTCCCCCTGCTTTCCTCTTCTGCTACATTTCAAATCACTGAAAGGGCCAGACTCCAAGGAGACAGGAGCCTTGGCCCTCTCGATGATTTGACCTGTGCCGTGCTGGAGGAATGGGGAAGCCCTACCTCATCCCTCACCTCAGGCAGCAGATTGCCTTGAGCTGCCCCTCACTGCATAAGTCACCACACCCCTTGACTTAATACTTGCCTGGAAACCCCTTTTGCAGCAGTAACAGCCATGAGACATTTAGGATAAGGGTTTGCTAACTTTGCACAGCGAGATGGTACCGTTTTTTTGCCCATTCTTATTGGTAGAAAAGCTCAAGCTTTTTGAAGTTGGCTGGGGGTTGTCTCTGGACTGCAGTCTTCAAGCCTTGCCACCGGTCTTCTACGGGACTCAGGTCTGGACTTGGACTGGGCAGCTCGAGGACATTTTACTTCCTTCTTGCCGACCCATTCTGCTGCTGTCTTTGCTTTGTGCTTCAGATCATTCTCTTGCTGAAAGATGAATCTCTTCCCCAGGCCCAGGTCTGTGGGAGACTGGAACAGGTTTTCCTCCAGCACGTTCCCGGACTTTGCACCATCCCCTTTTCCCTCGATCTTCACAAGCCTCCCTGTCCCTGCTGCTGCATCCTCAGAACATAATGCTGCTACTATGCTTCACTGCAGGGATGGTGTGTTAGCAGGGTGCTGCACTGTGTTTGATTTATGCCACACATATTGCTCAGCATTTAGTTTCATCAGACCACAAAAACTGCAGGGTCCTCTAAGTGTTTCTTTGCACAACACATGACTTTTCTTCAGCGGTGGCCTCCTTCTTTCCACCCCCCCACACAGGCCATGTTTGTGGAGTATTCCTGAAATTGTTGAACAGTCAGCATGTTCCTCCAGTCTCAGCTAGAGACTTCTGTAGTTATTCTGCAGTAACCTTAGGCTTCAAAATGACTTTTCCTTAACACACGGCTACTGACTTTGGAAGGATGGCCTGATTGCGGCAGTGTCCTGGTGGTGCCAAACTGTTTTCATTTTGTAATGAAGGACCCCAAGGAATATTCAAACACATTCTTATATTCCCCCAATCAGTACCTATGAATAATGTTATCCTAGAGTGCTTTCAGCAGCCTCTTGTTCTGCATGTTTTGACTTTGCTTCAAATTCACTTCATACAACCGAATGAGCTTGATTCTTCATGCAGGAATATTTGAATCAGCTCAGCTATTGTACAGGTGGGTTCTCTTTAACTTACCATGGGCCTTGTTAAGGCAATGTTTTGAATCACAGCTAATTTGGGTTTGTTGTGATAAGGGGTGTGAAGACTTATGCAATAAAGGTTATTGTTTGGTTTTTTACTTTTTTTCTTAATTACTTTGGAATATTTCTATAATTGCTCTTTCACAATAAAGGCGTAGACTAGATCATCGAAACAAATTCCTACTTGAATGCATTTTGATTTGTATATTTAGGGTCGGATTTTAATAACTATGCGCGGGCGTAGATTTGTGCGCGCAACCCGGCGCACAAATCTACACCTGATTTTATAACATGTGCGCGCAGATGCACGCATGTTATAAAATCCAGGGTCGGCGCGAGCAAGGGGGTGCACACTAGTGCACTTTGCACATGCCGAGCCCTAGGAGAGCCCAGACGGCTTTCGGAACGGCCTCGGAGGGAACCTTCCTTCGGCCCCCCCCACCTTCCCCTCCCTTCCCCTATCTAACCCGCCCCCCAGCCCTACCTAAATCCACCCCCTACCTTTATTTTATAAGTTACGCCTGCCACCAAACAAAACCAAACACCTGGATTTACACGCGTAGGCTTTGAAAATCTGCCCCATTTGTCAACAGAATGTGAAAAATGTACAAGAATGAGAATACTTTTTGAAAGCATGCCAATGACCACAGTTGATCTCGTGCTTTCTCTTGACTTCTTTGCAACGATTTATCCCAGGGTAGGCTTTCTTCAATTGTTATTGTTTTTGGCTTCACCACCTCTACTGGAAGTTCATGCCAAATCTTCATCACCCTTTTCATGAAGAAATATTTTCTGATGGTCTTGATTCTACCCCTTTGGAATCTCATATCATGAATTTCTGTTCTAGAATTTTCTCTGCACTAAAAAGGTTTTGCCACTTGTGCATTGTTTTATTCCCATGAGGTATTTCAATGTGACTGTCAAAGCCCCCCCTCCCTCCCCCCATTTCTGCTCTTTTCTAGGGTATATATATTTAGGTCCTTATGACTCATCTCATAAGGCTTTTGATGTAGACTTTGCACCATTTTGGTAGTCCTTTTCTGGAATGCCTCTATTATATCTATAAACTTGGAGATACGACCTTCACACCTGGACACAACATTTTAAGTGAGATCTCATCAAAGGCTTGACCAGAAGCATCATTTTCTTCTGGTTATGCCTTTCGCTATACACCTCAGCATTCACTTGACTCTGGCCACTACCTTGTTGTAGTGTTTTGCTACTTTGAATTCATCAGATATGATCATCCCAAGGTCTTTTTCCTGCTGGTGGACAACAGTATTGCCCTCCCTCCTACCACCCTTCATGAACTGCTCCCTTATAGGCTGATTTTAAAAGAGTTACTCATGCAAAAAAGCCCACATACACATGTATCTGGGCCATGTGCAAGCAGCACAGTTTTTAAGAAGCTGCAAAATATGCATGTATGAACCTGTGTACGCAATAGGAATAAGGGGGTGGGGAATGGGTATGGCATGGGTGTTCTGGGGTGGGGTCAAGACTTATGTGCGTAACTCTGAATTTTAAAAACGAAATTTAGAGCACGTGTATGCCAGATATCCAAGTAACTTTACTGTTGCTCCTGTTGAGGAGCATGTCTGTAGATCTCACATTTTAGGACAGGGTCAACTACTTGGCAGCATGCAGGATGAAGAACCAGAGGGGTCTGAAAGACCTCTCTATTAACTGGACAAACTGATGGACTAATTGGAAAACTGGGAATGTGCCTCACGCAAGCACGTTTTAAAATTAATTGACATACATGAGTAAAAGCCGACATGGATATATTGAAGACACATGCACACTAGCTGTCCTTGAGTAACATCTTAAATTAGGAGCATACTTATGCATGGTTGGTGTATTTTAAAACATACGTGTGTGTAAGTGAGTGCATAATTAAAAATTCTAGTGTATTGTTGCTCACGTGCCGATACTGCATGTGTGTGTGTATGGGCACATGTGCGCTCATTTTAATTGAGCTCATGTTAGATTGCTACAACCCAAATGCATGACCCTGCAGTTTTTTGCATTAACACTTAGCTTCAAGCACTAAATCAATCCTCAAGCTTTCTTAGATTACTTCTTTTTAGACCTTCAGGGGTGCCCATTCTGTTAATGTGACAAATGCATAATACCTAAGCCTCAATTCAAAAAGAAAAACTATTAACTCCTCCACAATATTTCTCATGCAGATAGGAGTGAATTTTCATACATACGCACGGGCGTATATGTGCGCGCGCGCTACCCGGTGCACACACATGTAAGTCCAATTTTATAACATACGCGCCCAGACGCGGGCATGTTATAAAATCAGGAGTAGGCGTGGAAGGGGGTGCACAATTGTACACTCTGCACGTGCCAACGCCCGCAGGCTTCACCCGTTCCCTCCCAGGCCGCTTCAAAATCGGAGCGGCCTGAGAGGGAACTTCTCTTCCTCCTAATCTGACCTTCCCACCCTTCCCCTAACCTATCCCCCCAGCCCTATCCTAAACCCCCAAAATGTGTATTTTACCTTTTGCGTCTGCCTAGAGGCAGGCACAAGTTGCGTGCGCTGGCAGCCCGCCAGCATGCGAACCTCCAACACAGCGGCAAATGGCCGTGGTTCCGGAGGCATCTCGCCCTGCCCCCGGACTTAGTTGCGTCCTGGGGTTTTACGTGCATCGCCGGGCCTTTATAAAATAGGCCTGGTGCGCGTAACCCATCCTACGAGCGTAAATACTCTGGATTTACACGCATAGGGCTATGAAAATCAGCCCCAAATTGAACAAAACCAGACACAAGATAGACCCATGAGGCATTACATTACAATTCATTCTTATATCCCACTTCTCTTTACAAAAAATGGCACTCCACTCATTACCCTCACTTCCTCAAAGTGCAATCCATTTACCACTACCCTCTGTTGCCTATCACTCAACAAGTTTCTAATCCTGTTCATCGCCTTGGAGCCCATCCCTAAACTGCTCAGTTTATTTATAAGTCTTCAGTGTGGGACAATATCAAAGCTGCTGAAATCCAAGTATACCATATCCAGTGTATGCCCTAATTCTCTGGCCACTCAATCAAATTGATCAGATTTGCTTGATATAATCTCCTTCTGTTAAACATATGCTGCTTTGGATTCTGCAACCTGCTGGATTTGAGATACTTCTTTCATTCAGTAGAGTCTCCAATAACCCGCATTTAGACACGCGTTTTCGACGCGCTAGCTTTACCCCTTATTCAGTAAAGGGTAATAGCGCGCCGAAAATGTGCGTCCAACCCCCCCAAAACTAATGGCGCCCGCAACATGCAAATGCATGTTGATGGCCCTATTAGTTACGCCCGCGTGATTCAGAAAGTAAAATGTGCAGCCAAGCCACACATTTTACTTTCAGAAATTTCTTTGGGCACCGGGAAAGTGCACACATTTTACTTACAGAAATTTCTTCGGGCACCAGGAAAGTGCACAGAAAAGCAGTAAAAACTGCTTTTCTGTGCACCCTCCGACTTAATATCATGGCGATATTAAGTCGGAGGTCCCGAAAGTTAAAAAGAGTTAAAAAAAAAAAAAAATTTAAATCGGCCCTCGGCTTGCGGGGTGAAAACCGGATGCTCAATTTTGCTGGCGTCCGGTTTCCAAACCCGTGGCTGTCAGCGGGTTTGAGAACCGACGCCGGCAAAATGGAGAAATTACTTACCAGCTCTGTGCGAGCAACTTATGCGCCCAAAGTTTTATGTGCGTGTAAGTCTATGCGCACAAGTGCTTTGTGCGCCTAGCTCAGTTTTGTGCGCTCGGGCCGAACGGCGAACAGCGCGGCGAATAGGGCCAAGATGGCGACGGCGAGCACGCGGGCAATATGGCGACCCCCTCAGAGGGTCTCCACATGGGTAGACCCTTGGAAATAGCCAGGGCCTGGCCCTGGTAGGGCGGATCAACCCGGTGGCACTGGTCCCGGCCGGTGACCTGTGCTCTTCCTCGATCCTCGGAGACCGGATTCAAGTAGAAGATTTCTACCTTACCTTGTCTTCGGTGCTTCCCAGTTTCGTCCCGGGCAGTCTCCGGCTGAGGGGGGAGAGGGCAAATACCTTCACTGCCACGCTCAAGGGTGCACTCGCTGCTTCTCAGCCACGCCCGAGGATCGGGGGCTAGGTCCTCGCCGCAATTCGGCTGCCGGACTGAGGCTTACCTCCGAGGGACCATGGAAATCACCTCAGGAATCTCAACTGGGGGGGGGGGGGGGACGGACCCAAGGGTATCACCGCAGGAGAGCGGGGCTCGTCTTCAGGTAGGTTTCTTCTTTGAAATTTGGTTTTCTTCTTTGAAATTTGGTTTTCTTCTTTGAAATTTGGTTCTAACGCTGAGAGAGCGTGCAGATAGTCCCTAACTGCTATGGAGATGGAAAATACTGAAGAGCTGCACTTCCTGCAGGGGTATATGTACTAGGGGCTGATGTCAGATTGAAATCTGATCCGTCTCCAACTGCTAACAGGAGTACACTATACCTATTGGTCCTGAGTCCATCTGCTACAAGCTAGGAAATTAAGCGTTGGCTGTCAAACCCGCTGACAGCTGCCGCTCCTGTCAAAATAGAGGCGCTAGGGACGCGCTAGTGTCCCTAGCGCCTCTTTTTACCGCGGGCCCTAATTTAAATAAATGAATTTACTGAATCGTGCGCACAGGAGAGCGGATGCTCGCCCCCTGTCCCGTGATTTTTACTGTATCGGCATGAAAGTCGGACTAACTGGCCTCAGCTGCCTGTAGTTTCCAACATCCTCTGTTTACCACTTTCATGAACAGAAAGACATCTGCCTTTTTCCAGTCCTATGGGACCACACCCATCTCTAAAGATCTGTTGAACATACCCTTCCATAGATACAACAGAATTTCTCGGAGTTTCCTAGGATGTATCCTATCCAGCTCCATTGCTTTGTCCACTTTCAGTTCTGTTAGTTTCATACAAATCCTTTCTTCAGAAAATATGGCATCTATCTCACCGCCATATAGACCCCTGCCAAAAACTGACGGCCCTTCTCCAATCTCTTCTTCAGTGAATACTCAAGAAAAATGTTTAACATTTCCACTTTTTCCTTGTCATCTTTCACATATTCCTCCTTTGCAATCCCACCTCTTCCTTTCCTTCTTTCACTAACATAGCTCATTTAACTGCCTTAGCTATCTTTTTTTCCATCTGCACCTTTGCTTTCCTGACTTCCATCCCTGCTTCTTTCAGCTTCACCAGCTAAGCTAGTCTCTCTAGTCATCTGTCTAAGATCCCTTGTACTTTGCACACTAATGGGTAGGACAAAAATTCTGATAATTCTACTTAGTTTATTTCAGATTGTTAGACTGGATTGTAAACAGAAAACAACAAAGAAATGAATTATGGAAAGATAATATTACCAAATCTCCAAAATATTTATTATAGGCCAAGGTAATAGAATTTTCTTATGGAAGATCTTTGTATGTCTAAAAATTCTAACTAAGAATTTCATACATTACTGTCAGGGATGGATTTAGGATTCTGCTGCCCCTAGGCACTTTTGGTGCTTTCACCTCCTCCCCCCATCCTTCTGTAAGGGTCTGTTACAGGGCAGCAGGATGTTCTGAGATGAATGAGAATAAGCTGAGCTGGAAGGCAGCAAATCTTAGCCAGCCTGCTGCCTCTAAATGTTTGCCGCCCTAGGTACAGGCATAATGGGTGCCTATTGACAAATGCAGGGCTGATTATTGAATGACATTATATACAACTATTTTAATGATTTCTTACTGAATGACAAAGCAAAGAGGACACATAACTGTATAATCAGACCTTTAGAGTTTAAGCAGTATCTATAATATTTTCTTGATGTAGTTTCTTCCCATGAACATAGCTATATCTATACCTCTCTCTCTCTCTCTGTATCTATCTACATCTATCTATCAATATTATATATAGATAGATATTAATAAAACATTATTTAGTTTTAGACTCCTACCAGTGCTTCTCTTTTTCTTTTTAAGATGAGGGATAAGGGGAGCTCCAGGGAATATTTACTAATTATTTTCCCTTTAAACAAGTTTATTTATAAGTGCTGTGCTGGCTCCCATCAGCAGATTTGTTTACAGTCTGTCAACAGGAGTCTGATGTGTGGAGCAGAGCCGCCACATTGTATCATGGGATGATTTTCCAAAAGATAAACAGGAGGGAAAGGGGGATCCTGGCAGCATAGAGAAATGCTTTAACACAGAGGAATCTTGAAAATGACAGGCTATTTTTTGCAGGATTTGTCATCATTAAGATCTATTCCTATAACAGATGCAGTATGTCATCGGTGTGCTATTCTCAGAGTTATTTTCTATTTAATTAAAACCGTATCCTCACAGCTGGTAATTCAGTACTAGTTTCTCTAAAAAGATAACATGGGTTGAAATTATTTTAAAATATGGCATTGGCATTGTCTGGGGGAGATAATTTTCTCCATTTTCAAGAGTTATTTTATATATATATATCTATATATAATAGATACCTTTTAAACCAAATACGCTAGTACTATGAGACTCATACATAGCTAAAATGCATTATTATTGTAGCACACCTGATGATGGGTTAAAACTAGACTTGATTTGTGGCATTGTTCAAATAAATGCAAGATTAGGAAGTTATTCTCAGGCAATCTGAAAACTCCCTTAGCTCTGTCCATTTTAGACACATTATACTAAAGTATACAAATTTATATATGCGTATAAAAGAGAGAGAGGAAGAGAAAGTCTGGGAGCTTGATTCTACCCTGTTCTTGAAGTATGCAAATGGATGAATATCTGCAGAGGGTGACAGAGCATGAGCTGCTCTGCTCCATCCCACAGAGATTTAATATTACACTATAGTGGAAAGGGCCACCATCAACGCTCCTTAATAAAAAAAATGGGCTGGATCCACTCAATCTGAGCCTGGAAAGGAGGATATGGCACATAGGCATTTGGTAAAGCTGGAGCAGAAAGCATATGGCACATAGGCATTTGGTAAAGCTGTGCAGAAAGCTGAATAGTAGCAAATTGGGAGATAATAAACAGATAACAAAGCATTTTGGGCCCATCTTTGTTCCAAGCCATCATGAAATGCATTTCTTCATGCATGAACCTCACCTATTCACCCCCTACTCCACAGGATTTAAGGGGCAACTCCCACACAACACACAGAGAAGAAAATACAGCCACTACTTTAGCAAGCTGCAGTTCATGGGGCAAGCTAGGATATCATGAATCTAAATGTAAACAAACATACAAAAAACACTTTCTTATCTACACAATCTTTATCCTCCATCTTGTACTCACAGATGTCCTTGCCATGAAAGGTCAGCGTTCACAGGAAACTAACTACATACCTTTCTCTTTCGTACACCATGCAATCTTCAGCCCTGCTTTACTGCACAATCCTTACAATCTCAAAACCCCTTTCCAATAAAGGCCAGCAAGTTTAGAGGCAATGGCCACTGGAACCCTATCTGTCACACACCAAGGCTCTATCACTACATCACCAGCCATGCATCCCATCAGTCATGACGTCATAGAGTGGGCTCAGCTATTATTCCTGCAAGCACTCTGATACCTTTAATAATACAGTCATCATACATAATAGTTAATAATATAGTGTTTGCTAGGCTAGGATACCTTTCTCAGCTAGGCTAGTATACTATATATCTTCTCTGTCATTCCTCTGAATATTTATGTCAGAACTCATGGAGGTAACCATGCCATGCACATACAAATGGATATCTGGAGGCCAAAGAGTGACTGTTACTACCTTCTCTTCTTGCCCCTTCTTATGTTTACAATTAGCAGAGAGCGCAGGATGCCTCTAAATTATGCCTATGCAGCATAAACAGACACTGGACCACATGTCATTTTGGCCCTTAAAATGCAAATATTAGACTTGCCTGGCAGTACAGGGATCATTTACTCATGCTCATTGTATAACTATGAGCCTAGGCTACCAGCTCCACCACACCCACCCCTGCCCACTGTCCTTCCTTCCACTTGTCCTGAGACAGCTACTAAGATTTATTGTATTTATTTATTTAGATATTTGATATATCGTCATTTCATGTATATATCACAACAGTTTACAAAGTGACATTCAAAGTACTGACTCAACAAACAAACAGGGACTTTTGGCAAGTCTTGGGGAGGTCAGGAGTCCCCCCCCCCCCCCAAGTGCAGTAGATGGCTCCCGGACCCCCGCTGGACCATCAGAGAGTTTTGGCAAGTCTTGGGAAGGGGGGGGGGGGTCAGGAGGGGGGGGTTGTTTAAATTCTCTCCTTTAGACGGCTGAATAATTCGGTGAAGATTTGTTGTATTCGTGGGAATCGCAATACGTTTCGCTTCCCCACGAATACAACAAATATGGCCCTATACGTTGCGGATTGCCAATACATTGCAAATGAATGCACACCCCTAGTAGATTCTGGCTTGTACTGGTAGCCAATGTAGTGCCATCAGTGAGGGTCTAATATGATCATATTTCCTAGATCCTAATAAGAGTCTAGCTGCAGAATCTAGCTGGAGAATCACAAGGAGGCAACGAGTACTCGACCAGCGAGGAGACCTGTTGCAAAGGCAATCTTAGGAAGCGGAGTCCGGGCTTAAATACTGGAGCTCCGCTGATGTCATCCTCCGGGGCCGTGGCTCGGTTCCCGCCGTGGACCCTACTTAAGCCTTAGAAATGCATGCGTGCTCCTAGGGAGGGATGCGGCGCTGAGAGGTGGTGTCTCTCCGTGGTCCATGCGGAGGCTGACGCGGAGCACCAGAATCCATAGCTGAGCCAGAGGCACCAGGGGCGGCCCGAGGATGGAGCTGGTGGCCTACTGCCACCAGGGATGAGGGACCAGGCACTGGATTCACTTGAGAGAGGTAAGGGGGCCAAGTTGCGGGTCTGCTGCGGCTGGCACGCATAACAGGAATGTTCTGTTAGGAAGAAATGAAGAGAACCATCTAAGAACTATGTTGTGGATCCCAGTATTTCTCAGCTGATGGCATAACAGGTTATGGTCCACAGTGTCAAAGGCAGCCATTAAGTCAATTAGCACTAGACAGTAGGATTCATCTGCGTCCTCATAAATCTGAGTTAGTCAATGAGATGAGTAATGTCTCAGTTGAATGATGTTCCCTAAATCCAAATTGATTATGAGAGAGAATATTATGGTCTTCCAGATGATTTATAAGCTGTGATAACACTGCTTTCTCAAGAATTTTTGCGAGAAAGGGCAGGTTGGATATTGGATGATAGTTGTCCCAATCGTCAGTTCTACCAGATTTATTTTTTAGGATCGGCTTTATCACAGCTTGTTGTAATCAATTTGGAACAGTTCCTTCTGAAAGAGACAGGTTAACTAATGTTGTGATTGTCTGAATGATAACCTCATGTACTTGTTTCAAGGAGCTGACTGGAATTGTGTCACACGGGTGAATGGATAGTTTAATCTTACTAATTATTTGAATATTTTACAGTTTCAATACCGTGTCGAACTTGGACCACTTAACTATTCCATTCAAATCTTCAGTTGTTTTTGCTGGGGAACATTTAGGGAGTTGAGTTTTCAATGTATTGATTTTGACTAAAAGTGCAGTGGCATATTTATTGCAATCAGCCTTAGTGAATTTGTAGTTTCTCGAGATGGAAGATTAACATCCTCAAAGAGTAGTTTAGAATTAAATATAACCCCGTGAATCTATTTGGCATAGTAGTCTTTTTTAACTTTGTTAGTGTACGCCATTTTGTAAGGAAAGATTTATATTTTTCTAGGGATTCAGCAGATTGGCATTTCTGCCATTGTTTCTCTACTTTTCTGAGGTTCTGTTTATTCTTCTTAAATCATCATTATGCTAGGGCTTCTTATGTTTGGAGTTATTCCATTCTTTGTTAATAGGTTTTATCTGGACAGGACTAAGGTTTTCAGCTATGTCATTGACAATCGCATCTCAGGAATCAAAAGACAATGTGGAGATGGTTAGATTTAGTTCTTGGAGCGTGATTTCTAATGTTTCAGCAAGTACTTCCAGCTCAGTCTTTTTCCTGAAGGTAAAAGTAAGCTTATTATCTATACTATTATGGATTTTGTTGGTGAATGCTATTTCTGCTTTTATTAATTGGTAATCAGACCAGGGCAATATCATGTGCGAGGTATTGATTAGGCAAGTGCTGGTATTAACAAATATTAGGTCTAGAGGGTGACCTGCTTTATGAGTGGCTTTGGAGACAAATTGTGACCATCCCATCACTTCTAAAAACATTTCACAGGCTAGGGATCTCAGTGTTTTGTCTACATTTCCCCCCCCCCCCCCATGGTCTTTTGAGCGAGCATGTAACATATGTGTGTAAAAGGGTGCACACATATGCGCGGCAGGGATAATTTTAATGATACGTGTGTACTTGCACACACGATATAAAATTAAGTGCATCTTTGCTCACATGCTCAATATGCGCATTTATGGGTGCACTCCTTTTAAAATTTACCTGTGAGCTGCAGACTAGATATCACCCTCCATTGCATCAGGTAAAACTGATTATAAGCCCTCTGGGTACACAGAAATACCTATTGTACCTGAATGTAAGTCAACTTGAGCTACCAATGAAAAGACATGAGCCAACGTCAACTAAATAAATAGTAACTAGGTTCTCCAAACTCTCCTCAGCTACTAGACTTTCAGTATCCCTTCCTCTAATTCTTCAAATCCCTTACATGATTCATCTGATCACTGGGTTCTGCAAACTTCTGATATAAACACTGGGAAGAACAGAATAGGGAGCGCAGAGCTCATTTTGACTATTGCTTTCCTACTCCTAATGCACCGGCACTGACTCTGCCTTTTTCTGACTCTGCACCATAGTAACAGTGGAGATAGGTGCAGGTGGCTGCTGTTCCACTTTCACAGCCAAATCTGCCTCTGTTCTTATTGTCTCCCTCTTAAAACAGTATCTTCTGAGTTTGGGAGGAGGGCTCCTGGTCCTTATCCTATGCTTCTCATCATCACCACTACTTGTGCTAGCCCCAGATCTTTCTTCTTCCTCTCCCACTGCCATTGTTGTCTCCTGATGCCAGTCACATGATGAGGGCTCTTAGTGTTACAATGTTTGTATACCCTAGTGCGGGCATACAGTCAGAAGACCAGTCAGTCACTTTTGTCTCAAACAGAGAGTGAGTGAACTAATGATGCTTGCTGAATGAATATGTACACAAAGAATATAAGTCAAACTTAAAGCAAGAGTCACACACACACACAGAAGAACACTATCACACTGACTCTTTTGCACAAAGAAGCTACCTCTAAGTCACTGCAGTGCATACACTGTAAGAAACCGAGAGACAGTCTCTGTCTGTAGCTTTCCTACAGACATTAGCACAATGCCAGCTATAAAGGTTCAGCTGGGAGAGGCTGATTGAAAAAGTGTTGAAACACGATGGGCTTTGCTCTTTCCTTGACCCCATCCCCAACCAGCTCTGCTCTGGTTTCAAGTCCAAAAATGCATTGCTTTGCTTCCCCTATTGACTTTAATCATACTGAACCAAACCCAAGGAGCTGAAAAGGATTCAGATTGTTTCAGGAGAGTGGCCATTTGGTTTAGTTGACCCAAAGCAAATCAAAGATTGACTCATTAGTCATGCTTTTCCATTTGGATTGAAACAAATATACATCCTTACTGATAACTGATTTTGATCTTGGGATTTTGTTTGATCCTGTTTTATATATATATATATATATATAACTTATCGACATCTATTCCATACATATTGTAGTTCAAAGATTGACTCAATTTTACTTTTATCTGCTACCAATTTCTCCTTCTGAGTTCTGCTTCAATTACAGCACCAAATAGAACTTTATTGACTATCGATGCTCCTGGATTTCACTGATTCCTCACTTAGGGAAATGTGTCATGAGTATGGTACACAAGATCAGACTGTGCATCAAATATTGAAACAATTCCTTGACAAAGATTAAAGTGCAGTCAGCACAGGATGGTTGCTTTCAAAGATATTAAAACTGGGCATAGGTTCTAATTTTCCCTTTCCTAGGCCTGGTCACGTTTCTTCTTCTCTGCTCCATTCCAGAAGAAAAGATCTATACAGTCACCAATCTTTGGCTGAGTTCTTACTGTTTGTACTGTGAGACGGGAGATTTTGTAATAACAGATCACAATTCATCGTCACTGGCAACCAGCCATCTAATATTCAGTAAAAATAAGGAGGTTAAATATTCAAAGAGGTTTGTCCAGCTAAGTTCGGACTTAGCCAGATAAAGATCCCACCAGTCTGACCATCTCTGACGTATCCAGATAAGATTCTGGCCAGCTGAAAATGTATCCAGTTATGTCAGAGGAGATCGGGGGCATTCCCGGGAGGAGAGCTGTTAGCTAGGTAACTTTAGGTTGGCCAGCCTTGAAGTTGGTCAGATAAACTTTTAACTTTTCATGAACTCCATTATGGCTACAAACTGCATGCTGACAAATAAAGAGACTGAAACTTACCAGAGGTCTCATCCACACTCTCATCCACCACATGGTCCTTTTGGTGAACCCATTCACTGTTACACTTGAAGTATATCTGGGTGGCTGGGCTGGCTTTGCAGTATAGATTTACAGGCTTGTTTTTAACAATGTAAGCTTCTTCGGGTTCAATAAGAAACTGTGGCAGAGGCTCTGGAGGATCAGATGGGAATGTTTCAGGAAGCTCATGAAAAAAATCATCCTCTGCAATAAAAATAACAGGAAAGCAAGTTCAGGCAATTTAGAGACTCTTATGTTTACCTTGTCCAGCTGGCATTGTTCAAATATTGCTTGCATAGAATCCATTAAGACTCTAAGAGATATTACTTATTCTAAATCGTCCCACATACTATATTCAGCAAACTGGTGGAGACGCTATGTGCTCTTATGTACATCATTTAATTTTATTTCTAAACTAGGCAAATAAATGTCAGTTTACTGGATAGTAATTCTATATGTATTGATCTTATTGTCAATATATAGACACCTGGGGATCAAATACATTACTGCTTTTTACCTATGAGTTCCAGGAAGTCGTATTTTTTTAAAAGTGAATACAAATAACTTTTTTTTTCCATTTTTCAAAATCAGGAATTCACAAAAAGAGAAAAAAAAACCCCTATTAAAATGTTTCCATTTATACAGTTTTGCTGAGTTTTTCCTTCTCTACTGTTCCTCACCCAGGTGTCCAGCTAGTAAAATAGCAACAATACAAGGACCTCAGGAAAGCAGTTTGTGCTGGATGTATATAGAACATAAGCATTCTGAAATAATCTGTGAAAACTGACAAAGGAAAAACTTAGGCCATATCTAGGGATTTCCTCCCTAACCCCGCAGTGCGGCCATTGCTGTGCACTATCGCCCCCATAGAGCCACGGGAAAAGGTGGTGTTATTCCCTGCAGGGCTGCTGGCGATAATGTGTAAAACATTATCACCGGCAGAGCTGCTGGGCCATAAACCCACCCAAACCCCGCCCACACTCCTCCCCTTCCCCTGATTTAAATAGTACTGCCGCGAAGCGGCCATTATCGCACGCGTTAGGGCCTTATCGGGTGTGATAAGGCCCTCATGCATGCGATAATGGCACATCACAGTTTAATAAATAACCCTGTAAGATATCATGGCATGTATTTTTATCCATTGATGTATTTCTTTGTCTAAATAAATATAAACTTACATAAATTTACAGAAAATCAGGTTAACAAAAAATATGTTTGCTGAACCATAAAGGTACCTGAAATTAACCATGCTCATGATAGCAAAAGAATGAGTTGCAAAAATTATTAACTGGGCCTGTCAGTAGTGTTTGCCAATCCTGAAAGCATTATTCAATCTCCTTTTTCTTCTTCTGTAACAACTATCATTATACCCCATGACTGACTAGAGTGATGATCAATAAAGCAGTAGAGAATTTAAGGCGTCTGAAACTAGACCAGAAGGATGGCTCTCTTCTGTTTTGTCATTCCACATGAAAACAAAACGGCCGGCTACCATAACTGACTACCTATGCTATCCGTAAACTGAATTATGAAGTCATTTCCTTTCTAGCCACTGCTTTTATGAAAAGATAAGTTGAACAAGAAAAATAAAAGGTACTGGTATGTAGCTAATGTGTATGTATATCATTCCCAACCAATTGGCATAAAGATGCATAATGTACTTTGTACCTACTACGTCATCACTCACTGTAAAATGTAATCGACTGTAAAGCACTAAGGACTGCTTAAGTTTTGTATCCTACTCCCAACCATAAATTTGATACAAACTTAAGAGAATACAAACAAAACTGGGATTCAATATATGATTAAATAGCTACAAAAGGGAATTTGGCACATCAGCATTGTAGCCTTATTCCATCCTAAAATGAGGCCACAGAGTAAGATTTATATGGAGGGAAGGGAGAGCATATATCTTTGCTATCGTTGGGCACAAGCTCACATTGTACTGCTTACTGATGGAGATCTAATTGGACCTCAGTTGGTAGTAAATTGCCCCCATAATTGAAGAATATATGGTTGGTAATCAGAGATAATCATTTATTTATTCTAGTAATGCATAAGGTAATTCATATCACGCTGCAGTTCCGTTGAAAAGGGGAGAAAGATGGAAGTAGTTCAGGGCCTGCAATAGAGAGACTTCAGGAACTTACAATGTTCTTTATAGAGAGAATAAAGGAAATGGAAGATATGGTAGAAAATTAAAATATCTAAGAGGCTCCAATGAGCTACAAGAAAAAAAGAAGCTGAAGGAGAATGGAACATAATATAAATTTGAAAGGAGGGGGGTTTAGAGGAAATACTTCTTTACTGAGAGCGGTATGGATGCACAGAACAGTCTACCAGTAGAGGGTGCAGAGGTAATAGGAAACCAAACAGTAACAGAACTCAAACATGCTTGGGACAGATACAAAAAGCAGCGATAAACACAAGGAAGAGTGGAGACAGGTGATCAAGTAGGGAGTAGGATTTGAATTCACTCAGTAGAAGGGACAACTGGTAGATGAGACTGGCCAGGTGCTCCTTATCTAGTGACAGCTACTGTGTTACTATGACTTAACTCAGCAACTTCTACTGACTTGCAAACAGAGGAACTCAGCATTTCTCTTCCATCCATTTAAAACTGTACCATGAGGTCTTACCAGTTGCATATAATTTGGACTACTTCTGATATACTGTAAACTGATATTTGACTTTATTAAGTATTTTCACAATATTATCCTATCCCCCTTCAAATCCTTTTATACATAGGGGTAGATTTTCGAAAAGGGTGCCCTCACGTACTTTTGTAGGTGCATCAGACGCAAACAAAAGTACGCTGGATTTTAGTAGATACGCGCGTATCTGCTAAAATCCTGGATCGGCGCGCGCAAGGCTACCGATTTCGGGTAGCCAGCGCGCACCGAGCCGCGCAGCCTATCTCCGTTCCCTCCGAGGCCGCTCCGAAATCAGAGCGGCCTCGGAGGGAATTCGCTAACGCCCTCCCCTCACCTTCCCCTCCCTTCCTCTACCTAACCCACCCCCCCCCCGGCTCAGTCTAAACCCCCCCCCTACCTTTGTTGGGGGATTTACGCCTCCCAGAGGGAGAAGTAAATCCCCGCGCGCCAGCGGGCCGCTGGCGCGCCTAGACGCAACCCGGGCGCGGTTCCGGAGGGCGCAGCCACGCCGCCGGACCGCCCCGGGCCGAAACCATGCCCCCGCGCCCGCCCCCGAAACGCCGCGTCCCGCCCCGAAAACGGTGCGCCGCTAGGCCTCGCCCCCGACACGCCCCCGACACGCCCCCTCGGAAAACCCCGGGACTTACGCGAGTCCCGGGGTTCTGCGCGTGCTGGCAGGCCTATGTAAAATAGGCGCACCGGCGCGCAAGCCCTGCTCGCGTAAATCCGGGCGGATTTACGCGAGCAGAGCTCTTAAAATCCGCCCCCTAGTGAACATCTCAAGCTGTTATGGTAGCTATTAGTCCCCAAACAAATTTTGGGGTCCATATTCAATGGCATTTATTTAATAATATTTATGAACTGCTTCATTGATTTAAAAAATCACTCGAGGCAATTTTTGTTTTTTAAAATTATCGGGCTAATGTTGACTTTTGATATTTCAGCCACATATCTGGCTAGCATGAGGCCAGATAACTCATTATCCAGCTAAAATTTATCTCCATAATGTAGGGGCATTCTGGGGGAGTTCCAGGGCAAAGTTGAGTTAGCCAGATAAGTTGTGCTGTAGAACAGTCCTAGAGTTAGCTGGATAAACTTATCCAGCTAAATTTAAGATACTTGGCAATGTTCATGATGTGGTTAAGCCACTGAATATCCAACATGTATAGCCAGCCTGAAAATGGACCCTTTGCTGCCCTTCTAAAATTCCCTAGAATCCATCAATACTGCTCTGGTACACAGCCAGCAAAAACCGAACCCGTATAACAGAATAGACCTGGGAGCACTGGATGGCCGGCACCATCTTTAAAAATGGCGCAGGCCATCCAGTGCTCCTACCATGTGACAGGGGTCGGCCAATGGCACGGATACCCTGTCACATGGTAAGGGCAAAGGGCCATCGGTGCCATTTTGATTAGTGGCAGCCGATGGCCCGGGAGCGGGAGATTGCTCCCGGGACCCCCACTGGACCACCAGATACCTGTAAAATGTTTTTGGGGGGGGTTGGGAGGGTGGGGGAAGCTAAGGGATTAGTTTTAAAGAGCCGAGGTGGGTTTAGGGGTTATTTTTTGTGCCGTTTTTCCCTTCCTCCCCCAAAACGATAAGAGAACCCCCACGAACAATATCGTGGGGTTTTCCTATCGTTTTGGAGGAGCCCCCGATTTCTGACGATTTTGAAAATATCGTACGATATTTTCAATCGTCCGAAGCCCGATTCACATCCTCCCATTTGACATACCATGTATATTTCAGCTGTATATATTTCCATATATATATATTTCCATGTATATTTCCGCTGATTATAATCCATGTTTCTGTACTACTAATTTATTGTTTTATGTTAATTTATAGTTTGGAATTTTAGTTAACTTATTGTTTGATTACTTAATTCTGTCCTATCTTCCGACATCCATGTTTTTATTCTCCCTGTTTTAATGTAACTTCTCATTTCCACTTATACGTTAATTGGTTTTTTCCCCTTGTTCTAATGTAAACCGGTACGATAAGACCTGGTCTTGAGTGTCGGTATAGTAAAAGAAGTTAAATAAATAAATAAATAAATAAATAAATATTAATCATTATCTTATACATCCTAATTTGGAATTCATTTTGTTTTCTACCTATTTTATACAGTTTTCTTTATTAGCTTTGTGTGTGACATAGAAACATAGAACATGAAGGCAGATAAACACCATACAACTCATCAAGGTCTGCCTATTCACATCTGCATCTTGGTTTCTAGTTCCTTCCTCTCCCTCCGAAATCCTCTGTAGTTGACCCATGTTTTCTTTTAAGTATTTATTTATTCATTTTCAACAGAAAAAGAAAACATGCACAAATACTTATACAGAAATACTTGTACAGAAGCTAAAGTACAATAAACCAAGAATTATGAATACAAGGAAAACCTTACCCTTCTTACCTTTTCCCCTCTCCTCCCCGACCCCTAACCCTACCTAGTCCCTAATTTTTTATTTTAATAATTACTGCTCCTCCAAAGCAGAAGTATCTTCCATGTGCCGGCCGGCTTCTGGCATGTGCTTCTCCAGGTCAGTGGCTAATGGCACTGTCCCAGCCTGGCCCCACCTACCCCTTCCCACCCAGATCACACACCCCTAGGCCACCCCTTTCAGCAGGCTCAGCACTTCAGTGCGTAACGGGGTTACACGCGAGGTCAGGCTCTTTGTAAAATGCGCGCAGCACACGCAAGGCCCGGCCATGTGCGTAACCCCCGAAATTTACGCGCGTGGCCCTTTTAAAATCAGGTCTTGAGTGTCCAGATGTAGGCTGCATAAAAACTTTAATATCTGGCTGAGAGGATTGATGATTCAGAGATGGCCCTGATGGATTGGCTCTGACTGAGCAGTTCCTCTTCTTTCCCATAGGAATCCCAACTATGAAGGAGAAACCAAAGGAAAAAAAGATTCAAATTGTCTCAAAGGGGCATGCCCCTTTGGTGTGCAGCTTTGGCCATGCGCCAGTGGCTGCATGACACAGGGGAACTTCCTATAAGCACAGTCCAGTGTCGCACCTCTGATGATGTCAGATGCTGGCAACCACATGGCTCTCCCTCGCTAGATCAGCAAAGGTACCCAGAGACAGCTTTCAGGTTGTCTCACGCAGCACTGCCAGTTCTCAGTTAAGGCAGCCTTCTTTTAAGCATGGCCCAGTGTCAAATTTCTGATAACGTCTGATGCCAGCATCCACGTGGCTTCCCCTTGCTGGATTGGCAAAGGTACCCAGAGACAGATAGCAGATTGTCTTACACAGCGCTACCCGTGTTTTCTTTAATTCTGATATAGTCCTTGTCTACACCATTTCCACAAGAATGTTGTTCCAAGCACCAGCCACCCTTTCCGTAAAGAAATATTTCCTTAGATTACTCCTGAGTCTACTCCTTTTCACTTTTATTCTAGCGTTTCCTTTTTGCTGACAGATGCCTACCTTCTCTGCATGTATTTCTTGGAGATACTTAAATGTCTCTATTATATCTCCCTTTTTCTCTTTTACCCTACAGCGTAGTTAGACCTTTAGGTCTGTCCTCATGTGGTTTAAGTTGGAGGTCACTGATCATTTTAGTAACAGCCCTCTGAACCGATTCTATTCAGCTTATATACCTTTGAAGGTGCTGTCTCTGAAACTATACACAATACTCCAAATGAGGGCTAAGCAGAGTCTTACAAAGAGGCAATATCACCTCCATTTTCCTGCTGGCTATTCTCCCTATATCCCCAGGCATGCTTTTAGCTTTTGCAATCACCTTATCTACCTGTTTAGCCATCTAAAATTCATCAGAAAAGATCACCCCCAAATCCCGCTCTTGTTTTGGGTACAGAAATTCAGCCTCTACAATGTACTGCTCCCTTGGGTTTTTGCAACCCTTCATTTTTTAGCATTAGATTTAGGTTGTCAGACTCAAGACCACTCCTCAAACTTCACTAGATCTTTCCTCATAGTTCCCATATCTTCCAGAGTGTCTATCATGTTACAGATTTTGGTATCATTTGCAAAAAGGCAAAAGCCTTTCCACAATATCACTTATGAAAATGTTGAACAAAATCGGATTGAGGACTAATCCCCACTACTAATCTCCCTTTCCTTGGCATGAACTCTGCTTACCACTACTCTTTGTGGCCTCCCCTCAACCAGTTTCTAACCCGTTCACTAACTTTAAGATTCATATATAGGGTGCTAAGTGTATTCATATGTTGCCTCTGTGAAACTGTGTCAAAGGCCTTACTGAAATCCAAGTACACTACATCTAGCACACTTTTCTGATCTAACTCTCTGGTCACCAGTCAAGGAATTGATTAGATTAATCTGACAAGACCTTTCTCTGGTAAAACTATGCTGTCTAGGATACTGTAATCCATTAGCTTGTAGTAACTGCAATACCCTTTGTTTTAGCAGTCATACCATTAATTTACTCAATACCGAGGTAAGACTAACTAGCCTGTAGTTCTCAGGCTCCTCCTTGCTTAGTAATTCTACATGCTTTGGCAAAATTCAGAAACATGAAATCTAAACTGCCAACTTTACATATTTCTCTGGTAATGATCTCTGAAAAGTTTCTTAGGCCGGTATGGTACAGAGTGTTTTTCCTAAATGTATGCTGTACCTCTGCAATATCGGTACCCTCAGTCCAGTTCCATTTAATCTTTTTGTGATATTGCAGAAGGGTTATCAGGAAAGGTTTACCTTTTTGCAGATGATACTAAAATATGCAATCTGGAAGGTTTGGAAACATGAGAAGGAATCTAGTGATGCTTGAGGAATGATCTAGAGTTTGGCAGCAAAGATTTGCTATTAAAAATATAGGGTTATGTATTTGAGTCGCAAAAATCCCAAAGAGCAATCTAGTACAGGGGGTGAATTCTTTCTGTGCGCAAAACAGGAGTGGGATCTGGGAGTGATCATACCTGATGATTTTAAGATGACCCAACAGGTAGATAAGGCAATGGTGAAAGTTAGAAGGATGCTTGGGTGCATAGGGAGAGGAAAATCCAGCAGGAAAATGAGACTGCACAATGCTGGAGACTACACTTTCAAAACAATATAAACCAGACAGTAAGGTGAGGTAGGAGAACATAAGGACATAAGAAGTTGCAGTACTCAGACCAAAGGTCCATCAAGACCAGCATCCTATTTCCAACAGTGGCCAATCCAGGTCACAAGTACCTGGCAAGTACCCAAACACTAAGTATAGCAGTGGCTATTCTCTAAAGATTGAATTTTTGATGGCCTGCATGTGAAAATCCTAGGGATATGTGCATGTCTGGGCAAGCGCGCACCGAGCGCATTTTAGAAATGACCCGGCCACACGCGTATCTCTTGGTATGCACAGAAGTGCTAGGCCAGCAAAAAGGGGTGGGGGCTAACTGGGATAGCGGCCATTAGGCCCTGTCCCGGGGAAACATGCGCCGGTAGCCGGTCATCACGCGGAAGTTACTTCTGCTTGAAAGGAGCAGTAAGTATTAAAACAAAACAAATTAAACTAGCCAGGTAGGGGTTAGGGGTTGGGGAAGAGAGGGAAAAAGGTAGGAAGGGTAGATAGGGTAGATAGGGGGATAGGGAACTGGGGAACTGGGGAAGGTCTATTTGCATTGCGCGTTAGTTTTTTAAATTCCTCCCTCCCCGTGCATGAGTCCCGCGCCGCCCCCATAAGCACGTGCAGATATTAAAATCAGGTGCACATGTGTGCATGGGAACCGTATTTTATAACATGCGCATGATGATGTGAACATATTATAAAATCACTGCATCCATGTGCGCGCACAGGGAACCACACGCATATGGACGCCCATGCGCTTGTTTTAAAATTGACCCCTAAGTCAACTTGATTAATAGCAGTTAATGGACTTCTCCTCCAAGAACTTATCCAAACCTTTTTTAAACCCAGCTACACTAACTGCATTAACGACAACCCCTGGCAACAAATTCCAGTGCTTAATTGTGCGTTGAGTGAAAAATAATTTTCTCCGATTAGTCTTAAATGTCCTACTTGCTAATTTCATAGAATGCCTAGTTCTTCTGTTATCCAAAAGAGTAAATAACTGATTCACATCTACCTGTTCTAGACCTCTCATGATTTTAAACACCTCTATCATATCCCCCCTCAGCCATGTCTTCTCCAGGCTGAACAGCCCTAACCTCTTTAGCCTTTGCTCATAGGGGAGCTGTTCCATCCGCTTTATCATTTTGGTTGCCCTTCTTTGTACCTTCTCCATCACAACTATATCTTTTTTGAGATGCAACAACCAGAATTGTACACAGTACTCAAGGTGCGGTAGCACCATGTGCGATACAGTGCAATTATTGTAGCTGGGTTCAAAAAAGGTTTGGATAAGTTCTTGGAGGAGAAGTCCATTAACTGCTATTAATGAAGTTGACTTAGGGAATAGCCACTGCTATTAATTGCATCAGTAGCATGGGATCTTCTTAGTGTTTAGGTAATTGCCAGGTTCTTGTGGCCTAGTTTGGCCTCTGTTGGAAACAGGATGCTGGGCTTGATGGACCCTTGGTCTGACCCAGCATGGCAATTTCTTATGTTCTTAGAGGCATTATGACATTTTCCATTTTTTTTAAAAATAATTTTATCTTTATTAACTTTTTCAAAATATAACAAAGCAAAGACTTTGTAATGGTAATTGAGAGAACATAAAAAGGAAAAAAATATTTACAATCAATGAAAATCACTCTCAGGAGAACAAAACTCTCATCCATCATAAGGCAACATTTGAAGGGGGCAGATAAAGTGAGGAGAAAAATTAGAAATATTTAAATGTGGAAATTACACATGAGATATTCCCAAATAATTACAATGACCCAAGTATAATACTAATTGTTAGGAGAGAGTATCACTCTAGCATTCAAGAAATCATGTAATTGTTCTGGACCAAAGAATATATACCATAGGTATTTTCTCTAAACTTGATTATACACTTACATCTATATCGTAACATAAAGTTTGCTCCTAATTTATAAACTTCAGAATGCATATTCAAAAAAGCTTTCTGACGCAATTGAGTAAGTCTAGCTAGGTTAGGGTAATTATGAACTCTGTCCCCCAAGAAGGTAACTTCCACATTCTTAAAATAATGTTTCATCACTGGACTAAATCTTGTTCGGAGAAAAAAGAAACAAGTAAGACAGATCTATCATTTCTACATCAGAACTCTCCAAATATTCAGATAAGTTAGAAATATTCCCTTTTTCACTAGATGAATTAACTTGCGGTAGTCTTTGTCTCTGGGAAAGAAAAACTATCTTCTTTACTGTGGGAATTAACTCAAGGAATGTTTAGAACATCAGACAAAAATTTCTTAAAAGTAATAAAAGGAGGTTCACCAAGAATTCTAGGAAAGTTCAAGAAACGTAGATTAAGATGTTTCAATGAATTCTCCAATGATTCTAATCTTCTTGAAGAATATGTACAGTCATGGATAACTGCCACATTAGAAGCTTGTAAAGTTTTGATGTCTTCTCCCAGATCTTGAATAGATGAGGCATGTTCTTGAAGAATACACTGGTGATCATATGCTACTATATCAAGTTTCTCCGAAGCTAAGGCCCAGCATTGAGAATATTCATTGAATGCAGAGTTCATTCCTACAATCAAGTTTTTATAATCTCAATAGGGGACGGAGCAACACCAGTTCTATAACAAACACTCACAGCTGATGGTACCGGGGAAATGGCTCCATAAACGCCAGCATTCCCCGCCACTGAGGCTCCTGCTGTTCCACTCTCTCCAGGAGACTCCATGGGAAGGGCGGCACAGGGACTCAACTACCTCTGGCAAAACATCAGCAATTCCATCTACCTGAAGCACCAAAGTGAAATCATCACGATGCACCCCAGCCTTGTCAGTGGTGCTGGAGGGAGAAGTCAATGGCAGCGGTCGAGGGTCTCCCCAGGTGAGAGCAGAGCTCCTCTCGCTGCCTCACCACCGGGACACTACAACCTCAAATCCAGGGTAGGAACCACATACTGATAGATGGAATGTTGGTCTGAGGGGGTGCTGGGTTCAGATGGATAAACCTGCACCTTGCCCTTCCTCTTATGAGGCATAATGAGGAAAAAGATATCAAGGAAACAGAAAAAATTAGGAAATCTCAGACTGAGCAGTAAAACAGTGTCTTCTCATATGGCCATCTTGGATCCGCCCTTCGACATTTTCCATTTTATTCACCATTCCCTTCCTAATAATTCCTAACATTCTATTTGCTTTTTTGACTGCTGCAGCACACAGAGCCGACGACTTCAATGTATTATCCACTATGATGCCTAGAAGGGGATGGGTGGAGACGCCAGAAAGAGGAAAGACTGAAAAATGAGATAGGGAAGGGGATTTAAGGAGGGAGAATAAAGGAAAAAGTGTAAAGAAATGTTTATTTATTTATTTATTTTATTTAAACACTTTTATATACCGACGTTCATAGCAATATCACATCGGTTTACAGGCAACAGGGGTAAATTCAAATGAACTAAGAAGCATAAAGTTACAATAAACAGGACATACGTGAACTTGGGCTGTAGGGAAGATAGTAAAGAGTTACAGAAACAGAACGAGATTTTTTCAAACAAATGGTGGCCTAGAGAGGCAGCCAAGAGTAACAGTTAATAAAATAAAATATAATAGAATATATTATGTTATAAAAAATATAATACAAATATTGTACTCCAGAGACAGGGATTTGTAAACCGGGGTAGTGGATAGAGGGCATCAGGGTGGAGGAAATTGTAGGGGGGTACTAAGGTTGAGATAGATTGGAGATGCGGAATGGCAGGGTGCGGGTACTTCAGGTATAGGCTTGTTCAAATAGCCAGGTCTTTAGTTTTTTTTTAAAAGTGACCGTACAGTGCTCCTGTCGGAGATCAGGAGGCATGGAATTCCATATAGTTCGACCGGCTAAAGATATAGCATGTTTTTTTGTCGAACTGAGTTGTGGTAGATTGGAAGTGGGAGTAGCTAAGGATCCTTTGTAAGCAGTGGTTGGTCTGCTGGAAGTACGGAATTGAAGGGTATCATTGAGCCATTGTACATTATTATTGTGCAGGGTTTTATGGATAATGGTGAGGGTCTTGTGAAGAATTCTAGATGCGATAGGGAGCCAATGGAGATCTTTAAGTATTGGGGTGATGTGGTCAGCTCTGCGCGAGTTGGTTAGGACTCTTGCTGCCGCATTTTGCAGCATTTGAAGGGGTTTGATTGATGATGCTGGAAGGCCTAAGAGTAGAGAATTGCAGTAATCTAACTTTGTAAATAAGGTAGCTTGGAGGACTGTACGGAAGTCAGAGTGGTGTAGAAGAGGTCTTAGTTTCTTTAGAATCTGTAGTTTGTAGAAACTGTCCTTGGTCATATTGTTGATATGTTTCTGGAGATTGAGATGGTTATCAAGGGTGAAGCCTAGGTCCCTGACGTGTTGGGCGAAGGGATAGGGATGTGCAGAAGGAGGGGGGATAAGGCGAGCTGGGGAAATATAAAGGAGCTCTGTTTTTGCTGTATTTAATGCCAGTTTGAGGTTCGTGAGGAGTGTATTTATGGCAGAGAGGCAGTTATTCCAGGTTGTAAGAGCATTGGGAACTGAGTCAGTGATGGGGATGACAACCTGTACGTCATCTGCGTAGATGAAGTGTGTAAGTCCAAGGTCTGCCAGAAGTTGGCACAAAGGCAAAAGGTATATGTTGAAGAGGGTCGGGGATAGGGAGGAACCTTGTGGTACGCCGTGTGTTAGATTAATGGGGTTTGACTCATGGGTACCAATTTTGACTTTATATTGCCGGTTGTTTAGGAAAGATACAAACCAATTTAATGCTGTTCCTGAGATTCCTATGTCAGTAAGTCGATCAATAAGAATATTGTGGCTGACAGTATCGAACGCTGAGGATATGTCTAGTAGGGCTAGGATAAACGATTGGCCTTTATCCATACCTTTGAGAATGGTGTCAGTTAGGGATAATAAAAGTGTTTCAGTGTTCAAAATTTTCTGAAGCCAAATTGGGAGGGAAATAGGATATTGTGGTTCTCAAGGTGGTCTATGAGTTGGGAACTGACAACTCTCTCCATGAGTTTGGCCAGAAATGGGAGGTTAGAAATTGGTCTGAAATTAGCTGGAACCAAAGGGTCTAGGTTGGGTTTTTTTTAATATGGGTTTGAGTATGGCTTGTTTCAAAGGAGGTGGGACCTGGCCTGTTGAGAGAGAGCAATTTATAATTTCAGAAAGGGGTTTGGCGATCGTCTCTGGTATGGTTAAAAGGGTTTTTATGGGGATAAAGTCCTCAGGGTGGGTGGCGGGTTTCATCTTCTTTAGTAGAGTTGAAATGTCCAAAACAGAGGTAGTGTCAAAGGAGTCTAAGGAGAGGCTGGAGTTTTTGTATTTGGTGAATGGGGGGGGGGGGGGGGGGGCAGGGAGGGGGGAACTTTGCAATGATGTTAGTGATTTTGGAATGGAAAAAGGTTGCTAATTCATTGCATTTGTCGATTGAGTCATTGTCTGCTACAAGGGGGGGGAGATGGTTTTGTGAGGAGCGATACATAAGAAAAGAGGGCCTTTGCGTTGTATTGATAATGGTGTATTTTTTTTGCATAGTAATCTTTTTTTGTTTGTTGTATATAGGATCTATATGTGTGGAGAGTGTTCTTGTAGTCTGCGAGGGAGGCAGTGGAGGGGCTCTTGCGCCAATTCCTTTCTTTGGTTCTTAGCTGTTGTTTAAGGGACTTAAGTTCTGCCGTGAACCAGGGATTTTTTGTGTTAAGTGGCTTGATTTCTTTAGAAATGATGGGGCAGACTTTGTCAGCGATGTCCTTTGTAATTCTATTCCATGATCGGTGGGCTTTGTCTATATTTGTAAGATCCAGCTTTTCAAGTTCCGGTGTGAGGGCAAGGACTAGATCTTCTTGAGAGCATGGTTTCCTATATTGGATGACGTTGCTTTGATTGTTGTTGGGCTGAGGGGCTTTAGTGAAGGTAAGCTTGGCAGAAATGAGCGAGTGGTCAGACCAAGGGACTGGGGTGCAGGAGGGGGATTCGGTGGTGTTTATGTGGGAATTAGTGAATAATAAATCTAATGTATGACCAGCCTTATGTGTGGGGTTGGTTATTTGTTGGGTGAATCCCAATGCTGTGATAGCTGATAGGAAGGCTTCACAGGGAGGAGAGGGGGGAATGCGGTCAACATGGAGATTAAAATCTCCTAAGATGATGGCAGGGACATCCATGTCTATACTATTTGCGATGAACTCAATTAGAGGGGAAGTGTTTCTGTTAAGGAGATCGGGTGGAGTGTAAACGAGGCAGACTTGAAGCTGTGCGGATTTGAAGAACCCAATTTCAAAAGTCTGAGGGACAAGTTTCAGTTCTTTTTTGGCAGCCAAGAGGAGGCCGCCCCCTCTCTTTTTGTGTCTTGGAAGGGAGTGGATGTCATAGAGGTTTGTGGGTAATTGATTCAAGAGAACTGTGTCAGTTTGTTTAAGCCAAGTTTCTGTGATGGCACAGAGGTCTGGCTGAGAGTCAAGTAGCATATCGTTTAGGATTGGGGGTTTTTTTAGCGAGTGATTGGGAATTGAAGAGAAGGAGTGAGAGTGTGGTTAGGCAGAGAAATTGTGCCAGGGGGGAGATCATGACCGGGACCAATGATTTCAAGTGGGAGGGAGGGGAGGTGGGGAAACATTTTTTTTGGAAGTAATGTTGGCGTCTCAGTATGGGAATGGGATAGGATTCCATGGGTGAAGAGGAGACTTATACCGAGTGAAAGAGGAAGAGAGGGGAGAGGGTAAGGGACTTTAGGTGGAGCTTTGAATAGTTTAGCTGGGTGAAAGGAGTAAGACTGTCTATAGGACAGTAGTGAAAAAAGAAAGGGTAGGGGTTTGGAGGAGTGAGGAGTGGCTGCACTAAGGAGCGCACTCCTTGGTCGCGCTCCTTAGGCGCGCAACGCCTGGGTCACGGCCCTACTTTTTAGAGCTGGAGGAGCGCCTCCCACAGCTAAAGTCACGGGGGGCGTGGCTTCGTGCGGGTCAAGGCGCTATGGAAGGCTGGTGAGTCGGCCTGTTCGGGACCTCGTTGGATCCTCCCACGGAGGTGGGAGCACGGGTCGGATGTCGGTGACAGAGTTCGGGCGTCTGCAGCGAGGCAGCGTCGTCGTCTGGTGGATGAGAGGCAAGGCTGGCCGGCAGGTAGGCCCGGGACCCCGGCAGGTCAGCGCCGATCGCACGGGGCCGAGTCGAGGCGAGAGGCAGTGGCAAAAAGGCTGAAAAGCCTGCGACCGGCCTTTTTAAAGGGCCTGGTCGCTCCGGGGGCGGAGTCGGAGTCTGTTGCAGGCAGAAATGTTAAATAAGCAAAACAAATCATGCCAAAATAAAATAGAAGAGCAAACTAAGAAAAATGTACAAAAATAAAGAGAAAAATAGAAAGAAAGTGAAAAAGGTAAAAATGCAAAAAAACCCAAAAAATGTTGGGCAGGATGGGACAGAGGTTTTCCCAACTCCTGAAAATCTTGGTTAGCATCTGAGTTTTGTGAAAAATGTTCCTCCCTAGCCATTTGTCTGTTTCATGTCGTCTGCCTGGCTAAGTGTGGCATGAGTATGTGTGTCTGTGTTTGTCTGGTGTGCTGTGTTTATCTCTCTGTCCACGTGTGGAGTGCCTGCCTTTCTGTGCCTGTGTGTGTGTGTGTGTGTGTGTGTGTGTGTGTGTGTGCACGTGTCTGTGTTTGCACTTGCTACTTTCAGTAACTTGAAGACAAACCAAGAGAGGGGCTTTGAGTCGCTGCTCAACAGTGTGGCTGCCTGGTGGCTTGGCAACTGCTTCAAAAGATGATTGACTGACGTGGATGGAAGGGGGGGGGGGGGCGGGGGACAGCGGCTCATGACGTTTGTTTACGCCTGACTTAATGATGAGGGCTGTGTCAGAATTCAAGAGAGCATGGGACAAACACCGAGGATTTCTGAGGAAGAGGAGGGGACTATAAAGCCAAGCAGGAGATGTGAATAGGCTATATGGTCTTTATGTGCCATTATGTTCTATGTATCTATTACTAATTTTTCTACAATGACTGTTTCTAGTGTTTTCCTTAGTATTCATTTTAAACTGACCAGCCTATAATTGCATATTAAGTAGGCAGAGACTAACTGGCCCACCCAGTCCTTCCAGCTGTTCCCTTCCACACTGCTCCAGCTAACAATATATCCAAACTGTCATCCATACAATTTTTTACTACCTGCAGGCTATCGCTCCTTATCCAAGTGAATTATTTTGCTGTCTTCCATCTTTCTCTCTACCATCCTATACAGATCAGCATACACATTCCCATAATTAAACCAATTCTCAGGTACCGCCTTCTCTTCCTCCATGCCGTTTACCCAATCTGTCATCTCTGTTTCTACATCTATCCCAGCTTAATTCTGCCACAGCTATGGTTTCCACAGCCTCTGCTGTTAGGTTACCCCAGACATCCACCACTTTCTCAGTAAAGAAGTATTTCCTTATATTTCCTCCGATTCTCCCTTCCTCTCTCCAATGGCATATCATTTATTTATTTATTTATTTATTTATTTATTTAGTGCTTTTTTATACCGACATTCATGATACAGATCATATCATATCGGTTTACAGGGAACAAGGGGTAATAACGTTAACATAAATATAAAGGAAGGTAAAAAGTTACAATATAACAGGGGTACTAGAACTGGGGAGAAGAGGAGCCAGTAGCAGAAGGTAACTCAGAACTAAAACAATAACAAAACCTTTTTTTCTATATTTTACATAGTGGCATCACATTTTCTCTCCTTCAGTCACCTAGTACTACTCCCTCGGCCACTCCCAGGTACAGAGATTCCTTACTGAAATACAACTGCTCAGCTATTTCACCCTTTAGTCCCTGTAATACCGCTAAGTAAATGCTATCCTCACCGTGTTACCTCGAATTCTCTATGCCTCATTAAGTAGGGTATGCTGTTGCAGGCAGAAAATAAGAGAAATCCTTATCCTTAATGTTTATGACATAGGATTCTCTGTTTTTTTTCTTTTTTTAATTGACTTCACAATTCTTATCCTCAACAGAGAACTATAACACTCTGTACAGAATCCCTTTTTGTCTTGGATTGCTAGTTGTATTGCTACAATACATGCTGAGCTTTACTTCTTGTCAGCCTAACATGTAGCTCACTATATTTCTGAATCACAAGATTTAACCATTATTGCTGCTTATACGGCACATCATAAAACACAAGTACCATTATCTCTGTTTGAGATCTGACGCAAATTCTTCTGAGATGGAATTGACTTTCAGAACCTTTCAGCTTCATTTAAAAGGAGGAGAGTTGCAAAACCAACTCCATTTGCATCTTGCTGCCTTTCACTTAAGAGAGATTACGATGCATTACAACGAAGGCAATTGGCGTTAACTGTGGGGGACTGCTGCTTAATTTTATTGTTAAGATTAAAAAGCCTTTCTGGAAGAGCACTGTTGAGGAATGAAAGGGCTAGCAAGGGGAGATGGTGCTGCAGGGCTCAGTCTGCTGAAAGATGCATTTTCTTCCTTTGTATCATTAGAGGGAAAATGGCATGAAAAATGTCTTACTCCGAGAAGAATTTTACACGATGAGCAGTTGGGCAGAGCTCTAGCTGTCATACTGCGCCAAAAGAAAACTGGATTATTTGCAGATTATGATATCACTTATCCTCACAAGCATGCAAACGATACAAAGATGTTGATATATAAATATGAATTTCAAGACCTTTTCTTCAGAGGTGACATCTGAGGAAACAAGGAAGGCACCTTTATGGTCTCCAAAGCTTATGCACAGGGCACTGCTGCATAACCTTTCATGTAGGGCCAAAAAGAGATGTCATAACCTACAAGAAACCACCAGGACTCTCTGGACAGATTGTATTCAGTTTATATACTTTTGAAGGTGCGTCCAAGGGCTCTGGGGGAGGTGGGGGTTGAGAAGGAGATCTCTCCTAGAAAGTCAAGAGAGGTTATGGGAAGGGGGGGCGGAGATCCCCACCTCCAGATCACTGTAGCCCGTATCATTTCCTCTCCCCATGGTCTCTTTCCACGTTGTGTTCCTCCTTGCCTTTAAGCTGGCGCCCACAGCAGCCAGCAAACTGGCTTACAGCTGTGGTGGTCCTGCCTCCTCCTCCATTTGCATGGGCGTCCTGTTACCACAGAAACCCTTGAGATGGGTGAGGCTGCCACAGGGCCTTTTGAGTGCGCTCTGGCTCACAAGCCCCAAGTTAGCTTTTTTCCGAGGATTTGCTGCTGCTGGCACCAGCGCAACAGCCAGCAGTAGGCCTAGATAGGGCACGGCAGAAGCATCTATCAAAATTTTGCACCAGAGGCAGATACCTATACTGCCTATTCCTAACTCTAGGCCTGGAAACCCCTTTTGCAAAAACATTGCATACATATTAACATTAATTACAAGTATTGTCTGACTTTATTAGGAATCTGCAGGATGCAACAAAAATGTACATACAGTAACATTTATATATTCAATTTACTAGGCCCATGTGCTGTTAAAAAGCATTAGTTCCAGATAGTCTGTCCAATTTGTAGCTTGACACTGCTGCTAGTCTGGTACTTCCCAGGAGCACTGGCTGCACATTTTATCTCATTAGCAACAATTCATTAACAAATTCTCTCCTCTTCTTCTCTATTAGTAAATGCACAACAAATACTAGAGAGGGTTACAAATAAGATCCCACAATCAAAACATGAGATTACTAAAGTATTGCCTATTGTGTTGATATGTATTCTTCCATTTAGAGTTTAATACGTGATTCAGGTGACCCTATATTTCAAGCTAAAAGGTATTATATATACTCTCTGTCTGCCGTGCAAAGCTTAATATGAAACATTTATACCCTAGCTTGCATTAGCAGCCATAATGCTTGACACAGGGTCACAAAATTATGAAACCTCTGAGGAGCATGATTTCCTTTTCAGTGTCGGCCTTCACTTTGCTTTGACACATTAGTCTTAAAGCAGCTGCAGGCTCTTGACCCACCTTTTAACCCCGATAACTAATTAAAGATGGACACGGCTTAGGCCAAAATAGTTTTTGCCAAATCTATTCATTGCAAAGCACCCTTCAGGCACTCCATGTCAGATAGCACCCAGGCTGCCATGTTTAACTGAACTTAAAAGGAAATCCTTTTTTTTTTTCCCCTTTCAATATGAAACATTTCTTTTCTAACCCACTTTAACTTTTGAAGTTAGGCAGTTTGATTCCTTCTGCGGCTGTTTGCAAAAGATCATGTTCCATCAAATTTTTTGTTTCCCCAATGATAGTCTTCAAAGGGTTGCTGATGAGGAGGTTTTCAGAGGCAGGATGGGCAAAGTTCCTTGCATACGATGGACCTCTTCTAGACAGGTCGTTCATGTGGTTTTTCTAAGCAAGCTATGCATCTGTGTCATCAAGCCAGATCTATTATTAACCAGAAAACTAAATGAAAACTGAATAATAACCTACTGTGTGAATCTAGAGTATACGATTGGTTTGTTCTCAAGCTTCCTATTTTTTTCACCCAATGAACATTTACATCTTTTATCATTGGTTACTTTTTGTGATGTTTCTATACAATGATTGGTTTATTCAGTTTAAAAGGCTGACTTGATAATGCAATTTAACGATCGTGGATCCAGGGGCCGCAAGCTCCAAACGCTGTTGAACCACGTTTTCATTTAAGAGAGTTTCTATTCATGAAGAGGAATTATTTTGCAAAGTATTTCTTTAGGCTTACTAACGGAATTGCTCTGTATTTTTTATAGTTGAGTTTTTGATATTAAATATTTTTTCATTCGCAGTGTACTACTGAATTAACAATTGGTTTAACACAGCCCCTGAAGAAGCACTGAGACACAACCTCTGGGCGTCTACTATTAGTCTTGAATAAAGCAGTATGATTGACTGCGTTAGTCTACTTAGCACCAACACAGCAAACCATGCTGCTTTATCTGAGGCAAAGAAAAGGGCAACACAATAGTTAATTCAATCACCTATATTTGTTTCCAGGACTGGATTAAAATTATGGGAGTCCAAGCAAAAGGGCAGACCTGCAACCAGACCTGTGAATGAATGATGCGCAGCTTGCAAGCCCAAGGCTGTATTTTTTTTGGGGGGTGGGGGGAATTGTTGCTGTTGAAGCAGGGACAGGGCCTTAGCTTTTGCCAATCTACAGGACAAGTAGCACAAGGGGGCAGGCCCAGATGATGGCATTATAGTGGTGGCAATGCTCCAGCACCGATCAAAATTTGGTACTAGAGGCAGCTGCCTATGCCTAAATCTGGGCCTGCTTATTTGTCGATCTTATTTCTGCCTAAGTGGACTAACACGGAAAACCACACTATTTTATTCAGTGTCACCTACAACAGTGCCTAACCTGCATAAGACTTTCTAAAGGGGAGGGAGTAGAAAGAACAATATTATTATTGATGCTAGCTGAGGCAAAAGATGAAATTCACGTACAAAATCCTGTTTCCAGAAAAATATCGCACAGGCACAGACTAGGGTAAGTCCTTTTTAAACAAGGACCAAAGGTCTCGTACCATGAGTGCCTGCAGAAAATTCTTCAGGGAAAGGGAGCAGGGCATAAGGAAAAAGAAATAGAGATGTTGAAAAACTAAGTCATATAAATAGTTACAAAAGCTATCACAGGCCAATATTCAAAACATCTAGGCTCCTAGCTTAAGGAGCTAAGCCATCTATATCTCCTGAAATGAGAAATTTCCCCAACTGAGTGCTTAAATTTAGATGCCTATAAAGTGAATTGGATCAGGAGTATGATCAGATCATGGGAAGTAAGTTAGGCAGTCAGCACTAATTTTTCAACACTAGGTACCTATGTTACACGTCTAAATGTAGGTGAAAAAAATAAGAGACCTAATTTAAGATCCTCAGTTTTAGGACCCTGAGTTAATCACCTATTTTCAGACAAACTTAGGATACTAAGTTATGTTCTAAAAATTGGTGACAAACTTAGGAGCCTTAAATTTAGGTGCTGAGCTTTTTTTTGAATATCATTCTCCTAGTTATCAACGTTAATGTGGGGTAGGGTGCAAATGATCCCCTTTGCAGGCACTCAAGCGTGTTACAGTTTGCGGAAGGAGAAGAAATAATTCCAATATTCCTATTTAAAAAGAATACAGTAGAATGAAAGAAGTTCATGGAGAGGCAGGACATTTCTTGCTTTCAGGAAAAAAAAAGAAATATTTAGTGTGAAGATTAGGGTTGCAGCAGTTACGTAATTTCTAATAGTGAGTTCAAAAACAATAAAAGTTAAGGTTTAGTGACTGGGTAGAATGTTTTCTGGATTGCAAAGAGTGTGTTTCAAAAAGGTGGCCCATTTGAATTACAGTCTTTACTGAGATTTAAATAATCCACAACCAGATCATAGAAACATAGATGATATCAGCAGAAGAGGACCCCTTGCTTCACTCAGTCTACCTCTTTGAGCTGCCTGCTTGATGATATTCCCTTGCCTTGTCATTAATGTCACTTTGTGTTTGCCCGGAGTGAGCTTGAATTCTATCACTCTTTTGGTTTCTGTCACCTTTGCTGAAATTCAGATGCCGAACATCCTCTTAGTAAAGAAAGTATTTCCTTTAGAGCCTGCATATAGAGAAAATGCTATTTTCCAATACCTTATTGAAGCCTGCTATGGTAATGAATCTTTACCATTTTTGCTGCAGACTGTACTTTATTCTGGCTGAAATCCGGTTAATTTTTCTAAGTAAAAGTTTCTTCTGTTTGGAAACAGAGAAAAATTAACCGGATTTCAGGCAGGATAGAGTATAGTTCCCAGCAAAAACAGCAAAGCTAAGCAGGTTCAGGAAAAAGTGCCAACGATTCCAAGGTCAATGAAGGGAACACTTCTGTGTGGAGTGTGTGTTATTTTCAGAAGTAACCTCTGCCCAGTTTGGCCTTACAGGAGAGCCTGCCTCCATTCCACAGGACCCACTGACTTTATTCCCCCGCCCTGGGTGAGTGAATCCAGTGATCTCCTAGGCTGGGAAGGAGACACCCCCACCCCAGTCAGGGAGGGGTTTTACATATAGGCTGCCATTTTCTTGACCATTTCTTGAGCTTTCTTTGATTACTCCTCGTTATTTTTAATGCATCTGGATTGTCCTCCCTTTTTAAGATCTTAGTATCATTATGGCAAAATGACAAATATCTTCTAACCCTTCCACAATATCACCACAAAAATGCCAGAACTGATCCTCGTGGCACTCTGCTGCTCCCCTCCCTCCTCAATGCACACACCAGTTTTGCAATCATTTCCCTTTACCACTACTACCCTTTATTACTTATCATTCAACTGAAGGATGCAGCCACAACGTTTATAAAAGTGTGCATGTGGGCAGGGATGTTTGGTGCTTTGGGGGTATTGGGGTGATGGATACTTTTTTTCTACCAGTGTTGGGGGTGTGGGGGGGGGGGGGGGAGAAAAGTATTCAGTATTAACCAGCCCGTTACCATTGAGTTGGTAATAATGGGGGAATTTCGGGCCACTGTGCACACAGAAAAAAGCTGCCGGTCCAAGATAAGTGTTAAATTGCCTTTACTGGGTCAAAGGCTAATAATGAGTATGTAAAGGGCTGCATACCATGCTATTTCCCATTTGCATATGATACTCCCTTATTTACCTATGGGCAAGTGTTAATTTTAGTGCTTAGAGTCTGGGGGATCATTTTAACATGCACATGTAAGGGGACTCCCAAATTCTGCCCCTTACTAGCAGTGGTTGCCCCCGAGTGATATTCCATTTGTGGCCTCAATAGGTCAGCTGCCAGCAGGGTGTGTCAGAGGTTTTAACAGACCCTGGCCCTATGTGTGATGGCAGTAAGTGTATTTATTAGTTATTTATTTATTTCTGTTGGAGAATCATTATAAGCAATTAAAACCATAACACTTAATTATAACAATTACAGTAGTAAAATAATGAATAAGACAGCTTGGAATAAGAACTTGGAATAAGATAAATATAATAAAAAAAAACCAAAACCAATTACATAATAATAAAATATGAGTAATTTAGATAAATGAAAATGTAAGATAGAATAAATAAGCCAAATAGAATACACCAAAATAAAACAGAATGGAGATAAAAGAATGAAGATAAAATATACCTCATCCCTTTTCGCTTGCATTGATGTTAAGTGACCAGAGAACTTTCATATGCTTGCCTGAATAACCATGTTTTAAGATCTTTTTTGAAGGCTGCAAAATCTCTTTCTGTTCTTAAATCAGTCGGCAAGGAGTTCTATAATTTTGGGCCTGCTACAGCTAATGCTCTATCCCTAACCTCACTCACATGTGCTGATTTAATCAATGGAATGTTTAGTAAACCTTTGTTTGATGATCTCAAATTTATTTGTGGGATGCAGAGATGAAGGGATGCATTTAAACATTCAGTGTGTTATCTTTATTAATAGATTTATGTAACAAACACTGAATTTTATACTGAATCAGAAATTTCACTGGCAACCAGTGTAAGGAAATTAATGTTGGAGTGATGTGGTCAAATTTAGCTCCTCCTGCCCTAACAGTGGCATTTTGTAATAGTTGTAAAAAGCGGCGGATTCACGACGTCGGACCGACCTGGGTATTCGCCGCTCAGGCCGCCCCAGAACACATCACGTGGTCTGCCGAGCGCAGCTCTGTCACGGCCGCGCACAGCAGACCACGTGACTAGAGCGATCGGCCCACCAGGGGATGCCCGATCCCCCGATAGGCCAATCCGCCCCTGGTTGTAAAGGCCTAATAGAATTTAGAGGTAACCCAAAAGGTAGTGCATTACAGTAGTCCAGACTGGAAAAAGATCTTAGTTTGAAGGACAATACAAAAATCATTGTACTGAAGTAGGGGCTTTAAACGCTTAACAATATGAAACTTATTGTAAGCATCTCTAATTTTAGTATTGACATGTTCCTTCATATTCAGTTCCCTGTCAATAATCACTCCCAAGTCACGTGCGTGAGCAGTCAACTCAATGTTCATGTAGTCAGTCTTCAGGTAAATTGGTGTGTTAAGATTTGATTTGCAGTTCAGCAGTATGATTTCAGTTTTCTGATTATTCAGGACTAATTTCATTGGTGTTAAAAGTTTCTGAATCGTAGAGAGATAGAGTTTTGATAGTAACTTCAATGGGTACTAAATGTTGGTGTGATAGAGGGGTTGAAAAGGTATGTAAAGTCCCTGCACCCACATGATGCAGAGGTAGAGAGAGAGGGGGGATTCCAAGATCTGGAGTCCTGTTGGGGTACAATCTCTTCACAGAGGGGGGTCAGAGAACTTGTTCCTCCTCACGGAAGGTTCGGGGGAGAAAAGAGGAGAAGCACTCCTGGCTCAGTGAAGGCGGCGGGGATCTGGGGAGTGGTTAGTTAGGCCTAACTGAAATGAAGGATTCCAGGAGGAAAAGGTCCTGGGAGTTGTAGAGTGCTGAAGGAGGAATTCCCGAAAACAGAAGAGACTCTGAGGAGACCTAAGGGAGAAGTAACCAAGTAAACCACCAAGAGGCCTTGCTAAGAACAGAGGAAAAGATCTACCACCCAAAAAGTACTGGGTGGGTCCAGGTGGAAGGGGACTTTCCCCGGGAACTCACCCATTTGGGAAGAGAGTGCAAAAAGAAACTGTTTTTGGGATATTTGGTGTATTTTGGGATTTTGTGTTTCTGGAGTGCACTACTATTGGTGTATTGTATTTGTGATTTTGTTTTCCTGCCATCAGTTTGCAGTAAAGATTTCTATTTTTAACAACAGCCTTGGGGTGAAGAGTGTTCTTTTGGTGCGACTGGATTGGTGTGCAGAAGAGCCCCAAAAAGAAAACATCCTAAGGGCCTTGAAACGACTTTCATTTCTCCCCTGTCTAAGAACCCCAGGAGGTCTTGGGGCCTTGCATGGTGCATGGCCTTTCCTGAGCACCACTGTGTCCAAGAGCTGAGTGGGACAGAAGCTACACACATTACAGCCTATTGCAAAGCTTACCAGTTTTAGTAGATTAAACTTTATTGCCTAAGCCAATTAGATTTATAATCCCACTGTTGCACATCCTCTTTTCATTAACTTATCTATCTAAAGAACCATATTTGGCCACCTTGTTTTCCTGCCTTAGCTATTTTTCCCTTTGTGCTTTCGCAGTCCTGGCTTGTTCCTCTGTTTTCCACAAACTTTCCCAAATGTAGGGTCCCATTAGGGTCCTGCTAATGTGTGGCTTTGTAGAAAGGCTATGCATGTCGAGTTAAAGATAGAAGGATATCTATCCCCAGCACCCTCATGTGAGCCTGATGCCTGCTTCTATATAAGACAGAGACCTGCTTCTATATAAGACAGAGACCCTCAAGTGAAGTCGAGCCATGTATGTCGTTTAGTTGGAAGCTGAAAGGAGAGCAGTGTGGAATTCCCTTTTTGTATGGAGAAATCTTAGGCCCAGCATAGTGGGATCTAGACTAATGAAGTTAAGAGACTTTTTCTTTACAGAGTTCCTTTCTGACTGAGTAATTACTTTGGAGGAAGTTATTTCAACCCTTCCTTCCCTGTTTTTGAACTTTGGGATAGGTTTTATTTTCATCATCTGGTTCTGTATACCTGAGAGATTCAGCATTCACCAGAGATTCTGTAGGAGGCTTGGTCATTCGTCCAGGGTCCGAAGGGGATAAAAGAAGGTAAAGGAGAGCAGAGACACCCATCTGGTGCATAACCATTGCAAATATCCTTCTGATATTCAGGGAAAGATTTATGACATATGACATATCCTTTAGGTACAAAAAGGAGTGAAAGAGACCCAAGAAAGAGAAGAATATGAGGGAAAGACATCTGATCCAAGTTATGGTAAAGGGGAAGTTACCTACCCCATCAGTGTAGAAATACCAGGTCGCCACTCCAAACTACCTCAGAATAGGGAGGAGGGATCTGGCTATGACCTTACTGTTGTAGGAATTACAGATTTACCAAAAGTAACTTTGTATGATAAACTTTATGGAAAGAGACTTGTAAATAGTGACAGATTTCACCTTTAAAGAAACTTAAGTTGCACTGGAACACCAGTTTTCCGTTCAGCTTGATTACTGGCACCAACTAAAGTGAGTGAAGACAATGCCTTGGGCCCAAGAATATATCCTCCCCTTCTATGGTAAATCCCGTAGGTCTGGAGCTAATTAGAAGGTGTAAGTGGTGAAGAGAATATTAGCCCCAGTGTGACTGTGTGCTGTTGGACTCCTATGAGAGGACCTCAGACCAGGGGTTACATAAACAAACATCACCCCTGTCCTCTCCTGAGATCCTTTTTACCTTCTGAAAGTTAATCTCTTTGCTTTTACTATTTCAATTTTTTATTTATTTATTTGCTTTATTTAATATCGCTTTTATCCCACACCTTCCAAAGTTCAGAGTGGGTAACATAAAAAAAAATAACATAAAAGCAGTCGTCAACAAAACATTATAACAAGGACTGACAAATGTTTGGACAGGTCCGATAATCAATTGATGACCAAGAATCTGCATTAATAGAAGAAGCTTTTTCAAGAGCTCTAGTTAAAGAGGTATCAGATATTTAAAAGCAATGCTGAAAAAGGTCTTGAGAGTTTCTGAATGCTTTCAGGTCATCGATGTTGCAGAGATATATGGGTAGTGAATTCCACGGCCTGCAACAGAAAAGGCTCGCCCTCAAGTGAAGTCGAGCCATGTATGTCGGGGTGCAGAAATTTCAAGAAGCTGTTGGTTGGAGGTGCAAGGAGATTGACTGTGGGTGAGATGACAGTGTGAATTAGGTTGTGAATAATGGAAGCTAACATAGTGAATTTGCCAGTGGACTGGTAGCCAATATAGACCTAGATTCATCAAAATGCTATAAATATAGCAGAAATAGCACCTGTGATAAAAAGGGGGCATGGTTAGGATAATTTCCCTGCTCCCACATCGCATAGGTAATTTCTGCAACACATAATACATTTATCGTGCCCACGCTATTTTTCGCATTGCACGCTGATTAAACCACTGCAGGTGAGTTCCTGACCGAAAAGGCTTTATCGTTAATGGCAGTTCAGGCAGGAGAGAGAGAGAGAGACCGATATGTAAGTTTACTATTTATACCACTGTAAGAGGGGGGCACTATTAACTCAGGGTGAGGTTTGGGGGGCGGGGGTAAGTTTTGGGGGGCAGTTTTACATACACAGTCAGAGGTACAAACAGCAAAGTTGACATCAGTGAATATTTTTTGTCATTTGGAATAATGAAAGGTAAATGAGAAGTTGATTTGTACAATACAATCAAGCTAGGTAGAGAGTGCATCAAGTTAGGTAAGTAGAGAGTGCATCAAGTTAGGTAGAGAGTATCGTGAAATGATAAATAACCCTGATAGTAAGAAAAGCACAGGGGATGCAAGTTCGTGAATGTTTACACCAATCAAGATGCAGGCAGCAGATTCTTTGATAATCTGGAAGACATGAATAGTATTTTGTGGTAATCTGTACAGAGGGAATTGCAGTAATCTAATGTAGAGAAGATGAAGGATTGAAGGACAGTTCAAAAACCAGTCAAGTTTAGATAGGGTTTAATGTGATGGAATAGACTGAAGTTTGCAAAATAGCTCTGTGTTATGTGTGAGATGTGGGGCTTCATAGAGAGAGATGGGTTGAGTATTACTCCAAGACTCCGAACGTTTTTGGAACTATGGAAGTTTCTGGTTATCATAAGTAAATATGTCAGGTGACCCAAAATTAGTATTTCAATTTTCTTCGAGGGCTAGGCGGTTGTGGGAGAGCCAGCTTTTGATAATTGAAAGGCAGTGTATTGCATAGTTGGTAGTGGCGGTCCAGGAGAATTTCAGGAGAAAGAAAATATCATCTACAAGGGCTTATATATAAGACCATGTGTACAGAGTAGATGGCAGAAAGGAGCAAGGTAAATAATGAAAAGAGCTACAGAAAGTGCTGAAACTTGGGGAATGCTGGCGGATATGGGGTGCCATGATAAAGCTGAGGACACTATTCTGATCTGTTGTGTTTTGTCAGAAAGATAGAAAGAGAACCAGTGAACTTCTTTGAAATCCACGTTGGTCTCTTTTTTCTCTTAATTTATTCATTTACCTAATATAAAGAATGTTTGGCCTTACAGAGGCTCCATGTTGTTTATCCCACTGTTTTTCAATGCCACAAAAATCATCCTGCCCCGCCAATGCGTTCCTAAATCTTAGCAATGCTGGTTCTCAAATCAAATGGATTTCAAGTTATTTTTATTAATAGTTATGCTAAAACTCTACTACCACATCTTCTCCCCCAAAACAGGAACAAACTCTCAAATGGCAGATGGCATTATCTGAATGTATAAAACCTAGAGATAGGTAAAAAAAAATAAAAAATTCAAATAGCGATTGTAAATACCAACGTTATTCTGGTACTGCGGGATAGTCAGGTTTTCATGGCCCAGATAAGAAAATTGCAGGAACATAATATCCAGGAAAATAATTCTGATGACATGCACAAAGTCCTGGATCATTTTTGGGGACCATGTAACAGTTTGTGACAATGTGATAGGAATGATAATTCAGTTTTTTAAAAAAAAATGTGCATTATAAGATTAACTTTGGTTATCGCTTCATTCTGCAGCCACTTCATGTCTCAAGGAAACATAAATTGTATTGTCTGTGACTGATTTATCCCAGTAGAACTTTAAATCTTGTTAGGAATCCATTAGCTAAATTCTAGGAAAAAATAATGACTTCTGCCAGCAAAAGCCACCCCTTCCTCTCTCCCTTACACACAATGCTTCTACCCTCCCGTAAAAATGTTCTTAAAAAAAAACAAACAACAAAAAACCTGCAGTACTCTCAGTACTGAATGAAACAGCAAGATACTTGAACAACTCTGGAGAGTCAGACTATGAATTGCAGCCTGGTATTAGGCAGGCACTCTCAGCCAGGGCTTTATCTCTGAATTGCTATGTTCACAAGAACAGAGGAATCTTAAAAGATAAAAAAGGCAGGCCTACTGGAGCCACACTGCAGATACCACAGCCAAAAGATAAAAAATGCTCTCCTCCACTATCCAGAAAAGCGCCTGCAACAACCATGAGTCTTCACAAATATCAAGTTCTTGTTTTCTCTTACTGGTGTAGCAATCTTACTTATACCAGGGAAGGCAAATCACCAGGTTTCTGGAAAGAGTCCAAGTTCTCTAGGAGAAGAAATTAGGTATTTATTTATTTTATTTATTTAAAAACTTTTCTATACTATTGCTAAGTTAAATACCATCACAACGGTTTACAAGTAGGCACATATTTAAAGTAGGGTAAAAGGTGTACTATAGTACATTCTAACAGGTGCCGTCAAAGATTCGGTTTCAATATATCATTATACATAGTTATTTAGTGAAGTAGTTCATGACCAATTGTACCAAGGTACTTATAGGGGTAGATCTTTAAAATATATGTGATTGCGTACTTTTGTTCGCGCACCAGGCATGAACAAAAGTACGCTGGATTTTATAAGATACGCGTGTAGCCGTGCGTATCTTATAAAATCCGGGGTTGGCGCGCGCAAGGGGGTGCACATTTATGTAACCTGCGCGCGCCGAGCCCAGCGCGTGCTGCCTGTTCCCTCCGAGGCCCCTCCGATTTCGGAGGGGCCTCGGAGGGAACTTTCCTTCGCCCTCCCCCCACCTTCTCCTCCCTTCCCCTACCTAACCCACCCCCCGGCCCTATCTAACCCCCCCCCCCACCTTTGTCGGCGCACGCCGGCCGGTAGCCCCGCTCCGTCCTCCGGTCCCGGGGGCTGGTCTGGACGCCGACCACGCCCCCGGGCCGGCGCCACGCCCCCCGGGCCCGCCCCCGAAACGCCCCAAGACGTGAGTATGTCCCAGGGCTTTGAAAAAGGGATGGGACCGGGGGCGGGATGCCGTCCAGGGGCGGTCCCGAGGCCTCCGGCACAGCGGCCGTGCCAGGGGATGGCACGCCGGAAGCTGGCCGGTGCACGTAAATCCTGAAATAAAGGTGGGGGGGGGGGGGTTAGATGGGGAAGGTGGGGGGGAGCGGAAGGAAAGTTCCCTCCGAGGCCGCTCCGATTTAGGAGCGGCCTCGGAGGGAACAGGGAAAGCCATCGGGGCTCCCCTAGGACTCGGCGCCTCCCCTAAGGTTTGCGCGTGCTGACCCTGGATTTTATAACATGCGCGCGGCTGCGCGCGCATGTTATAAAATCGGGTGTACATTTGTTCGCGCCGGATAGCGTGCAGAAATGTACCCCGCAAGCGCAGATTAAAAAATCTGCCCTTTAGTGTCTTAAATTTAGGAAACATCATTTTATGAATATCAGCCTCTAAGTGCTTACATTTAAGCCTGCTATTCAGTTGCTTAGATTATAATTCTGTTTGCTTAATGCTGATAATAATCAGTGCTAACACTGCTAAATACCCAACTCTCCCCCCTCTTAAATACCTACTTTTAAGGATCCTACCTTTAATCTCCTATTGCAATGTGTATCTCTGCTCTGCAGCACACAAATACTTAGTCTTACGTTTGAATACATGCAATGTATTGCAACCATGTACTTATCCTACCTATTTTAGATATATATCATGTACATTGTATGTGCAAAGGTAAAAGTGCCAAATTACTTGTGTAAGTTAGCCAATTTTAAAACATGTGCTCGTAAATAAAATTAATCAGTTTAGTAATTGATTCACTAGTTTGCCTAGTCCTTTTCAGATCATCAAGACCTCTCTAATTCTTCATCCTAAATTCCCCCCAGTTCATCCAGACCTCCCATCCAGTCAGTGCTACACAATAAACACGCTTATTATCACTTACGCCAGCTAATTAGCAGGTGTAAAAATACATTAAGTTGGAAAATGGATGCACATAAAAGCCTTTAAAAATAGCAAAGTGACAGAATGGCCCTGTTTTCCCCCTTTTGGGGTAGATTTTAAAAGCCCTATGTGCGCCAAATCAGGGAGATATGCACGTCTCTCGGGTCGGCACATGGTGCGCGTATTTTAAAAAGCGTTCATGGACACGCATATCTCCTGGTACATGCACAAAAGTCCAAAAAAGGGGCGGGCATGGACTTGGTCTGGGCAAGGCATGGACAATCCGGGAATTTAAATGGAAACCAGCACATAAGTATTTATGCACACAAGTGTGAGCTGAGGTCCCTTACCACGTAACTTTACTTCTGCTATAGATGGCGTGTAAGTTATAAAGCAAAGAAAACCTAGGCTAGTCAGTGGGGTTTTAAGGGATGAGGCAGGTAGGGTAAAAGAGAGGTTAGTCAGCTGGGGGGGTTAGGAAGTCTTATTCTGTAATTTGGCAAACTGGGAATAAACCGGTTTAACTGGTAATTGCGTTGATGCGCGTATATATTAAAATCACCCCCACTTACGTGTTAGAAGCAGCACATGCGCACATCCATATAAAATGGTGTGCACATTTACAAGCATCCAGCCGATTTTATAAGATGCATGCACATACACGTGCATGTTATAAAATGGCACAATTAAGCTCTGGAATTGATGCCAGAGGATGTGGTTAGTGCAGTTAGTGTAGCTGGATTCAAAAAAGGTTTGGATAAGTTCTTGGAGGAGAAGTCCATTAACTGCTATTAATCAAGTTTACTTAGGGAATAGCCACTGCTATTAATTGCATCAGTAGCATGGGATCTGCTTGGTTTTTGGGTAATTGCCAAGTTCTTGTGACCTGGTTTGGCCTCTGTTGGAAACAGGATGCTGGGCTTGATGGACCCTTGGTCTGACCCAGCATGGCAATTTCTTATGTTCTTACCCATGGGCGCGAGCCAGCATATGTACGGCCATGCAGCTGTTTTAACGTTACCGTCCCTGTGTGTATTGGACCAGACTAGATGCCTGGTCTACCTTAAATCCCACAGAGGGGCAGGGGAGAATCCAGAGGGAAGGACCAGCTGGAGCAGAATAAGAGAGTAAGCCCAGCTGTGTTCAAGAGGCCCCTATGCTCCAGGAGGAAGGCAGCTCCTATAAAGCATTCTGTCCAAACCAGAAGGGAGTGAATGTACCCTGTCCGGAAGCAAGGCAGTCTGCAAACTCCACACATGAATACTGCTAAGGTAAGCAGTCTGGTTTATTGTTGACATGCTGGTAAATGTTAATACAGTGAAATTTCAAGAAGAAAAGCTAGAGTCAGCGTGTTTTCTGATTCCAGAGAGTGAAGATAAACTTAACAATCTTCACATATGGTGTTAGCAGTGGGATTAGTTTCTAAAGCTTGGCACAGATAAAACCCCAAGTCTCCAAGGGAGTACTGTGAAGTTGAAGTTTGTTTTGTGGCTTGCAGAGAAGTTGGAGGCAAAGAAGATTTTCAGGGAAAGGATGTGCCTCAGAGAGCACACTGAAGCAGGCAGCCGGTGTTTGTGTAGCTCTGGGAGCACACTGAAGTAAGGCAGGCTGCATGAAGAAAGTTTGTCTAGCTTTGCCTAATGAAAGGGACTAGGACAGAAGAAAAGCTGTGTTCTTAAACTGTGTACAAGAGCACAGGAAGAAAGAAGCTTGTGGGCTCATAGAGGAACACAGAAAAAAAAAATGAAAACTGTCTTTAAACTAGTAGGGTATTAAGGGGCCTGAAGACAGCATAGGCTTTTCTTTGCAGACTAAGGGGAGAAGCTCCATCTGGAGTTGGGACATTTATATTCAGTATAGTCAGTGCCGGTTTGGCAGGGGTTTTTTTTAAAGAAAAAAAGGAGGAAAAAAGCAGTTGTGCACGGTGGCTGTAGCAGGGCATGGCCCCGAGTGAAAGTAAAACTGCTAGAGTGCAGAAGCCAGAGAGCTTAAAGGCCTGGCAGTACTACCAAAACCCTGGTGTTGATACACTATGTCTACAGCTGCGCAGGTAAAAGAAGAAAGTGAAGCCAAAGAACTGACTGAGAGGGAGAATCTGAGACTGGAGGTGTAACAAATGGAAGGGTCAGCCAGTGATGCCACTCCTAGATACCATAGAGGCCAAAGACAGAAATGGCTAGCCATAGAGGTCTGGAACCAGAATGGCTACAGAAGGTAGCTGAAATACAGGCGTCGGCCGCAGAGATGGTCCAAGTGCTGAGATATGGCAGTGTGCTCTTGGAGAACTGAAAGGCAGTATTGAAAGGCCTGAGGAATACAACAGGAAAATGTCTGAGTGGAGCACTGTGATGAGGCCTGAGATCAGCACTGTAGGGGTTTGCAACACTGAAAAGAGCCCTGTAGAAGACAATATAGACTGCAGTACCAGGTGGCTGGTGAGTGGCAGTATCAAGAAGCCTGAGAGAGGTGCTGTCAAGGGGACAAGCGATGAGGAGTCCGCAGAGGCCATGGAGTCCCTAGCGAGAGCCACGATGGAGTCTCCAGAGGGTGCTGGTCATGTCAGTGAAGAGGAAGCAAAAGTCACTGCAGAAATGAGTGTACTCACCATAAGTCCCATAGCTAGTCCAAGGAGTCCCGCTAGTGTGGAAGTGGAACCCAGAGCTACAAAAGGACTCAAAGGACTGTGGGTGATGGCTGCAATGGGTGGTACTAACAGTGTTGTCTGGGGTAACCATAAGAGGTGGGGGTGAGTTTGACCCTAGTTTCCCATCCCTAAGCCTAGCTGGTGGGAGGCCAGATGAAGGGGAGTAGGGTGTGGGTGGTACTTCCCTGGATGGGATCCAGGGGAGAATAGTGACATTCACACCAATGGGTCCAAGCTGAAGGGGATTAGTATGGGGGTCCTTGTGTGTACCATTGTTTTACAAATGTATATCCAATGCAATACCTTGTGACAGATCTGTGATTGTATGCACTTACTAAAAGTTAATTGTAAATTATATTGACCAGTAAATAGTTTGCCACACATTATTTCTTCGTTGGGGATTAGTATGTGACAGAGCGCCCTGTTTACCCCATTTTATATGTACTGGACCAGGCTAGATACCTGGTCCACCTTAAATCCTGCAAAGGGCGAGAGCTCTGTGGTGGGACCCTGCAGGACAGGGGAGAGTCAAGAGGGAGGGACCAGCTGGCGCAGAATAAGAGAGCAAGTTCAGCTGTGTTCAGGAGGCCCCTATGCTTCCAGGAGGAAGGCAGTCCTGATTATTGTTGAAGTGCTGGTAAATGTTAATAAAGTGAAATGTTGAGAACAAAAGCTGGAGTCAGCGTCTTTTCTGACTCCAGAGAGTGAAGATTTGCTTAACAATCCTCACAAGCAACTTCTGTGCTTAAACCCCCTCAAACTGCCCCTTCTTTCTGTGCATATATGTGCGCTCGAAAGTGAAAATACACATGCAATTTTTACTTTTATAAAATACAGAATTCATGAGTAGATGTTACTTAAGCATGCACATGCTAATTTTTATGCATTGAAAACATTTTGAACATTAACCCCTTAAGCTTCTAAGTTCTATTGAAAATAGGTGCCATTTGATTATTTATTTATTTAAAAAGGGCTTCTTGCCTGTGCCCTCTGAAGTTTGTGATGGATTACAATAGAACCATACTTAATAAAATATTCATAATAAAATAATCACAACAGGGTAAAAATTATAATGATAAAAATAAAGCATAAGAAAATGAACTATCACACAACAATAAACTTGAAAGAAAAACCTTAATGGTTTAAAGAACATTGGACTGTGGATGTGGATGAGAAAAGTATTTATAGTCTGTTAAGATTTGTATATGCCTGATTGAATAGATGGTATTTCAAAGCCTAACTTAGGCATCTAACTTAGAGGCCTAAATTTAGTGGCTCAGCTTTTTTTGTATATGAGCCCTGTACTTACTAAGGTTGTGCAGTATTATTATCCTTTCATTACTGTTTGCAGCCATCAAAATAAAAGGGAAGAAAATCAAGGTTTTATAAACTGTCTTCATTTTTAAGTTGTATAGTATGTCTCAATTGCTTAACCGCTTTCCGGTCCACCCCGAATATATTTGTCAGTGAGCCTATTGTATTGTGTTTTCTCATCCTGAAAGGAGTTACTTGAAAAGTAATAATGGAAGGGGCATGCATGATCCACAAGCAAGATGGCTGTCTGAACGTTTTGGTCCTCCAGGATATGTGTGTGTGTGTGTGTGTGTGTGTGTGTGTTGGTGGGAGGTTTTATGGGGAAGCAATGGGTGTCAGGGTTCTGTGTATAAGTGGACTTGTGAGGTATGGGGTTTCTTGGCAGTATGAGTGTGTGTTTATATTAGGAATGTGATTGGGGTACATGTGTATGGGTGAGTTAGGAATGTGAATTTATTTGAACAAAATGGGTAAAATGCGATAAAGGAGTTCATTTTTGTTTCATTTGTTGACCCCAGATTTGAATGGAGGGTAGCCATGAATGAAACAAACATTTTATTTCATTCATTTATGTTTCCCATTTAAGTCAATGGCCCATTGAAAATTGCTGCAGTGAGACTAGTAAGTATAGCAACCAATAAATTCCTGAATGAGGTAGTAGCCAGGACAGAGCTGAGGCAGGAGAAAAGGTCAAGTAGACAGGATGGAGAACCATAAAGGTAAAGCTGCCCTGCTTCTGTTGATATACCAATACCATGGGGGGTCCTAGTGCCACCCTGCCTAGCTGTCATGCCCCAGATATACCACCGTGGAGGTCTTGCTGATGCTTTGCCTAGCTTCCATGCTTCATCTTGGGGGTCTTTCTGCCACTCTGCATAGCTGCCAATCTGCAGATGTACCACCTTGGAAGTTTTGCTGCCTTCTTGTTGTTTGCTACTTGGATCCCAGTCTAGTTCTTCTGCCCAACTTCTTTCTTGGTTATACTGAGGTGTTTTGTCCCCATAATAAAATGTATATAAAAGAAAGAAATACAAGTTTCTCCTCCCACATTATCCCTTTTCTGGTTCTCTACTGATTTGTTGTACATCTTTAAGTTCCAAGCCTAGTTCTCCTACTCTGCTTGTTTATTTATTTATTTGTCAGGTTTTGATTACCGTTATTCGGTGTAGCCATCATAGCAGTTTAACAAATTCAAATACAAGTAAAACAAAGCATGATAAAGATAAAATACAATAACATTGAAGATAAAAAATTAAGATACAGGTTACATATTAAAAGACAAATAAATATTAAGAAGATATAAATACTAAAAGAAAAAGGTCTTCCAGTGTAAGTGTGGGAGAGAGAAAATGTATGAGGGTTATTATGAATCTTGATATGCCTTGGTAAACAGCCAGGTATTTAACTCCTTCTTAAATGTTTTTAGACTCGGTTGTAGTCGTCGTAATTCAGTGGTAAGTGCGTTCCATAATTTTGGACTGGCAAGTGAGATTGCACGTTCTCGAACTAATGCGAGTTGTGCAGAGCATACTGAAGAAATTGTTAAAAGGCCTTTGTTGGTCGACGGTAAGTTTTGGTGCGGAATGTGAAGTTTAATTGCTGCGTTTAGCCAATCTGTCTGTTCCTCATATAAAATTTTGTGTAAGATGGTAAGTATCTTCTTTTCAATTCTGTATTTTATTGGAAGCCAGTATAGTAATGTTAGAATTGGGGTTATGTGTTCATAGTTTTTGGTGCCTGTTAAAATTCTGGCGGCAGTGTTCTGAAGGATTTGAAGAGGGCGAACAGTAGAAAGTGGTAGAACAAGTAAGAGATTGGAGTCACAGTTTAATACGTTCAGGAAAAAGTTAAAAACGTGGCCATTTAAGCAGGCCTTTTCTAATTAAGAGTATTTCCTCTTACCATTTCCTTTTCTTCCTTTTATAGTTTTAGCATTAGTGGAGAGATTTTATGGTAATAATGTGTGGTTAATGTTAGGTAATTTATAAATATTGTTATTATAGTGTTTTTTGTTTAATGTTTTTTTAATATTTTTAAACTGTTTTAACATGTACACCGATATGATATTCTTTCTTGAATACCGGTATATAAAAGTCAACTAAATAAATAAATAAATAAATATAATAAATTAGAAAAAATGAGCAGTTGTAAAACAGTTCGGAAGTCATCCGGGGTTAGAAATGGCTTTAATCGTCTCAATGTTAGTAATTTATGATATCCTTCCTTTACTTTGGTTATAATGTGTATTTTGAAAGATAGTTCATTATCTATGATGACTCCTAGATTGTGTGCGTGGGTGATGGGAGAAATTTCTGACTTTTGGTTCTCGGGTTTTAGAGGCAGTAGAGGCGTTGTACTAGTTTTTCTTTCAAGAAGTATTATTTCTGTTTTATCGATGTTTATTATGAGTTTCATGCGGGTTAGTAATTGTTTGATTATGGAAAGATACATGGCTGTTTTCTTATAAGTTGCATCTAATGTGTTTTGAATTGGAATTAGTATTTGAATGTCGTCTGTGTAGAGATAGTAGGTCAGGCTGAGGCCTGTAAGTAGGTGGCAAAACGGAAGTAAATAGATGTTAAAAAGAGTAGCGGATAAGGCTGAGCCTTGGGTGGTTTGTCCCCATAAAGAAATAATGTTAAAAAAGAAAATAAAATACAGTTTCTCCTCCAACTCCATCTCTTTTATGGTTCTAACACACAGTTACACAGTAAACAATGGCAGAAAAAGACCCATACTACTCTCTAGAAAAAGATGAGCCCAGAAACAGTAATGCAGGGACACATCGCTGGGGTCTCAGTAAGAATCTGGAAGGGAAGAAGTTGTTAGGAGAAAGACAAGAGAGGATGCTTCCTTCTGTTCTAACTGAGAGGAAAAAGTGCAGAAATAAAAGTATCTCAGAAAAGAACCAAGAAGATTCAGCTGAGAACTCTGCTGTATATGAGCAATTTACCAGTAATATCATACACACAAGGGAAGAACAAAGGGATCCTGTAACTCTGACATCACATCTGATACTAAGGAAAGACAATATACATATGAGGACTATAACAAAACCCTCATCAGAAGAAGAAATGCAGACACCACAAAAAATATGTACAGGAGAGACCTTTTAAGTGTTCTGAATGTGGGGGAGGTAACAGTAGGAAGACAGAACTAATGGAACACTGGAAAATCAACAAAGGGCAGTGATTGTGTTTGCCTATAGATGCAAGCTATATAGGCTATATAGCAAGCCTCATAAATTACCTGGAAAGACATACTAATGAGAGACCACTGTCATGTTCTGATTGTGACAAAAGTTTCAGTTGGAAAGCAAATTTCACAAGTAACCCATAATTACACCAAGCAGCCAGATCAATTTCAAGTAGGGAATGTAATAAAAACTTACAAAAATGACACTGAAGACAGATCATTGTCTTGTACTAAATCTGACAAGTGGCAAGTGATTCAACAGGAAATCAGACATGTAAGTTGCCACTCTACCTTGTTAAGATACCCCTTATCTTATACCTTAGGAGTATTTCTTCCATTCAGCATTGGGGTGTTCTTGCCACTGTGTGGGGATACAAATGAAAGAAATAACAAACAAAAAATTGTTTTTTGTTTGAAACTAATGAAATGAATGGAGGTAGCCTACAAAACAAATGAACAACTGAAACGAAAATGTTGCTTCTGCATATTCCTAGTGTGTGTGTATGAAAGGTCATGTGGGATGATGGGGAATTAAGAAGCTGCATTTATTTTCCTTGTCTTTGTGAGGAGGTGTGGGTATTGGTGGGTGTGCTGGGAGGAGTGTGTTGGGAGAGCAAAGTGCATGTGTATGTATGGGGGGGGGGGTAACAATCTGTAGGTTGGGTGGGGTAGAGAGTAAGGGGGTTGTGTTTGGTGCATGTGAGAATGTGTGTGAGAGAGGTTGTGTGGGTAATTATGTGGTGGGTAGGTGTGAAGGTGTGTCTTGCGTGTGGGCAGTGGATATGAGGGGTGTGGTTGTGAGGTGACTGGGTGAGGTGTATGTGTGTATGAGAAGGGCATATCAATGGTAACTCAATGGTCCATGACTTTTGCCACTCATGAGATTCACTACTTCTGTACCCAGCAGGCAAGTCCATATTTATTTATTAAAATTTGATTTCCTGCCTTTCCCTTATGTTGCATATCATAGCAGTTCTATCTGTTAAATGATGAGTAGCCTCAAGTGAGTGAAATAATAATGACCACCATCACTGAGATGAATAACTACTAGGTCAAGCATTGAGGCCAGTGGTCACAGGGCAGAGCATCCACACACACACACGTTTTGAGGGTAATTCTTCAGCAAATGGCCAGACACAGAATAATGAGTGATTTCTCAAAAAAGGCAGTGACACCATGGAGTGTCACGTTAAAGGTAAGAGAGTAACAGTATGAAGAAATCTAGAGTAGAATATGTATGTATTAGGAGCATTAGTCTTTCTGTCTGCGAAATGATGCGTAGCTTAAGGTGGGTGAAATAATGACCCCACTACTGAGATAATGTAGCTAGAGCAGACACTGAGGCAAATGGGCCACTGGCCATAGGGCAGATGAGCCACCCACCCAAATGCACATTGACACCCTTAGCTAGCTATGTGTGATTCTTCAAGAATCAATGGCCACAGACAAAAAGTAATGTCTCACACCAAAGGCAAGGTAGACAGTGACATTCAGTCAGCCATGTGTTAAGCAGCGGCAGTGAATGACTGCCTGCCTGCGGTGCCCCACGTGTAAATGCTCACTGTCCTACCTGGCCTGGTGCCTTGCAAAAGAGACACAAAATCAAATCAATCACCAATTAATGCAATAATTAATTTGAAACCATAACTCCTCCCTCTCTCTCTCTCAAAAGAACAATGCTCTAATTCTGTTGTTAATTCCCCCAAAGCAAAGCAGCAGACAGCTAAAGCCCCAGTTTAAATGTCTGGTCTTGAATTAGATAAAAAAACAACAACATGATTGGCAGATTCAAATTGTAAAAAACAAAGCATGATTGGCAGTCTCAAACTGTGCATATTCCAAAATGCCAGGCCCCAGCCCCAAAAGATCCTGGATTGGGAAATTCAAAATATGCACTTGCTTAGTTACCAGGTGAAATCTTCTCCCACCGTCTACCTTGAAACCTTGGCAACACAAAAGATTAGAGGAGAGAGAGAGAGAGAGAGAGCCACTGAGGATGGAGAAGCAAACCCTCTGCTCCCCTCATTGGTTTGGTTTTAAGCTGACAGTAACATTTTACAGCTCACTATTTATTTTTAGTGTGCACCTTTTTTCATTTAGTGCACATTATTTTTGCAATAGTGCACACTAAAATGAAAAACAAATATATAAAAAAACAATATTTGGTGGGGGGTTTATACCGTTTCCTAAAACAATAAGCAATGTAAAATGTCACTTGTGTTGTCTATGTCATGTGAAATGCCAGCATATCCCTAATGCTCGTAACAGTGTAGACCTTGCAACACGTGCTCAGGCATGGGAGGGCGAACTCTTCTCGCCTTCCCTGTGAAAAGCCATATAAAAGGTACTAACCGGTTGATTGATATTACCCCCCCCCCCCCTCATTTTCAGAGCTGGCAACAGAAGTGAATTGATTTCAGGATGCACGGCGGAAAACAATATAAATTCATTGAAAGTAATATCCAAGGCTCCTGAAAAACCTTCCTGAGGTATTTGGTTACAGAAACTTACACTTTCCTCCTCCAACAGTCAATTTCAGCCATGCCACACTGCTTTCTTTCAGATGATTTGTTGTTTCCAAGTTCCATTTTTGTTTGAATTCACTTGGAAATAAGAATCAAAGATTGTGCCTTCCTCATATATACTCTCTCACACACACATGCATGCACATAAGCCCATGTACATGAACACACATATGTGCTGTGAAAGCAAAAAAACCAGTGCACGCGCGCGCACGCACACATACACACACACACAAATCACTAACAAATGCACATATAGTATTGTACATTCACAAATACATTTCCTCCTCTCCTCTCCCTCTCTGCAGGGTTCAACTAAAGTTCTTTCTCAAGCTCTACCCTTGATACATAAAAGCTGGCAAAAGGAAGATGTTGTCGGCAGCGGCATGATACAGCCCTAGGATGACTCATGCAGCATTTAAAGGAACGCGGCCAGCGGCAGAGCAGCATCCTGCTGGGGAAAACCCACGCACAGTCAACTCTAGATCGCCCCTGCATCAATCCCAAATCTGCCCCGGCCCTGGCCCCGGCAAAAAAAAAAAAAAAATGTTAGGCCAGATTCATTAAGGCTTTTCTCCTATTTTTTGTCTATGGGGAAAACCCCTTAGTGAATCAGGTACTAAAACAAAGAAGAAAGGAGGCGAATAAAACCGATTCTGACTCAGAATCCATCATTGGAAACCATAACTCGTTCAATGGGTGTCAAATTCGGGTCAGAAATGAACAGATGAAACCAAGCACAGAGCAAGCAGGATGTCAAATGTGAAACAAATCCTGCTGGAAAGAGCTCTGTGGGGTGTTGTGAAAGCAAAGCTGAAGCAAAACGCCAGTAGATGCCACCAGTGCCTGGCACCAAAATGTTCACATTCAGTTAGAAAGAAGCTGGCAAAAAAACAAGCATTAACAAAGCAAATAAGAGGGGAGTATATTCTACATACTGCAAACTGTCACCCCCACAAACAACTGGTGTGACTAAAATCCAACAGGTCAGATTGTCGAAACAGTTGTTCTCAACCCAGTCCTCGGACACACCTAGCCAGCCAGGTTTTTTCAGGATATCCACAATGAATATGCATGAGATGGATTTGCATACAATAGTGGCAGTGCATGCAAACCCATCTTATGCATATTTATTGTGGATATCCTGAAAGCCAGACCTGTTTGTTGCTTTTGAGGACCAGAGTTGGCCATCCCCGGTCTAGGTGTAACACAGTCCTTCAGGATTTCCTATTGTTCTACTGCAAAGAACTCAGACAGCCTTCGGAGAAGCACTTTGGTTTCAGAGTCCCTATGGGAGAAGGGAATATGAGAAAGGAGTCTCAGTCCTTGTTCAACTCTGGCAACTAGTGGTCAAACTCGGGTGGCGGGGGAGGGGGTGCATGCATAGGAAGTTCAAAAGGAAGCCAATGTGGTCCTGTTGCTCTTGATTGAGTTCGGACTGTCACTGCAATGCCTGGCCAGAGGTGGAAGGGGGGAATTAAAAAATAGTTGGAATAAAATGCTGGGTCATGATGAATGAAGGCTCATGGAACTGTAACCCAGCAGAGACAATTTCGGATTGAGCTGGGAGGCCCCCAAAGGATCAGAGGGAATCTGCTGGGCCAACCAGAGAAAAAGAAAACCAGAAAATATACAACCTGCTCCATCCAAGCAATATTACCTTTATACTCTGCTGAAGCACAAGGAGTATCTAGGGAACAGCGAGCAGGCATACAAGGATGCTTGATCCTTAATACTGGGGACAGAGTGCGGGACATGGAATTGGAAACAGTTCATTAAACAAAGTAATACTTGGTAAGGCTACCACTGACTACAAAACATACAGCCTACTGACTGTGATGCGTGGATCTAATCAGAAAATCAGCAACAAGAAGCCCACAGAAGAACTCTGGAATATATAATAGCCGACACTGGGAACAAGATTAATTCAAGAAACAAAAGAACATTAAATGCAAGGCAACCTAAGAGGGCAAACGACAGACTGAAAATCACCCCCTCCTCAAAGATGGCTAAAAAGGGCTCCACTTGTAATAACTTTTTTTTTTTTTTTTTTTTACTTTGTAGTTCGTTACTCCTTTCTCTCAGCTCAGTAGGAAGCAGTGCAGAGATTCTGCTGCTGGAACCTTCATTTGCCAGTACCCAGGGGTTTTCCCTCCTATTTTAAATTGGCCCATCCTTCCATTGTTCCTAATCTGGCCATTGCAGTAACAGTTACTCCTGGGGAATTGTGCACAATACTGCAACGCTAACCCTGGGCAGAATGCGCCTTCCGCGCAGAATATTGATTTATCTCGCAGACTTCAATGCAAGGACCAAGATTTGGAGGTCACAGCAAAATCAGGCTGTGTGGGCCCCAAGGAGAAAGTGGCAGAATCAGCCCGCATGTACTGGGAGCAGGAAGCGACAATGGTGGCCTGATTGAGCTGGATGGAGCCTGGGGAGAAAAATAAAGAGATAAACAACAGTGAGCTTCGGGAATGAGCAGGGAGAAAGCTGGAGACCAAATTGGGAGAGGGGGGAGCTAGCACTAGCAGTCAAGCTGGATGGAGGGGTGGGAGGGAGAGAAAGAACTGGGGCTGAAGCTGGAGGAAGTTGAAGGAGAGCGACATCTGAGGGGGATCAAGCTAGGGAAAAGAGAGAGAGAGATGGGTAGAGTGAGAGAGCTGGTGGGTCAGGTTGAGGAAGACAGACAGAGAGATGGGGGATTGAGCTGGCAGGGGGATACAGCTATAGGATCAAGCTTAGAGGTGAAGAGAGCTGGGAGGGTCAAGCCTACAGGAGGAATGAGATGGAGGGATTGAGCCTGGGGAGGGGGAGAGGAATGAATGGTTGAACCTGGGTGGGAGGGGTGGGAGAAAGTTGCAGGGAAGGGGCCAAGCTTTATGATGGAATTATTACACAAGGACAGTGATTATTATGTGTTATTTGGACAAATAAAGTATGCAGAATTTTGTGGAATTTTAAAATATCATATACAGACTTTTTAATTTTTTATATGCAGAATTTTTAAATATTGTGCATAATTCTCCCTTGCATGAGGCCAGGAGCCATGCACCAGGGCTGTTACCAGAACCCTGTATCATGGGCTCTAAATCCAGCCACCAGCTGCCACTCTTAACTATGACCATGACTACCTTCCCTCCTCAGGGTCTGCAAACACACTCTCCACAGCATCCCAATAACCTTATTTATAAAAAAAAAAAAATCTTAGTTATACAAGACTAAAATAAAATGAAAACATCTTGCACAGTCTTAGTTATGGTAATCATATTCTGTTGCAGAAATTCCTCTCATAGTTAATTTTCTGCCTCTCAGACCACATGCTGGAAAGAAAGAGTACTGGGGCCAATACAATTATGTGTGCTAAAAGTGGGCGCTGACTATTCAGTGCCTGCTTTTTTTAATGCACACATGGTGCCCGCAAGGGGGATGCCATGCAATATGGAAATTAGGGGGTCGTAGCTGCTGGTTATGAAGACCAACGCTGGTAAACTCGGCCTTGGTTTTCATAACCTGCCTGTCTGCCAGTAATAAAAATGGCCGCCGAGTTTATCTATTGCATTAGGGGGTGGATTAGCGCCTATTTATCCCACATCCGACTGAGGGTTAAACAATGCACTCATCTGAGCGCACTGTATATTGCATCAGCCTCACTGTTTGCCAAAATTGAGAAGACCATTAGCCACACCCACATTTCTGGCAAGAAGTATTTATTTACCCACCTCCGCTATCAATCTGTGATCCTCACTTGCACTGCTTTTACCGTTCCCATGTTGGAGCCTCTGCTGAACAAAAATGACCAATCACGCAGCATTTCCAAAGAAAGACATTTTCAAAAGCAAACACAAAATTGTATCAAAAACCATATAATGATTTTGTGTGTGCGCTTGGGCACACATTGAAGCATTCTGACTTGTAAGATGCATTGTCAATCAATGCACAAACTTAGGACATGTGGTCTCCAAACAGTCAGAGCGAATGAAATCTTTTGTTGTGTACGTGTATGTCGAGGCAAAAACCTAGGGTGCAGAAAAAGCAGTGAAGGACAGATCACTGTACACAACACTGACACAGAAACAAAGAAGGAGAGACCATCACTCTGATACAAACTAAGAACATGGATAATCCAACCTGCCCATCCCTTCTTATTTCTCAGCATTACGATCCCTTCCTCTCCCTCAGAGGATATGTGCATCTCCCATGATTTCCGGAATCCACCATCCTGTGACTGATATCCTGCTCGGCAGGTCAGTGCATTGCTGCTCTCAACTCTTTGCCAATGAACCATGCCTATGTCCCTACAGCAGCAGCTTCCGCGCTACACAAACATTGTATGTATGTATGTGTTGGGGGGGGGGGGGGGAGGGGGAAGGAACTGCTTTGCTGGAACAGAATTGGGCAACATACTGCTTAATCAAGAAAGTAATTAATATGTTGTATTTTGAGTTTAAATAATGCACCATAAATGCTAAGTGCCTAAACAAGTTGAAGCCGAGTGTGAAAAAAAAAAAAAGAAGGATTTGGCCATAAATAATTTACAGCACAGCCCATAGCTCTGAGCGTATCGCTGCCTCCACTGAGTTACGTCAATTTAAAAAGGGTGAATGTTGCCCTGCTCTGACTTGATGTCTCCCTGCCACGTTATGACAAGGCTCTTCTCTACACGTGGCCCATTGACCCAAGAGGGCTTGGACAGCAGCAAGTCAATCTAAATCTGCTAAATTCCATAAATTAAAACATTTTAGTTAAAGTAAAAAACAAAATATTACGAGTCAACCATGAAAATTGAAACCCTGGAATATTTAATACTAGCAACAATGCCAAGCGCATCCACTGTCAAGTCATCGTCTGTGCATATGTCAAGCGTCACCAGCAAAAGAGTCAAAAGCGCGTTGCAGGGCACACAGCAGATACTTCAGATGCAGTATGTGAAACAGAATGATTTAGCACAGCAGAGGTATGAATGAGAGCCCAGGTGATTTTACACTGTAACCGTGGTAAATGCATACGTGGTTGATAACTTTTCTCTTTACAGTGAAGGATTGCCAGGGCTGCACCTGGCAAACCCTCCCTGGGAAGTTACCATGGGGATAAGGGAATGAAGGCTGACTGGGAGGGGGAGCATGTAGACAGGGGATTCGAGGAATAGAAACACTGGAGCAAAATGGAAAGGAAGAGGCATAAGGATAGGAAGAAGAGCTGAGCCCCCATGGATCCCACATAAGTGGAGCTACTCCTGCTTCAGGTATTTCAGGAGTGCATTGAAGGCTCCAGAGATTTTTTTTTTTTAGAATAAAATTTTTGCCACGGTCCAGTCAAATTAAGAGCATGCATGGCGTGTGGGATACATGTAACGCTCCAAATAAAACGTGTGGAGCAGCAAGCAGGAGGATAAATATATATACAGTCTGGTCAATTTTAAAAACCCTACACACGCCGAAGCCAGGAGATACGCGCGTGACTCTGCCTGGCATGCACTGCACAGATTTTATAATCCACACGGGTACATGCCTATCTCCTGGTACGCGCCTAACAGTTTTTCTCGCCAAAAGGGGTGGGGCATGGGCAGGCCGGAACTGCGCGTGTTTACGTGTACAAGTGCACGACGGGATCTGCTGCGTAATTTTACTTCTGCTACAGACAGCGTGTAAGTTGTGTAACAAAAAAAACTAAGCTAGTCATGGGGTTCTGAATCTCAGGGCTAAAAGGGTGAAAGGGAGGCAAGTTAGCTAAGGGGGTTTAGGAAGTCCTCTTCTTTACTGGGCCAAACTGGAAACAAACTGGGGAAACAGGTAATTGTGCAGGTGCACATAGCTACTAAATTTCCCTCCCCTCACTTATGTCACCATATGGGGCAGGTTTTTAAACGAGCGTGCGCGGGGTACATTTGTGCGCGCTACCCGGGGTCAGCGTGCGCAAGGGGGTGCACACTTGTGCACCTTGCGTGCACCGAGCCCTAGGGGAGCCCTGATGGCTTTCCCCATTCCCTCCAATTGGAGCGGCCTTGAAGGGAACTTTTCTTCTGCTCCCCCCTCCTTCCCTTATCTAACCCACCCCCCAGCACTACCTAAATCCCCCCCTACCTTATTTCAAGGAGTTATACCTGCCTCTGGCAGGCGTAACTTGCACGCGCTGACGCACAATCCCCCAGCACAGCCGCTGTGCCGGAGGCCTCGGTCCTGCCCCCGGACCGCCCACAGCCCAGCACCCCCCACAACCCCGCCCCTTTTTCAAAGTCCTGGGACATACGCACGTCCCGGGGCTTGCACGCGCCACTGAGCCCATGCAAAATAGGCTCGGCGCGCGCAGGGCTTTTTTAAAAATCTACCCCTATGTGCGCAGATGTGTGCGCCAATATAAAATTGTGTACACACATATACGCGCATACAGCCATTTTTATAACATGAGTGTGCATGCGCGCACCTATGCGCGCAAGTTATAAAATCGCTGCGTCCATGTGCAGCCCGTGCGCAGGGCTGAAATTTTACTTCAGAATATATAATTTTGCAGCATAAGAAAAATTAACATCAGTGGATATCTCCAGGTATTCCCCCTGTTGACACTGCTCTGCATTCCTGCAGCAACAAGCCCTGTGAATACAGGGAACCTTTTCCCCCCCCCCCCCCACCACTCTAGCCTCCAGTTCTCCAGGGACGATAAACAGTTGCCGTATTATTAATGCTATCAACTCTCACAGAAAGCCTTTTTTTTTTTTTCCTCGCTACTACTGCTTAAGTTGCCCGCTTTGATACAGCAGCTTACTCCCATTAATCACTTCATCAGCGTGAGAGAATAAAATCCATCATGCTTCCCATTACTGCCTGGCTCTATTAACAAGAATCAGTTACAACCGGAAGTACTGAAGAAATGCTCCTTCCAGACTAATCCATTCTTACAAAAAAAAAAAAAAATGAAGAAGCAGCAGCAAACAACCCATGTCTTGTTTATTAATAGCCTTCATGAGCAGCAACCACTAAACTGATTTGGAAAAAAAAAGAAAATAACCATCATCCAGACATGGTAAGTGGTCGAAGAAAATCAGGAAGAGTGCAACTGGAAAATGAAAGGACCTGGGACTCAAATGGACAGCTGTAGGTGCCCATCAGTGTCAATTTCCTTCTCATAATTATTAGTAATATTATCGTTTGTTGATCCTTCCCTATGCATTTGTGATTTCTTCCCTTCCTTGCCTGTGCTGCCCGCCCCTCCCACGGTCTACTGAACAAGAACCCTCTAGAGATTTAACATGGGCAGCAGAGGCAAAGGAAACTCAGCAAGAAAACACGTTCTGTTCTCAATTTGCTCCAGTGCGGCTGCTAACAGATTTGTTTGCAAAGCAATTACAGACGTGCCATCTATTTGTGGCATCCCTCTCCCTTGTCTCCTGACAAAAGCAATATTAGGCTGTCACTGACAATCAGCTGATGGCAAGAGAGAGCCAGTTCTGCAGGGCGCTGGCACGGCCCAATCTGCCTTGACTGAACAATAACACAGCCCCTGGAATGGGGCTTTCATTATTTATCTTTCCGGGGACGACACTGAAGATTACTTTGTTCTGGGAAAAGATGAGGGAGGTGGATAAAATTAGGGGAGCCATGCGCTGCCCCATCAAATCAGAGCAAAATGGCAGCACCATTGATCCAGCTCTGCGGTTCAGAGTCAAAGCTTTCTTTCCTGACTATATATATATATATATGTATATATATATATATATATATATATATATATATATATATATATATATATATATATATATAGGTATATAGATAGATAGAATACATTATACTGTGATTCATGAAGAAAGCCATTTAGCAACCATTTCAAAGTGTGCTAAACTACTTGGACGTCAAACTGGATAATGTTCCTGCCCTTCTACCCTAGAGGATGCATTAGTAGGTCTGATGTGCTCAATATTTAATATGCCCCAGCTGCCTTGCTGAATTTCCATGTCGTGCAGTGGGAAAACGAGCAAAATGGCTCACTTTGATGGCTTTCCCTGCCCCTGCCCCTCCCCCTGCTTGGTTTGTTTGTGGGAACGGGTATAAGGTGGAGAGCTTTGGTTTGCAATTCTGAAAAGTAGAAACATCACAGGTACTCGGGGCTGAAGCACAGCTTGTCAGGTCTGCTAAATCTCACAGTAAAATCTGAAGAAAGGATGAGTTTTTTTTTTAAGGCTTCTGAGAGTCTTCTGTTGGCTGAAGGCGGACGGCATTGCATTATGTTACAATTTGCAAGCCTTATATGAAGATAGAAAGCAATGTATCCATAACCATTGGCTGCCTGAATTTTGCCCTCACTCAATGTGACCGAAAGCAGGCACATTGCACCATGACGCATGTTGTTGTCCAGGGGGATAGTGATTGTGGAAAAAAGAAAAAAAAATAAAAGCCCACAGGCACTTTGTACCCCATTGCAAATTTCAGAATGAAAGGACGTGTGTACTTGCTCGCAAAGATATCAGATTCAAAGTACCCACGGACTTTGTCTCAATGCAGACAGTCTGAAACTGACCCCATAAGGACTACACTATTATTACGATGTAATTACAAGCTCCTTGGGAATATGAGGTTCTTAGATGCTTCCTTTTGCAGTTTATCAGACTGTAAAGAGTTGATTAAAAGCTTTGCTCTGAGTTTTAGTGGATTGAATAAATACTGTTCCACCAGCAGAGGAGCTGATGTGGCTACTGGCAAAAGGATGAAATCTTGCCAGAAAAACGGTGCGTCTGCTACAGAAGCCAAAATCCTTGACAGTAAAAGGCGGTGTCCAAACACATTCAATTTAGTTATAAACAATTAATCACCTGTCTTGTCAAATCTTGTCATTATATATTTTAGGGCTCGCACATCAAAAATGTCACTTGGGGGGTAATTTTCAAAAGGATTTACAGGCATAAAGTGATTTTACAGGCATAAAGTGTAGCATTTTTCAAAAGCCCATTTTCGCACATAAAACCCTGTTTTATAAGTGTAAATCCTATTACCAATACCTCCTATAGATGTCAGAGCATGTACAGGTGACATACTCTCTAATGTAATCATATAACCCCAAAATTGTATACAAGGAACAAAACTGAGCACAATCCTTTCTTTTGAAATTAGCACATTTAGCTTTCAGATGGGACAAAAAACTCCCATCAGATAACTTTTGAAGTTAACTATAAAATGACGACCCAGGGATGGGAACTTTCAAACTGGTGCGTGGATGCTCTTTGGTGCATGTGCGTCAGCGGGCGCCCAGTTACTCGGCCATTTTATAACTTACCTACCTACGTATATGTGCGCATGTTATAAAATAGCCTGACCGCGCACATATGTGCACCCAGTTTTAATTGGGCACGCACCCATGAGTGTATATCACACTTCTACCATGTAAGTCATGGAATTTTAAAAGGGGGGCGTGTCCACGCAATGGCCAGTTTCACCAGTTCATCCATCAGTTCACCCAAACCCCTCTGGCTTGATTGTCTGCACTCCCTCCACTTACCCCAGACCCTTTAAACCCCTGAGAAATGGCTCTGTTTATTTTTTTTTTAACTTACAGCTCGTCCCTAGAAGAAATAAACACGCCACAGGACCTGGGTACACACGCCCAAGTCCGTAAGTACTGACACGCACATCTCTTGGCCATGCCCCAAAATGCCCACGCCCTACCAAAACCATGCCCACAAGTCTCCACCCCTTTTTGAAACCTTTTGAGAGATGTGCATGCAGCGGAAGGGAGACGCATATCTGGGCGGCTTTTAAAATTTGGTCGGTGCACAGCAGCCCGACTTGTGCACTCATCTCCCAATTGATGCACGCGCTGGGCTTTTAAAATTCACCTCTTAGCTTTCAGATGTGCAAAGGAATAAAAAGCTTCTTTCAGATGTCATAGTGGCAGGATCCCTGAGCCCTAGCAAGAGCCATGCTTTGCCCCTTCATCGTCTGAAAGCTAGTTGTGCAAATTGGAAAAGAATGGACTATGTATGTGCTAATATAACTTTTTGCTTGCATATAATTTTGGTGTGTGAGATTAGGGGGTATAATGCTCATGCTCTATTATTTATTTATTGAAAGTTTTTATGTTCTTCTTAATTCAAAACTAATTGATCTAAGCAAATCACAAAGCTTTGGAACGTAAGCCAACCAAATAAAACACAGAAGACAAACTAACATGCCATTTGTTAAAATTTACAGCAACCAACAGAATGTGCAGAATAAATTCAATGTCCACACTTTTTTTGTGATGTCATATCTTTCATTTCAAACGGCAACTCCACAGTGTGTAAATTACAGCATTAAAGAGGCAGGAGGGTCCTGGGTTTTATATATATTCGTTTCTGGCTGTATAGATTTAAACACTTTTGCCGCGCTCCTGTTTGCAAATTCTGTGATGGCTTTGCCGCGTTGACTTTTACTATTTTACTGTATTGATTTCTGTATTGCTCTGTGTTAATATATAACAACCGGGTCTAATATTGAGCTTCACCCTTTGTTAGACTTTTCCTTGAATTGTATTATGTAGTATTGTATTAATTTGTAGCTTTGTCATTTCCAGCCCCGTACTGTAATTATAGAGATGCTAATTCCTAAACGGGAATAGGGTAACCCCTGTTTAACTATAATTTTACCCACACTTTGCTATCGGCTCTTACTGTTATCATATTTACTGTGGCAAAAATGTTCCCTTGTTTGCGAGCCTTCGCCTATAACATTTTTTCATGTTAGTAATAATTTCACTTTCTTCCTCTCTTCAGGATCTCCTTGATACTGATTGTAATTCTCCTGTTGGCCAGTCTATTTTTAGTCTGTTGAACATTGTGACATTATGAAACTTGTGATATTGTGGAATTATTGTAACTCATCACTGCCGTTCTCCGCTTTGTTTATTGTCCACAATGTTTATGGTCCTTTTCCTTATATGATTTATTTTACTTTGTAGAACAACATAAAATTTCCTGCCTGCCCCTCCCGACGCAACCTCATGGCGAAACACGGATCCGTGTCAAAAAAAAGGGGGGACCTCCTGCCTCTTTAATGCTGTAATTTACACACTATGGAGCTGCCGTTTGAAATGAAAGCTATGACATCACAAAAAAAGTGTGGACATTGAATTTATTCTGCACATTCTGTTGGTTGCTGTGATTATTTGCGTGCAGTAGTGCTCCCATTTGCAATTTGGATTTGTTAAAATTTATTCAAGTATCTTGAAACAATATCCTTCTAAGAGAACAAAATAGTAAAAATGAGCCTGGATGGTGAAAATTAAACAAGGCAAAACTCACAGAGCATCTGTTAAACAACTGTATAGTTACCATTAATCAATGTCATCATTTAGAAAATACAAACAAAAAAAATAGGGAAAGTAAGGAAGTCTTAAGTACCTAAGTCAAGGCTTGCCAAACCTGTCCTGGGGACCCCGCAGCCAATCGGGTTTTCAGGATATACACAATGAATATGCATGAGATAAATTTGCATATCCTCGGGATATGCAAATTTATCTCATGCATATTCATTGTGGATATCCTGAAAACCCGGCAGGCTGTGGGGTCCCCAGGACAGGTTTGGGAAGCCCTGACCTAAGGGAAAAGGCCTGGGAGAAATAAAAGGCCTTCCATTTATTTCTAAAAACTTTAGCACCCTGTTCTTCTGTAAGTTCCAAAGGCAAACAATGTCATAATGTGGGACCCCCCCATCATTTTCTTGCACGTGAACAATCTTGGGGGACTGTAATACCAACCATTGCTTCCCCTTATGTGTTTTTTATGTGCAGTCCCTAAAACAGATGTTGAGATTTGGCAAGACAGATGAGTGATTGTTTATAGCTAATGTGGATATGCTTGGACACCACCTTTTGCTGATTTTCTTCGATTTGTTGGTGGCGTTTTGATGAGCTTCCCTTTTTTTTTTTTTGTGCGATGCTTGTAAAATAAGCGCATTCACATTATGTCCTAATGCAGGGGGTTCTCAAGCCAGTATTCAGGACACATCTAGCCAGTCAGGTTTTCATCCATAATGAATAAGCATGGGCTAGATCTGCATACAATGGAGGCAGTGCATGCAAATCTATCTCATGCATGGTCATTGTGGATATTCTGAAAATCTGACTGGCTGGGTGTGCCCTGAAGACCACCTTAAGACCCCTGGTCCTAATATACTACCAGGCAGTCAACCGGATATGACCTCACATCTTAGAGCCCAGCCTTTAAGGGACTCCCAACCGAGACATGTTTTCTGAAAATATTAAAGTAATTGATGAATCTTAAAACCTTTTGTCTTACAGGACCAAAGTGCAGGGTTTATTCCATCCCAGCTAAGCTGGAAAACCAAAATCCCATTTTATCCAGCACAGCAGCACTGCACATACTTTAACCTGCAGCAGACTTTTGACTCTCTTCTTGCCTAATCTCAAGCAGTCAACACTTCTGTCTGAAGCGTCTTCTGTGATTTTGCATTTTAAAATGTGTGTGCATAAGTTAACCCACAAAAGCTGTGCCCTCGATACAGCAGGTGCAACTTTTTGTGGATGACTTTTATAGCTGCAAATTTTCAAAGCAAACATGCGCATATGCTTGCTTTGAAAAATCAGGTTAAAACCTATGAGGTAGATCTTCAAACGATACGCGAGCGCGTACTTTTGTTCGCGCACCAGGCGCGAACAAAAGTACGCTGGATTTTATAAGATACGCGCGTAGCCGCGCGTATCTTATAAAATCCGGGGTCGGCGCGCGCAAGGGGGTGCACATTTGTGCAACCTGCGCGCGCCGAGCCCAGCGCGCGCTGCCTGTTCCCTCCGAGGCCGCTCCGATTTCGAAGCGGCCTCGGAGGGAACTTTCCTTCGCCCTCCCCCCACCTTCCCCTCCCTTCCCCTACTTAACCCAACCCCCCCCGGCCCTATCTAACCCCCCCCACCTTTGTCGGCAAAGTTACGCCTGCTGAAAGCAGGCGTAACTTTGCGCGCTTCGGCCAGCAGCCCTGCTCCGTCCTCCGGTCCCGGGGGCTGGTCCGGAGGCCTCTACCACGCCCCCGGGCCGGCGCCTTGCCCTCGGGCCTGTCCCCGAAACGCCACGTTGTTTCGGGAACGCCCCGGACACGCCCCTCCCGCCCCTTTTCGAAAGCCCCAGGACTTACGCGCGTTATAAAATGAACCTCCTTAAGTCATATTCAGGTCGATACAGTAACGTGCGGTTAAAGATTCCCCGTCTGTAACGTGCTGGGAGCGCACAATACAGACGAGTAAGGCGATCCTGCGATACAGTCTCCAGTTTCACGCGTCCTTAGCGCTTCGTAAAATAGACACATAACCCTTTCCGCACGCAGCATGTATATGATGTGTAAATGAACGAATTAGCTGTATAATGAAGGAATTAGCTATTCCCCTCCGATACTGTAACGGGCGCTGATATTATCTCCTTAGTAACCCGCTGTTTTGCCGCGGCCTTAACGTGTTAGTTTACCGCCTCCCCCTAGTAGGTGTTAGGACTGTGAGTCTAGTAACAAATCCATCGACACCGCTTAAGATACTCAAAAACAATAAAACACAATAAAAAAAAAAGCGATACAGAGATGATCGAGAAAATGTAATGCTGTGGGTCACATAAAACCTGTCAGAAAAAAAATTAAAAATTTTTAAATACCTGTCGGAGGGCCGCGTGGGTCCAGGCGGCCGGCTGGATCCGGGGGGCGGGTGGTCGCGTGTTAAATCTAGGCCGCGGGCGGGTGGGCGCCTGTTCCAGGCGGCGGGGGCGGGTGGACATGCGTTAGTTTCAGACGGCCGGGGGGGCGGGTGGTCGCGTGTTAAATCTAGGCCGGGTCGCACAGGCGCGCATTCATCCATTCAGGTGGAGGAGCCGGCGGCAGAGCCGCCGGCTCCTCCGCCTGGATGGATGAATGCGCGCCTGTGCGACCCCTGCGATTCGGCGCTCAAGGCGTGACGTCACGACGCCCGACGTCACGGCATGTGACTGCCTTGAGCACCGAATCGCAGGGGCCACACAGGCGCGCATTCATTCATCCAGGCGGAGGAGCCAGCGGCTTTTCGCCGCCGGCTCCTCCGCCTGGATGAATGCGCGTCTGTGCAACCCGGCCTAGATTTAACACGCGACCACCCGCCCCCCGGCTCCTGCCGCCGGCCGTCTGAAACTAAAGCGCGTCCACCCGCCCCCGCCGCCGCCTGGAACAGGCGCCCACCCGCCCGCGGCCTAGATTTAACACGCGACCACCCGGATCCCGCCGGCCGCCTGGACCCACGCGGCCCTCCGACAGGTATTTAAAAATTTTGTTTTTTACACTTCCTGGTGCCTGTCATTTCAAATGTCATTTGAAATGACATTTGAAATGACAGGTACCAGCGCACCCAGGTTACTGTATAGGCGCTGTATTAAGCGCCTATACAGTAAAATGGGTTGCGCGGGCATAACCCTTCCCTAACGCTTCACAGCCGCGGCATGCATTTGCATGCAATTAGAAGAGAGTATCAGGCGCTAGGTCAAGAGAACTGTGCGTGCGGGGAGGAAGGGTGCGCCTGACACTGCTGCACTGTTTCTACCGCGGCCTTACAGTATCGAGCCGATTGTGATTCTCTCATTTGGTATCAATGGCAAAACCTTTCTGAAATTTGTCTATCAATGTTTTACTTTTTTTTTTTTTTTAACTGGAGAAAGAATGAATCTGACTTTCAGATATGTTTGGCTAGAATACTGTTATGCTGTATTTAACATTGTTAAAATAGTCATAGTCAGAAGTTCTTGAAATTCTATTAGACAACAGGCTAATCTTTAAACTCGTCAAGCAAGAAGTAACACATGTAGCTGGTATTAGCCTTATGATCCCATACATCTTTTAGTTCAGTCTCTAATCAATAGGCCATGTGAGAGCTGGCCTCCAGATCAATACCGAGTGCAAACAGGGTCCGTCCTTGCTTGGAGGAGAGAGCAAAGCAACTTTCTCAATACAAAGAATTGAGGATTTAGTGTATCTTTATTCAGGAAAGTCCTTGAGCAGTGTCTGTTGTTTACCTAGATCAAGAGGCCTCCTTTCTGAGTGTGGGTTTGTGGTGAGTAAATAGGTGAAGAACTGTAATATAGTTTCCCCATCCTTTGATTTCACAACGGTCACTAATCAGGGAAATGAACACAGACAAAATAAAGTACAGCCTTCATCTTTCCTTGCATGGTGCTCACCTTTTTTTATCACTGTAATTACTTACCAAATACCAGTACCTGCATCTCCTACCCATCTTGCTTAGAGTCCCCTATGACCTGCATCTTCTCTTACAACAGCAAATCCCTTTAACAACCTCATAGGAAAAGAAATCATTTTGCAAGGCTTATCTCTTTCAGTTGCACGGAGTATAAATTGGTCCAGTGGTTTTCCTCTGAACTGGTGCATTGCTTCAATTGAAGTATCCACGATTCCCTCCAGCCATCTGCTATGTGCAATTATGCTAGATCTTGCAGTTAAATTACATTCCTACTTTCTCGAAACTTTCTGTTTATAAAAAGATTTCAAGGACCTTTGGTTATTTATTTATTTAGTTAGAAATCTTGTGGACTACAAACTTCTATACAAACAACGGGCCCAATATTCAGGGCTGGCCGGTTAAGTAACTTAGCCGCATATGACTAATCTGGCAAAGTTAGGATGTATATTCAGCGGCATGGCAAAACCCCTTCCTGCACCCAGTCTCGACTCTGCACCGGACCGGCTCCCCTGCAAGGCCCCTGATCGACCGCCGAGAGCCTGCACTGCCACGATGAGCGCCGCCGCCAACCCCCCCCCCCCCCCGGCCCGCGAATGGACCCCTCCGACTCCAGACGGCCTGCACCGCCACAAGGAGCAATGCCGCCGCCCCCCACAAGGCCCGCGAATGGACCCCTCCAAAGCTAGCTGGCCTGCCGACCATAACCCTGCCTACCTGCCTGCACCAGCGAATCGGCGGGGGACAGAATCGACAGGGGACAGACATTAAATTCAGCACTGGTGAGCCGTTGGCGCTGCGTGCCGGGCATCGCGCACCAAAGGAGCGCGACAAAGGGACCTGCCCCTTAGCGCACCCCTTTGTGCTGCCACGGAAGCTGCTCCTCCTTACTACTCTCTCTCTTACCTCTCTCTACTCATTTATTCCTCCCTCCTCTCCTTCCACCTCCACTACCTCTGACTCTGCTTCTCCCAAAACCCCCCTTCACTCCTACTTCCCCACCGCTTACCATACCACCCAACCCTCATTCAACTCTCCCCTGTACCTCCACCCTCCACACACTTTATACTTCTATCTCCAATCATGTCAACCCGCCCGATCCCCATTCTCCAACACTCCCCACGCAACTTTAAAAAACCACTCCCATACAATCCTTCCTCTCATTCAAGATCCCTAATTCCCATCATGTTATCCCCCTTGACACAGTTTCTTGGCCTCACAACCCTCTCTTTTATCCTCTTCAACGTCCAATCCCTAACTAAGAAAATACCCATACTGAGCAACATCCTTCTTGATGACAATCCAGACATCTGTGCAATAACTGAAACCTGGCTTAAACCCTCTGACCTAGTCCCTCTAAACCAACTCCCTACTCACTTATATGACATATATTCCATACCCAGGCTCAAAAAAATAGGAGGAGGCATCCTATTAGCTGCCAAAAAAGAATTCAGACTAATATCCCAAACTGTCCATACCTCCCCCAAATTTGAAATTGTTTTTTCCAAATCTAAACAACTCCAAATAAGCCTTGTTTACTTCCCCCAGGCCTCCTTGAAAACAATGCCTCTCCCCTTATCAAATTTATTGCTGACAATCTCAATATGGACATACCCTCCATCTTTCTTGGATATTTCAACCTCCTCGTAGACGCCACTCCCCCATCCCCTTCCTGCGAAGCCTTCCTAGCCTCAATGAACACCATGGGCTTCAAACAAATTATAACCAGCCTCACACACAAAGCAGGCCACTCCTTAGACCTAATCTTCATCAACTCTCACATCCTCTCTACAGAGACACCTATCTGCACCCCTGTCCCCTGGTCTGACCACTTCCTCATCAAAACAAACCTCTCCTTATTGAAAACACCTATCTCTCATCACTCACTCACTCAACACTATCATCCAATTCAGAAAACCTTGCTCCAAAGACGACTTAATTCTATCCCTCTCTGACACCCTCAACAACCTTGCTGTAGTTACAAGATGTTAGGTTCAAAATGTCTAAATATTAGACTTTAATAAAGTGCTTGTCAGCACTTTTTCAAACAAAGACATGACTCAGGAGCTACCACCCAGGAAAAAGATCTAGGCATCATATTGGATAATACTTTAAAATCGTCAGCTCAGTGTGCTGCAGCAGCCAAAAAAGCAAACAGAATGTTAGGAATTATTAGGAAGGGAATGGTTAATAAAATGGAAAATGTCATAATGCCTCTATAACGCTCCATGGTGAGACCGCACCTGGAATACTGTGTACAATTCTGGTCACTGCATCTCAAAAAAGATATAGTTGCGATGGAGAAGGTACAGAGAAGGGCAACCAAAATGATAAAGGGGATGGAACAGCTCCCCTATGAGGAAAGGCTGAAGAGGTTAGGGCTGTTGAGCTTGGAGAAGAGACAGCTGAGGGGGGATATGATAGAGGTCTTTAAGATCATGAGAGGTCTTGAACAAGTAGATGTGAATCGGTTATTTACACTTTCGAAAAATAGAAGGACTAGGGGGCATTCCATGAAGTTAGCAAGTAGCACATTTAAGACTAATCGTAGAAAGTTCTTTTTCACTCAATGCACAATAAAGCTCTGGAATTTGTTGCCAGAGGATGTGGTTAGTGCAATTAATGTAGCTGGGTTCAAAAAAGGTTTGGATAAGTTCTTGGAGCAGAAGTCCATTAACGGCTATTAATCAAGTTTACTTAGGGAATAGCCACTGCTATTAATTGGATTAGTAGCATAGGATCCTCTTAGTTTTTGGGTACTTGCCAGGTTCTTGTGGCCTGGTTTGGCCTCTGTTGGAAACAGGATGCTGTTTTGAAGATCTAAGCTGGTCAGTGTTAGAATACAAACCTAAACATTGGCGTGGTGGAGATCGGATTAAACAATTGAGAATACGTGAACAGCGATGGATTTTTCAATTGAACACCGTCCACCCATATGGACTAAACCGGAAAATCGAATGGACTCAGTGTGTGTGAAAGTGGGTTCACCTAAAGTCATTTCATTTAGAATCAGCAGGTTCCCTTGATTCAAATATTCCAGATTCTTTTTAAACACAACGCATGCGCACACGAAGCAAAATCAGAGTGATTCAAATCAAGTCACCTTAGTACAATTGTGAATAATCAGCTGAATTCAAATGACATGCATGCATTTAAAGGTAGCTCCATAGAGCCTTTTTTTAGTAGGAGATACCTCCCGTATCGCGACGATGCAATGTATACGTTCATGAGTTTGTAAGTATATCTTGAAAGCAACGTAAGGCAAGTACAATCCCAAGCGAAATGGTTGTAACAATACCTTGTGTTTTTAGAAACTAAAGCGTAACCAAAGATATTTTGGCTTGTAAATGCAGAAATGACACACAGTCAGAGGAGTTCCTGAGGCAGCTTTGGATGCGAAACGTGCACGTCGAACTGTACTCTGATACCATTGGAAGGGTGGCACCCTCCATGAACTGTGCTCTGCTATCCCTGGAAGGGAAGTATTTTTTTGAATTAATTCATTTATTCTAAAAATGGAATGCAGAATTATCCAAAGGTACATTTTATTTAAATGAAAACTAAGAAAAAATTGGCAAAAACAAAAAATGAACAAAAAGTGACTTGAAAACAAGTGTATTCATGACCTATGATTAAAGATGATCCCAATAGCGGCTTAACAAAGAGCAGAGATGCCCAAAGAGACCGCAGGGTGTTATGAAGGTCAATAAATCACTTGTATGAATATTGCATAGTTGGATTCGATACCGACTATTTCATTCTTTGAAGTAATTTAAGGCTGACGTACAATCTACAATTCTTTGTGATCCTCATCGGTTCGGAAATAAGCAGGAGTTATTTTTATAATAGATTTTAAAAGGGCCATGTGTGCCCATAAATGCACATATCTCACCACGTGCAAAAATATGTGGTTATAAAATACTCTTCACATGTGCAACTTTATGCACACCACTTTGCTATAGCTCCTTCTTAGGCACAGGAGTCCAGCAAATGAGAGAAAGAGAGAGTGAGAGAGAGAGAGAGACTTTAAAGGCTTAGTCTGATACTCTATATAAAGGGACACTTTGAATCAGAGTGAGTTTTTGGGAGGTGGGTTGGGGTTAGGGGGGTGAGGTTACATTCAGAGATATCCATTGTAAATGACATCAGTAAAGAATTCTTGACCTTATAAATGATGAAAATTCTAACATGGGGAGTTGATTTGTACACTGCAGTGTCTGCTAGCTATTCAAAATTTGTGTAGCTCCCGCTCAACCCACTTAAGTGTGTATGTGGCCATTTTTGTGCGCACAAGGCTTTTAAAATCTACCTCTTAATATCAGAGTCATCTATTATCTGCTATAGTTGGGTGGGAGGTCTGTGTGAACTAGGGGGGTGCTCAGGGTGAAGGACTAAGAGAATCTCAATGACCTGGAGAAGCACTGGGTGAACTGATTGGCAAACTGATTGGCAAACTGGTGATTTCAATTATGCACACATTTTAAAATATAGCAAACTTCTGCGTGTAAATCAGGGTTTTACGCAAGCAATAATTTTTTTTGCCCATAAAATATATGTACATATGTTTATAAAATAGGTAGAAAAAGTGTGTTTCAATGCATTGCAGGTATTTGCATGTAATCAAACATATGCCCTTATGTTGGGGGGAGGGGGGGGAGGGTAGACGTGTATTTTATAATCTGTACATACTTGACATGCACATTATAAAATACTGCAGAGATTTCCATGTGCCCATATATATTGTTTGAAAGTTATCCTTATAGTATTTAAATATATTTCCATGCATTTAAGTGCATTTAGCATTCACTGGAATGAAAATGCCACTAATGTGTAAAAAGTCCATTATCTGAAAAGGCACTATCGTTTCCTAATGTGGGCAGGACATTTTGTGTTTTAGTAGACAGGGCACAAATAATATCCTGAATAAGGGTCAGTCATGGTTTAAGGGACACCACAGTACAGAAACAGTGTGAAGAACTTATATAGATGATTTATGCAAATAGCTATGATGAGGGCACTGATATTTATTTAGTATTACTAGATTTAAGTGCACTTTTTCAATACAGTTGACCATGCTATTCTGTTACAATGGTTGCCATCTAAAAGAGAAGGAAGAGAGCTCTAGCGTGGTTTGACTCTTATTGGAGAGGTCCCAATTTGTGGGTAGGGCAGAGGAATCATCTAAACTGTACCCTTTGCCAACTGGAGTTTCTCCCTTGTTATTTACAATTTATCTTGAACTAATTCTGCCTAAGATGTATCTTCCCAGATGTTTGCAGATATTCAGTTATATATTCCATGGGGTAAGGAAATTGTTTTACGAGCTATTGAATGGAGAATGGAAGGCCTACAACAAATTGAAATTAAGTACCCAGAAGACAGACATTTCGTGAATTAGAAAAAAGGACTGGGGCCTTTCTCGTCTATTGATAATATGGAGGAAGGAAAGTATAACTGTCAGTTATTCTTTAAAAAGAGTGGAGGTAGAATCAAGTTGCAGGTTTAACTTTGGAGCAGTAACACTACTGGATAAGATTACATTTTTTGCTCTTGAGACAATTGAAAAGGATACATTATTTTTTTTGATCTGGCTGATTTTGTGAGGATGTTGAATGCTGTGGTTCTTCTCCACTTGATTACTAAAATTCCCTTTTTTTTTTTTTTTTTTTAAGTTTAATGAGACAGAGTATTAACAGGCTCCAGCGGGTCCAGAATGAGGCAGTGAGGTTAGTAGTAAGAGCTGGTACTAGGGACCATGTTTGAATTTCACTGGCTGCCAGTGGCCCAGTGGTCCATTTCAAAGTACTGATTCTAGGTTTTAAAGCCCAAAATGGGTTACGCCCAATGTACATGGCAAAATTAGTTAATTAGATATCAACAAGCTCGGCTTTTACACTGTCAAACAATGATCTGTTTAGTGGCGTCAAGTATGCAGCAGATTAATCTCCTAAGAGTGCGGACTCAGGTCGTCTTATATGAGGTTCCACAATTTGGAACAAGTTTCCTACTGGGTTGGGCCAGGCGGGAGAGTTAAATCAATTTTGGCAGCAGTTGAAGACATTTGTGTTCCTTGTGTTAGAAGACTAAAAAAGCAAAATAAGGATAGATTGGGCAACCAGCACGAGTTATGGGGGATTGTCATCATGTGTATTATTTTAATTTGTTTTAAATGGGGTAAACACTGCAATGTTACTACATAGGCCCCATTGCTTGCCAGAAGTGTGAAAAACTATTAATAACCCCTTCTGCACAAGGCATGAACAATTTGAAATGTCTTTGCATATATTACCTTAATGCATTACATGTTGCCCAGCCTGGTAATAATATAAAGAAATTACAATTGGCACAAAATGCAGCGCCTCATTACTCACTGATAAATAAAAGGATAGTATCACCCCAATCTTGAAAGAGCTACACTGGCTTCCAGTGCACAGTTTAAATTGTTGTTATTGACTTTTAAGGCATTATGTAGGCTTGGCCCACAGGTATAGCCTATCTTAAAGATCGTCATTTATCTTATGCTCTGTCTCAATTTTTTAGGCCAGCACATATAGGCACTGCTGTGAGCTCCTTCTATTCAAGAAGAAAAAATGGTTAAGACACATGACAGAGCCTTTTCAATTGCAGCTCATTGTTTATGGACCAAATTACTAGAGTCACTTTACTCCTGACCTCTTTGTTTTTAGACATGCTATTAAAATGTGGCTTTTCCAACAGGCTTTTATAATTTTATTTTTGACAGTTTTAGCTGGTTTTTATTCTTTTGGGACCATATCTAATAAATTAAAAGGAGAGGTATATATATCCATGTTATGGTTTTAATGTTGTTCATAGGAATTAGGTTTATTATTTCAGTATTCCTCTTAGTTGCTTTTCTGTTTAACTGTTGTTGCGTTATTATAAGGATTATTACTTTTATTTATTAATATTGTTTAATTCATTTATTGAATTGGGAGGACTATTATGTTGTACTTCACCTCGAATAAATCTTTTGGAAAGCCAAGTCATAACATAAATAAATAAAAAAATAAATTCTGAAAGAGAGTACTGGTATACACAAACCAAGAAAAAGAAAGAGAATGGCCTAGATATTTCATTCTAATATTGCACAAACATCCAACAATAGCGTAACTAAATTGTTTCCTATCAATTAACTATAGTCAGAGCTTACAGCTAGTGAAGTTTCTAAAGCTTGTACCAATCCAAGCACATAATCGTATAAAATTCTACTGACGCCTGTTATTTAATGCTGATTTCTTTGAGCTTACTAAGAGAAATTGTTATTGACTGTTTTCATTAGTTAACTATTGACCCTTCTCTGCTGGAGCATCCTATGAAGAAATTCACTAAATATGCACATATTTCATCTTTGGAAAAGCAAGGTGCAAGAGTCACGCTGAAGGATACGGTTTATTTAATCCAAAATTAAAATTTTGTAGGCTACATTACCTAAAGTAAATTGCTTAATCCATTTAGAAAAACAGATGCCTTTTTGAGTGTTTGCAATCTGTATACTAAAGCCTAAATTGTACTCTGAATATCCCCAACAGTAGAACATCATCCTACGGCTAAACCTCACCCTTCTCACTTATCCAACAGCAATGAGCTTCAATTTTACTGAGAGAAATAAACTCTGCCATGACTGTGCTAGCCTCTGACATTAGTCAGGAACTGTATATGGATTAAGCAGGTTCCCATTCTTATTCTTTCTGTGCACCTGTTCATACTACAGAGAGTACATACAGTGTCATACAGCGTAAATGAGACAGGAACTAGACATTGGGACAGCATTATAATTCAAATGCTTGGCACTTCTGGAGCTCTTTGGTCCATAGTTTCTTACGAAAGCTTTCTTCCTGTTGAAACAGTTCTTGTTTGAGAAACCTTAGATTTGGGACAGACTGTCTCTTTGATGGAAAGAAGATGACATGAACAAGAATGAGTTAGCCATGAAAAATGAACAACAGTCAATGCAGAAGCATGACATTTTCAAATGTATTTTTCTTTTGCTTTTTCATGAGGGTTTCATAAGGATTGTTTTATTTTTTTGTTTTGGAGCCGAAATATGCTGGCACTGGGAGATTATAATATTTCTTGACCACGTTCTTAACCTAGACTTGCGATGTCTTGAGGGGTGGAAACATATTTGGAAAAGTTAGGGATCAGCCAAAATTATTTTTTTATAATTTGTTTTGTAGGATTTTTTTTTTTTGCTTATTCTATCTTTTGTGTATCTTTTGTTTTCTAGGAATTACATTTTATTTGATCAGGAAACCAGGATTTCCCCACCCAACTGTGGGCAGATCTCTGGATCAGCCCACAGTTGGTTCAAGTCCTTCCTCAGCAATAGAACCTTTAAAGTCAAAATAAATAATAAAGAGTCACCTTTAACGAAGTCTACTCTTGGTGTTCCACAAGGATCCTCCTTATCCCCAACCCTCTTTAACATCTACCTCCTCCCCCTTTGCCAATTACTAACCGATCTCAATCTAATTCATTATCTGTATGCAGACGACGTACAGATTCTAATCCCTATAACAGGTTCTATCTCAAAAGCTCTCTCTCATTGGAATAACTGCCTCCTATCTATCACCAGTCTTCTCAACAGCCTAAACTTGGTCCTCAATGCCTCAAAAACAGAGCTCCTCATCTCTTCAAACGAAGAAAACCTCCCCCTTCCATCCCCACACAACGCCCACATCACCCATACTCATGTCAGAGACCTTGGTGTAATTCTAGATAATCGACTAAACCTAAAGAAAATGGTCAACACCATATCCAAAGACTGCTTCTACAGACTACAGGTTCTAAAACGGCTCAAACCACTCCTATTTTTCTATGACTTCAGGACAGTCCTCCAAGCGTTGCTATTCGCTAAGATCGACTACTGCAGTGCCCTCTTCCTAGGCCTCCCCAAATCTACCACCAAACCACTGCAGATGATACAAAATGCCGCAGCGAGATTGCTGACCAACACCAGCCGTGGTGAACGCATCTCTCCCATTCTCAGAAACCTACATTGGTTACCAGTGAATTTTAGAATATTATACAAATCAATCACCTTAATTCACAAATTCATCCACCATCAACTTCAACTCGATCTGGAATTCCCCTTCAATCTACACTCCTCCAACAGGCCAACTAGAGATATTCACAAAGGAACTGAAATTTCCTCCGACTAAAGCCACACGCCTCTCCTCGACCAAAGACCGTGCGTTTTCGATCACAGGCCCATCTATCTGGAATAATATCCCTTCAGACCTCAGATTGGAACCCTGCCTTTTAACTTTCAGAAAAAAACTCAAGACGTGGCTCTTTCACCAAGCTTTCGGGGATTCCCCAGACAATCCCTAGTTGCCCTTCTCTTACTTGGACGATGGCCTCTGATCTTCATGAACGATGACTAGGGCACCTCTAGATTAAAGCACTCTTAAGCTTTAACCCGTATCCTCTATTATATTTATTAATTATTTCCACCTTTACTTCCTTCCAGCTATATAAGCTTCCAAGTTCTTTACCCTTGTTGAATGTAACTTGCCTTATTCATTTCTTTCGTTTAATTTTCTTTAGTTATGCTACAGTTATACCCTTGTTAAATGTAAACCGATCCGATATGGTTATTACTATGAAGGTCGGTATAAAAAAGTGTTAAATAAAATAAATAAATAAATATATAGTAGATATAAAACTGTTCCTTATGTGAATCGTCTCCAATATATACACGTATGTGTATAACCATATACTTCAAATCAGGGACGGTAACTTTCAAGCCAGGGAGCGTGCATCAGCTCACACCCAGGGATGCAGCCATTTTATAACAAACGTGCACCTATGTGCGCATGTTATAAAATAGCCTGGTTGCGCATGCATGTGCACCAAATTTTAGGGGGCGTGCGCAGGTATGCGCAAATCCCACATCTTCCGTGTGACTCGGGGGATTTTAAAAGGGACACGCGCTTACACTATTCTCCGTTTTTACCAGTTTGTCCCCAGTTTACCCATTTATGAAATAGGTCCCCTAAATCTGCACTTGCCTCGGTTAGCCCCAACCCTAAAACCCCACAAAGTTTCCTAGTTTTCTTTAGATTTTAACTTGCATGCCAACCATAGCAGAAGTAAAGTTACACAGCAGGGGACTTTGGTGCTCACCAGGTTGCATAAGTATTTGTGCACACATCTCAGGTTCATGCCCCTCCCAGACCACACCCATGCCTCTCCCTTTTTTGAAAACTTTCGAGATGTGCGCACTGCAGGAGATACACGCATATTTTAGAGGCTTTATAAATCCGCTCGGCGCGTGAGATCCTGTCACATGGTAGGAGCAATGGATGGCTGGCGCCACCTTGTGCTCCTACCATGTGACAGGAGCCAACCAATGGCACTAGTAGCCCCTGTGACATAGTAAGGGCAAAGGCTATTGGCGCCATTTTGAATACTGGCAGGCCCGAGTGCAGGAGATCGCTCCAGGACCCCCACTGGACAACCAGGGACTTTTGGTAAGTCTTGAGGAGGTCAGGAGGGTGGGGGGGTTTATTCGTTAGATTATGTTGTATTCGTGGGGGTTCGCCATACATTTCATGACCCCACGAATACAACAAATAGGGACATATATGTTGCGGATTGCCAATACGTTGAAAACGAATGCACACCCCTACCCTCCTCCTCCTTCCTGGTATTCTGTTCAGCACCCCATCCTGAGTGCTATATATAACATTCTATATCATATTATATTGCTGTGTTCTATAATTTATTATGCTGTGAAAAAATTTTATATCATAATATTATTATGTTTTGAGCTTGGATTATTCTCTATTATTGGTTATATAGCACCTGAATGTAATCTGCTTTGATGTACACTTTGAAATGCTGAAAAGCAGAATATAAAAATCTAAATAAAATAAAAAAAATGTTTGGATGTTATTTTATGTTTTTAAAGTTATAAACCATCTTGAGCACCTTTAATAAATCCCAATAAATAAATACACACATACATGATATGGAATATTAAAATATTTGGATAAAAAAAAGCAAGAAAATAAAAGAATGCAACCAAATGAGGAATCAGAAACAGAAAACAGGCAAGATGATATTTTATTACTGCTGATTCTCCTTTGTATATGAGCAATGTTATTAGCAGAAAAGGCCAATCCCATCACTTAGTAACAGAGGGAATGAAACACAGGCTAAGAATAGTAATTAATCAAATTATTCTACTTATAATAAAACTGAAAAAAGCAGTGTTTTCTCTTTTCATGTTTCATTAATAATAATAATAATAATAATAATAATGGTTTAATATGTATATTGAGTGCTTTGAATAAAAGTGCAATGTAAAAACACAAAGCATCACTATTGAAGCAAATTATTTCTATTATCCTAAAAGAGCACTTATACAACAGACACCACACCTTTTGCAGCTTGCTGTTTTGTTCTCTATCTGAAGAGATCCAGAGGAGGTATCTTGCAGAAACGCCATTGGTTTCCTCAGATAGAGGGCTCTGCCACTACTCGGAATCTCTCAAAGTCCATATGGATTCCGGAATTTTAAAAGCCCATCGCGGGCATTAAGACGGTAACGTTTAAACTGGCGTGTGAACGCACATGTGCACGCATTTATTGGCCCATGCCCAGGGATGCAGCCATTTTATAACAAACGTGTGTGTGTGTGTGCACACATATTTTAAAATAACCTGACCGTGTGCACATGTGCGTGCAATTTTAAGTGGACTCGTGCCTACACACACAAATCCTGCTTCTACCACGTGAGTGGGGGGATTTTTAAAAAAGACATGTGCACTGATGCCATTACCAGTTTTATCAGTTCCTTCCCAGTTTGCCCAGGTAAGGAATAGGACTTCCAAAACTCCCCTTCCCAGTTTAATAGCCTCCCTTCTCCCCTGTTAAACCCGACCCTTAAAACCCTGTCGATCTATCTATTTGTCTTTATTTTATAACTTGCACATCATCCATAACAGAAGTAAAGTTACGCAGCACGGGACCCCAGTACATGCCTGTGCATGTAAGCATTTACATGCAAACTTTCAATGTGAAATCTAGGAATACCATTGCCCTGCCCAGCCCACACCCATGCCCCACTCTTTTTGGAACTTTTCATTTGTGCGCATAGCGGAAAGTACAGATGTACCTGGGTGGCTTTTAAAATCCGCTCAGCACGTACCGGCCCAACTTGTGCACATATCTTATGGTTTTGGCGCTTGCCAGGCTTATAAAATTCACCTTTAATTAGTAGGGATGTAAATCGGGCTTCGGACGATTGAAAATATTGTCGATATTTTCAAAATCGTCAGAAATCGGGGGCTCCCCCAAAACGATAGGAAAACCCCATGATATTGTTCGTGGGGGTTCTCTTGTTTTGGGGGACGGCGGGAAAAACGGCACACAAAAATAACCCCTAAAACCACCTTGACCTTTTAAAACTAATCCCTTAGCTTCCCCCACCCTCCCGACCCCCCAAAAAACTTTTTACAGGTACCTAGTAGTCCAGTGGGGGTCCCGGGAGCGATCTCCCGCTCCTGGGCCGTCGGCTGCCACTAATCAAAATGGCACCGATGGCCCTTTGCCCTTACCATGTGACAGGGTATCCGTGCCATTGGCCGGCCCCTGTCACATGGTAGGAGCACTGGATGGCCCGCGCCATTTTTAAAGATGGCGCCAGCCATCCAGTGCTCCCTCCTGTCACATGGTAGGAGCACTGGATGGCCCTCGCCATTTTTAAAGATGTTTTGTAAATTGTTTTCTTCAATTTACAAAATGAAATAAACATTAAACAAAAAAACAACCCAAAAACACATTAAAAAAACCCCAAACAAAGAAATGGGGGCCTCCCAAGCTTTCCCATCCCCACCATCCACCCCTCCCACCCATAAAAATGCTGGGGCCAGGATCCGAGTAGTAAGTAGGAGTGGCCACATGGTGCAGCCCATGGTGTTAGGGAAGTTTAAGAATACACTGGTCAGAAGGTTTAGAGTTGAGATAGAGAGAGAGAAATCCAGTCTCTCATCTCTCTACAAGAGTTTGGCTTTTAGGGGATGGGGTGTAGTCTGCCTTCTGGCTCCAGAGTCCTATAGTGGGTATAGAGGGCTCCACAGAAAAGTCCCTGTAGTGGTGCTGCTGATTCTGCACCGTAAGTAGCTGTTGCTGAGGAACCCAGCAGTGGGGTGGAGAGCATCCTCTCTCTCTCTGAAGAAGTAAACCTTTCACATGGGATGTCTAATCAAAGTGTTGGATATCAGCAACAATCTTCACAAGAGGTCAAGAAGAGCATAAGCTGAGTATCCTGAGGTAACTGGCAGTGTAGAAAAAAAGAAAGGAAAGAGCCACCCATCTGATGCTCTGATCCGTCCGGAGATGAAACGGAGAGAGGGGTGCCGAGAAAGATTCAAGCATTGGAGAGTCAGGTACCAAAGGGAGCCTTAAACCCTAGCAAAAGGAGTAAGGGGATCCCAGAAAGGTGCATTAGCAAGCCCCTTGTGAAATCTCACTACCTGCTTTTTGATTATCAGTACTGAAAGACTGTAACTTGCAACTTTCTAATTTGACCTGTTTAGTAAAAACGCTTCATTTTGGAACACTATAACCGTGTGCCAAGTGTCTCCTTGATTCTACATTATCTAAATGCCTTGGACACTGAAGGTAATCCTTCCCTCTGTTGGAGGATTCAATGTCCTGGCATTGAGTGTGTGCCCCCTAGTTTAAAGGTGTATTCGGAATGGGGCTATATATACCTTAAAAAGTTACTCAAAAAAGTGTGGGCAATAATCAAACAATTCTTTTCCAGAGATAAAATAGCATTTTACTATGGAAATGACGTTCATTATTGCCCTTTGTTTCAGTGCTCCCAATCTTCTCCTGGAGGCAAACCTAACCCGTCAAGTTTTCTGGGTATTTCAAATGAAATGTATGAGGTAGATTTCCATATATCAGAGACCCAGGGTATGCAAATCTATCTACTGCAGTCATTGGGGCAAGTCTGAAAACCCAGTCGGAGAAGGCTGGGAAACACTGCTCTATTTGTTTATTTATTTATACATGTAGAGGTGAATTTTCAAAGCTATGCGCAAAAAGGTTAGCATACACACGCTAACTTGCATTAACATGCATACTTCACATTTCACATGCACATATATGCGCAGAGAAGAGAGCAGTCTAGGGCAGTCCAAGGTGGGGCTAACAGTTAAGTTGCTATTTTAACAGAGGCTAATGCGCATACATTTGGCAATTAATCATGTAATCTTACACCTGCTAATGATCTTGTGTACCTGATGTCAGACTTGTATACAGTGCAACATTGCTGGGTGGGAGGTCTGGGTGAAATGTGGGGAGTTCAGGCTGAAAAACCAGGAGAGTTTCTTTGGCCTGGAGGAAGACTGGGCAATCTAGGGGAGGAACTGGAAAACTGTTAATTTCAATTGCATGCACATGTTTTAAAATAAACTAACGTACATGCGTAAATCAGCTTTTACATGAGTAAGACCTACTTTATTTTTACACATAAAATATACGTGCATATTTTTTTTAAAACTAGAAGGAAAGTGCATGTGTTCAATGCATTGAAATACTCAATGCCTTGGACACATGCATTGAACTTAGCCTGTACTGGATTTGTGTGCCTGAGTGAATGTTCAGAGGTATATCCTAGTATTTTATAAACTGTGCAGCAGGTTGCTACACAGTTTATAAAATAGAGCGTAGTTCAGCTCTGAAAATATGCGCATAAGTTTCAATACATACAAATATTTGCAATGCAGTGAAAGCACTTATTTTCTCTATTTTATAAACATATATGCATATATTTAATGTGCAAAAAAATATATATATAATGTGAATGTGAAAGAAAATCCTGATTTATAAACAGAGAAAGATATATTTTAAAGTGTGCGTGTATACCGCTTTGAAAATACTTGCACGTGAGCCTGAACTCATCAGACAACTCAAATCGGCCCCATTATGGGGGTAATTATCAAAAGCATTTACACACTTAAAACTGTGTTTTAAGTGTGTAAATGCACAGGGATGGTAACTTTCAAACTGGCATGTGGGCGCATATATGTGTGCATTCATTAGCCCGCGCCAAGGAATGTGGCTATTTTAGAACTTGCGCAGATATATGTGCTCATATTATAAAACAGCCTGGCTGCACGCACTTGTGCACAAAATTCTAAGTGGGCACGTATAAATGCACGCAAATGCCGCTTCCACCTCGTAAATTGGGGGATTTTAAAAGAATGCATGCTAACGCCATTTCCATTTTTACCAGTTTGTCCCCAGTTCACCCAGTTAAGAGATGGGTCTTCCAAACTCCCCTGGTTTAATAGCCTTCACTCCCCCCAGTTATTCCCAACTCTTAAAAACCCGCGGATCTGCCTATCTATCTTTATTTTATAACTTACACGGCATCCATAGCAGAAGTAAAGTTACGCGGCAGGTGGCTTAGGCGAATAGGCGCACGCCGGAGTGCACAAGTATTTACATGCCCATCTCATCTTCACCCCCCAAAACGCCCATGCCCTGCCCCCTTTTGAAAACTTATGAGGTATGCATGCTGCGGCATTTATGTGCGTATCCAGGCAGCTTTTAAAATCTGCTTGGCATGCACGAGCCCGACATATTTGCGAATCCCCTAACTAATGCATGAGCCGGGCTTTTTAAATTCACCTTTAGGTGTGTGAGTGGGTTTTTGAAAATTGCTACAATATATGTCATTGAATTGTCCATAGGTTTTACCTGTGTTAAGTGCACTTTATGGGGTAGATTTTCAAAGGGATACGCGCGTACCCCCGAAAACCTACCCCAAACCCCCCCTGCGCGCGCCGAGCCTATTTTGCATAGGCTCGGTGGCGCGCGCAAACCCCAGAACGTGTGTATGTCCCGGGGCTTGCATGAAGGGGCGTGTCGGGGTGCGTGTCGGGGGCGTGCCCGGAGTGACATGGCGTTTTGGGGGCGTGTCGCACGTGACGCGACGTTTCGGGGCGGTGCCGCGGGCGTGGTTTCGGCCCGGGGGCATTCCGGGGGCGTGGCCGCGCCCTCCGGAACAGCCCCGGGTCGGGTGTTGGCGCGCCAGCAGGCTGCTGGCGCGCGCAGATTTACTTCTGCCTCCGGCGCGCGGCGATCCCAGATTTTAATGGATACGCGCGTATCTATTGAAATCCCGCGTACTCTTGTTTGCGCCTGGTGCGCGAACAAAAGTACGCGCTCGCACAAAATTCTAAAATCTACCCCAGCATGGGTAAATGGGCTTTGAAAAGTGCTACGACAAAATATATTTACGTGCCTAATTCCTTTGAAAATTACTTCTTCTGTTTGCTCTGCCTAGACAAACTCTTGTGCTACATTGAGAGGATTAATACTTTATACATATAAAAAATGCTTTAACGTATAGAAGACATGCTGACATATAGAAGACAATTTTTTTTTCTAGATGATTAATATCTTATGAGACAAATGTCAAACCGGAGTGATTTTTATATTATAATGTTTTTTTTCTATTTTTAATGGATAATAGTGTTGTTTATTTACAAAATGTCTAGTTTGCTCGTATCCAGATGTTCCAGACACATTACAATAACACACACTTAAGGGTGAATTTTAAAAGCTCGGCACATGCCAAAACCAGGAGATATGCGAGGATGTCTGCTTTGTGGATTTCAAAAGGAGGCTGAGTATTTCCATATCTCCCAGTACCTGCACAAACAAGAGAAAGGGATGAGGCATGGGTGTGGTCAGGATGGAGCATGGGTGGGACATGGGCATTCCAGGACTTTAACATGAAATGTGCGCGTAAGTATTTACACTCACAAGCGTGCAACCAGGGTGTAAATTTACTACTGTTGTGGATGGCATGTAAGTAATAAAATAAAAAATGCTAGGCTAGTCATCAGGATTTTAAGGGTTGGTGCAAACAGTGCAAAAGGAAGGCTATTTAAACTGGGGCAGAATTAGGAAGTCCTATCCCTTACCTGGGTGAACTGGGAACAAATTGGGGAAACTGGCAATTGAGTCGGCACACTAAAATCCCCCACTTACATGGTAGAGGTGGCGTTTGTGCACACATGCATGGGTCCATATAAAATTGTGTGCATATGTACACACACACAGGGTATTTTATACCATGTGCACATATACGTGTGTATGTTGTAATATGGCAGTGTCCTTTGGTGCGAGCCGGCATACGCGCATACATGTGCTCCCGCACGACTATGTCAAAATTAACCTCCCCAAATATAATAACATCTTTAACATATAAAAGAAGAAATAAAATTACATAACTAAAAAAATCAAAACATTTCCTAAGAACATATAAGAAAAATAAAAATACACAACTAAAATAAGAGACAAATAACTTGAATTTGTAAAAGCAGCTAAGACACAATGATTTCATTATCGCATTCCTGAACTGAACCATGAAGGGCTGTTTTCTTCAAACATGATTTAGCTGGATCAGAAAAACTGAGAAACATCAAACTTTCAGCCCTTCCCAAAAATGTGAATTACCGAATGCATTTTTATCGCCTTCCTGAACTTAGAGATACAAGTCAACATCCTGATAGGACCAGCGAGTGTGTTCCACAGTGTCAGCTCCACTACACCAAAACACTTCCAAAACACCTGCATTAGAGGAATGCAACGGGCGTGCTGGGATGATAAAACGCGGCATTGCATTGGCCCACAGAGCACTCTCATTGCTACATAATTTAAATACAAGCATCAACATTTTCCTTTATGTTATACATTTAGTAAGTGTTTTTCATTGTTATGACAAGTCACCGCCCTGAACATCTGTTGGGTTGCTTGAAACAAATGCACAGCCATGCAACTTGTAGAAAAGTGTTTTTATTTTCTTCTAATATCTGTTCTTTCCAGATAACAACACTGTTCAAAAGCCCTGAGGCACCAGGGTCATTCCAGACTTGTACACGCATGCATTTAAACACAAACTAGCATAAACTTCCTACAACAAACAACATGTCCTCTTTTATTGTCCTTGGTCAAGTTGTTAAAGCACCTGGCAGTAGGTTCACACAGCCTTCTTATAGGGATATATCCCCACATGGAGTGGTAGTCCTTGGTTTCTACCAATCTCACTCCACCAGGCCTCTGCTTCCTTAACAGCCTGCTCCAAGAGAGACTTTGTTCTCTCTAAATAAGATCCTGATTAGCCTTACCCGGACTCATCAGTTCGTTTTAACTTCCCCTGCCATCAGGCTCTTTCCTTCTGACTAGCTCTCCAAACTTCGATTCCCAGTATCTTATTTATTTATTTATTTGCATTTTTTTCTATACCGGCATTCATGGTTAGAAACCACATCATGCCGGTTTACAGGTAACAAGGGGTGAGAACAGAAAACGGAACATAAACAAGTGCAGGGAGATCAAAAGTTACATTACAACAAGGGTTTTAAACTTGTTCTCTGCCCTTCTCTTTTTCCTCTGGTATTTTCTTTATAGGGGCCTCTGCATCAGTGGTTTACTCCTCTGCCTCTCTGAACTCTTTCTGGCTGCACAGGGAACCCACCATGTCACAATTGTGTATATGTGGGTGTTTTTATTGAGATAGTTTTTGCCAATACATGGCCATATCGGGGTTTTATATCAACCTAGGTGGGATTTCACTACATCTCAGGGTTTACACATTTTCTTTTTTGATTTTATGTTTACATGAGGTAGTTTATTGTGTTTTTATGGTTATGGTATATAGTAGCTCAGCTTTAATTTGTCCCCTTTATTTCCCTGAATAGGACATTTACAGCGGTATTCCACATCTGTTCTAACATTTCATTCCAAAAGGACATGGGCTAAGCATTTCCTGCATCACAGAGACGATCTGGATAAAGAAAATATGTACAAATGAATTAATTAATATTCAACACTTAGATCCATCTATAACATGTTTAGCATCGTTATTCACATATTATAATTTTATATGTTTTATATTACAAATTAAATACAGCTAAACTAAATGTACACACAAAGATGCTGAAAACCCCTTTATACCATTGCTTCTGAACCCAGTCAGGTTTTCAGGATATCCATGATGAATATGCATTAGATAGATCTGCATGCAATGGAGGCAAATTTTGTTCCCATACTATATTCCTTCCCTATAATTGAACTACCATATTTTAATGTACATTTTAATCACGTATCTCCAAATCCCATTTTCAAATACTGGAAAAAAAAATGTATAGTTGAGAACATCATAGGGTTTTGGGTTGTTTTTTTTTTTTTTTAAATGCTGTTGTTCATACATCCAAACCACAATAATATATAATCATCTATGTGGAACTTCATTTCCACTGCAGAGCTGGGTTTGAAGGTGCAGGTTTATTATGATTTTCCAAACTAAAGAATGATTTCCTAAAATAGGAACGAACTGTCATATAAACGGTTTTTAAGTTAAAAAAAAAAAAGTATGCCAATTCTCCCTTAAAGCACTGATGCTTTTATGCAACAGGTTTAATGATTATTTGCTTAGATAAGAGTGGGGAAAGCCCTTAGCTTGGGCTTCGTGTTCATCCCCAGCATGGAATATCCTGTTCCAGAAGGTCTTTTCTGCAGGACAGCAGACGTGTTCCTTTCCAGGGTTTTCCTCTTTCAGTTGGCGAACTGTGGCTGAAGGTCATTCTGGGGATTGTTCTTGGCAACTTGAGGTGGTTTACATCAAGACTCTCCCCCCAGGCTGTGTGCGAGTAAGCATCTGCCCATGCTGATAATAGTTTTCAAAGGGGGGATTTCTTTCCTTCCCAAGATTATCAGTACACATTTTCTGTCAGGCCAAATCACCCTATTAGTAAATCGTCATCTTCCCGTAGCTAACATCAAGCACCTGGAAGATGGATGGGAGTGTTGTCAAAATGATCCAAGATATTTATTTCAGTCACAGTCTATCATCTGTCCTGCCTATGTACTTTCTATAACTGGATTATAAACAGGGGTAGGTAACCTTCTATCATTGTGGAGATTGCCTACTGCTGATTATTAAATCTCCCTCAATTCAGATGACACTCGTCAGACAGGTTACTTTAACTCTGGCTTTGAACAACCAGCAGAGAGAGGCACCATCTTGATACTTGTGGTCCACAAACAGGCCTGATTATCCATAATGAATATTCATCAAGCTTATCTGTGATATTGTAAACTGTTGTGATCTGATTCTGAAAGGTCAGTATATAAAACTTCGCTCCCCCAATATTCTCCTCATTTACTAGTTATCTACACTAATAAGTTAACTGGCTCTAGACCAGACTCGAACATGAATCACTGTAATTAATTTATTTACCCCGTTAGGGCCTTTCTTCTTCCAGCTGACTCAGCTTCCAAGTTCATGGTCCTTGTTTTATGTAACTTTTACTTTTTCACTTTGGTACTTTTTTACTTTTTTGCTTCCTCTGATTATAAAGAGTTGTTACTATGTTATATTTATCTATCCCCTGTTCGATGTAAACCGACCTGATATGGTATTCTTCCTTGAAGGTCGGTATAGAAAAATGTTAAATAAATAAATAAATAAAAACCCGTCAAAATAAATAAATAAATAAATAGATAGATAGTTAGATAGATAAAATGGATTTGCATAGTTTGGTTACCTGGAAAAACCAGACCTGTGTGGGGCCCTCAGTGTCCAGGACTGTGCACCTCTGGCCCAGCATATGGGATGCATGTCAGATGCATCTCCCTTAAGATCATTTGTTAGGCAGAGAAAGTCAATCTAAATGTTCTGTGGAAACAGAGACTGGACCTTGAAATAAACTAATAGTAGTAAAACGTTTCTCCTTTATTAAATAATAAAAGCAAATCTATCTGTTCTAAACTCATAGGAACTTTTACATATTCCTGAAAAGCTAGCCTTGTTTCCTGAAAACATGCCAACCATTATTCAGCACACACCAAACTATGTAGGAGCCTCCTTTTTGGAAGGAAGGTTAGCACTGCCATAGAGTAATCCTCATGGTACAAGTTATACACTAAAATTTCAGTAAGTCTGAAGTCCCAGTAGGGATTTCATCCAAGGGCATCATGCAAGAGAGGCATAATCCATTAAAACCCAAGTCATTAGTACGGTGAAATGGCTCTTCTGCTCATTTATAAACTAGAAACTGTCTGCAACCTGAACCGATAATTGGTTAATGGTAAGTGCTCATGATATCCTGCACAACAGTGGGGTGATCATGTTAACACAGGATACTTAAAAGACAGAGTCTAATAAGAAAATGACCCCATTTATCCAGCTTAAAAAATAAAATTACCTAGGTGCTTCATATAAAATGAATAGATCTTCCTTCTCCCACTCTTCCCCCTACCCCCCACAAACCAATGAAGCGAGTAAAGCAAATGCACAAGCCATTGGCTAAATGGCCCACTTATTGCAGCGATGCATGCATCTTTTTTTCAGTCTTAAGCAAGCAATTTCTACATTCGGAACAGGCGCATACACTAATAAAATTGTGTCTTTACCACAACATAAATGTGCAATATGATCAACTCCTGGAGTATCTGCTCTGCTCTGTTGCATATGAAATTTGCCCATGCCTGATAAACTTATATACACAAACATATTTGGATAATTCTTATTTTGGTTTCATACAGATTTGCATAACTTGCAAAGAATCCCGTGTTCTTCAGGATCTTCAGTGTTCTACAGAATCATATACAAATGCTTTGGGTACCCGAGGATAAAATGGTAAGGATGCTATAAAGCAAAACTGGATGGATTCCTTAACAAGTTGAAGATGTTATATTTGAAAAGTAACAGTTTATACTGCGTACACAAATGTTTTTCATTTTAAAAAATATATTAAAAAGAACATTTCCTTTTTGGGGTACGTCACAGGGAGTGATAGAGCATGGAGTCCAGGGGCGGATTCCGATGACGGACCGGCCCGGGGATTCGCCGCCCCGGCCAGCCCCGGAGATACCACGTGGTCTGCCGAGCGCGGCTCTGTCACAGCCGCACTCGGCAGACCACGTGACTAGAGTGACCGGCCCACCGGGGGAATGCCCGATCTCCCGATAGGCCGATCCGCCCCTGATGGAGTCTGTAGTTCAATTTTTTTTCAGATGGGGCATGCAGTGAATGTGTCCTTTACAATGGAACTTCCATTCTTTTGCTGCTGTTGCTTTCCACCAAACTTTACAGACTTTTAAAAATGTTTTTATTATGAATTTTAACTCCTTTGCACGTGATGCATCCATATTTATAGATTGTAACTTTGCATGAAGGGCAAAGCAATATCTAGTGTATAGTTGTAAGGTCCCTCTGTCTTACCGAAGCCTAAAATATAAAATTACACAAAAAAGATTAGGGGAAATATGAATATTTGGGTTGGTCAAGATTTGTCGGGTGCAGCACTACAAACGGAGGTAGACGAAGCTCACCACTGTTGGAAGTGTGCTACACCATTTTTAAGAGTATTTTAATGGAATGAATAAAGTACCATTTTTTTCTTCTTTTATACTTTTCTGTTGTATTTAAAATATAGAGGGCCGGCTTTTTAAAAAGTTACGCACGCCGGGCCTATTTTAAAAAGGCGCATAAAGCCCTGGGACGCACGCAAGTCCCGGGGCTTGCAAAAAAGGGGTGGGGAGGGGGCGGGGCATGGATGGGGTGGGGGTGGGGGTGGGGTCGGGCTCCTGGCACAGTGGGCATATTTGCCTCTGTGCCGGGGATTGCGTGCTGGCAGTTGGCAGGCAGGTGCAAAAGGTAAAACAAAAATTTGGGGGGAGAGGGGTTTAGAGTAGGGCTAGGGGAGGGAAAGGTTAGGGGAAGGGGTGGGAAGGTCAGGTTAGGGGGAAGGGAAGTTCCCTTACAGCCGCTCTGATTCTTGTTTCGGAGGCTTGTTTGGTTACTTATCAAAACTAAAGTCATTCTCTAACCAAGAGAGAGGCACAACAATCCTGCACATTCCTCTGTATGTGTAATAAATGGTTTCTATGTTAGTTGGTGGCATTTTGGATTATGAGGCTGGCAGAGCAGGAGAGGGTACTGCTCCTGCCTTGTTAGCACCCTGGGGTAACATGAGGGTAAGTAAGGGGGAGAGGATTAGGGGTATGTGTGGCTGGAGTCCTGCATGTGGGCTGTATATTATGGGAGGGCAGTTATCAGTTGGGAACATGTTGATGTACCAGGGTGGGGGAGTGGGGGGTCCTGAGAGTGATCTTCTCACTCAGGAGAGAGGGGGTGCCAGCATGGCTATTTGACTAGGGCCTACAATGTTCAAGGGGCCTACTTTTGTTGGGCAAAATTTAAAAAAAAAGCTAAATATAACTGTTTCTAACATGTATAAATAAAAATTTCAATTGTGATTGAAGAATTTGCTAACAAAAAAGCTCGTAAAGCCTTCTTAAATAAATAAAAATTATTTGGGAAATTTAGAAAATGATTTCTCTTATTAAGTATCACATCAGAACCTTACATAGGGGCATACTTTTCTTAGCTGGCACGGGCCTAATTCCTGCTTTCGCCGGCCCTGCATCTTCTTGTGAGAAGAGAGGGAGAGGGCAGGGGTAGTGCAGGGGACACAATCTCTTGGGGCTTGATGATCCCTTAAGATTGCAGGTCTGGGTCCAGGAATGACAGGAACAAAAGTTTAAATGGGTTTTGTTGTCATTTTGGATTGGAAATGACACAATGTAAAACAAGAAGGTTTGTTGCATTTTCCATGTCATTTTAAAGCAACACCACCCCTTTAACCCTGGTTTTGCTCCATTGCATGCATGGAGTTGCAGTTCTGATCTCCCTAAGAAAAGGCCAACTATATTTCCATGCATATAATGGGGAAAACCCAGGACTGGAGCTATTTAGGCTGAATTGGGTGAAGTGGCAACCAGTGCTGTCCTTGGGGTAGGGCTTCCCACACCTGTCCTGGAGACTCCAAAGCCAGTCAGATTTTCAGGATATTCATAATGAATATGAATGAGGTAAATTTGCATTTCCAGTATTTGCAAATCTACCTCACATATTCATTATGGGGTGGATTTTAAAAGGGTTACGCGTGTAATATACTTGCGTAACTCTTTTAAACTCGCTCCTGCGCACGCCGAGCCTATTTTGCATAGGCCCGGTGACACGCGCAAGCCCTGGGTTGTGCGTATGTCCCGGGGCTTGAAAAAAGGGGTGGGGAGGGGCTGTCCAGGGGCGGGGCGGAGGCGGGACTGAGGCCTCCGGCACAGCAGCACTTGGCCGGCGCGCGCAACCTACGCCTGCCCAGAGGCAACCATAAATAATAAAACAAAGGTGGAGGGGGATTTGGGTGGGGCTGGGGGGGCTGGGAGGGGAAGGTGGGGGAGGGGGCGGAAGGAAAGTTCTCTCCGAGGCCGCTCCGATTTCGGAGCGGCCTCGGAGAGAATGTGGAAAGCCATCGGGCTCCCCTAGGGCTCGGCGTGTGCAAGGTGCACAAGTGTGCACCCCCTTGCGCACGCCGATCCTGAATTTTATAACCTGTGCGCAGCTGCACGTGCATGTTATAAAATCGGGCGTAGATATTAAAATCCGGCCCTATGGATATCCTGAAAATCTGACTGGCTGTGGAGTCTCCGGGACAGGTATGGGAAGCCCCTCCCTAGGGTGAGGCAAACTGGGGCAATGGCCCTGGGCCCTTTGCTTTGGGGGACCCACTGCCTGAAGATCACTTTGGCAAGCAATCTCCCCTCTCCAGTGGGATCCTCTTCCCCGCCCCCTTCCTGAACACGATCTTTCCCTCTGAGTCCTCCCGGCACTGTGGTGTCCCCCCCTTCAAGGAACTTACAGGAAAATTATGTCAAGTGACTGAGGTGGGATTACAAATAGGAATTACAGGGGGAGGGCTGCTGCTTGCTGTGGTTGTAACTGCTGTGTGATTCGAAGGAAACTCAGCTCTGTTTGAAGCATGTTGTTCCCATCCTCTTCTTCAGGTTCAGGGCCAGCCCGCGCAGTCTCTTCAGAACATAATACATGTGATCCCCTTCCTCCTCCTCCTCCTCCTCTCTCCTGCTGTCAGGAGGAGAGCAGTGCTGCCTTCTCCCAGCTTCAGTCTTCCTCCTGCCAGCAGGAGGGCGAAATCACGCCTAGGGGAATGGGCGAAGTGACTGCACCTGGAAGGAGGCGTGAGAGCAGGGCCGGATTAAGCCAGTGGGTGCCCATTGTCAGTGGGGAAAGGGGGAGTTATCCTCTCCTTCCTGTGGGAGATGGACAAGGAAGGGTACAATCCCCTCCTAACCAAATCCTCTTCTCGGCCGTCCCCCTCCCTCGCCTTTAAGTCGCGACACCAGCTTCGGGGCCTTTCCCAGCCTTTTTATTTGTGCTGAAGGACCCTGCCGCGCTCTGCCTCCTCCTCCTCCTCCCACGTGGGCTTCCTGTTACCGGGGACACCCGTGCGAGGGGGCAGGGCGCCGCAGGGTCCATCAGTGTGAAAGGGCTGAGGAAGGCCCCGCGCTGATTTTTCTTTGGGGGATCTGTGCTGCTGCCATCGGAGCCGGGGAAGAGACCTCGTGGTGCAGGAGCAGCAGACTCAGGATTTAGACAACAGGCAGCAGCGGTGTTGCACTGGCACCTATGAAAATTTGGTGCTGGAGGCAGCTGCTTATCTTGCCTATGCCTAAATCCAGGCCTGTGTGTGTGGGAAGGGGAGGATGGGCCGGGGTAAGAAGAAGAAGGATGGAACGGTGAGAATTGCACAAATGTGTTGGGGGATGGGGGAGAGTGCAGGATTCAGCAGGTGAAAGAAGGTGATAGCTCAGGTTTTTAAACTATATGAACGTCTTTATAATTAGATAAAATATTAATTGGGGGGGGGGGGAGGGGGGTCCCTGCCCAGGCTCATTTGCCCCAGGCTCAGCAGTCCCCTAGGGTCAACCCCGGTGGCTACCATGTCTGAAAACGTTGCCAAGAAACACATTTTGAGGCTGAAGTTTGGAAAGAACAAAGAATGGTTTGTTTACAATGCACTCCTGCCCTGTGGCCGACAGCACGCTGTTCTCAGAAGCTCTCAAGTTTCTCACCGAACAGTGGTGTCCTTTTCCAAAAGGTTCCATTTTTATTTTATGTATTTATTTTAAGTTTTTCTATACTGGCATTCGCGATGGATATCGCATCATGCCGGTTTACAATTAACAAGAGGAGAAGGAACAAACGTAATAATAAATAATAATAATAAACATTAAACAAGTCCATGCGCCCACTGTTTTTTAATGATTGTTTCTAAATGATAATAAAAGAAGTGAAGTATAGTAAGTTTTCAATTCAAGATTACACGGAAAAGTCAAAATTTATCCGGATAAGTGGTGCATAGTTGTGCTACTGATTTAATCATGTACATGAAAAGATTTAACTCACATAGTTTTCTTAGCAATTGACTTTTGCACGCGTAATTCCTCAGATTTTCTAAAATGCGCATGAGAAGGAAATTACCAGTTCTACTAATTAGTCTACCAGTTTGCCTGGTCTATATGCAGCTCAGAAACACCCTCCTGGCTCTTCAGCCTGAAGTCTCCCCATATCACCCAGACCCCTCACCCAGTCATTTTTTTTGCTTTTAAGATGTTTAAGATCACGATACTGAGCTGCAGAACTAAATATACACAAATAAAAGGCTAATGTGCGTCACTTTGGCAAGATTTAAAATAGCATTTATTTATTTATTTAAAAAATTCTTGCATACCGTTACTCAGACAGGCCATCACAACGGTTTCCAAGCATAAAATGCATAAAAAATGTATGTAAATGCTGGCCCCGCCCCCAGAAGGCCCCTAACGTGCCCCTTTTTGCATTCTATTGCTCGCACGAGCGCATATATGCACGTACTTTGCCGCTTTTAAAATACAAGTTGTGCGCAATCGGCCCAAATACTCACGTATATGGGCCCTTTTATGCAAGCATCTCTTTTAAAATTCACCTCACAGTGGGCACTAAATGATAAAAAAAACAAACAAAAAACCACATGTCCATGAATTTTTAAATTTCAGTTTAGAAATGATATGAAACAAAATAGGCAATGATGTTGACATTGCTTATCTCATTAAAAGCCAAAGCACATCCCTAATTGTCAGGATATAGGTGTTAAGATATAGGTGGCTTGCTGCAAGTTCAATATTATCAATATTATCTGGGCCATGGGCAGAGTTAGTGAGTGTGTGCTTGGAAATTTGAAGCTCTCTGCTCAGTTCCTGAATTATGTTAAAGGCAGAACCCTGCCAAAGATGACCCAGATATTAAAACACTGTATTATGCTAGAGAGCATTGTGGGTGCGGAAAGAGAGGGATTCTTGTTAAGTGGTGAGATGAATGATAACTTAATAATTTGCTAATGAATTCATTTTTTTAGAACTAAATACACATTTTTTTAAAAGTATATTTAAATATTTAAATTCTGTGAGCACTGTCTTCCGATCTTCACCAAGTTCTTCTGCTATCAGCAAAAGAAGCTGGAATAACCCAGTAATTATGTAAAGTGTTTACATAATTACTGGGTTATTCCAGCTTCTTTTGCTGATATTTGTAATGGAAATGCATGGGATGGATTTGCCTACAACTGAGACTGTGTGCATGCAAATCTATCTCATGCATATTCATTAGAGATATCCCGAAAACCCAACCGGTTTGCCGCTTTCCAGGATTTATTTATTTATTTATTTTTAATTTTTATATACCGAAGTTCTTGTATGGACTACAAATCAATCCGGTTTACATAAAAACGAAGAACTGCTCAACAGAGAGCGGAGCTTTACATGGAACCGATTGGAGATTCCCTAAGCCTGTGTTAGAATAAAATGTTATAAAAATAGTTTGAAGATTTGTTAATTATTGGCTGGACAAAGCATGCCTGGGAACACTGTAAAAACACATTTTTTTAAAAGTATATTTAAATATTTAAATTCTGTGAGCACTGTCTTCCGATCTTCACCAAGTTCTTCTGCTATCAGCAAAAGAAGCTGGAATAACCCAGTAATTACTGGGTTATTCCAGGCATGCTTTGTCCAGCCAATAATTAACAAATCTTCAAACTATTTTTATAACATTTTATTCTAACACAGGCTTAGGGAATCTCCAATCGGTTCTATGTAAAGCTCCGCTCTCTATTGAGCAGTTCTTCGTTTTTATGTAAACCGGATTGATTTGTAGTCCATACAAGAACTTCGGTATATAAAAATTAAAAATAAATAAATAAATAAATCCTGGAAAGCGGCAAACCGGTTGGGTTTTCGGGATATCTCTAATGAATATGCATGAGATAGATTTGCATGCACACAGTCTCAGTTGTAGGCAAATCCATCCCATGCATTTCCATTACAAATATCCAGAAAACCCAACCGGTTTACAGTTCCAGAGGACCAGAATTCTTCCACCCCTGTGCAAGAACATTGTCGACTGCTGAGTGAGGGTGGGAAAAGGTGACATTTTCTGCCCTGTGTTAATAGAATTATTTAGTTCTAAAAAAATGCTAGTCTGACCTGATTTTTTTTCATTCCTTTCATGATCTAAGAAAAATGAAACACAATTTTGGTTCAGTGTTAAAAGGATACCGTACAGTGTGTAGTGCAACTGGGAATGCCTGACCATGTTTGAAACCCCTGGATGCAAGCTGTAAACTTTTACTGTTAGCCCACCTAATGATTGAACATGATTTCTGTATTTTGAAAAGTAGAAAAACTTTAATTTGTGTATAACTAAAAGTCATGAAATAAGTTGCAGGTAGTACATTTTTTATTGAACTGATTTAATGCTGCATATTCTTCCAACCTCTCTATTTGTTAAGGTTTGCTTATTTACTTTAATGAATCAGGCTCATGGTTCACTGTGCTAACCATGCCAAGGTGAAGGGGAACCCCATAGACTTCGGGACCCTTGTATCCCCCACTTTCCAAAGGAACAAAAATTGATGCCTCTGGATCCACTGTTCCCTCTAAGCTGTGGGCATGTGCATGCGCATACAGGTTGTGAATGCTGCACCTGCAGCAAAACATAGTGCACACCAGAAATTCTAATATTATTTTTCATTATACTGGCTCATAGCGCACAAATTTGAACTCAACGGGGTAGTCAGAGAGCAGCGCTTACCTGCTGCTGCTTCTGCTTTCCCCTCTGCTGGCTTTTCTTTACAGGTTGTAACTACTTACGGCACTGTAGTCTTGCTGGCCCCATGGAATTCAAATTGCAGAGGGGAAACAGGCGGAGAAGAAAGAAGCAGCAGTAGGTAAGTGCTGCTGGCGATATCTACCTGCTGCAGGACATGGGGAGAAGGGACAGCTGAATGTGCTAGGAAGCTGGGGGTGTTGCAGGGAGAAGGAAGGGAAGGTGAAGGGGGTAGAGGGAAAGAAAGAGAAAGTGCTGATGCTGAGGGAGGGGAAGGGGAGGTTGGGGAAAGGTGATGATGCCATGGGGGTTGCCAGAGGGGGTGAAAGGAGGGGAAGGTGATAAGGTGATGGTGATGATGATGCCCCAGGAGGTTGGGTGGTGCGAAAAGAGGGGAAAGGTGATGGTGATGATGATGACGCCAGAGGAGGGGAAAGGAGGGGAAGGTGATAAGGTGATGGTGATTATGTGTGTATGAAGGGAATGGAGGAAGGGGAAGGTGATGGTGATAATGCTATGGGGGGAGGTGAGGGGACAGGAAGGAAGGGAAAGGAGATGATGATGAGGGTGAAGAGAGAGGGAAAGGAGGGTAAGTGATGGTGAAGGAGGGTGGAGGGCAGAGACAAAGGAAGGTGATGATGCCAGGAGGTAGAGGGAGAAGGAAGGGAATGAAAGATAAAATGGTGATACCAGGGGATGGGAGGAGAGGAAAGAGAAGGGAAGATAATGTGATGATGATGATAATGATGATGCTGGAGGAGATGGGAGAAGGAAGGGAGGAGAAGTTGACTATGCTAGGGGTGGTGCGGGGGAGAGGGAAGAAAGAAGAAGGTGATAATGCTGGAGGGGGGTAGAGGGATGTGAGGAGAAGATGAAAACTGCAGCGGAGGGAGAGGGAAGATAGGGAAAGAAGAGACTGATTATGTGAGGGGATGGGAGAGGGAAGAGAAAGGAAAGGAAAAACAAGATGTTGATATGAGGTTGGGGAGTGAAGAAAAGGCAATGATGTCCTGGGGTTGGGGGAGAGGGATGGTGTGTGCCATGATGAGATGAGCCCTATGCCAGATGTGCCATGACACATACAAGGTTGGGAATCAGTGTTTTACACTCTCCCCCACGATATTCTCTTTGAGTTGGGAAGCTGCAAGCTTGGACCTCCTCCTCACAGCGGAAAAGGAGAAAGGCATGGCAACTCTATCAAAGGAGTACTCAGAAGACACAGTGAACGTAAACTATTTGCATTTCCTGTCATTAAATTATCTTCCTGGAGGTGAGAGAGAGAATGGAAATGCTGTTGGGGTCGATCAATATCTGCACCCCCATACCGGGGGTGCAGATATTGATCGGCCCCCGACAGCAGTTCAGCTGGGAGCCAGTGTCTGACGTCAGCTAGGGACGCACAGGGGCTTTAAAAAGCACCCTTTCTACAGCCCTTGAATCGAGGTGAGAGAGAGAATGGAGAGGAGAGATAGGTCCCAGAAACCATACCGGGGGTGCAGATATTGATCGGCCCCATCGGCAGTTCAGCTGGGAGCCAGCGTCTGACGTCAGCTAAGGGACACACAGGGGCTTTGAAAAGCAGCCCCAGTGCGGCGTGACGCTGCCGCTGGCGCGGTGCTGAAGCCGCACGCAGCTTTGTCCCAAACAAAAAGTAAGTTGGAATCTCCTTTAAGTTTTACTTATAATTCTAAATACCTTTCCTGACTTCTTGAACTGCCAATGATAATAGATGGCTCCAAGATAGAAATTAACCCCGTATGTAAGCACCCTTAAAAGATAACAAATTTCAATATGCCTCATTCAGCCCGAAAGAGGAGAGCCAAGGAGTGCCAGGCCTCGGATGCAACTGAGGTAACCTCTAAGGTGGGAACTATGGATGCTCATGTACGTCGAGGGATGGAGTTGAGGAATGAGTGTTCGCTGAGCGCCGAGAGGGGGGAAGAAGAGCCCTCCAGCATTCAAGAACTTTTGTCATCACTCTCCCCAGGGGAGAGATCTCCGCTGGCTAACCCTGCCGGGAGGTTCCTGTCGATCCCAGGAGACTTGAGAGTGACCGAAGGGGTCGGTGTGAAGGAGTCTCCCACGAGACGAGGTTGTCAACAGGAAGAACCTATGGCTTTTTGTGACATCCAGAGAGCCGACCAAATTTTCATCGGAGCAATAGATGTGGGGCCCGGAGTGAGTGAAGTGGGATTTTCAGTACCACAGTTTAAGCCTTTGGTAAGGCCACAAACATTTTCCCTAGAATATATCTGGGAAGCTATAAATGATTTGAATAAAAACATGGGTGCACAAATGGCAGTGATGTTAAAAACTGTTAATGAAATTAAAAGGTAGATAATAAAAATATGAAAAGTGAATTGTCTAAGGTTAAGGTTGAAATTGGAAGAGTCAATGATTTACAAGCTGTAATGATAAAGGAAAATTTAATATTGCAATCCAAGATAGAAAAGTTGGAAAATATTTCAAGATTAAGGAATATTCGTTGTATAAATTTTCCCAAAATACCTACTTCAACACCAATACATATACGGAGGAGATATTTAATGGAGGTTTTAAATATACCGGAGGCAACTTTGCCTATAATGTCCAAGATATTTTATTTGCCTCCATTGAAAAAATCCCCATTCTAGGGAATGTTGGGAATTTGCAAATATGTGAATTGCAGCAAAGGCAACCAACCCAAGATAATATACTTAACATTTCAGAGATTCTGGAACAAACAGAATTATATTTAGTTGAGCCCTCAGCATTAATAGTATCATTTATGCTGGAATCCGATAGAGATTGGGTTTTTAAGAAGTATTTTGCAAATAGATGTAAAGAGTTTCTGGGCTGTGATGACTAGCTCTTTCCTGACTTAGCACCTACAACCCAAAAGCGTAGGAAACAGTTTTTATTGTTAAAATTGCAAGTGATACAAATGGGAATGTATTTTATCTTGAAATTCCCCTGTAAGTGTCTAATAAAATGTGAGGGCAATACTTATATATTTACACAACCTATGCAATTAACCCAGTTTATTGAAAATAGATTGAAACCCACTTTAAGCTCTACACCGGGAACCACATAAAAGAGCTCCATAGATGTGAAGTGATCTCTCAAATATGAAGATATCATCCCCAAGGTTAGTTGTAAAAAATGTTGGTGTATATAGGTATTATTGTGAAATTGGGTATCTTGGATCCATTTTATAGTGGGCTTGAAAGACAGGTTTAGAGTTTAGAGGTTTAGAATTTAGAGGTGTTTGGGGCAGGTGAGGGTTAACAATATGTAGTGAATGATCATTTTAGTGAGGTTGATCCCTATGGTTAATGTAACCTGTAAAGAAATGCAAGATGTTATTGCCTGATGTGTAATCATGTAAAATGCTATAAATAAAAAATAAAATAAAATAATCTTCCTCAGAATAAACAAATGCAAGCCATCGGGAACAACAATCCGCTTCCCTGCCACTGAGGGTCCATATCCCAAAGTACAAGACCCGATAAACAGGACTCCCCTCCAACGGGTGGCTTACAGTATTAAGGTAGCCTGATAAAAAAGGTATCACGACACATACAGCTCGTCGGTTGACCTTTATTCCTCATAAGAGCCACTGTGCCCTGCTGGTTTATGCGCTGGCCAGTCTGCAACAGGGCGGCTTGCACGGCTTCTCTGCCTTTCACCCCTGGTTGAACTTCTGTGGTAAATTTGCTTCTCATCAGTTTTGGTTTTAGGTGGTAAACTAGAAAGCTGAAATATGGTGAGTGGAATTTAAATCTCTGATTTAGTGAGTCATTCCCTACTAGTCACAAAGGTTATAAATCGATAATGAATTTTCATAGCGTTCCTGGTTGTGGGCTGCATTTTACTACCAGGCACATCCTCTCGATAGGTTTTTCCTTGTGCCCTGAACCCGTGAACGGAATATAACTCTTGAAAGTCATTCACAAGTTTATTAGATTAGTCCAATAAGATTAATTTACCAACCTCTGCAATCTGTATATTTCAGTAGCTAAACACAGTGTACAAATGACTTCCTGACAGACAGGAGAGGGGATTAGGGGAAGAGAGGAACAGATTACTTTCTTGGTAACCAAAACCTTCCCCAGGGGCCATGGGCCTTCAAGTTCATTTGAACCTTAACAAACTTTACATTTCAAATCATATCTAGCAGGACAAGTGATAGGATTACATGGCTAAATCCATAAGCATTGATTTTGTCTCAGTTACAGATGCACAGCATGCACTATTGGAAAATCTGCTAAGAAGATATGGTTATAACATACAGAGAAGGGCAAGGAGCCAATGCCTGAGAAATATGACCCACCTTTAAAAAAAAATACGAGTTTCCTAATTTTTAACATGTTTTATGAAATGAACAAGCACTTATATTTTCGCTTTTATGTGTCCACCCCATCTTTTCTGTGGCACCTCCAGAGATGATGTTGTATATGGCACTAGCTGGCAGCAGGTAAACAAAATTGAAAACAGAAGTGCAGGAGGCAGAGCCAAAATGAAACAGGGCTGGCCGAGAACCCAGGCCCTGCCACCTGAAGAGAACCCAGTGATGGAGGAAATGAGCTGTGGTGAGTGCAGGAAGCCTGGAGCCAACAACCTAAATATTGAAGGCTACAATAAAAAAAAAAGTGGCATCAAGGAGTCCAGTGCTTGAAAGCCAACCACAGGGGGACAGCTAATGGGGGGAGAGGAAGGAGTGGTAGCATGAGAGTGTGGGAGAGATCAAGTGGAGAGCGAGTGAGGGACAGAGAGGTGGAGAAGAGGGAGGGAGAGAGGGACACACACCACCAGAACCCCCCCTCCACACACACACACACACACATACTCCAACACTAACACATACCCCATCCACACACACTTCCAATAGTACCACATACCCCACACATACACACACACACACCTTCCACACATACTCCCCGACACTACCACATACCCCCACATATACACAAACACAACCTCACACACATCCTACCATGTAACCCCTACACACTCACCCCAACACTATCCTATACCCCACACACAAACACAACCTCACACACATATTGCTCTCCTAACATATTATCACCTCTCCCATGACATACCCCTATACCTCATCCGCTTACCCAATAGTAACTACAAGAGACACACAAGCAGGTCATGAAGTCATTAAAAAGTACCATTTGAAGTTGCCATGCAATGTGCTATTCAAATTATGATAGTCATAATAATTCTAAACTTGTTTTTGTTAAAATAATGGAATAAACACAAAAACACGTTTTGTACACAAAACTTATGTAAACATTTGATCAAGTGGTATTAAGTATTGTATTGGTGGCCGTAGTGTTCAGTTGTATGGTTCTTTATAGTAGAATATGTTTTGTTGTCTTTCCAGACTGATGTCTCTGGACAGTGCTGTATACATCTGATATGTGTTACGCAAATCATAATAATAATAACATAGAGTAGTGATTCTAAATCATGCTCCTCTTTATCTTTAATAGTTTTAGCTTCACTCCCTCCTACAAAGGGAAAAGCTAGCTTTTTTAAAATTGCAGAATAATGTATTGGAATTAAAGTTACATCAAATCAAACATTTTGTACCCCTGAATGTCCACCAGTTTGAGAACTACTGTAAAAAAACCAAAACAAAACATTAAAAACTGGAAGCTTTTCTAACACATACATAAATATATACGCATGCACACTCTGAACGCCCACTCCCTACTAATCACACCTCCTCCACAAATACACTGTCACATCACCCCAAGCAGTGAAACACAGGTGCCAATCAAGTGTGGTTAACATAATTCTTTAGCTTCAGATAGAGATGAACCAAATAATCACTATTGCTTATTGTGGTTCTAAACTCTGCCTGCAGTCTGGGTATTCACCCCAGTTTTGGATTGGAGACAGTTTAAGGTTGAGATTGTTTGACCTGTATTTTTGAGTTTTATTAAGTATTAGAAGAGCAGAATCAAAATTAAATTGTGTAGACTCAATACAAGATGGACAATAATTTCCCATGTCATCCTATCTGACAGAGAGAGAAGAATCTCAGTTGTGCAGAGAAGCACAAATATTGAAACATAAGAGGGTTTTCTTAATTTTCTGCCAGCATACCAGGAAAAAGAAGTTTACTTACAGTTCACAAGGTTTTAATATACAGATCTATATTAGGGTCTTATCATTGGACTGAGTTTAATTATTTGTATTTTATACAATATTATAATATAAAGCTCTCATCATCCTAGCTTGTGATACATTTGAAACCAGTTTTAAATGCATTTTGAATAGTTTAAAGACAGTTCAGTATTAGGATGACCACTGACACAGCCCCAAAAAAACAGGCCAATGTTTTAGAGCAGCAAATTAGCAGAGGAGTGAAAAGCTTCAAATATTTAGCAAACCCAAACAGTCTTCCAAGAGGGATATGCAGAGAGAGAGGGGACTAACCTCTTTTTTTTAGCTGCTGTGGTCCCAAAAATCTCCAAACATCTAATGTCTCTGAACCTAAGAGAAACGTGTATTTCTAAAGGCAAAAAAGCTTGACTAGTATGGAAGTTAAAATGCTGACATTCTCTCTGCCCCAGCCACTAGGCTGCCTATAGTAATGTGCCCCAAGAAACTGAAAGAAGAGGAGGGGGAGATGGAGAAAAACGTCAGATGATAAAGAGGAATATGAGTAGAAAGGGGGAGATGGGGAGGAGAGAAGGGAGAGGGAGAGATAGGTAAGGAATCCCAGGGCAAGGAGAGATGAAGCCAACCCTGCTGGGGAAGAGGAAGAGGAGATGAAGAACCTGAGGGCATGTGAGAAGAGCTCTAGGAGTGGAAAAGATGGAAAGGAACTTTCTGCCTTAGGAGCTTTGCGATATTGAAGACCACAAGATCTTCCGAAAGAAGCTTAAGGCTTATTTGTTTCATTTGGTTTATCCTTGATTTTATATTGTTGTTTTGTGTTCTGGATGTATTTGTTACATTTTATGATGTTTTAATTTGTTTGTATTATCCATGTTCACTCTGGGGTAGATTTTTTTAAAAAGCGCGATCGCGTACTTTTGTTTGTGCAGCAGGCGCAAACAAAAGTACGCTGGATTTTATAAGATACGCACATAGCCATGCGTATCCTCTAAAATCATGGATCGGCGCGCGCAAAGCTGCCGATTTTTGGGCAGCCTGCGCGCGCTGAGCCGCGCAGCCTGCCTCCGTTCCCTCCGAGGCCGCTCCGAAATCGGAGCGGCCTCGGAGGGAACTTCCTTTCGCCCTCCCCTCACCTTCCCCTCCCTTCCCCTACCTAACCCCCCCCCCCCCCGGCCCTATCTAAACCCCCCCCCCTTACCTTTGTCCCTAGATTTACGCCTGCGAGAAGCAGACGTAAATCTACGTGCGCCAGCGGACTACTGGCGCGCCGTCTTCCAACCCGGGGACTGGTCTGGAGGCCTGGACCACACTCCCGGGCCGGCGCCACTCCCCGGTCCCGCTCCCAAAATGCCGCATCATCCGGTCCCGCCCCCGACACGCCCCCTTCAAAAAACCCCAGGACCTACGCGCGTGCCGGCAGCCTATGCAAAATAGCCGCACTGGCGCGCAAGGCCCTGCTCGTGTAAATCCAGGCGGATTTACGCGAGCAGGGCTTTTAAAATCCGCCCGTCTGTATGTACTTTTGTAAACGTCATAGAAGGGAACCTCCAATATATATATGGTACATAAGAAACTTCAATAGATAAAGGGACGGAAGGGAGAGATAAAGAGAGAGTGGAAGGGGACACAATGAGAAACCTTGGGGAGGAGGCAGGAGGAAGTGGGAGAGGGCAGGTAAAGATGAATCTGTACGGGTGGACTAGAAGCAAAAAGGAGGAAGAGAGGAGAAGCAAAGATGAGAAGGAAAGGGAGGAAGGAGAAGGGGGTGACAGTGATGCACCACACCATCTCCATCCCTCTACTTCTAATCCTATATCTGTCTTATCTATATTCAGTCAATGCATTTTTCCCCAAGTATGATCATATTGAAAAAAGGACAATTGTGCATTCTGTTCTTGTTTAAGCAAGTAGGGAGAATCCTAGGCAGGGGATTGAACCGGGGTCAGTGGCGGAGTTCAAGAAGAGCCAGCTCTTCCATTAGGTGAACCAGGCAGTCACCTAGGGTGCCAAAATATTTGGAAGGTGACAAAACCCCCAGAAACCTCCACCCACCTTTAAGGCATGGTAGCATTAAAGAAAAGGGAATGGATGCTGGGATAGAGAGAGAAAGGAGGATGGGCGGGGAAGGAAGCTATGGACCTGGAAAGTGGAGGGTATGATGGAGAGGAAAAAATGATTCTGAGCAGTAGGGAATGGATAGCGAGGATCCTGGGCACTGCAAAAAGGGGGGGGGGGGGCGACAAAGAGATTGGGGTGATTCTGGTGTGATGAACAGGAAGTGAAGGGGAGAAAGAGGAGTATGTTGGTGGCATAGAGCTGCGGGACTAGGGATAGAGCGAGAAGGTATGCTGGGCCCTGTGGACAGGGGCAAATGGAGGGAGATGCAGGACTTGGCAGAGAGTGAGAGTTGGATGCTGAATGGTACAAGAGAGGGGGAGGGGGGGTTACTATGCCATAGCAGCTGATAATAGGAAGGTGTGTCAGGGAGAGGATCCAAGTCTGAAGGGTCATCAAAGTTGCCTAATACCCTTGCACCAGCCCTTGGTTCTGGACAGGAGTATTAACCCTCAGACCAGCTGGGAACCTGATGCAAGGGGAAGCAGCAGAGAAAGCTACATCTCTAGAATCAGGGATTGGCCAGGGATCAGTCAAAAACGGCTGCAGAGGAAGAGTAAAGTGTTCAAAGCAACCCAAAGGCTGACTCACCATCTTGCTATCAGAGTTGCTGCATGCAAAACTTTGATTCTCCAGACTCTTTGTGCCAGAACTTTGGTTTTAGTCTATCATTTCAGTCTTGTAGTTCAAGTCTTTCAGTTCCTTCCTGCAGTTCTACCATTTCCGGTATTTACTACTTCTGCTACAGCTTCTGACAAGGAGTCCTGACTCCTGGCTCCTGACCTGCAATTCCGGTTCCTGGCCTGCAGCAAAGCTCTGTATCCTGTTCCACTTCAGCTATTGGTACATGCCAGCTCCAAGATCCAGGCCTCCATCTACTTGATTAAAACTATTAATTCCTGGGTGTTTCCTAGCCTGTGCCTGGCCAGCACGCATGCTAGGGATGTGCTTTTGTTTAAAAAAAAAAATAATACAATGATGCAACAAATGAGGCTATTTGTAGTTTGTATGAATGGTATGAACCGAAAATTAGCCTCAGACAAAATAATACATTAAAGTTTTTCAGTATTTTTATATTTGTGTGGGATCAGGCCTAGTCCTATCCCCAGGGCCTGGCCTGAGACTGGGTCCCATTGCTGAGGCCCAGGCCCATGCCCAGGTTCGTCACTGAGGCCTGGCCAAGGCCAGGTCCTGATCAGCGGCGGATTCACGATGTCGGACCGGCCCGGGTATTCGCCACCCAGGCCGGCCCAGGACACATCACGTGGTCTGCCGAGCACGGCGCTGTCACGGCCACGCACGGCAGACCACGTGACTGGAGCGATCAGCCCACCGGGGGGATGCCCGATCTCCGATAGGCCAATCCGCCCCTGGTCCTGATGGAACATATCCAGTGCTGGGGCCTGGCCAAGGCCAGGCCCCAATACTGAGGCCCATACCTGGCCAAGGCTGGATCCCAATGCCGAGGTCTGGGCCAGGCTTAGGCCAGGTCCAGGTTGCTGAGGCCCATTTCATTTCTAGTAATATCAGATATTTTAGGTGGGGGGAGACCCAAGAGTTTTACTGCTTGAAGTGTTATAAAAATATTTGCTGCATTTCTGTGGAGTGACCACTAGATGACACTTGGTGTAATTCTGGGTTATGATACATGATAGAGGGAAAGGTATCTGAGTGATGGTGTGTTGGGAGGTACAATGTCCCTTTAACAGAGGTTTTGATTGAATGGGAGTTTAAATCTGCTGGGGTTGAGGAGCACTTTGGCCTCTACTTATCCCCTTCCCTAAGTTAATTTGGTGGGAGTTGCCCTTTCTGGTTTTGACTTTGAGAGAGAGTGGCCTCCAGCATATAGTTGCCCTGGAGTAGCCAGCCTGTGGGAGAGGGTTTTACAGGGGCTTTTCCCTTCATAGAAAGAGGCCCAAAGTCAGGGAGAAGAAAGGTGGCTATTCCTTCCCTTGCAGACCTCTATGAAGTCCCCAAAAGAAGGGTACTTGAATGAGGTCCAAGGAAGAGAGTGCCTGGATGAGGAGATGCAGGACTGGCCAGAGAGAAGGGGAACCCCAGCAGTAGCAAGAACTGGAGTATGGAGGAGACCAGGAAATCTTGTCCGAGAGGAAAAGAGGTTACTGGGGTCATGGTGTTGTAAGCAACCCTTGGGGTTGGATGTGAATGAGAATAGAGGTATTTGGGGATATACATTCTATGTTCCAGAAGAGGTGATGAGAGAGAAGAGAAAATAGTGGGAGCGAAAAAAAATCTGATTTCTGATCCTGTATGGTATGAGAGTATTGGGAGATTTAATTTCTGTTCAAATGAAGACTGAAAGATGAGTACTTTAACCCTTTACACACTAGATAATTTGTTATTATGGATGTTTTCTCTGACTGTGTATCCCAGGAAGTCTGAGTATTCAGTATTGAAATGCCTACCCTGTACCGAAATATACATAGTAACTTGCTATAAAGCTAGAAATAAAGTGGAGACTTTTGGTTTTACTGAGAGTGGTGTGCCTCTGTTTTTGAGACTTTATTTGTGTCAACACTAATGGATAGCTACAGGGCCTGGGTTCATGGAGGGGAGAAGGGCCAATGCTCTCCCTAACCAGTTAAGGGAAAGTGAGCTACTCTTGCTGTTTCTAACCAGGTCCACCACACCAGCGGCATGACTCATAATTTGAAACTCACTAAATATATTTGAAAGTCTGTCCTCCTTCATTCAGGGATGGTGTCAATCATCATTTTATGTACCCTGAAAGTAGGTTTACATATAGAAAACAGAACACCTGCCCAGTGTCGAGTAGGGATGCGCAGTCCCAAAATGTTCATTTCAGTTTGGGGTTTTTTCATTTCAGGGGGAGTTTTGTTTTTGATTTATTTAAAGTTTTTTTTTTTCATTTGCTGAACTGAAAAAAAACATTAAATCCTCTCCCTATAGATAACACACTAAAAAAATAACTGATTAAAAAAATAAAAGGTCCCTTCTTGGCCCTGGAAATCCCTATCCCTCCACAGGCCCCTCCAACCCCCACTCCAGGCCTACAAAACTACTCTAGCTCAGGACCTGGGCCTAGCACGAATTCTCACTGGACTCAAAAGATCTGAACATATTTCACCCGTGCTAAAAGAACTTCACTGGCTTCCCATAGCAAAAAGAATCGAATACAAAACTCTTTCAATGATTCACAACTCTATCCACCACATTGACCACAATTGCCTCAACTCCCTTATACAAATCCAACACAATCAACGCAACACGAGATCTACCAATAAAGCACGTCTAGAAATCCCTCCACTCACCTCAGCCAAATTAACCACCACCAGAAAAAGATCCTTTTCAATTGCTGGACCTATCCTCTGGAACACTCTTCCTTCCAGTTTCAGACTACTAAACAATACCAAAATGTTCAAAAAACTACTCAAAACTTGGCTCTTCAAGCAAGTTTACAAAGACGGAATAGGTTAAACCAATGACTATGAAAATCTCATACATCCCCCTCCTCCACTTGCCCTATTTCCCACTTTCCCCTCTTTTTCCTCTTTTCTCTTTCTCCTCCTCCAAACCCACCCTTCCCTCTTCCCCTCAACTCTTTCCCCCCACCCCTTACTTATCCAATCATCTCTCTTCCCGAGCATCTTAACCTTCATTCCTCTTGATAATATATCTCTAACCCTCCGTCAGTATTGCTCCCATGAGCTATTACTTGTCCCTGTCTATCTACTGATGTAATTATAAATATGATAAAGTTATCTATGTTTTTTAACAATTCTGAAATATTTAGACCTTTAACTTGCCTATATATATATATTATATATATTCATTATAACTTTAACTCTGTTTAAACTGTTCACCTGATTTTTCAATGTATGCGTTGTTATAAATGTAAACCGGAGTGAAGGCCTCTACCAATACTTCGGTATATAAAAGACATATAAATAAATAAATAAATAAATAAATAAATAGCTGGGGCCTCCCTGGGCTCCTCTAGCCCTCTGTTTAAATCTGCTGGGGCTGAGGAGCACCCTGGCCCCTACGTACCCCCTTCCTAGGCCCTGACATTTGTAAAAGGCAGAAACAAAGACTACTCACTTCCACCCAAGTCCCAGAACTTTAAAAATAGTATCAAATCTCACTATTTTTAAAACTCTGGGACCTGAGTAGGAAAGAGTGGGATACTCTCCTGTCCTTTAGAACTCTTCAGGTCCCAGGAAGGAGGTAAGGGCCAGGGTGAGAGATTGTCGGAACACAGTACATTTAAATGAGGAGTGGGAAGGGCCTGGGGATGCCCCAGCTGGACCCAGGCCCGTCTTGGCCTTGAGCTCCAGACTAATTTGTTTTGTGGACCAGGAGTGGGGGTTGGAAGGGCCTGTGGAGGCCCAGCCAGGAAGGTCTGCACCCCAGGTTTAATTCTTGCAGGGTGAGAAGGAGTTTCCACAGCTGCGGAAGACCTTTTTCTTTTTTCTTTTGTTAATGCAAAAAATACAAAAATACCTGAAAGTTTTCTGGCATTTTCCTAGGAAACTTTTTTTTTTAATTTTTTGTTTGACCTCATTCATTGTATGTTTTGCATTTTGTTTAAAAGAATGCACATCCTTGCTCCCCAATTTAGTCAACATGCTGCACTGTGGAGGGCAGGCGGAGCCAGGTCTCTGGGTGCCCATGATGATGTGGGCACCACACTTGGCTCCTCCTGTGCGAGGCTGGGGGTTTAGGCAGGGGTGGAGTGGCGGTTGGGATTTGAACCTTGGTGCTCTGGGGTTTGAATCATGCAGGATGCTGGTGTGGCCTGACTGGTGGTACCCCAGTACTCCAAGGGAATTGGGTGTGACCCCCAGGGGGCTTGTATAAGGGGCGGTACCTGATGTTGCTACCCTTTCCTCCCAGCATGGCTCCTCACATCCCTCCCTTGTTGATTGCTTTGTGGTTGTTGCAGCTCCGGGGGTGGCGGAGTTACCAGTGCTATAGTTAATTTTTGGGGTGATGTCAAGGAATCCGCTAGGTGTCAGGTAACCTTCACTCTGGGTACCCTGTGTAAATATGCATGTGATTAGGTTCAGTTACATGGAGGGGACTCCTTGCTGGGCTGTGTTGGGGACCCGGTGAGCGGCTGGATGCTGCTGGTGGTTAAAGGCTAGGTAGCCTGTGGAGGGGAGCATCTTGCTGGGACGAGGTGGATGTACCCTGTGGGGGGGGGGGGGGGGGGCGGGGGGTGTTATTGGTAACTCTGGTGCATTACTATGTTAATAAAACTGTGGCCTTTTTGACATCCCAATCAGTTGTCGGTTGTGTTATTCAGGGTTGGGTCTATTTTTGTAAAGGGAGCTGAGGGAGAGGGGCCAAAAGTCTGGGTTGCCCATATTATGAAATGAAATAACTATCTAGATGGAGATATTTTTTTTACCAAATCACATTTTGCAAAAGTAATTAAAGTTGAAATAGGTCACAATCCTTCACGGGCGTCTTCCCCCGACACCTCCAACACCCAGTGCCCATCAAAATCTAATTCTGTGTGTTTATAGTATTGGTTTCTTTCTGAAACTAGACCTGTGACATAGGGGGCCTTATTCAAGATCTTTTTCATTGGCACAGAATGCGAAAAAAAATGTCCTTTATGAATATGATCTATAGGCATGGTATACAAGATGTCACATATAAAGAAAGGGAATTTCCTTGAATTAGCGATTAATGCCTGTTTTATACCTGGTAAAGTCTGAAATTAGAAATACAGGGTTCTCCAAAGAAGCAAAATTATATAATTTGTTTATGCCACATTTAATTTTTCAAAAAATAAAAGTAAAAGAATGTGTGTGTGTGTATGTGTGTGTGTGTGTGTGTGCGTTTTGGGGGATGGGTTTGAACTTCTCAGTGAACGTTCAGACCAAAACTATAAAAACAACTAAGACTAATTAAAAAACACATGTGCATCAAAAAAGGAAACACTTTATCTGTAAACCACAAGCCCCATGCAGCCTGCACTGTCATCTCTCTACGTCTATCACTGTGCCATCATACATTAATGAATCGGAGGGGAGCCTGCGTGCTAACAAAGCTTTATTCTCAGCTCCACTAAGTCTTGATCTTAAAAACCTACCTGACGCATAAAAGATAGAATCAGCCAAGCACAGGCCTTTCCCTGGCTAGGCATGCCACACGCACGGGCCTCAGACGGAGGAGCCGTGTCTGACAGAGGCCCTTTTGGCGGCGGGATAAATAGCTTCTCTGTTATTTGATTGGAAAATGATGCTCCTATTTAGTTGCTGCTTCATCAATGCTTGGCTGGATGTAAAACTGAGAGTGAGCTGCCTTCCCCAGGGTGCAGTGCTCTTGATGGGTTAGCTGTCAAACGCTCCATTGTCCAAATTACACTGCTACTGTAGATTTCCTGCTAAGAAACAATTTACTGCAGCACTGTGCCATCAGTCTCGTGAGCCGTAGTGCAGTTAGTTTTTCAGGTATCAAGGACTGATTAACTTACCGGGGACATACAGGCACTTCTCACTAGTGCTTTTTACAAATTAGACAGAAACTCCACTCTGGCCATTTGTAAGTGCAGGATACAATGATGCGAACAATATGAAGCCACTCTACTGTACCGCTAACAATGGATCTAAAGAGCTGCGCTGCTGAGGGACAAAACAGCACTGCACTTACAGCCAAGGACACGCCAACCGCTGGCCTGTATTTTCCAGGAAGTGCAGGGGCTCTACGTGTTTGCGGTGGTTTGCCTTTTGCCAGCGACGCTGAAGGGCTGTGATCTCTTGGATCGACAGGCCCCTCCGATATCAAACATCAGTGAACATGTGCATCGACTCGCAATGCATATTATATACGCTTTAAAAATGAGCAGCAACTGATCGGCAATCTTCATTCAGGAGGCATTTTTCAAAAGTGCCCTTATTTGTTGCAAAGCCCTTAGGTACTTTCACCTTCAGACTTTGCACCAGTTGTCAAAAGCATACTCTCTCTTAGAGAACTGCCTCCCGCCCCTCAAAAACCCCCCATTCCTTCAGAGAAGATTTATGCTTACTTTTCTGCAGGTACTTTTCCCTTAAAACTCCTGCGCATAGATTTGAAAATCTAATGCATGTGCGTTGTTCCCCTCAGCCACCTAACCATGCCGCCGAGCTTGCCTACTTGTATCCAGCTGTCAGTGCTTATCCTGACAAATACTTTCAGCTGGGTAAGGGCTGGACAATTTTCAGACCAACAATTTACCCGGTTAAATGGCTTCTAACAATTCTTCCTACAGATTTACTTTATCTGACTTGATAATATAGGGACTGCAAGGTTCTCAAGCAGCATCAAACTGATTTAGAGTTAAGAAGAATGTAAAACATGTTTGAATTTCTGATAGGAAAAAATAATTTGGAGCTTAAAATAATTTGCAGCAGAAGGATATTTGCTGTGTTTGACAACTAAACAAAATCACATCTTATATTACAAAATGTGGCACGTAAACTCTATTTATATTCATTAACTCGCCAACATATGCTCAGTTTTGATACAATCTGAATGACCCTCACTATTGGCCCAAAGCAATAAGATGTGTTCAGCAGAGTATACAGTTTTACCCGCAGTTCTACTCACATTTTTGTGTGTGCAAATATTACTCTTGATGTAGAAGGAGTTTTGCACAGAAAAAATGTGCACATAAAACTGTGCATTTTGCTCAGCATCCTGGCATGGAAATTGCCTGCAAATAAAAGCATTAACTATTACTCCCAATGCAGAGGTCCGATGTCTTAAATCCTGTTGTCTTAGTGCTAGAAATGTTGTTCCTGGTTAGAAGTGGCATAAAGTTTCCAGTGCTAAGAAAACATGAGTTAAGCTGGCACACCTCTCTGCATTGGGAATAATAGTCAGAGGCAGGAAGACTTGTGCTGAAATCTGACCCTTTTGATCAAATCCCTTCCAAAATGCTTCTTCTCATCCCAGATACTATATCAAAAACCCTAGCCAAAATCATAAACTGTTCTTTGTCCCAGGGTATCTACCCAGATGACTTAAAAACAGCCTCAATCAAACCCCTTCTAAAAAAACCAAATCTAAATGCATGCGATCCCAACAACTTTCGCCCCATTTCCAACCTCCCATTCATAGCCAAAGTGATGGAAAGACTGGTGAACACGCAACTATCCAACTACTTGGAGGACCACAGTATTCTGTCTCCAAATCAATATGGTTTTCGCAAAGCTGCAAGCACCGAAACACTACTCCTCTCACTAATGGACTTCCTCCTCTCAGGAATTGATAAAGGCCAAGCATTCCTATTAATCCTCCTCGACTTCTCGGCGGCCTTTGAGACCGTCAACCACGACCTACTTCTAAAACAGCTGGCAAACATAGGAGTGACTGTTGCTACACTAACTTGGTTTAAAACCTTCCTGGAGAACAGTCAAAATTCATAATACAGAATCCCAATATCACCCTTCCACCCGAGGGGTACCGCAAGGTTCATCCCTTTCACCCACGCTTTTTAATGTCTACCTGCTCCCACTATGTCAACTGCTCTCTAAACTAAGCCTGAAACACTTCCTCTTCGCTGACGACGTTCAGATTGTTATCCCTATAAAAGAATCCATCACGAAAACAATGGAACTCTGGGAAAGTTGCTTATTAGAAATCAAACACCTCCTCACCAGCCTAAATCTAGTCCTCAACGCTTCAAAAACGGAATACCTGCTCATATCACCGGAAAACAACACTCATTCAAAACCACCAGCCCTCCTTCAAACCGCCCACGTAAGAGACCTAGGAGCCATCCTAGACAACCGTCTGAACCTCAAACCATTCATTAACCAAACCACCAAAGATTGCTTCCACAAATTACATATTCTGAAAAGAATAAAGCCACTTTTCCACGCTCAGGACTACAGAACAATCTTGCAAGCAATAATCTTCTCCAAACTAGATTATTGCAACTCACTACTACTAGGCCTCCCAGCTTCATATACCAAACCACTACAAATGGTACAGAACACAGCAGCCAGAATCCTTACAAACTCCAGGAAAATTGACCATATCTCCCCAATCCTCAAAGACCTTCATTAGTTACCGATTCACTACAGAATCATCTACAAATCCATCACAATCATCTACAAGGCCATCCACCATCACACTCGGCTCGACCTACAAATCCCCTTTAAAAAACACACATCCACCAGACCCATCAGGGAATCCTACAAAGAATTACTACAGGTTCCACATGCCAAAACCTACCAACATAAATCTCTCGGTCGCAGAGCCTTCTCCTCAGCAGGTCCACCTCTATGGAACTCTATCCCACCTGACTTGAGACAAGAACCCTGCACACTAACATTTAGGAAAAGACTAAAAACTTGGCTTTTTAAAAAAGCATTCCCAGGCCTAGATTAAAACCGCCACCCAACAGCACTAACTATTATTCAAAAACTGGTTTGAAAAAAGAAACCACACTCATACTCGGCACCCTTTTATCACGTTACATAACTGTATCATATAGATTCATTCTTACTATACAACTATGCAATTGTCTGCAATGTAAGGACTATACTGCTCAGTTATCTCCCCCTTTTCCAGATCCAAGTTAATTCTCCCTGTTTTATTGTAACTTTCTCACTTCCATCCTATTGTTTACTGTGTTTGAAGTTGGAATATTGATTACTATGTTACCCTCTGCTTTACACACATTGTTAATTGTAAACCGGGTTGATGTGATTCTTGTCATGAAATTCGGTATAAGAAAAATAAAAAATAAATAAATAAAATCTGTACTCAGGAGCTATGCAAAGAAAGCATGCTTTACCATACTATGTATCTAAAAAGAGATACTGATGTAATAAGATGTGGGTTAGGACTGTGCAATGGAATTCAGTGCACAGTTTATTAATGCACAGGTTTTTTTAATTGCCTATGCAATAAGCTAATATTATACAAATACATCAGGAGATTAAAAAAAAGCGCCCTTTACTGGAAAATATGCACACAAAGCCGAGTTAAAATGTGCACTCAGCACAGGCCAAATGCATATTTTAACTTGGGGGAGTTTCTGAGACATGATGTATGAGCACAAAAATCATATTTTATGCACATTAAAGACATTTATGTGCACAAAACACGATTTGTGCTTGTTTGGGCTCATAAAATATGATTTTGAAATCCCCTGCATCTAGTATTGGGTGGAGGAAACACAGTGAGCTTTGTCCCACTACAACACTATTCTGAAATAAAACAGGAAGACAAAAAATAAAGGCAAACACATTCCTAAGCTGCAGTCACCGTGTTGACTCATTTGACTATAGTGAAACCCCTTATGCAACCTTGCTGGAAAGAAGTAGCATTCTCACACCATGGCTTTAAAAGCAATCAAGATAACTAAGAAGTGTCATGTTGGCTTAGACCAAGAGTCTGTCTGTGACAGTGGCCAGCTCAAATTTCTAGGAAGTACCAGAAAATCCCAAAATATAGATCCATTTCTTGTTGCCCACTCCCAGAGATACAAGCTGGTTTCCTCACATCGCTCTGGCTAATAATCATTTATGGACTTTCCTTTCAAGAGCCTATCCAAATCCCTTTAAAGCTTAGGCATGCTACATGCCTTGGACCACCTCCTCTGGCAACAAATTCCATATCTAGGATGCAAACCACTTTGGGTTCACATTTGTGGTATAAAAGTGTAAGTTTAATGTAATGCAAGGTAATAACTCAATTGTGCACTGAGTGAACCAATATTTTCTCCAATTCATTTTAAATCTGTATCCTGTTAGTTTTATGGCGTTCCCACCTATATGAAAGAGTAAATAACAGTTCCCTATTTATCAGTTCCACCCCACTCATGATATCATAATCCTCTACCTAGCTGTCATGACCACAATCCAGTCCCTCGTGTTAGTAGACCAACTGAGAAACGTAAACCAAATCTGAGAAACACATTTATTTGATAATTGTGTTTGCCACTAGCATTATTTATTTAAAAAATGTATAGGCATATTATAATCAGATATTTATAAGAAAAGGACAAATAATCCAAGGTAACACAAAAGTTACACTCATTACTGTGGACTAAACACAGCCAGCTGATAACGTCAAAACAGTCTGAAGATCATGGGGTTGATATTCAGGTGCGTTACTCATTCGGTTCCACCGGGAGGTAAGAGGGTTGTTACTGATCTTACATCTTTGTACTATACTTTTACTTTTTGTATGGTTACAACTATTAAATAAAGAGTTTAAAAAAAAAAAGCCATTTAGACGGATAACTCAATGGTTATTTTTGGTATACCAGCCAAATCAGGGCATTCTTGGGAGCAGGGAGCAGGCGACAGGCTCAGCCCCACAAGGAGCCGGGCTGGTTGGTGCTTTAGGCCTGCAACTTTTTAATTTATTTATAAACGCATCAGCACTTAACTGGCTATAGTCATTTGAATATAACCAGTTAAGTCTCAAGTTATTTGGCTAAGGTTAGCCGGATAGCTTTAAACATAACCAGATATTCAAAATAATTTTAGCCTGATAACTTAAATCAGGGATATTCAATAAGGCGTTTATCCCACTGAATATCCAGGACAAGTTATATGGCTAGCTGTAGCTGGATACCTTGTCCACTAAACATCCTACTGAATATGGAACACCCCCCCCCCCCCCTAATGTTAGCCAAATAACAAACCTTTCAAATGTCTGCTTCTATTTGCATATTAACTGGCTTTTCCACCAAAAGCCTGCAAAAATAAAAATGCTATTTTAATTTCTTCCTATAGGTCTTAACACAAGCATGAGTTATTAAATTAGCAAGCAGATTGTTCCACAAAAGGGGTCCAGAAGCAGAAAACGTTCTGTTGTGTGATTCAGATAAACAGACCAGGCACATGGAGGGTACATCATGCAAATTATGCCTGGAGGATCTAAGAATGTGAGTGGGTTTATAAATGTTTAACACTGCATTCAGGCATAAAGGTATATTATTACTTAACACCCTGTGAAAAAGTGTTAAGACTTTAAACCTTATTCACCATTGGACTGGTAACCAGAGTAATACAAACAAAACTGGTATAATATGCTCCCTTAATTAAGTGCCAATCAGCATCCGAGCAGCTTCATTTTGGATTGCCTACAGCACTTTCAAAGTAGATGCAGGCAGCCCAAGATACAGCAAATCACAATAGTACAAGTCTGTAAAAACTAAAGCTTGAAGAACCATCTGAAAATCACCATCCAACATAACAGATTCCAATTTAAGTAACAGCTGTAGTTTTAAAAAGGATCCCTTTGCTACGGAATTTAAATGGGGACGTAAAGACAGAGAAGAGTCAACAATGATTCCTAAATTCACGGCCTGCAGTGATATAGGTATAGTTGAACCATCAACCACCAAGGAAATCTCTCAAAAAAAACCCAACAACAGTAAGAAGAGACCTACATGAACAGTCCTGAAGCACACATGGTGACATCTTGTAGACAGGTTTGATATGGGAGTCAATGACTTAATAAGAGACTCAATATATACAGTATAAAAGTTATCTGCACACAAGTCACATCTTTACCCACTGCAGAATGGGCACACCAGGCCCGTAGAGATTCTGACAGTTGAGATGCCAATTCTAGAGAGAGAGAGCAGCTCAAGAGAGTCCTGTTGCTTCAAGTAATCTCTTCAAACTGTCAAGGTTGAGGGGTCAGTGGGAAACTGAGGCTTTCACAGGATACTGGCAAGTGGTGGCCAATTACAGAAAGGCAGAAAGCACATATCACAAATCCAGTTGTCAGCTCCGAGGGGGTGAAGGTCTTGGTCCATGAAGTGGCTTAAGACTTCCCACACATCTGTGGGGAACACTTAAGGACCATTGACAATGCTAGGGAAGAAGCAGATCTGTCATCGAGTTCAATCCAGACTGCTGTCAATGGCATTGGAGGGGCATCAAAGGAATTGGACGAACTGAAACACTTGTCAAGAGAAATGACCCTCAGTGCTGCCTGTTAGTAAGCAGAAGCCACCAGTGAAAGGACCATTGCCTTTCCTCCCTTCCTGGCCCTAGTGTAACCACCTCTACAGCATGCCCAGGTTTAGCTGGCCCCGACAAACAGGGAATCAGAACCTGGCATGTGGTTGGCCTGCAAACTATATATTTTCATTTTTTTTTTTTGCTGACATTATTACTAAAATGCTAAACTAGGACCTAAGAACTCAGTTCTAAACTGGAATGGCATAATACAGAGTCTAAATATACAATAAACACCAAGCAGCACATTCTATTCTTTTCTGCTTCTTATTTGTCAGATAACTGTGCTCCTCTCTCTGCAACTGAAAGCGTACCACAGAACACTGGGTCCAGTATGTGGCGAAAGCTCAGTGCCAATGGTTTCAGAAACGACGCTTAACCTGCGGCTGAACTGAACACCAACGCCTTACGTGTTTAAACCAGATCCACCTGTTGTTGGAGCTTTCTGCTGGCTGTACTTTGGGGAGCTGGAGCTGCAGTTTTACTGTTTGCTACAACGGCGTCTGGCTGCCCAGTCCAGAGGATTGTACTGTCCGCAGTTTCATTTTTACGTGCAGGCGGGGTTTCCTCAAGAAACATCATTCCAGGATCCTGAAGACCTACAAAGATGAGGGGTTGACATCTGCCAGAAAGCTAAGTGGGGTACGTCTGGCACCGATCACAAGGACAAGTACAGTTCATGAATAACCAGTTTAAGGAGGAGGAGGAGTTATACCATTTGCCTCAGTGGAAACATAATTCATGGTGAGTAAGCACTGTTACTTTTGCTCTGAGAAAGCATATGGGGAAACTATTATTTTTATGTAAACAAAACAGAAGCTATATACACTTGTCTAATGCTGAAAGTAGTTCTGAGGCACATAGATCAGGCTGAAAGACTGGGTTATTTCTGTGCGCAAAACAAGCAATCTGAAAAGAGAAAATGTTGCAGGCCTGCAATAACATTAAATGCAAGGTGCGATGACTGCATTTTGGATGATTAGCTTCAGAGCAACACGAAAACCATGCTCTGATTGAAAAAGAAGTTTAGTAAACTGATATATAAAAGTTTGTTGGAAAATATATACAGTAAACAACTTATTTTGATTACCGGTAAATTCTGCAGTGCTCCTACATGGAATATGTGCACTTTACTGTTACCGCTGACTAATAACTTACTGGCTTTGCCTACGCTTTGACTCAGCTCACTTTCTCTCAACAGAGAAACTCGGGGCCTGATTCACTAAGATTATGTCCCCCTAGACACAGAATGGGAGAAAAAGCCTCAGGGACTCAGGTGTAAAGCCACAGCATTAGCCCTAGTGACCTCACAATCAGGTTGTTGATCCTTTATAGCTGAATGCTATTACGATTAATGCAAAATATTTCACCAATGTCTGGCTAAGCCTGTGGCACAAATCATCAAGGGATGAGGTGGTATCAGTAGTTTGATCCTTGGTAAGGCCTCCTTGGAAACATTCAAGCTTAAGTCTCGGCTAAAGCGTTTTTTACGTGAATAGGTTTTGTGTGTGGGGATATATAACGTATCTGTTTCTAAACAGGGATCTGCACTTTATGCCAATGCTGTCTCTACATTTGGAGCTATAGCTAAAGCCAGTTAATGTACTATGAAATTAAGTGATGAAGATGAAACAGCTGCCTATTTGTTGTGATTTGCCAGTTTGCAGCAGTATCAAAGGCTAAAGCTGCATTCCAGAGTGCCATAATAATGATAGATATCATCACATTACCGGCACTGTCAGAGTATACAGTATGCAGATAAGGCAATGACACTACACAAGATATGTTAGAGGATTTGGATGAATGGCTTGGGACTTAGGAGTGCACTGAAATCTTTTTAGTGCTCACCTCAGAAAGTGTTATTGTACTCATTAAATGTGAAATGAAGTGTTAGTTTTCAGAAAACAAAACAATATTTTAAAGCAAAGGAAATACAGTGGGTAATACATTTGGGCAGCGTTTCCCAGCCCTCTCCTGGAGACGTGCGTATCCAGTCAGGTTTTCAAGACTGCCACAATGAATATGCATGAGATTGATCACTAGGTCTCCAATGTATGCCAGCCTGTCTCATGCATATTCATTACGAAGATCCTGAAACCCAGACAGGTGGGGTGTGCCTCTGGGAGAGGGTTGGGAAACACTCTAAGTGGGAAAAAGATGTGCTACTAAACCTGCAAGTATTTAAGGTGCAGAATATCTCATTTGCCTCTAGTACAGTTCATTTAAAAAAAATACAAATTGTACAAACTCTTAAATTGGCTCCGTGCTGTGGTCTTGCTGCTGCTTCTGCTGCCTTCATGCTAATGCTCAGGAACTTTATTCTTCTGCCAGGTTTGAGTATGCTGTGCTGGCACTAGGACGTTTACTGATTCTACTGAGGCTTGGAAAGTGCAGGTAAACTTTGTAACCTAGAAGCTCTACAGGCTCCTCCTGGAGGGATACAAGCTGTGCCAGACAACGTTTGCTTTAATCTAGGAAATACCTGAATTACTAGACCCCCCGACCCCCCTCACCTCCTCCTTATGAAGGTTTGACTCTTTACCTATCCTAGGCTCATTACTTCAACCAGTAATACATTCAGAGTTTATTTATATGTCAGGTTTGTATTTCGGTAAGATTGTAGGAGAAGGAGAGCAGGCTACTTGTGTCCTGCGGCATCACTGGTCCGCTTCAAAATGGCAGTCTTGTCACCTTGCACATTGCCACTTCTATCCTCCTCCTCCTCCTGTCACCTCACCAGCCATGGGAATGGAGGCTACCAGGAGTGGATGGAGGTCTGCCCTGAGGTGATCAGTCTGGGGAAAATTGGTCAGGGAAAGAACTGTAGTAAAATTTCACATACTAAAAAAAAAAGCCCATAGTATTTACTTGCAGCTCCTATGGTCTTATTAACTAGCAGGTAATGCCTAATGAGGTAAATTAGCATGCTATTTTAAAGTTTTATATATGTAGGCATGTTACCTTTTAGCACACCCGCATATACAGTATGTTAAAAGCAAGCTAGATTCCATGGTAGGGCCTTCGTAAATAGCACAAATGTAGCATGCATTAAGTGCATGGGCCCCCATAAGCCTAATGTCGTTAAGGGCTTTTCCTATTTGGGGGCCTGATTTTAGTCATTTCCACGCATAAAACCCAGTTTTACGCATGTAAATGACTGTGCCAGAATAGCCCAGGGTTCTGTGCGTATGAAAGTAAATGCATAGTCTTGTGGCGCATGTACTGATATGTGACCTGCAGAGAGGTACTCCAGGGGCCAGAGCTGGTGCTGAGTTGGATCTTACTCGTGCAGGTTTTGATTTACAAAGTATGCCTATAAGTGTGCGTGCATAAACTGTGCCCTCTGAAGAGGAGGTCGAGCTTTGTGCTAGGTTATTTGTGCACTTACTTGTTCAATTTCCAGAGGATTTTCAAAGGGGAACTTATATGCATTGTTCCCCTTTGAAAATCCTTGGTAAAGGCTGCGGGCACAATGTGCACCTGCAGACTTTACTGCTGTGCAGAGGGATACAAGATCACTTTCCCTGTGTCTAAATGCTTAGTGCATCTGGCGCTAAAAATGTCTAGGAGCGTCTAGAAGGGTTAAGGGCCCGGCTTTTCAGAAATGAGTTGTCCAGGACTGACTATGGGATTGTTTCCCAACGAGTGTGTCTTCTAGAGATGTGCATTCATTTTTGCCGAATTGGAAAATTTCAATGAAATTGTTCAATTCGGCATGTTTCAGGGAGCCCGAAAAACGATCGGGATTTTCCCGTTTTTTTCACGAAAATTTGTTTTTCGGATTAGTGTGCACTAACGGGAGTTAGTGTGCGCTAACAAAAACTAACAAAATTTAACGATTTTTGTTAGCGCGCACTAACGGGGAGTTAGCACGCACTAACCCAAAAAACGATTTTTCACAAAAAAAACCAACCCCCGAACTGAAAAAAAACCCGACATTTCCCGCGGCGGCCATAAAGCGAAGAACGACACGAACACAAAAAACAATTCACATCTCTAGACTGTCTTCAGACCTGATCAGGTGTGCCACATAAAAGCCACTTCTGTCTGATGCTCAGCTCTGCTCTCAACACGTCACACAGGCCTGGATTTGCCAATCAATACACTAGGCCTGTGCCTAGGGTGGCAAAATTCGGGGGGGGGGGGGGGGGCAGCAGGCCAGCTGAAAAGCTGTTGCCTCCCAATCCCGATGAATCTCACTCAGCAGAGAATGTCCTGCTTCCTGCTCCAAACTCTCCCCTTCCAGTGCAGAGAACAGGAAGGAAGGGGGAGGCTGAAAGAGTTAAAGCAAAGAAAAACTGCTCTTCTCCCCTACATTCCAGCCCTTCCTCTCCTGTCCTGCTGCAGGAAACAGCAGGACGGAGGTGAAGCCACAGCACACAACAGGCAGGATTGCTCCCCAACCCTGCCTCTCTCCTCCCGTCAATTCACGGACTTGGGCCTGGCGCAGAATGAGCAGAACAAAGAAGGCTGTGCCTTAGTGGTTCTGCTTTGTTGTCTCTTGTTTGAAGAGGGAATGTGGGGACAGGGGGGAAGAAACGGGGGACAAAAACACCAACAGTGCCTTAGGGGAAGCAAAATTCTAAATCTGGCACTGTCGTCACAGCAAACAAGAGTCCCCCGGCGGTGGCTCTTAAACATGCAGGAGCTCCTTTCTGAGAACATGTGCAATCATGCATTGCATGCCTTCTCCTTTCTGGCTGCAGCGGGAGCCCTGCAGTGTGGTATTTAATGGGCAGAAGGCAGGGCATGGAAGACTGAGCCCCGCTTCCTGGCCCGCTCACATTTCACACAGCATCTACTCCCCTTTCCCCTAGTGACCTTCCCCCCTTCCCTTTTTTCTTCCAGCCTGTCTCAGTCCCAGGCCGAGGGAGAGGTGAAGGAACTGTGCATGGAGCACTGGATCTCTGCAGCAATGGCAGCCACATGAAGCAGCCCAAGGGAACCCACTGAGCTGGCTGCTACTGGCAGCCCATAGATTTCTCCCTTCCTTGGGATATAGAGGGGAATCGAGCCACTGTGACAAATTCAGTTGCTTTTCTGTCCCTCTTTGACCATTTGTTTTAAAATCTGGAAGGGTGACTGGGGGAACTTTCACTGTTTCTTCTTTTGACCATTTGACTGCCTTCCATATCCACATTGCCTGCCCTGTGGAGGTTGGTGCGCCACACAACACTTTTCTTAATGTATAGTAGGTGTGCCTTAGGCTTGGAAAGGCTGAGAAACAATGGATTATGGGATGCCACAGGGTTGCTGTAATTACCTTGACTTGCCTTCAATTACCGAGTATATAAAAGGGTTCTTAAAGGGGAGGGGGGAGAGCCGATTCATTTTACAAGAAGCCGTTACAGTGAAGGGAACCAACTGCAAGCTTGAGAGGTCTCAGAAAGAATGGAAATTTAATCTTCTGTTTTTGTAGGCTGCTTTTGGAATCCACAGGAAAACAAGCATGGACTTTGCCTGTATATAACAGAGATGTGCATCGGGTAAACATTTTGTGTCGAGCTTTGTTACAGGCCCCCCCCCCCGCGGGAATTTTGTTTTTCCCCATGGTTTGGGGTTTTTTTTGGGTGGGGGTCTGATTTTCGGGTTAGTGCGCTAACTCAAAAATGAATTTTTTCCGAAACTTCGGAAAAAAAAGTCAATCATTTTTCGGTTCTCCCGAACCATTCCGAATTAGGCAATTTCGTTGACATTGCCTAATTCAGGAAAAACGATTGCACACCCCTAGTATATTATCTCCTATAATAAACTGACTTGCCTATGGTGCCAGAGATTTGGATTTTGTGACTTCGGTCTGTCAGAGTAACTTTGGCACCCTCTGGAGCACCAGTCTCCAGATCTACCGCATAGACACAAGGAAAAGCAGTTATACAAATACTGTATCTGCCCCAGTGACTTGGGGAAAATGCAAAGGAGTCTTGCGATATGTTCACGGGGCTAGAGGGACGAAATGTTCTTCTGACAGAAGAAACCCCATTTCACGCAGGTGCATTTTCTGCAGCATCCTCAAGCCAACGGCAGTCAGCCTTGCTGCACGATGATTTTCTCACAACCTTAGAAGCCTACTGGCAAGTCAAAGTGATAATGAAAGTTAATTTTCCAGCTGACTAGTGATTAAACTCACTAGCAATATGTAGAACGTAGTGCCAGATTTATGTCGTTTAGAAAAATGAGAGGGCAATACTTGCACATTGCTTAGCATATAAAGGTGAGCAGATATCCAGGCTTGAGATGTTGTCCAGAGAACCTCTACAAACTTTTATTACATAGAAGGAAAAAAAAAATACACCGCTCGTAAAAACCTGAGTTACAAAGAGAAAGGAAGGTTAGGCTGAATACTTAGTGAAGTTACTGGAACATAATTTCCCCCTCCCCATACATCACTCATTGCCCATCAACTAGTTTGGTGCATCTTGATTAGGTAGGTAGATGATTTCCCAAGGAGCAGATACATTTGCAATGTTCTTAGTAATGTGCAGAAAAGATGAAGAGGTGGTTTTCAATGCGTATAGGTGGTGCATCATTTCATATTCAGAGGGGGTGCCTGCCTCTTTTTTTTCCTGCAGCGCTTGTTTATTTGTTTCTGCTTAAAGACTTAGAAAAGAGCTTCTGATGTATTATTGCATACTAGGACAGCTGTTCTTCTAAATTACAATGAATTTTATGGCTTATGATGATTTCAATGCAATTTGTGTTCATAAGATCCTGCTTACAATGGACCCCTCCTCCAAGCCTCAAGGCTCACAGGCAGAGTTTTGAATTTAAACAAGGCTGAAGTTATGATAATGGTGCTCCATTATGAAATCCAATCTTGGCTAGTTACACTAAAACAACCTTTTTTATTTTTTTTTTGCCAGAGAAAAATCATTATTTTTAGACTTGCCAGGTAGCACAGCCCTTCTTTCCTGTATTCAGCATTTGTTGACAGTGTACTGATAGAGTGAATAAAAACCTACATGTTCTGTTGATCTTTTGCATTCAGATTTTTATTACAGTACTTTCATAGATGTCCCCCTCTTTCCTAGCTTATTCAAACATTCAGTCTTGATTAACGATAAAGGGACTGCTGCAGCCTGTGAAAGCGTTTGCACAGGGCGTGCGGACTAACAGACCTGTTCTGTGCTGCCTTCTTATGGTTTTGATTAGGTCCGATTAATGAGCCCAGAAAGTGTAACTGTGTGTTTGCAGGTCAAAAGCATAAGTGCTCTACATCCGCACTCTAGCAGCAAACCTTTCAACCTAAAAAAAAAAAAAAAGAGAGAATCCTAACAAAAAACATTAGCCAGGCTTGCCGTCTTGACACCTAAAACAACAGGCCGTGAAGACAGTTTCATTAAAAGGTAACCAACTTGTATTCACCGGGGGGCAAGATGAAGGCAAACCAGATGAAAAAGGTTCAATCACTGCTCAAGTAGGTCAGCTGGAATTATCCCACCAGGCCTATCTCTCCGTGCCATCCATTTATCCAAAGACACCCTTTCCGTACCTGGCAGCACAACAAAATGACCAGTCAATGCCAGGCATGAGAAGCTATTTGAGTAGATGGTCCAGTGCCATCGCTGCAGTTACTGTGATACAGCCCTGAACCTTCTCAAACAAGAACGGACTTTTCAAGCTGCTCAGCACTGCTGTTCTTGCTCGGAAAAATAGCCCCAGTGCGGTAAGTTATGGCTGCCTCCAGTGATGGCTTTCAGCTTTGAGCACTTCACAGACTGAAACCCAACACCAGAGACCTGAAAACAAAATGGGACTCTCTGTCTTCCCATTCCACGTCCACAGCCAAACATTGCCAGAAATAGGACCCACTTGCAGGGGGCAGAAAATATTTAGAAAATATAGGAGCCAGGGAAATTCTTTTGCCTTTTTTTTTGCTTTTTATATTTTTGTCTAAGGTTTAGATATTTTTTTGCTTCTTTCCTCCCCCCTTTTTTTTCACCTTTTGCTTTTATTTGTTCTCCCTTTCTTTCTCTACAGGTGCTCGCCTCCCCTCCCCCCATCTGCTTCTTCCAGGGACCCTTGCCCTTCCAAGCAAGCAGTCTCTCTTATTTCCTGGCACTTCTTCCTTCACTATCTCTTTGCCCCGCTTCCAAGTACTTTCCCTGCTTCCAAGCCCTGCCCCCACCTTATCCCACATCCACTCCCTCTTCCCCTTCCTCCAGGCACTCTTCTGCCCACCTTCCTTCCCAGCGTCTTCTCTGCCGTCCAGGAATAGGGCCCTGCCAGCCTCAGCCATTTCAATAATTCTGGGCCATGCTCTGGCCTCTAGTCCCCCCTCACTGCCAGCTACCACAACTAGGCCGGGCTCTGTCAGCAGCAGCCATCTCAACTCTCCACTGCTCGGGACCTACCAGTGGCTGGCAGCTACTGCTACTCGTCGAAAACCCTATAACTGACACTCCATTTATACTCAAGCAAGGGCACAAATTATACTTTACAAATATGCAAGGCACCCACTGCTCTCATTACACCAACTTTTGGCGACTCACTCCTTTCATGACCTTCATAATAGGCATCATTGTGCGGTAACTCGTACCATTTGCTCACTCTGCCTTATTTATAATCATTGGTCAGTCCATATATTTTTTTAGAAATTTTTTGTACTGAAAATTTAAAGTGCTCTGTGCTTTTGCCACTATTTCAATGAACTTATATTGTATAAAGAATATCACTTAGCTCATAAATCCAGTTTGTAATGGCTGTTATTTGTCCAAATTGCACATCCGATAGTCTATAGCAACGTGATCCATCTCCACATTGCCATGTTGTGTCCGTGCCCGACACTGTACAATGTTTCGGACGTGGTCGTCCTTCTTCAAGGGCGATGTTCTGCGCCATGAAAAAACGTACATTAGACCCTGAATAGCCGTGATACACATCATATAAATATCCTAACATGCATAGCTACTTACTCAGTTCTCCACCATTATAGCTCTCAGCGTTTTTCGCGATCTTCTCTTCCGGTTTGCCACTTCCCGCCACCATTTTTAAACCCCTTTACGTATGTGACGTACACGCACGTCATTCTATTATTATAATGAATACCACTCAATCATATTGTTCAACCCCATAGGACTCACAGTGCGCATCCAAAAGATCCATTGTTGCTCCTTTAAATTCAGCAAAACATTAGGATCGCCACCACGTTGTTGCGTGGTGACTACTTCTAAAACTCGCCATGTCAACTGTTGAAAACAATGTTGTTTCTCTTGGCAGTGAGCCACCATTGGAGCCATAATTTTACCTGTAGCGATGCAGCTGCGGTGTTCAATCAAACGCACTCGTATTTGCCGTTTTGTCCTGCCTATATAATATAAATTACAAGGGCAAACAATGATGTATATAACATGAGATGTATCACAGGTGGAATGCTGTCGTGGTTTATGCACTTTGCCATGTTTATCAATCCAAGATTCTCCCTCAATCACCTGACTACATAGGGAACAATGTTTACATGGCCAATGCCCGATATTCTTATGTGTGCTGCTCATATTTCTTGTGGTCAGGAAAGAGTGTGTAACCAGATCCCCCACATTCTTGCCTCTGCTATACGCTATAATTGGAGATTCTTTGAAAATGTCATGAATCTTCAAAACCGACCAATGATGGTGAATCAACTTGGCGATATTCCCTGACATATTTGAGTAGGGCACGGTACACACTATTTTCGCCTCTTCACTTTCTGTAGATTTATCCAAGAGCAGCCATTGGCGCTCAGCATTGTACGCTCTCTTGTAGGCTTTCTTTATATATCTTGCGGGATAACCCCGTTCGAGCAGGCGTTTTTTAAGAACATCAGCTTGGCGGACAAACTCAGCTCTTGTACTGCAAATTCTACGAATCCGGAGAAACTGTCCTATCGGTAGGTTATTTCGTAACGTTTGAGGGTGAAAACTGGTATAGTGTAAGAGAGTATTTCTCTCACATTCTTTACGATATAACGTGGTGGTGCAACGTCCATTAACCAATTTGATGGCAATATCTAAAAAATTGATGTCAGTATGATGATAGGTGCTGGTAAATTGTAAATGCACATCTAAGGTGTTTATCCACTGCAGAAACTGTTGTAATTCATGCATGTTTCCATGCCAAATAAAGAAGACATCATCTATATATGATCAACATTTGCAAGAAATGAACCAGTCTTTGGATAAATTTCGATCAGATTTAAAGCAAAGTAAGATCGAGAAGTTCCAACGGGACGAAAAAGATTATGCCACGGGGCAAATTTATATTTGGCAGCGTAAAAAAACTGTTCCTCCTAGAAAAGTAGCGTTTGCAGGCTCTTCCGATGATATGTCTTCATCTACATCGGAAGAAGAAGGAACACATCCTGCTCCTCAACAGAATAATCAAGCACAATTTAGAGGGCGTAGAAATTTTTCATCGTCATATAGGGCACAAAACAGGAGGTTTTTTCGACCGTTCCGACAACCACCGGCTCCAGACTACGGCGATCGCCCGTGGACCAGGTCCCAAACCAAACAATCAACATAATCAATTTGTCTAATTTCACATTGACTGATGTTCAATCTCAAGTTCTAGCGAAAGGACTATCTTTTGTACCGTATAAATCTTACGATGCTTTCATTTGTCGCCGGTTCCTGTATAAATTCTTTAGGAAGTTACAATTGAGATTGTTTTTCTCCAAAATAGAAACTCAGAAAGATCCTTCATTGGTATTTCCAAAGTCTAAATGGTTGCCGGCGGGTAATATAGATGCTGCAATAAAAACATTTATCGACCTTGTGTTGTGGGACTTAGAGAAAATCGAGCAAATGAAAATATCTCCATGTTACAACTTAAGTCGAGAACAAACAGAGGCTCTATATTCGTTGAAAAATGAAGATTCAATTGTCATTAAAAAAGCTGACAAGGGGGGTTCGGTGGTAATTTTAGACCGGGGCAAATATGAGTCTATGGTTATAGAACATGTACAAGATGGGTCCACGTATGAAATATTATCAGAAGATCCGACTATACAGTTGCAATCTAAAATTGATCAGTTAACGGAAGATGCCTTTGCTGAAGGCTTCCTTACCAATAGGGAGGTTAAATTTTTGAGGGTAAAATTTCCCATTTCTCCGACTCTATATATGGTTCCGAAAGTTCACAAGGATTTTTACAATCCGCCGGGGCGTCCCATTATAACCACTATAGGGTCCCTCCTGGAACCACTTTCCACCCTTGTTGATGTTATAATTCATCCGATGGTAGTAGATGCATCATCTTATTGCAAAGACACTAAGCATATGTTGTCCAAATTACAGAATATTGTTATTACAGATTCAGTACTATTAGTCACTTTAGATATTAAATCCCTGTATACCTCGATACCGCAGGAAGACACTTTGATAATTTTAGAAAAATATTTAGAGAACAGAGAACGTCCACATCGGATTCCGTCATCATTTTTAATGTCTATAGCCAGACTTGCGTTATGTGAAAATTTTTTTATCTTTTTGAACATCTGGTACAAACAAATAAGTGGTACGGCCATGGGAGCGACAATGGCCCCAAGCCTGGCCAATTTGTATGTTCGACAATTTGAAGAAGAAAAATTATATCCCAAAATAACAGTTTAGTCCGGTTACCCATTGGACGCGGTATATAGATGATGTCTTCTTTATTTGGCATGGAAACATGCATGAATTACAACAGTTTCTGCAGTGGATAAACACCTTAGATGTGCATTTACAATTTACCAGCACCTATCATCATACTGACATCAATTTTTTAGATATTGCCATCAAATTGGTTAATGGACGTTGCACCACCACGTTATATCGTAAAGAATGTGAGAGAAATACTCTCTTACACTATACCAGTTTTCACCCTCAAACGTTACGAAATAACCTACCGATAGGACAGTTTCTCCGGATTCGTAGAATTTGCAGTACAAGAGCTGAGTTTGTCCGCCAAGCTGATGTTCTTAAAAAACGCCTGCTCGAACGGGGTTATCCCGCAAGATATATAAAGAAAGCCTACAAGAGAGCGTACAATGCTGAGCGCCAATGGCTGCTCTTGGATAAATCTACAGAAAGTGAAGAGGCGAAAATAGTGTGTACCGTGCCCTACTCAAATATGTCAGGGAATATCGCCAAGTTGATTCACCATCATTGGTCGGTTTTGAAGATTCATGACATTTTCAAAGAATCTCCAATTATAGCGTATAGCAGAGGCAAGAATGTGGGGGATCTGGTTACACACTCTTTCCTGACCACAAGAAATATGAGCAGCACACATAAGAATATCGGGCATTGGCCATGTAAACATTGTTCCCTATGTAGTCAGGTGATTGAGGGAGAATCTTGGATTGATAAACATGGCAAAGTGCATAAAGCACGACAGCATTCCACCTGTGATACATCTCATGTTATATACATCATTGTTTGCCCTTGTAATTTATATTATATAGGCAGGACAAAACGGCAAATACGAGTGCGTTTGATTGAACACCGCAGCTGCATCGCTACAGGTAAAATTATGGCTCCAATGGTGGCTCACTGCCAAGAGAAACAACATTGTTTTCAACAGTTGACATGGCGAGTTTTAGAAGTAGTCACCACGCAACAACGTGGTGGCGATCCTAATGTTTTGCTGAATTTAAAGGAGCAACAATGGATCTTTTGGATGCGCACTGTGAGTCCTATGGGGTTGAACAATATGATTGAGTGGTATTCATTATAATAATAGAATGACGTGCGTGTACGTCACATACGTAAAGGGGTTTAAAAATGGTGGCGGGAAGTGGCAAACCGGAAGAGAAGATCGCGAAAAACGCTGAGAGCTATAATGTGGAGAACTGAGTAAGTAGCTATGCATGTTAGGATATTTATATGATGTGTATCACGGCTATTCAGGGTCTAATGTACGTTTTTTCATGGCGCAGAACATCGCCCTTGAAGAAGGACGACCACGTCCGAAACATTGTACAGTGTCGGGCACGGACACAACATGGCAATGTGGAGATGGATCACGTTGCTATAGACTATCGGATGTGCAATTTGGACAAATAACAGCCATTACAAACTGGATTTATGAGCTAAGTGATATTCTTTATACAATATAAGTTCATTGAAATAGTGGCAAAAGCACAGAGCACTTTAAATTTTCAGTACAAAAAATTTCTAAAAAAATATATGGACTGACCAATGATTATAAATAAGGCAGAGTGAGCAAATGGTACGAGTTACCGCACAATGATGCCTATTATGAAGGTCATGAAAGGAGTGAGTCGCCAAAAGTTGGTGTAATGAGAGCAGTGGGTGCCTTGCATATTTGTAAAGCTACTGCTACTCTCCATGGTTTACACACTCTGCCAGTTTTATTTCCATTAGGCACAAGGCACTGCATTTCAAGGGCCCAGCTGACCTGACTGAAGCCTGAGATTTTTTTTTTTCCCAGCCCAGTCCTCATGGCAAGGGAACTATGTCGCTTTCCTATTTATTTATTTTTAAAATTTCATTTATATACCGCTTTTTCAGGGCAATTCAAAGCGTATTGCTTTCAGGTACTGTGGGTATTTCCCTATTCACAATCTAAGGGGGTTATTTTCTAAACCCTTATCGCGTGCGTTAGGTCCCTAACGCACGCGATAAGGCCATATCGCATGCGAAGAGGTCCTTTTCGCATGCGATGTGATGCAAATTAGGGGGAGGGGAGGGGCGGAGTCAGCGGTGTTTTCGCTGCCGGCGATAATGTTACTAACATTATCGTTGGCAGTAGCTCGTTGAATAACTACACCTTTTATGATGTCGCTATTCGGTGCGAGAGCCGGCAGCCGGCGCACCGCAGTGGTGCGAAGGCTGTGGGCTTTCGCAGGCCCGCCCTCGCAGGATTCACCATTCTGCGAAAGAATGGTGAATCCAGGCCTAAGAGCCTCATTTACTAAGGATTCTTTCCCATAGATACTAAGAGGCCGGTATTCAGCCGCAGAGTGGCTTGTTAAGGTAGCTCGATGCACCTATCCAGCTAACTTAAAACAGGATATTCAGTGCCACGAATATCGGAGTTAGCCAGTTAACCTATCCAGGTACTCTGCTCCTCCCTGAATGCCTACCTCCTGCCCCAGGAATGCCCTGACTTAAATGAAATATCCAGATAATATTTAGTGGGATAAGCCATTTAATATCATGTCTAAATGTTTTTTGAATATTGGCCTCAGAATGGTAGAAAACCCTTAGTAAATCAGGCCCTTAAGTTTGTATCTGAGACAATGAAGGATCACAAGGAGTGGAAGCAAGATTTGCACCCTAGCTTCCCTGGTTCACAGTCCACTGCTCTAACCACTAGGCCAGTATTTCCCAAGCAGTGTGCAGTGCACACTGCTGTACCTTCAGACCTGATCCAGACATATGCATTTGTTTAAAATGAATGGGCAATTCAAAACAAATGGGAGCCCTATTTGTTTCTTTCGTGAGGCCACCAAAATGAATGGAGCCCATAAAAGAAAAAAAATCCCATTTGTTTCTTTTCCTATTCATTCCTATGGCCTTTTAAAGTCTTAGGCCATAGGACTCAATGGGAGAACAGGTTTAAGTAACTATAGCAACTAGCCCTTTTCCTCCAAGTCATGTACGGCTACTTTCCTTGTCAGAGTCTGGGCAGGACATGCAGCCAAGGAAATCACACACACACACACACAAGATATCACAACAAATCATTTTTCTAGTTTAGCTCAGGGCCGCCATCAGGGCAGTATTCTTGGGCCTGCAGTATGGGGCCCCAGGATCTACTGCCACATATGGGGGCCCGCAGCCGCCAGGCGGCAGGTGCGCTTGGGGGATGTATTAGTTCATGGCAAAGAGGCCCACTGAGGCTCTCTCCGACAGTCTGTCGCCCAGGGGCCTACTGAAACCTGGAGCCGGCCCTGGGGGCGGGCCCCAGAGAAGGGAGAGAATCAATGCTATGCGTGTCTTTTAGACACGCATAGCATTGATTTACAGAGCACCGCAGACAGAGACTCGTCCGCGCGCTCTGTCCTGCCAGCGTTCACTGTCTGACGCGGCTGTGACGTCACCGCCGCGTCAGACAGTATGCGCCGGCAAAGCGCGCGGGCCGTCGCTGTCTGCTTGCTAGCTGGAGGCCGAGGAGCCGCGGAGTCCCCGGAGCGCAAAGGGTAAGTAACAAGTTTGTTTTGCCGGTGCATTATCTATTTATTACTGGGGGGACGTCTGGTGCATTATCTATTTATTACTGGGGGGAGCTGGTGCATTATCTATTTATTACTGGGGGGACGTCTGGTGTATTATCTATTTATTACTGGGGGGCTGGTGCATTATCTATTTATTAGTGTGAACTAGGCCTAACAAGTCAACCGCTGAATGAATGGCCACATGAGGGAGGGTTTACATTGAATTTTCGGCTTCCGTAATCAAGCACATAATGTGTATGATCGGGAAGGCCCAAAGCATAGTAAGACAGTTTTTTATGTGCGAGAAGCACTTTTTTTCTCTTTTCTTGATTAAATGCATTTTTTTATTATAAGCAGCAGCTACTAAAATGATTTTGCAACAGACTTTCTTTGTTATATAGAACACAGTTGGAACACGGCCTTATACATAGTAAGCAGTTTATCATAGACCTTGATTACTAGCAAATGTTCATTATTTGTCTCTAGTAAATTCTGATAACCCCAAAGAATGTACCATCACAAATCTGGCTCTCAAAAACGGAAGCAGAAAAGAGAGCGTAAAGAAGAAGAGGAAAAGTTGAAGAAAAAAAAACTCATACAACAGTACTTTCAAAAGCCACAAAGTGACAGGGGAGATGAAGTTCAGGAAATGCAAACAGAAGCTTCTCATGAAACAGTTGAGCCGACTACTTCATCCTGTCAGGTAGCTGCACCTGTGAGCATTTCTTCAGTGATAGAAGAAGAGGCTGAAACATTGTGTAGTATGCCACCATGTGCAGTATCAGAAAACGATGCAGACACACGGTCCTGCACCTCGTCACCGAAAAGACCTGTCATTATAGATGAAGATTCGTCTTCAGACCAAATTGTGACATCCCGTGTTTGTACAGAGGTGGAAGAAGAAACACCTTCCTGCACAAATGCAAGTTCCTACCCTGAGAATGACGATGTTGCCCTAAACACAACTTCAATAGAACAGTCACACGAGGAAGAAATTGACTGGAAAGACCCAGCACTATGGCCAGATGTCCTCAAAGACAAAGAAAGAGAGAAGATTGTCCTTTCTGGACTTTTCAATGTCGAGCAATTAAAGAATATGGCACAATCACTACCTAAAGATGCTGACACTCGTTCTTTCAGTGATTTTCTTCTATATGCCAAGTCATCAAATGGACGTGAGAAGATTTTAAGAGATTGGCTGAGATGGAGTCCAAGCAATAAAGTACTGTATTGTGTAACTTGCATGGCATTTACTAATGACTCTATATGTAAAACAGGAAGCATGCTTAGTAGGAAGGATGGTTTTGATCCATCGAAGCACAAGTGGCATCGGTTGTACATAAAGTTGCCAGAGCATGAACACTCTTCACAGCACAGAAGGAACTACTGGAGGTGGAGAACACTTCAAAATTCTATAGGTGGTCATGGTGTTGACTATGAGATTCAAAGAAATTTGTCGAAGGAAGCCGATAAGTTTATAGCTCTTTTAGAAAGACTTCTGGATGTCACATTGCATCTGGCTTCAAGAAACATGGCGTTCAGAGGAAGTTCTCAAAGAATTGGAGAAATCCATAATGGCAATTTTTTGGGAACTTTGGAAATCTTGGCAAGATATGATAATTTACTGAGAGAGTATTTGGAAAAAGTCAAAGCTAGTCAGGAAAAGGGAAAGAAACTTTCAGCTCATTATCTGTCTTGGGCCACACAAAACGAATTCATTAATATTTGTGGAAAACATGTCCTGAATTCTATATTGTCAGAAAGGAAAGAAGCAATATACTTTTCAATAATATGTGATTCTACACCTGATTCTTCACATACGGAACAGAATGCAATCGTTTTATGATACGTTTACAGAAAGCCCCAAGACGGAAAATGGAACATTCGGGAAAGATTCATTGAATTTTTTGATTTTTTTCAGAAGACTGGAAAAGAAATTGCAGACATGATCATGTTTAGGTTGAATGAACATGCCATTGACCTTAAAGACTGCAGAGGACAGGGATATGACAATGGTGCCAACATGTCTGGCAGAATTAAAGGTGTAAGAGCCAAAATCCAGGAGACATACCCAACAGCTATTTTTTGTCCCTGTGCTGCACATTCTTTAAACCTTGTGGGAGTGCATGCAGCCGCAAGCTGCCCTGAAATGAAGACCTTTTTTGGAAGTGTTAACAGGTTATATGTTCTGTTCAGTAGCAGCCCTGCAAGATGGAACACATTGATTGAAGAAGTTGGAAGGTCCCTGCATGGTTTAAGTGACACTCGGTGGAGTTCAAGAATAGAGGCTGTACGTCCAATTGCGCAGAATCTGCCAAGCATTTTAAAGGCTCTGGAAAAAGTTCTTGCATCCAGAAAACTCACAAATGATGCGCATTCAGATGCCCAAGGTCTATATGACTATTTTTTATCCTTTCGGGCAGTGGTTTTAGCAACATTCTGGGTAAAAGTGCTTACCAGCTTCGAGGAGAGAAACAAAATACTTCAATCAAGGTCTATTTCTATGGAAATTAAAGCTCTCTCTGAAGAGATGAAACTGCTTCGAGAAAAGTGGCCTGTTTTACTTTCTGAAGCTAAAGCTGTGGCAGATTGCATGGAGATTCCCAAGGAACTACTGAACCCTCAACAATTGCGGCAAATAAAGTCAAGGCATCATGATGCAATAGATCCTGAAGATCATTTTAAAGCTAATGTCTTCCTTGTGGCAATGGACACAATAATTTCTGACCTTCATCAACGCTTCCAGTCTATGGAGGAAGTCTGCAAGCTATTTTCTCCAATCTTAAAAGTGAGAACAATGAGTGAAGAAGATCTGATGGCATCGACTGAGGAATTGATTTCAGCATACCCTGAAGATTTTACATCATCTTTACTCAGTGAGCTGCAACATCTTCGGAAAGTGTACGAAGCTACATTTCCAGAAGACATGGGTCCCTTAGATTTGCTTAACTCAATCTACAAACTAGAGCTTCAAGGAATATTCGGAGAGGTGTGTATTGCTCTTCGGATTTTCACCACCCTCCCACTTTCAGTGGCGGAAGGAGAGAGGGCATTTAGCAAACTTTCATCAATCAAGAACTATCTGCGTTCTACAATGAGTGAACAACGTCTAAACGGCCTGGCAATTCTCTCTATTGAGCATGAGCTTGCCAGACAACTCAGTTACAAAGACTTAATTAAAGATTTTGCAAATCAGAAAGTAAGAAGACTGATTGCTTCATAAACCTGAATTTGCTGTTATTTCCACTATGAGTCGAGATGGACACAATTCAGTACTCACACTGAACTGCTTTATTGGATAGAACCCACTGGATTTCTCAGATACTGTGCATTTATCTAAGTGATTTGAGTTTGTTGACTTGTTTTTATTTTTTTACACCTATGGTGGAGTTTACACATAGGTATAAACATTGTTGCATATACTTTATCCACTGAATGCTTGTGGCCCAGACATTTTGGCTGTATGGGGCCTCAAAATTCCTGATGGCGGCCCTGGTTTAGCTAATCACTGCAGTCTGGATAAAGTGATGCCGAGTCCTATAGTCTGAGCATATACAAGAAGTAGTGTATATTTCTTCTGTAGATTTTGTCTGTGAAGGACACAGAATCTGAGCTTTCACAGAGTTCAGTTTTCACTTCCAAAAAACTTTTTGGCTGCTGCTATCTGAGCTGCACTGGTCTTACCCTGCCCTCTGTGATAGTAAGCACAGAAAGACAGGCAGTGTCAACAAGCAGAAACGCTTTGCTGTAGATTTTTCTCTTCCCTTTGGGGAGGGTGAAGGCAGGGTCTGGGTGTGGGTGGGGGTGTGTATGTGCGTGTGTGTGTGTGTGTGTGTGTGTGTGTGTGTGTGGAGAGTTGCAGCATTGCTTTTGGCTCTGTCTGTCTATAGGAAACAGGGCACTGAGTGAGCATCAGTCCAGTGAGGTGAGCATTGTACAGAGACTGAAGGATACTGACTACCATTCTGTTTTTGTGGTGAAGCCTTTGTCCGCAGTTTCAGCCCTAGTCCACGGCATGACAATGCACTGTCTGCGCTGCTCTCCCAATCCAACTGTTTTATAGTTCTCTGTTTTCTTCCACCCCTCTAAAGCCTAGCTTTATTCTCCTACCATGGAGTGGTTTGTCCACAAAATCTCTCAATCAGAAGGAAGAAATACAGACAGAACAGAAAAATGCATTTGAGAAGACATTTTCATTTTCTGAGTGTGGTAAATATTTCAGAAGGAAGAGAAAACTAAAGCTACACCTGAACATCAAAGGGAAGAGATTGTGTTCATCTGTAACATATGGTTTATTAAAACCTTTTATAATAAAGCAAACCTCACAACTTACCAGAAAAAAAACAAGTGAGAAAAAAACATTTTCAAGTTCTGAATGTATTTATATATTTAAAAGTATTTATATCCCACCCCTCCAAAGTTAGGAAAGCCCATGTCACAAGAAACCCATAATTCTACCCAGTAGCAAGATCAAGCTCAAATAGGGAATGAAATAAAAGCTCATGTCACAAATATTATACTGATGACAGTTCTTTGTCTTGCACTAAATCTGACAAGTACTTCCACAGAAAGCAGACTTCTTCCATGCCACTCTTCCTTGCTGCTGTACCCCTCATGCTACACCTTGGGAATCGACATTCAGACTGCCACACTCAGACTTTACACCTTAGGGTATTTTCTGCCACTCTGCCTTGCTTCCATATCCCAGACTAACAATAGCTGAGGTTATTGTTAAGACTCTACACCTTGGGGAGTTCTTGCCCCTGTAGGGGGCTGCTTTGCACCTCTCATGATTTCTTGGTGTGTTGTTGCCACTCTGTGTTGCTTGGTCCCTTTATCAGTGCCTTGGGCATTTTTTGCCAACTTGTTTGCTTTGCTCTCCTTTCATTGTGCCTTAGGATGCTGATACCACTCTTGATGCTACTTTACATCTTGTGCTTCATGCTACTGCTACTGGTGCCCTCTTTTGAAGCATTGGGGTGTTTTTCCCCTTCTTGCTGCTTCTTTGCTTCTCTGATATCGCCTTGGAGAACTCCTGCCCACTGCTGGTGCCCTTTTGCCCCTTTACAGGCTTTAGGCTATTCATGTAACTTTTACATAGAAACATGATAGCAGAAAAAGATCATATGGCCATCCAGACTGTCCATCCATCCAATGTATCTAGCCTAACATTCCCAACAGTCCCTCAGAGATCCCTGTGTTTATCTCATGCTTTCTTGAATTTAGATTGCTTTTTTGTCTCTACCACCTCCACCGGGGAGGCCATTCCAGGCATCCAGGACTCTGTAAAGAAATATTTGCTAAGATTATAACTGAGTCTACCCTCTTTCACCCTCATACCATAAGCCCTCGTTTTATTGCATCTTTTCTGTTAAAAAGGCTAGCCTCCTGTGCATGGAAACCTTTAAGATATCTCTTTACTCTAGAATGTACACATTTAGAGCTTTAAGTCTATCCCCATGTGCTTAGAATGAAGGCCTCTGATTATTTTAGTAGCCACCCTCTGAAACTCCAACTGGTATAGATCCTTTTGAAGATGTTGTCTCCAGAATTGTACATAGTATTCAAATGATGTCTCACCAGGGACCCATGCAAGAGTAACTTTGCCACAGTCTAGGTATCTTGGAGCTTTGATGATGTCTTCTCTTAAGTTTCAATGCAATAGATGAGGAAAAACCCATGATAGACTGCAATTCTTCCACCAGTGACTTTAATGGCAAACATAAAAACAAATAAGCAATTTGTTTTCATTTTCAAACTAATGAAACAAATTGAGGTCTCCACAAAATGAATGAATGAACCAAAATGATGGTTTTTAATACTGCACATCCCTAACCTGATCACTGATGTAACTCAGTTTGAGTGTTGGGAGCAGTAGCAGTGAAGGAGCTCTGGCAGCTGCAATATGGCAACCAAGATAACTGAGCCAGCTGCTTCCACCACACTGACTTCTCCCCTCTGCCTTCTCCTGCCCTTGTATATAGAGGATGCACTGGTCCATCGTGACTGGTTCACGTGTGTCTTTGCCTACTCTCTCTTTTTGTTTTAGAATTTGGAAAAGAGGCTGTTGGGGCTTTAAATCCTTTCCTAGCATTTCTTTTGGCCTTATGAGTTCTCTCAGATTCTGCATTGCCTGCTCTGTGGAGAATACTGTGCTGCACAATATTTTTGTTAATGTAGGTCTGCATTGAGGATGAAAAGGTTGGGAAACACTGCACTAGGCTACTCCTCCACTTTTCTAATAAAAGGGAAACAATGAGATGCTATAATGCAGTAGCGCAGAATCTTAAAGCAAGCCCTCTATTCACACAGGCATGCTTTGTAATAGGGAAGGTGATTTTCAAATCCCTTTCTCTATGTAAAGCAGTGCTTTTCCCCCAAAATGGGCTTTTCGAATGCCCACACTATATATAGGTAAAAGTACACAAGTAGTACCACATGGTACTCTTGGGGGCGGGGTTTGAATCTACACGCCTATTTTTTAAATTCAAAGCTAAGCATGTATTTGAAGTCAGAAACATTGCCCGGGCAAAACAGCGGGTGTAAATGCCTGCGGATGATTTTCCGTAGACAATTTTCAAAATCAACTTATGTGGATACTTTCTCTTTGAAACTCAGTGCAAAATCCATAGGTAAAATGTAGCTACGAGCTTTGCAGATATGCGCCTAATTAACCTCAAAATAAGAGCACACTATTTTTTCCTGCAACATTTCCACCGTCCATGCATAGAAACAGTCTGTCCTCTTTTTGTCAAGGGCTCCATGGAACGTGCGTGTCTGAAGTGTCGATGAGCTGCAAGGTCCGCAGAGTTCAAACCTATAATGGATATGATGGGTCGGTAGAGAGGGAGGATGAGTGCCACTCTGCTGACCCCTGCTAGCATAGCTGGGTGATAAAGTCCCGGTACTGAGGAGCTATGTCTTCCAGTCCCCCTGGCCAGAAAGAGAACCCATGTTACCTGGCAGCCGTGCTGGAAAGTGGGTGGTGAAAAAGAAAAAGCTGGAAAGAGCTGCTCCCAGCCTTCCACTTCCACCCGCCCAAAAAAGGCTCTTTTATGTAATGCAGGTTTGAACAGATCAGAATAAATAGGCACACTGATCCCTGGGAGGCGAGAGAGCAACATGAAAAAATACCAGCAAATTTCTGGAAGGCATTTTAATAGGTATTATTAAATGTCTGGAGGTTTTTGACAAAGTTTGTGACAGATAAAATAGTTATATCAGAAAGCTAGTTTTCTGGTCTGCTTTTTTTTTTTAGTCTTTCTGTAATGTAACAGCTCTAGCAGTTTCGGGCCGTCTCTCTCTTCTCCTGCCCTAAGATGGCTAATTAACCCTGTGCATACAGAAAGTGCATCCTGCTGGGACCCTTCCCTGCGCTGCCAATTATGTGGAAACCCATCGGAGCCGAGACCACCGCATGAACGCTGTCCAGATTTTTGAATATGTGCTCATTACTGTAGTCAGACTGGAAGCACATCAGTCAAAAGATGCATGTGACTGAAAGCCCTTGAATGGAAAGGACACATAGCTGTTCCTCTCATTACGACAGGAGCCTCTGTGCTTCTCCCAGACAGGTAGAAAAAGGCAGCAGCCGAGCTTTGTGGAATGGAGTAAATGAGATGTCCCTTACCAAGCTCTTCTGAGAGGCAGAGAGGGAATTTACAGGGACCGGTTAGGATGAATACGGCCAAGCTACTGAGATGTATCCTACTAATCAGCATTACTACGTGTAAACCCATCCACAAGCCATGGAAAAAAAAACCCCAGGGGTTTTTTGTCCCTCTGCATTTTTGTGCCTTTTTTCTGAATCAGGCCCTAGGCAGAGAATAGGACAAAGCGCCACTGAAGAGGCTAAAATAATTTTGTGGTACTACTGTTTTACAGCATCTAGGGAGCTCGTAATGTATTCTTTCCAGAGAGATGAGTATAGTACTGTACACTGGAGCATTGCAAAATGGCAATAGGCAGTACAATTTAAAGAGGCAGATCCAGGTGCAGGGTGGCTTAGATTGCATTTGAAGAAAATATCCATTTAGTAATGAAAATGTTGCTGTAAAGGTATTTCTTATTGCTGACCCACGAACTGAGCAAAATCTTGCAGCTCATAAAAGTGATTTAAAAAAAAAAAAAAAAAAGACAATTTCAAACTTCTGAGGAAGGACAGGAAAGGTAGAAGGCACAGTCAGACATAATGGTCCAAATGCAGTAAGAGAAGGATTCAGTGAGAAAAATCCAAAAGGCCTCTGGCCAGACCATGGCGGGTTTCTTCTGTTCAGGTCTGAATTCACCCTGCACACGAAGTCCTTCTCAGCAGCTGGCCCTACAAAGAGCTTTCTTTCTCTGTTTATTCTAAGGACAGCTTTTGTCTCACTAATATGCACTATAGGAGCCTAATTTATTAAATATTTTTCTGCTAGGCATGAAATGGCCTCGAGGGTACCAGTTTCAAAAGGTTGTGTCATGGACACTAAATGTGTGAATGCTTGCTTGCTGCACATAGGCTTGGATATCGCACATAAAAAAAAAAAGCTGGAAAATACACTGTGTGCATGCACAACCAGCAGCAGCAGCCCGCTAGCCCCCCCTCAACGCTTTTATCTCTCCCTCTCTTTTGAAATTAAATTCAAGAGCACGCTGGCACAATATGGTGTTGACAGAGCCCCCAGCAAAACTCAGCACTTAGGACAAATGATGCTAAACTTTGTCAGCGTGCTTACAAAATAATGACTGACATTACAGTACACTCCAAAACCTCATCCTGCTCTCCAGGGAAACAATGGCATTCAAATGGGTCTCTCGGTGACAGACACTGCTGCCACTACAGCTTGCTTTATTGGCCTAATACAAAGGCTGGTGCCGGAAATAGCCTCCGCTCTCATGTCTGCTTTAAGGGCACTTTTCCTCTTAATTATTTGCTTTTTCTCTCAGCTTTCATACCTCAGTATGTCCAAGGCAAGCTTCAATTTTATCAAATTGGCATCTTTGTTACACCCTTGGGCTGCAATTTTTCGCCTGAATGTAGTTTTTTCCGGTGCTACCCGCTGCACTCGATTACCTGCCAGCCTGCTGGCACAGGAGAAGGGGCTGACAGCGGGTACTTAGCGTGCCTGTGTAAATTGGGAAAGAAGAATATGGGCTTAATCAGAGCATTTCCCTTGTGGGTTTTATTTTTATTTTTTTTTGCACTGCTTGGTCAGTCAGAAAAAGCCACTGTTATATCTATAATATTACTTTCTTATCAAGTATTGTATCTGAATGCGTCTGAGGGTTGTTTTGGTTTTTTTTTTTTGTCAAACTAATTGAAAACAAGAAAGAATCTAATCTATGGTTTAATATACTCTTGTCAGGGTTTCTATAGCAGGTTTGGTTTACTTCAGGGCACTTTCCCCCTGGCATTTCTGAACTGGAGCTGTGTTATTACAATGCAGATTTTCCATCGGTTTGCTTCCTGTGGCATGACATCCACTTTGTAAAACAGATCTTCAGCGTTTTATTGATTCCTATGGCCTCCTTAAATCAATGGCACCACATCTCCAATGAAAGTCCCTGTAACTCTCTCATGCATTCGTCTCAGTCTGATATTTGGTGGAGGGGTTTTTTTTTTCTTCTTCAAATCAATATCCTTTTTCCAAAGTTTAAAGAAACAATGCATCAAGTTAAATATGGGTGCTGGAACAGCGAGAGTCTTCTTTGTATAAAGCTCCTCCTATTATTTTCTTGATCCAGCAGTTTTCTCTTCCTCCTTCTCCTCTCTAGCTCAGTCAGAATGAGGGCTGGGATTCTGCACCATGAGCCTTCATTTGCAACTACCTGAGTTTTATATCCCCCATCCCAACCCCAAAATACCTAGTCTGGTCATGGCAGTGCCACTCCTTAAGCCACGGGCCATGCGCCGGGTCTCCGGAGTCTTGCGTTCTTGGGCCCTCAGTCGGGCCCACTGGGTGTCACGGACAAGGATCACAATTCCCTTCTACCCAGAGGGTGGGCTCTGGGTGCTGCTTCCGCAGCATTCCCCCAGGCCCGGCTGACCCATAGGGCGGAAGATCAAACTTGAGAATCAAGCCGGGGACCTTCTGTTCAGCAGTGTGCAACCCCGCTCCCAAGCTACAGTCCTAGCCCCTCCTGTTTCTTGTTTTTTTTTTTAGACATCAGCCCAGATCTCATGGTGGCAGGGGAAGGAGGAAGGACATTCCTGTGGTTGGGTGGAAAAAGAGCCCAAGTGCTGTTAGAACCAGTGAGACCAGCACAGCCATGGAAAAGAATATGTAGGAAAAAGAAATTACAAAAACAAAGCAGAAGAAAATGAATATTTCTAAGGGAAAACAAAGATAAATAAAAGTAGCATTTTACATTTAGAATGATTTAACAGCGACTAAAGTTTACTTCTACATAAAAGCTTGGGAGGCACCTCTGCTTTAAGAGTCTTCTTCTCTCTTTATAAGTAAAACATTGTTTGCTGCCTATGAATTAAAAGAATGTGGGAAGACATGGATTCCGCAGGGCTGAACTGTGTCTAGTGTGCTCTCCTGAAATAATCTGAAACTGCATATATTGAAAGCATTAGTATTGCACCAATAATCAGGCAAACTTTTTTTTTGCAGTAGAATGATTTTTATTATATAATTGGTGGCAACTAATCTCAGCTGTAAGTCCTCTTTCTACTAGTAGTGCATTTAAAGTGGAGTTACAGAATGATAGAGAATTGTAGAAGGTAGAGAGTAATACTAATGGAAAGGAACACTGTTAGGTTTAATTTCCATAAACTACATCTCAGTGGAAAGAAAGCAGCCAGAAATCCAACATTTAGCACTGAACGTATCTGGAATAGACATCTGTATATAGATATAATGGGCTTAAGAGGAAGTGGTGTGTGTCAGCAGCAGAGAACCGGAAGGCTCATCTGCATACTTCTCCCAGCAACTGCAGCAGGGGACTCTACAGGACACCAAGCCATCTAAGGCTTCAGTTTCCACAGCCTCGGCACTCTTTCCAGGAGCAGAGGAACAGAAGGCTCATCTGTACAACTTCTCCTGAGAGCCTCAGCAGAGGACATCAGAGGATGCCGCCAGCAATCTAGGTTTCAGCTTCCACAGCCCCTGTATTCTATTCAGCAGCAAAAAAACTGGAAGACTCATTTGCATATTTCTCTCAGCAGCCCCAGCAGAGGACTGTGAGCCTTATATCATCTACTACCTCTGCATTCCTTCCAGCAGCAGAGGATTAGAAGGCTCATCTGCATAATTTTCCCAGCAGAGATCTCTAGAGCAGCGGTTCTCAACCGGTGCTTGGCGACATACTAGTGTGTCGCCAAGCACCGGCAGGTGTGTCGCGTGGCTCCCGGTCCCTCCCGCTGCTCGTTCTTCCCTGCTGCCGTTGCCGCCGGGCTATCAGCACGTTCAAGCCCAGCGGGAACGGCAGCGGTGCAAAAAAAAAAAAAAAGCTGTGGCATCCGCGGCTGGCCTTTTCTTCTTCCCGCGCCTGCATTCCCCCCCCCCCCCCCGGACCCGGAACAGGAAGTGGTGCGCGGGAAGAAGAAAGGCCGTGCCGCAAGAGAACCCACGCCTCGCGCGCCATCACGGCACACATGGGGAAGCGCTGCTGCGGCCGTATGGCCAACCGGTCTTCCTGTTCGGGGGGGGGGGGGGGGGGTGGAAGCGCCGCGTGCAGCTTCCGCTTCCTCCCCCCAATGCAGGAAGATCAGCTGCCTCTCCTGCTGCCACCCGTTCTCTATCTTCGGGCGTCGTTCTCTATCGTTCTCTATCTTCGGGCCCGTTCTCTATCTTCGGGCGTCGGGCCGTATGGTCCGTCGATCTTCCTGCTTGGGGTGGGGGAGCGGAAGCGTCGCGCACAGCTTCTGCTTTCTCCCCCAAAGCAGGAAGATCAGCTGCCTCTCCTGCTGCCACCGGCCTCCTGCTATCTTCGGGCGTTGGGCCTTATGGTCCGCCGATCTTCCTGCTTGGGGGGGGGGGGGAGGGAGGAAGCGGACGTTGTGCGCTGTGCTTCCGCTACCCCCCCCCCCGACAGGAAGTTCAGATGCCCGAAGATAGCAGGAGTCCGGTGGCAGCAGGAGAGGCAGCTGATCTTCCTGCTCTGGGGGAGAAAGCGGAAGGGAAAGGAGAGAGCAGCATGAACCTCCCGCGATCAATGGAATTCTTCCTTCTTGGCCTGCGGGGGCTGGAGGAGCAGCTACTGTTTGTGCTTGGGGGGGGTGGGGAGAGGAAGTGAGTGACAGAAAGAGAGAGAAGCAGCCAGCCAGCCTGTGTGTAAGTGAGAGAATGTGTGTGATTGAGAGCCTGTGTGTAAGTGAGAGAATGTATTTGATCGAGAGTATGTGTGTGATTGAGAGAAACTGGTCAGAGAGCTGATGTATGTGTATATGTGAGAGACAATGAAAGTGAATGCTCAAGGAGATGACTGATGTGTATGTGAGAGTGTGAGACAGTCAGGGATGTGTGTGTGAGAGAGAGAGAGAGAGAGAAAAAGCATGGAAGTGAGAAATCTGGGTATGTGAGAAAGCATGGGAGTAAGAAGCCTGGTGTTGTGGGGGTGTATGTGAAAGAAAGCATGGGAGTGAGAAGCCTGATTATGTGAGAGAGAGCATGGGAGTGGGAAGCCTGTGTGTGTGCATGTATATGAGAGAGACTGGTTGGTAAGGTGACGGTGTGACTGGTGTGTATGTGAATGTGAGAGAGAGAATGTGATTCAGGGAATGAGAAACCTGTGCACGTGGAGAGCGAGCATGGAAATGAGAGAGAGACTGGGTGTGTGTGTGTGTAACAGAGAAAGTGATTATGGGAATGAGAAGCCTGTGCATGTGAAGAGAGTGAGCATGGGAGTGAGAACCTGGGTGTGTGTGAGACACAGCATGGGAGGGAGAAGCCTGTGTATGTAAGACAGAACATGGAAGTGGGAAGCATGTGTGTGTGTGTATGCATGAGAGAGATCAGGTGACGGGTGTGTGTGAGAGAGAGAGAGAGAAAGTGATTATGGGAATGAGAAGCCTGTGCAGGTGAAGAGTGGGCATGGGAGTGAGAAACCTGTGTGTGTGTGAGACACAGCATGGGAGTGAGAAGCCTGTATATCTGAAAGAGAACATGAGAGTGGGAAGCCTATGTGTGTGTGTATATGCATGAGAGAGATCAGGTGACTGGTGTGTGTTTGCGTGTATGTGAGAGAGAGAAAGAAAGTGATTATGGGAATAAGAAGCCTGTACATGTGAAGAGTGAGCATGGGAATGAGAAAGCTGGGAGTGTTTGAGATACAGCATGGGAGTGAGAAGCCTGTATATCTGAAAGAGAACATGGGAGTGGGAAGCCTGTGTGTGTATGCATGAGAGAGATCAGGTGACTGGTGTGTGTGTATGTGGGAGAGAAAGAAAGTGATTATGGGAATGAGAAGCCTGTGCATGTGGAGAGAACAAGCATGGGAGTGAGAGACTGGTGAGTGTATGTGAGAAAGAGAAAGTGATTATGAGAGTGAGAAGCCCATATATGTAAGTGGAACACGGGAGTGGGAAGCCTGTGTGTGTGTGTATGGCATGAGAGAAACTGTTCAGGAAGGTGACTGGTGTGTTTGTCAAAGACTGGGAGATGATTGGTGTGTGAGAGACAGAAACTGGTCATGGGGGCATGACTGGTATGGTGTGTGTGTGTGTGTGTGTGTGTGAGAGAGACATGGGCCCTAAGGAAGAGGACCATGAGTATAGAGCTTAGCCACTACTGCTGCTTCTGGTGTGTGCTACAGCCTGCATGGAAGAGGAGTAGGAAAGCTGCTGGAGGGGGTAAGTAAAGGTGGCTTTTTAAGTTTATTTTTCTTGATTGACTGCTATTTTAATTATTTAATATTATGTGATGTGTCTGCTTTTTTTGAAATATTTTATTGGTGTTTGGATAATTTTTAATAGTTTTTATGAGTTTTTAATTGTTGGATGTTATTCTGTTCATAGTTGTTGTGAAACATTTATTCTGCTTATTAGTATAGTTTTACAATTATTTCTGTGTGGGGATCTATAGCTGCTTGCTAGTTCTGTTTCCTAATAAGAGGTGTATTGGTTTTTAGGGCCTGATTTAATATTTGTAGTGTTGCCTTTTCATAGATAGGGTTGCTCCTGTTTGAGTGTATTCCATAATACAGGTGTAACTGTGTGTGGATTAGTTTATGTGCATTACTACAGATCCTGGGAGTATGTTAGGTCGGTTCTGTGTCTGTTACAGAGATATTTTACTAGCATGTAAGCGTTTTATCAGTCTTATTTGTTGCGTTTTCTCAAGAGGACATGCATTGGTGGTAAACTGCTGTCTTTTCATAAGTAGGGCTATTGAGCCTGAAAGTAGAAGGAGCTTGAGTTGCTGTTACTGAGATGACACCAGAACATCTTTTTTTGTAGAGTGAGTTGAACGGGGAATGTCATAATTCTGCTTTACATCCATTATTGTGGATCAGGGGGGTTCCCGTGGATACAAACTGTACATTTACATCTAGCCCTGTGACGATCATGGGTCAGTGTGTCACGCATGTGAGAACCATCTGTCAGGTGTGTCCCGACAGAAAAAAGGTTGAGAACCACTGCTCTAGAGGATACCATGAATCATCTAAGTTCCAGCAGCAGAGGATAGGAAGAGATGTGTCAAAACACCCTTTCCTATACATTTTCAACAGATTTATTTATTTTATACAATAACAAAATTAGTTTAACACAAGACCTAATATGGTATGTAACCAGGTAGTTATAAAGTAGGTTAATTGTAATCTCTGGAGGACAACTGACAAACAAATATAAAATAAACCAAAAGGTTAAAAGTACTTTAGATTAGTTTGAACATACCTACTCACTCACAAATTTTAAATCACTAACAACTGAACTAAATTAAGATGCATTAGGTAGCCCAGCAGCGAAAAGAGAGCAAAAAAAAGGTTGATGTGTGTACTTGGTGTAAAGAACTCCTAGTTCTCAGAGAGCAAATCTGATCTCTGGATAGAATGACTTGGGCTTGTGCTGGTAGGGAGGAAAGCTGTGCTGAGGCTGGAGACAGGGACTCGGCAATGGGGGAAGGGCTAGCAGTGCTTAGCTGAGGAGGCTATGCTGGGGCTATTGGGGGAAGGGCAAGCTGCTGGGGCTGGAGCGGGGAGGACAATAAATATTTTATTTATTTATTTAGCAATTTTTTATACCGAAATTCTTGTAGCAAAGCTACAAATCAAATTCGGTTTACATTTTAACATTAACAGGCATGTAAGAATGCGGTTACATAGAACAAGTAACAGGTAAAGTTAACTATGATCAGCAAGCGAGAGGTGTTACCATAAACCAAATAGTATGATATATATGTGTAACAAGCTCAACAATAGCTAGATAAGTAACAAGCATGACAATGGCTAAACAAGTAAAAAGCAATACAATAGTTAAACAAGTAACAAGCAAGACAATAGCTAAACATGGTTTAATCTGGAGGAACTACGGTTTGAGATGGCTGCATGTAAGCATGATATTTGGGATTACAATTACGGTTTGAGATGGCCGAAAGTAAGAATGATATCTGGGATTACAATATGGTTATAATCTGGGAGAGCCATTTTAAGATGGAAAGGGCGTGATTAGTGGGAGATTATTGGTGTAGATTGAAATCTTGCTCGAACAGCCAAGTTTTGAGTCTCTTTTTGAAGGTGATCGGGCATTGTTCCTGTCGGAGTTCAGGGGGTAATGAATTCCATTTCTCGGGGCCCGCTTTGGATAAAGTTTGTTTGTTTAAAGAGGATTTGATGGAAGGGGCAAGGAGGGTATTCCTGTAAGCTGTTCTCACCGGTCTATCAGGAATATGTAGTCGAAATAGGATTCTTTGGGGAATTTCCATGGGTGGCTGTACTTCTGATGAGGTGGGATAACCTGGACCAGGGGGGGAGGGAGCATGCTGTGCTGCTCCTGGGGCTGTAATGGGAAGGACAGGCTGTAATGGGCTGAGTTTGCTGTACTGGGGCATGGAATAGGAGGGCAGTCTGTGTTGGGGGCTGAGGTGAGAGTCATTCATAGGGGCCCCTGGAGAATTTCCATGGGTGTCAGCTGTCTTCTTTTATATATCTAATGTGCTTAGGAGGAAGTAGCAGCAGACATCATTGCATACTTCTTCCAGCAATCCCAGCAGAGTACCCCAGAGGACACCACCAACCATCTAGGCTTCTGTGAATGAGTATACACAAGAAAAACCAAGAATACCTAAAGGACTGGATCTAGAGACCTGGTCCAGTCCTCCTTAAGCTTGGAAGATGTACATCTAATTGGGCCCAGAAAAGACCAGGAGGCCCTGGGGAATGAAGGGACCTAGAAAAGGCCCAGTCCAAGAGACTGTAAGTGTTCTAATACTCTTTGCTTATAAGCTGAGAAGGTATACAGCAAAAAAGGTATGCAGAGCTGTTTCCTTTTTGCTGTATCTTAATAAACGTGCATGGAAAACCATCCAGAGTCTAGTCTGGGTCTATTCTCTGGCCATTCTGACTCTATACTGTACCATAGCTTAATTTTCCAAACCCCCTCCACTCTTTCCAGAAGTAGAGATCTGGAAGCCTCATTTACATCAGTCTCTCAGCTGCCTCAGCAGAGGAATTTAGAGGACACTTCGAGCTCTCTCTGTTTCAGCTTCCATAGTTCCTGTACTCTTTCCAGCAACAGAGGACCAGAAGGTCCATCTGCATATTTCTCCCGTTAGCCGCAGCAGAGGATACTGCATGCCACCTAGGTTTCGGCTCCCATAGCCCTGCTCTCTTTCCAGCAGCAGAGAACCAGAAGGCTCATTTGTCTACTTCACCCAGCAGAGGAGTCCAGGCAACACTGTGAGTCATTTGGGTTTCAGTTTCCACAGCCTCTGCTCTTTCCAGAAAGAGAGAACCAAATGGCTCATCGACTAACTTCTCCCAGCAGAGGACTCTGCGACTCATCTAGGTATCATCTTCCACAGCCCCAGCTTCCACATCCCCCCACCCTCCTTCCAGCAGCAGAGGATCAGAAGGAATGTGTCAAAAGTCCACTTCCTGTAAATTTCTAACATCATATTATTATTTGATAGCATGACATGTGTAATTATAGGCTCTGGAGATCACTGACACCAATAGATTAGAAGTACTTTAGATTCATTTGAACATCCCTACTCCCTTAGAAATGTAAAATTGCTAACACCTGAACAAAATTAAGATGAAGACAGTCCAGTAGTTAGAGGGGGACTATCCCATCTTTTGCACTGAGTACCATATGTATGCTTATCTACCAGCTGGTGAGAGGCTGAACTTATGCATTTGATGCAAAGAATGAGTCCAACCTCTGGAAGCTGGAGTGGCTGGGGGGGGGGGGGGGGGCAAGCTATGCTGGGGCTAGGGAGAGGGGTTTGGCCCGGCTGTGCTATGGGGAGTGCAGGCTATGCTGATGTTTCTCGGGGGGGGGGGGGGGGGGGGGGGGGGATAACAGGCTGTGCTGGAGCTTGTGCTGCAGGAGCAGGCTGTGCTGGGCTGGAGAGGACGGGCAATGAATAGGAACTTCTGGGGAATTTCCATGGGTGGCTGTGCTGCTGGGGCTGGAGCTGAAAAGGAGGGAAGGTCTGCTGTGTTGCTTCTAAGGCAGGCTGAGATGGGGCTGGAGGGAGGGGTGGAATTCATAGGAGCCTCTGGGGAACTTCCATGGATGTCAGTTAGTGCCATATATTATGCTCTTGGTGAAACTTATAACAAATTAGTGTATTAGAACTTTTAAATTTCGAATATGGAAAGCTGGCTCTGGCAACTTAGTTCACTGTAAGAATGTATGTCAGTGTCCATAAGGCTTGCATCTGTTACATCGGCAGACTTCAAAAAAATATATATCATGTGAGAGCTGGGTCAATTTCAACAAAAAAGAATCAGCAGGCATGGCCTTGCCTCCAGTTATGAAAGTGTTCACTTGCTAACCAGGAGTAACTAGGCGGAGTAGGAATATATAATCCATATCACATTTGCTGTATTTCAGTGTGCATGCACTCAAAAGGATATTTTTTTTCCTATCCAGATCCTATGGAAAGGTCTAGGAAATAGAGAAGTTGTTTGTTCATTTATTTATATTTTAGATATTTTGCATCCCGCACAATCCAAAGATCTAAAGGGGTAACAGTAATATACACACAGCTTGGTCTACCTCATCTGTTCATTTGCACTTGCCCTCTGTGCTATCACAGCTTTTACTTGGTTGTGGACTTCTTCCCTCTGTCCCGCCCCAAGAATACCTGAATTCTGCCACGGTTTTGGCTCCTGCCACCTCTGCTGAAAATGTATTTCAGGTGCCTACTGCCCTCTTAAATTAATCTTTTTTTTTCACATTCCTTCTGAGTCTCCCTTTCTTCAGTGTCATTTAATTACATCTTGTCCCTGGGCTTATCATTCTGAGTTACTTTCTTGTAACTTACTGAAGCCTTCTAAATAAATAGTCTAATATTTGCATAATATCTCTCCTTTCCATTTTTGGTTCTAAGAGTGCATCTTTAGATCCTTAAATGTCTCTGTATTTGGCTGACAGAGCAGATCCTAGTTTAACTCCTTCAACCATATGCTACAAGCTAAGGTACCATTTTTGGTGACTCCCCTTTGACGTTCCTCTTACCTTGTTAATGGCCTTTTGTAGATATGGTTTGCAGAAGGTGGAATCTTACCAGAGAACTGTGCAGGAATAAAATTACATTCCTATCTCCTAGTGATACGTTTCATTATGCACCCAGGTTTACCAATAGTTATTCAAACTGCTTTATCACACTGATTGGCTACTTGGAAATCATCAGAGATGAATCCCCCCCCCCCCCCCCCCCAAACAAAAAAAAAACAAACTCAACACCGATCTCTTGCCTGTTCGGCTAGAGTTTCCCCTCCAAAATAGTATTTAGAGCTTGGATTTCTGAACCCAAATTGTTGGCTGTTTCTGACTTTTGATGTTTCTTTGCACTGGAGCTGCCCCTGGGCAGTTCATTGACTATGGGGCAGCAATTATATTACTGAGCTACTGCTGCTGGTGAGTGATAAACAATGATGTCTTTACAGGAGCCGATTCATTGCATAGGCAGAATAATTAATTATGAAATAAGAAACAAAGAACTTGAATGCGTTGTGATAGCGCAAGGTTCAAGAACAGTGAAGGGGACGATGTTGAGCTGGAAAGACTGGAAGATTGCCGGAAGAGCTAGCCGAGTGAGAGTAATCAGATCATGCTGTTTGGCAGTGTCCTACTGCAGCTCAACTGAGGACTGCTCATCTGCTTAATGAGATGGTTGAAAACATGGGCCTCATGCTGGGTTCCCATCTTGCTTGTCCCTGTGTTTCCAATCATGGCTTGGCCAGGACAAAAATATGGGTATTAAGGGGAAATTGTGGCTGCTGATAGTGGAGATATATAAATAATATCTAGTCCTCACTTTATATATAAATAATATCTAGTCCTCACTTTATATATAAATAATATCTAGCCTCAGAAAACCTTTCACCACAAGTTACAGTGCAGAAGCTTTTGTGAAACCATTGGAAACTGATGAAAAGTAACTCTTTTGGCCTCGCAGATCATATAAACAATAGAGTTTTCAGCCTAAAACTCTAGGGTAAGAGAAAGAGAGAGGGGCTTATGATGCAGTTACGTGTCTCAGTGTATACATATACCTTGCTGATTCACCCCTTTTATCATTCGGAATGAGAAACTGAGCTATCGTTGGATGAATGCATAACGAATTCCAGGGCTATGGTGGGAACCAGTCAGTGAACTGGTCTAAGGCTGTACTGCAATTGGGATAGGGGGACATGGGGGGAAAGAGCAAGGGGTTAGAGGAAATTCAGAGGAACTCTGTTTTTTATTTTCAGATGATTTGCTCTAAGATAGACAATCATGTAAACAGATGACTCCCACCCCCCATGTACACATACACATTACATAAAATGCCTATTCTTGGAGACAAAATAAAGAGGATCTGATAAACATTTTAAGATACAATAAGTGACTGGGTCTGGGAAATCTCTGCTCATAAACCTAGCAGTGGGTGTTCAAATAATATAAAGAATTTGATCTCATCTTCTGCACACTATGCTTAGGGATCTTAAAGACACAGGCCACAACTTCTCATACACATTAATGTAGCATAATGTTCTTTTTTTTTTTATATATACTGAATGCAAAACTAGGACCAATTATTCTTGTTTTAGATTATGTTAAAAGTTTCTAAATGTGAGTCTCCTTCCCATGGAGAGCTCACATGGCATAGCCTCACTAGAAATACAGTCAGGAAATAGCAACTATCTGTTAATATTTTTCCTAGATGGGTCCCTTCAGGTTTATGGATAGTACCTTCAATCTCTGAAAGCACAATGCATTTCTGAAGCTGGAATGTATCTTTCTTGATATCAGAATAACCTTAAACAAGACTACCCCAACATTTTTTTTAAAGTTTTTCCTTAAATTAACAGTTGAGGTCCTCTCAAAAAGGCTACCATATCATCATTTGCCTTTCCTTTATTGATTCCAATGAGCTTGGGAGAAGGTAGTACCCTCACTACTTGCATCTTCAGGAACAGAAGTGAAGCCACACAGCAAAGGAGAAGTCTTGTTCCAAATGCCCCCCATCCATAAAGCCAAATATTCAAATAGAAACATAGAAACTGATGGCAGATAGGAGCATGAGTGCCATCTAGCCTTCCTATCCTGATGCAGTAACATGCAGTCTGGTTGATCTCAGGATTTCCCTTCACTTCCCTGCCTCTGAGCATTCTCTGTGCCCATTGAGGCTTTCTTGAATTCAGTTACTGTCTTGGCCTCCGCTGCCTCTACTGGGAAGCTGTTCCTTGCATCCCCCATACTCCTGGGTGAACCTCCTTGTGGCCTCCGCTAGAAAAGTTGGGCTTCTTGTTTATTATTTACACCTCTGAATGTTTCTACCATATCTCCTCTTTCTGTACTTTTAGGGTATATGAGGTTATATCCTTAAGATTCATGTCATAATGTTTTATGGTGCAGACTCTGCAACATTTTGGTAGACCTTTTCTGGACTGGCTTGACTTCGCCGATGTAGTTTTAGAAATGAACAAACCGCCAGCAGAGACAGGCCTGGGCTGATCACTTATAAGCTGCTACAGATGATCTTGCCTTTCTGCAAACAGCAGTTTGTGTGGGTGCCTTTGTTTACCCGGTGTCAATTCATCTGCGGTCAATGCGTCTCGGAATCCGTCTTTCGTTTGCTTGACACAGGATCACTTCATAAGAAATGTATTGACAGAAGCTAAACCCAATCTGGCTTTGGAGCACAAGCTCGGTGCTTACAGTACTGAGAAGTTTGTGTGTTAAAATTTCCGCTGGAAAGTACATGCTGTACCTGGAAACGAGGGGAGGGCATTGCAGGAGGGAGATGTAAATAAACACACCGATATATAAAATTACAAGTAAACACAGGAGAACAGAGGAGTGCTCAAGTTTTTCCCCATCAATCAAAATGAGACTTTGGAACAGACCGTCACCATTCTTTTGAACATTTCAGACTGTTTGCTTTCCTCTGATGTAGATATTTGCCTTACTTAAGATGCATTTGCAGGCATTTAGGAGAAGCACAGATATGCATCTTGTGGGGTGAAACGGAGAAAGTGTCTTGTGTGGTACTGGGTGGCGAGGTTTTTAAAAGAAAGTGGTGGTGGGGAGAGGAGGTGGGCTTCTTGGAGAGGAGCCCTTCAAGCAGAGCAGTTGGTGGGGGCTAGAAGTTGTCGTGGCAAGGCAGAGAGGAGTGGAGAAACAGAAACGCTTTAGAAGTGGGAGAGGGAGAGTGGGGAAGATGAGGAGAAGGATGCAACCTCCCGCCCTGCATCCTTTAGCCGGGGAAAGAAAAGCCTGGGGCACACACAAACAGGGCAGTTACTGTCTGTGTCTGAAGGTATTACCATATACGCTCTGAACATCCAAGTATCTGACAGCTCAGAGTTACAGGACAGCACTCAGAAGAGTTCCCTTTCATATTTTTTTTTCTCCAGTCCTCCCTTCATCTAATACATGGAATCAAAGGACCTCTCTTAAGTCTGCTTTCCTCAGCCTGAGGCAGAGGAATGAGAGCCAGATCAAGCACTCACGATCATCGCCCAGCTCCCTGGGGGTTTATTAATGGTCAGAGGGCACAGGAATAATCTGATTTGTCAGGCAAGGAGGGGGGGGGGGTGAGGATGGGAGGGGGGCGGACAGATGCAGCAATAACAACCTTCGACTAAATTCTGGCAAGGGCTACGTTTAATTGTCCCTGCAGGTAACCCTGGCCGGTTTGGGGACTGCGAGGCCACAACAGAGCTAAGAAACGGTTTGTCTGTCTTTCATTGAATCTTTCAGAAAAAAAAAAAACCCAAATGCTACAATCCCTGTGGGGCAACGTGAAGCAGCCTGGCGACAGGGAAGATAAATGCATTCTAGTGTGTGTCACATCGAACTCAAAAACACAGAAAATAAGTATCCTTATTACGGTGGGGGGAAGAGATTTATGTTTCAAGTCCTGAGGAACAAAAGAAGATCTGAGCAACAAAGTTAGCTCTGAAAAGGAGCAGGAAGGGGGAAAGGCTGGCTGATCCTTATCCTGCAAGAGCATTGATTTTTCAGCCTCCTGCTGTGCTCGCCCGCCTTCAGCAGGTTCAAGAAGAGCAGCTAGGGGAAATGTAGCGCTTCTTGATGTGCGCAGCAAGAGCATGCGGATGGTTTTGCAGTCCCGATTATCTCACTTTAAAGATTGCCGCAGCAAAAGCGACCCCATTCATTTTATCTGTATTCATGTCTGCCCAGGAAGGACCGGGCGAGTGGGATAACCAAGCAAGTATCACTTACCTGAAAAGTTCCCCAGAAGCGCTGCGGGAAGAAAGGTGTAACCCTGACTTAGGTCGCTCACGGAGAACTCAAGGGCTTCACAGTACTGGGGCTAAGTCACAATCTAAAATCTTTAACCAAGTGCACAGGAACCAGAAGGACATGGGATGTCAATGGTGTTCCAGCATAAAGTATTTACTACTAAAGCCCTTGGTCAACATGGAGAATCTGATATATTTCCTCATTGGGGAACTATAAAGTCCATAAATAAATTCTTCAGACATCAACTATGTAGTTCCCCTTCTCCGTTATTGGGCTCCCAGTTATTTACATTTGGAAATTAGGGACTTCCAGACACTATACACACACATACTCCCTCCGATTTATGGTCCCCTGTTTGCTACCTGAATCTTCCTGAAACTCTGATCTTGTCCTTTCTTCTGCTTCCACCCCTTTTGTTTAGTTTCTCCTCCTTTCCTCTCCTCTTTATTGTTTTGGATGAACATCTAGAGCAGAGCTTTCCAAACTGTGTGTCGGGACACGTTAGTGTGTCGCCTGCAGTGTGCAGGTGTGTCGCGCAAGCCCGGTCAACTCTGATGCAAGTTTGGGCTTTTTTTTTCCTAGAGATTCACTTTTTTTTTTCAGTTTATGGGTTGCTTATTATTGGGTGATTTTTGCTGTCAATCGCGTTTTTTTGGGGGGCTTGGTGGGTGGAACGAGCCCAGCCATCCTTGCATTGGCTGCTGCTGCCGATGAGGCCTGGCCATGAGGAGTACTGACTGCAAGCAGCAGTGTCTGGTGATCATGGAAGGGAGTGAAGCACTTAACTGGCAACAATCAAAAAGACGAGGTACATGAGTGTGGGGGCCAGACATGTGCTGGGGGGAGAGAGATGAGTGAGTGGAGGGCAAACGTGCTGGGGGGACAGACATGTGCTTGAGGGGGAGAGATATGAGTGTGTGGGGGCCAGACATGTGCTGGGGGGAGGAGAGAGATGAGTGTGTGGGGGACAGACAATTTGTTTTATTATTGTTTCTCATAAATTATAACAATAACATGAATCTTGAAATATATATTTTTAATATAAATTTAAGGTTTTCATGAGATAGGTTGTGTCGTGAAACATTTTATTTATGTATATATTTAAGGAAACATACATAAATTGTCGAAATATGTTTCGTTCGTTTAACCTTTAACCTCTGGTTTACTAGTAGACTGAATTACCGTGTTGTGAAATTATGTTTGTCTAAAAAGTGTGTCACCAACATGAAAAGTTTGGAAAGCTCTGATCTAGAGGGTGCCACTTCGCCCTTCTCTCCAACCTTGGTGGGTTCCGGATGAGTTTCCTCTCTTTCACCAACAATACTGCCATAGGGGCTCTGTCTGTCTGTCTGTCTGTCTCTCTCCAAGACGGACCAGTTGGGGGAAAGGAGGGGTGGAAAAACTTCCTTTCAATACAGTTCCAACATGAAGGCTCTTCTGCTCAAGTCAGTTAGAAAGAACATAAGAAATTGCCATACTGCATCAGACCAAAGGTCCATCAAGCCCAGCATTCAGTTTCCAACAGAGGCCAATCCAAGTCACAAGTGCCTGGCAGGATCCCAAGGGTGAGATAGATTCCAAGCTGCTTACCCCAAGAATAAGCAGTGGATTTCTGAAACTCCACCTTAATACTGGTGGTTTATAGACTTTTCCTCCAAGAACTTGTCTAAACTTTTCTTAAATGCAGCTACATTAATACCTTTCACCACATCCTCTGGAAATCAATTCCAGAGATTAATTATGCATTGGGTAAAAAAAATATTGTATTTATTTATTTATTTATAACTTTTTTTATACCGAAGTTCAGGTAACAGAATTACTTATCACTCCGGTTTACATTATAACAAGTAGAAAACAAAGACAACATATGTCTTTCAATGAACAAGGGAGTGAACAACTTGGATAATATAACATAACATAACTAGGAACAGTAGCAGTATGCACTATTAGAGCGAGACTAGCACATGGGGAGGGAGGTTTGCTAATGGGGGGGGGGGGGGGGAAGGAAGATTGTTCGTGAAGGGGGGGAGGAGGGAGAAATTTTTTATTGATGAGTAAAAACATGAGCATAGGTTCTGGACGTCAAAGGTATGAAAACAGTCTATGGGAGCTGTGGAAGACTAAGTAAGTTAAGGGAATGCTTGACCGAATAGCCATGTCTTGAGTCTTTTTTTGAACGTGTTGGGGCAATGTATCAGCCTTAGCTCCGGAGGAAGCAGATTCCACTGTTTGGGGCCTGCTGTGGATAGAGCTCTTTTACTTAAAGAGCTCTATTTTCTCTTATTAGTTTTAAATGTATCACCTAGTAACTTCATTGTGTGTCCTCTATACTTTGTTCTTTTTGAAAGATTAAAGAACTGATTAACGTTCGCTCGTCCCATACCACTTATTATTTTATAAATCTCTATCATATCTCTTCCTCAGCCATCTTTTCTCGAGTCCTAACCTCTTTAGCCTTTCTTCATAGGGGAATTGTTCCATCCCCTTTATCATTTTGGTCACCCTTCTCTGCACCTTTCCTGATACTGCTATATCTTTTTTGAGATGGGGTGATCAGAACTGCACACAGTACTCAAGATGAGGTCGCACCATGGAGCAATAGAGAGGCATTAAGATATTCTCTGTTTTATTCCCCATTCCTTTCGTAATAATCCCTAGCATTCTATTTGCTTTCTAGGCTGCTGCTGCTGCACACTGAGCAGAAGATGTCAATGCATTTTCAATGATGATTCCTAGATCCTTTTCCTGAGTGGTGACACTTAATATATAACCTTGAATTGTGTAGCCATAATTTGGGTTACTCTTTCCTAACTGCATCACTTTGCACTTCTCTACATTAAATTTCATTTGCCATTTGCATGCCCAGTCTCCCAGTTTTGCAATGTCCTCTTGCAATTTCTCCTAATCCTCTTGTGACTTGACAACTTTGAATAATTTTGTATCATTGGCAATTTTGATCAGACTCCAAAAATCCTTATCCCATTGAACTAGCCCAAAGGTTTCTTCAGAAAGAAAGCAAACTCAAAAGAACACTCCTGTCCCGTAGACTTTCAACAACAAAAATTCACAGCTCCTCTGGGGCTCTCTGTCTCTAATACACATATAGGAAAAAACAATTGCAGGAATCTCACATGCGGATGCTGTGGCCTAAATGATATGTTCCTCTCTCTTTTTACAAATGCATAACTTTTCTACAAGGCCATACCTTTGTATGGATCCCAGGGGGGCCTACAAAGGCAAGATGAAGATGCAGGGGAATTTAAGAATGTGCATCAACAACAAGAGGAGGTTAGATATGTACCTTGAATCAGCCCAATTCAACCTGCTGTCGATGCTAGTGTTCGGGGTGTATGGGGACTGTTCTTAGCAGTCTCTCTTTAGTTTTTCAAATTAGATCACTGAATTTATATCCAGGTACTCTGCCAATTCTGCAGGGAATCCGAGCATTACAAACCAGACTGTCGGAACAGACACAATGATTAAAAAAGAAAAAAAAACAAAACACACCACCACTTTTTACCATTTTATAATAGCAATACTAGTTGCTGCAGGAAGTGAATTCCTCAACTGAAATGAAACTTTTTGAGCAACTGGAGTCCCTTGTGCTTTTAGCATGTAGAGCAGCAATATACACCTTACTCTGACTGATTAATTTCCTGTCTACAATATGCTGTACTCAGCAGTATCTGAACAGGCCCATGCATTGGGTATTTCTGAATCTATCCATGAACGCACTGCATGAATCCTACTCTGTGTCGGATTTTTACTATGTAGCAGAAAATTCCTTTCTATTTGCTACCTCATGGAGTTTCACCCACAAAATCTGAGGTTACTGTGTTCAGACAGAAAATCCTTCTGCTACAAAATAGGAAGTTTAAATATTAGGTGCTCAGGAACAAAAATGCTTTCTTACATGTCATGCTTACGTTAGAAAATTGGTTGTAAAAGAAAGTCCCACTTGGTTTGGCTAATGGCTCAACCAATTCAGCTAATTCCATGCCAAGAATATGCCCTCAGAGGTGGTTTAAACCAGCACCTGGTGCCCTATCCATACTTCAATCCTGAAATGTATGTTCCATAGTTTGAGAAGGTGTCAGTGAATGGTTCCACACATGGCAGTCTTAAAACACTCAACACCTTGTAATACCCAGGAAAGTAGGGATGTGCATTCATTTCCTACGTATTGGTAATCCACCATATTCATTGTATTCGTGGGGAAGCGAAACGTATCGCAATTCCCCATGAATACAACGAATCTTCGCTGAATTATTCAGCCGTCTAAAGGAGCAAGTTTAAACAAACCCCCCACCCTCCTGACCCCCCCAAGACTTACCAAAACTCCTTGGTTGTCCAGCGGGGGGTCCGGGAGCCATCTCCTGCACTCACACCCTTGGCTGCCGGTATTCAAAATGGCGCTGATAGCCTTTGACCTTACTGTGTCACAGGGGCGCCAGCCATCCATTGTTCCTATCATGTGACAGGGGCCAACCAATGGCACCGGTAGCCCCTGTGACATAGTAAGGTCAAAAGGCTATCGGCACCATTTTGAATACCGGCAGCCGAGGGTGTGAGTGCAGGAGATGGCTCCCGGACTCCCTGCTGGACCACTAGAGAGTTTTGGTAAGTCTTGGGGGGATCAGGAGGGTGGGGGTTGTATTTAATTCAATTTTAGCAGGGAAATGAATAAGAATTAATGCATGAACGTATCGGGGGCCCCCTTGCCGAATGCAACGTATCTGCCCCCCCCAATGAATACGAAACCCGAATGCAAAGTATGGTGTCCCTCTGCACATCCCTACAGGAAAGACACTTTAAACCAAGGGTAGGCAATTCGCTTAAACCTTGCTCAACCAGCCTGTCTGAAAAGTAAAGTGGAACCACTGAAAGGAGGGACATAGTCAGGAGAGGCAAACCCACCCTGATATTTGCAATGAAGGAATCATAAGTCCCAAGTCCTCTTAAGTTTTTTGTTTGCATCCTCCATCCTCCCAGCAGGATGAGTATTTTGAGTCTAAACTCTATCACATCTTGCTATTTTGTTATTGTTTTCAGATACTTAACATTGAAGGGAAGAAAAAGATTTCCAGTGGATTCCATTCAGGACTAACACCAGACACATCTTAGCATTTAGGGCTGCCTTATAGGTTGTAACTTCTCCAGTGTGTGCACAGTGAGGTCGATATTCAGACACCAGATAGCCGGATAAGTAGGACTTGTCTGACTATCTAGCAGTTGCTATCTGGTTATGTTCAGAGGCTGCTATATAGCTGGATAAGTCACCTATCTGGCTATCTGGTTAGCCTGATAAGATGTGGGTGGCCAATGGATGGATTGGAGTAGCAATATTCAGCCTTAGATGGATTATCCTGCTCAAAAGCAGGTCTAAACTTAGATGGATAATAAGACTTCGCTGCCTAAGCAGAGATCTCTACAGGGATATTCAGCAGCCTAGTCATGCTGCTGAATATCCCATCTAAGTTAGTCAATATGTCTATCCGGCAAACTTAGATATCCGACTAACTTCTAAATATCTACCTCAGTAAGTAAGTTGAAGAAGTGGCCTCCTCTGTCTGTGAAGTGAAGCCTGATTTAAACTATTTGTTTAAACTGCACATAGAAAAGGCGCAGTGGAGACAGAATAGGGGGAAAAAAAGCACAAAGGCAGTGAGAAGTTAGTTTTTTTTTAATACAGAGGTTTCTGGGATTATTTTTTACAGGTACACACTGTCGTTCTTTCTTCTCTGCCAGTCCTTATAGCAGCAGTTTAGCCTGAAACAGCCGGCAACAAAGTTCACACAGAGAAAAATGTATAAAAACCAAGTTTCAACTATTGCTTTGAAACTGAGACCTGTACTCTACTCATTGTTTGTTTGTTTTTTACCTCCATCTCTGCATATCATATGGTACTTAAAAAAATGAGTAAAAATAAAAAGTGACAAAAATAATGAAAAGAAAACACATTAGGAGGAAAACAACCAAAGGTTTCAACTCTACCGTCAGCCAGCGGTATGATATATGGGAACCATGTGCATTTATAGTTTACGGAGGCCCATCTTCCTCTTCAATAACAGGAACATCATTTACTAGACAAACACCAGCTGCCCACACAGGTCTCTGACACCAGGCCATCTCCGTAGCTCCCAGAAGCTCTGTCAAATACAGCCAGAACTCAAGCAGTTAAAGTAAAGCTGTCAATGTTGATGAAAAGAAGAGAACCCTTCTGTGGTTTGAGATCTGGGGGAAAAAAAAAAAAAAAGCATAGCCACTTCTCTCCCGCTCTGGGGGGTCTCATGGGTGGCGCTCTTCAGCATGTGGACAGCTTTGCCAGTGAGATGGGCTTTTGAACCCATACTGTTAGCAAAGGGTATTGAGTTCTATGGTAAATACATTTATGCACTGGCTTGATGAAAGGAGAATAGCTCTGGAATCCCATCTCTCCCTCCCCCCCACCCCCAGCAAAATGTATTTAGTTGGTTCAGGACTTAAGTTAACTTCTGTAACCTGTTTGCTGGTCTTTATTTTGGAGTAAATGCACACAAATGGTCTCCGACGGTCTTTCTGTCCCTCTCCTCTGCTCAAGTGCTTTGCTTTTAGTGGAGAATTGCAAACAGTGTGCCACTTGCTTGAAGCGAGACACGGCTGTCTGCTTAAATTTCCAGATCAGGGATTTATGTTTTACAGGTACAGGGATAGTTCTGAAGCTGCGAAGCATAAGTGAAAGCGGATACCTCCCCTAACTGACTTGTAAGTCAATGAATGCTTCAGCAGGCCAGATACAAAAGTATCGCTGACTGCATTTAGGCAACTGAGAATGCAGATAGGCTTGCCTGACGGGACTCCCGTTGGGCTATCTTGTTTCAAGTGAGTCTGCTTTGATGGCTAGAGAGAGTAATAGGAGACGCGGTTAGTGCAAGGTCTGCTTGTTATCTGACATTTAGTAACAAAATAATCATTGCTACATGCACAGGATGGAAACTGAAAACACAACTGCTGCCACAAAACTTTGGAAAGCTCGCCCAGGAATGCAGAAAAAGCAAGATAAAAATCGATGCTTTCTTTTTTCCGGAAGGTTATTTGGAGAGCTTGACTTTGAGTAATCTGGAGAAGGCATACAAGGGTGGGAAGGCATGGACGAGTTATCCTTTGTTTTGTTTTTTGCTGTTGTTGCTGTTTGTTTTTAAATGGCACTTGTTGATGCCTTCCTGCTCCCTTTTGACTTCTAGCTCAATTGGAAACGGCTACCACTGGGCAATGATTCTAGGAGCCCTCGTTCTTAACTGCCCTGGGCATGCCCCTATTTTTATAGCCTTAACTAGGCCAGCTATCGCAGTAAAGGTCCTTGGCTGGGAGACACAGAGGGGGAAAACGGAGAGGGGAAGAGAAGGGAGAGGAGATGGGGCTGAACGTGGTAAGATAAAGAATGTATGAGACCGTGTGTCACCACCCTCCACACATCACCACCCCACATTCCCTACGCACACCCCCCTATTCTGTCCCATACACATTCACAACCATCCTCTCCCATATCCCCTTCTCTCCACCCCGATACCCACACCCTTTCTCTGCACTCCCATTCAGTACTATCCCCTGACACACACACACACACACACACACACACACACATTCCCCTGGAGAAACAGCAAGATACACACACGCGCCAGTCATGGAGTTATAAAACGGTGATAGCTTGGAATGGCATCTACAATTTGAAAAGGATATTCATAAAATATATATATATTTTTTTTACTTTTGGTAGGGAGAAAATCAGCTACTTATGTGAAAACAATGGTTAATAACACAAATCATGACTGCATTATGCCTCATTTTTCTATATGCTCTAGATGTATTACAGTGCACCCAGCCTAGCACACAGCTTAACAAGCGGTTGGATACACATTTTGGACATGCGCCCATAACCCCTGATGCAATAAGGGGATCAGCTCATCCAAAACGTGTGTCCAAACAAAGGCATAGCTAATAGCGCTCGTCACGTATAAATGCCATGTAGATGAGGTCATTAGCCATTACCCCACAATGCAAAACATCCCCATGTGCACGAGGCACACTTTTTAATCCCTCAAGTTTTATGCCTGCCCTCGAGCAGGCGTAAATAAAGTTTTGCCGTGCAACAAGGGGTCTACTTTAAAGCAAAAAAAAATACTGCTTTTCTGTGGTTTCCTTCTGCCTAGTACTGTCACGATACTAAGTAGGAGGAACCACAGAAAGCAGCATCTGAAAAAAATAAAAATGGCTTGACAGAAAAACAAACATTTCTGGGCACACAATACACACGCCCAACATACACGCTCCAGGCCCTATGTGTTATGCATTTATATTGTGCATCGAGCGTCTGTTTTGGTAAGCTGCACACAGCCACATCTCCTGGTTACCCGATGCCATGGACACACTAGGGACGCAGTTTCCCCTAGTGCGTCCTTTCTAATACAGCTCTTCATTTGCATCCTGTATTGCACACCCAGGAGAGGTGGATGGGCATGCGTTAGGAAAACTGGTGCCCAGTTTGGACGCTCATTTTTTAGCAGGTTCATGTTGCATCGGCCTGCCAGAGTCTGGTAAGCCTGTGTCATTTTTCAAGCTGAATGCTCCAGGTTTCATTATATGCCTGCATGCCGGGGTTCCATTACCACATGGTGGAAATTCACCAGTAATACTGGTGGAGGCTCACGATTTTGTCTTGGCTGGTTTGGCAACAATCCCTGATCACAATCATGCTCGCTTCTTTACAGATATAATTCTTCTTATAAAGTCCCATGCTGGGAAAAACAAACAAACATTAGAGACCCCCCTCCCCCCCCCAAGGGCCTGATTCATCCAGATCTCTCCTTAAGAGAGAACAGAATGAGAAAAAAACAAAAAACCAGAACCTTAGCAAACTGACTCCTCAGTTGATCAGCCAGCATTACTGAGTTCTGCGCCTTTGGTTCAGGACGCATCCAGCCGGATGGGTTTTCAAGCTAACGACAATGAATTTTGCAAGAGAGAGATTTACATACAATGGAGGCAGTGCATGCAAATCCATCTCATGTGTAATGATTGCAGATATCTTGAAAACGCTGCCAGCTGTGTGTGTCCTGAGGTTGGGAACCACTGATCTAGTGCACTAGTGCTAACATGCAGAGCAGTGGCTCTCACATTCAACCCTTGGGCACCCTCCCCCCCCCCTCCCCCAATCAGGGTCTGAGGTTCAGGCTATCCACAATGAATATTCATGACACAATTTGTATATATATATATATATATATATATATATATATATATATATGCTGTAATCACTTGGATGGTTCGTATATTTTGGTTACTCCCCCGTGTACCAGGGCTCTTTCAGGCTAATGCTGCAGCTCTCGAAAAGGTGGCTATACTACCGATTACTGGAGGAATGCGCAAGAGAGAACGTGTGGAAGCCTTCCTTAGCTCGAAAGCTTTGTGTTAGATGGTTTTTGCTTTCTTTTATTTTGGTTGATTTGGACTTTTTCATTAATTTATCCCTCATCTTACTCTCTTTTAACCCTTGGGGAGGGCAAATTCCTGTTGGCATTGAAAACGGCACCCACTGCCGTGCTGCGACTACCTGAACCCACGGTACCCGGGTTGCGCACGGCGCCAGCAGCCAGCGTAACAGGGCATGGATTCACTAGTGGCTCGCGGGGGGGGGGGGGGAGGGGGAGAGAGAGGGGGGCAGGCTAATCGAGACAAGCCCAAAGGCCAAGACTTTGCCCGTGGCAATGGCGCCTTCCCAAACAAGGTACTGAGCCGTGTTACCGGGGGGGGGGGGGGGGGGGGGGGGGCTGTAATCTAAACTCCTCGTTAAGACAGGAACCTATAATTTCCTCAACTGTCTGCATTTGCATACTAATAAAAAAAAAAAAAGTTCATCTTTTTGGCCTGCAAATGGCCCCAATTAATGATTCAATCATTTGTACCTGTGGCCTGAGGGAGGGGTAAGGGGTGCGGGCAAGGGAGGGGTTGAATACTGGGGAAAAAAAAAAATCCCCTCTGGAAACAGCAACACTAATGGAGCTTATCACCGCCATCATTAATTTAATCAAAACCTCCAGGCAGAGGGTTACAGCAATCTGTTAACAAAACATTTTCCAAGATGAGAGTGCTTTTAATTTCAATTAGGTTTTCACTTTTCTTTATTTCTTCATGCTCTCCCCCCCCCTCTTTTTTTTTTTTTTTTTTTTATTCTCATTATCTTTTTGCCTCCATCAGAGGCCTAGCGACTGAGGACCAGATCTCCCAGTGAAGAATGCAGACTTGCAAGCTCTGGTATTTTGTGACAAAAGAGACCTATCTGACCTATCTTAACTGATTTACTGCTCCTGACAGCTCAATTAGCCTGGACCCAGCAGGCCGTAGATAAAGAAAAGTCACAGTTTCTGTGAAAGAGACCTCATGAGTAGCCTCAGCCTGCTTTCACAGTATGCATGTTAATATACTAGTCTCCTTAATTAGTTTTCCATGAAAGGTCACTGATGGATAATCATGCTTGTGACAGCACACTCAAAAAATTGCAGATGGCTGGGTCCGAATTAAAAGATCCCATAGACTAATACTCAAATCCCCCTGGCCCCTCCCACTAAAAAAAAAAAAAAGTAAAACTTAAAATTTATCATGAAAAAGATGTGCATGCAGTTGCATATACAGGTACCATTTTTGAAATGCATTGCAAACAATATTTTGGGGTTTTGCATGTGATGCTAGATCCCCCATAGGTTGGCGTGTATTATCTAAAAAAAACCCCAAGTATGATCTGCACAGTATGCACAGGTAAGGCAGATGAGATGCCATGTTTACATTTCAAAAGCACTCAGATGCCTCCCCCTCCCCTCTCCTTACAGAGCCCCAAGAAGTTTTAGTGAACAGTGAGACATTTGTATGTGGCAGTAGCAATGAAACAGTTTTTCTCACTTCAGGGAGCAGCTTTTCAGACTCTGTAAGCTTACCAACTGCAAAATTAAAGTTTTCAAGCAGACTTCCCTGGAACATCTAAGCAAACAAGCAGTCTCAGCTTATTTTATTTAGAAGCATTTGATATTCCACCTTTTCATTTTTTTCAGTAGAGAGCACCCTCTCTGTAGTGCTGCTCTGCAAAGATAAGGAATAAGAATACATGCCAGTAAGGTACAGGTCATTCATAATGGGCCATTTCAAGGGATTACAGGAGTCAAGATCTTACAGCTTATAAGTGTGAGTTCACTATAATCTAAGAAAAATATTACTACCCAAATGGTAGAAATACTGAGCACCTTCTTTATTTCTATCAGCAACAGGTTGCATGGATAACAAAACACCACAACTATGGGGGTTCTTCAAACTACCATGATTTATAATTGTGATCTAGAACTCCTCCCAGAATCCAAGTATTACTAGGCCTGATGGGGATTTTCCCGAATGTGATCACAGATTGCAGAAAAAAAAAGTCATGAATTATACTGGAGGCTTTGTAAAACACCTGCAGTCACCCTGTCCCAGTTCCATTGGCGGAGGTGGCATGAGTCTGGTCTAAGGGGTCATGTAGATGTTAAAATGGATCCTTGATGGTGGGGAGTACAGAGTTGCTGTAAGCAGGCACTGGTGTTTCCAATGCTTCACATTTATTTTTGGGCCAGAACAATTTTAGAGGTTCACAAGAGAAAGAAATACAGTCTATGTGCAGTCACTTTTCTATTCTTGATGAACAGGTAACTTTTGTCTCCCAGTAAGATGCTGGCTTCATGTGTGCAGCAGAAAAACTCCATCTGTACCTAGTTCATGTGGATGGATACAGATGTGTGCTACCGCCTGACCACCATTTCAAAACCCTTGGGCTATCTCCCTTGTCCCACAAGAGCATGTACACTGGCACCTCAGGTATGCAAATGCTCAAATGGCTCCTACTAAAGGACCCTCCTAGAAAAAAAAAAGATGGTGGTTTCAGGCTCAGACCTGGTATCTCTCTCTCAGCCTCCAGGAGAAGCCTGTAGAAATGTCTCTGGGATCCTAGTATACCTCCACTTGGACTGAAACATGGGATCCCAGTAGGGATGTGAATCGTTTTAGGACGATTAAAATTATCGTCCGATAATTTTAATATCGTCTTAAACCGTTATGGAACACAATACAATAGAGATTCTAACGATTTATCGTTATAAATCGTTAGAATCGTGAGCCGGCACACTAAAACCCCCTAAAACCCACCCCCGACCCTTTAAATTAAATCCCCCACCCTCCCGAACCCCCCCCCCAAATGACTTAAATAACCTGCGGGTCCAGCGGCGGTCCGGAACGGCAGCGGTCCGGAACGGGCTCCTGCTACTGAATCTTGTTGTCTTCAGCCGGCGCCGAAAAATGGCGGCGGCCATAGACGAACACGATTGGATGGCAGGAGGTCCTTCCGGACCCCCGCTGGACTTTTGGCAAGTCTTGTGGGGGTCAGGAGGCCCCTCCCAAGCTGGCCAAAAGTTCCTGGAGGTCCAGCGGGGGTCAGGGAGCGATTTCCCGCCGCGAATCGTTTTCGTACGGAAAATGGCGCCGGCAGGAGATTGACTGCAGGAGGTCGTTCAGCGAGGCGCCGGAACCCTCGCTGAACGACCTCCTGCAGTCAATCTCCTGCCGGCGCCATTTTCCGTACGAAAACGATTCGCGGCGGGAAATCGCTCCCTGACCCCCGCTGGACCTCCAGGAACTTTTGGCCAGCTTGGGGGGGGGCCTCCTGACCCCCACAAGACTTGCCAAAAGTCCAGCGGGGGTCCGGAAGGACCTCCTGCCGTCCAATCGTGTTCGTCTATGGCCGCCGCCATTTTTCGGCGCCATTTTGGAAAATGGCGCCGGCTGAAGACAACAAGATTCAGTAGCAGGAGCCTGTTCCGGACCGCTGCCGTTCCGGACCGCCACTGGACCCGCAGGTTATTTAAGTCATTTGGGGGGGGGGGGTTCGGGAGGGTGGGGGATTTAATTTAAAGGGTCGGGGGTGGGTTTTAGGGGGTTTTAATGTGCCGGTTTTGCGATTTTACGTTTTTTCGATTTTTCACGATTTTTCACGATTTTTCACGATATTTTACCCCCCCAACGGCAACAATACGATTCCCTCCCCCTCCCAGCCGAAATCGATCGTTAAGACGATCGAGGACACGATTCACATCTCTAGATCCCAGCAAGGGTGAACCAGATCATGCCATCTCCCTGGGTTTGGATAATAAATTTAATTAAGTTAAAGCAAGGAGTTCTTAAACATGATTTTCCCAAATTTGTTTTTTTTCTCCCTCCATGTTCATCAACAAGAAAACTCTGCCTGACATATACTATGTAGACTATTGTTGAAATATAATTCACTATTATAAATATCCCATTACCCAAGGTGGTGTCATAGTCAGCGGTTGTGCTGCGAGGTGCTCCTGGCATTCACTTCATTATTACGTGATTTGTTAGCTGTTTCCATTTGGGCAATGGTCAAAAGGGAGGGGAAGATCCATGGGGTCCTCCCCCCAATACCCCGGTGACCCCTTCACCACATCAGGCTTCCATCTCTGAACCTTTCTGGCTATCTCTTGCATCTCTCCATCCCGGTGGTATCTGGTGGTGCATCTGTCATGGAAGAGACAGTGCGGCTGGATAGCACAGATGCATCCCTAAGCCCTGACATCAGAGTGTCTCCCTCTCCTCCAACATTTGCCACTGTGAAGCTGAATCTGGATCTGCTGGGACTCATTGGAGTATCAGGACAAGCAAATTGTTGAGGAAACTTCAATGTCATCAGTGACATGGAATGTGAATTCTTGTTCACTACTGTTTAGTCCTCAAACCTCTTAGTCAGGATCAGAAGGTCAGGACTAGAGTCAAGAGTGTGTGCCAACTATTGCTAATAGGGCTGTTTCCTCTTCTGAAGTACTGGCTACTTAGCTTTCCTTAGTACTAGACCTTCCCTTGATAAACCAGCTAGAGTCTCTCCCTGAATAATATTTACATCAGTCTTCGTCGTCATTATTTGTTGTCACTACAGACATTCATGCTAGGCCTTGCTCCCAAGATAGCACTCTTTTTTCACAAGGAGCCAGAGTTGATACTTTGGAAGTTAGTATTAGTTAACTATCCTCAGTTCAAGCAAGATTGGTGCAAGATAAAAATCTTGCACACTGTCGATTAGAGAATGTAGAAAATGTTGTAAGATTTTCTAATTTGAGTGTATTCAATTTTCCTAAATGATCAATTTTTCCACCTATGGAACTCTTTGAGAAACATATTGAAGAAATTATCAAGATTCCACAAGAAGCTCTAGCTCCTATGACAAAATGTTTTTTTACCTTTACCTAAAGTGCCCATGAATCAGGATAATGGAAATAGTGAAACTCAAGCTATGAGTTTGGATCTTATGGACATGTTGGAATTTTCAGTGGTGGAAGACTCACATAGAACAACTCTACCTGTGACTTTTGTTTTTCCCTCAGGATCATGATTTAGTACTTTTGTTCTTTCAAAAGTCTCAGATACCCTTTATGGGCTTTAAGGTTTGGATTTTACTGTGGAGCAAGCCAAGAGCAGTGGAAGAAATTTCTTACTGTGCATAAAGAATTGTTAGATTTGGGTGCATCTTCTCTTTTGCATTTTCTGCATAAATGTATAATTGTAATGACAGAAGTGAAATATGTCTTCTTTGAATCATCTCGGCTGAGGTTCTTTTTAGATTCTAAGAGACTGGGTTGAATTAGATCCAAGGGTTGGAGGTTAAGACCTGATGCTTAGTTATTGATACAGCAAAAAAAAAAAAAAAAAAAAGTCCAAAAAAATGGAAGACACACTGTTAAGCAAACACTTTCTCAGTCAATCTGTAGCTTGTATCCACTTACATAAATATCTAATTATTGAAACCAAAGGCTTCAAACCCCAGAACACCTAGAAACCCTATAAATTGTGAAACCTTTGAAGCATGGACCCCTGATTATACCCAAATTGAGGCACAAAACAATTTATATGTATTTCTAGGCATTATGGGGCATGAGGTCCTTCGGTTTCAATAACTAGATATTCATGTAAGTGGATACAAGTTTGGTTTCCTTAATTTTCTCTCTCCCAGAGTTTCTTTGGATCTTTCCTCTTTACTTTGGCTCTGTGTAGTACTGCATAATTTGGCTAATTTTCTTTTTTTTTCAGTGTACTGCTTGTTCATTCAGTGTGTGCTGGATTTGTTTTCTTTTACAAATTATACTTATTTGTACATTTACAATGCATAAACAAATAAGTTTTTAAAAAACATATCCTATTGTAATTTTGATTCAAAGAGTACCCAGTGCCCTGGTTCCATTATCGATGTAACAATTCAAATAATGCCTATCTGAAAATACTTCCTTATAAATAAAACCCAAATAGACTCAGAGACCCTATCCTAGATATCATTAGGCATAACTAATTCTTTTTTGGAGGACTGCCTTGCAGTTTCCTCCCGCTCCTTTGGGCTGTTTGCTCAATCAGAGCCAAGGCCTGGATCCATCACCCTGAGTCTTCATTTTCAATTCCCCAAGGATCTTCCCTTATTTTATGTCCTTTCCTACCTCATCTAACCCAGTAGTTGCAGTGACAGTTCATGGCTGGGGAGTCATGCACTGGGGCTTCTTCCTGTACCCTGACATGATAGCAACATAGTAAAAAGACCAGTCTGCCCAGAGCCCCAAATCCAGCCACCAGGTGTACTATGGCATGATGACTGCATTTCCCTTCCCTCGTCAGGGGCTGTGACTACTACTGCCTTCATAGCATCCCCAGTCCCGGCTGACCCTGCAAGACCTGATGTGGAAATCTAGCCCAGTTCTCCTCCTTGCAGTGCACAGCCACAGAGCCACCACAGCCTGGTCCCAAAATCCTGTTTTATACCAGATAATAATTGCTTTTTATGGGGAAACAGAATCAACAGATATCAGTGTAAGGTGTTTTCATGTTCCGTCACTTTTAGCTCCAGATCTGATACAATGGTTTAAAGGAATCCCTCAAGGCAAATGGAAAAGAATCATCTAGAGATAAAAAAACAAAAACCAAAAAAAACCCCAGGAACTTCAATCTCCATCCCAAAAAAAAGAGATTTAAGCACCAGTGCAATTGAGTTAGACCACTTTTCTGTAAATCTCTTCATGATCCCATAAACCCATCTATTCAGACAGAAGGTCAAGTGAGTAAACCCTGTGCTTCTGTTTGCCAACAAAGCTGCTACAGTTTACAGTTTCTGTAAATCCCTTCTACGCAGAACCCATTATCCACTCCCATCCTTCTTCCCCATCACACACTGATCCTGAGCTGGGCTGCACTTTCAGTTTATTGTAACAGTAGCTTGCAAGACATTCACAAGCCTTTTACCCCTGCTCTGTTTGTTTAAAAGCAGAGCAATTAGTAGCAATAGTCAAACCCCCAAAGCAAGCTTTCCACCAGCCAGGCAAGCAGTGAAAGGACATCTAGAAGAAGATAAGGAGTTGCCAGATCACCTTCTACCGAGGTCAGGAGATGCCTTTTTTTTAATTTTTTTTTTTTACTTTATTTTTTAAGTGTTCCTTTCATCAATCAGAAAAGAAGCTATTTTCTACTTTAGGCACTCACATTCTTATCTCGCCTCGCAGAGATCAAAGTTTACATGGATTCTGTAAATATGAAAGCCAGTGTATTAGTTCAGCATTCCTTCTAGAAAGAGCCCCGCCCGCCAGAGACCTGTTTGGGGTGGCTGTGCATCCCTATTCGTGAGTTAATCCAAAGAACTGAATGTAAAAGGAAACGCTTAATACCTAGTGTGAGGGCAGCGGTCCCATGGCAAGTAAGACCAATGCCTGCCTGTTCTTCCCAAGGTAGCATTCTTTCTCTGTTCAATGCTTTTCTCTCTTTGTACATAGAGCCAATAATAGTTGTCATTTACATGAGGGTTATATTTTTCTCATTGTCTATGAATGAAAGAAAGAGTTTCCATAACTTGCAAGCGTTCATCTGTTTCTCATGGAAACCACTCTCCTCCCGAGTTAGCAATGATAATTAGCCCTACATCTAACAGTTAGGGGGTGGAACAGAGGGATATGGAAGTTATTATGGCATTTTATGGTATCTTAGTTGAACCACATCAAGAGAAAGGGGTACAGGTCCCAGTTGCATGTTTCAAGAATGAGACCAATGAATTACAAAAAAATATACAGAGAAAGATAAGTAAATTGAAGGGATACACCCTGAGAAAAGACATCAAACTTTGAGAAAGGACAGGATTACGTTTAGAAAAGCCTGACTGGGTTGCTACAGAGATCATGCAAGACAACTATTTACCCATAAAATAACTAACAGAACATTGGGGGGGGGGGGTGCATTTTTTAAATTAGAAAGATATAAATGTAATCATCTCTAGAGGAAGGAGACTTTTATCCTGTGAGTTGTAGAACAATCCTCAAGCCTTAGATCAGGGGTCCACAAATGTTTCAGAAGAAGGGCCACATAAGACCTTTCAAATCCCTGAGAAGATCTTAGGGCAGAGATTTCTCTGGATTTTGCTAGAAGTGAGGAGGTCAAGCATGTTATATTTTCCCCTTTCATTGATTTGCTCATATGCTGTCTCACTGAACATACAGGCTCTCACTCCCACATACAGTCTCTCAACTCACTCTCATATACACCTTCACACTCTACAGGGCCTCAGCCTCTCTCTCACCTCTGGGCCTCCTCTTCGCAGGTTGCCGTGGGATGGGCTCCGCGGTGGCCCCGATTTTCTAGGGCCGCCGCAAGGTGAGATCCGTGGCAGCCCTACTACCGACCTTCTCTTCTCAGGCTGCTGCGAGATCCAGTGTCCCTGCTATCGGGCCTCCTCTTCTCGAGCCGCTGTGAGGTGGGGTCTGTGGTGGCACTGCTATTGGCCTCCTCTTCTTGCTGGCATGAGATGGGATACACGGCGGCCATGCCACAAATGTAGGACACATCTCTTCTGCACACGGCGGATACTCCTCCTCCTTCCTGCTCATGCAGCTCCAGCAACTTTTCTCGTCAGGGGCCACGTGGGCAGGAGGGAGGAAGAGCATCTGGAAGTGACCTTATCTTTGGGCTGTGATGGCACCATGGCCCCGATTCCTGCTGTGTGATGCCCCCCCCCCCCAATTATGCCACTGAGGCAGTGTGAGGTGGACGCCACAGTGGCATTCTAAGAGGGGCATTATTTGCCACCTCAAAATTCTGCTGCCTGAAGCTCCTGCCTCACCCTGCCTCATTATAGAAGTGCCCTTGCTTCGCAAGTGGAAAAACAGAAGAGGATAAAATAACAGGGGCTCCAGAGATTATATCATTGCTCACTCCTTCTGAGCTGATGAGGGCTAGGGGGGGCTTGGTCTTGACACCCTATCACCTTCCTCCTTTTCGTTGATAAAAGAAGGCTACAGCTTTCAGATTTTTGGGCTGTCCATTTCAAAATTAATTAAAAAAACAGCTTTGTAAGAGTTGCTCAGCGGTGGTGACCATGGCAGCACTGGAACTAACAGGAGAAGTCGAGTCGCGTTTATCCCAACATCATCTCCTGCTGCAGCGAGACCCGTGGCAGCAGGAGTTGACATCGGGAAAAACGCAACTCCTGTTGCTGGGGTTGCCACTGAATGGATCGGGCAGGGGTTAAGTTTATCCCTGCCCAATCCAATGTTTGACTTTGGAGGCAGGGTGAGGCAGCAGCAAGTATTTAGAGGGGCATCTTTTGCCTCTCCAAAATTCTGCTGCCTGAGGCCGCCGCCTCACCCTGCCTCTAAGTGAACTATTAAGTTCACTGAGGGGTAGATTTTATAAATGTACGCGCGGGCGTACTTTTGTTCATGCACCAGGCGCGAACAAAAGTACGCTGGATTTTATAAGATATGTGCGTAGCCGCGCGTATCTTATAAAATACGGGGTCGGTGCGCGCAAGGGGGTGCACATTGCGGCCTCGGAAGGAACTTTCCTTCCGCCTCCCCCCCCCTTCCCCTCCCTTCCCCTACCTAACCCACCCCCCCCCCCCCGGCCCTATCTAAACTCCCCCCCTACCTTTGTTGGCAGATTTACGCCTGCGGAAAGCAGGCATAAATCTGCGCGCGCCAGCGGGCTGCTGGCACGCCAACACCCGACCCAGGGGCTGGTCCTGAGGCCTCGAACACGCCCCCGGGCCTGCCCCCGAAACGCCGTGTCACTTGCGGCCCGCCCCCCAACACGCCCCCAACACACCCCTCCATGCAAGCCCTGGGACTTAAGCGCGTCCCGGGGCTTGCGCGCACCACCGAGCCTATGCAAAATAGGGTCAGCGAGCGCAGGGGGGGGGGGGGGTTGGGGTAGGTTTTCGGGGGGTACGCGCGTACCTCTTTGAAAATCTACCCCTTAGAGAATAGCCACGGCCATTAACAATGGTAACATGGAATAGACTTAGTTTTTGGGTACTTGCCAGGTTCTTATGGCCTGGATTGGCCACTGTTGGAAACAGGATGCTGGGCTTGATGGACCCTTGGTCTGACCCAGTATGGCATTTTCTTATGTTCTTATGTTCTTATAATAGAACTACCCCTGACTTCTCCCCTCCCTTCACTCTCATCTGCCCCCTCCCTTCATTCCAACTCTCTTTCCCCTCAGCAACTTGTCTGCTAGCAGGTCCTAGCCTCTTCCAGCCTGGAAGAGACTAACAAATTCATTTATGGCCCCAGCGGGTTGCAGTCCACACGCACCCGGGGATTGGGTTGCACTTGCATTAGATGAAGACCAGACTCGCATGTCATCCCATACTCTTGACTTTTTCCCCTCCCTCTCCTGTCACCACTACTTCCACTCCTTCTTCCCTTTGCCACAACTGCAACTTCCATCCTCCCTCCAAATTGCTACTATCACCTCCATTCATCCTCCCCACCGCCACTACTTTCACAGCTCCATTAGCTGGACGTGTATCCTGGCAGAGGTGTGTGTGTGTGAGATGTTGCTCTGTGTGTGTGTGTGTGGGGGGGGGGGGGGGGACTGGTAGCAAGGTTGTACCGAGGGAAGGACAGTGAGCTACTACACATTTACATCTTCCCCCCTCCTCACCCCCACTCCGAGCAGTCCCTTGTCTCCTGCCGGGTTCTTGTTTGAAACAAGTTGGGTCTACAGATTTTCTTACGGTGCATGAAAATGAACACTGAGTGCAACAGTTACGTTCATGATGCAGAAGCCAAGCTCTAAGAATGCATACAATCCAAAAGAAGGGAACGAGGGACCAAGTAAAGCCTGTGGAGAAGAAATAGGGCCTGCAATTCAAGCGAAAAGAAGAAAATCCTGCCTTGCAATGAATATACAAGGGAGCCCCCCCAGATTTATTCTTCAGAAAAAAAACAAACTCTCATGCAGAGAAACACATTACCAGCATGCTAATTGACCCTTTCTGACTAAAGTCATGGAGGAGGACTCTGAGAGCCTAGTCAGATTGACTGATGGTAGAAAAATAATGGCATAGTCCCTGTGTGGCCTTCACCTTCCAGATGAGCATTCAACTCTGGCCGCTCAGCAGTAAGAATGTGAAGCACAGATTGCTATAGAAAGTGATATACTATATCACGGCAAGAGAAATGAAGTGGCATTAATTATGTCATTTTTTTTATTTAATGAGATTCCAATGACAACACCTTTTGAATGATCCTTAAGCTGTTTGTTTTGTTTTTCACAATCTGTACTAGCACTCCTTGTACAATTTTTCTGTTGATTTCATGTTTTTAATTAACATCCTTAGCCTTGCTGGAGATTGTCAGCAAAGTCCATTACAACATGGGACATCAAATATCATTAGGCGAATTTGCATTCACCAGTACCTGCATATCATTGGTTTAATCGCAGCCTAACAATATAATTACAAATTAATCCAAATGCTTTTAAAATTCCGATTTGAGGCATACAGAACATGTATTCATCTTTCTTTTAAAGTCTATTTATGTTTTATTTAAATATAACACTGTCTTCTTTTTGGTGACTAAATCTTCATATGTATCAGTTTTCTTAGATATGATAAACATAATAATGATTTTGCTTTCCGAGGAACTGAATCCTGAATATGAAATGTGCTTGCTACTAGTCAGAGGTGGACTGCATCTGTGAAGTTCTGCAGCACTGAAGAATTGCAAACACAGCTTGCACTTTTTAGTGGCTCTCTTGGTAATGTGGGCCTTATGGGGCTGGTCAACGCCTTCAGATTTTCATTGCAAATTGGCCCACATCCACAGTAACGTTGTGGAGGCCAATTAAACTGTCTTGATTTACAGATTAATAAAGAAACTCTGCCTTCTGCTTGGAGCTGGGTGGTGAAGCTAAATATCAGCTAAAGGGAAATATGTTTTCTCTGAAAACTTGTGGAAATTGTAAACAGTCCAAAGGCTAATGTGGTGATGCTCTAATGTAAATCCATAACTGTGTTGCTCCTGGCATGCAGCAACTCAGAAAAAGAACAATCTCCCCATTCCACGGCTATCAGCTCATTTTTTTTATTACCTAAATTTGGAACTGAGGCAATTCAAGGCTGTCAGTTTTGGGACTCTCATGTCAATTAGCCAACCATCAGTAAAGAAACCTTTTCTTCATCCCTGTTTATTTAATCAGGCACAGGAACTTGTGCTCTAGGGCAACAGGATTGTAAAAACTAGGACCAAGCTGCAGCAGCAGTGTTGATGTAATTGCTAATTGTGTGGACATCACTAGCAATTACAAATGCAAAGAAATATCAAGAGTAAATAAATACTATATGAAGTACCAACACGGTCATCCCCCTTCATTTTAGAATCAAGCCCTCTCTCATTTTCTCATCTGCTCATGTGGAACCGCATCTCTCTTCGTGGAGGCAGAATCAGTGTCCAGAAGACTCCCAGCTCCCACACTCTGTTGTTTCAGGCAGCAGGACTGCAGAAAGCGGGGAAGTTCAAAGCCCTGACTCCCTCTTGAAGGGCTCCCCTCTTTTTCTGATGTCCCACTGCGACTATCAAGTTTCAGCGGCAGGAATGTATTTATTTTTCTTGTGCTCTGCTGTGCCCCCGTTATTTCTACGGGCTTCAGCTCCGACAAGCTCCTAGGTAGGATGTGCAGTCAGGGATATTTCTCTCTCTCTCTCTCTCCCCCCTTCTGCAGGAGCTTTCGCTGAAATCTTTGCTGCAATTGGTGCTGTTGCTCTACTGCATCAGAACGGATGCGCCCCAATGAGCCGGCCAAATGGGCTTCACTTTGCAGCTGTAAGTACATTCCTCACCGAATCTTTGCACCTTGAATTCTAAACAGTGCGGTGGTATTGCTCTTTCTTTCTTTCTTTCCTCACCGCAGAGCGCGGCTTACAAATGCAAGATCAAGATAAATGATCTGCACACTACCTACAGAAATAAAGAAAATAATTCTGATGTAGCAAAGCCACCAATTGGGTAACATAATGAGGAAACAATTGTCTATAGCTCATAAAGCCTCAGTTGGATGTTTTCTGTAATTCCTTCACATTGCCGCAGTTTTTCCCATTGATGTTAGTAAATTATGCAGTTGTAATTGTTATATTTGCATAAATGCATCATGCTGATAACTATAATGGCTTTATTGTATTTTATTAAACAGGGGCATTAAAAATGCAAACTCTGACTCCTAGTGCCAAACGTTTGATAGTTAAACCTTTTTACCATTGTAGCCTGTCTTCCTAGATAATTCAGAGCTCCCAGTGGATAAAAAGGTGCATTACCAAAACCAACTTGATTTTTTGTTTATTAAAATTTTATTAACCTATTGCACTGCATAAAATTTGAAAATTAAAAGTCACATCCATTTATATGATGTAAATCGGTATACCTGTAGAAAAATATTTTTTTTTGCTTTTTTTTTTTTTGCCATTATAATTCTTCTCATGCAGAGAACACATTAGGCACCAGTGCACTGACTGGCCATCACTTAAACAAGGCTTATGACATCCCATTGCACCATTCCTCTAGTGCATCTCTGGAGGTTAGAAGAAGTTCCCACGTTGTCCTATGATTTTATTTACTAATCACCAATTAGTTTCCCCTGTTCATTAGCAGCATTCACCTTGCTGCTGTGTGGGCAGAAGCAATGACCTGCTGATGTAACTCCCAGCCCTCCCCCACATTGAATGCATAACCTCTTCTGGTTGGCAATGGTTGGTTATCATTTTTTAATCTCATACACAGCAAGTAGTTCTCGATAACTAGAAGATATTATAACAGTCCTGCTTTTTTTTTTTTTTTTTTTTACAAAAGCTGCAAAATGTTGGACCTCTGGCTCTTTTTTTAAAATGTATTTATATTGGCATATGTATGGCATCCTACAACCAACGGCCAAAAAAAGGAAAACACAATCCAAAACTAAAGATTTGAAATGGTGAAAAAGCTAGACAAACAATCCAGATGTCAGCAAGCCGGAGGGTTAGTCCTCTTATGCAAGCATAGAGGATACCCGGATCTTATCTTTTGTTTAGCAATGCTTGAGACAGATGAACAGATCTTCAGATTGAAGCAATAGCCTGTTGATCTGTCTCTAGCCTTGCTAAACAAAAAAAGATAAGCACCCCCTGAAGCAGGGTTCATTCCCGAAACATCACTTGATGTTGGGTTATGTATGGTCACTTTTTGCATTGTTTATAGGAATTTATATGCTTTATAACCTTGTTTGAATATTTTTACCAGCATTCTCATTACTAAAATAAAGCACACAAAAAAAGGCTAAACATTTAAATGAATTAAATCTGTGAATCACCTAACACAAAAAGGTCTAGGTGATGAACATATTAAAACATACATAAAATATAATACAATCATAAGAAAGGGGAAAAAAGGCAAAACAGTAAACCATAAATTAAAAATAACTGAGCTTAAACAAAAAGGTCTTAAGGAGTCCCTTAACAGTCTTGACTGAATCACACTGGTTTGAAATGCTATAGTTTCTAAGAGTGGATGACTGAGAGGTCCAGGTATCCTCTGTACTTGCATAAGAAGACTAGCACCAACCCCAGCTTACTGACACCGGGAGAGAAAATGACTGGCCCGAGATCACAGAAATTGTCATTGGCAGAAACAGTACTTGCATTGCAGTGGTTCCTAGGCCCTATTGATTGATATTGCAATTCTTGATTTGAGAATGCAGATAGGAAAACTATCAGCGAGGGTATATAAGAATCTGTAAAAATCTCAGTCAACATTGCCCTTATAAACAAAATAATTATCCTTTTTATCTGATGTGGTATATTTATTCTGCTATATCATTCATATTCCATGCCCTCTAATATAAATAATGTGATTTTATATCATTTAAATGCTTGCTGTGGCTATTCTGCCACTTCCATTAGCACCAGTAAGTGGAGATATCCAAATAGTATTTTTAAAGGTGTTACCAAAATGTCCCTTTCCTAGAGATATCAGAGTCTTCACAAACTATGGATATATGAAGTCAGAGAGTATTGGTGTGTGTAGTATTCCCAGATACTCCCCAGTGGGATTTGTCTTCAGGAAAGTGGAGTTTAACAAAACTCATGAGACCCCCTTTGGCTCATGTTCTTTCATCAGTCTTCCATTCTTGGAAGATGGCTGACACTCAAGGTCAGAGCCCTGAGGACTTCCAGGGGAAGGAGCCTTTCTTGGGGTCCAAGGAGGATCCTGAACTTGTGAGAACCAAAGGAAGTGAAAAGTAGTGAAAGGGGAGTTAGTCCCATACTCTTTGCATTTCACTGAAGATACGAAGTGAGTGAAAGTGGATTTCTGGTTGGAAATTTTTAAAGATGGCGCTGGCCATCCAGTGCTCTCTCCATGTGACAGGGGCCGGCCAATGGCACGGATACCCTGTCACATGGTAAGGGCAAAGGCCATCGGCACCATTTTTATTAGTGGCAGCCAACGGCCCGAGAGCGGGAGATCGCTCCCGGGACCCCCACTGGACCACCAGGTACCTGTAAAATGTTTTTGAGGGGGTTGGGAGGGTGGGGGAAGCAAATGGATTAGTTTTAAAGGGTCGGGGTGGGTTTTTTGTTTATCGGCTTGGGCGCAGCCGATAAACAAAACCGTGATCAGGCCCAATGAAAAAAAAACACATGTGAATCGGAACCGGAATCCGAACCGATTCCGGTTCCGATTCACATCTCTATCAGCTAGAGCCAGGATGGAGTTGCCAGAGGGTGATTCAAGACAGTGCAAAGGAGATACAAGTCATCACAGGAAGGAGTCGAGAGTACTCACCGCAAGCCCCACAGCCAGTCCAAGGATTCCAGCTAGGGTAGAAGTGGAACACAGAGCTACAGACTCAATTAAAGAATTGTGGGCATACACTGGGAAAGGGCCGCAGTGAGTGGTACTAACAGTGTGGTCTGAGGTAACCCTAATATGTGGACGTGAGCATATCACTCGATCCCCATCCCCAAGCATAGCTGGTGGGAGGCCAGAGGAAGGTGAATATGATTGTTGTACTTCCCTGAATGGGATCCAGGGGAAAGTATTGATGCTCAAACCAACTGGTCCAAGCTGGGGTCAGGATGGGGGGAGTAACATAACTATTTTCCCACTTTAAACCTGTGCGGAACCAAGCAAGGGGCCTGGTCCACCTTAAATCTCACAGAGGGCAAGAGTTCTGTGGGTGGGACCCAGCTGGGGCTGGGATAAGATCGCAAGCTCAGCTGTGTTCAGGAGGCCCCGATGCTTCCAGGAAGAAGGCAGCTCCTGTAAAGTGTTCTGTCAAAACCAGAGGGGAGTGAGTGTATATTGACCAGAAGCAAAGCAGTCTACAGCCCCTGAATTTGTAAGTGACTGCTACTAACATAGGAAGTCCATTGTAGGGATGTGAATCAATATCAGACTCATTTCTGGTATCGGGTTCATAAAAAAACCATGGGAAATCTTCGTTCCCACGGTTCTGAGCATTTTATTTCGGCTCTCGCAAGCTGAAAAAAAAACCAAACCCACCCCGACCCTTTAAATGTAATTATTTAGAATTCCCCACCCTCCCAACCCCCCAAAAACTTTTCTAAAGAACCCGGTGGTCCAACGGGGATCGCGGGAGCAATCTCCCGCTCTCGGGCCATCGGCTGCCAGTAAACAAAATGGTGCCGATGGCCCTTTGCCCTTACCATGTGACAGGGGCTATCGGTGCCATTGGCCGGCCCCTGTCACATGGTAGGAGCAATGGACGGCCGGTGCCATCTTTAAAAATGGCGCGGGCCATCTATTGCTTCTACCATGTGGCAGGGCATCATTTGGAATACTGTGTGGTGTTCTGGAGACCGCAACTTCAAAAGGATATAAACAGAAAGAGTCGGTTCAAAGGGTGGCTAACAAAATAGTTTGTAATCTTCATTGTAAAGCACACAGGGACAGACTTAAAGATCTAAACATGTATACCCACTGCGAGGTACGTTGAGCGATCATGTTACCCCAATGTTGGAGAAATTACATTGGTTACCAATAGAGCAGTGAATACAGTTCAAAATATTGGTATTAACTATCAAAGTTTTAAGAAATGGGGATCTGGTATGTTTACCTATAAGTAAATAAGAACCAAAACGTTCTTTGCATTCAGAATCTGATTGCTTCTTATGCCATCCCCCAAGGTGCACCTTGTGGAGACGTGGGTACGTTCTTATTCAGTGATAGCCCTGCAGTTATGGACTGCTTTACCATGCAATCTGAGATGTAAAACTTTTTTCAGAAGCAACTGAAGGCCCATCTGTTTGGAGGCGTTTAGGTGAAGGGAAGTGGTTTTTAAGAATTGAATAGTGTACATTTGTGTGATTTTTAAATGACAGTTTGTAATTTTTTAATGGATATTTAGTAGAATAAATTAGAAATTAGTGGTTTATAAATGCAAATAAATAAAAATGACAGATATTAATCCCTCAGAAGTATCAATGCACAAGAGGTGGGTCTCTTTCAATGCAAGACAGACTGGAACGAGAGGTCACGAGATGAGGGTGAAAGGGGGTGGACCAAGAAATAACCTACGGAAGTATTTCTTTACCGAAAAAGGTGATGAATGCACGGAATTCAAGAAAGCATGGGACAAATACAGGGGACAGGGATATCTATGTGAGTGGAAGTGATTACAGAGCTGAGCAATTGTATAGATGGGCAGATTAGACAGGCCATATGGTCTTTTTAAGCTGTCATATTTCTCTGTATCTACGTTTGCTGCCCTTCTCAGCACCTTTTCTAATTCTGCTAAGTCTTCTTTGAGATGGGGTGACAAGAACTGCACATAATTCTCAAGGTAAGGCCACACCATGGATCGATACAGAAGCAATATGATATTTTCTATTTTATTCTCCATTCTTTTTTGGATCATTCCTAACATTCTATTCATTTTTTTTTTTTTTTACTATGCCTAGCAAGCCATACACTGAGCTGAGGATTTCACTGTATGATCCATAGGGACTCCAATGTTTCTTTTCCTGGGTGGCGACTCCTAATATGGACTACAGAACTGTGTACTTGTAGTTGGGATTATTTTTCACTATGTGCATCACTTTGCACTTTTCCATCTGCCAGTCACATGTTCAGTCTCACAGGGTCTTTTTGCAGTTTATCATAATCCATTGCTGTTTTAACTACGTTGAATAATTGTGTCATCTGCAGTCCAATCTCCAATCACCTTTCTCTAGTTGAACAACTGACCATTTAGTCCTCCTCTCTGTTTTCAGCCTTTTAACCAAGTACCAGTTGCTTCATCTAAGTCAGGCCCGAGCAGGGCAGGCCTATTAGCTTGCAATGTGGCTCTCAGTAGCGGTGAGTTTCCGTTAAGAATAAAAAAGTCCAAGACTAACCAGAGATGCAGGAGAGTGAACGTTTACAAGCCATTCATGGCATCACATGCTCGGTGCAGAATACCAGACAGTACCTTGGCTAGGAAGCCTGAAAAACTTCCAGTACACAAAGACTTAACCCCTCTCACGAGATATCAATTTACAGTCATTTTCAAAATGATGACTAGCTACAATTGGTTCAGATCAGGATCAACTTATGCCTTGTCCATTCCACATCGATGCTGCAGCGAGCGTGGCTCTGTCAGCAGTGAAATGCTACTGGGCGGTGTCGCGCCGACTTCAATGGCTGTTCTGGCAGGAACGCTCTGCAGTCCCATCTGCGGCGGCAATGAAAGGAGGCAACTTCAAAATGATGGGTGGTATTGGGTAGCCCTGAAGAGGGCTTCTGTACTCTTGCAGAGTGGGGAAAAGGGGAGGGGGGTAATCTTGGAGTGGGGCTTCTTTTGCTGTTCAATGGGGGGGGTTGGAACTTTAGGGTGCTCAGGTTATTATTTAGTAGGAAGGAAGGAGGTTGAGGGTGGGGGAAATCCCTCCTAACAGGCCCTTTCACTTTGTTCTGGTTAGCCTGAAACAGATGGTAAAGTGTTGGCTTTTTTGGGCCCATGTTAAATGATGAGCGGAAGATCGAATACCACACTACTCACTGTGAGCCAGCAAAGCCTCATTTGCATATGGCATGCCTTCATTTAAATTTGGGAACACACTAATTTTAGTACTATTTGCTAAAATGTCGGGAGAACTATTTAAACATTCCCGGTAAGGCCTTACTGCATAGGAAACTATTTAGCATGTGCAACACAGTCAGAATGTGCATGTTATCTTTTATTGCATAGACCCCCTGAGACAGTGGTGGTCAATAGGGTGTACTCTAGTGTAAGGACATTAAGAGGATGCAAATATTTACCAAAAAAAAAAAAAAAGAAACTCAAGAACAAGAGGTCATATTATGAAGTTGATGAGAGAAAGTCTTGGAGGAAAGGTAAGGAAACACTTCTTTACTAAGAAGGAGGCAGATGCCTGGGATAGCCTACAGCAGAAGTGGTGGCACCAGGACAGTGACAGAATCCAAATCCTGCATGCTATTGCTTGGAAGAGATACAGAGGAAGGTAATAAAGGCTAAGGAGAAATGCCTGCAGACTTAGTAGAGTCTGCCGTGATACAGGGGAAACAGAACAGATTATGTGAGACCTACTCGTTCCTATCTGCTAACTACTAAGATGTTATTATCACTATGTCAATATTACTTTAAAAAAAACTAAAGAAGGTGGTGATTAATAAACAAAGAAACAGATTATGATGGCAGCCAAGGACCATAAAGCCCATCTAGTCTGCATATTTTGCTAACTGGTGCAGTACAATAGATGCAAGTTGCTCCGGTCCCTGACGTTTCCCTCACTTCCTCTCAACCTCTGTACTTATCCTATACTTTTTTTTTTTATTCGGTTGCTGTCTTTTTTTTCCTCCACCTCCGCTGGAAGGCTGTTCCATGCCCTTTCATCCCTTCTGTGAAGAAATATTTTCTAATATTACTCCTAAACCATTTACAATATCAGTATTACCCTCGGAAAGCAAGCATCTGCCATAAAACTGAATTCTCACCTGAAATCATTTAAAATGCAGTGCTGGATTAGCAAAGACTACGGGTTTGATTGCCTCCACTAATTCCCGTTTTACATCAGGGCGCAGATGATCAGCAGCCTGAAAACCAGCAAGCTGATACAAAGCAAACACACAAGCCTAGAATTCTGTTTGCTTGTTTTTTTTAAATCACTACTTCTTATAACAGGCAGATTAGATAATGGAAAATTTTGGCCCATATCACAGGTATAATTAGCTGTCTTTCCCCATTACATTTAAGTGGTGGCGCTCAGTAAGGTAGATAATCACTGGACTATTGCTCTGGAGTCTGTTCCACTAATGCAGAGGCAGTGATAGGATCTAATGTCAGGCCAGGTGATTCTGTGGCAGAAACAAAAGGCACATTCACAGAAAACCAAGCTAAATTGTTTGTTAAGCTGAAAATAAATAGAAAGAGAGTGGAAGAATCCTTATCAGGCTATAGACTTTATTATGATTAATGCTACAATTTTGACCCCCCCCCCCCCCCAGTTCATTTGCTCTTTAGAGATAAAAGCAGACCTGATTTCCTTCTTTTCCTGATTCTATTAATAATTATCTATGCTGTCCTGACAAAACAAATAAGGGCGTTGCCTTCCCCGGGATACAAGAAAAACTCAACCCATCTACTTCTGCAAAGCCTTCTCCTTCCAGTGCTTGGGGTGGACCACATCAAGCTGCAGTAGCTTTTCTTTTACAGGACCCAGTTCTTCCCTCACAAAGCAGAAGCTGAAAAATACGCAATTAAACTAGTGTCCAAGCTTTCCGTAAAGGCCACTTTATTATTTTTTAGGAAGTTATATAAATGCGCCACACATGAGGCTCTTTGCATGTAGTCTTGCACTGTGGAAAAAAATGTTTTCCAGTGAGATTTTTGTACTCAGCAGTGGGCCATAAATCTCATCTTTTTGGAAGGATGGCCCTATTATTAGACAGATTTCCTGCAGACAATAAATGTGCTGATGAATAACGTGGTGCCTCCCAAGGGCGATCTTAGTAGCTTGAGGCCTTTTATTGGCAGGTGGCCTTAAACCTAAACTGTTGTATTATAACGCAGCAACTGCTGGATAACTGAAGGCATCTTAGTTTATCTGCATCCGTTTCTACATATTTGAATAAACTATGGTTTCATCAGTTTACTAAGCAAAGGAAAATTGAACTAAGTATTTAAATATTATTTCACATTGTAGCATGTGACAGTGGAGAGCCATTAATTCACTGAAGGTCAATAAGAAAGCAAATGAATGTTAATACAGATACACTGCATACCACCTTGCAGAATACCAAGGTTTGAATCCTAGGCTAGGTTCTGCTTTCCAGACCACCAGGACTGCTGTGGAAGCAGTGCACAGAGTCCCATGGAGAAGGGAGCCCCAGTTAGTACTCAATTGTAACACATACTGGCCAGACTCTGGTTTCATATTACCAGGTTCCAGAGATGAGCTGTAGTCTGTAGCCTCGGCAAAGTACAGTATCAACGTGGGTCTAAGTTTTCTTTATTCAAACTGGAGCTGGTGTGCCACAGAGTTTGGCACTTGCTGCTACACTGTTTAATACATATATAGGGAAGCTAATAAAATCAGCAATTACCACAGTATTGACTGGGTGAATGTCACATCAGGACATGCAAGAGATGAAAAGTTCCTAGATGAAATAATTTACTGTTTCATGGAGCAGCTGGTACAAGAACCAACAACGGGAAACTATTTTAGACCTAGTCTTTAGTGGAAGATAAGATTTGGTGTGAGAGGTAACAGTGTTGGAGCCACTTGGCAATAGTGATCACAACAAGATCAAATTTGATTTAATAACTGGAAGGAGGGCATTAAAGAAATCTACTGCAAAATTTAACTTTCAAAAAGGTGACTATGATAAAATGAGGAAAATGGTTAGGAAAAAACTCAAAGGAGCAACTGCGAAGGTTAAGAGTTGAGATCAGGCATAGACGTTGATTAAAAATACCATTTTGGAAGCCCAGACCAGATGTATTCCAGCATTAGAAAAAGTAGAAAGAGGTGAGAAAAGGCTCTAACAGCTAAAATAATATCTTTCAAGAAATGGAAAATGGTTCTGAGTGAAGGAAACAGGATACAGCATAAATACTGGCAAGTTAGATGCAAACCATTGATAAGGAAGGCAAAGAGAGAATTTGAAAAGAAGCTTGCCATGGAAGCAAAAACTCATTATAAAAACATTTTCAGTTACATTTGAGGTAAAATGCTTGTGATGGAGTCAGTTGGACCATTAGATGATCAAGGGGTAAAGGGTACTTAGGGATGAAAAAAGCATGCAGAGAGACTAAATAAATTCTTTGCTTCGGTATTCAAGGAGGAAGATGTAAGAGAGACACCCATGACAGAAATTATATTCAAATGTGATGATTTGGAGGAAATGAAACAGATCTTAGTGAACCTTATAGATGTACCAGGGCAAATGGACAACGTAAAGAGGAGCAAATCACCTGAACTAGATGCAATGAAAGAACTGAGAAATGAAATTGCAGATCTGCTATTGGAAATTTGTAAACTATCATTAACATTGTCTATGTTATCTAAAGACTAGAGGGTTGCCAATGTAACACAAATTTTTAAAAAGGGATCAAGGGGTAATCAAGGAAACTACAAACTAGTGAGTCTGACATCTAAACCAGCCAAAATGGTAGAAACTATCATAAAGAATAAAACTGCTGAACATATAGATAGGCATAGTTTAATGGGACAAAGCCAACATGGATTTAGCCAAGGGAAGTCTTGCTTCAACAATTTGCTACATTTTTTGAGGATGTAAATAAACATGTGGATAAAAGTGAGCCAATTGATATAGTGTATGTAGATTGACAAAGTCCCTCTTGACAAACATCTTAGGAAATTAAAATGTCATGGGATTGGTGGAACTCTCCTATTGTGGATTGCCAACTGGTTAAAAGAGAGGAAACTGAGAGAAGGGCTAAAGAGAAAATTTTCCCAATTGAAAAAGGTGAATGGAGGCATGCCCCAGGGATCTATTTTGGGACGACTGCTTTTTAATATATTTATTAATGACCTGGAAATGGGAACAAGTGAGGTGATCAAATTTGCCGATGACACAAAATTATTCAAAGTTGTTATATCACAAGAGGATTGTAAAAAATCGCAAGAGGACTTTGTGAAACTAGGAGGCTCAGTATGCAAATGACAAATGAAATTTAATGTGGACAAGTGCAAAGTGGTGCACTTAGCAAAGAGTAATCAAATTATAACTATACAATGCTAGGTTCCACATTAGGAGTCACCACTCAGGAAAAAGATCTAGGCATCATGGTTGATAAGTTGAAATCTTCTGCTCAGTGTGCAGCAGCAGCTAGGAAAGTAAATAGAATGCTAGGAATTATTAGGAAAGGAATGGAGAATAAAACAGAGAATATCATAATGCCTCTGTATTGCTCCATTGTGCAACTTCATCTTGAGTATTATATGCAGTTCTGGTCAACACATCTCAAAAAAGATATAGCAGAATTAGAAAAGGTATAGAGAAGAGCGAACAAAATAATAAAGAGGTTGGAATGATTCCTCTATGAGGAAAGGCTAAAGAGGTTAGGACTCTTCAGCTTGCAGAAGAGATGGTTGAGGGAAGATATGATAGAGGTCTATAAAATGAGTGGAATGGAACGAGTGAACATTAATCAGTTGTTTACTCTTTCAAAAAGAACAAAGACTTCACATTTACCTGCTCATGATTTTGTAGACCTCTTTCATATCCCCCCCTCAGCTGCTCATCTCCAAGCTGAACAGATTTAACCTCTTTAGCCTTTCCTCATAGGGTAAACATTCCATGCACTTTATCGTTTTGCTCGCCCTTCATCAGAGTTCTAAAGGTTTTTCCTATCTTGCTGGTACCCATGCTTATCTTTGGGTGACAAAGGGAGATTGGGGCAACTGTTCCATGCCCCAAGCTTTGGAGGGCCCTGTGAAGCAGCAGCAACCCTACTTGACATCTGGCCTGAAGATTGCTGGAGCCACGTGACAGAGACATCGGTACTTGGTGAGGAGCTGCAGCAGTGGGCCAGGCAATAAAGTGCAGTCAGGGCAGGCTTTCCTTGCTTTTAAAACTTGGTGAGGGGACCCTGTTTCGGCTGTACTATCTGAGGGTCATCCCTATGATACCCTGTGCAAACTTTCTTTTTTTCAATTCCAGACGAAGATGCAGGACTGGGCAGGCTCCACTAGCTGGTCACTTGCCCCTGGAGGGAGTCCCTTGGGAAGGAGACCCCTCTGCTTTTGCAACTTGTCAGGGATTGGGGCTGGGCTCGCCCACAAACACTGCTGTTCAGGATGAAGTCTCAGTTTTCAGTGCACAGTGACCAGACTAATACAGGACTGGTAACGATGGCCCTGAGAATCATGCCAATAGCTGGACTCTATTTCCACACCAGAATTTAACCTTTTTTGCATTGCACATTAGGAGATGTGGGGCAATACTGGAAGGCTTTCCTGCTCTATAGCATGCTATTTTTATAGCGCCCACGAGGGCCTTATTGTTCATGCTAAAGCTTACTGCATAGACCACAGTGTGTCTTATGCTGCTCCAGAATGTGGCATCCCAACTGATAAGGACTCTTGTCATGAATACAGACATATCTATCATCTTTTGGATAATCTACCCCTTGTTCTGTAAACTAAATCTGATTTCAATAGGATTATTAAAAACTGTAAACGATGACATTTCTCTCTTCTTCACTAAAGGCCAGATTCACTAAGGCTTTTCTCCCATTCTGTGTCTATGGGAAAAATGCTTAGGGGTAGATTTTAAAAGGTGCGCACGGGAGTAGATTTGTTCGCGCAACCTGGCGCGAACAAATCTCCTGATTTTATAACATGCGCGCGCTGCCGCACGCATACAGGGTCAGCGCATGCAAGGCTGCGCAAAATCGGCAGCCTGTGCACGCCGAGCCGCACAACCATCCTCTGTTCCCTCCGAGGCCGCTCCAAAATCTGAGCGGCCTCTGAGGGAACTTTCCTTCCGGCTCCCCCCACCTTCCCCTCCCTTCCCCTATCTAACCTACCCCCCCCCCCAGCCCTAACTAATTCCCCCCTACCTTTATTTTACGCCTGACCAAGGCAGGCGTAACTTGCGCATGCTGGCCAGCTGCCGGCGCGCCATGTTCCGGTCCAGGGGCTGGTCCGGAAGCCGCGGCCAAGCCCCTGGAACACCCCTGGGTCAGAACTACACCCGTGGCCCTGCTCCCGATACGCCCCCCCCCCCCCCAGGAAAGCCCCAGGACTTATGCGCATCCCAGGGCTTGTGCACGCCGCCGAGCCTATCTTGCGCAGAGGGTGGAAGGGGCAGCTTTTCGGGGGTTACGTGTGTATTTTACGCGTGAAACCTTTGAAAATCTGCCCCTTAGAGAATGAGGTCCTAAATTTGTTAATTTCTCATTGACAGAAGGCAATATTACAGATGAGATTAAAAGAGCTGTAGTGAAACCTCTCCTAAAAAATGAAAAATTGGATCCAAATCTGTTTATTTACTATCAATCAATCTCTAATTTGTCATTAATTCTAACAGCCGCGACAATACTATCAGCCCGGCTACATCTCTCCCTCTCTCAAATCCATTACCCACAACACCCATACATAATAACACCCTGTCATAAACTGGTACAGTATTTATAGCAATTAAATAATGACAGAAACATAGCAATTGGATATAAAAGGCTGCAGCTTTATTCAACATTATATTCCCCTTAAATAACCTGTACCCGAATCAAGATGGTAATCGCCAAAACAGGCTACACCCCCACCTCCACTGCCCACTATAATATCAAGCAAGGCAGTATCTAACCTGGCCCCCTGCCTTATCTCCAAGCAAGGGGGCCTCCCACGGTGCCAGTCCACCATGCGCTGCCCAAGGTGCCAGTCCACTGCTGGTCTGGCTCGTGATACACCCCTGCACTGCGTCTGAAACACCCTTCACCGGTTCAGGTACCTACATTCCCCCTTGCTGCAACATTAAAATGAAAGTAGGTACATTCATCATCGTCCAACTGACTAACATGTGCTGCTAACTGCGCTGCTCACATATAACATCCACGGAGAACATGCATCACTAACTAATATTTATCCAATACTTCAATGTGAGAGATGTTCCACATCAACAATAATGAAAAAAAAAGTTCTACCCCATGGATGGGTAATTATGGTGGGAAGGCCAGCCAGGAACAAAGAGGGTGACTGTGCCCCAGTCCCGGCCCTTTAAGTGGGCTGTGAAATCATCCAGCCACGACCACCCCCCCCCCCCCTTCCCCAGACCGAGTCATTGGTGGGACAGGAAATTGTGCACGCAAAGAGGAGGAGGGGAGCTGGTGGGAGAGTGAGTTGGGCAAAGCACCGCCGGAGCTCCACATGGTCGGATCACAGACAGGTCTCTACCCATGTCTCCTGGCTTCAGATGGGCTCCAGGTTTGGGGCACAGGCTGACGTATTTCTTGTAAAAACCATTGAATCCTTAATTCTTACTCAACTGACAGAAGAGTTCTCCCTACTGTATGTTAATCGATTTTGCTTTTGAAAAAATAAAAGCACTGAAATCCTGTTATTATCCTTGTTTGATATGGTATGGCAGGGGACCGGCAATTTGTTGGTCTTGTTAGATATATGAGCTGTATTCGACACAATTAACCACAAAATCTTGATCTGCGCTTGAGAGAACTAGGAATCACTGGCACATTATTTAAATGATACGAATCATACCTTAATAATAGATCATACCAAGTATGTATTGGGGGAAAAAAATCACAAGGTTCCGCACTGTCTGCTAGGGATGTGAATCGTTTTTGAACGATTAAAATTATCGTCAGATAATTTTAAAATCGTCCAAAATCGTTAGAGTGCACGATACAATACAAATGCCCCCGATTTATTGTCAGGGGCATTTGTATTGTATCGTTAAATAGGCACACCAAAAAAACCCTAAAACCCACCCAAACCTTTAAAACAAATCCCCCACCCTCCCGAACCCCCCCAAAATGTTTTAAATTACCTGGGGTCCAGTGGGGGGGAAGTCCCGACGCAATCTCCAGCTCTCTGGCCACTGCTGCGTTGAGAAATGGCGCTGTGGCCCTTTGCCCTTATCATGTGACAGGGCAAAGGTAGCGCCGGCGCCATTTTGGTTCCTGACTCCTGACGTCATGCGTGCAGGAGATCGCCCCCGGACCCCCGCTGGACCCCCAGGGACTTTTGGCCAGCTTGGGGGGGTCTCCTGACCCCCACAAGACTTGCTAAAAGTCCAGCGGGGGTCCGGGAGTGACCTACTGCACGAGGGCCGTATTGCCAATCTTCAAAATGGCGCCGGCGCTAACTTTGCCCACACTATGTCATACGGGCGACCGTCGCCCGTATGACATAGTGAGGGCAAAGGTAGCGCCGGCACCATTTTGAAGATTGGCAATACGGCCCCGTATTGCCAATGGCGCTGGTAATTTAAAACATTTTAGGGGGGTTCGGGAGGGTGGGGGATTTGTTTTAAAGGTTCGTGGTGGGTTTTAGGGTTTTTTTGGTTTGCCGGTTTTCTCGCCCTCCCCCGATTTATGATTTTTAACGATTTTTAACAAAAAAAACCCCACGACGATAAGATTTACCTCCCCCCCAGCCAAAATCGATCGTTAAGACGATTGATCACACGATTCACACCCATACTGTCTGCTATGCTGTTTAATATTTATTTTATTCCATTGGAATGGGCCTAAATGTTTTCATATATGCAGGTTACATCCAATTTTTCATTCCTATAAAAAATTATCTTACTGCCACCATGGAATATTTAAAGATCTATATTGGATAATTAATAAATGGATGCTACACAATGGCGCCGGCGCTACCTTTGCCCTCACTATGTCATTGGCAATACGGGGCCGTATTGCCAATCTTCAAAATGGCGCCGGCGCTACCTTTGCCCTCACAATGTCATACGGGCGACAGTCGCCCGTATGACATAATGAGGGCAAAGGTAGCTCTGGCGCCATTTTGAAGATTGGCAATACGGCCCGCATGCAGTAGGTCGCTCCCGGACCCCCGCTGGACTTTTGGCAAGTCTTGTGGGGGTCAGGAGACCCCCCCTAAGCTGGCCAAAAGTCCCTGGGGGTCCAGCGGGGGTCCGGGACGATCTGCACGCGTGACGTCAGGAGTCAGGAACCAAAATGGCGCCGGCGCTACCTTTGCCCTGTCACATGATAAGGGCAAGGGCCACGGCGCCATTTCTCAATGCAGCAGTGGCCAGAGAGCTGGAGATCGTGTCGGGACCCCCCCACTGGACCCCAGGTAATTTAAAACATTTTGGGGGAGTTCCGGAGGGTGGGGGATTTGTTTTAAACGTTCGGGATGGGTTTTAGGGTTTTTTTGGTGTGCCGGTTTTCCCGCCCTCCCCCGATTTACGATTTTTAACGATTTTTAACAAAAAAAAAACACGACGATAAGATTTACCTCCCCCCCAGCCAAAATCGATCCTTAAGACGATCGATCACACGATTCACACCCGTACTGTCTGCCATGCTGTTTAATATTTATTTTATTTCATTGGAATGGGCCTAAATGTTTTCATATATGCAGGTTACATCCGACTTTTCATTCCTATAAAAAATTACTGCCACCATGGAATATTTAAAGATCTATATTGGATAATTAATAAATGGATGCTATACAACTGGTTATCATTACATTTACCTTAGACCAAGATTATTATTTTGTCACAAACTAAGGAGTTAGATGCAAATGTAAAATTGGATTTTGATGGACACAGTATTTCAAAATCTCAATATCCTCATCTATCCGAGACTTAGGCATTTTACTTGAGCCTAATCTTTACTTGAAAACCCAAATCAGAAATCAGATTAGGACAGAGTACATGAAGCTCAGGATGCTTAGACACCTTCAACCGCTCTTAAATAAAGAGAATTTTAGAACAGTTTTACAATCTTTGATATTTTCCAGCTTTGATTATAAAAATTTGCTCTTTCTAGGCCTTTCTAATAATGAACGCTGCCCATTACAACTACTGCAAAATACGGCAGCATGGATGTGCTCCGGAAAAAAAAAGATACTTTCATATTACACTGGTGTTGTCCTCTTTACACTGGCTCCCAATAAAGGCAAGGATTGATGTATTTATTTAAAAATGTTTCTATACTGCTTTTACAAACAAGGTTTAGTCAAAACGGTGTACAAGGATACAAATCATAAAATAAAAGTAATATAATTAGAAAATTACAAAAATCTTATAATAAAGTAAAAAAATACAATAACAAAGTTCATAAATTATTAAAGCTCATCAAATTAAACATAACAAAGTCGAAACATGTGCCAGCTTATAGATTATTACGGTATATGAAAAAAGAAAAATGAAAGAAATGGATGGTTATGTGGTGAGTAAAGTGGTTAATGTTTGTTTGAAGTAATTTTGAAAGCAATCTGGAATAGATTAGTTTTTAAGGATTTCTTAAAGTGAATTGGATTGGATAGTGATCTTAGTGAATCTGGTAATGCGTTCCAAAGGGTGAGACCTGCTATTGAAAAGGCCCTCTTTCTTGTGATATCTAATCGTGTTTGCCGAGGTGAAAGAATGTCTAAGAAGTTTTTTGTTAATGATCTCAGATGTCTAGTGGATTTGTAAATATGGAGTAGAGAGCAGAGCCAGGTGGAAGAAGAGTTATGGATGAGTGAATGGATAATGGTAAGGATTTTGTATTGTATTCTAAATTTTATTGGTAACCAATGATAAGACTGAAGTACTGGAGTGATGTATCTTCTAATGGAAGTACCTGAAAGGATACATGCTACTGCATTCTGGGCTAATTGTAATGGTTGGATGGTATTATCGGGGAGGCCTAAATAAAGAGAATTACAGTAATCAAACCTGAAAAGATAAGAGATTGAAGGATAGTACGGAAATCCCAAAAGAATAGTAATGGACAAAGGTGTTTCAGAATTGTAGTTTATAGAAGAAATTTCTGGTTACTAATGAGATATGTTGCTTTATGGTTAGGTCTGTATTGATAGTTACACCTATCAATACATAAATTAATCTACTATGATGAAGTATGCTAGGTTGGGTGACACTTTGCAGATATATACTCCAACCACACTAATGGACTGATTTTAAATACCCCCCCCCCCCCCCGCATGCCAAAAAACATGTGTTATGCATGTGTCCGGGCCTTGCATGCGCCACGCACAACTTCAAAGGGTCCAAGCCACACGCGTAACCCCCGTTACATGCTGAAGTGCCGGGCCCAGATAAAGGGATGGGGAGGGGTGGGGCTGGAGGTGGCCTTTCCCCTGTTCAGCGGCCATTTGCCGCTGTACCGGGGAAAGGCATCCATTGGAGCAGTAAGCAACAAAACAAAAAACTAGAAAGGTAAGAGAAAGGGTTTAGGGGGTGGGGAGAGGTCTTGAATGAGTAGATGTGAATCAGTTATTTACACTTTCGAGTAATAGAAGGACTAGGGGGCATTCCATGAAGTTAGCAAGTAGCACATTTCAGACTAATTAGAGAAATTTCTTTTTCACTCAATGCACAATAAAGCTCTGGAATTTGTTGCCAGAGGATGTGGTTAGTGCAGTTAGTGTAGCTGGGTTCAAAAAAGGTTTGGATAAGTTCTTGGAGGAGAAGTCCATTAACGGCTATTAATCAAGTTTACTTAGGGAATAGCCACTGCTATTAATTGCATCAGTGGCATGGGATCTTCTTAGTGTTTGGGTAATTGCCAGGATCTTGTGGCCTGGTTTGGCCTCTGTTGGAAACAGGATGCTGGGCTTGATGGACCCTTGGTCTGACCCAGCATGGCAATTTCTTATGTTCTTATGGGAAGGGAAAGGGAGGTTAGGGTAGGGGCTTCCCTCCCAGTCTGCTCCTTAATTGGATCAGACAGATACACGCACCTGTTATAAAATATGTGTCCATGTGTGCACGCCGGATCCAGCGCGCGCATGGATGCACACGCATGTCTTTAAAAATCTACCCATAAGGTCTCAAAATAATGGTTTGATGGAAGTTCCATCAGTTCGGCTGGCACGCATTGCAAAGAGATGTTCAATTTCAGTTGCGGGCTTAGTATTATGGAACTCTATGCCCATACAAATGAGGACCATTTCTGATACCACTATATTTTAAAAAATTGTAAAGACTTGGGGCCGGATTTTAAAAGCCCTGCGCGCGTAAATCCAGCCGGATTTAGGTGCGCAGGGCACTTGCGCGCCGGCGCGCCTATTTTGCATAGGCCGCCGGCACGCGCAGAGTCCCAGGATGCGCGTAAGTCCCGGGGCTTCGTAAAAGGGGCAGGGAGGGGGCGTGTCCATTGCATGTCCGGGGTCAGGGGGCGGTTCGGGGCGGGACCGGGGGGTGTGGCGCCTGCCCGGGGGCATGGTCGAGGCTTCTGGACCAGCCCCCGGGTCGGGTGATGGCACGCCAGCAGCCCGCTGGCGCATGCAGATTTACACCTGCATTTGGCAGGCGTAAATCTGGCAACAAAGGTAGGGGGGGGTGGAAAGAAAGTTCCCACCGAGGCCGCTCCGATTTTGGAGCGGCCTCGGAGGGAACAGGCAGCGCGAGCCGGGCTCGGCGCGCGCAAGTTGCACAAATGTGCACCCCCTTGCGCGCGCCGACCCCAGATTTTATGATACGAGCGTATCTTATAAAATCCAGCGTGCTTTTGTTCGCGCCAGTACGCGCTCACGCAAATTTATAAAATCTACCCCTGGGTTATTAGAGATGTGAATCGGAACCGGAATCAGTTCTGATTCCGGTTCCGATTCACATCGTGTTTTTTTTTCGTCCTGCCCGATCGCGGTATTGTTTATCGGCTGCGCCCGAGCCAATAAATAAAAAACCCACCCCGACCTTTTAAAACTAATCCCTTAGCTTCCCCCACCCTCCCGACCCCCCCAAAAACTTTTTACAGGTACCTGGTGGTCCAGTGGGGGTCCTGGAAGCAATCTCCCGCTCTCGGACCGTCGGCTGCCACTAATAAAAATAGCGCCGATGGCCTTTGCCCTTACCATGTGACAGGGTATCCGTGCCATTGGCCGGCCCCTGTCACATGGTAGGAGCACTGGATGGCCGGTGCCATTTGCCGCCGGCCATCCAGTGCTCTTTTTTTATTTTAGGTTTGTGCAACTCATGACAAGTTGTGAGTTTCTTTGGAAACCTAACTTTTATTAGGTATGTTATCTTGTAAACTGTTGCAATATATTTAAGAGCATGCGGTATGGAAATATTAAAAAAAAAAAATATCTGAACAAAGTCAGTGAACACAGTCTGAAATTTCATGTGGTGCTGTGAGATAACAGGAGGAGAGGGAAGAATCATTAGAGAAATGTCAAAAATAAAATATATTGGTGTACCTTGTTAGGAACAGATCACATTTTCAGTGTATAAACTCCCTGGAATAGAGATATCCTCAACAAAACTCATTTGGAACTGTAGTGAAGACACAATGCAAGAATGAAGTTCACATCCATGAAATGCATGCAGAAGAGCTGTGACAGTGCATGTGTATAGTCTTAATAAGGAGGGCCTCCCTGGCTGAAACACTGCCCAATTAAAGAAATGATACATATACACATTTATAAAATGAATGTTTGAAGGAAGCTACCTGATGGACATGGAAATCTCCCTAGCTGTATACAGGTATTTCTCTGACTATACAGTTTGGATCTAAAGTCCTTCACATCTATAAATGTAAGCTTGAGAAAATTCTATTGATAAAGCATTTGCAAATCTGAATGATCATTTTATTTTATAAATAAATCTAAATAATCTATGCACACTCCTAAAAAAAATGTAAAAAAAAAAATATATATATATATATATATATATATATAAAACATAGATTAAATTATTGTTTAGGGTTTGATTCATTTCATTAAGTGCCACTTTTCCTTTTTTTTAATTTCATTTTATTTGTGAGGGGTTTTTAATGTGCTCTATGTCCATTTTAAGGTGAATTTTCAAAATATTGTGCATGTAAAAATTAGCACATATGTGCGTGAGTAGACTCTACTCGTATACGCCATATTATATAAACGCCAAAGTTACATATGGATTTTCTCTTTCGCGTGTAAAAAAGGGGAGGTCTTAGGACATTCTGGGATGGGGCCAACAATTATGTGCACAACTTGCTATTTGAAAAGACACCCTCATCCATTTTCCAACTTATTCGTGTACTTTTACTCCTGCTAATTATCTGATGTAAGTGATATTAAACAGGTTTATTGTGTAGTACTGACTGGTGGGAGGTCTAGGTGAACTGGAGGGGGTGGGGAGAGTTCAGATTGAAAAACCAGGATAGTCTCAATGACCTGCAGAAGGAGTGGGTGAACTGATAGACTAATTGGTAAACTGGTTAATTTCCTAGATGAATGCATGTTTTAAAAATGGCCGACTTATGCAAATAAATCAAGACTTAGGCAAATAAGTCTTAGGCCTGGATTTTCTAAGTTCGCAGAACTTAGAAAATCCAGGCAATAGCCCCCAAAAGCGCCACCATGAAAGGTGATGCTATTGGGCGTGATACTGGCAGCGATAAGGATTCTTACCTTTCGCCATCAGCGAAGGCATCGTGAAGTCCGCCCCGAGGCCGCCCCCGACTCCTCCCCTTCCGGTACGGACTCTGCCCCAACTTAAATAGTGCGTGTGAAAAGTCCCTTTTCGCATGCGATACCTTTGGAAAATGACCCCCCTTAGTTTGCTTTCATGTGTAAAATATATGCATGTATATTCTTAAAATAGATGGGTAAAGTATGTACATTTAGTGCATTAGAATACATGGTTTCATTGCATTGTATGTATTTACATGTTAGCCTACATGCACCTATATGTTGCAGGGGAAACATGCATATTTTATAATATGTGCGTATGTGATAATTGCATGTTATAAAATACGATGGTAAAACTATGCATGGCCATATATATTACATACATACCGCTGCTTGCAGTTGGTTGAAAGTTATTCTCCCCTCGAGTTGCAATAGTGTGCACTAAATGGACATAGTGCTCATTAAAATTAAAAATAAAAAACAAAACTTCATGAATAAAATCATTTCAATTTTGAAACAATATAAAAAGACACAGGCAATGTCTTTGGCATTAAAAATGAAAGCACATCCCTAAGATATATATATATCATTGAACCTCTCAGAAGTCATTTTGGAAAGCCAGATGCTGAGGGGGAAAAATAGTAAAAACAATAGCTTTATTATTTTCTACATTTTCTTGAGATATTCCCACACTTGCCATCCTTTTAGAAAGCTTGGTATATTTGAAAGGTTGCTGGAAGTCTCTATTTTTCCTTGAATCTTAGTTTCCATTCTGGTGTGTACTAAGCCTTCTCTAAGGCTAATAGCTCGTGAACTCTCTCACACATGTGTCTGCATGATAAATATGCCTGGAGAAACTGTCTCTTTAAAAATCACAAGGAGATCAGGGATCACAAGTACTGAAACATGGGCAAGTCAGGCTATCGGTGCCCCTTCTGTCCTGTTCAACCCAAGGTCCATGTGACAGCCTCCATCTCCTTTGAAAGGAGCTTGTAAATCTAATCCCTTGATTCAAATCTGAGGGTTAAGGATTGATTTGAAATTGACTGGAACAGTGGAAGGGGCGATCTACAAAGACAACATGCCCTGTCTGCAAAGTACTGTCGCAAACACACAAGGGCATATATGTACACACACACATACAAACAGGTAGGCACATGTTCACACGGGCATACACAGGCTCCCCCCAAAACACACACACACATGCACACAAAGCACATGCTCTCACACATACAGGCACATGCCCCCTCCCCCCCACACACACGCAGAGGCACTCACACCCACAGGTACATGCGCACAAACACACACACACACACAGGCTGTTATTGACCATATAATCCAAGCAATGATGGTTAATATTTGCTAATACACTTTCTCATGTTACCACAAACTGGGACAGGTAGGCACAGGCACACACACACATATAGGCATGCTTTCATATCAGCATGTGCAAGCTCACACTAGTACGCAGAAACACATCCAAGCACACAAAAGAGCACACAAGCTTGCGCAAGCATGCAGAAGCACACCCAAGCTCACAGAAGTGCATACAAACTCCGAAATTACGCACAGGCTCCCACATATGCACACACACTGGCTTGCACATACACACAGGCTCGCACACTCATTTGCATACACACACAGGCAGACACCCATACACAGGCACATCCAGAGGTAGAGACATACACACACACAAAAGCACAGGCCCCCCCATAGACATACATAGGCACAGGTGCACACACACACACAGGGACATAAACACAGGATCCCCCAAACACATACCTGCAACCCCCACCCCCCCCCACACACACACACACAGGCAGTTATAGACCAGATTACCTCAGCAATGCTGGGCATTCTTCGCTAGTATATATAATTAAACAAGAATATTGAAGACATACCCCTGAAGCTTCCTCAATATACCCTTCTGTGATATATACTGTATAACTATATCTATTCTATAATCTATCTTTCTATATATTCTATATCTATCTATATTTATGTATTTATTTTCTGTGAACGAGAGAGATAAATGGGCCTATATATTTACACTGATTTGCAAATATACATCTGAAAATACTTCTTTTCCTTCTTATGCTTCTGCTTTATTCATATAAAAAGTTAATTTGAATTATGCAGATTTGCCCCCTCTCCTCCATCATTCTCAACAGGCCATTAACCAGATATAAGGAGAAACACTGATCGGGATGAAATCAAGACAGCCAATGTGGCATTCACTGAGCAGAACTCGATCTTCTGAGCTCTAGACATTTGTCTACCTAATTGCCTTTCCTTTATGAAGAAACAGCCTAGCAAAGTTCCTTTTTTACCCCAAGTTCGTAAATATGAGGAATATGATTAAGGCTTCTTTATGGATTGCCACGGGCGAGATTAACCGTCCTAGATACATATTGGTCAACGACAAATGCTCATGTATGAAACTGGTATACAGTTAGATAAGTCAAGTAATTGCAGGAAATCGTTCATGAGGTAGAGAGTCAATCAAGAATTGCACCACAACACAAGCAAATAATAATATTTCCACATAATTTGCATACAAATGAATCATAAACTAGAAATCCCTGAATATTTCAGTAGGATAGGGAGAGTGGTTTTAGGCATAAAACCCATCCCGACAAGCTTATTCCTTCCAGGACCTTTTGGAACCATTTGAAAAGCAGAGAACATTTTACTAAAGAAAGCCAATATACTTCATGAAACCGACCGAGGCATAAATGACATCCTGCTACCATACCTGCTTTCTTTCCCATTTAAAAAAAAAAGTCTGCAGCTCAAAATTAAAAAGGAACATTTCAATATCTGAACAACTTTTAAAGGCTTGAATCTAAGGCCTAAACAGACAGAAGCACAAAGTAAAAGACTTGGTTTTCTTTTCAAGAGACTGTGATGTTTGTACTGCTTTGCAGAATATTAGGGGCCAACTTTTCACCTCAAGTTCTTTGATCATCACTATAAAAGTATATGCCTATGATGCTCTGCAAAAGAAATTTGAAAACAAACTGGGCAATGCATAGTCATGGTAGTGCTCTAACGCACGTTAAACAGCGTATATCACCCAATACACGTGATATTATCTATAGCTGGGCCCAATTTGCCTCCCCTATTACAATGACCTTTTTTGCATGTGGTTTGCATACATGAATAATAAATATGCATGGCAAAGAAGGTCATTAATAGGCAATCTGATGCTAATATTTTATCGTGGCCAACCGAGAAAGTGGTCAGCCGCGATAAAATAGCACCTCCTGGGAAAGCGTCAAATGAGATGTGGGAGCTGAGATGTGGGAGATGTGGGAGCCCCGAGGCTCCTAATTTACATTTAAAGGGCCTGGGGGGAAAAAAAAAATGCCGCGGTTAAAGAAAAGGTTGCGCCAGGGGTCAGGGCTGACCCCTGGCTCAACCTGGGGCCATCACTCAAGGTGGCCCCAACTCCTCAAAGTGAAAAAAAAAAAAAGTTTAAAAATCATTGCACAGCAAGGACTGCACCCACTGCCCCTCCAAAGTTGTACATAAACATCATTGGGGGTTCTGGGGTAGCTCCCCACCCCAATAGTTACATACAATCAGTGGGGTATAGTGTACCCTCTGGCATCCCCTCCCCCCAAAGGTGTGGAATAAATCATTGGTAGTTCAGTGCCCCCCACCCCTGCACCTGTACAAAATCCTGATGGTCCCTAGTAGGGGCTGGGGTGGGGGGCCTCCTAGCACCCTGCCCAGATGTCCCCAGACCTTGCCCCTATCACGTGACAGGGGCAAGGTTAAGTCGGTGCCATTTCCGGAAAATGGCATCACCCGGGCAGGGTGCCAGGGGGTGCCCCATCCCCAATCAGGGACTGTCAGCTGGGTTTTTTTTTTTAAAGGTTCACGGGTGTGGGAGGGGAGTCGGAGGTGCCTGGGGGTGCGGGGTGCGCCCTGAACCATCAGTGATTTTTTCATTCCTTTGGGAGGGGGTGCTGGGGGGATGCACTATACCCCAACCACTTTAGGTAACTACTGGGGTGGGACGATACCGCTGAACCCCCAATGACCTTTTTTGCACAACTTTGGAGAGGAAGGGTCATGGGGGGGGGGGGGGTGCCATAGCCACACGTGATTTTTAAACTTTTTTGTTTTCAATTTGTAGAGTCAGGGCTGCCCTGGGCTGAGCCGGGGACGAGCCCTGATTCCCGCTCAACCGTTATTTAGGTTGTGGCCCTTTAAGGCGATGGAGGTCCCCTTGATGTTGGGGTCCCCATCGCACCCAAAGGGTCACTCACCGCGTTCTTTTGTCCCGCGGTGTGTGGCCGCAAGATGGTATCCCTCCCTAATAAGCATAATTTTAAACAGCTTTGTGAGGGATAACACAGGAGAAGGCAAGCCCTTTACTGCTATAAAAATGACATGAAAGAAGAACCAAGCTTTTGAAATTATTTCAGGTCCAGGATACTCCTATTTAGGAATGGTTTGCTTCAATGCAAAAATACAATTTGGAGCAGTCTCTTGACTCGGGATGGGGGGAATTCAGATTCTGATCCCCCTTCCTATGGGGTTGTTTGGGCCTAGGGCATGACATGGAGGCAGCAGGCTCAGGTGAAGAGACGGAGGGGAGGGAATGTGGGAGAGAAGGAAGGCATTTGCTTTGCAGCATTGAGGATGTACCTTGGAAGAGGCACTTCTCCAATCCTGTTGTTAGGAAGACTGAGTTGATTTTCCAGACACAAATTTTGACCTTCCCAATAGAGCCCTTTGTTAAGCAAACAAACCAGAAAAGACTCATAATATACCCCAGTAGTCTTCACAAAACTATTTTCCGGCATTTCTGTAGTCCTCTGTCCAACGTAAACTACCAGCATTTAGTCATTTCCCCGTCCCATTTCTTTGCATTTTTCCCCATTCTTGCTCTTATTTTGTTTCTGGTAAGATATAGGACTTAACCCTACAAGAATGCCCAGGGATACTATATAGGCATTGCACAGTCACTGAATACAAGTTAGCGACAGGAACACACACACACACACATTCACACATACTGTCCCTGGAGAGCAGCGTGAGAGTTCCAGTCCTCAGCTTTAACACATAAAATATTAAGAACCAATTTTCAGCTGCATCTCTGTCACTTCCATTAGCATTCCACACGTCCAGAAGTGATAATGGACTTGGTAAATGGCAGCATCTCTCTCTCTCTCTGCCGGACCACGGGGAATTTCACCTGGGGATAGTTCTGTGCAAGGGGTGGCCCGTATGGATACTGATGCAGTCATAGAGGCTGTAGCAGTTGAGGTCTACTACAGAATGGAGGGGGGGGTTTGTCCCCAGAACACAACAATATCAATCAGAAACTAGCTACATTTTCCCCAAAATGAGGTATTCTTTTACATTCTTTAATGTGGCTGCAAATATACCCATTAGTCACAGATATGTTTTGTTCTGTGCCTTCAGCTCTGCGCTAAGTGCTGGTGGCAAGCAGAAAGGGAAAAGATTTTTTTTTTTTTAATTAGGATATGACAGCAAAGTGGGTCACGGCAAAAGTGATGGCAGGAGTATGAGCCGGCATTCAGCTTGTTCAAGGGCAGAACTGGGGGCTGGTGGTTACTGTAGTTACAGGGAACGTTCAAACCTTGCACATCCTTTCAGAGATTTCCCTGGCCGCAGGAGAAATCGGGGGTGGGCAGAAAAGAAATCACACTTACCTCCTGCCGCCCCTCACGCTGCAGCAGTCATTAGCAAAAGGAAACCAGGGCACGGGCATGACATCATTTGGACTCCTTACTTTCAACCAGGAACAGAACGAAGACCCTAAAATCCAAGCCTTCTGGCATTTTCCTCTCTCTCTCTTTTTTTTTTTTTTAAGAGCTTGTCCTGCTTAGTCATACATTCATACGTGTGGTGTCTGTGAGTCACAAATGCATATCTGTACATTTTTTTAAACCATTGTTTTCTGCATTTTGCCGTATTATTCCTGTTTTGTCTGCTAGAAAGCAATTATCTAGGTAGGGGGCATAACATCTTGCTTTCTTGTTCTCATATTGTTTGCCGTTACTGGGACACAATGCCAATGGTTCAGTTTGAAATAGACGGGCTAATTGTTCCCTGTATTTGTTTGCTAATACAAGGGTAGACATGACTTCCCTTTGATATGCAGCTCCCCGATTGGTTATAAAGGGCTTTGTCATAGTGGGGGACCACTGCGCCATGCCCGACGTCTACCACTGCTCTGCTTTAGGGCCTTGCTCTGTAAGATTTAGGCGAAGCTTGCCTTTTGCTCCCTGCAAGAGAAAATGAAGGGTTTATAAATTCAAGTCTGAGATATTATCTTCTGGATAGAAGTGCACAGAACTGGAGTAAGGACTTCAAATTGGAAGCACCAGAGAAAGGCTAAAGCTTTCAGGGAAAATTAACAAGAAGAAAAGAAAGAAAGAATATGTATAGTTCTCTTAGCAGTCCACACATTTGGAAAGGAGGACAATACAAAGATTCTGTTCCTATCAGTAAAGCCATTATAGTTTCCCCTCTCATTCTGCACACCCACAAGCCTCCCGGGTCATGTTGTACTGGTGCCCTAACCCAGTCTCTGGCCTCACTTTCAGATCTCTTTGGCATTTTCTTCTGATGAGAACATTTATGTAAAAAGATTATTTAAAAAAAACAACAAAAAAAAGGTCAAATGGAAACATACGAGTCTAGGTGCAAAAAAAGGGACCCTAATCAGTTTACAGAAGAATTATAATTTTCAGCATTCATGGGGGCTGGATTGCTCCAGCTGCATTTCAACAAGTACTACTTCCGCATGTGCCACTCTCCTTACGACATTTCATTTCTCTGAACCTTTTTTTTTTTTAATGGCGTGAAGTAATTTTTTTTCGAGGCCATAGGAGGATCAGGCCCTGATTCAGACGCTGCACTTATTCGCGTGGGCTGCCTTGGCAGGAAAAGGCTGGACAGCGTGGGGCAGAGGGGAGTGGGAAGCGAAAGGAACCCACGTGCAGGTAACGTTACAGAAATAGTTGAAATCAAATCCTACAGTAGGTCACTCCTAAGTTCATGGCACAAAAAAAAACCCTCAGCCCTCCTCCTCTCCCCCGAGTAAGTCCACAATGCACTCTGTGTTCTCCAGTAATACCGCAGGATATTTGAACACTTTTGCTCTATTTATTTTGCAGTATTTCGGATGATGAATGGATAGTAGCACAAAGCGGCTTACATCTTTAACTAGTTTTCACAGTTTATGCTGTAAGCTTACACCCTGGATGATATCCCCCCCCCTTCCCCAGCTGCCCGCACTCATTGCATGACTGCAGCGCTGATGGGCAGACCCAGCAGAGAGGGTGAAAAATCAAACTGCCCCGTACACAAGGCATAATACTTTGTTTTTAATTAAAACAATTCATACTGAGCCCCTCATGAATGTCGCAGCATGCTCTGCTGGAATTCACCCGTGCAAGAAAGCCTTGCCAAGGAGAATAAGTGGTGGGTAGTGCAGCGTTTAGTTAACTGAAAGGTTTAAGTGAATGAATGCTCTCTGATGACATAAATGCAACATAACTGCATAATATATTAATTTTTGCTATAAGTAATAATACTGCTAATAATAATTATAATTAGCATTTATGTAGCATCTGCCATCCAAACTATCTCAAATGCTTTACAATTTTAGGTCTTCATGGTGGAATATATTAACACAGCAGCAGAAAAAGACCAAGTGTCTTATCCAGCCTGCCCTGTTATTCCTGTCTTCCCTGCTATTGATCCATACTTGTGGCAGCCAGCCATACAGTATAGACACTTGTAAGATCTCTCTTTATTCAAGACAGTTTTTGCCACATAAGAAATTTCCATACTGGGTCAGATGGGTCCATCAAGCCCGGCATCCTGTTTCCAACGGTGGCCAATCCAGGCTACAAGTACCTGGCAAGTACCCAAAAACTAAGCAGATCCCATGCTACTGATGCCAGTAATAGCAGTGGCTATTCCCTAAGTCAACTTGATTAGTAGCAGTTAATAGACTTCTCCTCCAAGAACTTATCCAAGCCCACTTTAAATCCAGCTACACTAACTGCACTAACCACATCCTCTGGCAACATTTGTACTCTATGGATCTCCTCAACCATCACTGACTCTCACTCCCCCACCCCTCCCCAATCCCTTCCCCCCACCCAACCTCACCCTTTCCTTCTCCCTCTGGACATACCAGGCTAATAACTGCCTAGGATAAACCTATGTTTTTGTATCTTACAGTTTTTGTTGATTTATATATTTTTCTCTCTCTAATTGTTTCTTAGTTTAAACTCTGTACTGTCTTCCATTGCCCAGGTTTTATGCTCCCTGTTTAATGTAACTTTACTTTCTACCTTGATGTTAATTGGTTTCCCCTCAGTTACATTGTAAACCGGTACGATAAGACCTAGTCTTGAGCATCGGTATAGGAAAAGAAATTAAATAAATAAATAAATAAATAAATAAATACAAGATCCTCCACTTAGAGCACACCCTTCTTTCCCATGTTTAAAACCAATGTTTTTCCAACTCTTTCCTTGAGGCACACCTGGCCAGTCAGGTTTTCAGAATATCCTCAATGAATATGTATGAGATACATTTATGTGCATTGGGGACCCAGTGTATGCAAATCTGTTTCATGCATATTCATTATGAATAACATGAAAACCAGGCTGGTTAGGTGTGCTTCCAGGAGAGGGTTGGGATGGGAAACACTGGTCTAAATGCGAGGAATAGTCTAGTGGTTGCAGCTGTAGGCTGTGATCCAGGGAAGCCAGGGTTCAAATCTTGCTGACACTCCTTATCACCTTTGCAAGTCGCTTCATACTCCATTGCCTAAGGTACATACTTGGATTGTAAGTACTCTGGGAACAGGAAAATATGTACAGTATATGAATGTAATCTGCTTTGATGTGGTTGACCAATCACAAAAGGTGGAATATAAATTTAAAAACAATAATAATGATCTAAATAGCTATCAATATTAGTATGGCTGTTGCCCAAACATCTGGCCTTCTCTTTTCCCTGCCAGACAGATACAGCTTCCTGTGTTTCGGCTAGGACTTTTAATTATTACTGCACTTGTCGCCTGCCAGACTGACCCAGCTGCTAGTTCACTCTTGTCATCATATTGCAGCCTGCTAGACAGGTTTTGCTGTCTGGTTCCCTACATTTCCATTAGAACTTTGTATGACCCAGTTATTATTCATTCTGGAAGTCCCAATACTTGTTGAGTTAATCAAGTAGGAAATGTTAACAGTGAATTATGTGCCGCTAGGATGGTCTTTGGCTATCTGTTCACATTTTTTTGCAACTAAAGATCCTCTGTGCTTACCCCATGCCTTCTTAGTCGGTTTCTGTTTTAGCTTCCATCATCCATGCATCTATCACCCTTTATATAAATAAATATTTCTTGATGTTGCTCCTGAGTTTACACCTCTGGAGCTTCATATTATGACTCCTTTTTCTAGAACATCTTTTCCATTGAAAAAGCTTTATTTCTTAGCCATTATTCATACATTTCAGGTATTTGGACATCTCTATCATATTTTCAGTCTCTCCTCTCTTCTCCTTAAGTCATACCTCATAGAGATTTTGGTGCAGATGCCACAACATTTTGGTAGCCCTTTTCTGGACCATCTCCACTTTGTCTAAATCTTTCTGGAAGTAGGGTCTCCAGATGTGGACATAATACTCTAGGTGAGATCTCACCAACAATCTGCACAATAGCATAATCACTTCCTTTTTATCTACTAGCTTTGTTTCTCCCTATGAATGCTCGCATCCCTCTGGCTCTGGATACCAGCTTGTTGAATAGATTTACTACTTTGAAATCATCAGATATAATCATCCCAAGATCTCTTTCCTGCTTTGAAAACTTTGGTATCTCTCCTTCAACATGTATCACTCCTTAGGATTTATGGACTTCATATGCCTAGCTCTCCATTTTTAGTATTGAAATAGCTGCCAAGCAATCACTCTTCATACTTTCTTAGATCACTTCTCATTCTATTCCCTCTAATGTGTCCTCTGTTTTTAAATGTTAGCATGATCCACAAAAAGACAAACCCCTCCATAACATCACTCACAAAGATATCAAACAGAACTGGCCCCAGGACCAATTCCTGAGGCACTCCACGTCACTCATTACCTTTTTTCTACAGTGTGAATGCCATTTATCACCACACACTGTTGTCTATTCCTCAACCAGTTTCTAATCCAGACCATCAACTTAGATCCCACCCCTAGATTGCTCAGTTTATTTGTCAGCCACTTAAGTGGGGAAAATATAAAAAGTTTTACTGAAATATAAGTACATCTCAGCCAATGCCAAGAAATCTATTGGGTCATGAGAGAATTTGTTTGGCGCAGGCCTCATCTGTCTTGATGTCTCTTTGGTTAAACCATGCAACCTCAGATTCCCCAACCTCCTGGCTTCAAGATGCTTCACTATGTTTCCTTCAGAAGAGTTTTCATTAATTTTCCCACCACTAAAGTCCCAACCTCCTGCTTTTATCACTTTTATAAATAAGGGCAGCATTTGCTCTTCTCATCTTGGGCAATCACTCCTATCTCCAAAATATCTATTGAACGGGTCCCTTCAATGGACCCAGCAGAACTTCTTTGACCTCCCATAATATCCTAGGATGTACCTCACCTGTCCTCATAGCTTTGTCCTCCTTCAGAGTTTTCTAGTTCCTTTCTTCTGTAAATAGTGCAGCTACCCCACCACTATGTTTTGTACACCCTTGCCAGCAATCGGTGGTCCTTCTACAATCCCTTTTATAAGTGAATACCAAATAGAAATATTTGTTTATCATTGCTTTGTCCTTATCTCCTCCCTCCTGCACAATTTCTCCTTGCCTCCTGTTAAATCTTACAGTCCTACCTCTGCTGTTCTTTCTTTCACTGACATGCTTAAAAAAAAAGTCTTTTCAATTGACCTTTAGCTATCTTTTCTTGTGCTTTTGCCATCCCGACTACTTTACTTATTTACCTCTTTCAGTTTCATAAGATATTCTCTCCAATGCTTCTGAGATCCCTTGTAGGTTTTGAATGCTAACTTGTTTGCCTTTACTTTTTCAGTTACCACTTTGAAACCCATATTGGTCTCTTTTTTCCTATTCCCTTTATTTACTTTCCTAAAAAAAGATTTGTTGCTCTTTTCTGTAGCTCCATTTAGTTTCGCACCAATGTTCTTCCACTTATATAATAACATAGTAACACAGCAATGATGGCAGAAAAGGACCAAAGGGTCCATCCAGCCTGCCCAGCAAGCTTCTTATTGTGATATCTACCACTCCATTTAGGTCGCCCCCAAATTTATCTTAAGGGTTGTCCTTGCAATTACCCCCATTCCTTATGATAAGGACAGTAATATTTACAATCAAAAACCACGCAGCTGTCAAACACATAAAAAGTTACTGCTAGCAGCATTTTTACTGGGTGAGGAGTCTTCCTGAAAATTCTGGCAATGCTGACTTGCTTTGCTTTTGGACTTGGCTGTAGAAGCAGTCCTGTGCTTTTTTCCTGTGTCTGCGTATCAGTACTCCCAGATCGCAGAAGCAGGGGCCCGTGTCAGTTGCCGTCTCAATCCAATTCCCCTCCCCCCCCCCCCACCAGCAAAGTGGAGAGTGATGTTGCCGTTGCGTCAAAAGTATCAAGGCTTATTGGTTAAGAGTAGTAATCCCTGTGCTTCTGGTAAAGGTAGTAACTGTCGTACCAAGTGGGTTACCCCCCATTCATTCTTTTCTTTATTTCTTTCCTCTAGCCTTTAGGGTCCCGCATTATTTATCCCATGCCCCTTTGAATTCTTTGACTGTTTTTGTCTTCACTTATTCTCCTCCAGAAGAATAATCCAGGCATCCACCACCCTCTCTGTGAAGAAATATTTCCCGATGTTGGTTCACCTACATCTTCTATTCAGAAACAGGTGTTGGGGTGGATGACCTGCACTTGGTTTGCGCACTGCCCGGGAGCATCTGAAGGGCTGGAGAAAGTTCAAACTACTGGGAAGTAAAGCTGAAGCAAAGAGCAGGGCTGGTGCGTCCCGACAGATGAACTAGGTGGTTGCCTAGGGTGCCGGCCATTAGGGGGAGCCAAAGAGCAGCCATGTGGGGCTATGAGCGGCCTATCCCGCCAGTGGTAGAGAGAAGCAGAGACTTGGCAGGCTGCGAGCGGCGCCCATCCTGCTCGCAGCCCCAGAGAAGCACACGCTCGCCGAGCCACGAGCGGAGTCTCAGTGAATGAGGCAGAAGTCAGGGCTGAAACTTGGGGGGGCGGGAGGGCAGACGCTTGGCAGAAGGTCCGCCTAGGACACCTGATACACCTAATGCCAACCCTGGCAAAGAGGAATTAATATGATTTGCTCAAAGTAACAACTAATACACTGGGGAACAATTTCTAACATAATTCCTGTTGAGTTCGAATCTGAACAGGAGTAAAATTTGCAGAGTTAAGCCAGCGCACCCCTCTGCATTGGGAGGGGTAATAGCCATTGCCTGTATTATTGGGGGAATTGTCATGGGAGGGTGCTAAGCAATGTGCAAAATTCCCTTCTGCATAAGCAGTGCAGTTTGTGCATAAAAACTGAGCACACAACTGCAGGTAAAACTGTGCACTCTGCTGAAAGCAAGTTACTACCCTCTGGCCCTGAAACAGTGCATGCCATAGCATCTCCTGAAGGTCACAGAACCACAAACAACACTAAAACAATCGGTGCTCTCCGCTGCTTGCACAGGCTAGAGCCATGCAACATTTTGCAGCTTTAAATGTCAAATTAATTTGGAAAGGTTAGAAGAGGGAGAGCACAACTTTCTAAGAAGCAATACATTTTATTTTGCTGAAGTCTTGGCGTGTCAATAAGATACAGCAAAAATAACTGAAGCGCGGCATGGAATTTAGAAACGCACTCTGGTTTCCCTGGAGTTCCTGCATACACAAAGGAGGCTTTTTACACGTCCTGGAAAGAAAAACACACCGTGCTTGGGCTATCAAAGAAATGCTGTTGAAACATCCATGATCTTCACCTTCCCCCTACCCCTCCTGTCTGTCTTCTCTGGGGCGAGGGAGGCAAATGCGATTTCACTCTGGTGGCAGTGAAAGCCAGCGAGCAAGAGAACAGGCCAAGCAGAAGGAAAAGCGCCTGGAGGAGTCTGTGCCCTGCACACACATTCCCGATTCACTCGCATTTAATGCCGTTAATATTTCAGCGGTTGTGGGTGCCAGGGTCAAACTGAAATGTTGTCCTCGCTGTTTCACTCTGAAATGTCAGTTGCAAATCTTCTGCTTAGTGATTTTTTTTTTCTCTCCTTTGGCAGGGCAGATAAAAGAAGGAAAAAAATAAATACCAGAAAGAAAGAAAAGGAAGCAGGGGATAGTTTATGTAAAGGTCACCAGGCTGGCTTTCATAGATTGCACTTTTAACTAAGCTCCGAGATGTTGGTCTTTAATTTTATTAACCTCAGGCCCCTGCATCGTGCTTCACAAGTTTAGAGGGCAGTTGTCATCAGCGGTGTACTGCAGAAAGGGCAAGCCGAAAAGGCACGGGAATTAGTGTCAGGGACTGAACTGAAACTCAGAATTAAACTACTGTCTGGTATAAACCTCCACCTCAACCCAACCCGTAAACACATCCCAGTTCCTTACGGAGACGCTGGAAGAACTGCAGGATAGCTGAACAATATGGGCCACTGTCTCCCAGGCAGTGAGGACCTTTACTTTCTACCAGCTGTACTGCTGTCAAGATGAGGATTTCAACAGTTTATATTATTTTGGAGGGTGGAAGTTTCTTAAAAAAGAACTTCATTTCAGCAAGTTGGACTTGGATATGGTGGACCATTTTTCTAAATTTTAGAAACAAAGACAATACATGTTTTTTCTTTTGTTTTTTTGGGGTTTTTTTTTTTTCTACTGGTATGGGACCAGCAGTGAGACTCAGCAGTTCAACAACCATGTCTTAAAGATACATTTCAGTATTTCAGCTTTGCTAAGAGAAACAGGGCAAGTGGCTGCCCAGATTTAGATTTTAAAGTTTCTAAAAATGTCACTTATTACTCTACTGCCAAACAGTGGCCGAGAGAGAGGTTCATGTCTTCTCAGATATTTGGTCCAACCCTAAACTTGTTTTTTAAAAGATTACCCTTACAGACTTTTTTTTTTTTTTTAATAAATAGGAAGCAAATTTAGGAATAAAATGATCAAGGAGAAAAATGATTGTCTTGTCCTTTGTGAGGCTGTGGTGAGAGAAACATTGCTTGGTCAAGGAGGATTGCCTAGTGGTTACAGCAGCAAGATAAGAACCAGGTAAACTAAAGTTTGAATCTCACTGCCACTCCTTGCGACCATGAGCAAGTTACTTCACCCTCCGTTGCCTAGATTTAATTTTTTTTTTTAACCCATAGCCACAGAATGGGACACAAAAGCCTTAAAGGTAGATTTTTAAGAGCCTCACACGGGAGCAAATGTGTGCACGTTTGCCGGCGCACGCACACGGGTGAGCTGATTTTATAACGTGCGGCCATTTATGTGCGCACGTTATAAAATCGGCTAGCCACATTTACATACATGCACAATTTTCTATTGACGTGCGCGTATGCATGTGAATCCCATCTCGAGCGCTTAAGGGGGAAATTTAGTAGGTGTGCGCGGTGACGCAATAGGCCTATTTCTCACTTCCCTCCCAGTTCGCCTCAGTAAAGGAGCGGACTTCCCAAACCCTCCACCTAACTTGCCTCCCTTTTTACCCTACTAGCCCCGACCCCTAAAACCCTGCTGACAACCCTTATTTTTTTATTTCACTACTTACACGCTGTTCACAGCAGAAGCAGGTTACGCGGTTAAGGAATCCCAGTGCACCCTAGAGCGCGAAAGTGACTTCCTGAGTGCAGTTGGTGCCTGCCCATGTCCCGCCTAGACCATGCCCCGCCCCTTTGTGCCAAATCTTTTTTTAATCCGTGTACTGGGAGATCCGTGCATGGCCACGGGGCCTTTTAAAATCCACGGGGCCCGCGCTCGGCTGGGTCACGAGCGTATCTCTCGGTTTCGCCGCGCGTAGGGTTTTTTTAAAATTCGCCCTTTAGGAAACCAAGTATTTTTCTCTGGGGACAGAGAAATACGTCCTGTACCTGAATTTAACTCGCCTTGAGCTGCCAGTGGAAAAGGCGTGAGCTGCCACTAAAGAAAAAGAAATACATCTGAGTAAAAATTGGGGGCTAGGATGGATCTCTGTGGCTGTGGCATATGTCCTGTGGCAAATGAATAGTGCACATTGCTTCTGCTCTCAGTGCACCTTCCATGATGGCAGGTCAATGGTGCCGGTAAGCGATATTCAGTCATTTATACGGAGGCACTCACTTGCGTATTCAAGAAGAAAGAATACTCAGAGGCATTCAACCTCTATTTCTCTTGTCTACCTTTATTAAGGGGTTATCAATAAGCTTCATGTCATCTGGGAAGGCTGAAACGGTCTTCGATTCCCCCCCCCCCCCAGTGCACCTGGACTCGTAGTCCTGCTTTTCCCAGACAAACTGGAATTACAATGGAGAGAAATGGGGACTGACTCTGGATGTCTAGATGGCGTGCAGCTAAGATGACAAGAGGTTTCTCACTGGGTGATGCCCTCATCACAGTTCACAGAGAAATCGGGATCAAAGTATCATATTCTTGATAATAAAAAAAGATGGATTTGGGTTATAAAAGGACAGTATCATTTCCTTTCTGTTTATCTTATGAATTAATCTTCATGAGGGTAATTATCAAACAGCCTGCAGAGCAGTAGTCCATGCGCACATTGCTTTACAAATCTTTGTTACACTCTGCATATATAAAGTTAAGTACAAAAATATGCTTTGAAATTCCTTGGTAATTAAATACACAATTTACCTATCACTCCTGCTCGCATGCAGGTGAATTTTCAAAGAGGTTATGCACGTAAATGTAATATAGTGTCATAGTAATTTTCAAAAACCCCCTTACAAGGATAAAGTGCATTTACACATTTAAAACTCAGTTTTAAGTGTGTAAATGCTTTTGAAAATAGGGTCCTTAGTTTTCTTTTAATCAAAAACTGTATCACTTTAAGATTAGAGATCGCTGGGGAAATAAATCTTTCCTCACTTATCTCTGACTATAGATGAAGTCTACAAAACTGTTCAATGCGGATAATTATATATAGTAACCCTCACACTTCAGAAAATAATGTTTTCAAAATGGAGGAATTTAAAAAAAACAAACATTACCGCCATTGGTGGCAACAGTAGTAAATCTGTAGCGCAAAAATGTAGAGACAGATAACATTTTTTGTTCTCATAAATAACATTAAAACAGTTTTCTTGTTCGACAAATCTTGTTTTTAATATTTAAATCAAGGTGCACCTGGAAGGTGTGCATTTTGGTCACTATTTACCAACTTTTCTAAATTAAAGGTTTAAAGTAGGGATGGGTATTCAAGAGAAACAAAATAGGAAATTTGACGAAATTTCTTATTTCGTTACCAAAGTAAAGTGATTGAAAATCTGACAAAATTTCGTTGGGTTCACATTTCATTTTGAAACCAAAAAAACCAAAATTAATCTGTCAGGCCTAGGCCCAGTTCCGAAGCCAGGACCTCTCCAAGGGAATAGGCTGAAGCTCAAAACAAGGACCTCAGCCTAGGCCTGAGCATGATTCCGGGGCCTGGGCCTAGGCTTAGGCTTTAGGCCCAACATGCGAATCGGGGCCTAGGCCCCTAAGTGCAATGACGGGGCCTTGACCTAAAGCCCAAAAACAGAAAAAACTTAACTGCTCTGTTGGGAATCTAGCATCATGGTCCAGACCCAGGCCCAATGCTTGGGCCTCAGCCTAGGCCAGGGCCCAAGCCCAGGTCTAATGTGGGGGCTCAGTCCAGAGACTAGATCTCGACTCTTAGGCCTCGGCTTGGACCCAGGTCCGATGCCAGGACTCAATCTGGAAGCCGTGTCCCAACTCCTGGGCCTCAGCCTAGGCCAAGGCCCAGGGCCAGGTACCGGTCCGGACATTGGGTCCCAATGCTGAGACATCAGGCCCAATGCCAGGATGCAAACTGGAGGCCAAGTCCAAAAACATGGTTCTTGGCCTAGGTGGGGGCCCTGATGCTGAAGCCTCAGCCTGGATCTAAACCTGAGGCCGAGCTGCAACCTGGAGGCCGGGTCCTGATGCCGGGACCTCAGCCTTAGGCCAGTACTCGCCCAGAAGCAGAATCATGCTATCTGGGCCTCAGCCCAGTCTGGAGGCCAGGTCCCAACCCAGAGTCTGAGTCTAGATGCCTGGGCCTTGGTCTAGTCCAACACCCGGCCCAGGCCTGATGCTGCAACTTGGTCCAGAGGCTGGGTCCCGACTCCCGGGCTCTGGCCCTGAAGTTAGGTACCAATCCCGGGGCCTTGGCTGAGGGTCAGGTCAAGGCCTCAGAAGTCTTTCATGTCTTCTTTCTTCAACTATAAAATACACCATCTGCTTGAGAGATGCCGGAGTTAAGTCTGGCGCTTTCTCCCCAGTGGACGGCATCATTTCACAGATGAAGAAAGAAGACAGAAGATGGAAGACCTCTGAGGCCTGGGTGCTGGGCCTGGGCCGAGGCCCCTAGGTCAGGAACCAGCCTCAGGTTTGTGCTCAGATCTCAGCCTAGGTGTCAGGACCTGTCCTCAGGACTGGGTCATGGCATTTGGCCTTGGACCAGGCCCCAGCCCCAGCCTACTGAGACCCAGGTGTTGGGACCTGGCCTTGAATCCTAGGCCTTGTGTAGGGCCTAGGCCGAGGTCAAAATGACCTACTGCGGCCTGGGCCTAGGCATCAGGATCATCAAAAGCTTGGCCTAGGCCTACTCAAGATTGAGGCTGAAGCCTCAATCTTGAGTAGGCCTAGGCTGCAGCAGTTTGCTACGATTTTGGCCGATGTCCTATGCAAGATCTAGGTTTTGGCCTGGGCTTGGGCCTCGGTGTCGGATTCCCCCTCGACCGGGTAAATGGGAGCTGTGGAACATCCTGTCCCTGGCATTTTTTTCAGGTGAGGGGGATGGCTGGGAGGCTTGGGGGGCCCCATTTCTTTTTTTTTTTTTTTTTTGGTGGGGAGAGATTTCTTTCAATGTTTATTTTGTTCTTTATTATTTTTTACTAAATAAACAAAATTGGACAAAATTAAATTCATAAAAAAACAAACACCTGAAAATGAAATTAAAAACAAAACGAACATTTTTTTCTTCATACCCCTAAGTTTAGAGGCCAAAGTACTAAAAAGTTCACTAACGCTTTTGCAGGTGTTAATGCAGAGGTGCTGCTATTGTGTGCAATCTAGTCTACACACATTTACAGCATTTTTCATACATGTAGATTAGCTTGCTAGAGTTTTAATGCAACAATTATGCTCGTGATGAGATGCAAATCTATGCAAAACTGCTCATTAGCTATTAGAGCAACAAAAACAACAAAGCATATATGCCAATTGTTTCACAGATGCAATATCTCAAAAAGACTTAACTACACCTTGGGGAGGTGCAGTTAGATTTTCAAATTACTGTCCATAGGTAAAGTCCATGCTCACTTTCCTTTCTGACTCATTTGCATGTCATTTAGCATCAGCTATTAGAACACAGAGTTCCTTTATTGTATATACAGTAGTACACATGACAGTATCCAAATCCTTTTAAATGATGAATTTACAGAGAGATTCTGGTAAAGGGTTTACTACTTGACTGTGTCTTGGATACTTACCTTTTATGTCCTTAAAATGTGTGTGCTAAGCCTGCATGGTAAGGACAGTTGTCATGGCATGGGCAAGCTGGTTCTCAGGCCCCCATGCAAACTGGCTGTTTTCAAATGTATATTTTCTTGAAACAGTAATACTGCCACTTTCAGCAGGAGCCTGAAAATATCTGTCAGACATGCCAATCTCTTCAAAGTGCTCTGAGACTGTTAAAGTTCAGTCCATGTATATAAATAGTGTAGGGTTGCAGCCAATTTGACATGTATGTCAAACCGTGACAACGCAGGAAACACAAGCTCTGCCACAGAAAACAAAGTGGCAGCTTGAATTCCCAAATTTAAAGAAGCAGCATCAGCACCATTGTGCTACAGCCTTCTACGCACGTTTGTTTCAGCTTCTTAAATTAAAATAACGGTGTCTGAGGCACGCAAGAAATGGTATATGAAGCACCACATTTTAAACAAAGAACATTCGTGGACATAAGAAAGAACAAGGGTCAGCAAACAAGTTTTAGGTGATACCTTTTTCTTTTTTTTAAATTAAATGAATACATCTGTGACAAGTTTTCAAGAGTTACCCTTTCCTCATCAGGTCAGTGAAGAAACAGTGCAGTTACATTCCTCTCATGGAGAGAAGAGTACCACATCCAGTACAATAGATCCTAAAATTTGCTTAATGGGGAAAAAAAACATGTTTTTTTATCTTTTTTTAATTTTGTGCTGATGCACTATTAGAAAAGCAGATGCACCAGCAGTGTACTAGCAGAAGGAAAAATGAAACACTAGGTTGGCAATCCATTCTCACTGGTATAGGATTATAGACTCTGAAACTGATCAGTGAGTCCTACTGCGTGCAAACACGCACAGATATAGATGCTCTCAACTATGTTAACACTGGTTTTTAACATGCGCAAACATGGTGCTAAACATGCATATCAGTGGCCAGTGATAATGAGATGCAAAGGAGGCACACATTATTGCAGACTGTATTTGCATTAATGCAGACGATAACTGAGGTGGAGTTGCTTTTTTTTTCGCATTAATGCCTCTTTATTGCATTTTGCGCATTTTAATGAACACACTTTTATGATGTACTAATAGGTAATGAGCTACTTTGCATACTTTTGCATCTTATTACCTCATTAGCATAGATGTTGCATTAACGTGAGTGCAAACTAGTGTACATGCATTGACACTATAATGCATGTTAACTGCTTGTGATAGCTAACATTGACCCCAAAAGGATTTACATGCGTAAAAGTCGCATATAATCGTAACAATTTTCAACAGCCCATTTATGTGCATAAAGGGATAGATTGTAAAAGAAGCATGCATGGCCTACATGTGTACGCCATACCCTGTGTGCGCATGTTTGCCCGATTTTATAACATGCACGCGCAGGCGCCCGCATGTTATAAAATCGGGGTCAGCGCGTGCAAGTGGGTGCACAATTATGCACCTTGCACGCCCCGAGTCGTGCTGCCTTCCCCCGTTCCCGCCCAGGCCGCTCCAAAATTAGAGCGGCCTGGAAGGGAACTTCCCTCCCCCATAACCTGACCTTCCCACCCCTTCCCCTAACCTTCCACCCCCCCAGCTCTACTTTAACCCCCCCCCCAAATTATCTTACCTTTTGTGCCTGCCTCTGGGCAGGCGCAAGTTGCGCTCGCTGACAGCTTGCTGGCACGCGATCCTCCAACACAGTGGCAATGGCTGCTCTGTCGGAGGTCTCTGGCGGAGGTCCCTGTCGGAGGTCCCAGCCCCACCCCGGACCGCCCCTTTAGTAAAGCCCCGGGACTTACAGGCGTCCCAGGGCTTTACGCGCATCACCGGGCCTTTTTAAAATAGGCCCGGCGCACGTAACCCTTTTAAAATCCGGCCCAAAGCGCATTTACATTCACAAAACCCAATTTAAGAGTGCAAATCCTAAGATTACAAAATACTTGAGCAAAGCAGAAAGCATTTCTATACATGTATATTTGCTCGGAATTGCTTCCTTTATTTTTTAACTTGTCTCCTTTCTACCCAGCTCAGCCATCACAATGACAATCTTCGGCCAGAAGTCATAGACTGTAACCCAGCATGCATTCACACTGAATCAAGCCTACAAACTATAAATATATATCAAACCCAAATGTCACCTAAGATGACAGAAGATACATTTTTTTTAAATCTATTTACCCTGACTCAATTCTTGCCTCTTTTTCATAAGGACATTGCCATATATAAAGCCGTTAATATTTTTCTATCCCTCTCATATCAATAATGCAGAAATTTGTACCTGGCAGAATTAATTTTTATCTTGATTTTTTTTTTTTTGGGTGGGAAGCAGATGTTCCTGTAGATGCATTAATTATACTTGATAGTCTTCTCTCAGAAAATGCGGGAGACACTTTACCAATACTTTCAGATTTGCAAGGAATCAGAAATCAGTCCTAGGTGACTCCCTTGGCAGCCAGCGGGCACAGCACAAGGATTACAGGTTGACCCGAAGCTCTATTCCATTGCTTGTTTCTGCATGTCACTGATAACCAGGGCCATCCTAGAGGTGGAAGAGGTGCTCTGGGCAGGCGTTAATTTCTGAGTGTAAAAATGTGCAGGTCGGGCGCACATTTTTTTTTCTATTGGGGAGAATAGCTAATAGCCTCATCAACATGCATTTGCATGTGATGAGTGTTATTAGTTTCACGGGGGGGGGGGGGGGGGGGGGCGGGATGGACGTGCATTTTGGACATGCTAGTTCTCTTATAGAATAAGAGATTGTGGACATGCATCCAAAACCCGCATCCAGCCATGGGTTAGACAGTGCGCACACTGTGGTAGATTTTATAATTAGCGTGCGCGGCCTACATGTGCGCGCTACCCGGCGCATGCACATGTACACCTGATTTATAACATGTGCGCGCATGTTATAAAATCCGGGGTTGGTGCACACAATAGGGTGCACAATTGTGCACCTTGTGTGTGCCGAGCTGCGTTGCCTTCCTCCATTCCCTTCCCCCTAGCCTGACCTTCCCACCCCTTCCCCCTAACCTTTCCCCCCCCCCCCCAGCTCTACTCTAAGCCCCCTCAAATGTTTTAGCCAGCCTTTTGCGCCTGCTTCCGGGAAGATGCAAGTTGCACACGCCGGCAGGCTGCCGGCATGCGATCCATCAACACAGCGGCAATGGCTCCACCCACGCCCCGCCCACAGACCTCCCCGCCCCACCCACACCCCTTTTGCAAAGCTCTGGGACTTACACGCGTCCCGGAGCTTTATGTATGCCGCTGGGCCTTTTAAAAATAGGCCTGGCATGCGTAAGGCCATTTACGCGCGTAACCTTTTGAAAATCTGGCCCGCTGAGTGCATGGTATTGCATCTGGGTGTGCAGGACGTATCTTTTAAAATCCAGGATCAGCGTGTGCAAGGCTGCGCAAAATCGGCAGCCTGCGCGCGCCAAGCCATGCAGCCTGCCTCCATTCCCTCTGAGGCCGCTCCGAAATCGGAGCGGCCTCGGAGGGAACTTTTTTTTTTGTCCCCCCCACCTTTCCCTCCCTTACCCTATCTAACCCCCCCCCCTGGCCCTACCTAAATCCCCCCCCTACCTTGTTCGATGGAGTTACGCCTGCTACTGGCAAGTGTAACTTGCGCGCACCGGCTGGCCAGGCCCCGACACAGGCCGCTGTGCCAGGGCACTCGGCCATGCCCCAGACTGCCCTGGACCACAGACACTCCCCCGGACACGCCCCCGGACTGCAGACACACCCCCGGACCGCCCACTTTAGCAAGCCCCGGGACTTACTCGCATCCCGGGGCTTTGCGCGCACTGGTTGCCTATGCAATATAGGCGCGCCGGCGCGCAGGGCTTTTAAAATCTACCCCATATATGTAATTTCAAATGAGTGCATATCCCTACTTATCACATTTCCTAGCTCATTTTCAGCTTGGCACTGTTTTCTTTGACACTGTTAACTGGGTTATCTGAAACTTCTGGTTAAGCAATGCTTCTTCAGACAGATTGCACAAAATTCCCTCTTGCTTTCTTATCCTCTCTTTGCACATGCAGCTTGTATGCAGAAAAATCTCTCTTCTGCAACTTAGAGCAAGCCTGTGTTTGAAGTACATGACAGTCATCATGAGGCAGTATTTTCATCACAATATACGCAGCTGTAAGATTATTGGCTTTAACAAATGTTTTCCTTTTATTTTGTTTCAGCCATTTTAGTAAATCTGAGCGTAGAAATCCTAGATCAACTTAAAATTATTGAGTCTGATGCAAAGTACACAGTTGTTGCTTCATGAGACGGAACAGCATTACATTATTTTTTTTAAACATGCCTGTTTTGTCTGATGAGAATATCTAACTGGAACAGATATTAACTGCATGTACATATATTCAGCCTGTACATACTTGGCAGGGGGGGGAGGGGGGGCAATATTCAGTAGCCCATGATATTTCAAGATATGCACAGACATTTATGCATGCAAATCATGTGGCTAATTCTCGAAAGGGAAACTATCCAGCTAGTTTCTCTCTAAAAATGAACTGCAAGTGCACATGGTGCACAGACTCTGCACCTGCTATTTCAGAGGGTAAGAGTACCCATGCATTTGAAAATCACATGCATGCATAGTTTTCATCCACTCCCCCTCCCCCCGTCTCCTGCCCCCTTTACAGGGAATGACTCCTTTTAATGTGATTAAAGTGTATGCACTTTAAGCTGATTTGAGGGGGCAGATATTCAGCCAGGGCAATTGGACCAGGTAAAATTTCCATGTGTGTAAGCTTTGGTGTCAGAAAATAGATTTTAGGGTTTTGTTTTGTTTTTTTTTGACCCGGCAGTTTCTTCCTCCTCCTTTGGGCTTCCAGCTCAGTCAGAATCTGGGATCTGATGCCATAAGCTTTCATTCATAAATATGCAAGGGATTTCCCTCTTCCCCATTTGTATCCCACCCAGAGCCGGATTTAAGATTTTGATGCCCTTAGGCAGAGTGCCTTGATGGCCCATCTTTGAAGCTGTGCTAGCACACGGTCCTAAAGCAAGCCGAAGCAGACTCTTCTTTGGTCCGGATATTTGGAGCCTTCACAATTTGGCGCCCTAGCCAATTGCCAATGCCTAAATCTGGGCCTGGACCCACCTTACTTTAGTCCAGTCATAGTTTTTGGTCAGGGGGTTTACGCATAGAATCAGGGATCCTTCTGTATCCCCACAGTCACGAACTTAAATCCAGCCACTAGATTTCACGGTTGTGTGATGACAACAAATCCCCTTTCCTCCACAGGGGCTGTGCACAGGAGACTCGACACAGGTCAGCAAAAACAGACTCTTTTAGAAATCAAGTGCATTAAAGCCCTACAAACTCAGGACCAAAATGGCACCATGAGAAGACCGGCTGAGAGGAGATCGGCTATCACTTTGATTTTGTTTAACATGATTCGATCTTTTTTGTTTCCATTTGACAATGGTGGAGACTGCGGAGTGTTCCACCTACTACTCCTCAGCCAAGCCCGACGTGTCAGGCTGCGATACCGGAGTTTCTTTTTTCATCCCTGTTGGCATCAGGAGACGATCTCGTTGTTGCTGCATCTGAAGAAGCAGAGCAGCGGCTAGAGGCGTTTGGGGAGGTTGCTCTGTGTCCTGACGACAGGATTCCTCCTTCACCGGCGGTTTTGGCAATGGTGTCATCAGTCTGCGCTGGGGGCTCCACTGGTAGTGGCTTGGACAGCAGCACAGAGGGAGCTGTGATAGCCAAAGGTACATCGACGCCAGATTCTGACCGGGATGGAGTCAAGAGCCAACAGCAAGAGGAAGACGCAGAGTGTAGTCCCGAGGTGAGTAGTGCAGGGCTAAGATCTCTGGTAAGAACTGTACCTCCAGTGTCTGAGATTTCTCAGGTTTATCTGTGTTGCCTCCAGTTGTAAAATCTCCCATGTCCAAGCCCTTCCCCATTACCCTGGATAGTATCCGAAATGTCCTATCTTCAAGGAAGTGTTCTTTATCCTCTTTGACTCTTTCCATTAATAACATGAATAGGAGGATGCAGACTCAAGAATCATCCATTTTGGCTCAATCTCAGCAGATTACAAATTTGAATCAAAAGCTGAGAAATTATCTGATGTGCAGTCAGTGCTTTTACAAGATAAACTTGTGATCCACCATAGAACTGAAAATCTTGAGAATGCTATTAAGGTGTTAAATCTACGAGTTTTGAATTTCCCAGTGGTCTCCATGATTTCTCCAGAAGAATTATTTAAAACTTACATGCGAGACAATCTGGGTATTTCATCAGGAGCTATGCACTCACCTTAGTTTTTGCTGGTCTCCTCCTTTTTGTGGCTTTCGAATGTAATCAATCATTTTTTTGCTTTTGTCTTTGTTATATTTTTTCCTTTTTCTTTTATTTGAATGATTAGTTTTTCTTTACAAAGGGGGGTTCTTGTATTTCATCTGTGAAAGGTATAAATTAAATGGGGAAAACCCCCCCAACAAACTCCTTATGTTTCCCTCTATAACAGAAAATAATGATGGCAATTCATATATTTATTTATTTACACTGGCCTTAACAATCGTGAAGAATTTGGGTACATGTCCTACTGTCACCATCTGCTCCCTAGCAGTGATTTTACAGTTTTGACAGTTTCCTTTCGTTGCTTTTGGGCTTCCAATTCAAATGTCTGTTGGGCTAGGCTTTCATTAGCTTTTATTCACAACCACCTGGACATTTTTCTGCCTTGTGAATGGTTACCTCTCTCATGTCTGAGGCCACCTAATCAGAAGGCTACAGCAAAGTACCAGGGTCACAACTTTTCTCCTGGATCTCTCACTTGCTCAAAACACCTCAGACGTCAGCCTGGAAGCAGGGGTTCTCTGCCAGGGAGAAGATATACACTTCCGGGGCTCTTGGTGCAGTAGTGGAGATCTATATCACAGTCATACGGGTCACAATCACTGGTCAGATTGCACTTATGGGTAGAGGAGTACTCTCAATGAAATCAGCACCAAAAACATAATATGCAGTCAGCTGTGGTATTCAACTTAAAAAAATATATATAATTGAAGTTTAAAAAAACAAAATCCATGCTAATGTGGCAAAATTCTTAAACAGCATCAAGAAAATCATAATCACAAAAGCCACAGGGGTAGATTTTTAAAAAAAGCGTGATCGCATACTTTTGTTCCTAGATTTACGCCTGCGAGAAGCAGACGTAAATCTACGCGCGCCAGCGGACTGCTGGCATGCCGTCCTCCGACCCGGGGGCTGGTCCGGAGGCCTGGACCACGCCCCCGGGCCGTCGCCATGCCCCCGAAATGCCGCGTCATCCGGTCCCGCCCCGACACGCCCCCGTCGAAAAACCCCGGGACCTACGCACATCCCGGGGCTCTGAGCGCGCCGGCGGCCTATGCAAAATAGGTGCGCCGGCACGCAAGGCCCTGCTCGCGTAAATCCGGGTGGATTTACGTGAGCAGGGCTTTTAAAATCCGCCCGACAGTCTCTTTATCCATGATGCATGGTCTAATAGCTACTCTCATCTGAACCAATAAGGGTAGGTAAATGTACTTCTTCCTTCAGCATGAGCTGGAAGGAAACAAAATCCAAAAAAAATCCCTCTCATAGGACGGGACAAAGTTTCTTTCCAAAATAGCAGCTTCCAGCAGTTTCAACCCACTGTTGACTGGTCATGGGAATGTAACCACCATCAACCTCCAGCCCTTCCAACAATGGGAGAAAACTGGCCTCTGTATTAGGAACTGGGCTAGAACATTTCCAATCTCTCAAAAAACTCTCACTAGCACCCCACTAGCACTTTATAGGTGAGCAGTGGCCAATCAGAACCCACCTCTCTCTCTCTTCTCCAACCTTAAAAGGTCTCCCCACCCTCTAGGTTTCTGCAACCTCACCTTCCCTCTGAATCTGAGCATACGCACCTAAGAATATATAAGGAGCAAGACCCATCCCCCCAAAAACGCATGGCTATGCACCATTAGGGAGGGATCAAAAATGCAAAAATGCTCCCAAAGCTGGTCAAAGGGAAAAATATTTAGTAAAGTGGTCCAGAGGTACATTGTACCTGGATCTTGTATCTTATTTTTAAAGGGAAAGTGCCATTTTCTGTGAGTAAAATTTATATGGAAAATGGTGCATTTAGATATGAAAATGCAATCTACGTGAGTTATTTTCTGATCCTGCTAAAACTAACCCCGTCCCCCACATGACTGCCTCCGCTCAATCCAGCTAATTGTATACATCCTGTGGATCTTCATCGTATCCTTCTAGCCAGAGAGACCAGTTTATTTATTTATTTTTTTGTCTATGCGGGCACCTCACTGTCTGCCAAGGGCAGCATTCTGCAGCTGTTTCTGAAACCTGGTGTGTGCGTGTGTGCATGCTAAGCTTGGCCACTAGGTGTCTCCACTGTATGATGACTGAAACTCCTCACTGGGGGCGTGACCACTGTCTTGTTGGCATCTCCATCCTGCCTTGACTGAGGAACAGAAACTAGCCTCAGAAACCAAAACTAGATCTTTCTCATGGCAGCTTGCACAGCATCACAACAGATTCACCGTGCCAGTCTCCCTGCAGCAGCAATTGTCAATTCACAGAAGCAGAACTAGGTCTTCACTTACTCTTAGCTCAGGCATGTCTCATATTGGTTTATGAGTGTGCAGTATTTTATATTGGAAATCATGCAGTTTCTTTGATTTTTCTTCGTATCCTTCATTTCCCCAAACCCTTACCTTAAAAATCCATTCTGTCTGATCTGTATTATTTCATTACTGTAGAAAGCTCACTGATGGCAAGGTCATACTTAGTAGGTTAGTAAGGAGGAGGTTAAAAACTATATGTTGGTTGGTCTATAGTGAATACATTAAAGGAATGGTTGCTAAAAGAGAAAGTGCAGTTTCTGGAATCCAATAGGTTATAAGATCTGAGGCAGCATGGGTTTAACAGAGATAGGTCTTGTCAGATGAATATGATCAATTGTTTTGACTGGGTGACCAGAGAGTTGGATCAGGGGAGAGCACTCAATGTAGTGTATTTGGATTTCAGTAATGCCTTTGACATGATTCCACATAGGCAACTGATAAATAAACTGAGGGCCTTTGGTATATGGACCCTAAAGTGACTGGTTGAGTAAGAGCTGACAAAGGGCAATGTCAAAAGCTATAAAGATGCTTGGCTGCATAGGGAGAGGAATGGTCAACATGAAAAAGGAGGCAAATTTATTTCCTCTGAGACCTCATTTGGAATACTATGTACAGTTCTCGAGATAGCACCTTCAAAAGATATAAACTGGATGGAGTTGGCCCTCAGGGTGACTACTATAAATGTCAATGGTCTTCGTTGTAAAGTATAGGGGGACAGACTTAAAGCCCTAAACATGTATATCATGGCGGAAAGAAGCAAATGAGAAGATGTGATAGAGATATTTAAATACCTCCAAGGAATAAATGCATAGGATGCAGGCCTCTGTTGAAGGCCCTGGAATGAGGGGTCATGGGATAAGGGTGAAAGCAGGTAGAGTCGGGAGTAATCTAAGGATATTTTTTTTTACAGAAAGGGTAGTGAATGCATGGAGAAGCCTTCCAGTGGTGGTAGTGGAGACAAGGACAGCATCTGAATTCAAGAAATCATGGGATAAGCACAGAGGGTTCTCTGAAGGAGAACTAGGGAATTATAGTGCTGAGCAGTTGGCATGGATGGGCAGATGAGATAGAAACATACAGAAGCATGATGGCAGAAAACATGACAGCCTAACAGCCTTCCTAGAAACAGGCCGATACAGTACAGTGCACTCCGGTGGAGCGCACTGTTAACCCACATTTGGACGCATGTTTTCGATGTGCTAGCTTTACCCCTTATTCAGTAAGGGGTAATAGCACGTCGAAAATGCGCGTCCAACCCCCCCGAGACTAATAGCGCCCGCAACATGCAAATGCATGTTGATGGCCCTATTAGGTATTCCCGCGCGATTCAGAAAGCAAAATGTGCAGCCAAGCCGCACATTTTACTTTCAGAAATTAGCGCCTAGCCAAAGCTAGGCGCTAATTTCTGCCGGCACCGGGAAAGTGCACAGAAAAGCAGTAAAAACTGCTTTTCTGTGCACCCTCCGAAATTAAGTCGGAGGTCCCAAAAGTTAAAAATTGTCAAAAAAAAAAAAATTTTAAATGGGCCCGCGGCTCGCGGGTTGAAAACCGAACTCTCAATTTTGCTGGCGTCCAGTTTCCTAACCCATGTCTGTCAGCGGGTTTGAGAACCGACTCGGCAAAATTGAGCGTCGGCTGTCAAACCCACTGACAGCTGCTGCTCCTGTCCAAAAAGAGGAGCTAGGGACGCGCTAGTGTCCCTAGCGTCTCTTTTTACCGGGGGCCCTAATTTGAATAGGCTACCCTCCTGAATCGCGTGCCCAGGAGAGGGGTTTGTGCGCGCGCCGGGAGAGTGGGCGCTCGCCCGCTCTCCCGTGACTTTTTCTGTATCGGCCTTAAAGGAAGTGAGCCTGAAAATGAATAACATCCAAATGCATCGCTATAAGTGATCTGTTATATAATTAAACAAAGAAAAGTTGTAGCATGTTGCTTGCAGAGGAATGCCACTGGTAAGGGCAAGAAAGTATGAGAGAAGCAGCATTATCACAAAGCCTTGAGTGCACCCAGGAGAAAAGGTGTTGGGAAAGAGGTTTTAAATTCTCATGGGAATCAAAGCCCATTATATGAACTTTAAAGTTGGTAAAACAGAGACCTTACCATCCAAAGAAAAGTTGAAAAACTCCCTGAATGGTTCCTAATGGTTATTACCTTCATGGCTGGCAAGGATCCCTCATTTTCTGGTACTGTCTCTAACATCTCATCAACTCCATTTTCTCTTCAAAGAATTATAGATTCTGTGGTGACCGGCTCCCTGAATTGGAATATGTGTGTTTCCAGCTGAGAAACATCTCCTTCTGCTGGTGGATTGCACGTTCAACTAGTGGGTTTGCTCCCATGCCATTTTTGTTAATCGACAATTAACCAACAGAAATATCTCCAAAGACACTATTTTACTAGCATGACTAGATTTTTCATGACAATATTACTGCTGTGTTTTTTGTCTTTTGTAGACATCAGGAAGGCAAACTAGAAACTCGGGCTTCTTCTACAAGACAAAAAAAAAAGTTGCATTTGTAGACCTTTCTCTGGAAGAAGAAAACGCCCCCCCCCCCCCCCCCCCCCCCGGCCCCACCTAAGTTCTGCACATTTCTTTTTTAATGAAATCCACAGGACACCTTTCCAAAGAAGGCCAGACTGGGAGCTCCTGCTGACTTGCACTGTTCCACCCTGACCTCAGACACAGGAATCCATAAAATGTCAACAGGATCTCACCCATTACTCATTCCCAGGCCAGCCTACATTTCAGATCTACTTTTCACCAGAACTTCTCTTACCCTCTCATTTATTAATGTCACAAGCTTCACACTTTAATTAGAAAACGAGACATCGCAATGTTTGTCCTTTATTCATTTTTTTCCAGGCTTACTGAGAATGCCTTGAAGTCACTTTCTTTCCCCTTTGTTCCCTTCTGAGTAAGATTATCATGCTCCGGCATATTCTTCTCTTCTTTGAAAAAAATATGTCTACCGTTTTCCAATTAGTCTTGATAATACAATAAGAGAGCAATAGAAATCCCATCTGAAGCCTGCAAATGGCACCACAAATGAATTCCAGGATTTACATCAGCACCAAGTGCACAGTATGCAAATATATTTTTAGCGTTCCTTTAAACTTGGAAAATTACACTGACAAAACCCCTAAGAACTACAATAAAATATTCAAATATATTGGCAGCATGAATAAATGCAAAAACAAATGTTATTTAAAAAAGAAAAATCTTGACCAAATGGCAGTCGCTCTTCTTGAATAATCTCATGCTACTTCTTTAAACAAATGTAAACCCATGGTGGATTTCTCCTATATCCCCACCTCAGAAAGCATGAAAAATATGTTAATGCAACAGGATTTGCTTATGCAATCTTGTCTACATATATGTAACTTTATACCTTAATAAAGAGAAATTAAAGTTTTAGCTACATTTCCTGTAGATAACCTATGCATATTATTTTTCTACTGGGTTTATTTGCATATAAGTCCCAGTAGAAAAATAGTGCACATTAAATTGTCAATAGTGTGTGCATTTCTTCTCCAGTTAATATATCAACCTCTTAGGATGACAAACTTACACTTTAACAAGATGAATCGACCTCACTAGAATTGATATCAGGTCTTTAATAGAAACACAATGGATGTATTCTGTTAACAAAACAAGAAACTTTCCTACTGTGAACGTTCCTAGTTATGAAAGAAGCCATACGAAAATATTATTTTTTGAAAGAAAATTAATTTCCTATTTGTGCACCATGTTTCTTAAGGGGTAATCAAACTGGCTATAACAGTAACTGCTGATCACCAGCAGCCTGATTCAGCAAGATCTTTCCCCGTCGGCACAGAACTGCGGAAAAGCCATAGTGAATCAGGCCCATAGTCTAAGCAAACACATGTTTACTATACTACTGACATATTCGATTCTTTCCTGGCACTTTCAATAGGCAAGCTTAAGTATCTGGGAATTTTTGTTTGCTTTTTTTTCTCTACATTAGAAAGTTCGAGGAAGGAATCAGCTTTCCATGTAGCAATACAACAGAAATCGGTTTCCAGCATTCAGTAACCAAGGATTACAGTTTCACTAGCACAATGAGCTTCATACTTGTTATTCAAATGAGTTCAAAAAATTATTTTGTTTTTGATTAATGGGAACTGTGAGTAAACCTCATGTTTGAACAGAAAACCTAGATATCAAGCACTAAAAACATGAAAGGAAGTCACAATCAGCTTTTGTTACACAGTTGCTCGAAGAAAACATTGCGGGAAAATGGGAAGGGGGTGCTAGCCCGAGAACAGACTGTGAGCCTGGCTTTGAGAAATGGCCTGTGCCTGCTACCTTGTGCGGCGTCACTGCACAGGAGCACGCTGCTAATGCCCGGCACCGCCTCCTTTCAGCTGCGTGATGCAAATATAGTGTCTCCTTTCAATCACTCGCCTGGGTTAATGACACTGAGTAATAGCACATTAGCAAAGTGCCATTCCAGGCCCCAGTCAGGCATGCCAAATGGCTAATCTGACAATCGTTTCAGATTCATTTTCTATTAAGAGAAACACTGTTAGGGCTTATTAACTGGCAAATCTGCATACCGCGCAGGGCAGAGCACAGAAAGCTCATTAAAAGCAGCCATTTATCTCATTTACACAATTTGTAAGAATATTTTTTTACCTGCTGTCTTGTATCTTTTCGGAAAAAAAAAATACGGCTGGCTTTGATAATGCTGTACATTTTGAGTCGCCTGTCAGCGTTTCCCCCATTCCTGCACTCACCTTGCTCTGAGTAAATTTTCAAAAGTATATCTACAGAAGTAGAGAGGCCTGTATCCTTGGCTACTGCACCAAGCCATCGATAATTTGTCTATGTTTTTCTTCTTTTAATCACAAGTGCTATTGTGTGGCCATTAGCAAACTTTAGTGTTGCATGTATAGCTGGAAATGTGCCCTCTGTGTCCTCACCTAGCCAGCCAGACTGTGCAGCGACCTCACGCATACAGTTAGCACGTAGGGAACTCAAAGGCCCACACTAAACTTGTAATGCAGCCTCCCGCTGCCAAGACAATGGGCAAATGCATGCCTAGGCCTAGGATGAGATCATCCTGCATTAGTGCTGTCCTGACACTAGTTATGGAAATAAAATATCGGAAGCCAGTGGTGATGCACATCAGAAGCTTTGGGTGGCACTTGAAAGATTTGGGACTTTGGGTTCAGATGCTGGCCCAGCCCCAGCTATAGTTGAAGTGGTACTCCTTACAGAGAGTCAAAGATTTGCAACTCCTTAGGCCAATAGGAAGCTTGCTAACTTGCACCCGTCTACTCACAAGCTATCAATCTTCTCACTGCCTGGGCAGCAGAGTGTGCACAAGAGCACAGGAGGCAACTCCTGTACTTAATCCTAGGGTCATGCAGAGAGCAACAGTAGCACATTTTTGGCACAGGAATTCCTTGCACTTGCTATTTACTATGTATAATTATTCATTTTTGTGAATAATTATACATAGTATTTGGATCCATGCATAGAAGCTAAGCAGGGCTCCAAAAATGGTAAAAAACTTGGTAGCCAGAAAGATTTTCTAGTTGCTAGCTAATTGGGAGATTCATCAAACCACGGTAGAGCTATAACGTGTGTTAAACAGTGTATATCATGCAATATAGCCCTATCACCGAGATATTGCAAGACATTTGCAATAATTTGCATATTTTCCATAGATTCCCTCCTCTCTTACAATGAGCTGCTTTGCCTGGGATTTGCATGCGTGAATTTTAACATGGACAACTTTGAAAGTTGTCAGCCACATTAATTGAGCTACAGTTCCTGGGAAGATGGTAATTAACGTGGTAGCATCAAGACCCTAACGTGGGTCCCGATTCTCCTGCGTTAGATTTAAAAGGCCAAGCTATAGAAAAAAAAATATTGCCCAAAACCTGACCCCTCTCCTCAGCCCAGGGCCACCTCCTCTCTCTCTAACTTCCCTTTCCCTTATCTCTTCTTCACTCCCACAATTTTGTCTTTCCAATTTTTTTTGCCTTTCCCACCCTTCTCTGGCTATTCTGCATCTAAGCCCTCTCCCTCTCAATGAATTAAAATCCTCCATCTTTCCCTGTCTGTTTCCCTTTTTGGTCTCTCTTTTTCCCTCTAACCTAGTGCTTCCCTCACTCTCACTCATCCCTCCAAACTTATGCATCCGCCCCAGTACTCCCCTCCCCCCCCCCCTCCCAGGGCCGGCGCAAGCACATTTGGTGGTGTAGGTGAACCTTTGGTTTTCACCCCCTCCCCAGGGCCGGTGCTAGCTTTTTTGCTGCCCCCCCACCCTTGATTCATTCAGTGCCTGTTTCTGGGCCCATCAAATAAAGCTCAGCTCTGTCCTACAATCTATATTTTTAAAATCTGACAAGCCCCCCACCCCAGAACCCAAGAATAGGAAAGGGTCCTAGGCAAACCTTACAGCCTTGTACACACTCCACCCCCCCCACCCCACACACACCCTCCCAGACCCTTTATAGACACAAATTCATTCTCTCACACACCCCCTCTCTCTAACATAAACAGGCTTCCTCTCCCTCACAGATACATTGTGTGTATGGGTGCCTGTGAGAACCTATACATGACACATAGGCTCTCATACACAAACACATAATCTCTCATCCAGACACACACATAGGCTCTTACACAGTCACACACACACACACAGTCTCACACAGACACACACACACACACATGCACATACAAACAGGTTCTTAGACACACACAGGCTCTCACTCATTCACATGTACATTCAAGCTCAAACACACACACACAGTCTCCTGTTATCATTGGGCCATAATGGGATGAGCTCCACCACTGTCCCATGGGCCTCCTGTGCTGTCTTCGGGTCGTGGCGGGATGAGCTCCACTACGGCCCCACGGGTCTCCTGCTGTCTTCGGGCTGCATGGCCTCCTGCTAACTTCGGGCCGTATGGTCCACCGATCTTCCTGCTTGGGGGTGTGGGAGGGAGTGGAAGCTGTACACAGATGTGCGTGCACACGTGCCCATACCCGGAAGTCCTAAAAATCTTATCTATGAAAAGGCAACACTGCAGATATTACACCAGGCCCTAGAACACCAATAAAACTCTTATTTGGAAACCAGGCTGCTATCCCTACACAGAAATGACATGCCAGCAAAATATCTCGCCTAAATACCTCACCTTGGTCACATATGCAGAACACAGACAGACCCTCACCAAATACAGATTAAAAAGATCAGAAAGTATAAACAGAAACGTGCTGAGAAGAAATGAACTAGAACCCACAACAAGCCCAGCCTCTATAAGCAGAGCAACAATGGAAAAACAGAAACATTGTCATTCTTCATAAAAAAATTAAATAATAAAATCAAGAAAAATAAAACATCAGTCATAATAGAAAAATCATATTCATAAAAAGAATGAATATTTCAAACCAGTTAATGAACAGAATATCCAAAATTTCCCAAACACCAATATAATGTTTCAAAACATCTGATGAATAAAAACATCCAATAATTAAAAAATATTCTATCTCCCCCCAAAAAATTAAATATTTCAAAAGAGCTGAATAATCAACTTACATTCAATAATTAAATCTAATAAGGATTAAAAAATCTTCTGTTCTCCAAACCTGTGATCTTCTGATTTCCATTCACTCTGAGATTGTTGTGGATTGGAGAAAGTAGGGCCGCACAAATTTTATCTTCTCTCTCACACACGCACAATAACACATTTTTTGTCTCATATACTCCCTGTCCTCACATACACAGGTTCCCTCTCTGACATAGAAATATTATATGTGTGTGTGCGTGTGGTATGCACCTGTGAGAGACTATATGTGACACATGGGCTCTCACAGGCACATAAACATACACAAATTCTCACACAGACAGTCACAGGCAAACAGACTCACACACACATATATAGGCTCTCAGACACACACACAAACACACATACAGGCTCTCAATCACACACACACACACACATACAAGCTTACACAGATACGCATGGTTCTCATTGGGTCATGTTGGGATAAGCCCCACCATGGCCTACTGACCCTTCTTGCTTGGGGGGGAGGGGGAGTGAGTGGAAGCTGTGTGTGTGGGCACACACACATGCATGCAAACAAACAGAAGACACAGGCCTCTCATTTTCAGCCACTGGCGGGTTGAGGGCAGCCTCTCTCCTTCAGCTACCAGTGGTTAGGCTACGCTGGTGGCCCCGTGGCCTCCTGCATTTTATTGGCCTGCTGCCTCCCCTGGGGTGTACAGCCCTGTGTAAATGCACAATATACACACCCTGTCACACCGGGCCTGCCTATCCTCACTTTTTCTGTGCTGGGCTAGTTACCTCTACATGGAGTTTCCCTTTGAAAATTCAAGGCTAGTGGGATTGTGGGCACAAAACTACCTGAAGACTTTGCACCTGCTGTACATGTGGGGATTTCAAAATGAAATCCTTAGGTGAAGTTTACTTCCTCCTGTCCCAGAGCCACCCTTCTGAAGGTAGGTATACAGCTTATGGTCATTGAGGGAAGGGCAAGTTTTGAGCGTGGGGAATTTACCCAGGTGCATGCTTAGTTACCCAGGCAAATCCCTTTGAAAACTTTCCTCTAAATGTGATCCCATTTTTAGAATTCTACAAGCCATTCTCGCTATGGGCTAGCTAATGTCAGCAAAAGTCCCTAATTAATGTTCAGGAATTACACTCTGTAAGGTGAATTTTCAAAAGTTGCGTAAAACTTAGCAGTTATGGGCCTGATTTTCAAAAGCATTTACGACTTAAAATTGGGTTTTAGAGTGTAAGCTAACTTTACATGATTAAATAGGTTTTGAAAATTGCTACAATAGTAATTTCATTTACATGCATAAATCCTTTTGAAAATTACCGCCTTAGGGTCTGATTATAAAAAGCATTTACACACTAAAAACCAAGTTTTACACAAATAAATGCATTTTACCCATGTAAGTGGGCTTTTGAAATTTGCTACAGCATATGCCATTGAATTGTCCACATGTTATAGCTGTGTAAGAGCATTTTATGAGGGTAAATGACTTCTTAAAATTGCTATGATAGTATGTTACATTTATGAGTATATACTAGCTTAGAAACCTCAACGTATACATATAAACCAGGGTCTGCTATTTTATAAGCAGTCTACGCATGTAAATTTGGTAGCTTACTCGGGTATATTTATTCCTGTGCTCAATATCTGAAGTAAGTGATCATAAAAGTCTTAAAAGTGAAAATAGTAACTGGGTGGGAGGGTCTGGCTGAAATGGGGCACTTCAGGCTGAAGAGCCAGTAGAGTTTTGATGACCTGCAGATGGACTGGGCAAAGTGGTAGATTAATTGGTAAAAGTGGTAATTTCATTGGCGCAAACATGTTAGAAAATCTCCTGACTTGCACGTGTAAAAGCCGACTTACAGCGGGCGGGTAAATGCATCTAATTTACATGTGTTAAATGTACTCATATCACTTTAAAATTAACATAAAAATACCCAGGTATACCAGCTGTGTACACTTATCTGGCTAAATTCTGACTTATTTGATTAAGTAGTGGCTTTGCTTTACTTAGCCGGATAAGTTCTGAGTTGTCTGGCTAAACAGTGGAACTTATCTGAACAAGTTACAATTTATCTGGCTAAGTAGCAGCAAAGCCATTATTTAGTTGGATAAGTCTTATAACACTATGCATCCAGCTACATCAAATGGCTGGATAAAGTATAAAAAGCGCTTTCCTGGTATTTATCTGGATAAGTGCAAAAACATAATAGCACTTTTTTTTTTTTTTACATGTGCGTATGTTCCTGGGTACATTTACGCATATTTTAAAAGCTGCATACCTCATTTACATGCAGGTTAAAAAAAATACCAGAGCAGTTTTGCGCATGTCCATGTATAGACATATATGGATGCATGCGCGCGCACATTTAAAGTTATCTTCCCTGTGTGTGTTAGTTACTGCAAAGGGTTGATCCAGTTACTGTCTAAATTCAGATACTGAAGAAACTTTAAAGAGACAAAAAGTACAAGCAATTACAGAGTCAGTCTTTTTCTGTAGTCCCCGGTGACCAGAGTAGATAAAGTGTGCTTAATTCAAAGGTTGCTGTAATGATGCATGTTTCTCTGCCATGGAAGAGCTGCACAAAGACAGCTTCTTAGCCTCTTTATTGGCTAAGATCAAAATATACAGGGCTGGAACAGTCCCTTCTTGGCCTTTTGGCTGAGATTGAGAACTTGTATATATTAGGAGGGATGGGCATGTGTGTGTGTGTGTTTGTGGGGGGGGGGGGGGGGGGGTGTTAATGCCCTGCCACCTGGCCCCACTGGGGACACAGAACGGTTTGGTAACCCCTCTCCCAGAACTGCATTCAGATGCATGGACAGTACCTTCATTTCAGAAGGGTTCTCTTTATAAAGAGTTTGTACTCCTGCTAGAGTAGAATTTGAAATCTTAAATAAAAAGAAAAAAAAAATCAATGACAAGAATAACCCAGAGACATGCAGATAGCACTGGGATGTGATCTATTTTAATGTATTTTTTTTAATGTTGACTTTTTGATATCCCGATATTGATAAATGGCAGTGGTTATACAAGTTTAGCAAACTCTTTTGGTTCTGATATCGTGACATGTTAATATTACTTAATATACGCTGTTTGATTTGAAAATACACCATTCTTTCCTGGTCATATATTAAATAAATTATTGCACTATTTTTATACAGGTACATCAGTTAAGAGCAGCCAGACATTGAGCCAAGTCGAGCTAACACCTGTGGGTCTTCAAACCATAGTTCTGTAGATCCCTGTTTTGAAATGTATAAGTTATTTCTCTGTAAATTAGGGCATCTGTGTTTTGTTCCCTCCCTGGCTATGCTCCAGCCTATCAGAGAATTGCATGCTCCCAGCAGGAGGTTAAAGGGCAGCTAGGTGCACGGCATTTACAAGCAAGCCTGGGAATTAGGAGATAATAAATTTTAATTGAAAAGTTAGCTTTTCCTGCTTTGGAGGCATAGCACTATATTAAAATGCTGTACACCCAAAGAGCATTGCAATTGATTTTGAATTGTCTAGGTTGAAGAGCTTTTTCAGCTCCATAAAGTATAAAGCAGAATTTATTAAAGATCCTCAGTGAAGATTAAAAAAAAAAAAAAAAAGGAACTCTAACATTCAAAAATCACAAGAAGCAAATATCCTAAAATTACCAGATGTACCACTGTGCCATGTACAGGATTTGTAGGTGCCCGTCTATTATACAGTCACCTGTAGTTTAACAATGGACAACACTTATCTTAAACATCTTTCCCGGCCCCCCCATCCATTCCCCCTTCAGTATGCATCAAAACAATTGAGAATACAGCACCATCAGCAAGGTCTTTGGGAACCCTCTCCTCGCCCCTCCGGACAACATTAGACCTCCTTATGAAAATGCAATCACAGCCCAGAGACACTACTGTTCTGCCAAGCATGTGCTGGAGAGCCCTGCGAGCAGCACTGCTGGATGCTCCTTTGCTGTCACACACACACATACGCAGCATCTGTAAAAGCTCCTTGGGCCGCGCCTCGGGGAAACAATAGCCTGCTTTCAGAGGGACCACAATGGAATCTGCGGTGGCACCAGCAGGGAAGCTGCAGCAGTTCCCACGTGCCAACTGTTGCCAGTCCACTGCAGCGGGCGGCTGCCTCCCCAACGGCCTTTTCTTTTACCACCACCTGGGGAGAATCAATGGCCCAGCTTCTCTTCTAGCCATGCTAGGCCATCAACTTGCAGGCACGTCTGCTGCCATCCCAGGTAAAATACTGTCTGTCATCAATTCTTAGGGCTGGCAAATAACTCAACCCCCGCCCACCCCTTTTCCTTCTTGCTTGTCGGTTGACCTCCCCCATTGTGTGAGCTGAAAGAGGCATTAATGCTCTTTGTCAGCCCACTTTGCTTTGCCGTGATCAAAATCAAATCAACACTACCTTCATTGTGTTCACCTACTCCTTTTCCCATTTTTCATATCTCCCCCAGGCAACGGCTATGGATTCTGGTTGTGATTTATCACTGGGTTCACAAGCCAGTTGCACAATGGGCAGAAAAACCTAAGCCGTCCATATTCAGCAGTTGTCCGGCAAGCAGCAAATTAGCCAGATAAATTTATCCGGCTAACTTTGGAGCGGGAGTGATCCTTAATGTAATATTATTATTAATAATGTAATTGCAAGGTCCCAATTACTTTCCCAGAGCAGTGGATACAGCGGAAGATACATACAAAGGCAGGTATTCATATAATAAGAATATTTTATATTAGATACATAAGCATCTTTCAAGTATATATTACAAAGAACTGTGCAGCTACCATACAGAAAGAGAGACGGAAGAGGCAATGAGAGAGAAGTTGTGTGTGTGTGTGTGTGTGTGTGTGTGTGTGTGTGTGTGTGAATGGCTGAGTCTCTCTGCCCAAGTCCTTGATAATTATATTATTATATTGTTAGGTCTTACTGATTTGCATTTGCTAGGGTCACTAAAGTACATACCTTTTGCTTTTCACATGTAGATGTGGCTCCCAGGACGGAAGGAGATAAACTTATTTTTTTTAAACTCAAAAAATATTTTGGAGCCACTACATCTGAGATGTAAGGACCATGGGTAGTTCAGCATTATCCAGAAAATCATTAGGCTTAGCCATGCTAAGCAAGCCTACAAGACTGACACTGATTAGTGATGGACATTCAGGAGAAAGAGAATAAGAAATGGGACAAAATTTCCTATTTTGTTTTGTATTGTTTTAAAAATGGAACAAATTAAATTCTGATGAAATTTTGTCGGCATCTCTTTCTGTTTTGAAAACCTATTTAAAAAAAAAAAAAAAAAAAAAAGTCAAGGGTTAGCCTAAGCCCGAAGCTGGAACCTCACCTAGAGTGTAGCCTGAGACCCAAAGCAAGAGTCCTAGCCTATGCCTGAGCTTGATACCCGTACCTCGGCCCAGACCTAGGCCCAAAGCTTGGCCCTCCCTTAGGCATAGGATGCAACTCAATGAAGGATCCGCGGTCTAAGCACGAGCGCAACGGGGTATTGGATTAATGCTGGGGCATGGGCCAAGACTTGAGCAAAAGCCCAGGACTGGAAATTTCCCAATAACCTCCCCCCATACTTACCAAATCCAATGTCATGTCCAACCCGGTCATGACACCTGGGTCATGTGCCGGGGTTAATTAACTCTGGTGCAACAACCCCAGCGGATGGCATCCATTGGCGAAGAAGAGCCGAAGAAAGAAGATGCCAAAGAGGAGCTCCCAAGTCTGGGCTCTGGGCATGGGCCTGACCCTTGGCCAAGTCCAGTTGTTGGGACCAGACCTCTGGGCCGGGCCATGGCAAAGGGCCTGGGTCTAGGAAGATACCCCAGAGACAGAACCCTGCGCCTCTGTGCCAAGCTGCAGCATCAGGCTTGGGCCAGGGCCCTGGCATGATGTTCAGGCCTCCAAGCCTGGGCCTTGCTTAGGGCCTGGGCTGAGATTGCAGCAAGCTACCATGGCCTAGGCCTACGCAAGGCAGAGGCTTCAGGACCAGCTGGCCCCCAATGCCTAATCCCAGGGCAAAGCCATAACCCATGCAAGGCCCAGGCTTGGGCTGGGGCCTAAGTCTCGTCTGCAGATCCCCTCCAAACTGGGTAGTAAGTGGGGGCTGGGGAGAATCCTGGCCCAAGCATTTTTCCAGGTGGGAGGGATGGGTGGGGGCACAGGAGGCCATGGGAGGACCTGTTTCCTGTTTTTATTTCCCTTTTTTGTTTTTTTTTCCACAATGTTTATTTCATTTTTGTAAAACTAAATAAACATTACACCAAATGAAGTTTGGTGTAATCAAAATGAAAAACGAAACAAAATTTTCCCTCCTTCCCATCCCTAACACTGAATATCCTAGGCTATCTTAAAGTTAGCTGGATAAGTTTATCCAGTTAACTTTAGGACAGTTCTTTGGGAACCCTAAAGTTATCCAACAATGGTAACTGAATATTGCTGATAATCAGCCTTTCTCCAGTTATCTTAACCAGATAGCTGACCTGCTCCACCCTCAAGTTAGCAAGATAACATTTTAGCTAAATATCCAGCTAATTCTGAGCCAATGTGGCAGGATCCTGTCATTGGTCCAGCTAAGTCCGAACTTAAGTCGAACACATGGCACTGAATATCAGCTTCTAAACGATCCAATTTGGGGAATTTTCTTTAAGGGCAGGATGAATTTAACAAGGATATATATGAACATTTCATGATGCTTAATTTTCCTTCTTTTGTACAGAGATCTTCACATGGTTATGACATTTTTCATTATGTGCATTTCTTGTGAAAAAAATACATTATTAAACATTAGAGATGTAATTTTCTTTATAGAAAACTAGACATGAAATGGAGGGAGCTCGTGACCACAGGCACTAACCAATGGCAAGGCAGCTTAAAAAAGTTCCACCAGCAGGCAGCTTTGAAAATGCTTTATGACATCACAATGTGTTTCAGAGATTCTACGTTTTGGGGCATGAAGAGCACATGACTAGCGTGAGGAATGGTTCAAAAGTTAATAGGGAGGAGTCAAGCAGTCAAAGACACAGTGATCTTGTATGACCAGTTTCCCTATAGGAAACAAGGGTAAATAATAATAATAATCATACTAGATCCTGTTTTCTAAGGAATTTTGTGAAAGCATTTATTTGAAAATTAGGACAGTTGTGCTTTCACAACATTTTAGTGCAAACATTTTGCAGAGGTAATATATATGAGAGTTGCACGCACTGCATACCCCTTTGCCTCGGTTAATAGGTCAAATGACAGTGTATAGCTAGGGACTCGAGGAATGACACTGCAAAAAGTAAAAAAAAAAAAATCAAATAAAAGTTAAGGGAAGTCTGTTCTTGTAGTAATCATTTCATATTGGTTTTTGGAATATCCTAGTTTGAGATCAGGATGGAACATGTGAATCTTAGAAAGACAGCTCTGCTGGATATTGTTCTGGCACACTAACATCTGTGCAAACCCATGGTACTTTTCAAAAATTGATCTACTCCATTCAACCCTTTTACCCTTCCAAAATGGATAAAATTACTGTCAATTGCTGCTGGGTAATTGTAGGCCTATTTCCTGAAGTTAGGGAGTAAAATTTAAAAATTAAAGCTTTTATCCATAATTTATAGGATATGTCAATGTGCACAGTGCAGAGTGTACAAGATGAAGTCCATAGTCCATTCCCCAGACAGCTTTAAGTTTTCAGTTTAAAGTTAAGGGAATTGTTCAAGGTCACGCAGTGCTTGATGAACAGGGGAAATGACTCTGTACAAGCACTAGGCTTCAGTGCCACCCGCAAGAGGGTGCGTATTGTGATTGCAGTTGCAGGTCAAAGGTGACGGAGGGGGGGGGGGGCGGTCCAGTGGCTTCATTAAATTCATCACTATAAACTGCCTTTCTTTTCCAATACAGCCTTCAATCTCACCCCCATAATCACGCCAACAATGCACCTGCAGTAGCAGGCATTGTACTGATGCTGTATAATCAGTCTCGATGAAGCAGAAAATCTTTATGACAGTTTGCTTTCCTTCAGAGGTCTGAGCCCGTGACTTACATGATTTTCTCAACAAGGTCAGAATGATAAGTGAGAAGTCAAACGTATTACTCTAAAACACGAGAACACTACAGCAGGGTTGTAAACTTAAGCACCAGCCATAAATGTTTAGGAGGCAGAGAATTTTTTTCTCTCTTTAGTTTACCTTTTCACTTTTTTTTTTTTTCATTTTATTTCTTTGCTCTCTCCTCCTACTTTCCCCTCCTTAGAGGCAATATTCTCACCGCTCCTTGCTTTTTTTTTTTTTTTTTTTCCTTCCCTCCAGGCACTCTTAGGGCCAATCCTTCCGTTAGGCGAACTAGACGTAACCTAGGGTGCCAAAAGTCTGGAGGTGCATCAAAAACCCCATAAACCTCCAGGTGCCGATTACCAATTTTTAAGGCACAGCAGCACAAGAGAGAAGGAGGATGGATGCTGGGTAGATGTGGGGGGTGGGGAGGTAGGGAGGAGGTTGGATGGGTGGGGGAGTTATAGAGAGGGTGCGGAATGGATGGAGAGAGAGAGGGGGTTCTGGACAGGTGACTTGGGTGGAGAGAGAAGATGCTGGGCACTGCTAAAAGGGAACAAAGAGATTGAAGTGATACTGGTGGGCTAAGGAGGGAGTGAAGGGGAGAAAAAGAGAGAGTAGAGATACTGGACATGGGATGCTGAGCAGGGATAGAGAGGGTGAAGCTGTGACAAGAGTTGCTGCTGATAGGCATGAGAGGGTACAAGATTAAAGGTTCACACAGGGCACCTAATAACCTTGTGCTGGCCCTAGCCACCCTCTCCGACCCCTCCCTCCGTGCACTCGCTTCTCCATCCCCGAAGGCATTCTCTTCCCCCCATTTTCTTCTCATCAGGCCCTCTTCCTGTTCCCACCTCCTTCCCTCCCCCCCTTCCCCTGGGTTAAGCAGTAGAGTGCCTGAAGACACTGCCCCGCCTTCTGAGAAAGTAGAAAAGGCACAACAAAGGTTGGAAAACCTTTTTGCCTTTTTAAAGGAACAGGTTTAATATCTGTAGTAAGAAATTACTTTCTAATGAGTTTTGAGTAGTATAAAATCTCTGCAAGTAATTACTGTTGCCACAGAAACTTTTAAAATCCTGCTACTTACAAAACCTAACACTGAGCTTCCACGGGAAATCAGGAGCCTTGGCCACAGTTGCTAAATTAATTAGTAAAATATTGCTTGTTATGCATTCATTTACTGCACAATAAAAGAGCATTAGAATTCAAAAGGATTCTTTCAGGACCTAATGCGAGTAGACAGTGCCTTCCCACTGCTCAGTGACATGGGCTCAGGCTGAAGGAATCCCATGAAGGTTGCACTCCACTGCAGTTGCTTTTCCGCTCGTCGATCACTCTTTCTTTTCACAGCAGCAGTACGTAAATTTTCCGTTCAGAACCCACTTTTTTTGGTTCCAGGTTTGATCTTCATTCCCGAGCCTATATTAGTGTGTTTGTTGGTTTTGAAATGCCCTCTTACTTCCCCACGCCCACCATAAACAGCCTGGGTCAGGGGTAAACAGCTCTGGTTTCAGAAGGCAGTAAACAGATCTTGTTTGCAGAGTAACCCCCCCCCCCCCAAAAAAAAAAAAAAAAAAAATTAAATAAATAAATAAATAAAAATTTATATATATATATATATATATATATATATATATATATATTATTCATCAGATACGGTACATTTACTAAGGAACAGGGTCATTTTCAGAAAGCTGGGCTGCTCTGAATACCAGACTCACTTGCAGCCTTGTCCTTTTGCCAGCAGTGTGAGTCAGAGGTCTCCATCCAGACCCTGCTTCCATGTGTGAGGTCAGTGTAGTGTACCGCTCCCCATTGGGAGGGGGGTCTATGTGTTAACAAAGCTCCAGTGCTGATGGAGCAGACGTCTCTCTTCGCGGAGAACACACGAGGGGCCTCATCCCTCCACAGCGCAGGTCTAGAGTGGAGTAAGGAGAGGATGCTAAGAATGGAAGCGAAGGATGTGAGGAGACGAGTTACTGGAAGTCCTGCACTTGACAAAGTGGGTTCTGGAAAGTGAGGATGAGCCAGGCAGCCTGCCTGGGAAAATTCATCAGAGGCAGGGACAGGTTCAGATACAATCAGCCCAAGACTCAAAGGGGAGGGAGGAAGAGAGAAAGACACACACACACAAGGTCCCTGCAGGAAGAGAATCCAGCTGGGAGGTGCCCAGGATGGAAGGATACCCATTTCAAACAGCTGACCCATTTTGGGGGTGAAGAGAGAGTATATTTATTTTTTGTGACTTTTTTTTTTTGATTGAGTTACAGTGAATACTATTCAGAAGTGTATTTTTGGAATTTGTGTTTTCCCTTCCTTCAATCAGTAAAGATTTTATTTTGATCCAACAATACTGGTGTGGACGTGGTCTTTTTGGAGCGCTTGACTGGTGAGCAGGAAGAGCCCCTGTGAGTACAACACCCTAAGGGCCTTCAAAAGAGTGAACTTTTCCCCCTACATGGGAACCCCGGGAGGTCATGGGACAGGAGCTACACAAATTTTCAAAGAGAAGCTTCCTGTGGTTTTTATTATTTTTCAAAATTAGCAGGTGCAAAGGGTGTGTACTAAAAAACATTTGCCTGCTATTTGAGAGAGTGGCTTTGTGGGGACAAAACAGCATGCATGTGTAACTCATGGCTACTTGTTGCAGTGATTTATTTGGGCATCTCCATGAGGAACTGGCTGATGGTTTGACTTTTAAGTTTATAACCCTGGGTGGGAAAACCTGAATAGTGGACCCAAAGGCACACAATCTAAATGTAGTCTCTCTTTGCAAAGTTCTCCAAAGGTGTCCAGGGCTCCCTGTTGCATTGGTTACTAATGCACAGCCCTGCAGGCCCTCTGTAAACAGCACTGATAATCTCCATAGTTTATACTAGCAATAATTACGCTGGAAGCTGAGTGGTTTCCAACTTCTTTTTACTGATCTTTGATAAGATGAATGGAAAGTTCTTTACAGCTCTTTGATGTTAAATCCATTCGATTTACATTGTTAAAAATTTAGAGGTCCATATTCAGCCACCGTCTGGATAGTAAACTTAGCTGGCAAACTCCAGTCCTCCCAGTTATGCCACAGGAACACCCCCAACTTATCCAGCTAGATTTTAATAAGTTAGCCGGCTAGAATCTAGCCAGGTAAGGGCCCAAATCTTCATTTAGATATACAACTTGAGCTATCTGGCTAAATGCTTTTAAAAATGGACCTCTAAATACATTTTTAATCTTACTCTTCCAGCAAAAGTCTTTAGAATTTAGAAAAGTCAATTCCTTCATATTTTAGCTCCTCATTTCTTTCCATGTAATCAGATTGCAGGCAGTGTAAACCTTTCCAGGTGAAAGGCACCTCTTCCTTTAGATGACTAAAAATCAGAGCCCCTGGGCTCTAAGGTTCTCAGTCAATAAACAAAAACGGGAAAAAAAAAACTTACTCGAAAGGGCACCCAAATGAGAGAAAGGAAGGGTGGGAAAATGTCCTTCTTCAGTAACAAAAGGGTCTCCAAAACTCTGGGCCAATATACAGGATTTAAGATACTCTGCTTCTATTTCTTTAACCAGGTCTCTGTGAATAAGACCCTCAGTGTCCTTTTCCTGGAAAAATAATGAAAAGTGGAGCCTGCCCAGACAGGGCTGTCCCACAGCAGGGTAACACAAGGGAAATTAAACTAAGAATCCATACTGGAGAATGGTGGCAGGCATTCAGAAAGACTGAAGAACACACCATCTACTTCTGCCACATGGGGGAGTCCCAATCCTAACCTCTACTCACTGTCACTGTACGACTCCCCCCCCCCCCCCCCCCGATGATTTTAGTTCATGCCTTCTGGGTAAGGAATCCTATGGTTCTTGTTTGTTCTGAGTTGGAGACACTCTGGTAAGAGCTTGCAGATGGACTTGGAGGGTTTCAGCAAGCAGCCCCAGTGGATCCTAGCTCCCCTGTAGATCAATTGTAAACTCCAGAGAAGTTCTGTCAACTAATTTAGCTGGATGCCTCCTTACTCGTGTGTGCATCAAGCCATTCCTGCAGTGAGTACCATGGTTTTGCACTCATCTTGTGATGATGAAACTCAGCTAATGAGAGAAGAATTCCTGAGTTAGATGGTGAAATACATCAGAATTAATTTGCCAACTTGCGGTGCACTGGCATTCAGGATTTGACAGATTTGTGAACATCTATTCCTTGCTGGCGAGGTATTGCGATTTCGTGTTATGTGGTTCGTGCCAAATTGGCAAGTTGCTTGGCTTCAGAACGAAGTATCTCTCTGTTGCCTGAAGCACACATGCATGCAGAGCACAGTGGAACCTGCAAGAGGGAGAGCACCCGGGGACAACCTCCTGGAGAGTCTACAAGCTCCGTGGAAGACAGGGGAGAGCACATTTGAAAACTGGATGTGTGTGTGCTGTTCTCTTCCCCTGACACAACACAGCTACAGGAATCACTAGTTTTCCTGCCGTTTCAAGTGCACATGCTGTGGAAACTCACATAACCCATTCAGCTGCTTTGAAAAGTTTTTTTTAGTTTCAGGGTGGCAAACAGAAATGATGTATGATGTGGGTGAATAACCCCTTGTGGGTCAGTCCATAGGTGGAAGAGAAGATTTTTTTTTTAATTTATTTCAAAAATGTATATTCCGCATATATCTAAAATTCAAGGCAGATTACATAATAATAAATAAAAAAAACCAAAACAATAAAATACATAAAATGACAATCAAGTGTATCAACATATATAATGAAAAAACAAAGAAATAATTAAAGCAAGGTAAAAAGCTACAACAAAGGACATGTCCTCTAAGACTCATCCTATGACTGAAGACATCAAAGAATCCCAAAGCTGATCTTCCAAAAAAGAAAAGGACTAAAATGATGGGCTAGGCCCACTTCCTGAAAACAAACACTTTCCACTGGGGAGGCTTTGTAATCATGGCCTCACCAAAGGCTTCTCTATAAAAGAAAGGAGTCAAACTCCTGACAAATTCAGGAAGAGAGTTCCATAATGATGGTCCTACAAGAGAGAAGGCCCGATCCCATGCCTTAGGAAAATGAACCAGGGAAAAGGGTGGAACTTCAAGCAATGCAGTATTAGTAAAATGAAGGGCACAAGATGGTATACATCCTGAATTAATCCAGGGCACAGTATTACAGGTGAATTTTAAAAGCCTGGTGCGCCAAAACCGGGAGATATGCACAGCAGTTGGGCCGGCGCGTGCCAAGTGGATTTTAAAAGCCACCCAAGTACGTGAGTGTCTCCTGCTGCTTGCGCAAATGAAAAGTTCCTAAAAAGGGGGAGGGAAGTGGGAATGGTCTGGGTGAGACATGGGCATTCCTGGATTACAACTTCAAATTAGTGTGCAAATACTTAAGCGTGCAGTAGGGTCCCCTACTGCATTACTTTACTTCAGCTATGGATGACGTGTAAGTTGTAAAACAAAAAATTCTACGTAGATCAGTGGGATTTTAAAGGTCGAGGCTAACAGGGGAGAAGGGAGGCTACTAATCTAGGGGGCTTTGGAAGTCCAATTCCTTACCTGGGCGAACTGGGAACAAATTGGGAAAACTGGTAATGACGGCACATGTGTCTATTAAAATCCCCCCACTTACTCTGCAGAAGCAGCATTTGCACACATAGACGCGCGACCACTTAAAATTGCACGCGCATGTGCGCGCATTCAGCCCATTTTAGAACATGCACGCATACACGCGCATATGTTACAAAATGGCTGCGCGGCTGGACGCGGGACGATGAATGTGCGTGCCCGCGCACCAGTTTAAAAGTTACCGGCCCTTTGTTTAATAACTTGTGAACCAGCATCACAGTTTTGTATTTAATGAACCAGGTTACAGGTAAGCACTGCAAAGGCTGAAGGACTGGGGTTTTGTGGTCACGAGAGCTAAGACCCATTAGGATCCTTGCAGTAGAATTCTGCACAATCTGTACGGGCTGTTAATGGAGCATCCATGGTATTCCATTTCCTTTCTCAGCCACGTCAAAACCTTTACCCTGAAATACCCCTCTTAAGCGACTTAACCAGAAGATAATGGTAAAGCAGCAGCATGACAGTGTGATAGTTTGGCTTTAATAGAATTTGTTTGATTATTCTTGTGCCATCATAGCTTGCCATTCAGCTGCTGGTTGAATTGTGCTCTGTTTAAGAGAAGAAATCAGCCGCTCTGCACCCTTTCACGAGCCCGCGGGGTACGGTTTCACATGGTTGTTTATGTAGTGCTTTCAAAGCCAGGGGATAAATCTGTACCTGCAGTGCAGTTTCCCATAAGTTATTATGGGGTAGTTTTCAAAGGGATTTCGGCAGGTAGAGCTGTGTTCAATGCGCAGAAATGGCCATTTACAAAATGCAGGTAAACTGAGGCGTGCATGTCATGCTTATGCGTACGTTTACCCCAGACCGAGCGGAGGGCGGGGGTGGTGTTGGAGTTGGGGAAGGGTTAGTATTTGCACGTGTGTGTTTGGTAAATATGTGTGTAAGTGTTCAGGAAAAAATTTGTACATGTATAAGCTTTTGAAGGGTAAATTTGGTAGAACAAAATATTAAAGCAGGCACATGCACGCATGTATGTAACTGATGTGCGTATTTATTTATCTATCGGGTTTTATATACCGTCATTCGAATTCATCACCATAAATCCATCATAACGGTTTACAAATACGAAGGTTACAATGTTAAGGGATAAAACAGAGTTTCAAAAAGGTTCAAACTGTTGTTAAGCATAGGGGAATCCAATGTTAACTTCTTAGTTATAGTCTGTAGTTGTGATAAGTTCATTTATTCATTTAATCTTCAGGTTGAAGTGGATGGTGAAGTTGTTGTGTTGTTCATTGGGTGAAAAATTACCCTCCCAATCATCAACATTTTTTTTTTATTACTAATTATGAATAATTTCCGTCTATTCAGGCCTCTAGATTGGGTGAGTCGGGGAAGTCTGTTGGATTTGGTACAACACAAATTCAAATTGTTAATTTCCCATGGCAGTGAAAACATTTTTTGCCAGAAATCCTTCCAAGTCTCTTAGAAAGTGAGGGGGTGGGAGATCAGCTAGGTAGCAAGCATTTTCTACTCTTTTGATGACCACAGTCAGGGCTTTAAACTCCCAAGGAAATACATTAGGAGGGCAAATCCTGCGGATTTCTATAGGAGTGTAACAGATTTCCATGTAATTTCTAGGACCTTCACTGTTAAGAAACCTTTTTTTTTTTTTCCTCTTTTTAAATAAATGGACAGTACAACTATCATTATCCTCCTATATTCTGAAGGTACCCACAAATGAACGAGAACATTTCATCAATTCAGGCTTTATGACAGATATCTCAAGATCCTCCCTGGTGGGAAGCGTGAAAGGCTGTACTGGTAAACTTGAAAAGTACCAGGGGCTTCCTGCTCTTAACTCCACAGAACCAGGAAAGAACAAGCATTCCGTACGGTTACAGACCACATGCTTCAAATCTGGGGACCTGTCCAACTTCATCCTCAATTTATTTTTCATATGATTCGCTTAAAGAGGCACTTCATCTTATGCCCAATAGAATTTTACATTTTTTAATGAGTGCATCCAAAGCTGCAGTCACTTAAATATCTGCCAACTTGGGGATAACTCCTGCACCATGTAAACTAAAGTGGCAAAATCTATTTTTAAACAAGTAGATACGTGCCAGCTAACACTGTGGGGCTCGAGCCAGGAATACTGGAACAAGTTTTACAGCTGAGCTGCCAGAATATATAAGCGAGTGTCAAGCCAGTCAAATCAGAGCACCTCTCTACATGGGGAAAGGGGAAGTTAGGACCAGGTAGTCTCACATCCTTAACAGTCCTGGTTTGTGCTTTGCTTGCTCTCAGGACTGGCCCCAGCCTCATCATTTACATTTATGTATCACTTCTACCTATGCTCACATCAATTCACAACAGAAAAAGATGCCACATTCTAGCCATGCTACATAATATTAAAACAACAAAAATTCAACATAAAATACATCTCCCAACCAGCCACCATGTAAAACCATATAACCATATCTAAAGTTATATGATCATATTACCACACCTGAGCACTGTTTTCTATTGTGCTCTCTAAACCTACCATGCCTTTACATCATTATGAAACTGCCAATAATGGGATAGATTTTTAAACATACGCACGCGCACATGGACGCGCCAATTTTAAAACATGCGAGCACCGGCGCACGAATATTATAAAATCCGGGGCGGCGCTCACAAGGGAGGGGGAGAATTATGCAATTTCCGCGCGGTGTTGCAACCCGGCCTTCCCCAGTTCTCTCCCAGTTAGCTCCATATGAAGCAGACTGGGAGAAACTTCTCTACCCCCCTGCCCATACTCCCTCTCTCTTCCCCTGTCCTCCCCGACCCCTTAAAAGGTCATACCTTTTTTTTTCCCTTTGTTTAAGAACTTATGCCAGCTCCTGAGCTGGCGTAAGTTGTGCGCACTGGCAGGCTGCTGGCGCTCAATTCCCGGCACAGCAGCAAATGGCCGCTGAACCAGCCGCCTCCAGCTCCACCCCTCCCTGCCCCCCAGACTGCCCCTTTTGTGAGGTCTGGTTCTTGTGCGCATAACGGGGGTTACGCACGCGGCCGTTCCCCTTTTAAAATGTGCGCGGCATGCACAAGGCTCAGCCGCACGCATAACCCCCAGATTTTACTCGTGGGGGAATTTTAAATTCGCCCGAATCTGTTTGGCTACAAAGTATCCAAAGCAGCGAGCTCCAAAGAACCAGAGCTACTATTGAGAAACTACACTTCCTCGGCATTATGTTACATTTTATACTTTTTTATCACCTTATTTCACAATTATGAATCCAAAGTAGTTTATATCATAGATAAAAATACAATAACCAATACAAACTAACCCGTAATGTATAAAATAACTTCATCCACAATAGGAATGTGCAGTTGAAAAATGTCTGTTTCGTTTTTCTTTTTTTCGTTCCGTTTCTTTCTTTTTCATTATCCAAAATTAAAAAAATAAAACAGAAAAACAAAATGAAATAAAAATGTTTCTTTCTTCTGCCCATCAAACCTGCAAAAACAAAATACTCCCTCTGGTCATCCAGACCACTGCCACCTCTCCCCTTCCATCTAATTCAGCTCTTTCCTCAACAAGTCTTCTGGGGTTAGGAGTTGCTCCTGTCTCACAACTCTATATTTTCAAAATGGCCATGGTTAGTCTGAGGCTGTAGCTATTATGTTGTGTATGCAGGAGGATAAACCCAGGGGCTTTTTTTTTTTTTTTTTTTTTTTAATGAAAATGGTGAAAATCAAGCTACATTTTTTTTTAAATTGAAACTTTGAGATATTAAAACCGTACAATAAAACAAACAACAAACAAATAACAGGAGGTGTTGCTATAGAAAAAGAGTACACCTTCGTTATACAGGAGCTGATGTGTTACAAACCAGAAACAAATATCAAACTCAAGAGTCTGTATGCTGACTTGTCAAACTGAGTCTCCGTAGTTCCAATATCACAGTATATAACCAGAGCAAAAAAAACCCCCAAACTGGTGCAGAAGATCATCTGGATATGTCCTTCTACATGCATGAATTGCATTCATTGGGCCCATGCCCTCAGTTATGAGTGGAAGAATCAGAAGATCTCATTTCCTGGCCTACAAACCTCAAAAAAGGATCTCAAATGTAAGGCATATTATATTTGTCTCTCATATTAGGTAATCAGTTCCATAGAATATACTGACCAGCACATCTGAAGCCAAACCTTTAGTTACTTTAGATGGCATCTTCCAAAATCTAGCCACCATACGCTTGGCCACCACCAGAAGATGGAACACTAAGGGAATCAGAAGGAAAGGATGATAATGCCTGGGTCAAGTGGAAATTGGATCCTTGTAGCATCATATATCCATGATATTACTTCTTTCCAAAATACTGCGATCCAGGGGCAAGTTCACCATATATGAAACAGAGAACCTAATTCTCCAAAACTCTCCAGCTTCTGTCTGAGACACTAAGCTTCATTTTGTAAAGCTGTTACGGGGTATTACATCAGTGGAATAGTATTTTATACCCATTTTCTTTTACAGTCATACACAAAGAACTTCCCTGACTATGCCTCCAAATGATATGCTCCCACTCTGATTACATTTCTAGCCCAGAAATCTTTGTTCTTCTTAATAGGATCCTCTTCCTCATTTAGTCAAATCTGATAAACTTTTTAAATCATCCCCTCGTTACTTATTTTTCCGAGAAGTAAATTCTTAAATGTTGAGGGTCATCTGCTAAAGAAAGTTGAGATTTTGCCCATATTGAGAAACCCCACCAAAACTTGAGGTATCGAAATACTGGGACTCTCTCTCCTCCTAATCTGCTCTGAAGCCCTTGAAGAAACTTCCCATCTTTAAATAATTGACCAGCAAACTGGATACCGTGACTATGTAGACATTGGAATTTAGTCTTGTTGAAAAGCTGTGGAAAATACAGATTATCCCACAGAGAAGTCAACAGGAACAATTGAGTTGAGACCCTTCTCTTGGAGATAATTGCATGCCATGTATGCAGAATCCCCTTCAGAAAGGGACGAGTTCCAACCATTTTCCTTTGTGTAGCAAAAAGTAAACACAAAAAAGATCTAAAGGATAAGTTGGATGGGAGAATAGATTGTTCCAACTATATCCAATATTTATCAGCTGAAGCTTTCCACCAGAGTAAGATAATTTTTAATTAAATGGCTTTGCAGTAAGTTCTAAAGTCTGGGACACCTAGTACTCCTCTGTTTTTTGGTCATGTTAATACTCTACCATTGATCCTTGCACTTTTACCCTCCCAAAGAAAATGCAAAACTCTGGAAGCTGATTCCATCCTGAAGAAAATAGGAACCTTGAGCAGGAGCATCTCAAAATGGGTAAAATGTTCATCTTGTTTGTGGAGAGTCTATCAAACCAAGAGGGTCATTTATGACCAAGAGGGTCATTTATGCGTTAGGGTGTAATGCATGTGATAAATACTGCATCACAAAATGCATATGCAAATTTAAAAGTAATATTTGAGTGGGAGGAGTTCGGGCGGAGTAAATGGAAATGAGGGTCGGTTAATGTAGCATGCGATAAAGTAATGCACAGCAACGCAGGAAATAACTACACTTTTTTTCTGTGCGTTATGCCTGTGTTACAGGCCAAATAGTTTTTATCATAAATGCCAGTTCGGGGGAGAGGAGGGAGACAGAGAAAGAGCATCTGTGGAGGCTCACTTATAATTGAATTTTTTATACCACAGTAAGAGGGGGCACTAGTAACTCAGATTGAGGTTTGTGGAGTGGGGTGGGTTTTGGGGGGGCAGTTTTACATGCACAGTCATATATACGAACAACACAGTTTCCATTAGTGAAGATGTTATGTGATTTGGAGGGATGATAGGTAAAAGAAGAGTAGATTTGTACCATTTATTCTGCAGCTAGGTAGAGAGTGCATCAAGCTAGGTAGAGAGAACATGGTACAAATCTACTCTTCTTTTACTTTTCATCACTCCAAATTACAGTAAATCTTCACTGATTGCAACTGTAATCATATGTGGTATAAGGAAAATTAGCCTAACCATGCCCCTTTTTTTTTTTTTATCACGGGTGCTATTTTCACTATATTTATAGCAAAATGATAAATCTAAGTCCAAGAAAGCAAATTAGGCATCCATTTTCTTAGATCCTGTTGAATTGCTTTCAACAAAAGCAAAGAGTTTAGGGTATACATCCTATCCAATTTTTCTGCAACATTCACAACCAAGCATATTATGTATCCAGAAGCCCATTTGAAAGGGAACGGAGTACAAATTATAGAACTCATATCAGGCACCATTCCAAGGTCCAACAATTTCCGCAGGTTTACTTTATATCCTGAAATGCTACTAAATTCTGAAATCAGAGTGGAAAGATACATACTCCAAATAGGGTAATTTTGGGTTCTTCGCTCTTCTATACCCGCATACCCCTGATTCCTGGATGATTCCTAACTGCACAAGCTAAAGGCTCCAAGAAAATTACAAAAAGAAAAGGCAAAAGAGGACATCCCTGTCGCATTCCTCTCCCTGACAGGAATGTTCCCATTGAGATATCATTAATCCTAACTAATGCCGCTGGGGCCTTATATAAACTTCTCACCCATTCCAAAACGTTTGGACCAAAATGCATCCAGTGCATGACTTCAAATAAGAAGGACCAGTCTACCCAATCAAACACTTTTTCTGCATCCAAGGATAGAAGAAAGGAACTTGAATTATGCTGGCTAGCATCATGTATTACATTAATGGGTCATCTAATACTGGCTACCCCTTGCTGACCCTTCAAAAAACCTGTCTGACTAATATATATGAATTGTTCAATCCGACTGGCTAGTACTTTTGCAAAAATCACATCATAATTTAAAAGCAAAATTGTACGATAAGAGCTACAGTATTTCAGGTTCTTTCCATCCTTGGGTATGACACTTATCGAGGTGAGCTTCATAAAGAGTCTCCTTTCAAAATACCATTACAGATATCTGCTAACTTTGGTATCAAAATGTGAGCAAAGGTTTTATAGTAAGACAAAATAAACCCATCTGCCTCAAGACACTTTCCCCCTCTCAAAGATTTAATAGCTGCATCTGTTTCAAAATATGAAATATCCCTGTTCATGCTCCGCAGTTCCTCTGGAGTTAAAGAGGGCAAGGCAATATTATCTAAAACGTTTCCCATTTCATATTCCCTACCAAAGGCTTTCTGTGAGTGCAAGGTCCAGTAAAAAGAGGCAAAATCTGCACTGATCTCAGGAGGACTATGCACAACTTTACTCCCCTCCAATTCTATTTCAAAGATATACCTGTTTGTTAAGGTGGAATTTAGATTATGTGCTAGCAATTGTCCAGGTTTATTACCCTAGTATTTACTAGGGATGTAATTTGGCCAAACCTTTTGATTTGGCCTTTATTATCAGCCCACTGCAGGAAATTTCATTTTCCCATGGTTTGGGCTGATTTTTTTCAACCAACCTGATTTTCGGGTTAGCGCGTGCTAACAGGGAGTTAGTGCGTACTAACCCTGTTAGCGTGCACTAACCCCAAAAACAAATTTTTCGGGGTGGCTGAAGCAGGACAAATTCACATCCTTAGTATTTATGACTCACTCTTCTCATAAAAGCAATTACTCTGTGGTCGATAATCATGTTCAGATTACCTTGTTTATGAATCAGAGATCTCCTCAGTATATCCGAAGGATACTTTGAGTTCCTTCTGATTACCTAGAGCTCTGACCTCTCCTCTAAGCCTACTTTTTTCTGCCTTCCATATATTGATCAAACTAAATATTGTTTGTTTTTCTTTTGATTCCTTTTTCATACAAACCAAAATAGGAAATGTTGCTTACATTACCTATTTCATTTCAAAAGACAGCACATCCCTAATCCATGACACTCACTGGGGGATAGGCCAACCCTATGTAATGGGCGGAGTGGCTGGATGTAATGGGCAGGTCACTGGTAGTAAATCGTGTGGGGAAACAGATAACACAGACACAGGAGATCAGTAAAGAAGTCTACTTTATAATACAGAAGTGTAATACAAAAGGGTTCTGGTAACAAAAAATATAATAAGTGACACCGGCAGTATATCAGAGTTAATAACATATGTGAAAGAAAACAAAACTATTGCTAGCAGCACACTTATGCACAGAACAGCACAGAGAGAGACTGAGTATATCATATAAAACATAAAGAACTAGTATTTACAAGTTAATTCAACATCTGCACATGTCCATGAATGTGCTCCAAGGGTATCCAGCAGTGTCAGTCCGGTTATGTCTCTTGGGAGCTCAACTTCGGAGTCAGATTTATCATTGAGCATTTGCTTCCCTATGTACCGAGACATTTAAGGCAGGGATCGAGAGTATATAGTGTGCAGAACACAGGCATGCATAATAAGGATTTATTTGTTCAAGCTGTCCTAAACTACAGATATGTGTGGCTCAAATTTCTTTGCGCCAAGCAATGTTAGGCTATCAATCAGAGCTCAGTGCTTCACTTTCTCGTGGGACTATTCCTACACATATATCTATGTATCTTCTGATGCACCGTCCCTAATGACAATACACCCTGTAATATAAAACTAAAAGGAAAACCAGTCACTCCAAATAAACCCACAAAATCTCATCCCACACTTGCCTTTCTAAATACCAAAGTACAGTATACTCAACTTCCAAAACCCCAGCGAACCTAACCCCTCACTCCAAAAATAGAGGATGCATGCCTTAGAGTATCCCAAGTAATAATCCCCACTCCCCCAGGTCATCTCCTGTATGTGTCTCTCCTTCAATGATAACCCACATGGGGGTGACCTGCCCTCAGCTGCAGATCTCTGTTTAAATTCGCTACAGATGGCATCATGAAGAGGGCAGAGCTATAAGCGAGGTCCAAGTCAAGGAAGGTTTCAGGCAGGGCAGGCACGCAGGGTAATAGCTACAGGGGATCAGATAGAAAACATCTCAGCCCCTCCGACAGCCACCACAGATGGAATAAGTTGGCCTGGTGTTTTCTATCTGCGGACCTCTGTTTAAAATCTACTGCAGATGACTTCAGGAAGGGCATGCAAGCTTGCAGATGCCAGGTCAGTATTCATCTCCCAGGCTATTCTTGTCCCAGTTTGAGGAAATCAAAATTGGGGGGAAAAATAAGCCTGTTCAAAGCTGGGAAACAGTTTGACAAGCAATGTCAAGTCAGCTCAGATGTGATGGTACTCAATCCTGCCTTTACAGAGGCAATGATAATTCCTGATGAAAGTGTCAGACAATAAACTACATTCTACTTTGCAGCAGAACTTCCAATCGATCAGTCATACAGATCCAAAAGTATGAGTGAGATTATCATGGCATTTAGAAAAGTATTTGAAAAGCAAGAACACAAGGACAACTGCTTTCTAAAAAGATTTAGGGACACATATTTATGGCTCTCCCTGGAGTTATTTTATTACTGGAGTTTTAGGAGCAGAATGACTGAGCTCTGTGCTTTTCACACCAAAAAGAAGGGAGACACATAAAAAGGACTTCACGTCCATAGAGGACACCTCTTGCCTTTTCAGAGTCATTGCCTTACGAGTACCCAGGAATCATTTCAGATGGAGAAGCAAAGCTGAGCTGTTCTGCACTTCAGGATCCTCAGGAGACACTGCTCACTCACCAGCAAGAAAGAGCCTCCTGCCAACTATTTGTCAGTAGGTGAGAGACAACTACAAATAAAATCAATCGAAATAAAAAAATCAGGAAACCAATATTCAAAAAAATTGCTTAGATAATTTAAGTGAAAAAGAGCAACCTATTTCAATGTCTTAAAGGTGAATTTTAAAAGCTGGTCGCGTGCTGAAATCAGGAGATGGGCTTGCGTCTGGCACTTACGCGGCCGAGGTGTGAATTATCTCGCCTTGGTCAGAAAAGTGGCAGGATATGGGCATTCCAGGGATTTGTCCCCCAAGTATGCACGTGCCTGTGCTGAGCCCAGATCCAGGGCCGCATAACTTTACTTCTGCTACGGAAGAGGTGTAAGCTTAAAAACAAAAGCTATAGGCATCTGTGAGGGGTTTGAGGGGCCTGGGTTAACAGGGGGTAGTGCAGGCTAAAGAATCAGGTGGGTCTGAAGGACCTAGCTGAGAAGGACTGAGCAAAATGGTGCTGGGCGCACATAAGCTTAAAATTAGATGCATAGACACGCGCATCTTATAAAACCGTCGCGTCACTGGGCGCACCCCGACGCATACATGTATGTGTGCACCTGCACGCCTTTTTCCAAAGTTGCTGTCCCTACGCTTTTTTTTTTCTTTTTTAAAAGAATCATGTCAATGGCATAATCCAAACAACTCTGTGGTGTGTCCTGAATTTTTTTTTTAATTACAGTTTAACACCAGGAATGCACCATTTCAATGTGCGAGCTCATCACAGAATTACCAATTACTAAGAAAATACAAACAAGAATGAAATTTAAGAAATGGAATAATATGGCAACGCAACAATCTTCCTTCTTTATAATCACACACTACATTATTACACAAGCGGAGGTTCCATGTGTCAACTCTAGTATTCAGAATACCAGACAAATGTTCTGTCTTCAAGATATCTAGAGAGTATAAGAAATCCTCACAGTGCCCATCTATTGTACTCGGAATGATTCCGAACCAGATCTCAGATTATATTACCCATACAGTTTATAACGGATCATGGGAAAGCTACATCTAATACTGGTGTAGTTTACAGATGGCTAAATTTAGCTTTAGATTACAGAACAGATGGTGAACAACATGCAGAGATGTAGGTGGTAAAGAGGACAAATCCATTGTTCTGATGTACTGATGCAGTTCGGTGATAGGTGCTGGCAATAATGATGATTTGATTTCTAACTCTACTTCTACAACCTCATTTGCAGCAAATTTTTATGTGCTTTGATTTACAATCTGCAAATATGAATGCTTAAGGTTTGCAGAATACATCAGGCTTCCCAATCTGCTCTTAACACAAAAATACATAAGGGCCTATGTACTAAAGAGTATTATTGATAATTGTATTTAAGGCACTTTAATGCATGCATTAGTAAATGCCTAAGGCCCTGAGTATGCATAATGTGCATATGCACTAGAAATGCTGCTAGAATTCTCAGTGGTAATGCTAATACATATGCAAATAATTTAAAAATTATAAAAAAAAAAAATTAAATTCTTTCTTTAAATATTAATGCTGGATTTAATGTCCTACCTTAACAAGCCAATTTTAGCATGGCTTAGTCGAAAGGCCCCTAAATGATGACAAAAGGCGCCAATGCATGGAGTGAGTTAAATATGTCCATTAAAAGCGCTGTTAGTGTGCAATCTAGTTTACATGCATTAACAGCACTTTTAACAAGAGTAAATTAGCTTGTGAGAAGTTTTACACAAAACTATGCTAATGAGATGCAAAATAGGTCAGTCTATTATTGCAGTGGAAAAGTACAAGTGCAAACTGCCTTGGGGAGGTTTAGTTATTGTGATAACCTCTGTAGGTAAAGTATATGTGTACTCTATCATCTGCCTCATCTGCATGTCATTAACATTAGCTATTCTGAGGAGAAGGGAGCGCTGTGCATACACAGCCCCTGGATTTCTTTTGTCCAATAAGTCAGTACTTGAACCAGTAGGCCACATATCCCTCTTTGATTTGTTATGTTAATTTGTTATTCTTTTATGATTCTAAAAAAGGAGAACTTATTGACATTTTTTTTAGATAGCTGATGATATCTTGTTGTTTTTTTCAGAATATTCCCTATAGCAGACCCTGTCTGGGGCTTCTATTCATTAACTTTCTAACAAACCTGCCAATCCACAGTGATTCAAAAAATGATCCAATTTATTTAGTTCAAGATTTCAACAGAGCTTGCATTTCACCAGTGCAATGAGTTTCACTGTCCTTCAAGTCTCCAACATCAAGTGAAGATTATCCCCACAGAGGATGAAAAGATCAGATGCACTAAATATGTGTCCTGTAGACACAAGATGTGAAAAGCCCTTTAGTACTCCATGTCCTTTGTACTGTGGAACTTATCCAGTTTCTACACAATAAGGGGTGGATTTTAAAATGTGCACTTGCACATCCATGTGCACACATGGTTCCCGGCACACGCACAGGGACGCGGCTATTTTATAACATGCGCATGTTATAAAATAGGGGTCAATTTTAAAAGCAGCATGTGGCCGTCCATGTGCTCGCGGTTCCCGGCACGCACACATAGATGTGCCAATTTTATAACATGTTAGGCCAGGATGCTTGGTTTGTCTTCCCTTACACCTAGAACTGAAAGTAAGCCTCAAGAAGAATATTAAAGGGACTTTCAGCATGGGGCGTTGCATGAACACGAGCCTGGCAAACCAGATGGAACTTGTGATAAGAACTAGTAGCCACTGGCACACAGTCAAAATGCCTTCAGCATTGAACATACAAGGATGAATTGGGGGCCACAAGCTCCAACAGATGCAGATATGGGACCCAAAATAACAGACAGTTCACGCTGGTACCAAAGGTCTACCAACCATTATGAAGTCAGCAAGGCAACCCACCCGGACCTCACCAATCAGGAGGATGTCAACAAGGTACCACTTATAGGCTACCAAAATACCCACCAATGAACCATGAGACAGGCTAGCTTATGGAGCAAACCTTTATAAAATAAGGAGGGTTTTAGGAAGCAAGCCAGTTCTTCAACCATATCTCTAGCTGACATCAGCAGATACAACAGAAGATGGTGAACTGGTGAATGTTGCGCGTGCCGTCCGCGGCAGACCTGCGGCACGGCCCCCCTCACCTTTCCGCAGTGACTCGAGCTCCTGGTTCCTCCTTGCTGGTGGCGGTGGGCCGTCAGCTCCATCCTCGGGCCTCCCCCGGTGCCTCCGGCTCTGCTGCAGTCCCCGGCATTCCCGGTCCAGCCACCACGTCCATTGCTTCTCGACGGGCCTAACTGCATGGCCCGCAGAGAGACGCTCCTTCTTACCACACCCCTCCCTAGGTATGCGTGCATCACTGATGTTTAAGTAGGGGCCGCGGCAGGAACCTAGCCACAGCCCCGGATGATGATGTCAGCGGAGCTTCAGTATTTAAGCGCAGGCTCCACTCCCTAGCTGTGACTTTGCAATAGGTTTCCTCGCTGGTCGAGTACTCGTTGCCTCCCAGAGATTCGTCTCACTCCTACATTCCTGTTCCTCGTTGTTCCTGTCTCCTTGTTCCGGTCTTGCTACATACCTCAGATTGCCTACACGGACTTTAACTCTGCTTCACCTAAGCTACTGTCTATTTCCAGACCCAGACCTCTGCTTCGCCTGACTACGCTATTGCCTATCTCCAGACCCAGACTTCTGCTATGCCTGATTATGATACTGCCTATCTCCAGACCCAGACCTCTGCTTCGCCTGACTACGCTACTGCCTATCTCCAGACCCAGACCTCTGCTTCACCCAATTACGCTATTGCCTATCTCCAGACCCAGACCTCCGTATCGCTTGACTACGCTTGACTATCTCTGTGAACAGACCTCAGCCTTGCTTGCCACTGCCTCTGGATTGCCGCCAGCCCTGACTCAAGCCTGTTCCTCGACGTTTCTCCAGCTTACTCCTGGACTTGGTCTATTCAGGCTTTGGCCTGCTCTTGCTCGGGTGCCCCCTGTCTGCCTCCATTCCTTTGGCGCCCAAGTCTCCAGGACACTACCTTGTCCAGTCTAAGACTGTACCATCTCTCACCTGCTGTCTCTGGGCTGAACCAATCTCTACATCGACTACATACAGAGGCCCACCTAAGTCCAGCCAGCCCCGGCACCCAAAGGCTCAACTCACGGGGAACGAGGACTGGTATTGGTGAAGCTCTAGCTGGCCTCTGTTCATCAGCCCACTCCACCTGCCGACGGTGGGGACCCATAGGTCCCTACCTACGGGTTGCGTCAACCCCACCTCGGCACATGGGTCCACCTCTGGCGCAACAGTGAAGACAACCCCAAACCCTGAGAGTCATCTCTGATGGTCTTTACCTCTGGCCAAGGTGCAAAGAGTTCAAACAGAGAGAGGGTTAAGAGAGAGAAAGCAAAAGAATGGATAAATATATGAAGTATGTGTGGCCAAGAGTGAAAAAACTAATAAATCAAACATAAATTATACAAGATGTGAATGCATGTGTGCGCTGCAGCATTTGCAGTGGACATTTTCCTTGGTCCAAACATGTGTAAATCAGCCCAAGGGACCACCTATTTGATAGTGCCTTCCCCAAATAATTTCCTATAATAGGCTGTACTGCATTTCTATGCAATCTTCAAACAGTGTCTCTGTATCTGTTCTTTTGTCTAGATCCACCCTTGGCAGGACCACGAGGGCTCTGGCACAGGGGTGTAAAGGTCTATACCATTACAAAGGTCTCTTGTTTCTTACTTTACAACTGATAGTACTCACTATGTTATAAACACATATTTAATGCTTGCTAAAGGTGTTTAGTGTAATTAAAATGCTTGTAAATGTAGTCAGCATAGACTATGAACAGATTAACACACAGAGAAAGACTCAGCCCACCAAAGTATCTGCATATAAGGGTCAGGCTAGCTCCAGATTAACAGGTTCAAATTCTGGCAAGTTTAAATTGCTCTTTTATTCCTGTAAGGTACATACAATGTGTTCCAATACTAATTAGACAACAATAATGGTGTCATTTTGCAAAGGACTTTGATATCATAGAGCATGATATGCTACTATATGGCTATATTATTATTATTAGAAAGAGCCTTGCAAAGTTTGTATCCAAGATTTTAAAAACTGAACCAGGTAATTTAACATATTAGTTGTTAATGTATTCTACCTACTTTTAAAACATAAATGTTAAGGGACATATATTATCTTACTGCTATAAGTTGTATATTTTCCCTTTGATATTGTTTTGTTTTGTTTTTGGAAGGGATAATTATGTTCTTTCCTCTTTCTCTGAAACTGGAGAGTTTAAAGAGATGGATGAATCTACAGACACTAGATGCTAAAGCACTGCAATGATAACATTTAGCTCTGGGAGCAGATGAACATTTTTTTCTTTCTTCTGTTTAGCATAAAAACTTTTTTCAAAACATGTTCTTGCAATAAATCTATAAATAATTAAATAGAGAGGGGCAAGACATTTTAGAGACAAGTGCAGAGCCATCAAAGCTGAAGAAACTGGTCAGCCCTTATAGATTATGAGCATCTTGTCCAGATATCTATTGGTTTTGGTTACTGAGAGCTTTGCAAGTCAGCCATCCATTAGCTGAAATGTAAAGAGTGCCAATCAATGTCATTTAGAGCTGGAGGTCAGCTCTGGCAGACTTTAGCAATTTCAAGGCTAATGACTACTTGAGTTGTCTGCTTTCACTTTCATTTTATCTTCAGTACATTTGCTTTGTATATTTGCAGCCCAAAAGTTCACCCAAGGCACCTACTTTAAATCGGATGAAAAGCTCAGAAGGGAAAGGGTTTTCCAGGAATAAGAAAACCTCCTGTTAACACATCCTAGCTTTTTCTAAGTTTTGGATGATTTCAACCTTCCTGACAAGAATGCCTCTCCTGCACAGAGAAGAGAGGCTGGCCTGGATTTAGGCATAGGTAAAATAGGCAATTGCCAACAGTGCCAAATTCTGAAGCAGTGGCGTAGCCTGAATTGATTTTTTGGGTGGGCACATGGGTGGGCTGTAGGCATGCAGTTCTGAGACCTACTAGTTGTATTCTTATTGATAAATAATGCCATATACTGCACTCTACAATGGCTTTCTAAATACTTTGCAATAGCTATTACGCATCATGCATGAAACTTTAAAATAGTTTACCTCAATTATTTCAAGCACTTACCAGCGTTAAAAATTCCTTATTAATCTGTATTAATTTATTTTATATTTATTGCAGTTTATAAATGCACAAATGTATCATGTAAAAAGCAAAGAAAACAAACATTCAGATCCAATCAATCATGTAATAAAACAAAAATTAATGTATTCTTTTATGAATCCTCTTTGCAAAAAGACAGAAATCATCATAACTACAATAATATATCATTAATCATCAGAACAGGTGCAGAGTAGAGCTAGGACAATTCACATTACAACGATATGAAAAAAAATATTTAAATTCTGGTGTCACCTCAGCAAAAAATATCTCTCCACTGCTATTTTATGAAGTAATACAAATCTTTACAAAGAAAGAGACATCTAGAACCTTGCCATACCATACAGTCATAGCACTCTCAGGACTCAAATAACAGCAACCTTATGAAAAAGCAGCAATGCAAATAGTACACCAGGCCTAGAACATTAATACATCACCTACTGGAATAACAGAACAAGCTGAACTACTACAGAGAAACTACATGTGAGCAGAAATACTGCACTTCAGTCACACACACACAAGCAAAACAGAGACCGACCCTTACCTAATATACAGGCCGATACAGTAAAGTTTGCGGGAGAGCGGGCGAGTGCCCGCTCTCCCAGCGCATGCATAGGCCAGTGTCCTGTGCGCGTGATTCAGTAAATTAAAATATTTAAATTAGGGTCGGCACCTAGCACCTCTTTTCGGACAGGAGCGGTGGCTGTCAGCGGGTTTGATAGCCGACGCTCAATTTTGCCGGTGTCGGTTCTTGAGCCTGCTGACAGCCATGGGTCCGGAAACTGGACGCCGGCAAAATTGAGCATCCGGTTTTCAACCCGCGAGCCACGGGCTGATTTCAAATTTTTTTTTTTTTTAACTTTTTTTAACTTTCGGGACCTCCAACTTAATATCGCCATGATATTAAGTCGGAGGGTGCACTGCTTTTCTGTGCACTTTCCCGTTGCCCAGAGAAATTAACGCCTACCTTGGGTAGGCGCTAATTTCTGAAAGTAAAATGTGCGGCTTGGCTAGCCCTCCTCTTCGCCATCGCAGGGATGGAATCCCGCAACAGCCTTGCAGCTCTGGCGCACTTCTTCGCCGTTGCGGGAATGGAATCTTGTGAAGGCATTGCTCTAACAGGCCTTTTCTGGTTGGGTGGGCCTGGGTCCAAATTGGGTAGGCAACTACTCACCAAGGCCCACCCATGGTTACGCCACTGTTTGAAGGCACCATATATCCAGGCCAAAGAGAAGCCAGCTTTTGCTTGCTATAGTGCCATGTGCCAGCACAGCCTCAAAGAGGCACCCATTGCCAAGGCACTGCCTATGGATGCCACAATCTTAAATCTGGCGTAGATATCAGGGAAAACAACCAGTATCAGCCTACTTCACTGGCTTAGTCACGCTTTGTCTATCTCTCTATGCTGAAGGTAGATGCTAACCTGGCAAGATTTACCTAGCCCAATAAAGGTTTCCTATTGTGTAGGTTGCATCAGAGAATATGGCTTAGTGAATAATGAATGAAAGACAGACAAGAGGACACTATGCCAGCATTTCCAATTTACGATGCAGAATGGACTATTCATTTAATTCGGCACTGAAGGCAGCCTTATTAAACACTCCTTTTGTTTTATTTTAAAATGAAAAAAGGTCAAGAAAATTCAAAATTAACGACATAAGATGAACCTGGAGTTACTATAATATGTATTTTTTCTCTGTTGCTATGTAAAGAAATTATAAACAGATACTATTGTACACTTGCTTTCAGGACCTCAGAAATCCTTCTTCACGTGTCTTGAAGGCTAATACAAATAACATCTACAGTATTTGTTGTTGTTGAGCCAGGGGTGCACAGGGTGCCGGAGCCAATCCCCTTTCAGAATTCTGAAAGGACAATCTTCTGAAAGGGGATTGATCCTTTCACTGACAGTTGTCAGTGGAGGAACCAGTCAGCTGCCAAATGAAGCGAGGTCTTCTCCGGCTGGGTTTGCCTGGGGATAGGGGGAATGTGGAGAGCTCTGGGCAGTTTAGATGGGTAGGAAGGGATTCAGAAGGGTGAAGGGATTTTGCTTCAGCCCAGCCCGGATAATAACTTTTTCAAAGGTAGGAGGGGGTTTGGCCTGCTTGGGAGGGGGAAGGAGGACTCACCTGATCAGCCTAATTATTTTTACAGTGAAAAGAGAGGAAGTTTGGCCTGCTTGGGAGAAGAAAAGGTACTCGCATGGACTGAGTGGGATTTCATGCACTCATCTCTACTGCGGGATGTTTAACTCCTGCTTCTGCCCAGAAATTAAATTTCCCGCCATAAAAGGCAGTGTGCTAGGCAGCTTCTTCACTAGAATGCCTCCTTGCATTGCAGAGTAATAACTAATAAGCCTATTACCCTGCAATTAGAATAAGACATGCTAACTTTGCAAATGGGTTTTAAATCAGGGGACTCATATGGGTCCCCTTTCACTAGTTCTGCTATACCTTTTTTGAGATGTGGCGACAAGAATTACAAACAATACGCAAGGTATGGTCTTCCAATAGAGAAGTGGTTCTCAACCTTTCTAATGCCGTGACCCCGCAATACAGTTCCTCATGTTGCGGTGACCCCTCGCCCCGCCCTCGCCCCTTGAGGGTGGGGTGAGGGCGGGGCTTTGGTCATATGGGGGCGGGGTTATGGATGGGGTTGGATTTTAGTGCACACTTATCATTTAATTATGACATTTATAATGTGAATGTAACTCAACTCACCATAGGTTCTCACATGCATGGCACACTGACCCATGATCGTCACGGGGCTAGATGTAAAAGTACAGTTTGTATCCACAGGAACCCCCCTGACCCACAATAATGGATGTAAAGCAGAATTATGACATTCCCCATACAACTCACCCTACAAAAAAGATATTCTGGTTCTAGTGACATCTCAGTAACAGCAACTCAAACTCCTTCTATTTCCAGGCTCAATAGCCCTACTTATGAAAAGACAGCAGTTTACCACCAATGCATGTCCTCTGAGAAAACACAACAAATAAGACCGATACAAACGCTTACATGCTAGCAAAATATCTCATCTCGGTAACAGACATAGAACCGACCTAACATACTCCCAGGATCTGTAGTAATGCACATAAACTAATCCGCACACAGTTACACCTGTATTATGGAATACACTCAAACAGGAGCAACCCTATCTATGAAAAGGCAACACTACAAATATTAAATCAGGTCCTAAAAACCAATACACCTCTTATTAGGAAAACAGAACTAGCAAGCAGCTATATATCCCCACACAGAAATAATTGTAAAACTATACTAATAAGCAGAATAAATGTTTCAAAACAGCTATGAACATCCAACAATTAAAAACTCATAAAAACTATTAAACATTCTCCAAACACCAATAAAATATTTCAAAAAAGCAGACATCACACAATTAAAATGGCAGTCAAGAAAAATAAACTTAAAAAGCCACCTTTACTTACCCCCTCCAGCAGCTCTCCTACTCCCCTTCCCTGCAGGCCGTGGCACTCACCAGAAGCAGCAGTAGAAGCTAAGCTCTATACTTATGGTCCTCTTCCTTAGTGCCCATGTCTCTCACACACACACACCATACCAGTCATGCCCCCATGACCAGTTTCTGTCTCTCACACACCAATCATCTCCCAAACAGTCTTTGGCACACACACACCAGTCACCTTCCTGAACAGTTTCTCTCATGCCATACACACACACACACACAGGCTTCCCACTCCCGTGTTCTACTTACATATACGGGCTTCTCACTCTCATAATCACTTTCTCACACACACACACACACCAGTCACCTTCCTGAACAGTTTCTCTCATGCCATACACACACACACACACAGGTTTCCCACTCCCGTGTTCTACTTACATATATGGGCTTCTCACTCTCATAATCACTTTCTCTGTCTCTCTCTCTCTCACACACACACACACACACACAAACACTCACTCACTCACTCACTCCCATGCTTGTTCTCTCCACGTGCACAGGCTTCTCATTCCCTGAATCACATTCTCTCATATTCACACACACACACCAGTCTTTTTCTCTCACACGCACCATCACCTTACTAAGCAGTCTCTCTCTCTCATGCATGCACACTCACCCAGGTTTCTCACTCCCATGCTTTCTTTCACCCCCACAACACCAGGCTTCTTACGCCCATGCTTTCTCACATACCCAGACTTCTCACTTCCATGCTTTTTCTCTCTCTCACACACACACATCAGTCACCTCCCTGACTAATGTCTCACACTCTCACATACACATCAGTCATCTCCCTGAGCAATCACTTTCATTGTCTCTCACATACACACACACATCAGCTCTCTGACCAGTCAATCACACAGGCTGGCTGGCTGGCTGCTTCTCTCTCTTTCTCTCACTCACTTCCTTCCTCCCCCCCCCCCCCCCGAGCACAAATGGGAGCTGCAGCAGCCTCCGCTGGCCAAGAAAGAAGAATCCCATCGGCCGCGGGAGGCTCATGCTGCTGTCTCCTTTCTCCATTACCGGCTGCTTCTATTGCTCGAGGACAGATGCTGCAGCCGCTGCTGCTACTTTTTCGCGCGGCGCGGCTCTCTCTCCTTCCCGCGCACCGCGATTCACTTCCTGTTCCGGGTCACGGGAGGGGGGGGGGGCAGACGCAGGAAGAAGAAAAGGCCCAGCCACGGGTGCACAGCTTCTTCTAGCGCCGCTGCCGTTCCCGCTGGGCTTGAACGTGCTGACAGCCCGGCGGCAGCGGGAGAGACCGGGAGCGCGCGACACAAGGCGACCCCTGTGTTTTGGGCGTTCGACCCCCGCCGGGGTCGCGACCCATAGGTTGAGAACCGCTGCAATAGAGCGATACAGAGGAATTATCATATTCTATGTTTTATTTTGCATTTCTTTCCTAATAATTCCTAGCATTCTATTTGCATTCTTGGCTGCTGCCGTACATTTGAGTAGAGGATTTCAACATATTATCCACCCGCCTAGATCCTTTTCCTGGGTGGACACTCTCCATGTGGAGCTTGCATTCCGTAGCTATAATTTGGGTTGCTCATCCCTATGTGCATCACTTTGCACTTGTTCTCATTAAATATCATCTGCCATTTGGATGCCCAGTCTTCACGTCTTGTAAGGTCCTCTTGCAATTTTTCACAATCCTCTTGTGACTTACATACTAACTAAATAATTTTGTATCATTAGCAAATTTGATCTCGTCACTCATTGTTCCTATCTCTAGGTCATTTATTATTGTAAGCCCTGTGGGGATAGGGAAATACCTATAGTACCTGAATGTAATCTGCTTTGATGTACACTTTGAAGTGCCAAAAAGCAGAATATAAAAATCTAAATAAATAAATAAAAATAAAAATGTTAAAAAGCAGGGAGTCCTAGTACAGATCTCTGGGGCACTCTACTATTTACCTTTCTCCATTGAGAAAATTGACAATTTAGCCCTACTGCCTGTTTTCTTTTAGCCAGTTCTCAGTCCACAATAGAACGTTGCCTTCTTTCTCATAACTTTTTAATTTCCTCAAGAGTCTCTCATGAGGTACTTTGTCAAATGCTTTCTGAAAATTGAGATACACTATGGGGTAGATTGTATAAAACAGCGCGAGTGCGTACTTTTGTTGGCGCACCAGGCGCCAACAAAAGTACGCGGGATTTTAGTAGATACGCGCGTAGCCACGCGTATCTGCTAAAATCCAGGATCGGCGCGCGCAAGGCTGCCAATTTTGGGCAGCCGGCACACGCTGAGCCGTGCAGCCTGTCTCCGTTCCCTCCGAGGCCGCTCCGAAATTGGAGCGGCCTCGGAGGGAACTCCCTTTCGCCCTCCCCTCACCTTCCCCTCCCTTCCTCTACCTAACCCACCCCCCGGCCCTATCTAAACCCCCCCCCCCCACCTTTATCCCTGGATTTACGCCTCCCGGAGGGAGACGTAAATCCACGCGCGCCAGCGGGCTGCTGGCGCCGGAGACGCGATCCGGGGGCGGTTCCGGAGGGCGTGGCCATGCCCCCGGACCGCCCCAGCCCGAAACCACGCCCCTGGGCCCGCCCCGGAAACACCGCGTCCCGCCCCCAAAACGCCGCGCCGATCGGCCCAGCCCTGACATGCCCCCGACACGCCCCCCTTGAAAAACCCCGGGACTTACATGAGTCCCGGGGCTCTGCACGCGCCGGCGGGCCTATGGAAAATAGGCGTGCCGGCGCGCAAGGCCCTGCTCGCGTAAATCCGGGCGGATTTACGCGAGCAGGGCTTTTAAAATCCGCCCCTATATCAACTGGTTCACCTTTATCCGCATATTTATTCATGCCTTCAAAAAAATATAGCTGATGAGGCAAGACTTTCCTTGGCTTAGCCATGTTGGCTTTGTCCCATTAAACTTTGATTATCTATATGTTCAGTAATTTTGTTCTTTATAATAATTTCAATCATTTTTCCCGGTACTGATTTCAGATTAACCAGGCTGTTTTCTGGATCATCTCTGGAACCCTTTTTAAAATTGGTATTATGTTGGCCACTCTCCAAACTTCAGATACTGTAGCTGATTTTAATGATAATTTAAAGATTACTAACAGTGGGGGTGCAATTTCATTTTTCTATTTTTTCAGGACTCTGGGATGTTTACCTTCTGGTCCATGTGATTTGCTACTTTTTAATTTATCAATTACTCCTATTATATCTTCCATGTTCACTGAGATTTGTTTCAATTCCTCTTAATCAACCCGTTTAAATATCACTTCTTTCTCATTGAAAATCGAAGCACACAATTCATTTACAGGTCGATTTTGAAAACATTGCGCACATAAAAAACGGGGGTTATGCGTGTGGCCAGGCCTTATGCGCACCGCACGTATTTTCAAAGGGGCCCAGCAACATGAGTAACTCCTGTTTCGCGCAAAAGTGCCAGGCCAAAGAAAAGAGGGAGTCCGGGGGCATGAAGCGGGACTGGAGGCAGCTGGTACAGCGGCAAATGGCCGCTCTACCGGGAAGGTATGGAGGGTGTGCACAAGTTGCTACTGCTCCAATGAAGCTCCTTCATTGGAGTGGACTGGAAGGAACTGGCGAAGGCCAGGATGCGTTGCTGCGCAAAGTTAGCATAAATGATCCCCCCCCCTTGTGCACGTCGAACGCACATGGATGTGCAGATTATAAAATCAGCTCGTCCATGTGTGCACGCCTGGGAGCGTGCGCGCATGTATTAAAGTCTACTCCTTAATGTCTTTGCTATAGCCTTGTCCTCCCTTAGTACCCCTTTTACACCTGGTTCATCTAATGGTCCAACTGACTCACTTGCAGGCTTTTTGCTTTGAATGTACCCGAAAAAGTTTTTATTATGAGTTTCTGCTTTCATAGCAAGCTTCTTTTCAAATTCTCACTTTGCCTTCTTTATCAATGCTTTGTATCTAACTTCCTAGTCGTTATACTGTTTCCATTTTTCTTCATGTGGATCCCTTTTCTATTATTTAAAAAGAGTTCAGTTGGCTAGAATAGCTTATTTCACCTCACTGTAACCATGCCGGTCAAGGTTACAGTGTTTTATAAAGTCATTTAGCCTTCCTTCTACCTTTTTAAATGTGTAGAATACATCAGATCTGTGCTTCTAAGATGTTTTTTCTATGATCTCTTTTTTGAATTTTTAAAAATAGATAAATAATATAATGGGGAGAATAACAGCATATTCACAAGATATTTACAAAATTTGTATAAAGTAAACAAACACTTTAGAAATTATATTCTACTTTAATATTGCTAAACTTTAGACCAGATAATGGGCAGTCAGTTTGAGAAAATAATAAAGAAAACAAGCATCTGTCTAAGAATCTTAAAACTATGGAATAAGAACCAGTTGCAGAAGTGGAAACGGATATTACCTTTCCTGCAAAAGCTTTTCCAAATGATCTGGATCAGAAAATACAAATTTTTTACCTTGAGCACTTGCAAGGGAATCTTAAATGAAAATCTGCACCAAGATCCAAACTTAGGTTTTTTTCAAAAGGAAAATTTTGGGGCAGATTTTAAAAGGGTTACGCTCGTAATATACATGTGTAACCCTTTTAAACCTGCTACTGCGCGCGCTGAGCCTATTTTCCATAGGCCCGGTGATGCGCACAAGGTCCAGGACGCACGTATGTCCCAGGGCTTGCAAAAAGGGGTGGGGAGTGGGAGGGGTGGGGTGGTCCGGGGGCGGGGCGGGACCGAGGCCTCCGGCACAGCGGTCGTGCCAGGAGATCGCACGCCGGCCCTACACCTGCCCAGAGGCAGGCACAACTTATTTAACAAAGGTGAGGGGGGGGTTTAGATAGGGCTGGGGGGCTGGTTAGGTAGGGGAAGGGAGGGGAAGATGGGGGGGGGGGGCGGAGGAAACAGGGAAAGCCATAGGGGCTCCCCTAGGGCTCGGCGCGCAAGGTGCACAAGTGTGTACCCCCTTGCGCGCGCCAACCCCGGATTTTATAACATGCGCGCGGCTGCGCACACATGTTATAAAATCGGGCATAGATTTATGCACGCCGGGTTGCGCGCACAAATCTACGCCCGCTCATACCTACTAAAAGCTGGCCCTTTATGTCTAGCTTGAGTTTCCCTTGCAACATCTAGAAATAATGTAATTTTTTGTCCCAAAAAGCAATAATTTTTAACCTGAAAAAAAAAGGACCTCAAAGTCCATTGTTTATCCGACTTGTGTACAAAAGAAGCCACCAGGGTGATTTAGTCTTAACTACTGTTAGTGAGCTCTCCAAAAAATCCGTACAATTTAAACTGTCAGAAACCAGTGCAATCTTATCACCATTACTTTCTGATATATTATTTGCTTTCTCAGAAGGTAAATAATAGGCCTTAGATATTGCTGCAATTATTTCCTTTGGTATCTTCATAAATTCAAGATAAAATTTCTTTAGTAGTTCTAAAGGAGGAATTAAAGAACAATGAAGAAAGTTAAGGAATCTTAAATTTAAATATCTAGAATAGTTCCCAATATTTTCCACTTTTAGTTGTAAAAAAAAGGTGATCTCTACACTAACCAGCATGAGATTAATATTAGAACTTTTTTACCCCAAATCAGACAATATTTCATCATAGTCTTGAATGAAACATTGTTTATTCACTTATTTATTCAATCCAGTATGCTCAATATTTTTCAATATTCAATCCAGTATCAATATTTTTCTGCACATGAGCTGGAAGAGGAAGTGGGCCGTGCAGGCCGGAAGAAGGAGGCCCGATCTGTGACTGGAAGCAAGTGCTCTACAGGGCTAGAAGAAAGTACCTGCATCGAAGGAGTGTATCGAGAGCAGCTGCAGCCGGGCCCACGAGGCTGAAGAAGGGATCAGGAGTGGCTGCAGCCAGGCCTGCATAGCTAAAGAGGGGATCGGGAGTGGCTGCAGCAGGGCCCGTGGCTGCAGCCACTCCCGAGGTGATTGGGGGCAGTAGGCCCCATGCGGCTGAAGAGAGGATTGGGAACGGCTGCAGCCCACATGGTTGACGTGAGGATCAGCGAGGCTGAAAAAAGTATCTATTCCACAAACAATAAAGAAAGGAGGCTGCTGCTTGCACTATCCGAGAAACTAGTGCATATGTGGTGCTGCAGATTGTGTATGTTTGTGTGAGGGGAACAGAGTGCATGTCTGTGCGTGGGGTGTGGGGAAAGACCATATGTGTGTGTGAGCAGGTGTGTTGTTGGGGCCAGGGGACAGAGAGTGTGGGAGGAATGGCATGGAGGACAGGCAGCACATATGTCTGTGTGAGAATTACAGAGAGCATGTGTTTAAGTGAGAACATGTGAGGGAAAGAGAGGAGAAAGATTGTGTGCCCCCATCCTGCCTCTGCTAAGTAATCCATGACAATCTCAGCATGACTGGAAATCAAAGTTCCCAGATATGGAGAAAGGGTTCTTTAAATCCTTATTAGTTTTAATCATGGAGTGTTATTTGATGCTGCTGTTTTGAAATATTTTACAGTGTTTGTATATGAGTTTAATTATTAGATTTTATTCTGTCAGCTGTTTTGAAATTTTTATTTTTTATTTGTATGGTGGTACTATTATGATTGAAGTTTTATGAGGCATAGTGATTTTGTTTTCCAATGTTGCACTGCATACAGAGTCTGGCTTGTTATTCTGAGTTGAGGTTTTTGTCTACAAGTTTCTATTTATACTTTATTATGGTGTCTTTATTCTGTATTTTGTGAGAGTCTGTCTGTATTCCACATGTGTGACCGAGGTGAAGTATTCTGCTAGCATGTAATTTCTGTGTAAGGATCTATTGCAGCCTGACTTGTTCTGTTTTTCTAATAGGAGGTATATTGGTGTTTTAGGGCCTGGTGTAATATTTGCAGTGTTTTCATAAGTAGGGTTGTTGTAATTGTAACTGCAATTCAGTTTACTCATGGCTTTCTGAGGATTAACACCCAATATGTGTTATAATAGACCAAAGCCAGGCTATAAGTTATGCCTAGGGCGCCTAATACCCTTGCACTGGCCCTGCTTCAAAGATACATCATTCTGAACCATGTGCTTCTGAGTAATTGTCAGCTTTCCCATATCATCTCGTTTAAAAGCTTCTATTTCTCCTTTTTAAAGCTTAGTGCCAGCAGCCTGGTTCCACTCTGTTTAAGGTGGAGCCCATCCTATCAAAATAGGATCCCATTCCTCTGAATGTTCTCTAGTTCCTACAAATCTAAAATCCTCTTCCCTGCACCATCGTCTCAACCTGCCTCTGGGGTTTTGTGTGTGTGGAATGGGAAGCATTTCTGAGAATGCAACCTTGGAGGTTTTGGATTTCAGTTTCCTACCTGAGGACCTGATTCACTAAGAGGCAGATTTTATGACATGTGCGCAGGTGTACATTTGCGGCGCGCGCACCCGGCGCACGCACATGTACACCCGATTTTATAACTTGCGCGCACAAGTTATAAAATCAGGGGTTGGCGCCCGCAAGGGGGTGCACAATTGTGTACCTTGCACGTGCCGAGCCACGCTGCCTTCCCCCGTTCCCTTCCCCCTAACCTAACCTTCCCCCCCAGCCCTACTCTAACGCCCCCTGACCTTTGTCTTACCTTTTGCGTGCGCCGGCCGACTGCTGGCACACGATCCCCAGCACAGTGGCAAACATAACCGCTGTGCCGGGAGCCTGACCCTGCCCCCAGACCACCCCGCCCATGTCCCTCTCCCTCCCCTTTTTGTAAGCCCTGGGACTTACACGTGTCCCGGAGCTTTAGGCCCGGCGTAACCCCCCTATGCGCGTAAATCTTTTGAAAATCTGCCCCTAAGGGTTTTTCCCTTAGACACAAAATGGAAGAAAAGCCTTAATGAAGCTGGCTCATGGAGCATAAATTTAGCCTCCAGAACCTCCCTCCTGCACCTTATGTTATTGGTACCCACATGAATGACAATATTTGGCTCCTCCCCAACATGCTCTAAAATCTTATCTAAATGGTGCTTAAGATCCACTACCTTTGCAGCTGGCAGGCAAGTTAGCAAGTGATCCACATGACCACCAGCCAATCAGCTCTCTATATTCCTTATGATCAAACCATCCACTATAATGGCCATGCTAAGCCTTTCCTCCTGAGCACATGGCCCCAGAGATATATTCTCAGTGTGAGAGGATAAGGCATCACCTGGAGGGCAGGTCCTAGCTACAGGATCATTTCCTGCAACATCACGGTGATAGTCTCCTGCTAGGTGACATTGCTTCTCCAAAGCAGCACAACGGCTGCTTGATTGGAGTTGGGAGCACTCTACTATGTCCCTGTAGGTCTGCTCTATATACCTCTCTGTCTGCCTCAGCTCCTCCAGGTCTGCCACTCTGTCCTCCAGATCAAACTCGTTCTTTGAGGGCTTGGAGCTCTTTGCACTGGGTGCACACGTATAACACCTCACCAACAGGTAGATAATCATACATGTGGCACTTGGTGTAAAAGGCTGGAGAGCCCCCAGCTCGCTGCTAGACTTCTGTCTCCATCTTAATTTTATTAAGTTGCTAAAGTTTTAAAGCTGCCCCTGGAATAGATATGTCTCTCAATTTAAGGAGGTTTAAATTATTTGGTGTCTTAAAATCTAATGAGGTAATTTTCAAAGGGGTTGCACGTATAAATTTAACATACTATCATTGCAATTTTCAAAAGCCCATTTACTCGCTTAGAGATGAATTTTAAAAGCCCAGTAATTAGGGGAGGCATGAAGAAGTCAGAGTTGCACGCACTGAGCGAGTTTTAAAAGCCAATGAGATATGCGCATCTCTCCCACAGCGCACACATCTTGAAAGTTTTCAAAAAGGGGCAGGGCATGAAACTAAGATATGTCCGTAATTACTGATGCAATCCAGTGAGTGCGGAGGCCTCATGCCACATAACGTTAATTCTGCTATGGAGGATGTGTAAATGATAAAATAAAGTTAAATAGATAGATCGGTGGGGTTTTAAGGATTGGGCTAACAGGAGAGAAGGGAGGCTATTAGATAAGGAATGTTTGGCAGTCCTGGGTGAACTGTGAACACTGGAAATAGAGTCGGCGCATGTCTCTATTTAAAATCCTCCCACCTACTTGGTAGAAGCTCCATTTACACACATAGGTGTGCATACACTTAAAATTGCAGGCACATGTGTGCGCATTCAGGCTATTTTAGAACGAGTGCATTCACATGCATATATTATAAAATGGCTGCATCCCTGGGCATAGGCCGACGAACATGCACATGTCCGCCAGCATGCCTATTTAAAAGTTACTGTCTAAGGCTTTTAAATTGATAACTAGGTGACTTATGTTAGTTTGTGAATGACCAGCAAGATGACTAAAATTGGTAAATCACTAAAATCAGGATTAAGAACATAAGAAATTGCCATCCTGGGACAGACCAAGGGTCCATCAAGCCTAGCATCCTGTTTCCAACAGAGGCCAAACCAGGCCACAAGAACCTGGCAATTACCCAAACACCAAGAAGATTCCATGCTACTGATGCAATTAAAAGCAGTGGCTATTCCCTAAGTAAACTTGATTAATAGCCCTTAATGGACTTCTCCTCCAAGAACTTATCCAGACCTTTTTTGAACCCAGCTACACTAAATGCACTAACCACATCCTCTGGCAACAAATTCCAGAGCTTAATTGTGCATTGAGTGAAAAATAATTTTCTCTGATTAGTCTTAAATGTGCTACTTGCTAACTTCATGGAATGCCCCCTAGTCCTTCTATTATCCGAAAGTGTAAATAAATGATTCATATCTACTCATTCAAGACCTCTTATGATCTTAAAGACCTCTATCATATCCCCCCTCAGCCGTCTCTTCTCCAAGCTAAACAGCCCTAACCTCTTCAGACATTCCTCATAGGGGAGCTGTTTCATCCCCTTTATCATTTTGGTCACACTTCTCTGTAACCAAGACTTGCCAAAAGTCCCTGGTGGTCCAGCAAGGGTCCTGGAGCGATCTCTTGCACTCGGGCCTTCGGCTGCCGGTATTCAAAATGGCACCGATAGCCTTTGCCTTTACTATGTCACAGGGGCTACCAGTGCCATTGGTTGGCCCCTGTCACATGGTAGGAACCCAAGATGGCGCCGGCCGTCCATTGCTCCTACCATGTGACAGGGGCCAACCAATGGCACTGGTAGCCCGTGTGACATAGTAAGGGCAAAGTCTATCGGCGCCATTTTGAATACCAGCAGCCGATGGCCCGAGTGCAAGAGATCGCTCCAGGACCTCCGCTGGACCACCAAGGACTTTTGGCAAGTCTTGGGGGGTCAGGAGGGTGGGGGGTTTATTCATTAATGATACATTGCATTCGTGTGGGTTTGCACATTTTGGAACCCCACAAATGCAACGAATAGGGACCCATACATTGCAGATTGCGCATTTGTTCAAAACGAATGCACATCTCTAGTGACTAGTTGCCCAGGAACTAGTATTCTCACCTTTTCAGATCAAGTAAGCAACTTTTGCAAACTCATAATTCTAATACCAAAAACAAATACTAATTTATACAAGCTCACAAAATTAGATCATCAAAATACCACACCTTGCAATGATGCAAGCTGCTTTTATATCAGCAGGGGGCTGGCCATTCCAGCAAGCTCTGTGGGGATGCTGTTCTGAAATGATGCACCCTTTCCTCCACTACCTACCTCTTACTCCTAGCTCAAAACGGGTGTAGAACTAGGGCCATATAGTGGTAGTCCCAAAGGGTTGCCACATGAATAGTTTCTATTGGTTAAGTCCCACAACCAATATCACTATTTCCAAGATACTGTAAATGAGCTGCAAACGTACTGCAGCAGAAAACAGTAAAAATGGCCTGATGAAAATCAGGTAATAACCACTCTCATCATTTGACCCTTTCATTTGCACAGGTTGCCTGTGTACTTTGCAATGTAATATTTCAGAAACATTCTTGCAATTCCCTCTAGAGTGGATGGCCTGGTGGCACACTTCTGTAACCCAAATTGCTTAAAAGCTGCCAAAAGGGCAAGGGTGAAAGCATCCTGGTTCATCCACGCATAGTACACAAGTTTCCATGTGCATTTTGCCACCATCTAGCCACATAATCCTTTCTTAAACATTTTAACTGAGTTACGTTAATTCGGATTTAGACTACGTGCTCAGAACATCCACATGTCAGTGTTTTAGTAAATGAAGTATTGAGCAGATGGAAGGGAAACCTTCACCCATGATAAAACTAGGAATTATGGAAAATGTGCGTCAAAAAGCATGATTTTTAAATTATAGTTTACCTGAATTCTTTTTATAATTAAAAAAAAAAAAAAATCAGTTTGACCATTGATCGATGCTAAGGGTCAGTCCCATCCATTTCTTTATTTTTCCCTTCAGTCATCACTCCTGTCCGCGTGCAGACTTACACCCTTAGGCAACTGTCACACAGGGGCCCAGCGACTCTCTCTCTCTCCAGCTCCAGACCTCATGTCAGGAAGCTGTTTGGAAGGCCAGTAAAACATTCGACTCCGTCTCCTCTTCATAAATAATTCCTCCCAGGCCAGGGAGGCAGGCTAGATGTGGCTTTCAGCTTCATTATGGGGATAACTCTAGAGTGCTCTCAGGTCCCTGCATCTGTGCAGCCGGCTTATTCCTCTGTGGGGAAACCCTAGCGGCCCACAGGGAGTAGTGAAAGAAAGCAGCCGGCAGCAACCACCCACTTAGAGGGGGAAACTTCACTCCTGTGCACTTTTCATACAATCAATCATGAAGGAAAGGTCAAGAGGCTGCTTTCAAATAACCGATCCATTTAACTACTGACATTGATCTGGAGCAGAGACGAGGGAATGAGGGGAGAGAGGAGCGCTGGGAGGGGCTCCATGGTCAATCAGTTGAAACTTAAACCCCTTTCAGTCAAGCAGGAAGACTAAACACATTCCCTCCTACCAGCTTTACCCTGAACCATGCAGAGATGTTGCCTTAATGCATCGAGCAGCATTTACATTGGTGACCAAGCCTGCCTTACAGCAGAAGTACTTACTAGTCTGAGTCTCCAAAACATGAACTTAGTTGGGGGGTTTTTTTTGGCCTGTTGCCTCTCTTTTGGGAGTGCTAGTTCTAGATTTCTTATTTTAAAATTGTTATTAACATTATTTTTTTTATTTACGCTTTTCAAAGTTCCTGGTTCTCTATTTAAAAAACAAATCCCCATCCTTAAGCACAGTCTTCAGGCATACATAGTGTGTTTTCATGCATCAAATGTCTCGCATGGGATTCTGAGACAGGATCAGCACAGCAACCCTTGGTTTCCTTAAGATTCAGAGCGGTAAGAGTGGCAAGCAGAGGGTGCTTTTCAAAAAAAACAACTTTACACATTAATGGGTCCTCAGAAATGAACTAAACAGAACGTACTCAGAAAAATCTTAACAGTGTTGTTTCTTTACCAGGCAAATTCATTTTCATTTTTTTTTTGTGCAAGTACTGCCACTTTAAATGAAAAAAAAAAAAAAAACCCACAAAAGAAAAAAATTAACGACATTCTTCGGCCTTTTTGATGCTACAGACATCCAGGTCTGGACAAAATGACGCTGCCATTTGGAACAGGGCTATCTGTCCATTAGGGGGTGAAGGGAAATTATATTACATTCAGGAAAAGGGAAGATACTGAGGGTCTGACACAAAGAAAGAAACATATCGGTTTATCCACTCTGAAGAAATCGGCCTGCACGGTACGTTTCCTGTGTGTGCGAGGCAACGCAAATATCAAGAGAGAAACCCTAGAGACTACAGGGCTACTTGCGCTGGCTGACCAGCTGGCTAATGCAAAAAATAGAAGAGACTGGCACGGCGTGTGCTTTAAGCTAACGTCACTGGGGAATATTTTAGATGGCGGCTAAAAAAAAAAAAATTTCAATTCACACCTTTCACTTCTGTTCTGAAAGAAAAGCAGAGCAACAAAAAATAAATCAGAATGCAGACACAATTTGAAAACATTTTTAGACTCAAGTCAAACTGATTATGCAGCCATAAATCCTGCTGTGCAGCAAGCCCAAGAGTGGCTGGAGGTGCCCTTTCCAGATTGCCACCTTGTGCCCTATCTGCCTTTGGAGAGCTTTAGCGCAGTTAGGGATCTTGGAAGTTTGCTGCCAGGTCATCCACTGCAGGGGTGGTGTGAAGTACTTACTATACTGCAACATGTATTATCGTGTTTGAATGAAATTCCAAAAGTTATGATTATTATTGTTATTAATAATAATAATAATAATGAATAATAGGTCTAACCAGGCAGCTGATGTGTTTATCTGAAAAGGTTTGAATTACTACAATTTCTGTTGGATAAAGTGTACGTGACCCAAACACCTCAGGCTGGCTTGGAAAATTCCTCCTCTGCTTAATTTTTTTCCAACCCTCTGAAATTTTGCAGCATAGAAAATTGGTCAAGCTGTCTCAGTCTGTTTTATAATGCAAATATGGCATTTAATATAGAGAAAATGAAAATAATTTGTGCTTTTTGAGGGTTTTTTTTTTTTTTTTTAAATCATCTTATATGCAAACTGTTCCAAAAAAAACCCCGAATAAAATAAAAAGAAAGATGACCTAAGGCCTATGAAACTAATGGTGGAAAAGTGCATGTTTTTAGAAAGACATCTTTGGGGGGAAACAGACCAGGGCAAGTGAAAGATTTTCAAGTGACCTGCTGCACATCTGGCACCGTATTTGGCAGCAATGACACTCTGTCATCAGTGTGTCCACTCCATGGACAGCACCCAACAGATATGCCGCGCAGCCGATAAAACCCACATGAGAGGAAGAATACTGCTCAATTTAAAAAAGAAAAAAAAACGGAGAATGAAGGTGCTGCAGATTACATCATTTGCCATATCTGCATTTCATGGAAGTAAATTCTATTAATCTTATCTGCATGTTCAAAGAATGTAATTTTGTTTTTTTTTGTCATTAAAATCTGAAAAACAAGCTTCCGTAATTTGCCACTCTTCAGCTGGATAAACAACAACTTGCCCTTATTTTGATTAAGGAGAGCTATTACATGTTTTTCCTAAAGCTATTAGGCTGCTACAATCCAGCTGTAATTTGCAAGCCCCACTAAAAATGTCCCTTTAATGATATGAAGAGGAAATTAATGCTGTCAGGCAGAAAAGCTCTTTGGGCTAATAGTTTTGAGCATCATCCACACTCAGGGATGGAGAGCAATTTTTTAATTTGCAAGTTATCTGCAATAAACAAATTCAGTCTCCCTGGCAGTAGCACGGTTGGGTTTCACAGACGAGCACGGCAGTGAGCAGACCAGGGAAGGGGAGGTCTCTCCACCCCTCGAGGGTATCTGGGACAGCACAGGGATGATGCGCTCAGGGATACGGGTTCCCCAGCGGGCCTGCAAGGGAGAGGTGAGGATCCAGATACCAAAGAGAGTAAACCAAGGGGTAGGAGTAAGCTTCATGCCATATATTGTTCCTCTAAATTATTTTAAAAAGAAATGTGTTTCCACTGGGAACATACACATACACACACACACACACAATGTTGAGAGTCTGGTGAATTTTCATGTCACTGTATCTTACACTTTCATGAATGCAAATTTCTGACTGTTCTGGTATTATTTTCCTGTCAGGAATAGAGTACATTTTCCCCTTAATTTTTTTCATGTTTTGTTATTTTCTTTGTTCTTACTTTAATATATTTTCTTTTCAGACTTACATTTAGTACTTAATCCTAATTTGTTTTTCATTGTTAATTGTTTCTTTTATACATTTCTGTTGCTCTCTCTCCCCATTAATGTTCTTGCTGCTGTCGTTGATGACAGTGTTCAAAAGAGAAGGGAGCAAATAGTATGCACAATCCAAAACAATCATCAGATTTATCATTTATACAGCATACACTACGGAAGGTTGCATGGCCCCTTCTTCAAAGCACTTACCAACATAGTAAGCGCTAGAGGGAGGATCTGATCTTTGGTTTTAAAATCTGTTTTCCATTGATTGGGTTACACTGATAGACTAACTACTGAAGTCTAAAAGGTGAATTTTAAAAGCCTGGTGCGCATATTAATAAGGGGATGTGCGGATAAGTTGGGCTTGCGTGCAATGAGTGGATTTTAAAAGCTGCCTGGATACGTGCATATCTCCCACAGCGCGCACATCTCCAAAATGTTCAAAAAGGGGCGAGGCATGGTCTAGTCGGGGCATGGGCATTTCAGGGCATGAGCCAGAGATGTGTGCATAAATACTTGCACGCCCCAGTGTGCTCATCGACGTCTCCTGCCACGTAACTATACTTCTGCTATCGATGATGTGTGTTATAAAATTTCTGCGGGGTTTAAAGGGTCTGGGGTAACTGGGGGGAGCGTAGGCTATCAAACCAGGAGGCTTGGAGGATCCATCAGTTAACTGGGTGAACCAGTGAATGAACTGATAAACTGGGAACGGCGTGGGTACGTGCACCTTTTAAAAATCCCTGACTTACATGGTAGAAGCAGGATTTGCATACACATGTGCGCGCCCACTTAAAATTTGGCGCACATGTATACGTGGCCAGACTATTTTATAAAATGTACACTTATACGCGCATATGTTATAAAATGTCTGCAGGCCTGGGCATGGGCCGACCTATCTGTGCAAACGTGCTCCTGTGCGCCGGTTTGAAAGTTACTGTCCTAATGAACTGTGAACTGTGATCTCCCTTCCAAGTGAGCAAAGTTCCGCATAAACATTTTGCCTTGTGGTGCACCAGTTCACTAATTTGTTCTTTGGGCCAAGTGTCATCAGCACGAGCCTGGATTAAACCAGCCAGTTCAAGAGGGCGCAAGGTCACCTCCCTCAAGTTTCTTCACACCTTGAAGAAGCAAAATCCATGTTTATTTGTAGTCATTCCTTAATAAGACTTCTGACTTAGGAGCTGTCGTGACATCAGGTCAAGCAGATGGACTTCAGATAGCAGGAAAAACACAAAGTGCCCCTTCCTCATGGTTACACAGGAATATCCAAATCCTGCTGTTCTATTCCAAAAAGGCAAATTAACCAGCAGTGATATTTATTCCCAGCTTGGAAGCTTCTATTTACAAAATTCATAGCGGGATTCTTCTATACAAACAACTTTCCATGCTCCTAAATATTTACAAGAAAGTTTGCCTCCAATACTTGCAGAATGATTTTCCCAAAGGCAAACTTACCTCCGCTATTGCAACCCACAATAATGGTGCTCAGGGAATATTTTCTGGGACCTACGGAGCAGTTGGTTTGCCTCCCTGGTCTTTTTCCCTTGGACAGTCCCTTTCACCCACAAAGGACTTTCTCTAATGTCTGAACTCCTGCTAGATATTCCTGAATTCAAACTCTCCTTTATTCATTGACTCAGGACACCCTCCACTGGTCCCCAAGTTTCTTTATCTGGGGAAACAGTCACTTGGTCCTGGCCCTTCCCATGCCAAAGTCAACCTCCTTGCACTCCACAGGACCACGCCAGACTTCCCTTTCTCTCTCTTTTAGAGGTAGGACACTGGATGTTTCTCACTGATTCCCTGGACTCGGCCTTATTGGTTCTTGCTTCAGGAATACCTTTCCTTAGCCATTGAGCAGTAGAACCTTGCACAAAAATAATCCTTATGGCAGATACAGACAATTGTCTAAACATGACCTGAGGTATTAAAACGTTTTCTTTACTGTCACCTTAAATGAAGCAAAGGCATTCATGCCAACCTGATTTCATTTAAATTCCCTGCCAACTGGACAGAAGGCACATGATCTGCTATGGTTCCCAAAAACATTCATGTTTATACATTGACAGATCAAACTAGACCTGCTTTTTTCCCCCCATTGGTGTCTCTCTAGACTTTTAGTCCAGTTTTTCTTAGGAAAGCTAAAACCGTAAGACTATAGATACATTACAGCAAAGCTAGCATTGGCTCGGCCTGTCCAGATGACACTGAGTCTGCTTATACCTCTAGAAAGGCGCATTATATTTTGGGAATACCGAGTCAGCTGATAACTACAGCAAGGCGCGTTATACTCTGGGAATATTGAGTCCACTGACGCCTCTGGGAAAGGCGTGTAATACTTTGGGAATATTGTGTGTTGTCAAACGTAATTGCTGAAAAGGGTGTAGAGATTGTTGAGAGGTGTCGGTTTTATCCGGATGATATGTTGTAAAGCCACAGTCAGAGAAACCTGGTTATCAAAGGAGCTGTGATGCAAATGAAAATAAACAGGGGCAGACTGTGTTTTTGCCTTTAATCCCTCTTTCAGGAATTCAGCTTTGAAGTGGTTTCCTGTTACAAGTGAGACCCTTTAAAAATGTTCTCAGGCGTGATTGGTGCCCGTTTACCTTTTTTTTTTTTTCTGGATGCTGGAACACGCTCCTATAAATTCTTCTGCTACGCCTGGCAATGTCTATTATGCAGGCGATAGGTTCTGGCAGAATGCCAGCTTTCAGATTCAATCTCATATAGCAGGTTTGAGCTGAAGCCAATTGGTGTTTCTTTGTCACCTGTGTTTACGAAAAATAGGATCAAATAAAAAGGTGCAGAACATAAAATGGAAGTGATAGGCTGGCCCAGTAGCTCATTGTTATTCAGAGTGCTGGGTTGCTGCTCCCCTGGTCTGGATGTGGAGCTGCTGCTCACAGCCCCCTGATGGGGAAGGGGGTTCTCAGACAATGTGTCACAGTGACACCTAATGGCCAGGTTTAGGGTCAGGATGTCGGGGTTCTGGAAGGAACCGCCAGTATCTGGTTCCTGATGGAGGACTGCTGCTGTAATATCTGGGCTAAGTGAGTTGGGAAGGGAGATAAGACTGGGGGGGGGGGGAACCCAGGCATTTACAAATGAAGACACATGACACTGCAGCGTCCCCACCCCCCAAAAAAAAATCCAGTTTATATTGAGGTGGAAGCCCAAAGGAGCAGGAGGAAATTGGCAGGCCAATAATAGAAGTGGCGATGGCAAACTTTATTAGGACAACAAAGGTCTTTTTCAAATGTACACATCTTTAGTAGTCTAATAATCCTTAAATGCCTCTATTTAATATCTGTCATTTCTAAAATAAACTGGAACACATTTTAAGCATTTTCAGGGCCTCCAGTGTATGGTTACAAAGGGTCTTTCATGAAACACAATTGATCACAGTTTAATGGTCAACAGCAAGAAGGGAGTAAAATGACAGATTGGGAAAATTATGAGCTCTCATAAAGCCATAATTACAGTGTAATGGCTAAGTTAGTCTCCTATACCAGAAATTAGGCAGATTAGTTCCATTTTAAACCCAAACAGAATTCATATAAGTGAACGATCCCATTGAATGCTCTTGGTTAACTTTCCAAAGAAGGAGAAAAATAATCCGAGTGGTTCTCTATTATGGGATTTCACTATGTGATGACTCTTCGTTTTCTTTCAGCCACAACTGCTCATTCCAACAAGGTTTTAACTCAATGAAGACCTTATTCAAACCTACTGGGCCAGCATGTATCTTCAGCATTAGTGGGGTTTTATGCACCAGAAAAGTCTAACAAACAACAAGGTTGACAATCTGCCTCCAGGCCTTTGGAACAGGTGATCAAGGCCTAGGGTTTCATACTGAGAAATTCAAGTCTAGAATGCTTTGAAATTGTTGAACATCTACTATTTATGATGCGAGTGATTTTCTTTAAGCCCACTGGACTCATTTTACAAATAAGAATTCACAGGAAAATGACAGAGACATCTGCTGTAGAATTAAGAGAGTGTGAAATAAATCAGGAAAGAGACTGTAAGCCCTTCAGTTAATAATCTCACAGTTAATGTTGTTCACACTTCCATTGACCGTGTTCAACTCGCCAAGTGAAGCTTGCAATTCAAAACGGCCCCCTGCCATGGCAGGGGAACATGTGAGAGCCTAGGTCCTGAGTACGAGCCAGGGGAGCTTTGAAGCCCAAATGCTTGTAGCCCTGCTGCAGGATTTTCCCCACTTCCTGCCCTGCTATCTCCATTATCAGATCTGGGGTTTGAATTATTCATCAACTGAGAGCAACGTTTATCGATTAAGCAGCTGAAAGTGAGCAACTCAAGACCCCATCATGCAACAAGCCTGGTCCAGGTCAATGACTCTGGGCAAACAAGGAGCCAATTCAACAGTTCCTGACCCATTTCCTTCCATGGCCAGGAGTTTATGAGCGAGCAGCCATGGAAGAGGGCCTAGAAAAATAAACCATGGAAAGGTTTCAGCGGCTAAACTGAGACCTTGCAAGGTTCTCAAAGGCTGTATTGTTAAAGGCTGCTTTCATCAACTGCTTTCAGACACAGAAATATTAGTGCTCCCTCCCCGCCACAGAGTTAGCTATATATCTTAAGAATTTTGCTTCCTAATTGTATCCTTAACAAGTACCTTTTGTTTGAGTGATTATATGATACAATAATTCAAGCAAGAAAAGCAAACACATTCACACACTGTTCTACATAGTCACTTACATGCTTTTAGGTTAGACTAAATAGGAAAAGTAATGATTTTCTTCTTTATATTTTTGTATGCCTAAGGAAGCTACGAGCCAGCTGTCCTTGGCATTTTTTCCCATATGAACCAACTGGGAGAAACTCCTTAGTACACCTGTCCCTAAATGTGTAGGTATTAATTCTAGGTAAACTGTATTCACCTTTCAAAAATGAAAACAAAAAATTATCATAATGTAATTTTTTTTTTATGCCACTCTTCATATTATTTATCTTTTACCTTGCTCTTGCTGTACAAACAACAAACCAACCATGCCTACTCATCTATGTGTTTGGAAAATCCAGCTTTTTCCCTACAGGTATATTCGCTGAACGTGGCTGCAGGAAGGAAATGCAGAATACAAAGTCTTATTTGTAAGAGAATTTTCTCTTCAGGTATCTATGTCAAAATTATTTTGAAAAGCAAGCCCACTAATGCTGCCCTGACACTGCCTGGGCAATGAGAGGGTACATCAAACCTAAAATAATATCTGTATATAAATTTTAAGCAGCAAGTAATCTACCTTATAAATGGGCTCTGACCGACGGCCCGCAAATGCGCAGTAGAGAGCAGCTCTACCGCGCATGTGCGGGCGACCACGTCGGTCAGAGTGGAGCGTCAGCTCTTAAAAACATGGTGGTGGCGAGGCGAAGTATCGGCGGTGGCGAGAAGAAGTATCGGCGACGAGGAGCAGCGGTGAGGGAGGGAGTAGGAGGGGGAGGTGAGAGAGAGTGGGGGGAGGGAAGGAGGAGGTGAGAGAGCGTGGGGGGAGGGAAGGAGGAGGTGAGAGAGAGTGGGGGGGAGGGAGGGAGGAGGTGAGAGTGAGTGGGAGGAGTGGGGGGAGGGGAGGAGGTGAGAGAGTGGGGGGGGAGGGAGGGAGGGAGGAGGTGAGAGTGAGTGGGGGGAGGGAGGGAGGAGGTGAGAGTGAGTGGGGGAGGGGAGGAGGTGAGAGAGAGTGGGGGGAGGGAGGGAGGGAGGAGGTGAGAGTGAGTGGGGGGAGGGAGGAGGTGTGAGAGAGAGTGGGAAGGTGAGAGAGAGTGGGGGGGAGGGGGGGAAACGGGGGAGAGGGGGGAGGAAAGGGAATGGAGAGGGAAGGGAAGATTGAGGGGGAGGATAGGGAAGGGGTGAGAATGAGGGGGAGGGGAGAGACAAGAGGGATGTGGAAAGGGTAAGAAGTTGTGGAGCAGAGAAAAAGAGGGAGTGGAGGAGGGCTGAGGGAGAGGGAAGGGGTTGTGGATGAGCTGAGAGGGGATTGGAGGGGATGAGAGTGAGGGATGGAATTGAAAGAAGGTGGGGAGTGACTGAGAGTGAGGGGAGGGAGGCAGTGGGAGGCAGAGGGTGAGTAAGACTGAGGGGTGGGAAGGGGGTGAGTGACTGAGGGGAAGGGGGAATGAGGGAGAAAAAGTGTAGGAGGGTCAGGGTGCTGTGTTCGAAAATGGACCGAAAATAAAAATGTAATGTAGCCCGTTGTGACGGGCTTAACGGCTTGTTCTACATAATGGGGTCAATTTTAAGACTTCCCCGGGACAGCATCTAATGGTGCTGTCCCAGCCCGTCCCTTTTGAGAGGCCTGGCACTTCAGCACCCAACCTCCGGGCCCTTCCAAAAATGCATGCAGTGCGCACAAGGCCCAGCATAGCATGTAACCCCCCTTATTTACACTTGTGGCCCTTTTAAAATTGGGACGATAATTAGGCTTTCTACCTTTACCGAAAAAAAAAAAAAAAGTACAAAATGTGAATTTGTTTTTCAATTTGTAAGGAATTTTTGGATGAAACAGGAGTAAAGTTGAGAAATGTGCCCTCCTTCACTGAATATACAACTTCCTTTTATATATATATGTATTTTTTAATAATTCTGATGTGAATAGTGGAGTACAGCAGAGCAATGTCAGTATTTTCTGCCTTTGAAATGGAAATTCCATTACCACCTAGGTTGTCTGTTTTTGCAAATCTGCCAAATTTACTGCACACCCATGAAAATATTTTGTTTTGCAAAGTGAAAAAAAATGTTTCTTTTTTTTGCTCATCTTTTGTAAACACAGATGTTAGCAGATAAGGCCCACATCGTCCACCCAGTTTGCCAATTTTTACCCACCTTCTGCTGCCACAGACCCCATTGTATCCATGGTCTTCTCTTTCCCTTGCATTGCATCTATGATCCCTCCGTGTCTCTCCCAAGCATGCTTAAACTCTGTTTCTGTTCTGACTCCTCTCATCTCCTTTGAAAGTCACTTCCAGGTGTCCACCACCCTCTCAATGATTTCCTCAAATCCCTTAGGAGCCTCCTTTTCTTCAGCTTCCTATGATGATTCTCTAAAGGGCTTGAAGACCGGCCAGAGAAAGAGGGTGGCCACCACACCACAGATCAATCAAACAGGCCCCATTGGATGCACGGATTTCCTTAGGGCAATCAATAGGACAATCAGAACTACAGGTTCGTGCATACAATGGGACAAAACTAGAATTGGATTTGCCTGTTCAGTTGATCCGGAGTGAGGTGGCAAATGAAAGACATCTGTGCTTATTTCTTACAATTAACAGCAGTCTCACAGTTCCAGTTTATTTGAATTTCTCCAGGACGCCGTTTGTTTTATTAACTAGGGCAACTCTATTAGTTACCTTTATAACTGAAATGGATAAAGAGATTGTATTTAAGCAGCACTTTAAATATAAGGCTGTAAATTTTTGTGGAGAGAAAGTGCAAATGTTTCCCAATATATCCCGTGAGACAACAACGTAGGAAGCTATTTTTGGCACTTAAACAGCGTACTGTTCTCCTTGGGGCCACATATTTCTTAAAGTTTCTCTGTAAGTGTATAGGGACTTATCAAAGGAACACCTATGTATTTCTGCAGCTATCTCATTTGGAAATGTTCCTTAATGATAAAGCACCAGTGGTATAGTGAAGTTATTTATTGTGGTAGTGGAGTACTTAAATAATGCTGTTTTGACTGACAGCATGCCACGTTCGATGATAATTTTTTATTTTTCCTAAAACTCCCCTAGATATGGATTTGAATATAGGTTGGATTTGATATTATGTGATGATTTGCCTCTGGTTAATGCAATGTTCAACCTATGTTTTGCTTTGTTATATTCTGTTATATGATGGATACAATTAATAAACATAATTAAAAAAAAGAAAAGAAAAAAAATATTAACAGCAGTCTGTGTGCAAAGAGAGTGCTGTTTTCCTTTCCATTTGCACTAACTAAAATGCATACAACTTAGTAGACCTAAGAGTGCATTTATAATTTTATGTACATTACAGGAGACGCTGAGCTTCATGCAGCATAATATTTCAGCACAGAGCTGACAGAGAGAGTGCCTGTGTAGATTCAGGCTGACCAAAGCTCTCATCTCCCTACTCTGTGAGAATCTATGTGGTTATCTGGCCTCATATATAAGTACAGACAACTCTCACAGCTGGTCTTGAGGCAAAAGTAATGGCTGACCTGTGTTTGGTTACTTGCTCCTTCCAGACATTAGCAGAAGACATGAATGGCATACGCCAGTCCTCTGCTTTCAGATATATCAACATTTTTCTGGAAGCTTTGTCTTACTATATCCAATATCCTGTACTAGGCCAAAGAGGAGAGAAGCAGAAAGGGGATCCTTTGATACAGCTTATTTCCCTAATGTTTGCGGAGCTACTGATTACATTGATTTGTGCCTGGTTTGTCCAATGAGCCAGGAAGTTATCTATTGGAACCATAAGCAGTACCATAGCATGAACATCCAGGTCTACTGTGACCATCACTTTCTGGTGACAGATGTGGAAGCCAAATTTCATGGCTCCTGGACTCCTTGCTGTGATGCCATGGGCCCTCTCTCTATATATACATACTCAGGACCCAAGAGACAGAACTGTACTGGGTAAATTCTGTAACCGCTGTAATTGTCAGTGATGTCTTCATATTTTCTAGGATTTCATGGTATGCTTTTTTAATTCTGTGCTTGTAAGTGATAATAGATAACTCCTGCTGAACTGGCTGTTTCCCTTCCTCTATCCATCCTCTGTCTCTGAAGGGCAGTACAACCATGTCCCTTGCTCCACCAGATTAAGTACTCCTTTAGCATTCTGAAAAGCCAGTTTCATTCAATAGACTTCATAAAAGGCTTCTCAATTCTTAATACCCAAAAAAAAAAAGTTTTCATGGTGTGTTGTATATTACCAGGGATGCAAAATTTCCATGTGCCAGGTCATTCAGGTACCTAAACTTTGGAAGCTGGTACTAGCCCATGCCTGCAAGGAGCCTATGCCACATTAAAGGGCCCAAGTCAGAAAGGAACTGTGGAACCAGAGGGTGCTCACTGTCCACTCAGGAGAGGGGAAGAGACAGAGTAGAGAGGAAACTAAAAATAAAAACACACAAAAAAATACAAATATTAGACAAAACAACAAAATTCCAAGCAAAAAACCCCCCAAATCCAAAAATTATAATACAAACAAAAAAGCAAAATCAAAGAATAGAGAAAACAAAAACAACAAAAATAAAAGAGAATTCTGAAATGTAGACAAGAACACAAAAGCAGCAAAAAGTACAAAAATAGCAAAACCAAAATAAACTGAGTAAAATCCCCCCCCCCATAAAAAAAATACAAAAAATGAGCAAAAGGAATAATAAATGATTTACAAGTATAACACTGGTTCCAGGAATCCTTAATGAGTCTCAGGGTATACTCAAGACTGCGGCTAATCTCTGCTAGCAAATCTGTTTTTCTCTGGCTACAGGGTGTTCCGAAAGGAAAAAGGATAAAACTTCCAAGGCCCTAGGTATTGGGTTTTTCTGTCTATTTTTAATAAGTGCCAATAACGAAGTTGGGACATGGTAATGGAGTTCCAATATCATCTTTGCTGAGGTGCTTGTTCAATAGGCATAATCTGACACAGAATACATATTCTCCTTGCGAAATCCATAATCAAATACTTCCAACATCAACCGCGTAGTCCATCTTCTCTGTTACCGGGGTTCCGGCTATTTCCCTCTCGCCATTAGGGACTCCCAGGACACTGTGCACAGATTTAGCATTCCCTGTTTGGTACCTGAAACTTCCTGATACTCTGACCTGCTCCTGTCTTCTGTTTCCTCCTCTCTTTCTGGTTTTTCTACTTGACCAGAGAGATATCTCTCTCCTTTACTCACCCGTTTATACTGGACGGGTATCGGCTGTGGATAAATACTGAGAGGCTGCCGCTTCTTCTTTCTCTCTCTCTCCCTTTTCTTCTCACAAAGCTGGTTCCTGGATGTGCATCCTCTCCTCAGCAAATACTTTAGCGGGGAAAGGAACTGTTTCAATCTCTCCAGAGGGAACCAGGTGGAATAAAAAAACAAAAACTTCAATTCCCTCCAACAAAAGAATGAGAAAGAAAGAATAAACCCCCTCCCCTTCCTTTCAAATGAAGTTCCAAAATGCAAATGTGCCATCTCAAAAAAAAAGATCACTCATTTAGAAAATCTATCAGACCTCTAAAACTTCTTATCCCACTGAACTGGGCCTAATACAAAAGAAACTTTAAAAAAAACAAACAACCCAATCTTCTGCCTTAGACTGTCAATTACAACATCCACAACTTCTTCAGGGGTTTCTGTCCATACAGATATGGGAAGCAACCATTGCAGCAGACTTAAATATGGGCGCTTTGACAAAAGTCAGTGTTTCTCCACCTTTTTGATGCCAGGGAGCAGCTGGTTAGTAGAGGGAGACAGCCGATGAATGGGGGAGGAGGAGTTCCCTCCCATGGCTGAAGCGCAAGGGGATCCCCCCCTTCTGGGGCTTGTGGTTAGTGTACGGGATGAGAAGTGCACCCACCCCATTATCCCTTCTGTCTCAACCCAACCACACCCTGATGATTTCATTATGAGAATTATGACATAGGGAGCAGTGCTTCTTGCACTCAGAGCAGGGGACGGGAAAAAAAAAATCAGGTATCATTCCAGAAGAAACTGTAGCCAGGTGCTTTAAATGATTACATTGGTGGCAGCAGGGGGCCTGGTGCTTGTAGCAGCCGTCATGGTTGCACAGCCAGCACCATGGACCAGCAAAACTGCTGCCAGGGATTGCTGCCGATCCATGGACAAGTAGTTGAGAAACAATGGCATAGATATCGCATGTTCCTCTCTCTCCTTCTCTAAGGGGCAGATTTTAAATCGCCGGCGTGTGGAAATCCCGGGAGATACGCGCGAGGCCGGGTTGCGCACGCGCCGATCACGTTTTCAAAATGGCCCGGCCACGCGTGTATCTCCTGATACGGGCAGAAGTGCCGGGTATTTTAAAAAAGGGTGGGCCGGGGGGGGGAGGGGAGGGCCAGGGGCCAGCCGGGATAGCGTCATTTTGCGACGTCCCAGTGAAGTGCACGCCGACCAGCTGCTGGCGCGCAGCGCTTATTTCTGCTCGGAGGAACAGGTAAGTTCTAATACAAAAAAAATTAGGATAGTTAGGGTGGATTTAGGTGTTGGGGTGAGGAGGGGAAAAGGGAAGAAGGTTAATTAGGAGGATTGGGAACTGGGCAAAGGCCCGATCGCGGCGCTGCATGTTTTTACAAAATACCCCTCCTTGTGCGCGCTAGTTGTGAGCTGCTTAGAATGTTAGATAAAATGTTATAAAAATGTTTTAAGAAATAAATAAATGTCACTGAAATGTCTTGGTGAGAACAAAAAAAGAATAATCAGTCATGCCTAGGGAAATGAGATAGCTAATGCCTTGCATGCTCATACCATGTGAGCCCAAAATGCTTCACAGTGGAGTGAATTTTTGAAGGGATTTCAGGTGTAAAAATAGCATGTGCACGCCTACATGTTATTTCATAAACCTTGAGAATCTGCGTGTACTTGCACTACCGTGGAGCATACATTTTAGCAGGGGAAAGAAGTGTGGATTAGGTGCGTTCCAAGGTGGGGTTCAGAAATAACGTCAAGTCGCTATTTTGTTAGAGGTATACATGCATGTATTACCGTACTGGTTTGAGCATTTCTATAACTGCTAATCGCATGGTGCAATTTAAATCACACTTTTTAGTTTGCAGTTTTTGGGTGAGACAACTGGGTGATCTGGTAGGGGCTCAGGGTGAAGTGCTAGAAGGTCTAGGCGAAGTCAAGAATTACTGGGTGAATGGTGGAGGTACTGGCAAGCTGACAAGTCCAAGTACCCATACGATTATTTTCAGAACAGAATAAATGCATACTTTATAAAATACCTGCCTCCTTGTTATTGGGCGGACAAGTTATATATTTTTTTACACACCTACATTATACTTGTGTTTATAAAATAGGTCGAGAATAGAGATGTGCAGCGGTAAAATCGTTCGGTTCGGGCTTCGTTTTCATCCCGTTGTGGGAAATTTCGGTTTTCCCCTGTTTCAGGCTTTTTTTTTTTTTTTCAGGGGACCCCCGATTTTCGGGTTAGCGCGTGCTAACATTTTAAAGTTCGGAAAAATTGCGTTCGTTTTTTGGGTCCTCTGAACCAGGACGAATTAGACAATTTCATTGAAATTGTCTAATTCATCCAAAACGAATGCACATCCCTAGTCGAGAACGTATGCATTGCCTGGCATTGGACAGATACACATTTCCTTATCCTACAACATTTGCATGCATTTTGGAGGCAGAAATACTCTGCGCGTCTGCTCGGTGGGTGCACTGCTGCCCAATTCATTGCTATTTAGCTCCCATGCAGCCTCTTCTCCAACTTTGAATAGATTTTTTTTTTTTTTTAATTTGCCAGCCTTCCCGATTAGGTGTTTGCCACAGCCTCCTTTCTAGCCTTAAACTAAGGGGTAGATTTTCAAAGGGGTACGCGTGTAAGATACGCGCGTACCCCCCGAAAACCTACCCCAACCCCCCCCTGCGCATGCCGAGCCTATTTTGCGTAGGCTCGGCGGCGCGCGCAACCCCCGGGACGCGCGTAAGTCCCGGGGCTTTGCAAAGGGGGCGTGTCGGGGGCGTGTCAGGTGGGCAGCACGAATTTCGGGGCGGGGTGGGAGGCATGTCGGGGGCGTGACACTGGCCCAGGGGTGTGGTCGGGGCCTCCGGACCAGCCCCCGGGTCGGGTGAAGGCGCGCCAGGAGCCCACTGGCATGCGCAGATTTACACATGCTTTCGGCAGGCGTAAATCTGCCAACAAAGGTAGGGGGGGGTTAGATAGGGCTGGGGGGGTCGGTTAGGTAGGGGAAGGGAGGGGAAGGTGGGAGGACGCGGAAGGAAAGTTCTCTCCGAGGCCGCTCTGATTTCGGAGCGGCCTCGGAGGGAACGGAGGCAGGCTGTGCGGCTCAGTGCGCGCAGGCTGCCGATTTTGTGCAGCCTTGTGCGCGCCGACCCCGGATTTTATAAGATACGCGTGACTACGCACGTATCTTATAAAATCTGGTGTACTTTTTGGCACGAACAAAAGTGCGCGCGCGCGTATGTTTTGAAGATCTACCTCAACGTGAATTAAGCCCTAAATGGGTTTTTTTTTTCATTAAACAGGTTAATGGGATGATTCAAAGGGCAGCTCAAACAACCACTGTTTGTACAGGCATTTGTTCCTACATATTTGGAGCAGAGTGAAACATTTCCCCCTCTACACTTTTTGCACAGTCGAGTCTTTATCTGACTTTGTTTTTAAAGCTGTGCTTTCTGGAGGAGCACATGCTGGGACACATGCACCGCACAGCACTGTTTTCAGAATTGCTCCCCATTAGTAAGCCTGCATTGTAATTATAGACACTTTGTTTTGTGTTAGTAAATTATAACTTCCATTAAAGCATTTCTGAAAATGTCAGCATGTGACTCTGAAAAGGCATCATTAAAATTACTACTTACCAGGCATTTCTTGAAAACATGCTTCACTCATGGTATTATAAACAAGTCTGAGTCACTCAGGGTTTGAATCACCCAAAATAAATTTGGTCCCTTGAGAACAAAATGTTAGAAGAGAAGCAAAATAGCAGCTGTCATAAAGGCAGAACGTTGGGAGATGTGCAATCCAAGAGGAAATACTGGAGAAATCCAAAATAAGGCTGACAAAGTACTGGGTGCCAGGTCACCCAGGTGCCGAAAATGCATCACCTAAAGCCTGATGCTACTTCCAGGCCCATATGCAGACCCCGCCCTGAATATATTAAGGAGGACAGGCGACCCAGGCTATGAGAAAGAGGAGGAAAAAGCTGATGGGAGGGGAGAGAAAAGCAAAGCAAAATGAGTAGAAAAAAAATAAGCAAAATGAGACAAAAAAAAAAGTATAACAAAGCTAGAAAGAAAAAGTGCCCCCCCCCCCCAAAAAAAAGTCTCCCTGAATCTTTCATATTTAAGCTAATTAAACCCTTTTTGTCCCAGGATCAAAACATGTTAGCTGGTGCCATTTTTCAAGATATTTTTCAACTCCTGGACCAAAAAAAAAAAAAAAAAGATATTTAGGGCAGGAGGAGTCACCAGAGAGGCTCCACTAATACCCTTTACCTCAGCCAGAATCTTGCTTTTAAAGAGAGACTGTTTTACCAAAAAGCCATTCTGCTCCCTGCTCTAGCCCCTCCCCTCCTTACCTCACAATTCTGCTGGTTTCTGCAGAGACAGAAGGGAGGGGCTTAAGCAGGGATCGGAGTATTTTCTCTATTCATTCCTGCTCTACTCATCCCCCCTGTCTGCCACCAGCAGCAGGGGAGGGCAGGAGGGGAGAGGCGGAAGCAGACAGGGTGCAAAGAAGAGCCAGTCAGCTCTCTAATCCAGCCCTTCCCATCCTATCCAATTCCCAACCCCACCTGCTATCTAGGACTGAGGGCTCCTCTTTGGTCTGCTGTTTGGAGGGAGGGGGCTGGGTGTTGCAGAGTGCATTGCCCCAGGTTCAGCAACTCACTTGCTTCCATGACTTGGGATTCGTCTGACAGCAGAGGGGAGGAGATAGGCACTCAAAGCGCCAGTTGGGCTAGAATGGTTTGTGGCAAGGAAAAGAGGGTAAGGAGAGAAGGGAATGAATGCAGTTGTTGAATTCTTGCTGGGGGGCAGCAGTGCTTAAAGTGAATTTTGGGGGGGTGATGAGGGATACTTGAAGGAGAAAGGGTGAATACTTCTGGGGACAGTGATGTGAAAACGGGCTGAATCTTTTGAGAGTTTGGGGAGGGAAACAACACAAGGAGGAGCTTATGCTGTGGGGGAGATATGGGGGGGGGGGGGATGTGTGTGAATGTTTCACACCCCATTTCCCTGAAGTAAAAAATGGAGTGTGAGAGAATGCGGACTGGGGTGGGGAAAAGAGAGAGAGAGAGGGGGGGGCAGGGTAGGATGTTGTATGATTGAAGGGAGAGTGAAGGGGGCATGGGAGAGCTAGGGATGGAGCTAGAGGAGCATCAAAAGAATAATGTGAGAAAGCCGGAGGAGAAAGGGTGTGAGAGTGTGTTTAAGAACGGCAGTAGTGGTGATGGGGGGGGGGGATGAAAAAACAGAAATGTCAAGATGGGCAGAGGTGGTGATGAGGGAGGGGTGTGTGTGAGAAAGCAATAAGGAGTCAGGGCAGGGGGGAGAACAGAAGCCAGAAATGTGAAGGATGGAGGGGTGAGAGTATCAGATATGGCGATTGGGAAAGGGAAAAGGTTTGAGATACCCACACAGGGTTTGGGGGGGGGGGGAGAACAGTGAGGGGATAAATGCTTTGGAGGGAGTGATTTGAAAAGGGGGGAATGTTTGGGCGAATGGGTGGGTGTGTGAAAGTCAGAAGAGGTGATGGTGAAGGGTGTATGAGAGACAGCCAGAAATGGCATTGAAGGGGACAGGTCAAAAGAAGAGAGATTGCATTAGAGGGGGAGAAAGAGAATGACAAGGTGTTAGGAGCTTCAGGTACTGGACAGAGGGGAGGGGGGAAGGCAAAATAACACATGGGGTGGGTAGGAGGTGTTAATGTTGGGGTCATTGAGCCACTGTCATTGTTCTTGTGGGAAGGGAGGAATGTTATGCTGGTGTTTACATGAAAGAGACTGGTGGGGACAGTGTGAAGGACTGAGAGAAAAACAGAGATTGGGCAGAGCATGGGGGGGGGATAGTGATCAGAGACAGGTAGGGGAGAGAAAGAGGGAGGGAGATATTGGTCAGATACTGGTGGGGGAGAGAGAGAGAGGGAGGTACTGGTCAGATACTGGTGGGGGGGGGGGAGAGAGAGAGAGAGGGAGGTACTGGTCAGAGACTGGTGGGGGGGGAGAGAGAGAGGGAAGTACTGGTCAGATACTGGTGGGGGAGAGAGAGAGAGAGGGAGGTACTGGTCAGAGTCTGGTGGGGACTGAGAGAGAGAGAGACTGGTGGGGTCAAGGTTGGGAATTAGGACAGAGACTGCTGGGAACAGGATGGGATAGAGGGAGAGAGATATTGTTGGGGAAGGGGGAATACCCCCTCCCTCTACACCCCCGCATGTTTTTGAAAATGTGAGGCTGTTTTGTACTGCATATTCTGATTCTTTAGCTCCTGATGTCTGAAATGTAGGCCACCTCTGATCTAGCTGATGAACATTTTCTTTCAGGGCTCAATTTGATTTCTAGGATTGTTATATTTGCAGTGAATGGTGTCAGTTTCTATATACATTTTTTTTGTAGTGATATGGATGCCAGAAAATACAAGAGGAGTAAACTGACAGCACTGGTGTGTGGGGTATGAAGGGAAGGTGTGAGTGAAATATATATAGCATAGTTTGATAGAGCAATGAAAGTACAGTATATAATAGTGTAATGTAGCACTGAGAGAACTCAGTATGATTGAGCCATCCTTCTTTATATAGCTATGAAGTATCCTAGAAGAGTGACTGTATTTTCATTTCCATCAGTGTGGATAGATAGTCCCATGGGATTATATTATCTGGTTAAGATTAGAAGTGTATATATGATAAAAGGATTTGCATCCATGTAGAAACTTTGTAGAGTGCAAGTATGGTTGGCTGAGGTATGGTTGCATGAGTGTGACAGAGATGGAGGAGGTAAAGTGAATAAAAAAAAATGTTTTCTTAGATAGGGTTGGAGATAATAGAGATGGGATAAATGCTATATAGATTATTGTATGTATTAGGGAAGAAAAAAAAGTGAATTTTTGTAAGGCAAATGCAGCTATGCTAGCCAGGAGGCATGGCACTGTCCCTTTAAAAGCATCTTTTGCTTGGGAAATAAGTTTCCAAAATGTTTCAAGGTGGTGGGTATTGATTAGAGTAAAAAGCTTGAAGGTTTGTCAGAGGAATCTTTTCCACCTTTCCCCATGTTAGAAAAAATGTTGAGTGCTAATATTGTACCCGTTGCCATGAATTTCAGTCTGGGGCTTCTGCGAGCAAATGTAAGGCATGTTCTCTCTGCTCTTTTCTGCTGGGAGTGCTTCCGCCTCTAGCCCCTTCCCTTATGTCCTCTCAGTTAGCATGTGGTCAGGAGACCAGGAGCTACATTTTGCACGTGAAAGAGCCACAAGTTGACCATCCCTGAGCTAGATACTCAACGAAGGACTAGCTCAAAAGGGTCTGATTGCATTTAGTGCTAGGAGGCTTTCAGAACTATTTTAAATATCAAAAGCAATAAGGTAAATATTTCAGCCCTTTCAAATTTCTATAACTCCTAGAAGAGAGTTTTAGTCTTGTGCCACTCCCCCCTAGTTCACAAGCCCACATACGCACACACAAATGCAATTCAGCAACAACACAGGAGGTGTAAATACACGTCCAAGTGCTGTCAGGACTCTTCAAAGAAAGTTATGAACATGCTGGGGAGTAGCCGACTCCTGCTGCATCTAATGAATAGTTAATGATGAGTGGCTCAATTATGCATGCATACTTCTACATATTTCTGGTAACTTTGGTAATTCCTGGGCACAAAAATGACTGCAGATGCCAGCCAATACAAAAAAAAAAAAAAAAAGAATGAGAAAACCCTCTATACACGGAATGCCAAAAGAAAGGACTTAGGGACTGTAATATCATCATTGCAAGGTGTTAAGAATGTTTCTGAACTTACCAGAATGTTGACATCACTTGGTTGAAATATAGGGTATTAATTAAATATCCTAGAAAAATCAGTGTTTCCCTACATTAAAGCAGTTCACAACTGTAGAAGGTGATATATTTATATATTTGTTTAGCATGGTGCATCTTTTTAATTATTGAGAATGTATTCAGCTCTTATTTTCAAAACATTAATACATAACATGTTTAGTTAATGATAGGAATGGCTAAGAGGTAGATAACTCTAGATATGATGCTCACTGCCGGCAGCAGAGAATACAGTTGCGAGAAGGCAGGTATGTGATCAATAGTAGAGAGAGGGGTAACCCAAAACACACTTTTATTGTTCCATATTTTAAAAATAGAACTCAAAGAAAGAATCTTTTTCAACTCAAGCGCTGTTTTATTCAAAACGCTCCAAACACACGAGGTTGTCAACCTTGAGATGAGAGCTCTGAACTGAGCCTTCAAGGCCACTGGAAAAATTCTTTTGCTTGGGGCAGAAAAGATCCCATCAGTGCCCAGCCCACATGGATAGCTCAGAAGTGTGCTGCTATCTGTCTACCTTGCCAAAACTCTGGGACTGCTTCCCTTGCCCTGCAAGAGCAGGTTCACTGACACCTCAAGTATGCCAATGTGCAGATGACTCCTTACAGTTCCTTTCAAATTTAATGGAATTAAAAGTGGCTACCTCTGTGAAAAGCTTAGGAGTGTTAATTGTTAACTGATGTAAATGTTATCTTTTAACCATCAGATTAAAGCTGTCATAAAGTCCAGTTTCTATTAACTGCATCTACTGCGTGGGTTCAAACCACTTTTGCATGCTGCAGACTTCCGATCCGTCATTTAAACTATTATTGTACCTGTGTTGGATTACTGCAATTCATTATATCTTGGATTGCCTATGTCATTAATAAGAGCATTACAACTTCTACAAAATGCTACCATGTGTCTCATTTCTGGTTGTAGTATGTAAGAGCATATGAATCCAGTGTTGTTTGACCTCCACTGGTTATCGGTCCAGTGGAGGATCAAATTTAAAGTTGCTATATTAGTTCATAAACTATTTGCTTTAGACTCATTTTCCTGCACAAATGCTCTACTTTGTGTATATAATCCCACAAAGACTTCACTCCTTTCAGGGGCTTACTGGATGTTCCATCTGTGCGTCACGCGCACTTAGCAGAAACTAGGGAGTGTTCATTTTCAGTCGCTGCTCCAATATGATGGGAGCTCACTGCCGCAAGAGTTGCAGATGATGACCTGCTTCAAGAAGTTTAAGGGCTTATTGAAAACACTTGTTCAAGGCCAGCATTTTTATGAAGTATTGCAAGTCCCAATTTCTGGAAGTTTCTCCACGTATATATTTAAACTGACACTGTCATTGTAATTTCCTATGTGCTTTGTTCATATGATTTTATTATCGATGTACGCCATCTGGGGCCAAGGTGTAGACAGCCTATACATTTAGTGAATAAAATAAATGTATTTAAGGGATCTTTTGGAAAGACGGTATGGTGGTCGGTTTCAGGCTCTCTTAAAATCCCTATCAATTCCTCAAGCACCCTTGCTCCTGGTACATCTCTCCAGAATCTACACAAACTCTACTAGACTGAAACACCTATAGACTCCTAGCAGTGGTGAAAATATTGTTTGCCTGGGTTAAGATAATGGATTTATTGAAATTAAGGCAAAGGGACCTTACATATACTGTACATGCGGCTTTCAACTAATGAACTCTTTCTTCAGTTTTGATTCTATTGCATCCCAGTGCAACAGCACAGGCTTTGAATTACATTGCTCTCTGAATTTTCTTATCTGGATTTCTCAAGCATTGTTCTTTCCTGACTCTCTTATTACATCTCTGATCGATTGTTTTGTATTGTATGTAATAACTGTACATCAAGTCATCTTCCCTCTCTGCTAGAGCTCATCAAGGGTTACCTTCTTGATTCCTTTCCCCTCTCTCTCTAGACGTTCCCATGGGGTATTCTTACAGTACAGGACTCATGTAAGTGTCCCTGCAAATACATTTTGAAAACTGTTGCAAAAGCTTTTCTATAAAGCTTGGCTTTACTAATAAAGTTTTCTTGTAAAGAGAGCTGCACATGTAAAACTAACAGATGCATATAAGTAGCTTGTATTTGTGTACATGCTATTTTATAAACATCAAAGGTCCATGGGTATTTTTTTTATTTTGTGTGCACATTTACCTGCACAAAAAAGGTGTGATCTAGAGGCGTTCCGGGGCAGGGCCGAGGTAAACACAGAAGTTGCTATTTCCTCATAGAAATCACAGTTTTACGCACACGTTATATATTTTTGCAAGTAAAATATACACACATATTTTATAATCTGCATAGACCGATAAGTGCAGATTATAAAATCTCTGCTGGCCCATATACGAGTGTATATAGGGTCACGCAGAGTTGTTTGAAAGTTATTCTTTTAGTGCTCATGAACATGGTAAAGTCCTCTTTCATCCATAGGTAGTTGCAGCTCCCGCATCTATTGCCTTTGCCAATATATATCAACCCTGGTTTGAAGGAAAGCCATCTCCTCTCTGTGTTGAGAATGCCCACACCATTACCAATTAGTACCAAATTATGATGGGGGCACCTGTCCACTGGTAACTAGATGGAGACCATCATTTAAAGGCAAACTTTTGTAGCCCTTTTATTCTTTCCGTGTTTGGATTTTAGATTCATTTATTCACCATTCTAAATCTGAGCTCAAGATGGATGAATTACAAACAGGTACAGTAGAAAGTTTCCTATCCCCAGAGGACTTACAATCTAAGGGGGTCATTTATCAAAATGCGGTAAGGCGTTTTCGCATGCGTTAAGGGCTTATCGCATGCGAAAAAGCCCTGTTTTCGCATGCGATAGGCCTTTAACGCATGCGAAAATGTGTTTACCGCATGCGAACGCACCATATCGTATGGTGCGATGCAAATGCAAAAACTGGGAGGAGTAGGGGCGGAGAGGGGATGCAAATTCAAAACCTGGGCGGAGAGTGGGCTGGGTTAGCCTGCCTGCGAAGAGGTATCGCAGAGCCATAACGCCAATTTTAACAACACCTCTTTCAGATGCGTTAGGCTGTGCGATAGCAGCCGGGACCATGCGGTGGGTACCTTCGCCATTTGCGATGCGGTCCGTTAGCATACACCATGCCCCTTTTGCTATCGCATGCGGTACGTACCGCATTTTGATAAATCCACCCCTAAGACGCTTGTTTACTAAAGGTTTTCTACCATTTCGCCTTTGGGAAAAATGATTAGTAAATGACCCTCTAGGTCTGTACTTGTTCAAGTTCACAAGAAGCATCAGTGAGAGAAGTGGGTTTTGAAACCTGTTTTTTCCGGGTTCTCAGCTCTTTGCTCTAACCCACTATCCCTTTCCTACCCAACCCTGGCATGCTTCCCCCTTCACCCACCTCCATTAAAACTGTTGCTGCCAGCTTGATGCTGCAGCTTTCCTCCTCTGCACTGGCCAAGGGAAGGGCAGCTGCATGCCACCACCTCATTCCAGCCTTTGCTGAACAATGCAAGCTCACATCTACATTCGTTTGGCCAATGCAGGCCTATGCAACCCTGTTTCTGTCCTCTTCTAGCCTGCATGAGCCCATGCAAAGGTGGTGTGACGAGTCCTCCTCTCCTAGCCTGTGTCAGCTGGCATGAGCATGTTGTTAAGGTCCTTGCACTACAGGCAGAGCTATTACCAAATGTCTTAGATAGGACCCCGGGCCCCACTTACCTCTTCCATGGTATCTTCAATGTAGAAAGGGGCAGGAGAAATTCCCAGTTGCTTCTGCCCCACCAACTCCAGGTTGAGCAATGGTGCCGGCCAGCCCTGAGGCTAGTGCCATTTGTTTGCATGAATGTAAGGGGGCAGCAGCTCAAAATGTTTGCTCACCCCTTCTCTAGGTCATTGGTTCCCCAGTCTGTTCTGGAGGGCCCCCAGCCAGTCAGGTTTTCAAGATATATACAATGATTGTACATGAAGTTTGATTTGCATGTACTGCTTCCACTGTATGCAAATTTCTCATGCATATTCATTAAAGATATCCTGAAAACTTGACTGGCTAGGAGTTCCCAAGGCAGGTTTCAGAGCCATTGTCCTAGGAGAACCTTCAGGCTTTTACCTGCCCTTCCTCCCAATTAACTTTCAGGCCCACAGGTATCCCTTCTGAGATTTTGATAATTAAACAATCATTATGACAACCACCACCACCTCTCCCAGAACAATTCTGTAAAAACTCAACATTGTACATCATTTTTATTTATTTATTTCCTGTTTTTTCTAGACTGACGTTGGTATAAACCTTCACACCAGTTTACAATGTTTCTTTACAATGAATTCAACATAAAATACAGTAATTCATAAAAACAAGGAAAACAGTCATAAAATCCTAAATCTAACTTAAAGTTAAATACACATTAAAATTCTAATTAAGATCTAAACTTTGTGCATAACTAATAAAATGACATCTTAAAACTTTAAAATAAAGTAAAGTGTTAAACATAATTAATAAAATAACATAGTAAATTTCTAACTGTCTTAGTTCAGTAGGTTTATATAATAAACTTTATTTCATATATTACATCTATCTATTCACACACAAAATCATGTCACAGTGTCTGAATTTTGGGGGTTGACTGCACAAAACAAAAAATAAATACAAAACTGTATAAATTAAAAGAAATCCATCAGTTAAAGGTAAGCCCAGAAATGGTTGACTGAGCTGTGAAGGAGAATGTTTCCCCTTACTAGTCACCATAGGAAAAAACAATCAAATTCTCTTAGCACTTTAATAACAGTTACAATCTCACTACATTACCAGACATTACGTGAAGTAACACATACCGCTGCAAAAATATCACTCAAAACCTATATAGCAAACTGATGCCTATATAGCAAAAAGCACTAACTCCCAGAACACAAACAGCAAAAAAACCCTATAAGGAACAATAACACTGCAAACATTTCACCGGCCCTCAAAATACCAATGCACCTTCTAGTGAGCAAACAGATCATGCTGGACTGCTACAGATAGCAGTACACCTCATCTCAGTCATAAGAACATAAGAGCATAAGAAATTGCCATGCTGGGTCAGACCAAGGGTCCATCAAGCCCAGCATCCTGTTTCCAACAGAGGCCAAAACCAGGCCACAAGAACCTGGCAAATACCCAAACACTAAGAAGAACCCATGCTACTAATGCAATTAATAGCAGTGGCTATTCCCTAAGTATAATTGATTAATAGCCATTAATGGACTTCTCCAAGAACTTATCCAAACCTTTTTTGAACCCAGCTACACTAACTGCACTAACCACCTCCTCTGGCAACAAATTCCAGAGCTTTATTGTGCGTTGAGTGAAAAAGAATTTTCTCCGATTAGTCTTAAATGTGTTACTTGCTAACTTCATGGAATGCCCCCCTAGTCCTTCTATTATTTGAAAGTGTAAAAAACCGAGTCACATCTACCCGTTCAAGACCTCTCATGATCTTAAAGACCTCTATCATATCCCCCCTCAGCCGTCTCTTCTCCAAGCTGAACAGCCCTAACCTCTTCAGCCTTTCCTCATAGGGGAGCTGTTCCATCCCCTTTATCATTTTGGTTGCCCTTCTCTGTACCTTCTCTATTGCAATTATATCTTTTTTGAGATGCGGCGACCAGAATTGTACACAGTATTCAAGGTGCGGTCTCACCATGGAGCGATACAGAGGCATTATGACATTTTCTGTTCTATTAACCATTCCCTTCCTAATAATTCCTAACATTCTATTTGCTTTTTTGACTGCTGCAGCACACTAAGCCGACGATTTTAAAGTATTATCCACTGTGATGCCTAGATCTTTTTCCTGGGTGGTAGCTCCTAATATGGAACCTAACATCGTGTAACTACAGCAAGGGTTATTTTTCCCTATATGCAACACCTTGCACTTGTCCACATTAAATTTCATCTGCCATTTGGATGCCCAATCTTCCAGTCTTGCAAGGTCCTCCTGTAATGTATCACAGTCTGCTTGCGATTTAACTACTCTGAATAATTTTGTATCATCCGCAAATTTGATAACCTCACTCGTCGTATTCCTTTCCAGATCATTTATATATATATTTAAAAGCACCGGTCCAAGTACAGATCCCTGAGGCACTCCACTGTTTACCCTTTTCCACTGAGAAAATTGACCATTTAATCCTACTCTCTTCCTGTCTTTTAACCAGTTTGTAATCCACGAAAGGATATCACCTCCTACCCCATGACTTTTTAGTTTTCGTAGAAGCCTCTCATGAGGGACTTTGTCAAACGCCTTCTGAAAATCCAAATACACTACATCTGCCGGTTCACCTTTAACCACATGTTTATTAACCCCTTCAAAAAAATGAAGCAGATTTGTTAGGCAAGACTTCCCTTGGGTAAATCCATGTTGACTGTGTCCCATTAAATCATGTCTTTCTATATGCTCTACGATTTTGATCTTGAGAATAGTTTCCACTATTTTTCCCGGCACTGAAGTCAGGCTCACTGGTCTATAGTTACCCGGATTGCCCCTGGAGCCTTTTTTAAATATTGGGGTTACATTGGCCACCCTCCAGTCTTCAGGTACAATGGATGATTTTAATGATAGGTTACAAATTTTAACTAATAGTCACACACACAAAACACAGACCCTCACCAACTACAGAAATGGTGACCATGAAAGTTCAATTCTTCTTTGCTTTGCTATCCACTCCAGCTTTGTCCCTCCCCTCCTGTTCTCTGCAGACTAGAGGGGCGAAGGGCAGGGGAAACAAGAGAAGAGTAGGGACTGGATTAGGAAGCAGAATGGTTATTCTTTGCTCTGCAGGCTTATCCCCTCCTCTCCTGTTTCCTGTATGACAGGAAGGGAGGGGCTGTATAATGAGCAGAGAGGCTCTTCTTTGCTGTGCTTTGTGCTCTGTCTGCTCCTAACCCAACCCTCTCTTCCTGTTCCCTGCAGGCTGCCTGGGAGGGGAGGTGTTAGTATAGGAAGCAGAGGGCTGTTCTCTCCTACCTGAGATTCCAGACACTGGCCAATAGTCATCAACGTGAGCCCTGTGTACACTTTTACCTATGAGCTTACTCATAGGTAAAAGTGACCCTGAGTATTATTTGCAGGCTCGCTGCATCACTTTTCTATCACTATTCTGGTAGTCTTGGACCAAATCTCTACTGTTTCCTCCTGGATGACTCAATACTTTCTGCAACCTCATGTTTCTGAAATGGAGCTCATGGCCCTGCCACTCCAAGTTCTTCTCACATCATACAGTGATTGCGACTCATCTCTGTTTTCTTTTTCTTTGCCTGTTATCTGAGGATCCTGCTTGACACTAATCATTCCTGCATTTCCCTCTTAATTCAGTTGCAAATCTTGTCATATCACCTACTGAAATATTTCCAAAATCCATCTTCTCCTTTACTACTGAGCTACTCACCTTTGCCACTGCCACATTCCAAGCTAGTTTAATCTATCTCTGTCCTTTCTAGCTTTAATTGTCTTCTTTTGATTCAGGATATTTCTTCTTACTGAATTTTGCATGCCCTTTCTTTCTAACTTTCTTCCCTTTGGCCACCTATTCATTCTCAAATCAGAATTTGAATTCCTGGGTTTTACATTCTATGTTGTCCACTGAGATCCTCCAATTTCCACTTCTCCATCTTTTTTGACATTCCATCTGCCCTCTTTTCTTTTTTTTTTTTCTCACTTAGTATTCCAGTACCCGGTGGTCTCCTTTGATACCTCACTGTAGTGGAACAGTCTTCCCAGTAACATCCATTAAGTTCTCTCTTTGAATGTCTTCCGAGCCCCCTTAAAATGCAACCACTTTCTCATTGCCTTGCCTGTTATCCTCTAATACATTTCGCTCTTCTCTGTTTTCTCTGCCCAATTTCTGATTGGATTGGACTATTCATGGCTCCGCTCTGTTACCCCCCACCTCACTCCCAAACTGCCTTTAGTGGTCTTGAATTTACTTTTTCAGCCCCTTTCTAAAAACAAATGACACGAGTATCTTAGGGTCCTTCACTGGCCGGGAGGAAAAGTCTCCCCCTAAGGCTAAATCTCACACTGGCACTGGCAGAAGAAGCTCAAACTGTAATAAACTTCCATTTTTCTTTCCCTCTCAGAGTCTGAGAGCCTCACTTTCAGAATGTGGTATGACATATGCATAGGTAGATAGGGAACCAGTCTACTGCTCTGCAATGCTGTGACCAAACTAAAATACGATAAGCAATAATGCTAATGAAGGTGAGCTGCTTTTCAAATTCTAGGAGCTAAGATGCAAAAGGGGGTAACCTGAGCAAGATAGTTTAGATAGTAAAAGCTTCCAGACGGTTACATACCCCACAGAGAAACCTTAGATCAGCTAATAAAGGCCTCTTGACTATCCCTTCCGTAAACTTTGCAAGGTTAAGTCAAGTGAGAGAGAGAGCCATTTCACTAGCGGGTCCGAAATTGTGGAACGAGTTACCTTTTGGTTTAAGAATGCAATCTGATTTTAAGGTTTTTAAAAGAAACTTGAAAACATGGCTGTTTAGCATGGTTTATAACGAAGCTGTTGGAGACTAACCTGCAAACTATTTATTCCTTTTCCCTGTTGCTAGTTTTATACTTATTCTTTTATTTTATCTGGCTTATATTTTACCTTGGCTTTTGATATTTAACTCTTTCATGTGACATTTTACTTAAGATTCTTATGTTAAAAATTTGTATTTTATTCTCTTAACTTTAATATTCTCTTGAATTTTATTTTATAACTATGCATTTATTCTTTTAAATATGTAAACCATTGTGATGGTTCGTCTGAATGACAGTATATAAAATTTGCTAAATAAAACAAATACATAAATAAATACATTTTTGCATCGCAATCCTCGATCACTATTTCCTCATCCAAACAGTAAACAGAAAAAAATTCAATTCTGCAGGTATTGTGTCTACTTTGTTCTTCCCAATAAAATAGAGTTTTACCTTGAAAACTACCAATCTGGGATAACGATCCAAACATTCAGTCATCATCAGATAATAGTAATATAATTAGAGATGAGCAACCAAGTCTGAATCCTAGATTGATATCATAAACCTTGTTCAAAAAATCAAGGTTTTGCCCGTAGATGGGTGTTTTGCCCATCACAAACCAAAATTTCAGAAAACTGATCCAGGAAAATCACATCAGACATAAAATCTGCCTATAACAAAAATATTCTTAATAGATAGAACCATCCTGTGTTGACAAAGGCAAGTTATACTTTCCTTTACAAATATAGTATGTTCCAAGATACACACTGGTTTATAAATTATAATAGAGAGAGGTCAAATATTACATAATACATACCACCTCCACCTGGCTATTCAGGACAGCCAATGCTATTTGAATGTTTTTGTGATACTATTATGATAGAAACCTAACTGGAATTTTAGTTTTGGCTCCAAAGTGCAAGTTATGTTGTATGAAAAAAATAAATAGAAACAGTGTTACTACTACTGGCATGGTGAAGAACTACAATTCTTAAAATACAACTTTATCTGGAACCGGGTCAACTTTCAGTTAGCAGTGTTTATGAATATTTGGCATTTTAAGAACTTAAGGTTGCTGAACCGGTACAAATTATTTGGTTGCACTGCAATCATAAATACATTTTGCACTGAAAATGAGATAAAGGATATATTCCTCTTTATAAAAGTTAAGGAAGGGCATGCTGAATTTGATCCCAAACCATGAAATTGGATTACATTTCTATATGGATGCTATTACTTTCTAAAAAATTATATTGAGCAAATATAGCATTCACAGATTGCCTAATGCTGCACTATATCGGATGAAGGCAGCACTATGATGGTTTTATTTAGTTCATTTATCTTATTATCCCATGCCAGCTACACATGAAGACTCAAATACAGGTCATTAGCTGGTAATCCTTTTTTTTTATGTAATGGACCACTAGAGGGCAGCACTGCAACCCTCAAAGTAGAATGCAATTCTTTTCCTGACATCAAGTTTATGGATGATGGGTGATATATTGCAGAGAATAGCTTACAAAGAATTGTTTTTACACTTACCATCAATTTCCATTTCTTTAAGGGCTCCCACCCCACTTTTTTCTAGCATTAAATAAGGTTTAGCAGTGATTCATAACTAGAACTTTCTAAGGGAGAAATAAAACCATGTGCCTGATATCACAGTGAACACATTTACAAGGCAGTGATTTAGACAACCCCATCAATAAATGATAAATAACTGCTTTCTGTGTGTTATTAAAATCACCAGATATGTTAAGAATACTAAGATTTCTACAGTTATCCTCCCACTCCCCCTATCTACAACACACTGCGGTTTTAGTCTGAGTGAGCTCTTGAGCATTTTCATAACTCAATTTTGCCTTCTTATAGACAGAGATGTATAGGGCAGATAAGAAGAGGGGAAATGTGTCTGTGCTAGTGTCAGAGACAATTAAAATCCTCGCTGGCCTCCCTGTTAGCAGGGAGAACTGCATCTCACAGATGGGTATGCTCATCCCTGTGCTAGATAAGGATATGCCTGCTGTCCACTGAGAATATTGATTGAGGAGGACACTGGCACTAGCTGGCTTACTTTTCAAATGACAGAGAAGTTACTGCTTTAGTGAGACATACAAAGAAGGCTTCCTCACAACCTTCCATAATGGTTTGCAATGCAGACAGAGCGCCACGCTGAACCGACCATGTCAAATGAGGCAGTTTATAATGGCCACAGCAGTAGCTGCTTTACGCTAGCCACATGGGTGCGTTTCCCAACAGATGAGTCTCCCTTTCCATCTCATTGAAGAAAACACATGAGCAGAAATTATTCCCTTGCCAGAGAGAAACCTAATGACTGTCCGGATCAGAATGAAGTGCAGTTTGGTACAATCAGCGCATTTCGTGCTTTAGTATAGTCTGGTGGACTGCTCCTCTCTCTCTCTGCTGACTTCTCTTGGAAACCTTGCAACTGAATTTCAAGTAAAACCAAAACATGGGCTCACCGGAATCTAAGCCGGAGAAGGAAGGAATGTTGTCTACTTGTCATTTTTACAAGAATCTGTAGAAAAATACTGTCAACCGATTTTTTGTGGCATGGTCAATTTTAAGATGTGAATGATGCACTGAAGAAACAGCAGGGTAATTAATGACTAGGTCCATCCATCCAACCTAACTCACAATCAGGATCATTATAACAGTGGTTCTCAACTTTTTTTCTGTCGGGACACACCTGATAGATGGTCCTCACATGCGAGACACACTGAACACATGACAGTCACAGGGCTAATCCCACCCCCACCCCAACCCTCAGTAATGGTATAAAGCAGAACTAGAACATTCCCCGTATAACTCACCATACAAAAATGATATTCTGGTGTTATCTCAATAACAGCAACACAAACTCCCTCTACTACCAGGTGCAATAGCCCTACTTATAAAAAGACAGCAGTTCATCACCAATGCATGGCCTACTGGGAAAACACAATAAATAAAATGAGGTATTTTATGTGCCTACGTGCTAGTTAAATATCTCACCTCGGTCATACACACAAGATCGACCTTCACCACAAATTACAAATATGGAGACAAACTGGAATGAAAACCTAAAAAGGCCACTCTGCATGCAGAGCAAACCTGGAGAAATAGAAACAGAAATATAGCACCTTACATAGTATGAGATCTGAGATAATGCACACAAATTAATCCACAAAGTTACACCTTCATTATGTCATCCACTCAAATGGAACAACCCTACCTATAAAAAGGCAACACTACAAATATTAAACCAGGCTCTAAACACCAATACACCTCCCATTAGGAAAACAGAAAAAGCCAAGCTGTTATAGATTCCCACACAGAAATAATTGTAAAACTATATGAAAAAATGTTTCAAAACAGCTGATGAACAGAACATCATCTAATAATTAAAAACTCTTAAAAATTATTAAACTTTCTTCAAACACCAATAACATATTTCAAAACAGAAGACACATCACATAATACCCAATAATTAAAATGGCAGTCAATCAAGAAAACTGAACTTAAAAAGCTACCTTTACTTATCCTCTCCAGCAGTTCTCCTACTCCTTTCCCTTGTAGGCCACACCAGAAGCAGCAGTAGCTGCTGAAGCTGTCCTTATGGTCCTCTCGTTAGAAACCGCAACCAGTCTCTTCTCTATCTCACACATACACACACACACACACACACACACACAAGCACACACATACCAGTCATCTCCCTGATCAGTCTCTCACACACATACACACATCACCTCTCTGACCAGTCTCTCTCAATCACACAATGCTTTTGCTCTCTCTTACTTACACACAGGCTTTTAATCACACACATGCTCTCTCTATTTCACTTACATACAAGCTCTCAATGACACACATGTTCTATCTCACTTACAAACAGGCTCAATCACACACTCCCTCACAGCCACAGCCAGCCAAAAACATGCTCCATCTCTCTCTTGCACACACATTGACACACACAAGCATCCTCCCTGACTCACATATATACTACACACATAGAGAAGCACCCTCCCTGTCTCACATACACACCACACAGACAGAAGCACTCTCCCTGTCTCACATACACATTACACTCTCACAGAAGCACCTTCCCTGTCTCACATACATGAAGCACCCTCCCTATCTCTCACCACACACACACACACACAGAAGTACCATTCATTTCTCACATACTCACCACATTCACAAACACAGAAGTACCATTCCTTTCTCACATACTCACCACACACACACACACACACACACAGAAGCACCCTTCTGATCTCACATACACACACACACACACACAAAGGCCCCCAGTTGAACAGCTCATCTTTGGCCCACCGGCCTGGTCTCCGTTGGCGGCTAGCAGCGCTGTTCTTTATTTCTTCAGCCCCGCCGGCCTGGTCTCCGGCGGCGGCTAGCAGCGCCAGTCTTCATTTCCTCACCCCCTGCCGGCTACGAGTAGCACGTAACAAACCTGCCGGTGCATGGCGACACACTAGTTGAGAATCGCTGCATTATAATATGAACATAACGTAAGCATGGGGCCACATAGAATCAGAAATGTTCTTGATTTTTCAGTCTGCTTTGCAGAAGTTCCCAATTGTGTTTGCACCAGCTCAGAAAACACAGAAATGGTTGGCCAAGTGGCTCAGTGGCCATGTGTAGGGCTCACTGTGCATGGCCATGCAAAAGATCCCTCCTGTTGGGCCTTCCACTCCCTGTGGGTTGACTGGGTCTGGGGATGCTGCCAAAGCAGCATGTACAGCTTTCAGGGGCATGGTGGTAATTGCTTAAGGGTGACACCTAGTGGCTTGACGACATGGACTATGACTGTAGGGTTCTGGAAGGAATCCCAGTGCAAGTGACACCTGGCTCAGGACCTTTACTGCATTGACCAGTCCAAGTATGTCAGAGCAGGAGAATATAAAATGTGGAGAAGGGGAATCCCTGGGTAGCTACAAATAAAGGATCACTGAGCTAAAGGTACAAATGACACAGGAGAAATCTGCCGGGTCAAACTAAAAGAAAAAAGAAAAAACACACATTGTACTTTTGGCTTTATGTTAATACCTCAGCATGAATCAACGTACCTGGTCATGTCTTCATGAATAATCTGGATGATTTTCAAACTTTGAAATTTTTGAGGGAGTTCCACGTGTAAGTGTATCCGCAGATATGTCATTTTATAAACATCGCATGTATGTGCATAATTTCCATTATGCACATGCATTTTACTGGTAGAAAAGTGAGGCAGGCTAGGGGCATTCTGGGGCAGGGTTTAAAGGTTATGTATAGTAGTTGCTATTTTATAAGAGATATGCGTGCATATATTACCAAACTTGTTTGTGCACTTTTCCATCTGCTAATTATGCAAAGTAGTTAAATCTCAAGTGGATTGTGATGAATTGCAGCAGGAGTTTGCGAGACTGGAAGACTGGGCTTCCAAATGGCAGATTAAATTTAACATGGACAAGTGCAAAGTGATGCATATAGGGAAAAATAACCCTTGCTGTAGTTACACAATGTAAGGTTCTACCTTAGGAGTTACCACCCAGGAAAGAGATCTAGGCATCATAGTGCTTTAATACTTTGAAATTGTCGGCCCAGTGTGCTCTGGCAATCAAAAAAGCAAACAGAATTTTAGGAATTATTAAGAAGGGAATGGAAAATAAAATGGAGGATGTCATAATGCCTCTGTATAACTCCATGGTGAGACTACTCCTTGAATACTGTGTGCAGTTCTGGTCACCGCATCTCAAAAAGGATATAGTTGCACTGGAGAAAGTGCAGAGAAAAGCAACCAAAATGATAAGGGTCATGAAACGGCTGCCCTATAAGGAAAGGCTAAAGAAGTTAGTTTGGAGAAGAGACGACTGAAGGGAGATATAATAGAAGTCTACAAAATCATGAAAGGACTTGAACAAGTTAATGTAAATTGGTTATTTACTCTCTCGGATAAGAGAAGGACCAGGGGGCACTCCATGAAGTTAGCAAGTAGCTCATTTAAAACAAATCAAAGAAAATTCTTTTTCACGCAGTGCATAGTTAAGCTCTGGAATTCATTGCCAGAGGATGTGGTTATAACAGTTAGTGTAACTGGGTTTAAAAAAGGTTTGGATAAGTTCCTAGAAGATATGACAGTAATTATTAAGGAATAGTAGCTTGTGATCTTTCTAATGTTTGGGCACTTGCCAGGTACTTGTGACCTGGATTGGCCTCTGTTGGAAACAGGATACTGGGCTTGATGCACCCTTGGTCTGACCCAGTATGGCATATCTTATGTTCAGAACAGAACTACGTGGTGTTTTATAAAGTGTGCAGTCCTGCTGCACAGTTTTTTAAATACTAGGATACATCTCTGGATCATTTACACGTGTAAATGCAGTACTGAGAACAATCGGTTTGGAAGTTAGGCTTCCTGTGTTGGAGACATTGGCAGGTGCATTATCATAAAAAGGATGACTTCCATCTTTCCAAAAATATGTGCATAGAAATAAAGATGAACTAACAACAAAAAATAATAATATAGGGTGATATCTTTATACTGGACTAAACTAGTACATTTCTTGACTGGCTTTCAGGTGGGCTGCCACATCCCCTTCGTCAGGTCTGTTTTTGGATCCAATGATGGGAGTGCCAGTTCCCGAAAGCTAGTTAGGAAATGTATTAGGAAAAAGATAGCAACATATATAAATTTGTTTTGTTTGCTAATCTATATTTCTGTACAGCAAAATGGCAACCACGCTACTTTAGAAAAACATAAAAATATAAGTTGCTTGGAAGTACATGCTTTTGAAGATCACCAGAACTTTAATTAGCTATCTTTTTGAAGATATAACCTTGGTGACTTTGTAGATTTGCATACTGATATTTTTCTCTCTCTCGCTCTCTTTCTCTATTTTACATCAATTCAAAAACTCCCTTTGGCTTAGAAAGTCAAACTTTTAGGTGCAGCCTTCCTGACCTGATACACACATTTGTGGGTGAAGCTTCTCCTCACGTCTCAGCTGTCTGTGTAAACCACACATCTAAAGCAGAGTGACAGATGTGTGTGTGGTTGCTGCTAAGTGTCTTGGCATCTCTGTCATGTAATGCAATTAGTAGACCAGAGACAACTAATACCGTACATATAGCACTAGTGGGAGAGTGAAGAAAATATTGGATTTTTTTTTCTCTCAATCTAATTATACTTAGCAGTGGAAGGCTTAGTTAGGTTAGAGCCTTGGGCCCATCAAATATGCTAAATGGGGTTTGTCACTTATTGCATTACACTGCTTTTGCTAGTGAGAGGGACTGAGCAGGCCAGTCAGACTGTGTGAGCACCGCAGGACTGCTGCTGAACCCGGATACACTCCCCGATGGGAAATGCCAGGAAAAGAAAACAAAACAGAACAAAGAAAAAAAAAACCCGAATCATGGAATAGTCTGGCATATCTTGAACGATGAGCAGAAATGCCTACTACAACTCACGCGTCTATGGACAACGGCCGTGTCCATGTAGTGAACAGAAAAGTTTGATCTGTAAGGCCGAAGGGTATCCAGAGTCCCAAAGACTTAGCAGAGATTTCCCATATGAACACTGAGCTGTCACACTTGTTACTGTTTCTTAATGCCACTGTTCATTCTCCTGAAACAGCAGTAAGGGATATTTCAAGAGGTTCACTAGACTTATGGCATATGGCATGACAAGAATTACTGCATTTCAATGTTCCAGCATAACAAGAAAAAATTGTGTTAGACTCCACCAGCTTCTGGTCTGGGGCTGGTGTGAATTAAAGTGAGTCCCTTGTATTCAGGTTTTGTTTTGTTTTTTTCAAAATTATTCTTTTCCCTTTTCTATTTAAAAAAACAAAAAATGAACAAAACAAAACACATTGTTGAGATGAATTTTGTGAACTCTATTGCTCTTGACTGAGTGAAAATGAAGGCATTAGACAAAACTATCGTTATGGGATGGCAGTGTGCAGGACTCCCCCCCAACCTGGCTCTGCCAACCTCACCTGAGGACACCTCAGATAGTCCAGTCCTGGGCAGTCTGAAAGCAAGGATTAAATCAGATGAAAACGTTAACTTAATGCACACAGCTTAACAGGACAGACACCTTAAGAGACACAGCCCTCTGAATAAACTTTAGGCTGTCCGAATGTCAGCAGCAGCACCAAAAAAAGCAGCTCCAGCTTCCCAAAAGCTATTTTCAAAGTCTGGCACGGAGTGCAGAAAGTGATTCCCGACTGATAAACTAAGCAAAAGTGACCTGGAATGACAGAACATAAATGTAGCCCCAATGTCTCAGTTTAATACTGTTAGTAAGTGACAGACATGCTAATTAAAGGAAGTAACAGCTCAGTGGCCTGGCAAAGAATTAGGCAATTAATGCCACCACATTTCTCAGGAATCAAAGTAGAAGAAAGATAGTAAAATTGCACAATTATTGTTAAAGCTATTTTTTTCCTCCATAAACCTTTCTTCTGCACTGCGCTTCTCAGATGAATAAAGTCCATTGGAAGATAGGTCATCCAAAAACTGTTATGGATGTGCCAAAGTTGGCCATGGCACCTTCTGATTTCAGGCCTTCTCCTTCGACATGCAAGGTGCATACTTTTGGTCTGATTTCTCCTCTCCTGGAAGTCTCTTCTCTTTTTTGCACCTCCTGGCTTGAGGGCCAGATGCTCTCCCCCTTTTCCCGTCTGTACTGACAACAATCAGTCCTATCTGCACGGTTTATTTTATATTGGTTTGCAGCAGGGAGACTCAGCCATGAGGAAAAGAAGCCTGTTTTTGCTCAGTTTAGCTTGTACATGCTATTTTCTGCAGCAGCCGCGTGCTGTTTAACAGATAGATGTTATTAGCACAAAGATGCTTCAGTTTTGTGGATTATTTTGCATGCTAATAGTGTGTGATCGGTCTGAGGGCGATATATATATATATTTTTTTGCAAGCGTGAGCTAAAATTTAATGTATAGGCCATCAAGTGGTGTATTATCATGAGGTTACATTTTTAGCTCATGTATGCAAAACAATTTTTTTAGCACCAGTTTTAGCAGCGCATAGACCGCATATAGGATTTTGCCGGTTTTAGACACCAGCTAAATAGCTTAACTCTAGGGTCTGTCACCCCTGCTACTTTCAAAGCAAACACAATTCCATGTCTATATTCTGAAAGAAACTGCTCCCCCCCCCCAACCCCCTCCCCCGGTTTTAAAAGCGGCAATTGTTTGAGGGTTGTCTTATGAAAGCTGAGCTTTGCACATCTCTTATCTACTTACCTTCAATGTTCATAAAACCACTGGTTGCTTTTTATTTATTTATTTATTTATTTTTGTATGCCGATATTCGTGGTAGCTTCATACCGGTTTACAACAAATATACAAATAACAGATTAAATATACATAAAATGAGAATAATAAGATTAAATAAACAGGCACTGTAAATAAAAATATCTCATCTAATCTAAAAAGAATAAAACAGAAAATCGTAAAAAACATAAAAAGAGACATTTTGAAACAAATAAAACTAGACTAAAAATACTTTCATCGGAACAAACCTCATCACGTAAATGCTTGCAGGAATAGCTATGTTTTCAATTTCTTTTTAAATGCGAGTTTGCTTCTAGCCTTAATTCGGATGGTAGTGCATTCCATAACCCTGGTCCTGCTAGGGATAGTGCTCTCTCTCTCTTACTGAGTTTAAATGGGCAAATTTAGGGGACGGTATCATTAATAATCCCTTGCCCTTGTAAAGGAACATGCCCGGGGTGCAGGAGAACTGCCACAGTCACCTCCCCACCCCTTTTCCCCGGACAGTTTATTGAGGACTTGTGACACTAACCACTAAAATACAGGTAACTGATCGCTCACAGTTTTACCACTAACTCGTTTCATTTTTGGACTTGGAAGGGCCAAATGCTGCTCTAGTAAAACTTTCCCTTTTCATATGACGATCACATGGTCCGGCTCAGCAAGGAACAGTCCAACCCTGTAATTAGTTAAGATGAGTGATCATAGCGCTACACATACCAGAACTGAAACTATCGAGCACGGGAATGTCTGAGCTTCAGGGACTGCAGGTGAAAGACCCCAGCACAATTTCAGTGGAGGTAGCTGCACCCAAAGGAGCCAGCTCTGTGGGTGTAGTGGGTGCTTGAGCACCCCCAATATTAAGCAAACTCCCTTATTGTGTCCGGGGAGGGACGATTTATGTTGAGTTTAGCACCCCCAATCATTTTGAAAATTTGACTCCTATGGCTGCACCAGGTCTGTTTTGAATGCTGTCATTCTTTGTGATACTGCCTTTAGAGGCGGGGATATCTTGCCTATAATGCAGGAATAATAGGTTGAAGGGGTTTTTTTTTAAATATATATAAAGAGCAAAAAAGGAATGAAAAAAAAAACTAATCCCATGAAAAATGTTGTGAATGACATTAGACACTTGAAAACATCTGGAAACGGTTACTGACTGCACTGGCTCTAATCATCAGGAGTGCTATCTTCCTGAGGATAACTGACAGTTTTTTTTCTTCTAGAAAAAAGAAAAAGGAGAGAAAAAAAAAAAAGGCAAGCGAGATAGGGAGCATGTTATTTCATGTAACCCCACACTCCCTGCCTGAGAACTGATAAAATACCAGAGACAGACTCCGGCCTTGCCAGGTTTCCATGGCGGCGGGCACCTAATCTTCTGTCAGTTTGGCTTGAGTGTCCCCAGTAACAGTGCCTGTAGAAACATAACTCACATTCTCACGCCCAATAAATCAGAGCTGGCGAAGCCCCCACTGTTTATCTTCCTGTTGATAGTGGGCAACAGACCAGTATCCTTCAGTGCAGGATTCTCCATATATTACTTGAAACAAAAATTATTTCTGCAGTCAAGTCCCCCTGTGTGGTTACAGGGCCTCCTAAAGAAAGCTCCACACCCTTTACTCCCTCTATCTAGACAGTTTAAACATATGCCACTTCCCAGAAGAGTGATTTTTATAAACATGTTTCCCTAATAATCCTTGTGCAGAAATGAAATACACAGCATGCCATATGTTTTGTTTAAGATTATGGCACTTAACTTACCACAGAAACCCTCCCTGCCCCCTCCCCCACTGCAAACATCCAAAGGATAAAAAATTATAAAGTCAGCAGCATTTATATTCATGTTTTCCAACAAACAACTGGCTCATTTTCCACAGCTCTTCCTGCAGAAAGCAAAAGAGATGTGCAAACAATTTGAAATCCCATCCACAGTTTGGATGAAGTTCTGCAGATTCCTTGAATCAGGTCACATCTTTTTTTTTTTTTTTTTTTAAGGATTTTACACTGCTCTTGTAAGGATGTACTTGTTGTTCATCACAGCAATTCCATGCTTTGTACTAAACTTGCTTCGCCTCTCAGGTCACCTAAGCTGAAGCAGTCCAAGCCAAGGTCTGCAGTCCCAAGCTCTCAAAGCTTGCACAAGGAATTTTGCTGCGCCAGGTGGCTTCATAATTTGCTGCCCATCCTTCAGCCTTGCACCCATTTGGGCCTTCACCTGCTGTAACTCCTCCCTCTCCTCACCTGAATTTGCTGCCTGTTACTTTACAAGGGCAAGGTATTATTAATGATACCGTCCCCTAAATTTGCCCATTTAAACTCAGTAAGAGAGCGAGCACTATCCCTAGCAGGACCAGGGTTATGGAATGCACTACCATCCGAATTAAGGCTAGCTGCAATTTCCTTTGTATACCTCTACCCCACTCCTAACCTATATGATCAATTCCCAAATATTGCACCAGCATCTGCAGCACTGGCTGCCGTTACCTGGGATTGTAAGCCTCGACCCATAATAGCCTTGTCCTTCCTTTTTCCATGCAGGCTTCCTGTTTGGAAAGGAAGTGTGTGTCAGGGAAGGAGGTATGATTGCTGCAGGAACTGTGAACATATGGAAACTCCAGATGATGTGCTCATAGCATGAGCCTCTGACAATATCATGGCCGAAAGTAGCAGTAGTGAGTATGTAAATGGGTAGAGAGGAAGTGAATGGAAGGGGGTGAAGGCATCGGAGGTCTATGGAGATTAGAGTAGATGGCTGTCATCAGCAGTGGAAGCCTACAGGAGCTATGTTACCTGAAAGGTCTCGCCAGTCCCTGGAATAACTAGGGATATGCAGGAGAAAAAAAATCATTTTCAATTTTGGCTTATTTTCGGAAAGTTATTTCACCACAAATTTTGGTTCAAGAACTGTTGCTTCATTTTCATTTGTGAGAAAAAAAATGAAACAATTAAAAAAACAACCCCAAATGGCCAAAAAATGAAAACGAGGACACTCAGGGCCTCCCGCCTGCCCACCCAAAAATATGCCAGGGCCATAATCTCCCCCCCCCCCTGGCCCCCACTTTCCCAGTCTGGTGGGGATCCTCTGGCTTCAACCTAGGCTCAGGCCGAAGCCTCAGCCTGACCCGGGGTTTCCCGTAACCCCATCCGCAAGAAGAAAGCTGGAATTGCGATGCAGAAGTGATGCACTGGCAGGATTCCCATCCATCCTCCCCGCCAGCAAGAAGAAGCCCAGAACTGTGGTGCAGGAATGACACACTAGCGAGTTCCAACCACACCCCCCCCCCCCCCCCGCTAGCAAGAAAGCTGGAACCATGGCATGACGTGCTAGCGGGGTTCCCACCTCTCACCAGCGAGAAGAGGCCATGCACGGAGGTGGACCTGAAGATGAACTGTTGGTGGGCTTCCAGCACCCAGCCGGCAGGAAGAAGACATTAAGCCAGCAGGAATTGTGAGTTAGTGGGTTGGGTTGGGTTGGGTTGAGAGGGAAGGGAAAGGGAGTGAGTAAGGGAGAGGAGCGAATGAATGGGGGAGGGTGTATAACTGAGACGGAAGTCAAGAGAGTGATTGGGAAGGGAAGAGTATGAGTGTGAAGCGGGGGGGTGAGTGAATGAAAGGGAAGAGAGTGAGTGACAGGGGGAAGGGAGTGGCTGATGGGGAGTAGAGAAGAGGGAAATGGTGAATGAAAGGGAAGAGAGTGAGTGACAGGGGGAAGGGAGTGGCTGATGGGGAGTAGAGAAGAGGGAAATGGTGAATGAGAGGGAAATAGAAGAGGGGAGTGAGAAGAGAGGAAAGAAGAGTGTGTGTGTGTGTGTGTATGAGAGAGAGAGAGAGGATAAAGTTTGTGTGTTTCCCCCACTTCCCCTCCCCCTTTCTGTTTTTGCATTACTTCACTGCATATGAGTCTGGCTTGTAGTGGTTTCCAGTTTAGTTTTTTGTCTGCATATTTCTATTTATATTTTAAGGCCTTATTTGGAGAGTGTCTGTCTATGTTCTGTATTTGTGACGAGATGAGGTAGTCTGCTAGTCGGGAAAGTGCCTTGTATCTACTGGGTTGAAGGTTTTGCTGATATTTGGTAGAAGCTGGGATCCATTACTGAAGGGGCTCCTTGGGTGCTCAAAATTGCTGGTGCATAAGCCTGATGGATGCTGAAATGTCTACAGCAAGTGCTGGGGGTTTGATTGTTCTGTCAGAGCTCCAAGGGGATCCTCCCTACCGGCCCTTGTTGTGGTCGATAACTTGTAATGTGGCCCCACACAACAAAGTTTGCCCACCTCTGACTTAGAGGATATAGGTAAGTCCCTTATAAATGCAAAAGAAAACAATGCATATTTTAGTGTGTATACTGAATGTTAAAAGAAAAACTATATTTCAATGCATAAAATGCAACCCTTGAATGATATCAGTGTTGATAATGTGTAGTGGGTAAGGCTGCCTGGCTCAGGGAAAATTTCAAATTTGTTTCCTCAAACCTTTGGTTCTCCAGCTATCAAATGCACTGACCTGCTTCTAGTAAGCAATTTTTATGTAAATCAAGCCTTAACTGTTTGTCATATTTATTTAATTATTTAATAGGCTTGCATTCCGCTAATCTACAATTTTCAGTGGATTACATCAGCACATACACAGTTAAAACACAGCAAAACAAAACAGTATCAGCAACATAAAACAAATAAATACGACAAACAATTAATATAAGCTCATCATTAGTAACAGAAATCCAATATTTATTTATTTAAAAATATTTATAGCCCGCCTCTCCATCATTTGGAGTGGATTACAAAAAGCACACATAGTAAAGCAAACATTACATCATTAAAAAATAAAATAAAAAAAATAATGAAACCAACCAATACTTAAAAGTCAAAAAGAAGTGGGAAATTACCCCTCCCTCAAGAGAAGCCACCAAATCCAAAAGTATTTTATAATTCTTACTCTTTCTATTCTTTACATGTGACACAAGGTTTTAGCCATACATGGCTTTTTGTCCCTCACAGCAAGACAGTGGCCTCATGCTACTAACCAGCAGAAGCACATCGTTATAATTGTAGAAAGTCACAAATATCTGAGAGACTTGACTGGTTAAGGAGTATGCACAGAAGACAATTACAGGCAGTATAATAATCGCAGGGAGAAACGTTTATTCTCTCTGGAATAATCATTTTACTTGCAGCATATGGCTACAAAGCTGGTAATCAATGATTGTGCTGACCATGCTCCCAACAAAGCTGTGCAGAGACTTGACTGCACAAGGGAATTCCCGGCACCACGCAGGAAGGACACTGAAAGCAAGTTAATGTCAGATGCCAGGGGGCAAAGCATGGATTTAAGATGTTATGGTGCCAGGCTGGCCCTACGTATCAGCTGAAGAGCTCCATATGGGATAAAGCTCCTTTTACAGATAAAGATACCAACAATAATAATAATAATAATGACAATAAAAAGTTTGGTGGTAAAACATGGGAGAGGGGAGGTGGGAGGAGGGCTAGATGTTGGATTAATATTGGGAATTTGTATTCTTCTCTGTCCAGGATGGTAGAGAACCTCAGAGGAAGAAATTAATCTGGGTTTGGATAAGGAGCAATATCCCAGCTTCTATGGCTGGTGGTTAGGATGCATCCTTAATAGGTGCAGACCAGTATAATTCAGCAAACTGGATGGGTCAGTTGTCTTCATCTGCCCTGCTATCATCGACCGTGCTACTGTGTTATTACTTCCGATGAGGTAAATTAAGCTCATTTCAAGTCAGTATGGGTCCACTATTACTGCGCCATCACTTGGGACACATCATATCCTTCTCGTATTAGAATACTGACCCCCCCTACCCCATCCCCATCACCACCACTCCACTATAAAATGTCAACAACATTTTATTAGGGATGTGCATTCGTTTTTCATGAATTAGACAATGTCAGTGATATTGTCTAATTTGTCATGGTTCGGAAGCGCCGATATATGAAGCGATTTTTGATGAAATTTCGGCAAAATTCATAGTTCGTGTTAGTGCACAATAATGGAGTTACTGCGCACTGCATATCTCTTAAAAAAACCCCGCATATCTCTTTAAAAAAAAAATGAACAGTGGGAAAACAACATTTTCTGCTGTTTTTCTAGCTAACTCCTCTGAATTGATACTTTTTAATTTTTAAGTTGCATGTTTTTAGTGCGCACTAACATTAGTTACAGCGCACTACTACATACTTACTGCACTGTAAGTTCTATTAGGGCACACTAACTAACTTGTTAGTGCGCATTAACATCTAGCTAGTGTGCACTATCTCGTTCAGTGTACTGCGCACTAATGCTGAGACAGTGCACACTAACTGGTTGTTAGTGCACAGTAAGGCCCATTAGTGCGCATTAACGCACTTCATCAAAAATTGCCGAAAAAAAAAAAAATGAACAGTGGGAAAACGAAATTTTCTGCGGAGCACCCGATCCGAAGCCTGAACTGATATCTTTAAACAAAGCACATCTCTACATTTTATTAAGCAGCAAAATCCACTTCGAATATTTCATAAAGTGTAAATATTCTACAGAGCGAGTTACTCACAAGCAGCTACCAGTCGGCGACTTGGCTTCCTGCAAGTAATAAGGAAGGGAGGAAAAAGGGAGAGAGAGAGAGGGAGCAGGAGATGCCATAACCCGATAACAACCTTTAGTCTCAGTCTAATGAATTCCTTCACCTCCATTTTTAACTTTACTGGTCTGTGTTTTTTTCTTTTTTTTTTTTTAAAGCCTAGGGGAAATGCTTTCATGTCTTATTTCTCTGCTCCCTCTCAATCTCATGCTTGCTACACAATGAGTTTTTCTGCAGGGAGTAGGAGGTACTGCTGCTTTAAGTTACGCAGATTTGTACTGGCAGTCTTTAATCTTAAAAGAAAAAAAAAAAAGCTGGTTTAGTCAATTGGAAAGTTATTTGTGTTCCTCAGCAGATCTGGAATCTGAGAGTAAAGCCTTCCTCCTGCTAAATACTGTGCAATATCCAAATCCTGGTTTTTGGTTTTTTTGGGGTTTTTTTTGTTGGTTATTAAGTCTAGAGAGTCCAGATGCAATCCAAACACACAGGGAAAACTAATCAAAATTTTCAATCAAAGGCTATCTCCACGCAGGGGGTGGAAAAATCCTAGGTGCGGTTACAGTTTTATTGCCGGCGCCTGTCCAAACGTGTCACCCTGCCTTGCCCCACCGAGGAGGCTTACATAGCTGTAGCATGGCCGCAATAAAGACACGCCGGCCCCCCCTTCACCAGAACAGGAGGCACCAATGCAACTGGGCGAAGGAAGGGACAAGGGGGCCTAGAGGGGAAAAGAAATGTTGGGTGAGGAAAGGGAAAAAAAAGGAGAGGAAGAGGCTGGGATAAGGGAAGTAAAGAAAGGCAAAAAAGAAAATGTACTTCTAAAAAAAAAAAAAGCACAAAAAAAAAAACAAAGTAGAAAAAAAGAGTAAATGATTTTTTTTTTTAAATCATATTATCCCAGCACCGAAAAATGTGGGCTAGCACCTAATTTTTCTACCCCCCCCCCCCCATCTCCATGATCATTCTGATGTTCAAACTTTAGAACTTTTGGCATTTTAAGATCTGTAAAAAAAATAAATGTGTGAAAGGTTCATTCAGTTTGCAGTTCGTACTATTTTCAGATTCATTACTACTGTAGTTTCTAAAGTTTGCTTACAGGAGCTGTGACTCGCCTGCCTGGCCTCTCCCACCTAGGGAGATTCAGAAGAAAGCAGTGGCCTTCAGGAAGAGGGGAAACAGAGACCTCACCCAGCAGCAGCAGCAGCTTCCCAGTGTTGACATCATTTTGTAAACAGGGCGGCACGGCAGCCATTAGTCAAAACCCAAACAAGTATGCCAGCATTTCAAACTAGGAAAACAAAACTGGAACTCCTCAGCCATCCTGACAAATGGCACGGACCAATGTCGGGAGATGTAACCATGTCTGGTCTACACGGCTTCCATGTCACAGGAAGACAATAAATCAGCAAGATCTGTCTTTGAATATTGCCCAATGAACCTAACTGCACCCTCGGCAAAAATAATAAATAAATAAATAAATAAATAAACAAACAAACAAACAAACAAACATAAATAAATAAAGAACAAACACCCAGAAAATAATATGCATCTTACAAGGCCAGACCAGGGGTGCCGCTGCCTCCTCCCACTCCGAAAGATAATCAGCTCAAGCCCTTGCAGTTAAGCTGCTGGGAAAGCAGTGAAAAGGCAACATGAGTAGAATCTGCAAAGGAATGAGAAATGGAGTCTGGTGGCCTCAGTCTCATCTTTTAATTAAAATTTTCCCCACATTGTGAAGTCACCACAAAATTGAACACAATTGGTAGTGTCTGAATAGCAAAGGGCCATTATTAGGCACAGTGGGGCGTTGTAGGTTAGTAATCTACAAGGGCTGAGCTGTGTGGGGAGCCATACTCGGGGCATGACTGCATAGCTCCTGATCTCAGTCATTGCTGTCAGTCCCCCAGTTTATAAATCTAAAGAGAAAAAAAAAATACACGAGTGACCTATGTCTTTAGAGGCTTTTAGCTACATGATTAAAGATCTAAGCATCTTTGCCTTGCCTTTTAATTACAGGCAGGAGTAAAAAGGCTTTGTATGCTACTGGGTGGGCTTAAAGACAAGGGCTGAACAAACTGACCATGTCTCTGCTCGGTTACCAGCTCTAATTAGGCCATTCTTTGACCTCCTTTCTAAGCAGGCTCTCATGAAGCACACAGTGAAATTTTAGGAGTGGCTCTGACTCACTTATCTTTATTTGAGCTTTTTTTGCATAAGGATCTGCTCATTTCCCTGTGTCCAAGACAGAGAAATAGAGCATGCAAAGTATGAAATATAATGTTGCCTAGCATTTTATTGCCTTTCACTGACTGTGTTTCCACTCCCTTGCAGCTTCTCTCTCTCTCTCAGGCCCCAATCTGCACAGCACTGTGTGCACACAGTTTTACCCATGAACGTGGTCACATTTTTTTTTTTGTGCGCAGACTTTGCCGTCAACGCGGCAAGGAGTTTTGTGCACAAAGCAGCACAGATTAGCGCTCCTCCACTTCAATCCTGTGTTCATGAAAGCATTAGCTATATCTGCCTGATGCAGAGAGGCCTGGAGGTTTAATTCATGTTTTTTTGATGATGGAAATGTAACTCCTAATCAGATCTGGAGTAAAGTTACTTAGGCTGATGTTAGTCTGGGGGCTGAACCTGGAGATCGTGCTGCAGAGGTCTTATACTAGGAATTTGTACATAAATCAAGTTTTCTGAGTAAAAAGCATATTTTATGCACAGAGAATATGCTTTGTATACAATGTTTTTTTATGTGCACTTGGAGGATAGCTTTCAAGCAAGTGTGCGTTGTGGCATGCATACATGTATATGGCCACTCATAGTTTTATCATATTCCCTGTTTTATTGTAACTTTCTCACATCCTTTTTCTGATTCCCTGTATTTAAAGTTCAAGGTTTTTATTGAGAATATTGTTTACTACGCTACGTTATGCTTTTCACACTTTGTTAATTGTAAACCGGGTTGATGTGATGCATGTCATGAAACTCGGTATAACAAAAACAATAAATAAATACATTCATATTATAAAATAATATTTATTTATCACGTATATACATATTAGAAAAGACGCATATGTTTACCTCACAACATATGCGGGTATGTAGGCCAATGTGCGAATACATGCAATGCATTGAATGCCCGTACTTTACCTTACCTATTTTAAAAATATGTCAGTATATGATATGCATGAAAATAAAATAGGTCCTATCCGTGCAAGTCATGATTTACACATGCAAGTGAGCCAATTTTAAAACATGTGCATGTCATTGACATTACCAATTTGTCCACCAGTTTGCCCAGTGCGCCTCCAGGTCATTGAGACCCTCCTGGTCCTTCAACCTGAACTCTTCCGAGTTCGCCCAGACCTCCTGCCCTGTCAGTACTACACAAAAAACCTGTTTAACATCAATTACACCAGATAATTAGCAAGTGTAAAAGTACGCAAGTAAGTTGGAAAATGTACGCATGTGTCTTTTAAAATAGTAACTTGTGCACGTAACTCTTGGCCCCTCCCAGAAATGCCCCAGACCGTTCATTTTTTGCGTGCGTATATGTGCACGTGAGAAAACACGCGTGTTTTGGACTTTTATAAAACACGGAATGCACGACTAAAGGCTACTTATGTGTCTATATGCTCATTTTTACACGTGTAATATTTAAAACTCACCTTATATTGTGTTTTGTGCATATAAACCTTATTTTATGCACAGAAGACACTTGTGTGTACAAAATACATTTCTGTGCAGAAAACACGTTCTACGTGCATAAATCGTATTTTATGCATGATGTGCACGTCTTCTGCACACATTTGTGGATTAGCACCTTCTTTTAAACTCCCAATGCATTAGCACACCATATCTTACTGCATCAGGAGTTAACTCAGTTTTTACCATGCGAGTAAAGAGAATAGTGCACTTTTTTTTTTTACTTACATTTTATCACCTCGAGCCCACAGTTTGCAGCCATTAATCCCTAATTCCCGCTTACCACAGACTCCATCCTTTCACTCATCCTGAGTTAGTGAATGACATCAGGAGCTGTGTGAAAATCTCTATACAGATATTCTAGCTCTCAACTTTTAAAAAATATTTAGCAGTCATTTTTTTAATACAGCGATAAAGTGAGGGTCACATTAATGATCCAAACTAGCCCCGACTCATCATTTCAGGGCAAAAAAAAAAAGGAACAGGAATCACGTCAGGGATGACTTTGAATTTTCTGAGTCAAGAAAAGGAGGTCTGGGGTTAATCTAAAGCATATAAAGACAGAGAGGCAACTTGGATAATTAGACTTACTCTACCCAGCTTGGCGGGAGCTCAAATTTAATGCAGACTGGTTCGCGCATTCCAATTTATCATACTCACAATGTAGTAAGCCGAGAAAAATTTTGCATAGTTGGCTTCACATGTAAAATTGGCCAACAGTGTGCTTTATTTGCTGTTTTAGCTCACAAAGCGAAGTTTGCCACATTTTTCAGCAGCGTACATAGCAAAATTTTGCATGTCATTTTATACTTGCAAAAGTATATTTATGCAGTCTATAATTAATGGGTTACTGTGATGCAATATTATGCAAAGCAGCTCATTAACTATATGTAGAGACTATGAGGTCTTCACCAAGTGACCCTAGTCTCCAGCCTTTAATTTTAGACCATCTGTATGGCAGACTATCCCATTCAATTTTGCTCCTCCCCCAGAAGTTTGCAGGAATAGGCAGTCCATTAGGCACAAGTTGGGGGGGAGGGGGTTAGACCATGTGACTAGGAGGCAGTATAGTTTTGGTTTTGAGGGAGAAGGATGTGTTTCAGTGTGCTGTCCATAGTTAGGCCATCAGTCTAGCAAAGGAAGGGAGAGAGACACTGGAGGGAAGAAGGAATTAAGAAAAAATGGAAAATCTCTTCCTATCTGAGGTTCTGGATTTGTTGATGTTTTGACCTGCGCCTTCTGGGAGGCTGTAACTTCTCTCCAGAGGTGCAGGAGGGAATCTGTTCTGCTTTTTGTTCCTACAAGAGGAGGTTGGAGATTTAATTTCCATTTTAGGGAAGGAAGTATTTTTACTGTCCCTTTCCTTGCCCAGATCTGGATTGTAACATCTGTTCCAGAATCAGCCCTTCCCTCAGAAGGGTCAGTGAGCTATTCTTTGGAAAAGGAGTTGACGAAAAAGACCATCAGGAGACACACCCCCCCCCCTCCCACCGGAGTGTCCACCCTTGGATGTGGGACACGGGCAGGTGAAGACCGGGAGTGCCCTTCTGGAGTCAGGTACTGTTTGGGGAAAGGGACACCCGGCCTGGTCAGGATACCCCAGCCCCTTGGGACTGACAGTCATTCCACACCATGGAGCAGAGATTACAAGTTCCATGTTTCAGCTAAAAGGGACACTTCCTCAGAGGGATACATAATTTAAACTTGTACTACATCAAAGACAAGGAATCTGGATGTATTTGGACATTTTATTTATTCACTTTAATGATTTTCCTCCAATCAATACCAGTAAATATTATTTTGAACACCTATCCAGTGAGTCCTGCCTGCCTGTTTTGTCCAGGTACCTGCCCCAAAGAGCAAGAATAATACACACACACACACACACACACGCGTGAACAGTTTCCCTTGCATGGGCCACAAATGTTATCCTTCAACCCCATAGAAAGAAATCCCCCCTCCCCCCCCCCCCCCGGGGAGAAGGAAGAGTTGGGGACGAAACAGAAGAGCTAGCCCACGTAAAGAAATACTTTTATGGCCCTTTGGAATCATCACTATTCCCCGAAAAGGGGTTACATATAAGTGCAAAACCTTTTTCACCAAAATAAAAAACAAAACAAAATTCAGTGAAGTGTAGTTAACAGTTTTCCAAAAAGATTGTATGCTATTTTTCTACCAGACTCATTTACATGTAAATCCTGATAGAAAAATATCAAGTGCAAACTCACAAATTGTGCCAGATTTGGTGCGCATAAGTACATGAAATAAATGGAAGAAACAGAGGAATAAGAAACACTACTGCTGATCACAAAACCACTACACTACTCTGAATTTTAATTTATTATGTAATTTATTATGTAATTTCTTTCTTTTTTTTTTTTTTGACCTGGAGGTTTTCTCCTGTTCCTTTTCGACTCAACCAGAGCCATCCTCTGGCGCCATTACTCTTCATTCACAAATACATGGGGTTCTTCTATCTCCCCCTTCCCCTTATTTTATTAACCACCTCAATGCAATCATTGCAGGGTCAGTCCTCTGCCAGGGCCCACAGTCCACAGCTTCCTCCAAGATGCAGTAACATGTCTGTCTGCTAGGTGTCGCCATTGAGCAATGGCTGAGGGTTCCCTTCCCCACCAGCGGGCTGGCCTGGGGAGCAGAGTCCTGGCCTGGGTACTGAACCCAGTCTCCTCATAGCAGCAAATAGCGCTGCCACTGAGTCACCGGGTTAGTCCATATTATGAGTTTTTTCTCTAAATGAACAAATGCTTTCCGGATCAGGGCTTCTCAACTATAGTCTTTGAGGACTGCACACAAGTCTAGCTTCCAGAGCAATCAAACTATGAAAATTAATCCGGTTCTTAGATTAAATGTAGGTAACTATTTAATGGATGTTCACTGTGGACATGTTAAAAACCAAGCCATTTTACAGCCCTTGAGGAGGACCAGACTTGAGAATGCCTGTTCTTGATAGAGAATTGGATTTATCTGGATTATTAAATGTTTATGAACTTTTGCAAGTTCGTGTTTGCTTAAAATTCATAATACGGTATGCCAATTTAACACAAATAGTTCTTGCCTTTATATACTTGAGTAAGGCTTGACCTGTGCCTGTAAATTTGTAAAATGAACATTTTGGATTGGTCAAGTAGAACAAAATCTTCTCTTAATATCATTGTCAGTGTGAAAGGAGCCCCTGGCAAGTCTAACCAGCTACTTGATTTTCACAGTGATAAAATACTGTACATATTTATCATTAGAGAGGAAAAGAAAGTAGTAAAAAACCCTGAGCTTTCCAGCAGGTGCATTTGAAAATTCATTGAGTTTGTATAAATATATATTTCTGTCTTTTGGCCTGCCTCATCAAGGTATTTTCCCATAGACACAGAATAGGAGCACAGCCTTAGTAAATCAGGCAGCTGATTTGTTAAGAAGTTTTCAAAGTGTGAATTTCACTTACTGCCGTACAACCCAAGGTGATTCTCCGTTTTCTTTGAGAAAAAGGATTTGGCACTCCTGCCAAGGTTAACTATACAATCTTATTAGGCCTCAATAGATTTCATTATTGGCTCATAAAAGGGAATCAATACATTCTTTGTAGACAAATATAAAATATGACCTTCTGTTTACTTTTGAAGACACAGAAACTAAATTAAAATCAATGCATCGCTAAAAGAAAAAAAATGTTACTGTGCCTTGAGCTTCAATAAGAAGGGGGCTAAGCAAATCCATGTGATTCTATTCTCAGGATACATCGTTGCTGTGTAACACACACACACACACACACACGGATCCCTCAAGGGAGAAAGCATGCGATCTGCAAGGCTGAATACAAAACTTTAAAAACAGCATATTAAAGAATAATTATTTTAAAGCTGTTTTGAAAGTTTTGAATTTAGCCTTTTGTTCTTATGAGGACATTTTATTTCCCCCAAAATCCACGCTTAGAGATACATCTCAGGTATTCAGAAGCAAGTTAGTGCCACCCACATGCTGTAACCTCCTCCCTTCTAGTCTTCTGCTCCTTCTTTCATTCTCCGACTTCATCTGCTCTCCCCAACCTCTCTTTCCTCTTCCTAATGGAATATGTGCATTTATTGACCTCCTGAGACTTTTGATTGTGCTTTAACGAGTACTTACAGAAATAAAAATACAGTTGGTCCGAACAAGGCGACTAGAAGAGATTTCTGCTGCGGCCTTAAATGGGAGAGAGTGGAAGACCCTCTCCTATTTTGGTCCCGTCAAGTTCCCTGTCCTCTAAGTAGGCGGAATCAAAGTGCAAGTACGTAAATTATCATTGTCTAAAAGTATAGGCGAAATGCAAATCTCTATGACAAGAGCAGGTCTAGAGTTCTGTGACCTGCTTTCCTGATTGATCAAAACTCCCAGCAGAACTAATGCTGAGGGTCAGGCAGAAGTAACTTACAGTGCAATTGGCAGTTAAAACCAACAAAGGGCTCGATTCGTCTCTGGAGGTTTGGGCCCCTCCATTAGACGGCCAGTGAATGAATTTCGGGTTTTCCTGAAATATCTATTGTTGTAGAAGGGGACATTTGGCAGCCACTTGCTAAAATCTACTAAAATGGAGTATCACTCTCGGTCTCTTTAGAGCCCGTGCAGTATGGAAGGGTTAACACACTGTTACTTGACAACCATTGCCAAAACAAAAGGATTAAAGCTTATGCAAAAAAAAAAAAAAAAAAAAAGTGCAGGTGTAAAACACTCAAACACCAGAGCCAAAGACAGATAACTGGAGTGTGTGCAGAGGATGCCTATACTCACCACTATCAGGCTTTTCTCAGGCTCCCCCACATCCAAAGGGTTATTCACCCTCCTACATATGAGAGTCCCTAACATATCAGCTCCTGTTCAGAACAGAAATCCAGGTAACCTCCTCCCTTTGCCTGCACATCTACCATTATTTTATTGCCTTCATTTGAAAATCAAGAGAGCTAACTTATCCCACCCTTTTTTTTTTTTTTACACACTATTCAATTACACTATTGGAATGGATGTAGAAAAAAAGTCTCAGGAAAGAGAATGGGGGAAGAAAGCCCAATTTCACATCCGAGGCCCCCGGTGGGCAGGGCCTGATCGTTGCTGGATGCCGGACTGGTAGAAGGTAAGGCTGTATTCTCCTTGGGGCCTGGCATTAGAAACATTTAGGAGGTCCTGCAAGCTTGGCGGGAAGGATTGGAGTTATTTTAACTTCATTGAGGTAAGGGGGGGGGGGGGTAACAAGATTTTTATTTTTTTTTTTACTTCTTCAGGTGGATCAGTGGGGTGTGTGGGTTATATTTTCACTAATTCAGGGATGGATGAGAGATTGGAGTAAAGGACTTTCATTTTGGCCATTAGGTAAGTGGGAGGGGATTGAGCATGGGGGGGAGGGGGGATTATTTTTGTCTGTGGGAGGATGGGGGAATCGGTGGCAGGGAAGCTTTTTTGCTATCGGGTGGGTGGGTAGGCAAGTGTTTAAGAGTGGTGATTTTACTTTTTTTTTAGTCGGGAGACATAGTGCATGGAGTCTATGCTTGGTGCGCTGTGCATATCATTACTTTACTACATAGGTCAGAAGATTAATGATTATGCCATGTTAAAATGTGTGTACTAACTTTTGGTGGTGTTTTAATACATTGGATCCATAATGTTCCAATCCTTGAACTAAGGGTTTTCTGGTTGGTGTGTGGTATGCAAGTGTTATGACACAGCTGATGAAATTTTCACACAATAAGAGTGCCTGTGTTCTTGTCGTTTTGACAGTACTTTGTTATCCCTTCATAAGCTTCAGGGTGCCATGGAAGGACTGCTAGGTTATCTTTCCTCTCTGCCCCTACTTTTCTGGTTCTAGTTTGCCCTGGTTTGAGCATATCTGATCTTTCTGGCTACTCTAAAGGGCCAATGCAATACGGTGTGCTGAGCCGAGCGCACTGTTAACCTGCAGTTGGACGCGGGTAGAATAGGCTCTAATCAATCCCCTAATGCAATAAGGGGATTAGCACATTTTCAACACACGTTCAACACAGAGTGAATCTAATAGCGTTCATCTCATGCAAATACATGTGAATGAGGCTATTAAGCATTCACTCCTGACACAAAAAAAAAAAGTGTGTCTTGGACGCACATTTAATTGTCATCTATTAACGCCTGCCAGGCGCAGGCTTTAATAGCTGTGTGCATCCAAAAAAGATGAAAAATAAAAGAAATAAAACAAAAAAAAACCCCAAATTGACATGTTGGTTTTCATGACAACCGTTCGCCGCTAAAAACCAACGCCGAGTTTATCGGTGTCGGTTTTCCAGCAAATGGTAGTCACGAAAACCAACACTGGGTTTATCAGCGTCGGTTTTCATGGCTGTCCGCCGGTAAGGAAAACTGACACCGATAAACTCGGAGTCGATATTTGTGACCGGCATATGGCAGTCATGAAAACCGACCCCCTCATTTAAATATTGCATGGCTCCCACCTTGGGGACGCCTGGGGTGCGTTAAGAGAGTGGGCGCTGACTGTTCAGTGCCCGCTTTCTACGCAAGTTTATTGCATTGGCCCCTAAGATTGAAGTGGTGCTTCTTCAAATTCACAGGAAGGTGCTTAATTACCTGTGTTTTGGATGTTACCCCTTTATGGTCCGGCTAAGTCTTCATCACATACAGGAATGGTAGAGATGGGGTTTGTGTACAAGTTTGCTGGTCAAGACTACAGCACATGATGCTTTGAACAGTCCCAAGCCACAGGCAGAACTGAAGACTACATTTGGAGGATTATCTACTAAGCTGCGTTAAAACCAAATGTTGATACTCCATTTTAATGCAAAGTATTTCTGCAGGACTTATTAAGCTGCAGTTCATAAGTACTGCAGTTGAGTAAATCTTGAGTTCCTGTAGTCAGAAAAGCATGGATGCTCTTAAGAACATAAGAACATAAGAAATTGCCATGCTGGGACAGACCAAGGGTCCATCAAGCCCAGCATCCTGTTTCCAACCGAGGCCAAACCAGGCCAAAAGAACCTGGCAATTACCCAAACACTAAGAAGATCCCATGCCACTGATGCAATTAATAGCAGTGGCTATTCCCTAAGTAAATTTGATTAATAGCCGTTAATGGACTTCTCCTCCAAGAACTTATCCAAACCTTTTTTGAACCCAGCTACACTAACTGCATTAACCACACCCTCTGGCAACAAATTCCAGAGCTTTATTGTGCTTTGAGTGAAAAAGAATTTTCTCTGATTAGTCTTAAATGTGCTACTTGCTAACTTCATGGAATGCCCCCTAATCCATCTATTATTCGAAAGTGCAAATATCCGATTCACATCTACTCGGTCAAGATCTCTCATGATCTTAAAGACCTCTATCATATCCCCCCTCAGCCATCTCTTCTCCAAGCAGAACAGCCCTAACCTCATCAGCCTTTCCTCATAGGGGAGCTGTTCCATTCCCTTTACAATTTTGTTTGCCCTTCTCTGTACCTTCTCCATCGCAACTATATCTTTTTTGAGATGCGGTGACCAGAATTGTACACAGTATTCCAGGTGTGGTCTCATCATGGAGCGATTTAGAGGTATTATGACATTTTCTGTTCTATTAACCATTCCCTTCCTAATAATTCCTAACATTCTGTTTGCTTTTTTGACTGCTGCAGCACACTGAGCCGACTATTTACCCATGCATGCAAGACAAAGGGGAGCCTCAGGTCAGCAAGTACCATTTTTCAGTTTAGGCAATGGGAGAGCAGTAGCAATTGGGCATTGTTTCTGCTCCATAGACCTGAAGCTGCTCTCGAGTATGGGGAAATTGAGGAATCGGACATACCTGGGGGTCTTCTTATTTGGAAGTTGGCTGGGGGGCATGATATGTGCCAGGGGCAGGGCTGTTTATTCTCTGTTGGGGAATTGCAGGCAGTTGGGGAGGGTAAAGAGGAGATCTTTTTTGGGGGTGGAGGGAGAAAATTTGTGTTGAGTGTGAGGGTTGCAAATCAGGTCTAGCTGCCCTTTGAGGAATGTAGGGAACCAAATATTGGCAGGTGCATTCGTCCACTGATGCTCTTGAAGTGTAGTCAACTTTGTCCAGCTTCATGCACATTCTGAGATGAATTATGATCTGCATTAAGCTATTTTAATATTAATGCATTTGTATGTGATGCAATCATTAGCATTTTCTACACTTTGGGCCAGAGATTTTAGGCATTATTGGTGACACTCGCATAAGCACTGTTGATAATGTGCATTAACGTGGTTACAACGCATGCTGCCACCTAATCGCAGCTTAGGAACTAGACCCCTTCATTTGCAAAAGCTGAAAATATTTTCGATTATCAAACAAGTTGACATGGAGAAGCAATATTCATCCATTCCCAAAATGAATTGTGCTTTCAGGACAGCTTCCCAGCCCCTGCTCCTCCCTCCAAGATGTTTGCAGAAATACAAAGTGGAAAATATTAATCTCATGTTATGTATAAAAAGATTTACGGCCGATGTAACAAGGTGCGCGTTAAAACTGGCAGTCTTATTGAGCACCCGTTTCCCTAACACTCGCATAGCCACCTCTCCTGGGCACACGATGCAATATTAAAAAGAGCTGCTGCGTTAAAAAAGGACATGATTGAGAAAAATTGTGTGCCCCTAGTGCTCAAATGCATCGGGTGCCCAGGAGAGGTGGCTGTACTCGCACAACTGCATTGGCCCCCGAGATGTTATAGGCGGTGTGTGGACTATGTCAATCTGTTCAGCCCTCTGTAGTTGTGGGCTCAGTAGGTTATTCTGGCAGGGGACTGGTTTTTATTTTGGTATATGTTTTATTATGAATGTTATGATATAACCCGTTCTGGATGTTTTTGATGGGAATGGGTAAAATATCAAAGTAAGTAAATACATAAATCAGTAGATTATTCAGCTCAGCTCACCCTACCACATTAGCCCTGCTGCGGGGCTGTCATACCAAAATCAAAGCTAAGATAAAAAGGACCAAATTGTTTCAGATCTCACAAGAAAAGCTTCTGTCAGCCTCCACTGTCCCTGGTGAGTAACCCGTTTTTTTTGATTCAATATCTTCTTGTAAATCAGCTGTTGCCATGAGCCCTTGACTCGCGGAGTGACTTAACGCCAGGCTCCAGGGATGGAGTTAAGTTTGCCGCATTAGGGAGTGTGCGTCGGGCACCTGGGGATTTTCTGCATCAGGGGGATAATAGCTAATAGCCTCATCTACATGGAATTTACATGTGACGAGCGCCATCGGCTAAACAGTTGTTTGGGCGCGTGTTTTGGATGTGTTAATCCCCTTATGTATCAGGTGCCACTCTAGCGTGTCCAATACGTGCCTCCAACTGCACGTGAACCTGTGCACTAGGCTGGGCCCACGTTACCGCATCGGCCTATCAGAGAGGGACCCATACGGGCTGGAAAGCTCAGCTACAGCAATGCCTCTGGATAATTCGGAAGCTGGTGCAGTAAGAGCCATCCCAGTCTGCAAAGAAACCAGTTTACTCCAGACAGATGCAGCTGCTAGAACTCTCTGCACCAAGAATCTCTGTGATTGCCCAGCCACGGACCACATCGAGTTTATCTTCTATGTGATATTTTTCATTTAGAATTGACTCGAGGTTAATTGACAAAATTAACTTGGGTGTCTCATTTACATCAATGGATAAACTCTATATGGTCTGTGACTGGGAAGTTGATGGCAAATCCCCTTTCCCCTCCCTGACCATCACCACCATCACCTCCCTTCCCGAACCATCCTGAAGAATGCTGGATGCTCGTCTTGTTGTATCGTTTGAATACTTTAATAAAATTATTATTTTTTTCTCTAACCAAAGGTGCTGCACTTTTGCAAACTACTTTATGCTCATTGGCTTTGTTCAGGAGTGCAGTATCTGGAGGAATGTATTTTTATTGTTAGTATTTTTTTTTATGCCGTCTATCCAGCTGACCAGGGCACCTTACAGTAATGGATGGGCACACGAGGTAGGGAATTGTATATTGGCAAATGAAAATAAAAAATCAGAGATAGTTTTATTTTGAATTTTTTTAGCAGGAGGTTGAATTCTCCTGCTTTCACAATTGTAACCGTGTCCCCAGTGGGTCGCAGGGGGTAAAACTGCCCCTGCAATCTCAGCCAAAAAAGAGACCGAGAAGCAGGAATAATCAGGAGGAATAGATAGGTTTTCAAGTTTACATTGGATTGGGGGGGGGAGGGGGGTATCCTGGATGGTTGGGGGAGCTTATTCTATGGGGTGGGACTCCAGACCCTCAGCTTTGAAATCAGGAAAGACCAGGGGTGAGAGGAGGAGGAGGAGGATGGAAAGGAGACAGAGAAGGGCAGGTGATTGGGAGGGAAGGAGGAGAGAGGAAAGGTAATTAGGACAGGCCTAAGGCTAGAAAGAGAGTTAAAAATAAGAGCTTAACAGGCTGAGCATTATCCACTGTAATGTCCAATGGGAAACCAATGAAGAGAGTGGAACAATGCAGCGATATGAGAGTAAATGATGAGGTGAATAAATGAACTGCTGGGTTTTGTAAGACTTGGAAGGGGCAGAGCAATGTGTCAAGAGATACCAGCGAGAAGAACCTTACAGAAACCTAGTCAGCAGAAAATGACAGCATGGAGCAGGATATGGCAAGCTTCAAAAGATGAAAACGAGCATATTTTATGGCTGTTAAAATGCTGACAGTGGAGGAAGGGAGGGAGTACACACTACACAGAGAACTGATGTTAAGGGTGGAGAAAGGAATGGGTTAATGGTGACCCTCAAACTTTTCAGATAGCCAAATGTATGTGTGTGTGTGTGTGTGGGGGGGGGGGGGGGAGAGAGAGAGAGATACTTGGTGGATGGAGAGGAATCCAGAAAGAAGGTGGAACTAGGTGGGACAGCAGGAAAGTGGAAAACTTCAGTTTTGGAGGGTTTCAACAAAAAGAAGTGAAAACATATTCAGACAAATACTGCAGGTAGACAGGTTGAGAGCTGGGAAGAAACAACTGGAAAGGAGTCGGTGAAGGAGGGAAAATATTGTGTTATTGGTATAGGAGTCATATAAGTAGCTGAAACGAGTGAGGAGTGTAGACAGGGAATAGCAAGGACCCATGAGTTAGGAGCTAAATCTTTTTGGATTTATTACATGGAATTTTGACATTTATTTGGAAATCAGCACCTATCCTAGAGTGTCTGTTAGACCTTCTTGCCTGCTGCTGCCTCACATCTGGATACTATCACAGTAGCATACAGGATGTTTTTGTCAATCTACCCCCTTTAAAAATTTAATGATTTCAAAATTATAACTGCAAAGATCGGTTGCTCATCTGTTTGTTCAGTATTTCAGCTTATACCATGTCACCCTCCATATATTCCTCTTTTTCGCCTCTAAATGCCAGATGTACTAAATGGGAAAACCGCTTTAGTGGATCTGGTCCTTGTTACGATCCCACTTCTGTACTCTCTCCTTTCCTTTGCTTTACTGCCTTTGTCTGCCATTTGTATCTTTACATAAGAACATAAGAAATTGCCATACTGTTCTATCTTCCCTGTTTTCCTCATATGGGCTTTTCCAGATATTTCTCTCTGTCCTCCAATTTCTACGATTCCTTTATAGTTTGAATGCATATCCATTTGGCCTTTCCTTTTCAACCACCTCTTTTGAAAACCAAACTGACCTCTTTTGTTCCTTTATTTAGAACATAAGAACATAAGAAATCGCCTCGCTGGGTCAGACCAAGGGTCCATCAAGCCCAGCATCCTGTTTCCAACAGAGGCCAAACCAGGCCACAAGAACCTGGCAATTACCCAAACACTAAGAGGATCCCATGCTACTGATGCAATTAATAGCAGTGGCTATTCCCTAAGTCAACTTGATTAATAGCAGTTAATGGACTTCTCTTCCAAGAACTTAGTCAATCCTTTTTTAAACCCAACTACACTAACTGCACTAACCACATCCTCTGGCAATAAATTCCAGAGCTTGTGCGTTGAGTGAAAAAGAATTTTCTCTGATTAGTCTTAAATGTGCTACTTGCTAACTTCATGGAGTGCTCCTAGTCCTTCTATTATCCGAAAGTGTAAATAACCGATTCACATCTACTCGTTCGAAACCTCTCATAATTTTAAAGACCTTTATTATATCCCCCCTCAGCCGTCTCTTCTCCAAGCTGAACAGCCCTAACCTCTTCAGCCTTTCCTCATAGGGGAGCTGTTCCATCCCTTTTATCATTTTGGTCACCCTTCTCTGTATGTTCTCCATCGCAACTGTATCTTTTTTGAGATGTGGCGACCAGAATTGTTCACAGGATTCAAGGTGCAGTCTCACCATGGAGCGATACAGAGGCATTATGTCATTTTCTGTTTTGTTAACCATTCCCTTCCTAATAATTCCTAACATTCTGCTTGCTTTTTTGACTGCTGCAGCACACTGAGCTGACTATGTCAAAGTATTATCCACTATGATGCCTAGATCTTTTTACTCGGTGGTAGCTCCTAATGTGGAACCTAACATCATGTAACTACAGCAAGGGTTATTTTTCCCTATATGCATCACCTTGCCCAATATTCCAGTCTCGCAAAGTCCTCCTGCAATGTATCACAATCCGCTTTAACTACTCTGAATAATTTTGTCTCATCTGCAAATTTGATTACCTCACTCATCGTATTCCTTTCCACATCATTTATAAATATTTTATTTTATTTATTTAACGAGTTTTATATACCGTCATTCAGAATCATCAAAATAACGCCATCATAACGGTTTACAAAATATAAGGTTACAGGGATGAGGGGGTAAAAAGGGTTTCAAGATACAAACTGTTGTTAAGCAAAGGTTATAACATATGTAATGTTACAGAAAATTTATAGAAACATAGATGTGATGAATTTCATTTCTTGAAGGAGGATTGGAATGTGAAGTAATTTTGTTGTTCATTCGGTGAGTTGGTATGCTTTGTTGAACAACCAAGTTTTTAGATCTTTTTTGAAGGTTTTAGGTGTTCTTGCGTTCTAAGCTCAGTTGGTAGTGAGTTCCAAATTTTTGGGCTACCAAGGGAGATTGATCTGTTTTGGGTTGAGGTGAGTTGATTTGAGTGCGTTGGTGGTGTTTTTAGGAGTTCCTTATTTGCTGATCTAAGGTTTCTTCTTGGTGTATGTAGTTGTATATAGGGACTTAGCCAATTTTCTTGTTTTTCATATATAATTTTATGTAAAATGAATAGGACTTTGTATTCAATCCTGTATCTAATTGGAAGCCGGTGAAGTGCAATGAGGGAGTGATGTGGTCATGCTTTTTTGATCCTGTGAGAATTCTTGCATCTGCGTTCTGCAGGATCTGTAGTGGGCGAATGGTATTTAGAGGTAAGTTGAGTAGGAGAGAGTTGCAGTAGTCTATGTTGGAGAAAATTAGTAATTGAAGTACTGATCTGAAGTTGTTGCACAAAAAAGGTTTTAGATGACGGAGTGTAAGTAGTTTGTGATAACCGTCTTTGATTTTAGTTGAGATATGATTTTTGAAAGAGAGTTCTTTGTCAATAATTACTCCGAGGTTGCGGGCAGAATTGATTGGAGAAATAATTGTGTTTTGGTTTATGAGGTTAAGGGGTGGTATTTGAGGGAAGTTGTTCTTTCTATCTAGAAGTATTAATTCAGTCTTGTCGAATATATTGAATATATTGAAAAGCACCAGTCCAAGTACAGATCCCTGAGGCACTCTACTGTTTATACCCTTTTCCACTGAGAAAATTGACCATTTATATAGGGATGTGCATTTGTTTAGTACGAATTAGGCAATTTCAACGAAATTGCCTAATTCGTCCTGGTTCGGGAGGGCCGAACCCTGAAATGGATTTTCTCTGAAATTTGGGAAAAATTTGTTTTTTGGGTTAGCGTGGGGGGAGGGGCACATTTATTTAAGAAAAACCCAACCCAACACTGGTAGCCCCTGTCACAGGGTAAGAGCAAAGTGCCACTAGCGCCATTTTGATTAGTGGCAGCCGATGGCCCAAGAAGGAGAGATGGCTTCCAGGACCCTGCTAGACCACTAGGGCTTTTAGTAAGTCTTGGGGGGGGGGGAATCAGGATGGTGGGGGGGGGGGGGTTGTAATTAAATAAATTTGATTGGGGTGGGTTTTTGTTTTTTCGGTGCATTTTTGCCGAAAAAAAAAACTGAACAGGTGGAAAACGAAGTTTTCCATGATGTGCCCGACCCGAAAATTTAAAACTAAGCACATCTCTACCATTTAATCCTACTCTCTGTTTCCTGTCTTTTAACCAGTTTGTAATCCATGAAAGGACATCGCCTCCTATCCCATGACTTTTTAGTTTTCTTAGAAGCCTCTCATGAAGGACTTTGTCAAATGCCTTCTGAAAATCCAAATACACTACATCCACTGGCTCACCTTTATCCACATGTGAGGAAGACTTCCCTTGGGTAAATCCATGATGACTGTGTTCTATTGAACCATGACTTTCTATATGCTCTGTCATTTTGATCTTTAGTATAGTTTCCACTATTTTTTGACACACTGGTCTATAGTTTCCCAGATCGCCCCTGGAGCCCTTTTTAAATATTGGTGTTACATTGGCCACCTTCCAGTCTTCAGATACAATGGATGATTTTAATGATAGGTTGCAAATTTTAACTAATAGATCTTAAATTTCATTTTTTAGTTCCTTCAGAACTTTAGGATGCATACCATCCAGTCCAGGTGATTTGCTACTCTTTAGTTTGTCAATCAGGCCTACTACATCTTCCAATAAATACTTTCAGTTTTGCCCACTGTTCTTATGCTTCACTTACATCATCCCACCTTCCACTACCTCCCTAAGGTACTAGTAATTTTAAAGATGGTACTCTTGAAGTCCAAAATTCTGATATTTGAGTGACCCCTCTCTGCTTTTGTTCTTCTATTAAACCACACTGTCTGATGATCACTGGGTCTCAGATTGTCACCTACTGTGGCATTAAAAATACCTTCCTCATTTGTAGCTACTAAGTCCAGGTCTATCCCTCTCCTTGTGGTCTGTAACCAGTTAGCTAAGGAGCATCCCTTGAGGGGAGTCCATGATCTTCCTGCTTCTGTTTCTACATTAGGGATGCTCCAGTCAACATCTGGCATCAGCAATAAGTTCTCCTTCAATGCAGTTTTGAAGAAGTCTTTGACTAAATTTCTATCTCCTCAGGAGTGGAATAGGAGCATAGTAGTTAGAACAATGGGCTGAGAATCAGGGAAGCCAGGGTTCAAATCCCACATCTCTGACTGAAGCTCTTTATGATATTGGAAAAGTAATTTCAGACTCCATTTCATTAGATTCAAACTTAGATTGTAAACCCACTAGGCAGGGAAATGTTTACTGTACCTGAAATGGAACTTGCTTTGAGCTTGGATTTGGAAACACAGGTAAGCAAATCTACCACTTCCTCCCCTGCCTTTCTTCAGTTCCCTCCCCTTAGCCCCTATTGATCCAGCAGATCATTTTCTCTTAAAACAGACCATATCCTCCCTCAGCAAAGACGTCACCAGCACAAATATCAGTCACATGCTCTCTGGTAGTGCCCATGGAGAACGAGGCCACAGTTCTATTGGCATATTGGACATACAAGGTTATGATCTAGCCAGACCTTGCCATTGTGGCTCAGCATTTCCTGCCACCAACCAGCATGGATTGTAAACAGGTATTCTCAATGGCAGGGGGCATTGAGAGTCCACATCATTCACAACTGGTGCCAGAGATGAAAATAAAGCTACCTCTGTTGGATTTCCCAGAATTTCCATGCAAGTGGCAGGAGGACTGCATGTACAACTACAAAGAGTCAGAACCCATAGTATTGGGCACCTTGCTGTGTTGTTGCCAAATGCTTCTTTTGCTACTGCTGCTGCTGCTGCACTGTGTGGCCTGTCTGCTCCCTCCCACCCCACCTCTTTCTTTTTGCCCCTTTCTGTTTTCTCTAGGATCCCAGCCTTTCCTTCTGTACCTTGTGCCTCTCTAGGTTCCCAGCTGAGTTCTCCCACCCTGCTTCTCTGTTGGTTATACTGGAGCGTTTTGTCCCCAAAATGAAAAATGTAAAAAAAAAAAAGGTAAATAATTACAAGATTATCCTCCCACCCTCCTCTTTCCTGTTTCTACACTTTTCTATATTAATCTGACACTGCTACTGTCCAGCCTGCTCCTGTCCCTCTTATGGTGCCTTGGAGAACTTCTGCCACGGATGGTACCATTTTTCCCTTTTACAGTGCTTTTAGTTATTCATGCCACTGTTGATGCTGCTTTGCTTCTCTTTTGGTGCCTCGGGCTGTTTATACCACTGTGCTGTTTTCCCATACCCCATAATGTATGCCATGTGGGTTTTGATGCCACTGTGCTGTTTGTTGTACCCATAGAGTACATCTTAGTGCTTTTGATGTCATCTGCTGTTTGCAATCCCCACACTAAGCCTCTGGATGTTCATAACCCTGTTGCTGCTGCTTTGTTGCTCTCTAGGTGCCTTGGCGTATTCATGCCTCTGTTTGGGCTATATGGGCCCCCCTCTTCCCTCACAGACCCTTGGGCTGTTGATGTTGCTCTTTTTGCTACATTGTTCTGCACCTATTCTTTGCAGTTTTCAACACCAGTGCTGCTGTTGCTCCAAGCCTCTCTTGGATGGTTCTGCCTCTGCTCCGGCTGTCTTCAAGGTTCTTCCCAAATTCCTTTATTGTACTATTAGTCTTGCATGCCAAGCCAATGCTTTACACACATTTGTACCTCTCATGGTCCCTCGGGGTGATGTTCATGCCATTGTTGGTATGGTTTTGCCCCTTTTTTGTAGTTTTGGTGTGTTCTTGCAAATGTTGGTACCACTTTTCTCCTCTCATGGTGCCTTGGGATGGGTCTGCCTCTGTTTGGATTACTTTGCCCTGGGCTATTCATGCCACTTTTGGTGCCCCTTTGACACTGCCTTGGTGTCTTGGATGATGTCTAGCCTCAACTCCCGGTAGAACTGATAAGAAAACTCCATTTTGCAGTCCAAAACAGGATGGATGATTTCCCCCATTGACTTCAATGGAAAACAAATGAACGAATGACATAATTAAATGGAAAAATTGTTTCTTTGTTTGAAACAAGTAAAATGAATTATTGAGGCTTACCAAACAAATTAACAAACCCAGATAATTTTTTTTCTGCGTACATCCCTAATATTCTACACAGTGTACAATTTCTCCCCATTTCTGCCTGTCTTATTCTTCCAGAACTCATAAAGAGCTGGCACAGCCACATCCCAGCTGTGGCACTTATTACACCATATCTCTGTGACAGCAACAATATCCAACCTTGATCACTTCCTTCTTGCGTTTATAGTATTTCACCTAAAACTGTTTATTCAAGAAAACTTCAAGACCCTGACTTATGTTAAAAAATAAAAAGTTAAAATTTCCCCAGCTCTATAAAACATTTACATGAATACCTCATAGCCTAGGTATACGGTAAATGAAAGCACTTTGCCGAAGCGCATGCAATGAACAGACTTCTTACTTTAGCAGGCAAAGGAATATTGCTTCCCTTTTCACCTGGCTGATTTCCTTCAAGCCTTTCCCAGAGCAATGTTTGTCTCTTCAGACATCACTCTGGCATTCCATTATGGGCACCTGCTGCTGATAATTACAGGCCTGTCTCCTAACCACTTCCTCTGCTTTATGTCAAGGCAAGATTCATTCTGGCTGATTACAAACAAGTACCAGTGAAAGATCATTGCACAACTCCATATAATTGTGCAGGACAAATTTGTGTTTACTGAAAGTCTTAACAAAAAGGAAGCATTTGCTTTATAATCTTCCCTTTGTTGCCTGAAGGGGAATCTAATCCACAATACGTCGGTGCGCACATGTTACAAAATACGTTTCCCGCACGTACATGCATGCCGGATTTTAATGTCCGCGCGCACATGTACAGGCAGGTGGTCTCCATGCGCAGGAGATAAATTTGCATATACTAAGTCTCCATGATATGCAAATTCATCTCATGCATATTCATTGCAGATATCCTGCAAACCCAACTGGCTGTGGGGTCCCCAGGACAGGTTTGGGAAGCCCTGCATACAATATACAGTCCTCAGATAGCTTTTGTTCAGATGGGGCTGTATTGTTTCTCAACACAAATCTGCAGGCATCCAGAGTCAGCCAAATATGAAAATCTATCCCTATCTAAGCATCTCTCTATTTACAATCATATCTATCAACAAGTATTGATATTTGTATCTAATAAGAGGCAGGAGCAAGTACTGAAAACTCTTTTTTTCTAATTATCCATGGCTATCATCATATGCATGCATCATCATTTCCATTGCACCCAGAAATGTTATCCTAGAGTTCTCCAAGCCCATCTGCTGTAGTGGCTTTTTCACCTGTTCTTGGACTGGAAGCAAGTTTATGAGATTGCCCTGCCTCTCTGTGTATGTCCCTAGCGACTTATGGGATTGGTGAACCACTTGCACCAAATTTTCAGGACATGGCAGGGGGTCCAAGAGAGTCATTACAGGGGTGTTTTCTGGAGGACTCCATGTATACGCATATCCCAGAAAGTAGGCTCCAGGGAACATATTTTGTTCTGTTTTCTCTCTTTTTTTTTTTTTTTTTTTTTTTAATAGCCCTTGCACAAATAGCATTTTGAACACAAGTCAAGGCACACCACAGGGAAAAAAGTTACTTTTTGCCTGTACTCCCCTACTTAAAGTACCAAAGTAGTACTACTAGGCTTCAAGTGAAAGAAACTTTTAAAGCATTATGAAATATTTCCAGCTGTTATAAATAGAGGACTGTTTATGTACTAATGAACAGTTTATCCTTACAGTTCACAAGCACATTATTTTAGATAAATGGGACTTTAGTAATTACTGAAAACCCAGTCATGCAAACTCGGAAATCCTTAAAATGGTAGCTTGAAGTACTCAAGCCAAACCGTTACACAGTACTAAATGAGCTAAAGTATGTTTGGCCGGTTTCATAAAAAAGCTTCATTGGAAATAACCGAGAGCAGGAAAAAAAAAAATGTTACTACATGTAATTGAACACAGGAGGCAAGCTGCTATGTTCACATGCTAGTTTTCATCAAAAATAAAGAGCAGTTGCAATTAAGACGACCCCCCCTTAAATCTTTCGCTACGAAACTAAATGCCGAGCTGAGCAAATTGCCAGCGAGAAGCTGTCACAGCATAATTTAACTATTGGTTAAACTGACTCATGAAACCATCAAGAAACTGCACTCTAATAGCTCGGGTTAACGGAGGGAACCAAAATCCAGGGACTGGGGGGTGAGCTGCTTTCTGCAGAAAGCAGATCTCTGCCACTCCCAGGCTGAAGAGCTGCTACCACCACTCCCTCCTTGTTGCTGCTTGTGCAGGGTTTCACTAATGGACTGAGAATAAAAGAGAGAGGTAGAAGGGGCTTACGCTGCGGTAATACTTCACAGGAGTTGTAAGTATGGCAGTGACTCCTGAATAATTACTGCTCAGTCCCAGCCTTCACATCACCTGGCCAAGCAGCCCTCGCTCTGGTCGCCTTAACCAACTCCAGCCAAGGCAGGCTGCAGAGCGGGCATCGCTTTTGGAGTAACCCGTTTCCCGCTTCGTTTCCCGGGGACTGGAATCGCAGCGTTATGCCTTTTCCAGGTTAATGCTATGGCAACGACCATGAAGAGAAAAGTTCTAGATTGCTGGAGAATGCATTTCTTCTCAGATTGGCGGTCCCTTTGGGTTTGCTGTTTGCTTTGTCTTCATTCCTTCAGCTCAGATATCACTACCATACCAAGTGTCACATCCTCTGGCTCTCTGAGAGCAGCCCTAGGAGTGTGTCTGGCTGCAGGCATTATTTGCCCAACAGATCCTTCAAACAGACAAAAAGAAAGACTCTCCCTAGGCCAGGCCAGTGCACCCACTAAGCCTCGCACACATGCACAGACGCTACCACTACAGGCCTGTGACACGTGGAACAAGCGGCTCCCACTTATCCTTACTTTCATTAAAATTTTCAGACCTGTCGCTGGTGCCTTGCTCTCCCTGTAGTTTTTAGCCCTCTAATTATAATAGCAGGCTGTTTCAGTTTGATTACAAATCCCCGTCTGGTGCGGTGGTGGCCCTATTACCATCAGATGGCGTTTGTTTTGCTTACGTTAATGTAAGTAGTCCTAGAAAAATTACAGAATGGCTATTATGGGGAGCAAGAAAAAAAAAATTCCAGTGTACATTTAGCTTACACAGCATCAGCTGCTGTTTAAACTGGGCTTAGCTAATGGGCTTTTAATGTCAGTAGGGTTATGTGTAGTTACTGGCTATTAGCAAGAATGGCCCCATTCTATGAGAACGGCTTTTCCTCAAGTGGGTTGTTTAAACATTCCTTTCACCTGATTTAGTGACTGTCACTGAATACAAAACAAACCCGAGGAGGCCGGGATCTGCTGTTATCTTTAAGACCCACTTATTCGGCGGCTGTACCGAGTCCTTCCCTCCAGCCAGGCAAATGTTTCTTTTCCACATTAGTGCTGGTAAAAGTAGTTTAAAAGCATTCAGCGTTCCAGCTGCTTTCCAAAAAAAAAAAGGAAAAATAATGACCCTTGTTATGAAAATACTATGTTTATACTCCAAGATTATCTGTTTGGATATACCACATGCACAGCTCATCTGTGCCACTCTGTCATTTGTGTCTGCTCTCTGAATCCTGTGATTTCTTGTAAATGCAAATTAAGACTTTTTCCTGTGGAGACAACAAACTCAAGAAATGTTTATGCGGGAAGCAAATTACCTCTTCTTTATATAGACTGGAAATTACAATCGATACAATGCAGGTTCTCCCTCCACCCCTTCCAAGAAAACAAACAAACAATCTAGAAATGTTAAGGACATATGCAGAGAAATAATATACAGCAGGAGCTTAGCTTAATGAGACATACACCAGCCTGAAATGGACATAGAGGGTCGAGAGAAAGTGAGGCACCTTGTATAAAAGCACATATTTCTATCCTGCCATCAAAATATGAGATCTAGAAGGCATTCGTTTCAAGAACTATCTACTGTAATTCTCTTGATCGCTGTTAATGACAAGTGATAGAGCCCAGAGTCATGAACTTACACATCGTTTACCGGCCTGCCATAAAATGTGCACTGCAGGTTGAAGAGCCACACCAATGCCATTTACTAAACGACTCATTAATTTGTGGTCAGATCAGGTATTAAAGATTTGAGTACAGACTGCATCATGGAGAAAGGATGCACGTAGAGAGTTGCCTGCACACGTGCTGAGGTGCACAGGGCACAAAAGTTGCGTATATAGGGCCATAATTTAGTACCTAAGCGCGGGCGTAGATTTGTGCGCACAATCTGGTGCGCACAAATCTACGCCTGATTTTATAACATGCACGCACAGCCACGCGCATGTTATAAAATCCGGGGTTGGCACGTGCAAGGGGGTGCACACTTGTGCACCTTGCGCGCGCCAAGCCCTAGGGAAGCCCGTATGGCTTTCCCCGTTCCCTCCAAGGCCTCTGACCTTTATTTTAGAAGTTGCGCCGGCCGAGTGGCCCTATGAAGGCCTCTGGCCATGTCTCCGCCCCGGACCACCCACACCCCGTCCCTTTTTTTCAAGCCCCGGGACATATGCGCATCCCGGGGCTTGCGTGCGTCGCCAGGCCTATGCAAAATAGGCTCGGCACACGTAACCCCCCTGCGCGCGTAAATCCAGCTGGATTTACACGTGTAGGGCTTTTAAAATCTGCCCCATAAAGTTTCTGATATAGTGCAGAAAGAATACATTACCTTTGTTGTCTAGAAAGAATTCATATGCCAGAGCTCTGAATCATAGAAAGAACGCCATTATTCACACAAACATAATACTGGTATACATAGCGCTATATGATCCGGGACTTATTTTTTACTCTGATTTCTTGAGTTCCTTTTGATGTCATTGCCGTTTATGGACCCAACTTGTAGAGAAGGAGTAGGTAACTTCAGTCCTTGAGTGCTACAGTCAGGTCTGGTTTTCAGGATATCCACAATGAATATGCATGAGATAGATTTGCATACAATGGAGGCTATGCACGCAAATCCATCTCACACACATTCATTGCGAATATCCTGAAAACATCTCCTGTTTGTGGCCCTCAAGGGCCAGAATTGCCTTAACTTCTTCTAGGGGCAATTCAGGTGTCTTGGGCTATGAGTAGGATTCAAGATCATAATCGAGACGTGCAGTGGCTTTTTTTTTTTTACCTCAGCTAGTTGCATATATACTACTTCCTACTTTGGATTATTGTAATGCTTTGCTGATGGGCATGCTGGTGACCCATTCGCGAGTGAGGCAGGTACTGGATAACTCTATTGCCCGCTTAATATCTGGACTAGGGAAGTAGGAGCATATTTCCCCCGTATTGAAGGATCTATATTGGCTCCCGATTAGGGAGAACATCCAATATTAGATTGCTTTGTTACTACACGAGTTGCTGAAAATTGTCTCTCTTTCATGGATTAACCAAATGCTGCATGTCTATAATTCCCCAGAGAATATTGCGCATGTCACAGAGAAGTTTACTTGACATTCCCTGTGTGTGGCATGTAGATCTTGAGGACATTCATAAGCAGACATTCTAGGTTACTGGGCCATTTCTCTGGAACTCTCTGCAGAGTATGCTTGAATGCATTTGAATCTTCAAAAACCTACTGCAGGCTTATTTATTCATTATGGCCTTTAGGGACTAAGATGCTGGCAACAGCCTGTTAAACTGATTACGTTTGTTCTCTGCTTTGTTGCTATATTTTCTTTTGTATGATTTGTTTTAGTCTTGTATGTATGTTTTATTGTAAGCCGCTGAGAGCACTGCATTGGCGGCATATAAATTATCAAAATGAATAACTACATACATGCTCTACAAATGCTCTGGGCCAAAACCGACAGTTCTGCCATCTGTGATAGACTTAGTGTATCCAGGGCCACTTTCACCTATGGGTAAAAAGGCCAGCTGTCCTAGCCCTGCAAAACAGGGGGGCCCATTGCAAAAGCCCAGAGGGCTTGGGATGACTCATTTGGCCAGTGTCCTGAATTTCAGGCAGCCAAAAACAGCTCCCTGCTGCCTGCTCCAACACCCCCCCTCCCAGGCAGTGTGCAAGGAGCAAGAGAGAAGGACTGAGCCTGGAGCAGACAAGAGCATTCAGTTACCTAATCTAGTGCCTCCCTTCCTGTCATTCAAGGACAGGAGAGGAGAAGGTGAGCCTGGGGTAGACACTCAGAACAAATAGCCACTGGGCTTCCTAATTCAGCCCCTCCTTTCATCTTCTTCCCTCCTTCTCTCCTGTCTGCTTGGAACAGGAGGGGAAGGGGTAAAGCTGGAGTATATACCAGAGCAAAAAGAGTATTCAGTTTGTGTCTGCATATTTCTAATTTGTGCTCACTTCTTTATTTGGTGAAGGTGTGTGTGTGTGACAGACACAAGGTATTCTGAAAGCATGTCAGTTCTGTGCAGGGATCTGTTCCAGTCTCAATAGAAGGTGTATTAGGGATATTTGCAGTGCTGCTTTTTCATAGGGTTGTTGCTGTTTGGGTTCTTGAAAATGCTGTTTTGGTATGGTAGGTTTGCTATATAGTTTCTCAGTGACTTGTTTTTCAGGGTTTTGTGTTTCTTTGCAAAGTATCTGATTACTTAGGAAGTTTTTTTTCCACTGTTCTTGAGCTAACATAAGATTTTTCCCAACTGTAAAATAGCACCTTAGCTGACTTGGTGAGATGGCAGCTGCCCATCCTGGGGCTGCCATCTTTTAAAGGGGCTTTCAGGACCATGCAGACTCCCTCCTGCCCCTCCCAGAATATAGAAACTAGGGATGTGAATCGTGTCCTCGATCGTCTTAACGATCGATTTCGGCTGGGAGGGGGAGGGAATCGTATTGTTGCCGTTTGGGGGGGTAAAATATCGTGAAAAATCGTGAAAAATCGTGGAAAATCGAAAAATCGCAAAACCGGCACATTAAAACCCCCTAAAACCCACCCCCGACCCTTTAAATTAAATCCCCCACCCTCCCGAACCCCCCCCAAATGACTTAATAACCTGCGGGTCCAGCGGCGGTCCGGAACGGCAGCGGTCCGGAACGGGCTCCTGCTCCTCAATCTTGTTGTCTTCAGCCGGCGCCATTTTCCAAAATGGCGGCGAAAAATGGCGGCGGCCATAGACGAACACGATTGGACGGCAGGAGGTCCTTCCGGACCCCCGCTGGACTTTTGGCAAGTCTCGTGGGGGTCAGGAGGCCCCCCACAAGCTGGCCAAAAGTTCCTGGAGGTCCAGCGGGGGTCAGGGAGCGATTTCCCGCCGCGAATCGTTTTCGTACGGAAAATGGCGCCGGCAGGAGATCGACTGCAGGAGGTCGTTCAGCGAGGGTTCCGGCGCCTCGCTGAACGACCTCCTGCAGTCGATCTCCTGCCGGCGCCATTTTCCGTACGAAAACGATTCGCGGCGGGAAATCGCTCCCTGACCCCCGCTGGACCTCCAGGAACTTTTGGCCAGCTTGTGGGGGGCCTCCTGACCCCCACGAGACTTGCCAAAAGTCCAGCGGGGGTCCGGAAGGACCTCCTGCCGTCCAATCGTGTTCGTCTATGGCCGCCGCCATTTTTCGCCGCCATTTTGGAAAATGGCGCCGGCTGAAGACAACAAGATTGAGGAGCAGGAGCCCGTTCCGGACCGCTGCCGTTCCGGACCGCCGCTGGACCCGCAGGTTATTTAACTCATTTGGGGGGGGGGTTCGGGAGGGTGGGGGATTTAATTTAAAGTGTCGGGGGTGGGTTTTAGGGGGTTTTAGTGTGCCGGCTCACGATTCTAACGATTTATAACGATAAATCGTTAGAATCTCTATTGTATTGTGTTCCATAACGGTTTAAGACGATATTAAAATTATCGGACGATAATTTTAATCGTCCTAAAACGATTCACATCCCTAATAGAAACCCCTTGGGGGGGGGTGTCTTATGTGACATTATCCCATCCCCTCGCTGCAGGATTATGCAACCAAAGTATTTAAAAAAATAATAATAATTTAAAAGTGGGTCAGAGGTAGCACCGCCCCATCTCCAAGCCCCTCCCCTTGGTAAGGCAAAAAGAATCTATGCCCCTTTCAGGTCACCCACACACCCCTTAGGTACCCTGATAAACTTACTTTCAAGCCTGGTGGTCTAGCAGAGTAGTCCTCAATGCCCCCTATGCCTTTAGGGCCGGCGACACTATTTTCAAAATGGTGCTGGTTGGCCTTGGCCATTTGCCTTTATCACATGATGAGGCAAAGTTGTGCCCGAGGTTGATATAATTTAAAAAATTGTATCGCTAGCCTCAGTGGCATGGGGGCATTGAGGACTACTCTGGTAGACCACCACACTTAGCAGGAAGTCGACGGGGGGGGGGGGGGGGGGGGGGGGGGAGGAAGAGATTGAGAAGCCAGAAAGAGGTTGGTGGGGTTCTGGCTAATTTTTGCCTAACCACGTGAAGGGGCCTAGAGATGAGATGGTGCTACCTCTGGCCCAATTTAAATCATTTTTTCACTGGCTGCATAATCCTGTAGCAGGGGAGAACCGGGAGCATCAGGATATGTGTTCTCCTAATGCTTCCAGGGAAAGTTAGCTATACCTCCTAAGGTGTAGCTAACTATCCAACAAATATTGCAGTTTGCCGACTTGACTGCAAGCCACAATATTAGATTTTCATATGTATGATCCGATTTGCATATTTTCCTATGCATTTGTATGCAAATCTTCCATTTAAATACCCACATTGCGCAGCATTTTTTTGGCAGGTGGATCATGCATGGAATTTGTAATTCTATGCATTATTCCTGCATTAATGCATTTCCCATACAATGAAAGCCTCAACACAATTTAGTAAATGACCTCCTTAGATTATAAACTCTCTAGGGCAGGGAGCTACCTACTGTGCTTGATTGCATCTCTCTTTGAGCCTGAATTTGGAAAGGAAAGTAAATAAATCTAAAATCCAAATATGTACAAAATAATGGCTCCCATCCACAAAGGTTTTCTCGGGACCATTTTTAAGTGGTTAAATGTATTGACCTGGAATACAAAACTATGTCTTCAGCTCCTAGCAGTCATGTAATCCCTATGCATTCACAATTATGCAGCTCCTTGCAGCTTGCTGTAATGCAAACACAAAAATTAATTTTTTTTCTCATTTCCACTGTCAGTGTGTACGGAGAATGTACAAAATTTCCTTTTTTATTGCTAAGTATTACTTAATATTGGTTCAGCTAATCTCAGTTATGTTCTGTACATCAGATTGTACAGACTTGAATGCACAATAAACCACAACCAAAACCAGCAAGTTAATAAGAATGCTCTAATACGCAACTAGTGTGCAGTTACAGCTGATAAAATCTGCAGTTCCTGGGCTACAAATGGCAAGGAAAAAACTGAAATGTTTCACATGGAGATATGGCTTCATCCCCCTTATAGAAACTTGGATTTTGCTTTAAGTGAACTATAGTTAACCTCCTTCAATGGAACCAAATAATTTTCTCGCAATCTGCAAGTTTTCCAATATAAACAAGTATGCTGGGACTGTGATAAGACGAATTGCACATTTTAGAAAAAAAAAAATGAATGAAGCTATTATATGAATTTCATAAATCATTTACCCACAATCATTCCGCCCAACTTCCTGTGCCATAATTGCTCCTGCAGGAACTTTGATCATGTGTCCAGGGTCACTGCCGATTGCTTTTCTTTGCTGTCCAGAATCCTCAGATGCCATCACTGAAACCTCTTCTGGACTGCTTGCAAATGTCAACCAGATTCCTTCTCCCATGCTTCTCCTAAAGGCAGAGGTTTTTTTTCCCCGAAATGCTGCTAGAAAGTTGGCTGGTCAGATGCAAAGGGAACTGAAACGGTCACATCCTGCCTCCCAGGGCCCCGGGAAAAGCTCAGTTCAAAGGACGCTGGCCAAGGAAGCCTGAGCATCCTCTGAGTCAGACTGGGAGAAGAAGAAGAGCAAGTTTCAGACAGGCCAGTTTCCCCAGACAAATTGCTGCGTAACCGAGTAAATAGCTCTGAATACTGACTTCTCGGTCTTGCAGTCAGATCCAGTGCTTCCTGGAACCGATTTGTTCACAGAAAGCAGGACGCATTCAGAGAGCAGCAAGCCAACACTCTGCTATTGCCCAGCCGGCAGCTTGCTTCTGAGCTCCTTGATGCTGCACTTGACAGCATAATCTCTGAAAAGAAAACTAAAGGAGGCATAGAATTGTAGTGTTTATGACCGACATGCAAGAGGGTTCTCCACAGTAGGAAACAGCAGAAAGCTAGAAACTAAGCGGCTAGGGTCCTGAATTTGCCTTGTTTACCCATTTCTTTCAGTATCGCATTCATTAGTAATGTGTTCTTTCTCCTTCGAGCCTTGCACAAAATCCCTCAACACCACAGAAACTTGTCCTTCATACCCCTAGCACTCCCTCTGGGAGCTGAAAACATGCATTTCTTCAACTCCATCCAAGATTCATGAGAGGAAACCTCATCCCACCTCTTCCCCGGTGGGCACCCCTGAGGTCTTTAACCATTTCAGCGCTGGAGGGGAAAGGGCCACTCATGAGCAGCTAGTGAACACTTGGGTCGTAAGCCTTCAGTAAGTGCAAAATTACCTAGGTTTCGTTTCAGCCATCTCTGGCAACTCTGAAACGGCTGGAGAACTCTGTCTCGGTCAGCATGAGCCCATCAACCTACTCTGCCAGTGGTTCAGTTTTACAAGTATGCAGCCATGATAACTAGACAAGTCACTCAGAAATGAACACGAACACATAAAGGAGCTTTCAAAAAGGTACCATCCAAGTACAGAGAAACTAAACAGCAGATAAGAAGACCAGCAGACCTATCTCACCTGCTCATTCTCCTCGCCTACGGCAGTACTACAGACCCTACTTAACTTCCAATAGTATCCTTCCATCTCCTCTGCGTTTGTCCCATTACTGTTGTAGCTCCCAGCACTGAGCTGAAAGGTTATTCCATGCATCCACCTGTCTCTAAAATAAAAAATAAAAGGTGCTTGTAGGGAACCATATCTGTAAGGTCACAAACGACAAGGAACATGTGCTCCTGATTAATCTGTACATTTGTGATTAATTTGTTAGAACTCATTAGCTAGGTTTGGGGTTTTTTTTCCTTAATAGTACTTTCTGCTTTTTTAGTATTCTGACTGGAACTAATACAGATTAAGTTAAAATTTGACTACAGTTCATATCCTAAAAGACCAACAAAGGCTCTGAATGAACTCATTGTTTTTGTCCCAAAATGCATAGAGTGTTTTGATTGAATTGACAAAAAATGCCTGATCTTCGGAGCAGGTTTAACTGGACTCTGACCTGGAGCGTCATATGTGGCCTCTCAGAGCCCTTGGCATGGCTCGGAGAGGCCACATTTTAGGACATTAAAGTCCATAATAAAGCTAATATGTAGATGTGAAAACAAGGAATATAGTGAACATGGGTTCTTTCCTCTTGGCTGAAGAGGTTCTCCGAGTGACAAAGGCTGAGTGCCATTGGCACAGGAAACATGCAATAAATCACATATTATGTGGCTCATCTATTACAGTCCTTGAAAGCAGTTAGCACTGCTAGTTGTGCTTTAGTGACTGTGACTAGACAAACAGGAAAAAAAACCCAAAAAACTCTGTGTCTGCGATGGAAGTGAGGAGAGTTGGGGAAGGGGAAGGAAGCATGGGGGGAAGGCTGAATGACTTTTCTGCTCCTTTCAGTTCAATCTTTCAGAAGAGAAAATTGGCTAATGAAAAGGGCAGGTGATATAATTACTGAACTGCCAGTGCCGTGGTCACTTCCACTAGGGGATTAGAAAGGATGCCAAGATCTGACAAGTGGCTCCTACTGGCTCAGTTTTGGTCAAATCTGATTGACGGACTCAGTGAACTTCTGAACCTCTCGAGTGAGAAATAATTCTTTCGCTCCCATGTTTGTCAGAGTTTGTAAAAAATAAATAAATAAATGCAAATTAAAAAAAAGAAGAAGAAGAATTTAAGAATAATTTATGAGGCTCCCATTTAATTATAGCCACAAGGCAAGTCTGAGGTTTTATTTGTTTGTTTTCAGTCCATGGCCACATTCCGAATCCCGCCATGTATTGTTACTGCAAGGATGAGGGACAAGATGTAAGGCTGCTACTTGTGCAGTGGGAAGAAACACAGGAAGAAGCCCTCAGGCTCTAGTAGGATTGCCCTGGAAAACAAAAACAAAAAATGATATATAACAGAAAAGGAAATAAATACTGAAAACATCTTGTGTAGAAAAAGGAGGACTGTGGATAAACTGTTTTATGCCTCTTGCAGGTGCTGCAGCTGGAAACATGTTCTCTTCCCTTTTCCCTTCCTTCAATTAAAAAACACACACGACAAACCCATGTGTACGTATGAGGCCTAGTGTGTAAATGCTTGCTCCAGCCACAAGGAGGCAGACATGTATGCTGTAGGTGAGAGCGCGAACGGCCCGCATACCCGGGTAGAAGCTCGCCTTCGGTATCAGCAGCAAGTGCAGGCCTGGGAGTGCCTGAAAAAGCCCTGGGTTAGCAAGATCCTTCTGCCTTTCCAGCTCACTCCGACCAGCAACACAACAGGTGGGCTTTTGTTCTGTGTGCTTAAAAAGTCTTTTCTGGCTTCAACCTCTGAATAGCCTCGGTGGCCTGAATAAAAAAAAAGCTCCTTTTTAGCAACCGAAAAATCAGCCTCAGTGCTTTTTATTCTCATCGCAGCTTAACGCAACTCAGGCTTTTGAATGAGCGACAACGTTCACGCTCTTCCACGGCATTCTAAAATAAACTCTGTGCCACGATTACTACAGGTTTCCCAGTGCACTGCAAAGGCAGATTTTCTGCCATTTTCTTTTTCCTGAAATGATAATTGGAGCCAGTTCTTTACAAATCTGATTTGGTTCACTTAAATTCCAAAGAGAAATCCTGAATGGATTAAACGTCAGAAAACAAGTATAGATGTGCATAAAAAATTATATTAAGAACTAAATAGCTAGGCTTTGTTCTTCTAGACTGAATTTAGTTTCCCACTGAGAGTCTCCTCATCAGATGACAGATTTAAATATAAATAATGTACACCGAAATACATAATTTAAATAGCTCCTGTAGAGGAAAAGCAGTCTGCTGCTTAGAGCATGCCTTTCCAAACCTGTCCCAGGCACCCAACAACCAGCTGAGTTTTCAAGAAATCCACAATGATTATTCCTGAAATATAGATGCATGCACTGGAGATCCCGTCTATGCCAGTCTATCTCATGCATATTCACGAAGAATACCTTGAAAATGAGACTGGCTGAGGGGGGGGGGGGGTGTCTCCAGGCAGGGCCGCTTTAACCACTTCCTCCTCTGTGCCGGCTGATGGCATGGCAGCCATTTGGCACCTCCTCCTTCCCACCCACACAGTCCAATGCGAGCACACCTCTAGCTTCTTCCAGCCCCAACAGACCACTAGAAGGTAAGCCTCTACCTTGTTCTAGCCAGTGCAGACCCATGCAAGTGTGGATCGAGGCCTATTCCACTTTCTGGCCCATGCGGGCTGGCATAAAGACTATTAAGGGCCTTGCATTATGGTCAGGGCAGCTGCGAGGATATTAGGCACCCCGATAACCCATCAGCCTTGGCCACCACCCCCTCCCCTGCCTCTTCCTACTAATTTTCAAGCTAACAGGCATCATAAAAACATAAGAAATTGCCATGCTGGGTCAGACCAAGAGTCCATCAAGCCCAGCATCCTGTTTCCAACAGAGGCCAAAACCAGGCCACAAGAACCTGGTAATTACCCAAACACTAAGAAGACCCCATGCTACTGATGCAATTAATAGCAGTGGCTATTCCCTAAGTATAATTGATTAAAAGCAGTTAATGGACTTCTCCTCCAAGAACTTATCCAAACCTTTTTTGAACCCAGCTACACTAACTGCACTAACCACTTCCTCTGGCAATAAATTCGTACTTAGATTTCGATTATTAAAACCAACAATCATTACAATCCCACTCGCCAACCCTCCTGCAACAATCCTGTGAAAACACAGAGATCCATATTCAGAAGCTTTGTCTGGCTAAATTTGGGGTTTAGCCGGACAAACCTTGGATTTTAAATATCCACTACCCCCCCTCCCCCGCACTCCCCGACTGGATACATTGTAAGTCATAAACCTGGCTAAAACTTATTCAGGGAAATAAAAAATAGAGGCGGTGCAGAGGCATTCCTGGGGCAGAACGACTTAGCTGGGAGGATGCAAGCTTGTGCCCTCCTAACTAGGCTTAGGATAATTTGGAAATGAGACTTTTTATGAGTGCAGGGCACTGGATTGAGAGGAGGCTTCTCAAATGGTTTTCATGTCAGGTAGGTGGGAGGGGAGACATAAGAACATGCCATACTGGGTCAGAGCTAAGGTCCATCAAGCCCAGCATCCTGTTTCCAACAGAGGCCAATCCAGGTCACAAGTACCTAGCAGGATCCCAAGGGTGAGATAGATTCCAAGCTGCTTACCCCAAGAATAAGCAGTGGATTTCTGCAACTCTACCTTAATGGTTAATGGACTTTTCCTCCAGGAACCTGTCTAAACCTTTTTTAAACACAGCTACACTAATAGCTTTCACCACCTATACATAACATTGAAACATAGAAATGATGGCTGAAAAGGACCATCGGTCCATCCAGTCTGCCCAGCAAGTTTGTGGTAGTTTCTGTTGAGCCAAACAAGTCCCCCATTCTTATCAGTTTCCCAGGCCGTCAAAGTCAGGGCCCTTGTTGGTTGCTGTTAGAGTCCAATTCCCTGTTACCTTCTGCCTTAGAAGCAGAGAGTAATGTTGGAATTGAGAGTAATGAATTCCAGAGCTTAATTATGCATTGAGTAAAAAAAAATATATCTTATTAGTTTTAAATGTATTACCTAGTAACTTCCTTCCTGGTCTTTGTACTTTTTGAAAGAGTAAACAACTGATTAATGTTTACTTGTTTCATTCCACTCATTATTTTATAGACCTCTATCATATCTCCCTCAGCCATCTTGTCTCCATGCTGAAGAGTCCTAACCTCTTTAGCCTTTCTTCATTGGGGAATTGTTCCATCCCCTTTATCATTTTCGTTTCCCTTCTCTGTACCTTTCCTAATACTGCTATATCTTTTTTGAGATGTGGCGACCAGAACTGCATATAATACTCAAGATGAGGTTGCACTATGGAGCAATACAGAGGCATTATGATATTCTCTGTTTTATTCTCCATTCCTTTCCTACTAATCCCTAGCATTCTATTTACTTTCTTGGCTGCTGCTGCACACTGAGAAGAAGATGTCAACTTATTATCAATGATGACACCTAGAAATGTTTCCTGAGTGGTGACTCCTAATATGGAACCTTGCATTATGTAGCTATAATTTGGGTTACTCTTCCCTAAGTGCATCACTTTGCACTTGTCTACATTTAATTTAATTTGCCATTTGCATGTCCAGTCTCCCAGTTTTGCAATGTCCTCTTGTAATTTCTCACAGTCCATTTGTGATTTGACAACTTTGAATAATTTTGTGTGATTGGCAAATTTGATCACCTCACTTGTTCCCATTTCCAGGTTATTTATAAAATATATTAAAAAGCATTGGTCCCAGACCAGATCCCTGGGGCACTCCACTATTCCACTTTTTTCATTGGGAAAATTTACCATTTAGCCCTATTCTCTATCTTTTAACGAGTTGACAATCCAAAATAGGACACTGTGACCTATCCCATGACTTTCTAATTTCCTAAGAAGTCTCTCATGAGGGACTTTGTGAAATGTTTTCTGGAAATCCAGATACACTATATCAGCTGGCTCACTTGTATCCACATGTTTATTTACACCTTCAAAAAATGTAACAAATTTGTGAGGCAAGACTTCCCTTGCATAAAACCATGTTGGCTTTATCCCATTAAACTATGCTTATCTATATGTTTAGCAATTATGTTCTTTATGATTGTTTTCTACCATTTTGCCTGGCATACATGTCAGACTCACTGGTCTGTAGTTTCCTGAATCATCCCTTTATCCCTTTTTACAAATTGGCAATACATTGGCAACCCTCCAGTCTTCAGGAACCATAGATGATGTTACTGATAGTTTACAAATTTCCAATAGCAGGTTTGCAATTTCATTTCTCAGTTCTTTCAACATTCTGAGATGTATATCATCTGGTCCAGGTGATTTGTCACACTTTAGTTTGTCAATTTGCCCTAGTACATTTTCCAGGTTCACTGAGATTTGTTTCAGTTCTTCTGAATCATCACCTTTGTTAATCATTTGTGACATGGTTATATCTCCTACATCTGTCTCAGTGAATACCGAAGCAAAGAATTAATTTAGTCTCTTTGCTATGGCTTTATCATCCCTAAGTGCCCCTTTTACCCCTTGATCATTTAATGGTCCAACCAATCACCTCAAAGGCTTTTTACCTTGAATGTACCTGAAAAAGTTTTTATTATAAGTTTTTGCTTCCATAGGAAGCTTCTTTTCAAATTCTCTCTTTGTCTTCCTTATCAATGCTTTGCATCTGACTTGCCAGTACTTATGCTGTTTCCTGTATTCTTCATTTGGATCCCTTTTCCATTTCTTGAAAGATGCTCTTTTAGATATTATAGCCTCTCTCACCTCACCTTTTAACCATGCTGGTAGTTGTTTAGCCTTCCTTCCACCTTTTCTAATGCTTGGAATACAGCTGGTCTGGGTTTCCAAGATGGTATTTTTAAACAACATCCATGCCTGAGCTAGACTCTTAACCTTTATTTTATTTAGGTTTTTATATTCCACTTTTTTCAGCATTTCAAAGTGGATTACATTCAAGTACTATAGGTATTTCTCTATCCCTCAGGGCTTACAATGTAAGGCCTGGATTTATCAAATGCACTAAATATTGCATATGATAGGAAAAGGGCATGTTTTATGGTAAAACTGCAATAACTTTTTTGCACTAAGTGCCAGAATTGTTATATTTCCTACCTACAACCACTGGGGAGGGAGAGAGAGAGAGAGAGAGAGAGAGAGAGAGAGAGAGAGAGAGAGAGAGAGACTAGCTATAAAGCCCTCATACTAGGTAGGTATTTATAGCTCTATAGGAGGCTCACCTAGCTACTCGAGGTGAGCTTTAGGTATTAGTGTAGGGGGTTAGGGGCCACTTTGATATACAGAGTGCGACATACGAACAGAACGGTGCATTCTTGTGAAGATTTGATGATCTTCGGAGTGAGGAAACTCCCCCAAAGATGAGATTTGTGCAATGTTCTCTCAACCTAGCTTGATGTTACCCAGGTAGAGAGTCCATCAAGTTAGGAGAAGATAATAAGTGTCCCTACCGCCCGCAAGGATAAAACAAAGCTTTAAGGAGTTCAGGGGGATGGTGGCCCAAATGTTTGAATAGGGAAAATGGTGTCATAGGGCCACTACAGCCCTGACAATTTTTTCTTCACTGGGAGGTAATTGGCCTGCCAGATTGTTGCTTTTTTAAAACTTACCCTGCTATATCCAGTACATAGCCAGTTAGGTTTCATCCAGGTAAAGTTACAGATAACTAGTCAAATATATTCAGTGGGAGAGTTGTCTGTTGAATATTCAGCTGAAGTTATCTGGCTAACTTTACCACTTAGTGGCTTACTCGATACAGATCTCCATACATATTAAACTTTATTTCTTATATAATGTAAATGTTTCTGAAATCATATTATAATGTCTGATTAATTTTTAGGGATGTACTGCAATAAAAAAAAAATGCATATATTTGTAAATAAAAAACATCCATACTTCATTGGTTGAAGGTAACCTCTGAATTGGTTAGTTGGCTGGCCTGAACTAGGATGTTTCCCCTTACTATTCACCAAAGGGAAAAAAAAACTTAAAATTGTGTTGTCACCTCAGCAACAGTCACAGTCTGCCTACTTTACCAGATTCTTTGTGAAGTAACAAAATCCTGCCAAAAAAAAAGTCACTCAGAACTTAAATAGCAAACCTGCCATATCTAACAGCAACAACCCTATATAAAAAGTCAACACTGCACGTATTCCACTTGGCCCTAGAATACCATTGTCCCTGCTATTGGGCAAATAAAACAAGCTCTGACTGCTACAGATTTTTACACAGACATTACATGCTAGCAGAATGTCTCGCCTACATCACACACACACATTCAGCAAATCTTACATAAGTAGCCACAAATTATACATTGTAATATGCAGTCAAATACCAAATAATTATTTGCTCTCCAGTCCACTTCAGCCTCAGCCCTTCCTTCCTGTTCCCTTTAGATTGGAAGGGAGGGGGAAAATAGGAGGAGGGGGAGCAGCTTGATTAGGGATAAAAGTGGCTATTCTTTGCAGTGTCTTTTCCAGGATTACCTCCTCCCCTCCACATCCTGAGTGATGGGCTGGATTTGGAAGCAGAGTGTGGCTCTTCCTTGTCATCTCCAGTCTCACCCCCCCTCTTCTCCTGATCCCTGCAGGCTGAGAGGAGAGGGACAGAAGCAAAAAAGCAGAGGGCTGCTGAGATTTGGGCACTGAAGTGTTGGAGCATGACTCAGGAAACAGCTTAGGCCATGAGTTCAAGGGTTCCATCGATTCTCTACTGTAAGCAAGTAATTGTATGTTTTTGTTTCTGAGAGGACCAGATGAAAAACAAGGCGTTTTGTCTTAAAGCTGGCTTCTTTCTCCGTCAACAAATTCTAAAAGTTTAAATAAAAAAAAAAAGATCAGTAGCAGAGGCCTTCAAAACAGTGCTAGGGTTCTTAAAGGAGTATGTGAAAACCATAGCCTCTCTGCTGCCGTGATGATGTAAGCAGTTGAGGATTAGTTCAAATAATTTGTGACATGTTTCCTTTTAGGAAGTTCTATCAGCCTTCTTAAGTCTTCTGTGGGAAGCAGGAGGGGAGAGAGAGGACCTGGGATGGCAGCTGACAGGACAGCCTATGTTTATATGGCAGAGCCATGACACCAAATCCTAAAACAGTGTACCGGCACCAGAATTTAATATTCATTGGAGGAGGGTGACACAGAGATCCTCTGCAATGACTATGCAGCCATACACAGTCAGGCTGATGTAATATAGTTCGCTCAGCCGAGTGCATGGCTTTAAATGTGTTTAACTCAAATAAAGTACTCTAATCACTTGAGGTGCACTGCAAAAATAGCAGAATATAACGTAATTTCTTCCCTTACCCACAAAATTTTAAAAGAAAACACCGACAGAGAGTGGTATCAGACTCTTATATGGTGTATCCAATCTCATGGGCTCTTGCCCTCTACAGGGCTACAACCCCTCTCTTGATTTAAACACCAGTTGTTATCACCTCATTTACCAACTCTCCGAAGGTGAAATTTTCATTTTATTTTATTTATAAGTGCAAAAAATGCCTCTCTTGCTTCAATGTGCTTAAAATGTGTTTAACATGTGTTTTGGACGTGCATCCAAAAACCGCTCATGCAATAAGGGGATTAGTGCGTCCAAAATGCGCATCCAAACCAGCACATAGCTAATAGTGCTCATCACTTGTTAATTCATGTTGATGAGGCTATTAGCTATTACCCTCCAATGCACAAAAACAAACGTGCACCCAGCACACACATTTTTACTGTCAAAAATGAATGCCTGCCCTGGAGCAGGAGTTACTTTTAGAGAAGCCCCAAACGTAAACATAAAAGCAGAAAACACACTGCTTTTCTGTACTTCCTTCGACTTAATATCGTGGCGATATTAAGTCGGAGGAATTGAAAAAAAAGGAGAACCGGTAAAAAAAAAATCACGTCGCCGGCAGGCAGGTTAGGAAAATGGATGCTCAATTAACAAGCGTCTGTTTTCCTAACCTGTGCACAGCCACCTCTCCTGGGCGCCGCATGCCGAGGAGGTGCTAGGGACACACAATTTTCCTTAGTGCCTCTCTTTTTTTACTGCCAGCCCACTTAAATATTAAATTGGGCGCCCGCGAGAGGTGGATCAGCGCGCTTTAAGAGAGTGGGTGCTCAATCACGAGTGCCTGTTTAACGGGTGCCGCTATTGCATTGGCCTGACTGTGGAGAGAATTTACCTATAACTGGATTGGCCAGTCCTCTGAAGATGTAATCAGTGGTCAGACACTGGATCCACGGATTGCTTAGGTATCCAAGAAACAGAAGGAAAGATTGCCTCCATCTAGAGTATAACTGAAGAGCTGCTGGCTCTACAACAAAAGCTTTTAGTCTGTGGCTCAGCTAAGTTTAAAGCCATTGCCACTTTGGCAGAAGTAATAAACTTGACAATATTAAAAACAGCCTGCAGATCTCCTCTTACAGGGAAATGCGGTTTAGAAGGAGCAAGTTTCTTAAGCTTATTACCTGCTGTAAGCTAAAACATGTTTTCTAAACTAATTCAACCAGTTACAGCATCTGTAAAAGGTAAGTGCTTGAATTAATATTAGTGTTGGTCCTAAAATATTTGCCGCACCTTCGTCTTGTCAAGAGTTCTGACTTCCAGTTCATTAACTTCTGGGCAGAATTCAAGGTTTAAGTAATACTTTTACAGCTCTGTAGTTGAGGAGTCCTGTTTATCTTGGGTATAGGCTTGGTCTACATGTCACTACCCATCATTAAGAGCCACCAGGGAGCATCTCCAAGTGGTACCTTGAATTTTGATTCTCCTGAAATGATTTACTTTGTGGCAGTGGACCTCTTTATCCTCCTGTAGAGCCTAGCCTGCCTTAAGACTTATTTACTTTCAGAATTGCTTTATTACTCCTAATATTTATTGTCTCTATACGTTATTTCTGTGTTTATGTTCTTATGCTTTCTGTAGAGTCTAATGCTCAGTGTGTTCATAGATAATAGCAGTATAGATATTTTAAAATCAGATAAATAGCCTGCTGCAGGCCACTTTTGCAGCATCACTCAAGAACCGCAGAGGAACATAAAGGAGCTAACGGTTTGACATAAAGGAAATTTTGCAAGTCACCGATACCTGTTTATGGCCCATGGTACAGCAAAGAGATATGCCAAGAGAAAAATGGTTTAGCCAATCCTGCTAAGACGGCCACTGTGATACTGCAGGCTAATTGGATTGAGCAGAGCCACTGCAGTCAGGACAATCACCTAGCTTTGCCTTCAGTACAGCACTTAAAGGTAGTCTGTCCTTGAGATAAGACATTCCTGGCAAGGCCCCACTTCTATGGTGTGCTCTACCAGGAAACTGAAGATTAGAAACACACTGTGTGCTGTTCAGAGAAAGCTGAAAAATTGCAGATATCATGTAGGTATTTGAGGGTGCTGTTCAACATGGACAGCTCTGGTGATATACTGCTCTGATGTCTGCAGTTGGAACTGCAGAGTCATGCATATGGGGAGTGGAAATCTGAATGAACTGTATTCAATGGGGGGAGAAAGGCTGATGTGCACGGAGCAGGAGAGAGACCTTGGGGTGATAGTGTCTAATGATCTGAAGTCGGCGAAACAATGTGACAAGGCAATAGCTAAAGCCAGAAGAATGCTGGCTGCATAGAGAGAGGAATATTGAGTAAGAAAAGGGAAGTGATTATCCCCTTGTTCAGGTACTTGGTGAGGCCTCACCTGGAGTACTGTGTTCAGTTCTGGAGACCATATCTCCAAAGAGACAAGATGGAGGCGGTCCAGAGAAGGGCGACCAAAAAGGTGGAGAGTCTTCATCAAATGACTTATGAGGAGAGATTGAAGAATCTAAATATGTACACCCTGGAGGAAAGGAGGAGCAGAGGTGATATGATACAGACTTTCAGATACTTGAAAAGTTTTAATGATCCAAAGACAACGACAAACCTTTTCCGTCGGAAAAAAATCAACAGAACCAGAGGTCACGATTTGAAGCTCCAGGGAAGAAGACTCAGAACCAATGTCAGGAAGTATTTCTTCACGGAGAGGGTGGTGGATGCCTGGATTGCCCTTCCGGAGGAAGTGGTGAAGACCAGAACTGTGAAGGACTTCAAAGGGGCGTGGGATAAACACTGTGGATCCATAAAGTCTAGAGGACGTGAATGAAGAGTGGGTGGCTTGCGGGAATGATGGCTACTACCTGGAGATAATACCCTTATTCAATAAACATACACATGGTTAATGCGACTCCAACATTGCTCTAAGCTTCAACGGCAAGAGGAAATGTGGAAAAAAAGATTTTCATTCACAAAAAAGCGGGGAGTAGCTTGCTTGTTACGGCGATTACTACCCCAAACCAAATAAGCCTGATACTTCACTTTCAATGCATATCCAGCATAGCTCTCTGCTTCAACAGCAGGGGAGAAAGACCGATATTTCACGCATATCCAGCATAGCTCTCTGCTTCAACGGCAGGGGAGAAAGACCGATACTTCACGCATATCCAGCATAGCTCTCTGCTTCAACGGCAGGGGAGGAAGACCGATACTTCACGCATATCCAGCATAGCTCTCTGCTTCAACGGCAGGGGGAATGAAGAAAAATGGATCTATATACAAACAACAACCAACAAGGACTGAATTACAAGGTCTGGGTAAACAAATAAGCATGGGTGTAGCTTGCTTATTGCGGCGGTTACGACCCCTAACTAATTAAGCTAGATATTTCACTTAGATACAGTTCCAACACTGCTCTCTACATTAATGGTGGGGGTGGAAGGGAAATAGAACCAAAAGGTTACTAAGAGCCAAGAGAAACAGATAAGTATGAGAAGAAAAAAAAGTGCGAAGCTTGCTGGGCAGACTGGATGGGCCGTTTGGTCTTCTTCTGCCGTCATTTCTATGTTTCTATATTGCCTCCTTCTGTTGCAATGATAACAGATTCCAGTGTATTACACTTAGAGGGTTGCATAATATTATGTGATATTTGAGATTCTGAAGTGTATTATGGGTTAGCTGTGAATTGCCTGGGGGTTATGAGTCTTTTGGTAACTCTTATGATACTAACCTGTATGACCTTAGAACTTTTTTATTTTGTATTTTTATTGAAATGGGATATGTATTATGGATGAATGCTGCTGTGACCCACCTTGAACAAAGGTTCCCCTTTGTAAATGTTGAATATGTGTGCATTCATATTAAATTTAAAAGCCTTTAAATTTTCCAAATGTTTGTTGAAAAGCTTAGAAAGAAATCTGAACAAAAATGCTAAAATTCAGTGCAAGGATAGTGCAAAAAAAAAAATTATATATATATATATATATATATAAATAAATAACAGGCCTCTGGATAAGATAATCATCTTGGTAGACCTATCCCTATCCATTTTCCTAAACCTGGTTTTGTCCCTTTAAACAATGATTAATAGTTAAACATAAAATTGGAAGCTATAAACATCCATAAAATACTCTGCTGCAGTACACCACCTCCCCTGGTACTCTCTCATCCCCCTTTGCCTGCCCTTGATCTTCCACTCTTGTTTTTTGGCTTTTCTGCACTGATGACTCCTCAGCTTTACAAATTTATGCATGTATTTAATTGAACCAGAAAAGATACCCAGTAATAGTACCTGCATCGCAAAAACACAAAAAAAACACTGAATTTTTGTACACTTCAAAGAACCCTTAATTTACCAAAACACAAATTTACAGAAGCTCTATTTATAAACAATAAAATAAACCAAAAAAAAAAAAATGGGTGTCTTAACAGAAATAGCCGCCTATATGTTTGGTCCTTCTCAATGGCAGTTTACTGCCCTTGACCTCTATTACTGTGTCCTTGCCTTTGGCTCTAGATGCATGACCGAGGTCGCTGGCAATTATTTGCTGGAAATAGCTGTTAACCACAGGGAATACTTCTTAATTATAGGCCTGAAGGGCTTAGAATTTAGAATTCTGCCACTAGAATCTTGCCTTCTGATTGGCTACATTAAAGGGCCTTGATGGTGAGGGACCTGCCTATCGCACGTACTACAAACAAATGGAAGAAGGTTTATGACAGCAGTGAGGTCTGACTGTTTTCTCTTCTGCGGGATCACTCGAGCAAAATCCGTCCGGGTGCTTCCTCTTCTGCTTTTGCCTCGTCAGATTTGTCTCTCTGCTTGCAGCAGACTTGAGTCGCACCCCGAGGACAGGGCTGGCATGGTCGGCGATTACTGCTTTATGACTAACAAAAGCATGAGCACGTCATCCAGGAGGAACAGGCACCAAAAAACAGGGCAGTAAATGTACATATAAATTTTTTAGACTTCTCACAATTGTTGAAATCTGAAACTAATGGCATGATTTCCCCCCCCCCCCCCCCAACAAAAGCAAAAATGATTAATGTTAACAGGAACTTGCAACACACATTCATCTTTATTAGTTTTTATTTTTCTTCCAATCAGCAATTACTTTTATGAGCATGCAGTAAAGTACACTATGGCTCAGTGTGTTTTATTGACTGGCATGCTTACAGTTTAGATCCACAAATAATATATATATATATATTTTTTTTTTAAAGTCCCCTCTATACACTGAGCTAATTAAGTCCTTTGCTCAACAAGAAACGCCTAGGCATTTAATTAAAAAGTGTATCCCCAAAAGATTAGTGAATTCTCATGTTATATTTCACTTTTTCCGCACCAAGCGTTTTCAAACTGCTGCTGGTACTTAATAAAATGTACACTGACTTGGGACAAATATCTGCACATCTGGCTCTTTTACGGACTTCTTCTTAAATTATCACTTTAATTTAATTAGAAGGGCTCTTCTGCAAGCTTTAGCATTAGGGGCTTCAGAGTTTCAAAAGTGAGAAATACAAATATAAGACCCTGCTCTAGCGGCTGGGCTGAGCTGGGTGCTTCTCCTTTTATACGCTTTTGTTTTGTTCAGTGAACGGTTTCTAAATTAAACAGGCTCCCACACTAATAAAACTGTGCACTTAACACAAGATTAACTGGATGAACTACTGAGATAAGCAGTAATAATTAAATAGTGGGCTTTCACTGAGAAAAGGTGTCTGGTGCAGCAGGAATGTGCAAAACAAAACTAACAAAATATCTGAATGTGAAGGCTTTAAAAACTATATTTCCCCCACGCTTTCTACAACAAATACTTCCGATGGGTAGTAGGCTTTGTCGCTAGTTATAACCTCTCTTGACTTTGTTAGATGGATGTGAAGGATCTAATGAGCAGGCAACAGTCTGTTAGTACCAACAGATATCTGCTGCTAGAAGGACTATACCTTGAGTAATAAAGATGACATAATTTATTAGCCAGATGCCCAAAACCAAGTGTGGCAACTATGCATAATTGGACAGGCATTTCAAAAAAAGCATTTTCCAGGCTGGTCCAATAATTCTTTTTTTAAACGGGTTTAATCCTCCTGTTTAGATCATGAGTCTGATTGTTTTCATGTCCCCAATGGGTTGGATGGCGGCAGGGGTGTTACATTTCCCTCCCCCGTGTTGTACAGGGTCTCGGTATCAGTCAGAAGGCCAAGCTCATGTCTCAGACTTTACATATGAATTGGAGCCTAAAGGCCAAGAAGCAATCTGACTAGTGAGAAGTTCGTGTGCACCAGGAATGGCCAAAGCCTAAGAGTAGCTTCAAAAGCCGGAGAGGTAGTGGCAATTCTCATTTCTATGGAAATGACCCCGAATTACAGGTGTTGTGTCACCAATCAGCATCAGTTCTGAGAGGTTAAAGAACCTGGCATTTCAGCTGGATGGGACCATATTGCGATGCTGAGATGCTCTGACCGATTATGAAACACTGTATTTGCAGAGGGAAAATATGGTCCTCTGAAAAGAGCCTCCCAGTAACAGAAACCACAGCAAAAGCGAACCCTTTATATTTTCAACACCTGGCTGCTTCTGTGACTTAATGGTCTTATCAGCTCAGGTAAGCAGTTAAAAAATCTCACTTTTTGTGCATTCAATTGTGACTTATTGTATAAGGGAGGCCCAGGACGATTCTTTCAGGAGCTGACATTGTTAAGACAATGGCTGTCCTCCTCTCTGATGATGTGAGTTCAAAAGAAAACATATTGTTGGGTTTGCTATTCTGTAATAGTGATCTTTAAAAAAGAATTGTATGACTAAAGCAGAACTCATAAAATTGCACACTCTTTGCCGTTGTGCAAAGACACTGCCACATTATGGCTGAGTTTTGCTGAAGAGAAAGTACTAAAAGAAGAATTTTATTTGTAAAGAAAGGTAACTTTCTAGAATATGGAACTTTTTTTTTTGTTATTGTTGAATGAAACAGCCATGCAAAATTAGGCCATGAAAATTCCAAAACGTTTTTAAATCAAATAAAAAAAAAAAGGCCAAAAAGCTAGAAGATAAAGAAAGGGAAGTCTTCCCTGCCCCGACTCACAAGGTGAATTGACATTACAGAATGGAATCTTACTTCTGCTTGATGTTTCCTTATGTGCAATAAATCCATAGTGGCCCCCTTATATAACAACATCTCATGACTGAATCACTAATAAATATTTATTAAATAAGGCCTTTAGATGTCCCGTATAAGCTGTGTACTTTTCTGCATCTTTACACAGAGGAAAAGAAAACCAACGGCATGGGGCACACCTAGGAAGTGATCCTTGTATAAATCTTCAATTCTGAGAAGGCAGGAGGCAAGGCAGAAGAATAATGAGCAAGCATAAAGCTCAGCTGAGCGAATATCCTCGTCTCTCTGTTGTTTATTAGGGGTCCGCAGCTAAGTAAGAGGGCATTCATCTCCTGGCCTTTGAAACACTTATGCCTCTCAAGTCACTGGATTATAATGTCACTGGCCGGTGAGCTTCTTCGGCAGTGTCTATATTCAGATACGGGGTAGAAAATGTGCAATTATGGGTAGGAAGGCACAGGGGTCAATCTTGGCTGCTCTATCCTTGTAATAAAGCTGGGAGCACAGAGAAAGGCTGTACTCCTCCAGCATAGGGCTGCTCCTCAGACACACACATATTAATAAACAGACTGGAAACTTTACTTGTGTCAGCCATGTACCCTGCTGATTCTGGAGCACTCTCCTGAATTCAGCCTTCAAGAGCAGAAGCAGGAGTCTGCTCACTGGAAAAAAAAAAAAAAGTCCCTTTCCATCCTACCGGGCCATCACATGGGACCAAGTCACGTTCCTCTTGAATGAAAGTAGGTTCTGCATTACTTTTCTACCCAAATGAGCCTTCCAATACTATATATATATATTTTTTTTTTTTTTTTGCTTGCCTCGGACATTGATATAGATTAGAGCACATTCAGGCACACCCATCATGACGGGCAAGGAAATGCCTCCCTTTCCCCATTTCATTTCCACCCAACCACTGAAATCGCACATAGAACAGCAGTGACACAGCAATATTAGATCACAGGGGTAACCTACACCCAGCAGCAGTTCCTACAACCCTCAACAGAAATCATGGGGTAAACCTGCAGGGAGTAGCAGATACTAACATGAGCAACTTGCTGGGCCATTTGGTCTTTATCTGCAGTCATTACTCTGTTATGTACTTGCATATTAATTGCACCCATCACCCCTCTCACATCCTGAGAGGTACACAGTCACTAACCCACACGTGGGAAACCCACCATACAGCTGAACGATTAGGGTTGTCAGGCATGCAAGTAGACACCCGGTTTTTTCAGTCGCATAGGGCCAAAATTGCCAGTAGCCACACCAGGGAGCCCTAAAATCACAAGGAAGCCCAGAAGGAAGCTATTTTTGGTACAATGCAAGTACAATGAGGTGAGCAGTGAGCACTGGCAGTAATTTGAGGGATTGGGATCCTACTCAGCACATCCTGCTTTGGGAGTGAGGATCATGTCATAGGGTGCACAAAGGAACCCGTTTACAGGCACTGCCCCATTTCAAGAAACTGCTTTCCTTGTCACATAGGAGCTGAGCAAACAAACTTTGCAGTTCAGATCACCCAAATATGCTGAAAGGAAGTTCAAGATCCTAACCAATTTCTCTTTCTTAGCAGCGGTCACCTATAGTTTCTTTGATGCTGACAACAAAAAAAAAAAAACAACAACAAACAGTTCTTTCTTGCACGTCTCTTTTTGCTGCAGTTATAATAATATCTTGAGTCAAAGAGTATCAGTGAAGCTGGACGCCTCACTGGACTCCCACTTACGGGAACAAGCTTGTTCCCAGCATCTGCACACCAAAGTGGGAGAGAAGAGATCAATACAACGTCTTTCCTCCCCTTACGGAGGGAAAATAAAAAAAAGGCGAGTGCAAAGCAAATAGGAGGAAGGCTCAGGAAGGAGTGCACACAGATCCCTGCCCTCTCCCATGCGCTGTGCGCCTAAATCGGACCAGACTAGAAAACAATCCGTACCCACACCTGAGCACACACATAGGGGCAAGCCACGCGCGCCTGTCTTGCAAATACGCGCGCAGGGGAGCAAATATAAGCCGAAGACAGGGAGCTGGGCTGCCTAACCAGCGGGTAAGGACAGCAGCAGCAGGAGGAGGAGGGTGCGCAGGACAGGAACGGGCTGGGGTCGTTTTCCCAGTTCGTGGTGGTCAAAGGCAGACGCGGGACTCGGCGCTCCTGCCCAGTGCCAGGGGGAAGGGCAGACGTCCCCCGATCCCCTGCGGGGAGGGGAGAGCCAGGGGCTGCGTGGGACGCCTGTCCCGGGACAGGCAGGTGAGCCGGTTAAGGACTTGCAAAGAGCTTTTAATCGCTAAAGGAATGGGAACCTGATCGGCCCCCTCCGCCCTGCTCTTCCCGCCTGGGTGTAATCCGTTTACTTCTCTGCCTGACTGTCTCTATTGATCTCACCTTTCACTCCCTTCCCCCCCCCCCCCCCCCCCCGAATCTGTCTCCGTATTATCTAGACACAAAGATCTCTCAAATCTCCGGAGAAAACATACAGAGCCATCATAAGTTGAGCTGCTCTTTATGTGGTTAATTATCCAATTAAGGGATTTAAGTCAATAAAGATTTTTTTTTTCCACTAGCGCAGAAGCGGGGGAAGTTTATGTGGAGCAAGGCCCTAAGTTTCTGAAAACATAAAACGAGAAAACGAACTGCCCGGGGAAAAAAAAAAAAGTCCGACCTCGAATTAACCATCTTCTTACTTAAATGTCAGAAATAACTGGTAGTTCAGGGTAAGGAAAGAAAAGAATTAGCTAAAAAAAAAAACAAACCCCAAAACAAAACAACCTCTAAATCCACAGGCAAAGCACAAAGTGTATACAGAGACTCTAGACAGACAGATCCTGTCACCAGATTTTAACAAGTGACTCTTCCTTTACTTGCACACAGTCCAGTAGCCAGTTTTTTGTAACACAAATAATAGTAGGCTATAATATGTGCCATTTTTTCAGGATCCTGAGGGCTGTGGGACAAGTGACAAGTTATTGCACTCTGGGCCCGCTTCAACGGAGTTTGCCTTGCAGGCAACGGCGTTTTGTAGAAGAGAAAAAGTAAAATGAAATCGAATTACTCAAAGAGATAAGGGACTGATTCGACTTTTTCCTTTGGCCAAGGGGGGGGGGGGATAAACTGCTCACTTCCGCAGTTTATCCCCTTACACCCACCCCGCCCAAAGAACAAGACTGACCTCCCCCCCCCCCCCCAGATGTGCCCAGTTCTTATTTCTATTCATTCATGTCCACATCACAAGATTCTGGAGATGACTTTGCAGCTAAAAAATCAAGATCACATTCATGTTTTTCTACCTTCAGTTCAATCCGTCATGCAAATCCCTTTCCCAGTCCCTGAGAAACGACTCTGCCATCACACACAGTTTGTTTCAGAAGTGCCTAAGAGTGGCTTTCTCCTACAAGATGTAGCAATGGGTTTTACCGTTTTCTGTCTAGAGGAAAGTGCTTAGTGCATTGACCCAGAGAGAGAAATCTGCGCTGTGCACTTGGGGGCTGTGTCCCTCACACCGGCTGAAAGGTGCAGGACTGCAGCACCCGGAGCCCTTCCCTCGCCCTTTAAAGCAAGCAAAGAAAGTGGAAGGGAAGGAGGCAGCTCGGGAGCCTCTTACCTTGCGCTGCCGAGGTGCTGCTGGCGCTCAGGATGGCCAGCGCAGGTAAGAAGAACATTTGCAGGACGTAGCCCAGCCCCAGTCCGCAGCTGGCGGTCTCCAGCCCCTTGCCCATGGTCCCCGGCAGGCACCCGCCAAACTCCCGAGATTTCCAGGGACGAGCAGAAGGAGCAGCAGCAGCAGCAGCAGCCACCTGGGAAGTCCGGAGAAAGCCAAGAGGAAATCCACCGCCCTCAGTCTGGGAAGTTTGCCCTCGGCTCCGAGGAGAGAAGTCCCCCCCCCCCCCCCTGGCAGCAAAGCGCTCGCTCAGAATTCGCCGGGCAAAGGTGCCAGGAGCAGGTCCAACCTCATGGTCTGACTCTGGATCTAGAGAGGGACTCTCTGGAAACGGGATCTTGCCGTGCAGGAAGCGAGAGCGGCATCCTGCCCCCGGCTCCCTGCGCTCGGGTGGATTTGCAGAAGTGAGAAGGCAGCGGTGGCATGTGCCGGCCACTGGAGCGAGGGTGCCAGATCGCCGGACTCCCTCGCTCGGATCCAGGCTCCTCTGAGACTGAGAGAAACCCTGCCGGAGCTGCACTGCTCGAGTCGGCGGAGCTCGGCCGGCCCCTGCCTGTCGGCAGCCACAGCCAAATCCCGAGCTGGAGCGCCGGAGCGGACTCTCGCTCTCGCCTCCGCAACGAGGAGCCTTCTGGTACTTGGGCGGATTAGCACAATCAGACCTTGAATTAGGGAAAAACTTAAGAGGGATCTAATTATCTTTGGGGAAAGTGGGTAAAAAATAGTTGTAGCTTTTTTTTTTGTACACTTTTGTTGTACTGAGATGAACTCCACAGATGCTTTAATTTAACAACATAAAAATGTATCTATAGACTATATATTCAGCATTGTGTTATGTTTACACTGTTGTATTACTTTTTGGTCTTGTATTGAATCTGACACGTTTTGTGTTGCTTTTTTATACTTTGTTGTTTTTTTTTTAATGTGCAACACACAGTTCATATATTTAAAAACTCACTATCTGGCTAGTCTCTGGGTCCAACTTTACCCTTCTTCCCTGGCCTGCAAATCAGTATGACCAAGGATTCAACAATCTCAATCCAATTATTTTAGGGTTTGAACATAGCCAATCACATCACTTATAGTGGATCTCTGTGAATTTGCAGTTTCCCCAGGGCTGCCATCACTCTGATCGCCGGCCTAAGCCAAATCTGTGGGACATGGCAGCTGGGGCATTCCGGACCTCGATTTGCTTGCCACAGTACAGGAAACACACACACACACGCGGGTTTAACTTCAAAAACTGATCTTTACTCCAAGTGACATAGCTATCAGGGCTGGCTTTACATACAGGCTAGTGCATGGCTATAATTATTACATTATAGAAGGTTCCAATGCAATGGCTGCTTTTAGGGTTCTTGTGTTTGATAAATGCTGAAAATTGTCCATCCTGACGCCAGCCCTGCCATGCCCCCTGAGCTCAGCTTCCCCATTTTCATCGTGCCCACTTGTCAGGACAACGGGGGGGAACTCCCATCCCCCAGGTGAGCCTCGGACTTTTTAAAAGTTGGCTCCAGTGGCTGTAGGAGCCCCTCTCATCCGCTAAGGCGTGCGGGATTTTGTGGGACTGCACTGGGTTGGTGAGGGCAGGTTGCTGCTCCTCCCGTGTTTCCTCCTCGCCCTCCACTAACTGCCGGCCCGTGTCGCCTGATTCTCCTGATGACTGCACGGTTCTTGTAATCCTCTCCCTACAGCTTTAATCGTATCTTGAGCGCACCGACGAGGCTGCTCGCCTTTTTTGCTGCTGTGCGCAGGACTTCTACTTCCCAGCAGCACCCACACACCAAAGTGGGAGAGAAGAGATCAATGCAAAAAGTCTTTCCTCCCCTTACGGAGGGAGAATAAGAAAGGTGAAGGCAAAGAGTGCACAGATCCCTGCCCTCTCCCATGCGCTGTGCGCCTAAATCGGACCAGACTAGAAAACAATCCGTACCCACACCTGAGCACACAAATAGGGGCAAGCCACGCGCGCCTGTCTTGCAAATGCACGCGCAGGGGAGCAAATATAAGCCGAAGACACAGGGAGCTGAGGCTGCCTAACCAGCGGGTAAGGACAGCAGCAGGAGGAGGAGGAGGAGGGTGCGCAGGACAGGAACGGGCTGGGGTCGTTTTCCCAGTTCGCGGTGGTCAAAGGCAGACGCGGGACTCGGCGCTCCTGCCCAGTGCCAGGGGGAAGGGCAGACGTCCCCCGATCCCCTGCGGGGAGGGGAGAGCCAGGGGCTGCGTGGGACGCCTGTCCCGGCACAGGCAGGTGAGCCGGTTAAGGACTTGCAAAGAGCTTTTAATCGCTAAAGGAATGGGAACCTGATCGGCCCCCTCCGCCCTGCTCTTCCCGCCTGGGTGTAATCCGTTTACTTCTCTGCCTGACTGTCTCTATTGATCTCACCTTTCACTCCCTTCCCCCCCCCCCCCCCCCCCGAATCTGTCTCCGTATTATCTAGACACAAAGATCTCTCAAATCTCCGGAGTAAAATTACTTTGAGCAGTCCTAATTCACGCAGTCCTTCCTGTGGTCAATTATCCAATTACGTCCCCCAGACTTTAAAAGCTTCTTGCCCAGTAACACCAAGTCACTTGGTTGAAGGTATTGCCTTGCTTGCATTAATCGTCTTCCTCTCTAAACATCAGCAATAACAAACAAGGCGTGATAAAGAATGGGCCGTCGAAGTTCCTAAAAGGACACTCTAAAATTCATAAAATAAAGCAAAAACCAGGTCTGAGATCCTTTATAAAATCATTTATCTTTTGTACAATTACTCTTTCTATAGGTGAACCGTACAATAGTTACCCCCCCCCCCCCTTCCCATATTCTCTTAAAACAGTAATGGTCTTTAATATAAGAGAAGGACGTGAATGAGGGGAGGGAACTCAGGATAGCAAACTGCAGGGTACAGGCGCAGGAGTGGGATACCAATCGCATCAGAAGAAGGGAGCTTGCAGGCTCCAAGTTCTCGCACAACGTGACAACCCCCCCCCCCCCAAAAAAAAAAAACAAAACAAAACAAAAAACAAAACATAAAGTAAAATGCCAGCTCTACTCTGGCAGCCAGATTTATCGCGGTCAGCTTTGTGCGCGGGGGAACGTATGCACAGACAAAGCGCGAACAGAAGCAATTCCTGCAGAGGAAGACGTCCTCAGCCACCGCATCGCATGCGCGATTGATTGGACTCGCGTTCAGTTGCTGCGATCAAGGACGTCCTCAGGCGGGCAGTGCCTGGTGCTGGGCTCATTCCGGGATGAACATCCCCGGCTGCCCCTGCCTTACCCGCAGACCAAAGAACAAAACTAAAATATCCCAGATGATCGTCCCCCTCTGCCCTGCAGCTACGGTATCCAGGTCACTTATGCGCTTCATCATCATATGTCCCTGATTTGCACCAGCCTTTCCCTCAGCTCCTGCGGGCTAAGGTAGCAATCAATCTCTCGAGAAAAACCAAAACCAAACAAACAAACACCATAGCGAATCTCCCTGTCCATAATTTCACTCAGACGTTGCTCTTTTAAGTGCAGGCTCCCAGTAGTGCGGAGCAATGTGTTTGCCCTTTGCACATATAAAAAAAAAAAAAAATCTGCGTCTAGCTGTGCGCTGTGCACTTGGGGGCTGTGTCCCTCACACCGGCTGAAAGGTGCAGGACTGCAGCCCCCCCAGAGCCCTTCCCTCGCCCTTTAAAGCAAGCAAAGAAAGTGGAAGGGAAGGAGGCAGCTCGGGAGCCTCTTACCTTGCGCTGCCGAGGTGCTGCTGGCGCTCAGGATGGCCAGCGCAGGTAAGAAGAACATTTGCAGGACGTAGCCCAGCCCCAGTCCGCAGCTGGCGGTCTCCAGCCCCTTGCCCATGGTCCCCGGCAGGCACCCGCCAAACTCCCGAGATTTCCAGGGACGAGCAGAAGGAGCAGCAGCAGCAGCAGCCACCACCTGGGAAGTCCGGAGAAAGCCAAGAGGAAATCCACCGCCCTCAGTCTGGGAAGTTTGCCCTCGGCTCCGAGGAGAGAAGTCCCCCCCTGGCAGCAAAGCGCTCGCTCAGAATTCGCCGGGCAAAGGTGCCAGGAGCAGGTCCAACCTCATGGTCTGACTCTGGATCTAGAGAGGGACTCTCTGGAAACGGGATCTTGCCGTGCAGGAAGCGAGAGCGGCATCCTGCCCCCGGCTCCCTGCGCTCGGGTGGATTTGCAGAAGTGAGAAGGCAGCGGTGGCATGTGCCGGGCACTGGACCGAGGGTGCCAGATCGCCGGACTCCCTCTCTCGGATCCAGGCTCCTCTGAGACTGAGAGAAACCCTGCCGGAGCTGCACTGCTCGAGTCGGCGGAGCTCGGCCGGCCCCTGCCTGTCGGCAGCCACAGCCAAATCCCGAGCTGGAGCGCCGGAGCGGACTCCCGCTCTCGCCTCCGCAACGAGGAGCCTTCTGGTACTTGGGGGGAGGATTAATACACTCCGGGGCTGATTTATTAGGTTTGCCTCCGTTTTGTCCCTGTGCAAAACATGAAACCAGATTTCATGACAGCGTTTTTCTCATTTTTAAATAATGAGGGCTTTTTTTTTTTTTTTTTTGGTTGTTTGTTGTTGTTGTTGCTGATATATAGAGCAGCTCTGCAGTCCTTGAAATTAACAAAGTATAACCCCGTTGCCTTGATTTTTTTCTTTTTTCGTTTGCTGGGGATGTGAGGAGGGCATTGTTTAAAAAAAAAAAAAAAAAAAGAAAGAAATTCAACCTGCTCTCGAGTTTATTTAGGGATGGTAGAACTTGCATTAAAATCATCTCTATAGAGGTGTAAATTTAGAAAGCTAAAAGCTGGAAGTGTTTCTACATAGACATTTGTTGATTTTTATATAAGTTTCTGTTATATTTCTACAGTGCCAGAATTAGCATTTTTCTGGCCCTGGGACCCCACCCACTGCTGTGGTACAAAATTCTTTCCTTTGGCAGAAAAGGCATGGTTGCCCCTCTAGTGGTGGAGGCTTCATAAGAACATAAGAAATTGCCATGCTGGGTCAGACCAAGGATCCATCCATCCCAGCATCCTGTTTCCAACAGAGGTCAAACCAGGCCACAAGAACCTGGCAAGTACCCAAACACTAAGAAGATTCCATGCTACTGATGCATTTAATAGCAGTGGCTATTCCCTATGTACATTTGATTAATAGCCGTTAATGGGCTTCTCCTTCAAGAACTTATCCAGTCCTTGTTTAAACCCAGCTACACTAACTGCACTAACCACATCCCCTAGCATCAAATCCCAGATTCCCCCCTTTCTGTCCCCTACCCCTTTCCCATCATTCTCCTTTCTCTCCACTTCTGCTCCCTCCACTCCTTCTCCACAGTCCCCCTCTTTCTTCTCCACTCCTTGCCCTGCACCCCCTCTTTTTCTAACCCGCTTACTCATCATCGACCCACTTTCCGTACGTTCTCGAAATCTGGCTGGCTGCGGGGCTCCTGGGAAGGGTTTGGGAAAGACCGCCCTAGGTGAACCGTCAGCCTTGTGCCCCCCTCCATCCACAATGTTCAGGATCCTAGACCCCCACCCCTCCCTGAAATTCTGATAAACTCAGTCATTATGACCCCACCACTACCCTCTCAGAACAATCCTGTAAAAACACATAATTGGACAATCTACTTTTAGATATTAAACTTTGTTTCATATATGTCTATGTATATATACCATGTGTGTTAATGGTAGCTGCTATAGGGTGAATGGGATGCATCTAGTGCCTTAGCACAGCTGCTGCTGACTAGGTGAAAGAGGGAGTCGAGTGTGCAAGTCTTCCTTGCCAGTATATAGCTTCTCCCTCACCAAGACGCTGGGTGGTGAGGGAGGCAACTGCGACCTTGTAGCTCCAAGCTAACCTGCTGGGGATCTTATTTATTTATGCACTGGAACAGCATGGATCCCAGAGATAATATTCACAGGCCCACAGATGTGTAAATGCCCCCCTGGCATTTTGCCAACCTTGACTCAGCTATGGGTCAAATAGTGCAGGCAAGTAGGATTCCTGAGACTTGGGAAGGCGGCATATCTAGAAGAAGGCTGCTCCAGAGTAAAACCTGCATCCACTGGGCACCCCTGAACTTGTGGCAGCTTCTTCCCCAGTCAGCACATGATGTTTATTGATGAGAGAATGGAACTAGGACTGCAGAAGCCTCTCTTGCATTATAATGCACTCATGTGCAGGCTATTCGGCATCACCAAGGGACTAAACAAATTCACTATGTCCTTCTAAGTCCTGTAGCGACAAGCAAGTGATGACAGGGACAGGGCCAAGGATGCTACTGGGAGTCTCTAGTCACAAATCCACAACCATGTGATGGTTTGTCTTGCCATAGATCAAGGTAGATATGGCACTCATAGGCAACGGAGCATCCCCGTTCAGGGATAGCAATGCTCTCCCCATTTGGGGACAGGTATTGAAAAGGAACCCTAAAAATTGCTAAACTTTTCCACAGTCTGCCAGGTCTTCTTCCTGGCTGGCCACCCAACAATGTAGTTAAAAAAAAAAGCAAACCCAATTTTAACTGTGCACACTGATTAATGATTCTAGACCAGAGAGGTGCACCACCCTATTCAGAGCAAGGTGATCAAGAAATTCAAAATCCACATAGCAGCACTAAGTGAAACTCATCTCTCAAAGAAATCAAATCTGGTAGAGGTTGGCAGAGGCTACACGTTCTACTGAATAGGGAAACCTAAAGGTGAGCTGAGAATCTGCAGTGGGTTTTGCCATTTGTTCTTCTCTGGTGCATAATTTGGACAAACCTCCAAAAGGAATTACTGACAGATTAATATCCATCTGTTTAAACATTTCCAAGGTTAGGCAGACCACAATCGTTAGTGCCTATGCCCTTACTATTACTCACACTGATAAATATCAGGGATGCCTTCTGCAAGCAGCTGGACAGAGCCAGAAAGGATGTCACTCATAATTATAAATTAAATTAATACTCTAGTAACATCAGTGCCAGAGCTGAATAAGATGTAGCCTCATTGAATAGAACATTGAGGCACCACAGCATTGGCAAAGCCAATTCAAATGGTCTCCAGCTCAGGCCTGAATTTGTCAATAGGCACACTAGGCCTGTGCCTGGGGTGGATAAAATATGAGGGCAGTAGGCTGACTGAAGATTTGCTGACTTCAAGCTGTGCTGAATCTCACTCAGTACAGAATAGCCTCTCCCCTCCCAGGCAGCCTGCAGGAAACTGGTGGTGGGGGTTTGAGCCTGAAACAGACATAGCAGAGCAAAGAAGAGCTACTCTGCTCTTTAACACAGCCCCTTCCCTTCCTCAATCCCAGAATCACCTTTCCTCCCTCCTCTCTCTTCTTCCTCATCCCAGATTCCTGATCCTTCCTTCTTATATTCCCTCTTCCTCAATCTTCTCCATCTCCCATCCTCCCCATCCCTGATCCTCCCTCACTCTCTCCCCTCTCCAATCCCCAGTCCACCTTCCTTCACTTCAACCCATTCCTTGTTCTCCTCCCTCTCCTTGACCAATGCATAGTCCTCGCCTCCTATCCTTTTTCCCATCCCAGAGAATTCTCCCTGTACTTATATCTGAGATCCATTTCATTCATCTAGAAAAAGGAAAAATTATATGGATACAAGCAAGGTTCTAAAACCTTTTTTTTTTTATTCAAAATCTTTTTATTAGCATGGCAGAACTGTTTCCAACTATCATAGAAAGAAAGACATGCAGTATAAAGCAAGTCTTGCACTTCAATCAATCATGTCACCACCATGTTAGGATAGTAAACTATCTATAATCCAGTAGGTTGCTGGACCCAAGATAGTATGGATTGGATTCAGCAGGGAAAAGTCCTATTAGACAAATCTAATTTTTTTGATTGGGTGACTAGAGATCTGGATCAAGGAAGAGTGCTTAATGTAATCTTCTTGAATTTCAGCAAAACGTTTGATACGGTCCCACATAGGAGGCTTGTAAATAAAATGAAACATAGAAACATAGAAATGACGGCAGAAGAATACCAAATGGCCCATCTAGTCTGCCCAGCAAGCTACGCACTTTATCCATTTTTTTCCCCTTTTTTTTTCTCTCCCAAGCTTAGAAATGGGTGCCAAGGTGATGGAGTGGATTATAAACTGGTTGACTGAAGAGACAACGTGTAATGGTAAATGGAACCTACTCTGAAGAGTGGATTTAAGTGGAGTGCCACAAGCATCAGTTTTGGGACTGGTTCCGTTCTATATCTTTGTGAGCCACATTGTGGAAGGGATAGAATGTAAAATTTGTCTATTTGTGGATGATACTAAGATCTGGGCCGGCCTGAAGGAGTAGAGAGAATGAAAAGTGATTTAAGAAAGCTTTAAGAGTGGCAGATATTTGGCAACTAGGATTCAATGCCAAGAAGTGCAGAGTCATACATCTGGGATGTGGTAATCCAATAAAGCTGTACATGATGAGGGGTGAAAGATTGATGTGCACAGACCAAGAAAGGGATGTTAGGGTAATAGTGTCTGGCGATCTGAAGGAAGCGAAGCAATTTGACAAGGTGATAGCTAAAGCCAGAAGAATGCTGTACTGCATACAGAGAGGAATAACTAGTAAGAAAAGGAGATGACAATGCACTTGTACAGATCCTTGGTGAAGCCTCACCTGGAGTACTGTGTTCAGTTCTGGAGTCTATCTCAAAAAGGATAGAGGCAGTCTAGAGAAGGGTACCAAAATGGCGTGGAGTCAGTATCGGAAAACTTATGAGCAGAGGCTGAAGTATCTAAATATGTATACTCTGGAAGAGAGTAGATGCAGGGAAGATATGATATAGACTTTCAGATACCTGAAAAGTTTTAATGATGCATGAACTTTGAATTTTTCCATTGGAAAGAAATCAGTAGATCTAGGGGGTCATTTAATGAAACTCTGTGTGTGTGTGTGGGGGGGGGGGGGGGGGAGAGTGACTCAGAACCAAAGTCAGGAAATATTTCTTTACTGAGAAGGTGGTGGATGCCTGGAGAGCCCTTCTGAAGGAGGTGATGAAGATGAAAACTTTCAAATAATTCAAAGGGGCATGGGATAACACTGTTGATCCCTAAAGGCTAGAGGATGGAAATTAAGAAAAGGGTGCATGGGGATAATTACTGCAACCAGTAAGCCTTGATGCTTTTGATGGAACTGCAACATTGCTCTCCACTTCAATGGCAGGGGGAAACGGGGAGCTGGATTCAGACAACAACTAGTGAGGTCCCAACTTTTATGGTCTGGGGAACTGGTAAGCATGAGGGTAGCTTGCATAGAGCAGCAGTTACTACCCTTAATAGAATGCATGGGATTACTACTCTTAACCAATAAGCCTTAATGCTTTTGATGCAACTGTAACATTTTGTTCTCTGCTTTGACAGTGGTGGCAGTGAGGGCATGGAAGAGGAATTGGATTCAAATGACAATCAACATCAGCCCTGACTTTTTTTATAGTCTAGAGTACCGATACACAGACACAAGGGAAAAAGAATAGGACTACGTCTAAGGCCAACTGTTACCACTAATTTGTGGAATTCTCTTCCTGATCAACTCAGATTTCAAACTGATGTAAAGGATTTCAGGAAGCAGTAAAAATCGATTCTGTTCAGGGAAGCATTTAATTGATGGTCAAGTTTTATGTTCATGTTTTTAAGTTATTATGGGCTGGATTCATCATTCTTCGCAGAATAATGAATCCTGCGAAAAAGGGGCAGGCCTGCAAAAGGCCGCAGCCATTCGCACCATGGCGATAAGGCTCTAACACACCTTTAGAAAATAATCCCCTATGTTTGGTATATGCTGTATACATTTGGATTTGTTGCAATCAGCACTAAACTTCTGTAGAGTAGAGGGAGTGGAATATAAGTTTTTGAATAAATAAATAAACAAATCCATAAGCAAAGCATGTCAAATAGCATTGTCTGAATTTTCAAGAAGGCTCATCACCCAGTAAAACTGTTGCTAGCAGTACATTTTTATGGGTTATCATAAGGCTTGGGGATAACTGTTCAGAGCGGCAGTTGCTACTCTTAAGAGGCACATGGGGGTAACCTGCACGGTGTGTAAGATTACCATAAGAAGCTTGATGGACAGGCTGGATGGACCATTTGTTTCATTTCTGCTGACATTGCCATATTACTATGTACGTATGTTGAAACATTTTGAACTCTCTTTTTCCCTGCCACTGCCCTTCCCCATATTAAATCCCCCTATCAGCCATCATCCCATGCTACACACACATACTTCACTCACACTCCTATCCTAAACCCCTTCACTTTCAGCTGGAAATTTCATCCATTCTATAAATAGTCTTTGATCCCCACTCTACGGAGTAACCTATCTCCTGCAAAGCTGATTTATTAGCCACCAACAGTAAATCATAAAACCCTTTCTAAGCAGATAAGTACTCTTTAGAAATTTTACGAGACAAAAAAACACATATTATAGCGCTCCATCTGCATTAAAGCCAACAGGGGAGGTTCTATAATGAGGCAGGGTGAGGTGGCCGCTTTCAGGCAGCAGAATTTTGAGGCAGCAAAAAATGCCCTTCTCAGAACGCCACTGTGGCATCTGCCTCACACTGCCTGCCTCTGCCATGGCTGCCTGACACTCATACCTGGGAACTCTCCAGATTTGGCCTGGAGACTGGAATTCTGAATGAATTGCTGGGTCTCCAGGCCAACACCTGAAAACTCTGGGTGCCCTGCTGCAGAAGGCTAGAAGAGAAAGTCTCTGCAGCAGCTTGCTCAAAGAAGGAGAAGCATCAGCAATGACGCACTTCGTTTTATTTTATCGGGTCGTGCTTCGGTTCAGGTCCCCTGCAGAAAATATCGGTTTTCCTGTGGTTCTTTTTTTTTTTTTTCCGTATTTCTATTGCTTCGTTGTCAGTGCACACTAACAGGGATTTAGTGTGCACTAATTCCATGTTAGTGCGCACTAAGTCCTGTTAGTGCGCAGTAACCAGTTTTCTAATTTCAGAGTTAGTGCACCCTACAGGGGCTTAGAGCGCACTAACTGTACGTTAGTGTGCACTAACTACCGGAGTTAGTGTGCCCTAACAGGACTAACTGGTTGTTAGCACGCACGAAATAAAGTTAGTGCTCACTAACAAAAAACGTTACCAATAAATTAAAAAGAGTCAATTGGGGAGTAGACCATTTTCTAGAGGTATGGTTCTGCATTCCCATTGGCTATTTTCCTTCTAAAGAGACAGTAAGGAGACAGCCAATGGGATTGCAGAACCATACCTCTAGCTAATGCTCTACTCCCCAATTGACACATTTTGTTACTTATTGGCAAAATTTTTTGTTAGTGCGCCCTAAGTCCTATTAGGGCACACTAAGCCTGTAACTTAGGTAGTGTGCACTAATGTGACTTAGTATGCACTAACTACATGTTAGTGCACATTAACTTTCGTTGAAATTGTCTAATTTGTTTAAAACAAATGCACATCTCTAATTGGCAACCAGATCACCCATATGACAAGCAGGAGTGTCATCCTCCTCTGTGGGAAAGTGAAGACACAGGAGGAGGAACAACTGTGTTGGGCCGTGTGCCGAAAATAAAACAAGATACAGAATACTGTCAATCATAAAAATATATCACAGATTTTAACACAATACATATAATTTAATTATACTTATAATAGTCTTTATTGTATACAAAATTTCCAATCAAACATTACAAAATTATTATAATATTTTCTCTTCATCGAATACACAGAGTGAATATCAAATTTCGAAATGCATCACAAATCACTTAAAAAAAACACATTCATACACACACATACATACATTTCTTTAAAAATTCTTTTGTAGTGAAAATTCTCTATTGCGTAGTTCAATCTGATCTTAACGCTCCCTCTTTATGATGTTGTTTCATCACAGGCATATTGTGAAAATAAAACAAGGGCAGGGAGCGGGCCAATGCTACTGGAGGAGGAGGAGGAGGAAGTGGAGCACATGTCCCACAGGCCTGGGGAAAGAGGAGGGTCCTGTGGCTAATGCGAATCAAGGTGAGAAGAGACAATGAGAGTGCACGTGTGTATGGAAGAGGGAGAGAAGTGAATGACTGTATATGTGTGTATGCATGTATGGGTGTGTAAGGGAGAGGGAGAGAGGGGGCGGGGTGGGCCGGGGGGGGGGGGGGGCGCCATCTCATCCCTCACCTCAGGCAGCAGATTGCCTTGAGCTGCCCCTGAAAGCCTCCATTTTTTTTTGGCACAGTGTGATAGGAGGAGGGTCTTCGCCAATCCACACATGTAAAATACTCTTCTGTGCTACTAGTAAAGCCAGCTCTATAAAACTCAGGAGACCCGCAGACAAAGGCGAAGAGGAAGCCACTAGTGGTGTCAGATCCCCTAAAAGTAAAATTTCTCCCTGAAAGGGTCGATTCACCAACTGCCTCCTGTCAATACTAAAATTAACTCTTTTGTGACATAAAATAAAAAGGTGGGCCCCAGCGTCCCCTGCTCCATTTTACATTTACGACAAGTATCAGCCTCTGCCCATCCCATTGTCTTTCTTCTGATGCTGTCTACATAACAATGATACAAACTTTTGTAACTACTGCACATCTCTTTAGGGCCCACTTCGATGGGAAGTCTATGAGCTTCTCTAAACAAAGTGCTCATTTTATCAGAGTTCAAGGAAGCCCCCAGTTCTCTTTGTCGGTATTCAACCAGATCACCCATATGACTCTTCCCTTTCTTTTGCTTACAGTACCCATACCATTGTGAAATAGAATTCCCCACCCCCCATTACCAATTTGATCCATTTCATCAGCCATCTTAATTCCCTTCAGTATTTGGGCCAGAAGAGATCCCCAGAGAGGAAAAATAGTGGTGAATCTGCAAATATGCATACAAATGATTATTAGGAATATTAAATACCTGTTGTAATTGCTGCAAACCATGCAGACCCCCTGTTGTGCCATCTATTAACTGTCTAATATGAGAAATCCCATTAGCATGCCAATCAGCATATACTCTATTTTCCAGGCCTGGTAAGAAGCAGATATTCCCTTTAATGGGAAAATACAACTAGAACTGGGATGACATCACCCACTGCTTACGAAAGAGCCTCTGGGCAAACATCATAGTTCTCAGCAATATATTTCCCCTGACTTCTGAAGGTAATGCAGCATCAGAAAGGTGAAGCAATCCCACAGGGGAGAGTGGAAATACCAAAGCCCCAAGAAGATTGAAATCATCATATTTATATTCTGCTATGATTAATTCCCCTACCTACTGCATCTGACAGGTAAGTTATGCAGCCAAACGTTAGGGGCATCTATGCTGCCCTGCTTTTACTTTGTACCAGTTTGTCAAACCCTATTCAAGGTTTCTTCCCTCGGCGTTCAAAGCTAATGTATATGGACTTCAACAGCCCAAACATTTTCTGTCATGTCATTACGTCTCATCTGGGGGCAAATTTCTGTGTCATTTACTTTTTTTTCCAATTTTTTTTTTTTTTTTGTTTTATTAGGTTTCAGAAATAATGTGCACTATTCCAAATAGTATGCACTAAAAATGATAGAAGGAAAAACACATTTAGTGGTTTTTTTCTAACATTTTATTTTGAAAATGACATGAAATGGCAATGTCGTTGACATTGTCTATGCTGTTTCAAATGAATGGCCATCCCCGGTCAACAGTGCCAACTCACTTTGGGTCAGCCAACATGGAAGCATTTGCAGACTATATAACAACTTTGGAAGTAGGGTCATTTTTAAAAGCACACATTTCCCCATCATATGCACTGGCAACTCATGCCGCACCTTCAGCTGCATAGTAAACCCTTCTAACAAATCCCTAAAATGAATAGATTATAATGTAGATAAGTCATTAGGGATCCAGGCTTCTAAGTGTTTGATATTAGTTGGAGACTATTGAAAAGGAAAATCGCCTTGCCACTGCTCCATTAAAGTAATACACAAAGACATAGCCTCAGACTTATCAAAGTTAATTTTCAATCTTGAAAAAGATTCAAAATCAGCAAAGACATGCAAGATATGATCTATGGCACTTTTAGCATCATCCAAAAAGAAAAGAATATCATCTGCAAATAAATTCAACTTCAGGGGGCATTTGCTTATGCAAATACCCTGCGCACGTTTCCAACTTCTTCAACTTGATCGCCAAGGGATCCAATATCAGCACAGATAAGAATGGGAACAAAAGACACCCCTGCCTTGTAGCTCAAACTCTATATTTAAAGAGTCATTCACTAGCAAATGTGCTTTAGGGGAGGTATATAATAATTGTATCCAATTTACAAAGAGTTCCTGGATTTCCCATTTAGCTAGCACCTAAAACATATAAGACCAGATCAGTTTATCAAAATCTTTCTTGCTTAGTACCATATCTGCACTACATTGCAGTATGGGATGCCCAAGTATCGCTAACGTCTTATGCACATTATTGACTCTGTAGCTGCCCATTTCAAAGTCAGTCTAATATGGCTCCATAATTTCAGGCATCAACTTGCTCAGCCATACTGCCAAAATGGCAGCAAATAGTTTTGTATCAACACTGAGCAAAGAAATTGGCCGATAGCAGAAGAACTCTGAAGGCCCCATTTTGGCTGCACAATTATCACTGCTTGATTGACGTCAGAAGTAAAGAAACTATGCTGCAGTGCATGTTCATACTGTTGTGTGTCCTGGCCATGGTGCCGTGACCGGGCCTGCTCACCTCATGCAACCAGCTCCGGCTCCTCATCCCTTGCAGCCACCGCCAGTGCCTCTCATCCATGGTGCTCCCGGGTGTCTCCAGGCCCATCAGGGCCCTCCAACTCGCAACGCTCCTCACGCTGGGGCTTGGCGTCCTCCTCGGCATTGGCCCCTCCCCTAGGCGAGTGCACGGACTGCTTGGCCCTTTAAAGGGCTCAGCGTGGGAAGCCAGTCTGCGGCGCCCGATGATGACCTATTCTAGTCTGGGTATATAAGGCAAGGCCCTGTCCCCAGAGCCTTGCCTTTGCAATCGGGTCAACACCTAGGTGTTACTAGTTTGTTGTTCCTTGATCCTGCATTACCTGCTTCCTTGATCCAGTCTTGTTCCAGTGTACCTGCATTCCTGTGTGCCTGTCTTGTTCCAGTGCTCCCGTGTTTCGGTGTTCCTGTCTACTTCCAGTGCTCCTGCGTTCCTGTGGTCCTTCTGTGTTCCAGCATCTCTCCTGATTCCTGCTCTTTGTTTCTCCTCTGTCGTACCTCCTCGGACTGATTCACGGTACTGACCTCTGCTTGCCTGACCACGTTTTGACTGCTGCCTGGAAACGACCATTGCCTGCCTTCTGACCAAGTCTGACCGTTGCCTGGAACCGACCACTGCTTGTCTACTGACCACGCTTGACTGCCGCCTGGAACTGACCTTTGCTCATCTTGACTAGGTACGGACTGATCTTGGAACTGACCTTTGCTTTGGCTGATCACCCTCGGATGGATACCCTGGCTTTGACCCTTGCGCTACACTCGGATACTCTGTTTGCTCCTGTGACCACCAGACCTGCCTGCTCGGACACTGCCCATGGCTTTCATCAGACTAGACGAACAGGCGCTGCCTGTCTCGCCCAGAGGACCTTTATCTCTTGCTGCATTCCAGAAGTCTCCGGTAATCCTGGACCAGGTCTAGTTCTTCCATTCTTCACCAGCCACGCACCTTTGCTCATGGTGGGCACACCTCTCCACTACCTCTCCGGGAGACCCTCTGAGGCCCACCCAATTCCAGGCTGTCCAGGTACCCAAGGGCTCAACCTGCGGAAACCCCAGATTGCTATTGGCGAAGCTCCAGCTAGCTTCTGTCTCCTTTTGTGCTCCACCTCCTGGTGGCAGGCACTCTCTGGGTCTTACCAGAGGGCCGCACCAATCCTGCACCGGGCCAAGGGTCCACTTCCAGTGCAACAGGTTACCAAGGCCATGGACTCGGCGGAGTCCCCAGCCTTGCGGGCCGTTCCTGGTCTGGTCAAACGTGTCTGGGAGCAGCAACATTTCATTGAAGCATTGGCCACCTCAGTCGAAAGACTGCATTCTCAACTCAAGGAATCTGCTATGGCCAATCCAGGGGCTCTCACCCACAGCCAATCCGCTGTCTCATCACCCTCTCAGGCATTGCTGGCCCTCCCAGCACCACCCCGTTTCAATGGGGACCCTCGTCTATGTCGAGGCTTTATCAATCAATGCTACATGCAGTTTTCACTGCAACCCATGCTCTTCCCTGATGAAGTGACAAAAATCATGTTCATTCTCTCTAGTCTGGAGGAGAAGGCCCTGGCATGGCCTCTCCACTTTGGGAATGCTCTGACTCCATTCTATAGCAGCTGCCAAAATTTATCTCAGCATTCCGATGCACCTTTGAGAACCCAGGCCGACAGGCGTTCACCGGCCACCAGTTCCTACATCTCTGCCAGGGATCACATTCACTCTTGGAGTACTCTGTGGAATTCCGGACCCTGGCAACCGAGTTGGGATGGCAGGAAGGCTGCCTGTGGGCTCTCTATCTAGAGGAGTTATCTCCTGTCTTGAAGATGAATTGGCCTCCCAATGATCCCTACATCCTTGGAAGAACTAATCTCCCTAGATAGGCAGATAGACCACCGTCTCCTGGAACGATACCGGGAAGTAAAGGCTCTTCGACCTCCCGCCCTACGACCACCCCGGTCTATGAGCCCCAAGCTAAAGGCATTACCAGCAGGTTCTCAATCTCCAGAGGAACCCATGTAAATAAACCGCAGTCACCTTACTCCTGAAGAATGCCTCCGAAGAAGAAAGTCTGGTCTCTGCCTCTACTGTGGGGGTTCTGGCCATCTTCTCCAGACTTGTCCGGTACGTCTGGGAAACTCCAAAGCCTGAGCCCAGCAGGGGTCCAAGCTTGGGCGCCCCAGTTTCTGGCCCTCAACTGCTGCTGCCTGTCTCCCTCTTTAGGGAGGCACATTCTTTCACCACCACCACCCTCGTAGATACTGGGGCAGGTGGAAACTTCATTCTTGAGAAAATAGCCACTCTCCTACAGATACCTACTCAACCGCTGGAGGTGCCGTTGTGCATTGCCTCCATCCACGGAGAACTGCTACCTGACCATATAACTCACCATACTGTGGCTATCTGACTGACTGTGGGAACACTCCACGAAGAAGAGATTACTCTCTTGATCCTCAAATGGTCATAGAAACATAGAAACATATAGAAATGACGGCAGAAGAAGACCAAACGGCCCATCCAGTCTGCCCAGCAAGCTTTCACACTTATTTTTCCTCATACTTATCTGTTACTTTTACCGGTGAGGTCAGGGCCCTTATTGGTAACTTTTTTGGTTCTAATTTCCTTCCACCCTCACCATTGATGTAGAGAGCAGTGCTGGAGCTGCATCAAAGTGAAGTATCAAGCCTAATTGGTTAGGGGTAGTAACCACCACAATAAGCAAGCTACTCCCACGCTTAATTGTTTACCCAGACTATGCAATTCAGTCCTTGTTGGTAGTTGTCTGAATGTACATCATCTTATCTTCATTCTCCCCTGCCGTTGAAGCAGTGAGCTGTGCTATATATGTATTAAAAGTGAAGTATCAGGCTTAATTGGTTTGGGGTAGTAACCACTGCAACAAGCAAGCTACTCCCACGCTTATTTGTGAATGCAAATCCTTTGGCCCACATTTCCTTTTGCCATTGAAGCATAGAGCAATGTTGGAGTCGCATTAACCATGTGTATGTTTATTGAATAAGGGTATTAATCACCAGGTAGTAGCCATCATTCCCGCAAGCCACCCCCATGCCTTTTCTCTTCATTCTTATCCTCAAGACTTTGTGGATCCACAGTGTTTATCCCACGCCCCTTTGAAATCCTTCACAGTTTTAGTCTTCACCACTTCCTCCGGAAGGGCGTTTCAGGCATCCACCACCCTCTCCGTGAAGAAATACTTCCTGACATTGGTTCTGAGTCTTCCTCCCTGGAGCTTCAAATCGTGACCCCTGGTTCTGTTGATTTTTTTCTGATGGAAAAGGTTTGTCGTTGTCTTTGGATCATTAAAACCTTTCAAGTATTTGAAAGTCTGTATCAAATCACCTCTGCTCCTCCTTTCCTCCGGGGTGTACATATTTAGATTCTTCAATCTCTCCTCATAAGTCATTTGATGAAGACCCTCCACCTTTTTGGTCGCCCTTCTCTGGACCGCCTCCATCCTGTCTCTGTCCCTTCGGAGATACGGTCTCCAGAACTGAGCAGAGTACTCCAGGTGAGGCCTCACCAAGGACCTGTACAAGGGGATAATCACTTCCCTTTTCTTACTCGATATTCCTCTCTCTATGCAGCCCAGCATTCTTCTGGCTTTAGCTATCACCTTGTCACACTGTTTTGCTGACCTCAGATCGTTAGACACTATCACCCCAAGGTCTCTCTCCTGCTCCGTGCACATCAGCCCTTCACCCCCATTCAAATACATTTCTTTCGGATTTCCACACCCCATATGCATGACTCTGCACTTCTTGGCTTTCAATCTCAGCTGTCATATCTTCGACCAGTCTTCCAGTTTCCTTAAATCCCGTCTCATTACACTCTATCATCCTTGGCCTCTCATGGCTTCAGTTACATTCACCCCACTTCGACTGGCAGTCATTTCAATTGACCCAGTGGGGCCCTCAATGTCAAAGTCGATGTTTACGACAGGTATCTCCGCCCGTACCAGTACTAACTTCAACAACCCTTCCGGGGTTGCCAACTCCTTACATAGAATACCAGGATGTGTTCTCCAAAAGGAAGGCCAATATTCTGCCCCCACTCCAGAAGTTTAATTGCCCTATTGAGCACCACCTAAGGGCAGAACTTACCTGCTTTCACTCCCAGAGACCCAGGCAATGTCTGCCTATATTAAAGAAAACTTAGCTAACGGCTTTATAAGAACTTGTACCTCTCCGGCAGGTGCCGGGTTCTTTTTTGTAAAGAAGAAGGATGGAAGTCTGAGACCCTGTATTGACTACAGGGGTCTGAATGCCATTACACTGAAGGACCAGTACCTATTTCCGCTCATCAGCGAGTTCTTTGATAGGCTGCAAGGAGCTCAAATCTTCACAAAGTTGGACCTGTGTGGAGCCTATAATTTAATCCGGATCCAGCCTGAAGACATATGGAAGACCGCATTTAATACACGGGATGGACACTACGAGTATGTAGTTATGCCCTTTGGGCTATGCAACACTCCCGCCATCTTCCAGTGGATGATGAATGAGAACTTTTGAGACCTCCTATACTCATTCGTTTTAGTATACTTAGACAACATACTAATTTTCTCCAAGACTCTGGATTCCCATCGCTCACTCGTCCAAATCATTCTCCAGCGGCTCAGAGAACATCACCTGTACACCAAACTAGAGAAATGCCTTTTCGAGCAATCCAGCCTACTTTTTCTGTGGTACATTATCTCGAGTCAAGGGTTCACCATGGACCCAAACAAGCTCCATGGAATCCGTGATTGGCCCCAGTCGGTAGGATTGTGGGCTCTGCAAAGATTCCTGGGATTCACAAATTATTATCATCACTTTATAGCAGACTGCTCCACGCTGGCCGCTCCACTCACCACCATGACAAAGAAAGGAACTGACCTCCAGGTCTGAGACCCCAAGGCGCAGTCTGCATTCCAAGCATTAAAAGATGCCTTCCGTACTGGCCCATGTGTCCGCCATCCAGAACTAAGCCACCCCTTCGTTGTAGAGGTCGATGCATCTGCCATTGGAGCTGGGGCGGTCCTTAGTCAGTACCAAAGGAGCCCTTATCCCGTGCTCCTTCTATTCCCATAAGTTCTTGCCAACAGAACAAAATTATACTATCGGAGACCATGAACCTCTGGCCGTGAAGCTGGCCTTTCAAGAATGGTGCCTCTGGCTTGAAGGGGCACAACACAGGTTTACTATTTTTACCGACCATAAGAACCTAGAACACTTGAAAAAAGCCCAGCTACTTAATCCAAGACAAGCCCATTAGGCCCTATTCTTTGCATGCTTTAACTTTGAGTTCCGCTACCGCCTGACCTCTGCGTAGATGCTCTCTCACATTCCCTGGAGCCGGAAGATACTCTCGAGACTTCGGCGCATATCATTGACCTGGCCTGTGTCTCCCTCGCTGTTACCACCACTTTACCTGCCAGTAAGACGGTCATACCCTGTCGCCTCAGAGAACTTGTACTCCGTTTGGCCCATTACTCTAAACTTGCGGGCCATCCCGGCTGAGCCCGAACTCTCGAAATTCTCTGCCGACATTACTGCTGGGCTAACACGGTCAAAGATGCCAGAGACTATGTAGAGTCATGCCCCAACTGCGCTCAACAAAAGCCTCCTATCCCTGGGGGCTTCTCCAACCACTCCCTGCACCCACCAAACCATGGACTAGAATATTTACGGATTTTATTGTGGAATTGCCCCCTTCCAAGGGGCATACTGTAATCTAGATCTTAATAGACCATTTCTCTAAAATGGCCCACTTTGTTCCCTTACCGGGACTACTATCGGCCTTGGAACTGGCTCGCCTCTTCTTGACTCACATCTTTCGTCTCCATGGACTTCCACAAGAGATTGTTTCAGATCGTGGCCCTCAATTTGCTGCAAAATACTGGAGGTCCCTCTGCAAAAAGTTCAATATATCCTTGAATTTAACTTTCGCATATCATCCACAGGCTAATGGCCAGGCCGAAAGGACCAACCAATCCCTTAAAGCCTTCCTTCGTTCATATGTCAAACACCAGCAAGACAATTGGGCCAACCTCCCCCCATGGGCAGAACTGTCTCACAACACCCACATTGCCTCCGCTACAGAGGTTTCCCCATTCTCTGTAGTCTTTGGTCATCAGCCTCGCCTACCTTTGCCGATTCCACTCAGCGTACCTTCACCAGCAGCCCAGTCCACTGCCTAGACCATTCGTCGTCTCTGGGACCAAGTTAAAGAGTGTCTCTGCCAAGCAGCTGACTGAGCTAAATGAGTCACAGATGCCCATCGCCATGCCACAACAGTGTTCCTGCCTGGGCAACAAGTCTGGCTCAGCACCAGACATATTTGTCTCCGGTTGCCCTCTCAACGGCTGGCTCCAAAATATGTGGGGCCATTCCCCATCATACAGCGGGTGGGAGCCGTCACATATCAATTAAAGTTACCTGCGAGCCTTGGTATTCATAACACCTTCCACGTGTCCCTACTCAAGCCCTTGGTACTATCGTGCCTTCTCGAAGATCTCCTCCACCGACACAAATATCAGCAGAATCCGAGAATACCCTTCAAGTACGAAAAGTTCTTGATGTCCGACACCGTAGAGGCCACTGGGAGTACCTCCTTTCGTGGGAAGGCTTTGGGCCAGAAGAGAATTCCTGGGAGCCTTCTCACCACATCCTCAACAAAAACCTCCTCCGTGATTTCCATCATCAACTCCCAGACAAGCCCAAGCCGGTAAGGGGGAGGCCTAGAAGGGGGGGGGGGGGGTACCTTTGCGCACCCCGGCCGTGTTGGAGCCACGACCAGGCCTGCTCACCTTGTGCTACCATCTACTAGCTCCAGCTCCTAATCCCTCGCAGCCACCACCAGTGCTTCTTGCCCATGGTACCCCCGGGTGTCTCCAGGCCCATCAGGGCCCTCTGACTCGCAACGCTCCTCACACCGGGGCTTGGCGTTCTCCTCGGCATCAGCCCTGCCCCTAGGCGCGCGGGGACCACTTGGCCCTTTAAAGGGCCCAGTGTGGGAAGCCAGTCTGTGGTGCCCGATAATGTCCTCATCTAGTCTGGGTATATAAGGTGAGGCCCAGTCCCCAGAGCCTCGCCTTGGCAATTGGGTCGATACCTAGTTTGCTCTTCCTTGTTCCTGCGTTACCTGCTTCCTTGATCCAGTCTTGTTCCTGTGTTCCTGTCTAGTTCCAGTGTTCCTGTGTTACTATGTTCCCATGGTCCTTCTGTGTTCCAGCATCTCTCCTGATTCTTGTTCTTCATTTCTCCTCTGTCATACCTCCTCAGACTTATTTAGGGTACTGACTTCTACTTGCCTGACCATGTTTTGACCGCTACCTGGAACCGACCACTGCCTGCCTTCTGACCACATTTGACCGCTGCCTGGAACCGACCACTGCTTGTCTCCTGACCATGCTTGACCACTGGTGGAACTGACCTTTGCTCATCTTGACTATGTATGGACTGATCTTGGAACTGACCCTTGCTTTGGCTGACCACCCTCGGACGGATACCCTGGCTTTGACCCTTGTGCTACACTCAGATATTCTGTCTCGCCTGTCTCGCCCAGAGGACCTTCATCTCTTGCTGCATTCCAGAAGTCTCCAGTAATCCTGGTCCAGGTCTAGTTCGTCCATTCTTCACCAGCCGCGTTCCTTTGGTTGTGGTGGGCACACCTCTCCGCTACCTCTCCGGGAGACCTTCTGAGTCCCACCTAAGTCCAGGTGAGGTTTAGGTATTACTGTAGGGGTTAGGGGCCACTTTGACATTCAAAGTGAGATGTACGAACAGAACAGTGCTCTCTTGTTAAGATTTGATGACCTTCGGATTGAGGAAACTCAGATTTGTGCAATGTTCTCTCAGCCTAGCTTGATGGACTCTCTACCTGGGTAACATCAAGCTAGGTTGAGAGAACATTGCACAAATCTCATCTTTGGGTGAGTTTCCTCACTCTGAAGGTCATCAAATCTTCACAAGAGAGCACTGTTCTGTTCGTGTGAATGTCATAGTGGTCCCTAACCCCTACACTAATACCTAAACCTCACCTCCAGTGACTAGGTGGGCCTCCCATAGAGATATAAATACCTATCTAGTGTGAGGGCATTATGGCTAGGCGCTGTCTCTCTCTCTCTCTCTCTCTCTCTCTCTGTAGGAGGGCCATGATACCTAGGCTGGCTCTACCGGAGCTTAAAACTACTAAACATGGTCCCCCATGTTTAGTAGTATGTATGGAAATACAACAATTCTGGCACTTATCACAAAGTGCAAAAAAGATATCACAATTTGCACTAAGATAGTGCTTCAGATAGGTATTCACACAAATTGCAATAAACTGCCTATTATCATAAAACACACCCCTTTTCCTATCGCATGCAATATTTAGTGCATTTTGATAAATCCAGGCCTATATTATGCTTCAGAACTTCAAGGCCTAACTTGTCCAGTAACCACTTTTGAAACAGCTGTGGGAGTTCCGCTACTCTTACTGTTTCTGGAAACCCAATCAGTCTTAGATTGTTGCACCGGCCTGCATTTTCTTGATCCTCTATTCAATCAAGAAGCTTTTCATTTTCCTTCTTGAAGTTCACCATTTGCTGCTCAAGCTGTGCAGGGCTTTCTTCTTGTACCGAAATCCTCTGTTCAGCCTCTGACAGCCTGTGTGAGTATGACTTGAAATTTTCTCTACTTTACTCTGTTTATTTACTTCTCTCCCCTCAACCATGCAAGCCATCTTCTGCTTTTCTTATTTAGATTGTTTCTGGGGCAAAAGATTTAATTTTTGGCTAATTCACCAATTAGGTAAACTGATGATTATTTACCACTTTACTCAATTAGTTTTTTACTTTTTAAGTCCATTTAAGCCACCCGGTTTAGGTCCTTCCTACTTTAAATCTTCTCAGTCATGGCCTTGCTCACTTACCACAAAACCTGCTATAAGGTTTTGCTGTGTGCCCTGTTTTTCTGCCTTAAATAGATTGTAAGCTCCAAGGAGTAAGGACTGACCATTATGAGTCTCAGTGCCGTGCTGTGTGCATCTGAATTGTGCTATACACATTACTAATAATAATGAATGGCAGGTTTTTATGATGTGGGTCGCTTGAACATGAAGGAACATAAAGGGGTGATATAAAAGTGTCAAAAGGGGAGGAGGTAATTTTCAAAGTTACACATGTAAAAATTAGCATATATCTGCCTAAGTAGTTTGTACTCATGTAATTGTAATTTTATAAAAGTTGAAAGTAACTACTCACTTTGTTTTGTGTGCACATTTATGCACATAAAAAAAGGACGGCCTGGGGCATTTCAGAGCAGGGCTAGCAGCTGTGCACATAGGTTGCTATTTTAAAAGAATGCGTGTACATTTGACAACTTACTCATGCAATTTTACACTTGCTAATTATCTTGTACAATTGATATTAGTCATATTTATTGCATAGTATTGGCTGGGTGAGAGGTCTGGTTGACACAGGGGGAGTCCAGCCTGAAGAACCAGGAGGGTCTTGATGATTTGGAGTGAACTGGTGGAGTAATTGGTAAACTGGTTAATTTCAAATACACAGGCATGTTTTAAAGTTTTCTGACTTGAGTGCAGAAATCGAGTTTTAAGTAAATCCTACTTTATTATCATGCATAAAATATATATACATATATTTTTAAAATAAGTTGGAAAAGTTTGCGTGTTCAATATATTGAAATACTTGCTTTTAATACATTGCATGTATTCGCACATAAGCAAACATACGTGTGTATGTTCTGGGTAAATGTATCGTGCATTGTGGAAATTACCTATGTGATGCAGTAGCATGGAAATTCACCTGACCGCGCCCCCTTTTTATCGTGGGCACTATTTCTACTATATTTATAACATTTTGATGAATCTAGGTCTATGTTTGCTTATTTTTATAGCACAGAATCATTACCAGGGGAAGGAAGAACTCCATGGTAAGCATCTGGATTCATGCAGAGCCAGTCCTGATTTTTCAAGGCCTGCTTCAAAGCAATCTGTGCAAAAGTCAGAAAGTGGAATCAACATGTCAGGGCTCACTGAGCGGCTGATGATCTGGAGCTGCAAATGAAAATGAAACGTGGAGCTGCCACTTCCTGCAGGGAGTTTAGACTAGTCCTGGTTTTTGAACTTGAATCCTAATGCATTCTGGAATTTGTAGTCTCTGCTTCTATTAATTGAAATCAGTTCTGCAGGTAGCAGAATGCATCTGGATGAGGTTTGTCAAAACTAGGGTGGCCTAAATCTCCCTCCAGGAACTGGGTGACTTTGTAGCTATGAACAGTCTCTTTCTGTGCATGCATTATCCTACTGTAAATAGTTCTGATAATAATAATCCTAAGTGATCCAATCTGAAATGCTAATGAAAAGTTTTTATGTGGTAACACAGTAATTGATATAAAGTAGTTGTTTGTGAATTGGTCCACTTGAATAAATGGAATAAAAATTAACAAATAACAACAAAAGTAAAATAAAAATATATAAAGTGACACCTTTTTATTGGCTACCACTACATTTCATGACTAGCTTTCAGGAGCTAATACTCCCTTCCTTGTGTCAGAAAAGAACCTATAAAAAGGTATCATCTTATATATTTTTGTTTTTATTTGTTAACCTTTATTTCCATATTGGAAATGATGTCAGGTAAAGGTCAATTGCCCCATTCAGTCTTCTCAGGGGATTGAGATAGGGGTGGGAGCAGTATAGTACTGGTAAGAATTAAAATCTACTTGCATCCCTGAAATGCACTTAACACAAATTTGCCAACACTAACACCATGTTCCAGCAGTTAACAAGTATAAGACTACCTGGATGTACCTCTGTTCCAAGCAGTGGTATCTTCTGTACTTCATCACTGTCACACAGAGGGACATTCATGAGGTAAAATGTCCCAAGCACTATGAAAGATACAGATTGCTAGTCCAATCACAGACTAGACAAAAGCCAGATATCCTTCCACATACAGCCAAAAAGGTAGCATCACAGACAAAGACCTTCAAAGAAACTAAATATCATTAAAGATCTAAGAACGCAGGAAGACTTACAACACACACTGGCTGCATAGCTCTCAACTTCTAAATTCACAGATCCAGATTATGAAGTGGCATGGAACAAATTTTGTGATGCAACCTACTCTGCAAGTGCTGATGTTCTTGGCTTTGTTAAAAGGAAACATCGGAATTGGTTTGTTGAAAATGACACAAAAATAGATCAAGTCCTAGTCAAGATACACACACTTCAAAGTGTGTTAATTGCTGATAAGTCCTCAGGAAAGAAGGCTCGCTATATGCAAGCATGAAGTTCAAACCTGATTATAACAAATGAATAAATAAGTTGGGAGGAGAAAGCCAGAGAATTGCAGGAATCCATAGATAAACACAAAATCAAATATTTCCTTTATTTTATTTATAAGAATGCAAAAAACCCCAAAAAAACAATAATATAGAATGACAAACTGCAAAAAATAAAATGTTACCATCATCATTAAAAGATCAAATAAAAAGCATCCATCATATTAACTCAGAAAGTAGAACTAGCCCTGACATAAACACAAGACACCCATTCATCCACAATCATACACAAAATCCCCCCCTTAGGATTCCATAAGTTTGAACCCAGTGAGAAGATTAGCTTAAAATCTGCAGGTCATCCATCTGTGTCTGAGGTTTGTGCCTGAAGCAAATCAGGCTTTAGCCCCTCCCTCAGCCATGATGCCAAGCCCACACCCATCTATCCTCTCCGGGAGGGCCTATTAAAGATGCTGCACAGCTGCTGGGAAGATTACTCTGCACTGTTGCTGTAACACCTGTGCTACCCTCTCCTAGAGATGTGCTTCGTTTTAAGTTTTCGGGTCGGGCACTTCGTGGGAAAATTCGTTTTCCTACGGGACAGTTTTGGTTTTTTTTGGCAGATTTTTCGAACCGAGAAAAAAAACCCCACTTCAACACTTCAAATTTAATTAATTACAACCCCTCCCACCATCCCGAACCCCCCCAAGACTTACTAAAAGCTCTGGTGGTCCAACGGAGTCCCGGGAGCAATCTCTCTCTCTCTTGGGCTGTCGGCTGCCACTAATCAAAATGGCGCCGGTGGTGCTTTGCCCTTACCATTTGACAGGGGCTACCAGTGCCATTGGTAGGCCCCTGTCACATGGAAGGAGCAATGGATGGCCCGTGCCATTTTCAAAGATGGCGCTGGCCATCCATTGCTCCTACCATGTGACAGGGGCCGACCAATGGCACCGGTAGCCCCTGTCACATGGTAAGGGCAAAGGCCACCAGTGATTCCTGGCAGGCCTGATGACCCGAGAGCGGAAGATCGCTCCTGGGACCCCCGCTGAACTACCAGGGCTTTCAGTAAGTCTTGGGGGGGGGGGAATCGGGATGAAGGGTTGGGTTAGATTTGGTTTTTTTTTTAAATAACTGTGCCCCTCCCCCCTGCGTTAACACGAAAAACAAATTTTTCCCAAATTTTGGGAAAAAAATCCATTTTGGGATTTGGGTCTCCCGAACCAGGATGAATTAGGCAATTTCATTGAAATTGCCTAATTCATTCTAAACGAATGCACATCCCTACCCTTTTCTGGCAGGAGGAGCACTGAGAGGAGAGGATCACTTTGCTGGTGACTGAAAAGAATCAGTAAGTTTTGCTTGGGAAATTCTTTTTTTTTAAGTAAACTATTGGGGTATATTATACAGGGGCAGATTTTAAAATCTGCACGTGCAGGGTACATTTGTGTGCGTTATCCGGCACGCACAAATGTACACCTGATTTTATAACATGCGCGTGCTGCCGCACGCATGTTAAAAAATCCAGGGTCGGCGCACAAGAGGGTGCACACTTTTGCACCTTGTGCGCATTGAGCCCAAGAGGAGCCTCGATGGCTTTCCCCATTCCCTCCAAGGCCGCTCCGAAATTGGAGTGGCTTCGGAGGGAACTTTTTTCCGCTTCCCCCCATCTTCCCCTCCCTTCCCCATCTAACCCACCCCCCAGCCCTACCTAAATCCCCCCTTACCTTGTTTTACTTATTTAATCTTGTGCGCGCTGGCCTGCTACTGGCGCACCATCCGCCAGCACAGCAGCTTTGCTGGAGGGCTCGGCCCCGCCCCTGGACCACCCCCTGATTGGTGCCATGCCCACGACCCCGCCCCTTCCCACTCCTTTTTCAAAGCCTCGGGACATATTCATGTCCTGGGGCTTGCGCACGCCGTTGAGCCTAAGCAAAATAGGCTCGGCGAGTGCAGGAGCAGGATTTTGGGGTTATGCGCATAACCCTTTGAAAATCTACCCCATAATGGGGCGGATTTTAAGAGCCCTGCTCGCCTAAATCCGCCTAAATCCAGGCGGATTTAGGCGAGCAGGGCCCTGCGCGCCGGTGCGCCTATTTTACATAGGCCTACCGGCGCGCGCAGAGCCCCGGGACTCGCGTAAGTCCCGGGGTTTTCAGAGGGGGGGCGTGTCGGGGTCGTGTCGGAGGGTGGGCCCGATCCGCGCGGCGTTTTCGGGGCGTGTCGGGAGTGTTTTGGGGGCGGGCCCGGGGGCGTGGTTACGGCCTGGGGCGGCCCGGGGGCGTGGCCGCGCCCTCCGGACCCGCCCCCAGGTTGCGTCCCGGCGCGCGGGGATTTACATCTCCCTCCGGGAGGCGTAAATCCCCCGACAAAGGTAAGGGGGGGGTTTAGACAGGGCCGGGTGGGTGGGTTAGGTAGGGGAAGGGAGGGGAAGGTGAGGGGAGGGCAAAAGAAAGTTCCCTCCAAGGCCGCTCTGATTTTGGAGCGGCCTCGGAGGGAACGGAGGTAGGCTGCGTGGCTCGGCGCGCGCTGGCTATACGGAATTGATAGCCTTGCGTGCGCCGATCCCGGATTTTAGCGGATACGCGCGGCTACGCGCGTATCTACTAAAATCCAGCTTACTTTTGTTTGCGCCAGATGCGCCAACAAAAGTACGCCAAATCGCGCTATTTGAAAATCTACCCCAATGTGTTTGTGTGTTTGTGCTTTTAATAGTCAGTAAGGCAGCTAATAAACAGAAGTTAGTGTGTTTGTGCTTTTAATAGTCAGTAAGGCAGCTAATAAACAGAAGTTAGTGTGTTTATTTTTAATAGTAAGGCAGCTAATAAACAGAAGTTAGAGTGTTTGTGGGAGGGAGGTTCTGGAAGCCAAATTTAGGCTCTTAGGTAGAAAGCTTAATTCCAGAATCTCCAGGATAACATTTTCTGAAATGCTTCCTGTTCCACGCGCAGGTCCCCAGAGGCAGGCAGAGCTCCGGATTCTCAATGCATGGATGAGACGATGGTGCAAGGAAGAGGGATTCAGATTTGTAAGGAATTGGGGAAACCTTTTGGGGGAGGGAGAGTCTCTTCCGAAGGGATGGGCTCCACTTTAACCAGGGTGGAACCAGACTGCTGATGCTAATCTTTAAAAAGGAGAGAGCAGCTTTTAAACTAGAACAAGGGGGAAAGCCGACAGTCACTCAGCAGTGCATGGTTCGGAGGGAAGTGTCTTCAAATGATACAAATGACACAATAGAGTTAGGGCATCCCAACAGTGAGGTTCCAATAAAAAGAAAAGTAGTCCAAGTGCCTGTAACTAAAAACTGAACTGAGCTAAAAAATTCTAATGTATCCCTTTCAATTAAAAAGCAGAATGAAAATACAAAAAACCCCCCACACTTTGAAATGTTTGTATGCTAATGCCAGAAGTCTAAGAAGTAAGATGGGAGAATTAGAATGTATAGCAGTGAATGATGACATAGACTTAATTGGCATCTCAGAGACATGATGGAAGGAAGATAAGCAAAGGGACAGTGCTATACCAGGGTACAAATTATATCGCAATGACAGAGAGGAGCATCTGGGAGACGGTGTGGTGCTTTATGTCCAGGATGGCATAGAGTCCAACAGGATAAACATCCTGCATGACACTAAATGCTAGAGATGTGAATAGTGTCCTCGATCGTCTTAACGATCGATTTCGGCTGGGAGGGGGAGGGAATCGTATTGTTGCCGTTTGGGTGTGTAAACTATCGTGAAAAATCGTTAAAATCGTGAGCCGGCACACTAAACCCCCCTAAAACCCACCCCGACCCTTTAAATTAAATCCCCCACCCTCCCGAACCCCCCCAAATGCTTTAAATTACCTGGGGATCCGGCGGTGGTCCAGAACGGCGGCGGTCCGGAACGGTCCCCTCAATAGAATCGTGTTGTCTTCAGCCGGCGCCATTTTTCAAAATGGCCGCCGCAAAATGGCGGCGGTCATAGACAAAAACGATTCGACGGAAGAGGTCGTTCCGGACCCCCGCTGGACTTTTGGCAAGTCTTGTGGGGGTCAGGAGGCCCCCCCAAGCTGGCCAAAAGTTTCCTGGGAGTCCAGCGGGGTTCCGGGAGCGATTTCTTGCCGCGAATCGTTTTCGTACGGAAAATGGCGCCGGCAGGAGATCGACTGCAGGAGGTCATTCAGCGGGGGTTCCGGACCGCCGCTGAACAACCTCCTGCACTCGATCTCCTGCTGGCGCCATTTTCCGTACGAAAACGATTCGCGGCAAGAAATCGCTCCCGGAACCCCGCTGGACTCCCAGGAAACTTTTGGCCAGCTTGGGGGGGCCTTCTGACCCCCACAAGACTTGCCAAAAGTCCAGCGGGGGTCCGGAACGACCTTCTCCGTCGAATCGTTTTTGTCTATGGCCGCCGCCATTTTGCGGCGGCCATTTTGAAAAATGGCGCCGGCTGAAGACAACACGATTCTATTGAGGGGGCCGTTCCGGACCGCCGCCGTTCTGGACCACCGCTGGATCCCCAGGTAATTTAAAGCATTGGGGGGGGGGGGGTTCGGGATGGTGGGGGATTTAATTTAAAGGGTCGGGGGTGGGTTTTAGGGGGTTTTAGTGTGCCGGTTTTCCTGCCCTCCCTCTTCCCCCGATTTACGATTTTTTAACGATAAATCGGGGGAATTGGTATTGTATCGTGGCCCTAACGATTTTTTGACGATTTAAAATATATCGGACGATATTTTAAATCGTCAAAAAACGATTCACATCCCTACTAAATGCACAATCAAATCTTTATGGGTAGAAATCCCTTGTGTGTTGGGGAAGAAGTATAGTGATAGCAGTTTACTACCATCCACCTGACCAAGATGGTGAGACAGTGAAAAGCTAAGAGAAAATGAAAAAAATAGTTAGAAAAACCTGAAAGGAGCAGCTACAAAGGTAAAGAGTATGCAAGAGGTGTGGACATTATTAAAAAAATACCATCCTAGAAGCACAGTCTGGATGCATTCCACACATTAAGAAAGGTGGAAGGAAGGAAAAACGATTACTGACATGGTTAAAAGGTGAGGTGAAAGAGGCTATTTTAGCCAAAAGATCTTCATTCAAAAATTGGAAGAAGAATCCAACAGAAGAAAATAGGATAAAGCATAAGCATTGGCAAGTTAAATGTACGACATTGATAAGACAGGCTAAGAAAGAATTTGAAAAGAAGTTGGCCATAGAGGCAAAAACTCACAGTAAAAACTTTTAAAAATATATCTGAAGCAGAAAGCCTGCAAGGGAGTTGGTTGGACCGTTAGATGATCAAGGGGTTAAAGAGGCACTTAGAGAAGATAAAGCCATCGCAGAAAGATTGAATTATTTCTTTGCTTCGGTGTTTATTGAAGAGAATGTTGGGGAGATACATTCCGGAGAAGGTTTTCATGGGTGATAATGCAGATGGACTGAACCAAATCAAGGTAAACCTAGAAGATGTGGTAGCCTGATTGACAAATTGAAGAGTAGTAAATCACCTGGACCACATGGTATACACCCCAGAGTTCTGAAGGAACTAAAAAATGAAATTTCAGATCTATTAGTATAAAATTTTTAACCTATCATTAAAATCATCCATTGCACCTGAAGACTGGAGGGTGGCTAATGTAACCCCAATATTTAAAAAGGGCTTCAGGGGCGATACGGGAAACTACAGACCAGTTAGCCTGACTTCAGTGCCAGGAAAAATAGTAGAAAGTGTTCTAAATATCAAAATCACAGAACATATAGAAAGACATGGTTTAATGGAACAAAGTCAGCATGGCTTTACCCAAGGCAAGACCTACCTCACAATTCTGCTTCACTTTTTTTGAAGGCGTTAATAAACATGTGGATAAAGGTGAACCAGTAGATGTAGTGTATTTGGATTTTCAGAAGGCATTTGACAAAGTTTCTCATGAAAGGATTCTAGGAAAAGTAAAAAGTCATAGGATAGGTGTCGATGTCCTTTCATGGATTACAAACTGGTTAAAAGACAGGAAATAGAGAGTAGAATTAAATGGACAATTTTCTCAGTGGAGGGGAGTGGGCAGTGGAGTGCCTCAGGGATCTGTACTGGGAACCATGCTTTTCAATATATTTATAAATGATCTGGAAAGGAATACAATGAGTGAAGTAATCATATTTGCAGATGATACAAAATTATTCAGAGTAGTTAAATCACAAGCGGATTGTGATAAATTGCAGGAAGACCTTGTGAGACTAGATAATTGGGCATCCAAATGGCAGATGAAATTTAATGTTGATAAGTGCAAGGTAATGCATATAGGGAAAAATAACCCATGTTATAGTTACACAATGTTAGGTTCCATATTAGGAGCTCCCAGCCAAGAAACGTCTAGGCGTCATAGTGGATAACACATTGAAATCGTTGGTTCAGTGTGCTGCGGCAGTCAAAAAAGCAAACAGAATGTTGGGAATTATTAGAAAGGGAATGGTGAATAAATGGAAAATGTCATAATGCCTCTGTATCACTCCATGGTGAGACTACACCTTGAATACTGTGTACAATTCTGGTTGTCGCATCTCAAAAAAGATATAGTTGCGGTGGAGTAAGTACAGAGAAGGGCTACCAAAATGATAAAGGGGATGGAACAGCTCCCCTATGAGGAAAGACTAAAGAGGTTAGGACTGTTCAGTTTGGAGAAGAGACGACTGAGGGGGGATATGATAGAGGTGTTTAAAATCATGAGAGGTCTAGAATGGGTAAATATGAATTGGTTATTTACTCTTTCGGATAATGGAAGGATGAGGGGGCACTCCATGAAGTTAGCATGTGGCACATTTAAAACTAATCAGAGAAAGTTCTTTTTCACTCAATGCACAATTAAACTCTGGAATTTGTTGCCAGGGGATGTGGTTAGTGCAGTTAGTGTAGCTGGGTTTAAAAAAGGATTGGATAAGTTCTCGGAGGAGAAGTCCATTTCCTGCTATTAATTAAGTTGACTTAGAAAATAGCCACTGCTATCAACAGTAGCATGAGATAGTTTATGGGTACTTGCCAGGTTCTTATGGCCTGGATTGGCCATGTTGGAAACAGGATGCTGGGCTTGATGGACCCTTGGTCTGATCCAGTATGGCATCTGGGTCAGAGGTTTGCGCCTTAAGCCAACTGGGCCTTAGCCTCTCCATCGGCCATGATGCATGAACGTTCCCACCTATCCTGTCAGAGAGGGCCTATTAAAGACGCTGTACTGCTACTGTATGGCATGCTGCTGCGAGCACCAAAGGGGCACATCAAAGGGGATTGCTCCTTTGTGAACCCCTTGTTGAGAACTTGGTGAACTTTTGGGTATCTTGGGGTTGTTCTGAATTGTCAACATGTGCTGGGGTATATGCCAGTACCTATTGTTGAGGGAAGGAGGAGGTATCAGACTGGATTTTCTCATTATGGGGGTAAAAGTGGGAGGTGTGCAAGGTGTTTAAGGGAGGTAGTACAAACTAAGGGGTATTTGGAGAAGAGAACTGAGGTACAGAGGTTATTGTTGAATGCTAGATCTTTAGGAAATAAAACCCTGTTGCTGCATGAATTGATTTTGGAAGTGGGGGTAGATTTTGTTTTTATTACAGAAACATGGGTCACTGAGGACTCTGTTTCTATATTTTATCAAACTTATCCAGAGGGCTTACTTTCAGAATCAAGATGTAGGGCAAGGGGGTGGGGGTGGAAATTCTTTGTAATTCTAAATGATATCAGGGTTACCGGAAATCAAAAGTTCTCAGGAATGGAGAGGAGGAAATGTTTTATCCATAATTGTTTTAATTATTGGGTGTTATTTGATATGTCTCCTATTCTAAAATATTTAATTGATTTTTGGGAAACATTTACAGTTTTTTTTAATCCTTATTCTTTTTATTTAATAGGTGTTCTATTCATTTGTTATATTTTGTATTATAATGATTTACTTTTATAACTGATTTATATTACTTGAATTTATTTTATGAAGAATGATGTTTCTGATTTGCATTATTGCACTGAGTATGAGTCTGGCTGAAAGGGGAGGGGGCTGGAAAGCAAGATTTGAGGACTGGGAGGAGAGAGGGGACTGGGGATCAAAACTGCTGGGGACTGGGAGCAGTAGGAGAGTGAGACTGCTATTGCTTCTGTTTCTCTGAGAGGGGAAGTGGGAATAATTTGATTTTCTGTGTGTCATTTTGGGAAATGTGCATCTCAATATTTCTATTTTCTACAATACAGGGAAAATGCAATTGTTTTATTTCTTTGGTGTTATATTGCAGGAAGAGTCTGTCTTTTTATGTTTCTAGGTCAGCATTTGTCTCTATGTTTCTCTTTTTAATTTGTGGTCAATTCTGCATTTGGTGAGGTTCTGTTTGTGTTTTGCATGTGGGAGTGAAGTGTTTTGGTAGCGTGTAGTTTGTGTCAGGATGTGTAGCCATTCAGCTTGCTCGCTTTTTTTCAATCTGTACCTTCTAGTACAAAGGTGTATTATGTTGTACAGCAGTGAGCATGTGTGAGAATGAGGATATATGTGAGCCTGAAAGAAAACTGCGAGTTATTGAGCATGTATGTGAGCCTAAGAGAGTTCTCAGGTATGGAGAACAAGGAAATTTTCTAATCCTTATTAGTTTTAGTTATTGAGTGTTATTTGGCATATGCTGTTTTGAAATATTTATTCTTTTATTAGTTTTAGTATTTAAAGAAATAAGTAATGGTATTTTGTTTGGAACTCTATATATATGCTAAATTATAATACTTCTTTTGTCATAATAGCAGGTGGAGTTTTAGAATACTTTGCAGAATATCATGATGTGTTTTGAGAGATTGTCTGTATAATATACTTGTGTCTGGTCAACTTTAAATTGTGGGGTATTGTTTCTTGAGACACTTTTAAATATAACTGAATTGTTTCTCTGTGTGTGTATGGATTAGTGCTTGCAAGTGCTGGAAATAATTGAGTTAAAATATTTTAAAGAGACACTCATAATGCATGACAGATGTTGTAGGATTTTTAGTTATCCATTGTCGGGTATAATCTAAAACATTATTTATTGCTAAGTGTATAAATAGTAGGGTTCATAATTGTATGTCTATTTTCCACCCATGTTAACCTTGTGCCCCTCCAAAAAAACAGATCTGGCTACGCCACTGCTCTAGTTTTTCCTTTGCACTCACTGCACCCACCTTACAACCTCCCCACTGGAGTTCAAAGAACATGAAAGGAAAGTTATAAAAAGGTCATCCAGGTTACATTGGGCCCTGGAAGTTTATCTTCCAGATCCAGCCCTGGGAGAAGGAGTATATATGAGAGAACTAACCGGTGAAAGGTTCCAGCCCCAAAGAGTAACAAATTATTTTATGGCCTCACCCATGCTAAGGTTGCACACCAGGGTGGGGTTACACCTACATTCTAAAAGTGGCTCTTCTTTAGGTGAATAATTGAGCCAGGTTAATCGGGCCTCCTGCGGTAGAAATATAAGGGGAAGAAATCTATGGTCTAAAAATAAACAACCGCAAATGAATTAATTTCCAGACTTAGATTTTCATAATTGTGATGAATTAAATTCAGGATTGAATGGAATTTTGCCAGGATGTTCACTCAGAAAGTAGTATGGTCTTTTCATAGATTCCAGAAAGTGCTTCCTTTTTGGGTGAATAATTTGGCAATTTCATCATAACATTTTTTTTTTAGTAAGAAGCAAATGGGGGTTGTTATCTAAGCACTTGAATTACGAAACTTAGCATAAATTACGTTCATGCTTCTTATAATGATATTACATTATATTTTTATTTCTTATACCTTTATTTGAACAGTGCTCAATATGGATTATGCATATTATTATTGAATGGAATGACTGAGAAAGCCCTATCAGAATGAACACCTGAGAATAAACACATTCTTTGAGAGTATTCCAGAATATGATTTCTTCTCATTTGAATAATTTCACCAAATTCACCTAACAAGAAAATTTTAAGCCCCTTATGAACAATACTTATAATGAATCATTCCCCCCAACAGACACATGCCTTGCCAAATTGAATTGAAATGTTTTTTTTTTTTTTTTTCACTAGGAAAATACTATTTCTTTTATAGTGTCTAGAGGGTGCTGAATTCCATGCTGAACTGAAAGTGAAATATCACCTTTAGAGATTCCCAGAAAGTAAACATATATGGGCTTTAAGGAATGTGACACTATACTATGCTTTAACAAACTGAAGAGTAGTAAATTGCCTGGACCAGATGATATATACCCCAGGATTCTGAAAGAACTCAAAAATGAAATTTCAGACCTATTAGTAAAAATTTGTAACCTATCATTAAAATCATCCATTGTACCTGAAGACTGGAGGGTGGTCAATGTAACTCTGATATTTAAAAGGGCTCTAGGGTAGATCTGGGAAACTAGAGACCAGTGAGCCTGACTTCAGTGCTGGGAAAAATCATGGAAACTGTTAAAGATTAAAATCAAAGAACATTTAGATAGACATGGTTTATTGGGACACAGCCAGCAGGGAATTATCCAAGGGAAATCTTGCTTCATAAATCTCCTACATTTTTATTAAGGGGTTAATAAACATGTGGATAAAGGTGAACTGGTAGATGTCGTGTATTTGGATTTTCAGAAGGTGTTCGACAAAGCCCCTCATGAGAGACTTCTAAGAAAACTAAAAGGTCATGGAATAAAAGGAGATATCCTTTTCTGACTTGCAAACTGGTTAAGAAACAGGAAAAAGAGAGTAGGATTAAATGGTCTGTTTTCATAGTAGAAAAAGGTAAACAGTGGAGTGCCTCAGGGATCTGTACTAGGACCCTTGCTTTTTAATATATTTATAAATGATCTGGAAAGGGGCACGATGAGTGAAGTGCTTAAATTTGTGGATGACACAAAATTATGCAGAATAGATAAATCTCAAGTGAATTGTGATAAATTGCTGGAGGTCCTTGTAAGACTCGAAGATTGGGTGTCCAAAGGGCAGGTGAAATTTAATGTGAACACATGCAAGTTGATGCACATAGGGAAAAATAACCCTTGCTGTGGTTACATGATATTAGGTTCCACATTAGGAGTTACCACCCAGGAAAGAGATCTATGTATCATAGTGGATAATACATTGAAATCGTCGGTTCAGTGTGCTGTGGCAGTCAAAAAAGCAAACAGAATATTAGGAATTATTGAGAATGGAATGGCAAATAAAATGGTGAATGTCATAATGCCTCTGTATTGCTCCATAGTGAGACCACACCTTGAATACTGTGTGCAGTTCTGGTCGCCAAATTTCAAAAAAAGTTATAGTTGCACGGAGAAAATACAGAGATGGGTAATCAAAATGATAAAGGGGATGGAACAGCTCCCCTATGAGGAAAGGCTTAAGAGGTTAGGGCTGTTCAGCTTGGAAAAGAGATGGCTGAGGGGGGATATGTTAGTGGTCTACAAAATCTTGAAAGAATTGAATGTGTAAATGTGAATCAGTTATTTACTCTTTCAGATAATACAAGGACTAGGGGAAATCCATGAAGTTAGCAACTAGCTCTTTTAAAACAAAGTGGAGAAAAATATTTTTCATGCAATGCATAATTAAGCTCTGGAATTCATTTGCAGAGCATGTTGTTACTGCAGTTAATGTAGCTGGTTCTAAAAAACATTTGGATAAGTTCCTAGAGCAGAAGTCCATAAACTGCTATTAATCAGTAAGGATTAGTAGCTTGGGATTATTCATTTAGGGGTGGATTTTAAGAGCCCTGCTCGCCGGTGAGCCTATTTTACATAGGCCTACCGGCGCGCGCAGGCTAGTCCCGGGGTTTTCTGAGGGGGGCGTGTCGGGGGCGTGTCGGGGCTGGGCCCGAACTGCGCGGCGTTTTCGGGGCATGTCGGGAGCATTCCGGGGGTGGGCCCGGGGGCGTGGCTACGGCCCGGGGCGGTCCGGGGGCGTGGCCGCGCCCTCCGGACCCGCCCCCAGGTCGCGTCCCGGCGCGCTAGCGGCCCGCTGGCGCGTGGGGATTTACGTCTCCCTCTGGGAGGCGTAAATCCCCCGACAAAGGTAAGGGGGGGTTTAGACAGGGCCGGGTGGGTGGGTTAGGTAGGGGAAGGGAGGGGAAGGTGAGGGGAGGGCAAAAGAATGTTCCCTCAGAGGCCGCTCCGATTTCGGAGCGGCCTCGGAGGGAACGGGGGTAGGCTGTGCGGCTCGGTGCGCGCCGGCTATACGGAATTGATAGCCTTGCGCGCGCCGATCCAGGATTTTAGCGGATACGCGCGGCTACTCGCGTATCTACTAAAATCCCGCGTACTTTTGCTTGCGCCTGATGCGCCAGCAAAAGTACGCCAAATCGCGCGGTTTGAAAATCTACCCCTAAATGTTTGGGAACTTGCCAGGTAATTGTGACTTGGTTGGCCACTATTGGACTCAGGATACTGGGCATGATGGACCCTTGGTCTGACCCAGTATGGCATATCTTATGTATTTATGTTTTTATGTTTAGTAGAGCAGTTAGTTTTGCATCACATTCAAGATTGTATGTGCTGGAAAGATGTTGAATCTGATGGAATTTATAGCGGAAGTGGCTGTGAGATTTCCAAATCTTATTGTTGTAGGGGATTTTAACTGCCATATGCATGATTTGTCTCGTTCATTTATACAAAGATTTTCTGATATGTTAGTGCAATTTCCTACCCATAAAGAGGGTCATATGTTAGAACTGATTATTGGTTCAGAAAATATGGTGAGTGAGGAGGGTTGTTTGTTGGAGGGGGCAGAAGGTGATTTGGTCAACCCATAAAGTTTTTCTTTTGGGTTTTGGATAGTACAGGGTTCTTTTGATTGGGGCACAGTACTTTGGAAGGGAAACTTGGTAAGATCAATGCAGAACATTTATATGATAGGTGGAGAAATTTGGCTTTGAGGAAAGATAGATGAAATATGGAGGAACGAGCTATTGATTAGAATTGTAATTTGACAAATATTTTGGATGAGATTACCTCCGATAAAAAGGGGGGAAGAGATGTGGATCTTCAGCCTCGTGATTTACATCTGACTTGGTGGAAGAGGATTGAGAGGTTAAGAAAATTAGAAAAGTTATGGATTAAGTTGTGGTTTGGGGAAGATAAAATGAAGTGGTGTAAACCGGCGAATAGTTATTATTCTAAAGTCTGATTAGTAAAGACATTTTTTTGGAAAAGAGAACTGATAAAGATGAGAGTAAATCAAATAAAGGTTTTGGATCTTACAGGATTTGATGGGTGTTACGCCCTTCGGTCGCAGCTGTCTGCGACCGATGTTGCTCACCTCTTGCCTCACTGAACTAACTCCGTTGGGTAGACTTGCGGCCTCCGCCAACTATTGCCGGCCTGCCTGTCCCTGCTCCCGGGCCTCCCTGGACAGCATGGATGCTGCCGACTGCCATCTTGCCCTTGGAGTTCCTTAGACACGCGCGCTCTTGGGCCAGTCTTATGCACGTCTTGGCGGGAACCTCGGGGGCATCCCCCCCCAGGTGACGTCACTCTTCAAGGACTCTTTAGCCGACTGGCCCTGTCTGCCTACGACTTGGCAACGAGTTCCCTCATTGCTGAATCCACTTCGCTCACTACGGATTTCCCATTCCAGTTCCTGTTTCTTCAGCGTGAGACATCCCGGGTACCCGCTCTTTGGGGGCCCTTCCCTTGTCTCTGGCTATCTGCTCCTCAGAGGGCCTTGCACCTAGGACTGCTGCCTGTGCCACTCTCCGGGACCTCCTCTGGAACCTTACTACTGCTACAGTGAGTACTCCGCTTTGCGGACCTCTACCTTACATCTCTACTGAGGAACCCTCATCAGTGTACCCCGCTCTGTGGACCATTGCCATATCATCTCTACTGAGGAACCCTCTTCGGTGTTCCCCACTCTGTGGACCATTGCCGTATCACCCCTACTGAGGAACCCTCTTTGGTGTACCTGCTCTGAGGACCATTGCCGTAACAACTCTACAGAGGACTCCTCCTTGGGTATGCCCCCCACTTCGCAGACCTCGTGGCACCATTGTGTCTGTGTGACTTTATGTTACACTTCCCGCTCCCTGGACAGTGTCACTCTCTCTCCAGTACCTGCTGTCCCATACACCCATGGGCGGTACCATCTCTCACCTCGGCCCAGGGCCCACATACCCACAAACCCTAACGATGGGTAAATCTGGTTGCTCAGGAGATAGTATCCCAACAGTGTTGTCAGGAAGTAATTTTGTTCAGTTGTGGGAACAGAAAATTCTTATTTGTAGAAAACAGGTGGAAGCGTTATTTGCTAAGTTTAGTCCTATAGATTCAGAGGTAGTGAGTGATTTAAGTGATGTGGGAAATACTAGTATTGGATGGTTGGAGGAATTTCATCCTGTAGGTTCAATGGAGTTACAGAAATCTTCATCTGAGGGTAAGGACTCTAGGTTTGCATTTGACCGTGCCATTTTTTCTGATAAAACAGGCCCCTGAGGATTTGAAACAGGATTTGTTGACAATTGTAAATTCATCTTTGTCAGAGGGTTTTTGAAGCAAATGATGATTTCTCCTTCACTGGCGAAATTTGCTTTATATCGGGAAGATTATGCTAGCTACAGACCATGGCTGCTAATCCTTTTTTTTTAAATTTATTTTTATTTATTTAAAGATTTTTATATACCGGGGCACGTTAAAAACATCACCCCGGTTCACATTGTAACGTAACATAGCAACAAGCTTTACAATAGATTAATGTCAAGCAAACAGTAAGCAAACTAAGTCAACTCAAGACAGGAGAATAAATAATTAACTCTTAAGGAGAGTAGAGAGTAGAGGAAAGAAGTTTTTTAAACTATCAACAAGATGACAGGATATAAGCGGTGACAGGATATAAGCGGTGACAGGATATAAGCGGTGACAGGATATAAGCGGTGAGTGATAGGGAGAGGAAGGACGGAGGGGGTGATGTGGGAGGAGGTTGAGGGGAGGGTGGGAGGAGGGGGAACAGGGATGTAAGATGAGGCAAGGATGAGGGGGGGGGGGGGTCTGAGGTTGTTAAGTTCGATAGAGGTATTTTTTTGACTAAAATAATTGAGAAAATGGCTTGTAAGCAGTTATCTATATATTTGGAGGAGATTAATGGGTTTGATATGTGCCAATCAGGATTTAGAAAGGGTTTCAGCTTTTTTTTCAGCTCTGAAATGGTGTTGGTGGCAGCTAGTGATTGCATTTTGTGGTTAAGAGGTAACAGTATCTCAGCACTTTTGATTTTTTTTTTGATCTAATGAGTGTGTTTGATTTAGTGGATCATGAGATCCTACAAACTCATTGTAGATCTATGCGGCTGGGAGGGCTAGTGTTGCAGTGGATTGGATCTATTCTCTCAAACAGAACAGTAGTGGTGAAGGTTAGGGGAGTTCAGGTTGTTTTTCATTTTAATGCGGGGTCCCTCAGAGTTCCCCCTTGTCCCCGCTTTTATTTAATATTTTTTGCATCCTCTTGATCATTTTATTTGTTCTTTGGGTTTTAAAGTGCATTTATATGCAGATAATGTGCAGTTGGTGTGTCCTACGGGTCAAGATCTGTGGCAGACTCAGGATGGACTAGAGAATATTGTGAATTGGATTGAGAGAAATAAACTGATCTTAAATGGTAAAAAGACTGAATGGATTTTTGATTCAGGGAAGGACGATGTTCTTCCCCCTGGGGTCCTTATGATTAAGGAAGAGAGATCAAAGGTGAGGAATTTGGGAGCTGTATATGATGAAGATATGTCTTTTGAGTATCAAATTTCCAATCAGGGTAGGGAGATATTTTTTAAATTGTGTCACTTGTGGAGAGTGAGAAGTTTGTTGAGCTTTGCAGAATTCTGTGATTATTCCCAAGATAAAAGTTTGCGATAGAGGATTGTTCTTGTTTGTCTTTAAGCCCTGAGTTGGGTTCAGAGTACATAGTCAAGTAAAGTTACATTTGTTTTATAGTAGGATATTTTAATTATTTATTTTTATTTATTTATTTTAAGTTTTTCTATACCGGCATTCGCGATGAGTATCGCATCATGCCGGTTTACAATTAACAAGTGGAGAAGGAACAAAAAATGATAATAAATAGTAATAATAAATAATAATAATAAACGTTAACAAGTGATGACAAAAAGATTGCAGTTACAATAAAACTAATAAAAATAATAATGATTTTACTGTATTGCTTAATGTGCATTCTATTGTTGGTTGTGCACCATTCCAGCCAGCTTTTGCTGAGTGTAGGTTATATAAAAGCTGGAAAATAAATAAATAAATAAATGAACCTTGACTGACATTAATAGAAGAGTATTAAAATTCTGCCATGCTCTAAGGTAGACTTTGGCTAAAACCCAATGTGAGTAGGGAGCATCTAAATGCTCTAATTGCATCCAATCAGATAGTGATTGATACTATGACAAAATAAGGAGTATATCTGCTTGAAGCCAAAATTTGAAAACACATAAATATGCTATCGAAATAGCTACATAAGTGAACTTCTAAATCCATTAGACAGAGGCAACTTAAATTGAAGGAACTTAACAATAATAGCTCTCCATCAAAAGTAGGATGAACCATAGTGATTTTCTGAATTACAGATAGCACTTCGTCCCAAAAAGAATATCATTTAGTACATAAAAATTTGTGTACTAATGTGCTACTTTCCGCCTGACATCTAATACATAACTCTGTTGGAATAAGGTTCATTTTTCAGGCCTTCACCACATCAATATAACTGTGATGCAAGATCTTAAATTGAATTTCTTGAAACCATACATCCAGGGAAATTTTAGCAATCTTCTCAAAACGTGATATTTAAATCAACAGTAGTAATGTCCACTTCCAATGATCTAGATCAGTAAGATGCTAAATCCTCCACTATATTTAAGAAAACGTGGTTTGTACCAGTAAAAAAGTCTGTTTTCTTATCCAGAGATCTAACAGTCTTTTCTACAGAATCAAAGTGGACTAGCCCCATTGAAAACTGCTGCACTTGCCAAATATAATGTCTTGCTTGTGAACATGCAAAAAAGTGTTTTATGTGTTAAATCATATTGTGCTTGTAATTGCTTAAAATGAGTTAATCATATTCTGCACAGTATAATAAAGCAAGGCTATTTCTATTATTACTTTTGACCTCCATTCCTGAAACATTCCACCCTGTAGGCCAGGAGGAAAAGCAGGATTACCTACCAATGGTAAAAAGCCAGAGACAGTAGGAAGAACACCCGACCATTTATAGAAGCAGTGGCAGGCTAACAAAATTGGTCTAAATAAGTAGCAATGCTTCAATTTCTCCAATATATCTTTCAGCCATATGTTGATTGCAAACAAGAGAGAAGGGAGAAACTTTAGATTCCAACAAATTTGCTGGGTCATTTATCATTTTGCGTTAGGGCCTTAACACTTGTGGTAAATAGCGCAACGCACGCAAGCAAATATGCAAATGTCACATTAATTATGCAAGTGGGAGGAGTTTGGGCAGAGTTAATGGTTCTTGAGCAGCTCCTAATGTCAATTGTGATAGAGTAATGCAGCATGGGTTTTAACACCTTTTTTCTGTGCATTGTGCCCGTGTTCGCTGTGCGTTACCGACCAAAAAGGTTTTTTTTTTTTATTGCAAATGCCGTTCGGAGAGAGAGCAAGAGATAAAGAGAGAGAGAGAGAGATGTAACTTTACTATTTATACCACTTTTAATTCAGGGTGGGGTTTGGGGGGCAGTTTTACATACACAGAGGTACAAACAGGAAAGTTGGCAGCACTGAAGATTTTGTCATTTGGAGCAATGAAAGGAAAAAGAGGAATTGATTTGTACAATGTATTCTCTACCTAGCTTGATTGAACCTAGGTAGAGAGTGCATCAAGCTAGATAGAGAGTACATTGCACAAATCAACTCCTCTTTTGGTAGAAGCACCATTTTAAATAAGGCATATCTACTAAAAATAGACAGTGGTAGTTCAGACAAGGGCAGTGTTCCTGTATAACATCAATCAAAGAACCAATATTTAGCTTACACAAGTGAGAATTATGTGGAATATAAAACCCTAAATATTTAATCTGCATATTCACCCAGCTAAATGGAAATTCCCCCTGCCAAACATTTCTGGTCTTCATATGTAATGGCCTATTCTCAGATTTAGAGAAATTAATCTTCAACCTAGTAACACTATTAAACCTAATAAAGAAATTCGGTATTTTAGGAAAATCTACTTCTGAGGGGTACCTACACATATAAGCTTGATATCTACAAACATACATATCAAAATCAAACTCTTTTATCATGGTCTCTGAGCTATTTATGGCCCTATAGCAAAGGGCAATATGCCCATTTCATTCATTTGAAATGATATAGGCAATGTCAATGACTATTTGGAAGCAGTGTGCACTATTTGCATAACAGTGTGCACTGTTTCAAAATAGTGATTTCTATTCAGAAACAGTAAGCACTATTCTGAAACAGTGTGCACTCTTTCTGAAATGTAAACAAATGAAAAAAACATGGAAAAACATTAACAACAAAAATTGACCCCCAAAATATATAACACAACATAAAATATTTTTTGACTTGCTCACCCCTATGCATTTATTCAGCAGATGGTGCTAAAATCCTGACAAACTGACAAAAGCCTTTGATACAGTCAACCTCTATGGCCTGTGGGAAATCATCCAGAAATTTGGCAGCTAGGAGAAGTTTGCTCCATCATCATCAGATCTTTCAATGAATGTTTGCAGGAGAAGGTGCAGGATTGCGCTGAATTCTCAATGTCTCAAATAACGCAAAACAAGACTGCATAGTGGCACCAGGACACTTCTCTAATGTTTTTTCTGTAATGCTCCTGGATGCCTTCCAGGACTTGGATCAAGGAGTATACATCCAGTCAGAAACAGGTGGAAGACTGCACAAACTGAGATGTTTTCAGGCTTGTACTAAGGTGGTGGAATCATGGTCAGGGACTTGTTTGTAGATGACTGTTTATGAGTAGCCTACTCACTGGAAGACATCCAGAGTATTGTAAACCAGTTTGCTCAGGCAGCTAAATACTTTGAGGTCAATATTCAAAACTAAACATTAAAATGACTAGTTTGGAATCATATGGATAGCTTCGAGTTGGATGGATAACTTGTGAGTTAGATGGATAACTTGCCATTTAGATGGATAACCTATTCGCATGGTTATTAAATTTTATAATATGTGTGGGGCGATGCGCGCATGTTATAAAATTGGTGCATCTTTAAAAATCCACCTTTTAGTTTATAAATTAGAATAAAGGCTGACAGAATTGAAGAGGGATGTTTTCCTTACTATTTACCTTAAAACATTTTTAAAAATTCTGTTGTCACTTCAGAAACAGTGACATAAACTCTTTCTAATAGAGATGTGAATCGTGTGCCAGATCGTCTTAACGATCAGATTCGGCTGGGGGAGGGGGGGAATCTGATCGTTAAGATATGTGAATTGGAATAGTTTCCGATTCGAATTCACATCGCTAGGGAGGCCCGCGCCGCTAAAAAAAAACAAAACACCCGACCCTTTAAATTGACCCCCCCCTCCCGACCCCCCAAAACCTTTTAAGATTACCCGGTGGTCCAGGGGGGCCTCGGGGAGAGATCCAGGGGGGCCTCGGGGAGAGATTTCGCGGCATCAGCTATTCTAAAAAAAAAAAAAAAATGGCACCGATGCCCCTTTGCCCTTACCATGTGGCAGGGTATCCGTGCCATTGGCCGGCCCCTGTCACATGGTAGGAGCACTGGATGGCCGGCGCCATCTTTAAAGTGAGAAATCTCTCCCCGAGGCCCCCCTGGATCTCTCCTCTCCCCGATGCCCCCCCTGGATATTTCCCCGAGGCCCCCGTGGACCACCAGGTAATTTTAAAAGGTTTTGGGGGGTTGGGAGGGGGGGTCGATTTAAAGGGTCGGGTGGTTTTTTGTTTTTTTTAGCGGCGTGGGCCTCCCTAGTGATGTGAATTGGATCGGGAGGGTGGAGAGGGTGGGGGGTCGATTTAAAGGGTTGGGTGGGTTTTTTTTTTTTTTTTAGCGGCGCGGGCCTCCCTAGCGATGTGATTTGGATCAGGAGGGTCGGGAGGGTGGGGGGTCGATTTAAAGGGTCGGGTGGGTTTTTTTTTTATCGGGCCATCGGTGCCATTTTAATTAGTGGCGGCCAAAATGGCGCTGATGGCCCGAGAGCGGGAGATCGCGCCGGGACCCCCCCACTGGACCACCAGGTAACTTAACATTTTAGGGGGGTTCGGGAGGGTGGGGGAGGGTAAGGAATTGGTTTTAAAGGGTCGGGGTGGGTTTAGGGGTTGTTTTGGTGTGCCGGTTTTCCCGCCCTCCCCCAAATAATTCCCGTGCCCTATTTAACGATACAATACAAATGCCCATGACGATAAATCGGGGGCATTTGTATTGTATCGTGCACTCTAACGATTTTGGACGATTTTAAAATTATCTGACGATAATTTTAATCATTCAAAAACGATTCACATCCCTACTTTCTAATATTAGAAACTTTGGGGAAGATTTTCAAAGGGTTATGTGCGTAAATCCAGGAGGATATACACGCGTAGGGGGGTTACGCGTGCCGGGCCTATTTTCAAAAGGTCCGGCATCACGCGTAAAGTCCTGGGGCTTGAAAAAATGGGTGGGGCGGGGCGGGGTGGAGGCATGGCCAGAGGCCTCTGCAAGGCCGCTGGGCTGGGGGATTGTGTGCCAGCAGTTGGCCAAAGCGCGCAATAAAGGTACGGGTTTTTTTTTCCCGGGCTGGGGGGTGGGACAGGTAGGGGAAGGAAGGGGAAGATGGGGGGGGGGGGGGGGGGGGGGGGGGAAGGAAAGTTCCCTTCGAGGCTGCTCTGATTTCGGAGCAGCCTCGGAGGGAACGAGGAAAACCAGCTGGTCTCCCTGAGGGCTTGGCGCACGCAAGGTGCACTAATGTACACTAGGGATGTGAATCGTGCTTCTGACGATTGAAAATATCGTACAATATTTTCAAAGTCATCAGAAATCGGGGGCTCCCCGAAACCGATAGGAAAACCGCATGAAATTGTTCATGGGGTTCTCTTATTGTTTTGGGGGAGGGCGGGAATAACGGCACACCAAAACAATCCCTAAACCCACCCTGACCCTTTAAAACTGATCCCTTAGCTTCCCCCACCATCTCAAACCCCCCCAAAACTTTTTCAAGTACCTGGTGGTCCAGTGGGAGTCCCAGGAGTGATCTCCCACTCTCGGGCCATCGGCTGCCACTAATCAAAATGGGGCCGATGGCCCTTTGCCCTTACCATGTGACAGGATATCCGTGCCATTGGCCGGCCACTGTCACATGGTAGGAGTAATGGATGGCCGGCGCCATCTTTAAAAATGGCGTGGGCCATCCAGTGCTCCTACCATGTGACAGGGGCTGGCCAATGGCACGGATACCCTGTCACATGGTAAGGGCAAAGGCCATCGGCACCATTTTTATTAGTGGCAGCCGACGGCCCGAGAGCGGGAGATCGCTCCCAGGACTTCCACTGGACCACCAGGTACTTGTAAAAAGTTTTGGGGGGGTTCAGGAGGGTGGGGGAAGCTAAGGGATCAGTTTTAAAGGGTCGGGATGGGTTTTTTGTTTATTGGCTCGGGCGCAGCTGATAAACAAAACCGTGATCGGGCCGCACGAAAAAAAATTAACGATGTGAATCGGAACCGGAATTGGAACCGATTCCGGTTCCGATTCACATCTCTAGTGTGCACTCCCTTGCGTGCGCTGACCCCTGATTTTATAACATGCGTGAGGCTGCACGCACATGTTATAAAATTGGGCGTACATTTGTGCACGCTGGGTTGCATGCACAAATGTATGCTATGCACATACCTTTTAAAATCTGCCCCTTTGTGAAGTAATACAAAATCCTGCAAAAAAGTCATTTAGAACCCATAGAGCAAATTAAACAGCACTAATTCCCAGAACTCAAACAGCAATAAGTATAAAAAAGGCAACACTGCAAATATTTCATTGGGCCTCCAACTACAAATACACCTCCTCGTTATGAAAACAGAACAGGCTGGATTGCTACAGATCCCTATACAGAACCTAGGTGCTAGTAGAATACCTCACCTCGGTTGCACACAGAACATAGACTCTCACCAAATATAGAAAAAATGACTATAAATTAGAAACAGAAATATGCAGATAAAAACTATGGGCCTCATTTGAAAACACATTTTCACGCTTAAAATTGGGTTTTACATGTGTAAATGCACTTTACCCATGCAAGTAGGCTTCGAAAATTGCTGCAGCATATGCCATTGAATTGTCCATAGGATTTACCTGTGTAAGTGCACTTTATGTGGGTAATGTCTTTTTAAAAATTTCTACAATAGTAGTTAAGTTTACACGTTAAATCCTTTTGAAAATTACCCCCAAGATTCTTTGCTCTGCTGTTCATTCTAGCTTCCTCCTTCCCTTCCTGTTTCCTGCAGACAGAAGGGGAGGGAGAAAAAGAGGAGTGGAAGGGCTGGATTAGGAAGCAGGATGATTGCACCTGGAAAGCAACTCTAACAGGCCTATGCAATATTGGTGTGCATTAAATGGGCGCTCATGATTGAGCGCCCGCTCCCTTATCACATGCCGATCCACCTCTCCCAGACTCACGATTTAATATTTAAATTGGGTGCCACAGTAAAAAGGAGGTGCTAGAGGAAGGTGTCTTTCAGCCAGTTAGGAAAATGGATACTTGTTAGTTGAGTATCTCTTTTCCTAACCTGACTTCTGGCACCCTTTTTAAATTAAAAAAAAATTTTTTGGGGGGGAGATATTTCTAGTTTTTTAGTTCCTTCGACTTAATATCGCCATGATATTAAGTCAGAGGATGTACAGAAAAGCAGTATATTTTGCTTTTCTATCCACTTTTTGGGCTTCTCCAAAATTAACGCCTGCTGGACCGCTAACTGAGATCCACATAAGAGCCTCTCTCCTTGGTTTCCTGATGAATTTTTGAATTTCCTTAAGGAAAATGCCCCACACGAAGCGGAAAGCCAGACTAAGGGAGAATACAACCAGTTCTCCTTAACCTGGCCTGGCTTAGTCCAACTATGGATTGAAGAGTTTTTTGGGGCGACACCAGTTTTTTTTTTTTTAATTTGCACTTTATTATAATTTTCATAAAGTATACATAAATTATACTCTCAGGAAAAGAAAAGGGATACATACAAAGCATAAAGATAACATCAGGAAATTACAAACTACGATATTATTTGTTCTCTTAGGAAACATTGGGAGATGGAACCTGTTAAATCACAGGGGAGATTTTAAAGAAACAATTTAAAGTAACTAGCTTTAACGAATTGATGGCTACCTAATAGTTATCGATTACCAAACTTTATTGTGGGGTTATGGTCACCACTCTTGCATTCAAAAAAGATTTCAGCTGTTCAATAACCGTAAAAGCAAAGCTTTCACCCTTACCCTTAATTAGACATCTGCAAGGATATCTAAGTAAAAAGGTGTAGCCTAGGGCTACTACCTGAGGTCTCAATTTTAAAAATTCCTGTCGCCTTAATTGGGTGGGTCTAGCAAAGTCAGGAAAAATCTTGACCAGTTGGCCAAAGAAAGTTACAGAGGAATTTTGAAAGTATGCTTTCATAACGTTGCTAACATCTTTCTCTATGACAAATGATACAAGTAGCATACCTCTGCCTAATATCTCTAAAGCAGAACTTTCAATATATTCAGTTAAATTTTCAAAAATAGCTAATTGGTCTCCCTCATTTTTCCTTTCGATTTTGGTAAGGAAATAGGCCTTGTTTATGATGGGCAATTTAGATTCTTCAAATTTCAATATTTCTAGGAAAAATCTTTTCAAAGTGCTTTGAACCTCTTCTCCTAAAGCACAGGGAAAATTTAAGAATCTTAAGTTCAAATGTCTGTTGTAATTTTCCAATGCTTCCAATCTCTTAGACTGGTATGCCAGATCTTTTATCATTTTAACATCCACCATTTGAACTTGTAAAGTTTTTTCCTCCACCACTTTCATCCTATTTCCGATATCTCTTATTTGATCCTCCGTTTTAAGCTTCAGGTTTTGCATATCAATATCCATTTTATTGTATCTCGCATCAGCTTCCTTGACAAATTGTCCAATACCAGCCATTAATTCCCACAATATATCCAATGTTACCGTGGGTGGTTTGGGAGGGATAATCAACTCACCCCTTCCCTGTTCCCTCGGTTGTATGGAAATCCTCCCGGTTACAATCTCCGACAAACTCCTTGCCTCCTCGCTCGGGTATACTGGAGATAATGATATCTCCTGATCTTCTTGGCCCGGTTTTGTTGCTGTTCCCAGCAAACTCGAGGAGAACCTCGGGCTAGACGTCTCAGCTCCCTCTCGGCGTTCTCCCCCCAATGAGGGAGTGATGTCATCAAGAGGCGTCTGTTGTCAAAGAGCCACCTGTTGGCCAGGCGCCGGTGGGGGTCGGTAATCCGGGGGACTCAAGCTGACCTCCCCAGGCAGCGCCAAAGCTCCCTCCTTGGCAACCGCAGCGGGGATCCCGTCCCCCATTTTCACCATCAATGCGGCCGTATATTCAGTAATGCGCTTCTGCGGATCAGGCTGCGGCGGGTCGGTAGGAAAGACCCACATTTTGCCTTTCCTTTTAGCGGGCATCTTATCTGAGGCAACAGTTTTCGGGAGCATCTTACTGAGCAACCGCTCTCGCCGCCATCTTGGTTCCGTCTCCCCCCGGGACGACACCAGTTTTAACTCCCTCAGTGATGGCCGCCACAGCGGTAGACTTGGAGTGGAAGCCTCCGCCGCTGGCCAACAAGATCTCTCTAAGCCTGGGAGTGCCAGGAACACCATGTCCTCCTTGGTATGGCCCCGCGGACGCATTGGATTGACCGGAGGAATTGCATGAAGTTCCGAGCACATTGAGTGTTTGGCTGGTAGAGGCTGAGTCCCTCATTCTGTGAAATGCGGGAGATGAGGTTGAAGCCGGGGCATATAGGATGCCCGAGATGGATGACTGTTGGTGCTGTTCTTCTTCCTTTGGTCTTGGTAAAGGCTGTTTCCGATGGCTCGGGTGGAGTAGTGCCCAGAGGAGAGGTCATTAAAGCCCAGGTTGGTAAATTTCATCTTATAAGACCCCCTGTTATAACATTGGAAGCTCTCTGGAACGCATTGGTTAATTTAGAATCATTGATTACTGGTTTAACCTCAGTTATGGACACTAATAAATGTCTCCAGGATAGCTCTAACAAAATACTGGGGCAAGAGTCAAAGATACTGAAGCTGGAGTCTCGCTTGGACACAATCAAAAAGGTACAGCAACAACTAGTACAATTTGAAATAACTTCTTCTAAGAAGATTGAGAACATTGAAAATGGAATGTGCTCACTTTATTTGAGAGTTCTTAATTTTCCCATTGTAAGGAAAATTGCCCCTATAGAATTATTTCAAAATTACATCTCTCAGACTCTCAAGGTTCCAAGCTCAATAATGCCTGTAATAACTAAGGCATACTTTTTGCCTCAAGTTTAACCTGAGGATGCTCCTAGAGATGATCCAGTCCTGGAATCGTTATTACATTTAACTAACTTTCTTCAAGATTCTTCAACAATGGAGATTAAACATCGTGAAACCATATTGGTGACCTTCGCTTTTCCTGCAGATCGTAATATTGCCTTCCATTTTTTCCTGCGTAACCGATCATTGCTGTTTTATGGTCAGAAGCTGTGGATGTACCCTGATTTAACCAGGGTCACACAATTTCACCGAAAGAAGTTTCTTGCTTCACCAGAGGTTATATCTAAAGGGGGTCAATTCATGCTTCGTTAGCTGTGTAAATGTTCTGTAAATATTAATAATGTTAATTACCTTTCTTTTGAGCCAAACCTAACTAAGGGTGCTTCTTGACTCTCTATCCTGAATGTGTCAGCAAAGTTAGTATCTGGCTTTTTTCTCAGTATTTCCTTTTTCTTTGCTTCCTGTTCCCGCTCCTTTCCTTGTCCCCCTTTTCTTATTTTTCTTGATATTATATAAGGTAGAAGTACTTCTGTTTCATCCTTTCCCATCTTGAGTAACCGATATTTTTTATTTTTATTATTTCTATGTACCTCATTATTCTGTGCAAGAGATTCTTGTATGTATATTTTGAAATTGCATAAAAATAGAATAAAATGAAAAAAAATGAATGCCTGTTTGGGACAGGCATTCATTTTGGCAAGTAAAAATGTGTGTGTTGGACACACATTATTTTTTTTTGCATCAGAGGAATAGATAATAGTCACATCAACATGCATTTACATGTGATGAGTGCTGTATCCCTCGTGTGCGATTGGACGTGACTACAAAACACGCTTTCAATCATGTGTTGAGATGTGTGCTATGGCCAGCGCATGGTATTTCATCGGCCTGTATCAGATGAGAGCCCATTCCTTATATTCTAACTCATTCTACCAATTAAGGACTGGAAGCTATATACCTTGCACTCTCAATGCCTCTCCAACTGTAAATTTAAACACTACTGTAAATTATTTCAATTGCTATTTGTCTGTTCTTAAATTTGATGGTACTCTGCTTTGAGGCCATTCTTGGTAAAAGGCGGAATATCAAATTTTTATAAATAAATATTTAATTATTTGCTTTGCAGTGTCTGCTCCAGGCTTTCTCACTTCCCCTTTGTCCCTGTATGACAGAAAGAGTGGGGGTTGGATTACAGAGTAGAGTGGCTCTGCTTTGCTGTGCCTTGTCCTCTGTCTAAGTTAATCTCATCCCCTCTCTTCCTGTTCCCTTTAGGCTGTCTGGGAGGGGTGCAGAGGGCTGTTCTCTGCTACCTGAGATTCTGAGCATTAGGCAATAGTCATGAAGGGAGATGTCTGCGTGCTCATGCAATGGACCCTCTGCTATGCCCATAGATAAAAGCAACCCTGATGATGATGCCCCCTCATCGCACCCCCAGACCTCCTCCCTGCACAGCACTGGATTTCAATTTGCCTGTGCTTTGTGTTGAATAACTTGACACATCTGTGTTAATTTTTTTGTACTTCTGTGTTCCATGTTCTACACACACAGTACCTAATTCATTTGTGTGCCCATTGAAGCACATCTCTGTATTATTTATCTCAGTATGCCCATTATATTCTTATTTATCAGTAATGAATGGGCTGTGAGCTACCAATTCATGTATTAATTTTAGCATGCTTGCAGTGTATAAAACAAAAAACCATTCCATTTTGGTTTTGTATCTGCACATTAATTTGAATTGCAAGTATTTAAGAGGGATGCAACATAGTAACTAGTAGATGATGACACATAAGGACCATCTGGCTCTCCCAGTCTGTAACAGAGGCTGTGCATTGTTTACTGTAATTCAATAAAAAGATACCTTAAATGTAATGTAATTAGAATTTTTCTAAGCATACATTCACATTGTTAAAATGTTGTCACATTTCTCTCACTTTAACTTCATAGGAAGTATGTGCTTCCCTAAAGTACTTCCACTAAAATCAAAGGTACCATTTCTGAAATCAGAATTACATAGTTTTAAAAAATTACAGTGAGCATATTTTAATGTCATGGATACAGACAGAATGTGTATTAATTAATATCTCTTTGCCAGACAGTATGAATTCTATTTTTTGGGGGGTGGGGGTGGGAAGGACAGCTTCTGCTCATTCTTTTGGGCTTCCAACTCAAAGAAAACCAGCCTCTGCCAGGGTATGGTGCCATGACCCTTCATTGGCAACTACCCAGGGATTTTCCCTCTCCTCTTTCCTCTAGTCTAGCCATTGCAGCAATAGTCTTTGGCCAGGGGACCTCAACGCATGGCTTCCTCTTGAATCTGCTACATTAACACCTGAGTCTGACTGCATGGTAGAGCCAGCCCAGGGAACAAAAGCTGGCATGAAGAATCAAATTTATGTCCATCACACAATGGTCCACTGCCTCTTACAACTTTCTTTTTTGTTTGAATCAGTAGTTTCCTCCTGCTCCTTTATACTTCTGGCTCAACTGGAATCAGGGCTGGATCTTCCACCCCCCATTTTATATCCTCTCCTAACTTACATTTAGTCAATTTATTGCAGTAACATTCCTGGACCAGGAGCCATGCACTGGGGCTCCTTCAAGAATCTTGCAATTGTGGGCCTGAATCTGGCCACTAGGTGTCACCCTTAGGAAAGTGCAAAGCTCTCTTTCTTGCTGGGGGATGTGATCACTGCCTCTACAGCATTCCCAGCTCCATCTAACCAGGGAGGTGGAGGACCAACCTGGGCCAGGGACCTTCTGCATGGCAGTGTATAGCACTTGCCATTTGAGTAAGCAGGCTGGCCCTCTTGCTGCTTTCTTCATGTGTTTTCTAAGTACTGGATTGCTGGAACAAAAGGCCATTCTGGTCTTGAAAACAATCCTGATTAGTTGACTTTAAGTATATAATATCTGCCTAGTCTGTCATCTAAAACTATCACATCACATCTACCATCAAAATGGCAATAGTCACAGATTATGGGAAAGATCAGATGCTTTAACAGAATCTAGTAGAATAGGGAGAAAAAAAAATGTTAGCTACTGAAAAAAGAAAGACACGATGGAAAACCAGACCAACACGTTCATAGATAAATGGAAAAAAGGACTGGTAAAAACAAAAATCACATTGTCCGATGATTTAAAGTTTGCAGAGATCAATTTAATATTTCATGGGGAGGTTACACATCAAAATGCTTTAGTAGTCCAAGCTGAGCAGCCCCCTGAAACAAACTGTGTTTTGAACAAAACTGCATCAGGAGGGACCCATAGGCTACAATATCAAATAAAATATAAACATCAATCAATATAGGGACAAATCAATATAGCATCTAGCAGTAAATTATAACGCATTCATAGAAGCAACTTGCCAAATCTAAAAATCTTATAAGAGCGTATTGGATGGCACATCAAAGCTAGTTGCTGGTTCAGGTAGTTAAATACTCGAAACAAACCATGCCAAAGAAGATCATGTGATGGAAGTCATACGAAAGCATGCATAAATTATAATAAAGATAGAGTAGGAAATCTCTTATATCTCTACATTAGGCCCTATAGTGAATCTGAAGGTTCAAAAGTATGTACAATTGTACATGTGCATTAAAACTGATCACACAAGAAATGTTACTTTTGAATAATTATAAAGATTTTTTCCAAAAGAAATAAACACATACAATGTGTGTAATAGTGTTAGTTAATTAAACTTGTCTACATATAAGCAGTCTGAGTATTAAGTCATTAAAATGTGAGCTATCTAAAGATAATCTTCAGGTACAATAGGTAATTCCCTGTCCCCACAGAGCTTACAATTTAAGAGGGGGCCATAGACATACAAAGAGAGAAAGACCTTAGTAAATATAGAAATATAGAAAAAGAGAAATGATGGCAGAAAAGGACCAAATGGTCCTTCCAGTCTACCCAGTAAGCTTATGGTAGTATCTGCTGTGCCGTGTACGTTACCCCATGCTTATCGGTTTCCCAGACCATAAACATCAGGTCCCTCGGTTGCTGTTTGGATCCAATTCCCCATTACTCCTGTGCTTATCAGTTTCCCACGCTAGCCCTCATTGATTGCTGTTGAATCCAATTCCCTCTTATGCATTGCTATTGAAGCAGAGAGCAATGTTTGAGTTGCATCAAAGTATCAGTCTTATTGGTTAAGGGTAGTAACTACCACATCAGCAAGTTATCCCCATACTTGTTTCCCTAGATTATAAAAGTTGGGGTTCTCAGTTGCTGAAAGAATCTGTTACCTCTGCCGCGGGGCCGACAGCAGGGTGCCGTGCGGGAGGGATCGCCCGTGGTCCTGGGAGCGGCAGGGCTGGCATGGCAGCGTTGGTGGCGCGGTCCCGTGCACTTCAGGGTACTTCCTCCGGCGTTGAAGCCAACGTTTCCGCGCTGACGTCGGCAGCTGGTCCCGCGCGATTCGGAGCTAGGACACGCCCCCCCTTGACGTCAGACGCCGACGGAGGGGCAGTCTGCGCGGGAAACAGCCTATTTAAAGAGAGCCTTTTTCTCTGCTCACTGCTTCGGCCACGAGTGTTTTGGAGCTCTCGCGCTTGGGGATTTGCTTGTTTTTTTCCCTTCTGCTCTGACCCGGTCTGCCTTGGTTCCTGATTGCCTGCTGCCTGCCTACTGGATTATCTGCTGTGGTTCTTTATTGCCTGCTGCCTGCCCTGACTCGGACTGCCTACTGGATTACTCTGCCTGCTGCCTGCCTACTTGATTATCTGCTGTGGTTCTTAATTGCCTGCTGGCTGCCTTGATTTGGACTGTTTGTCGGATTACCTTGTACCATTCCAGTGCCAGTTCCCCCCTGCACGAGGTAAGCGGTCTCTAACTGGGGTTCCACTAATATCTGAGCATAGTCGTAACAGTTGGCCGAAGCCATGGAACCAGTTGATTTGACCGCGTTGCAAGCCATTCCCGGGATGGCTAATAAAATTCAACAACAGCAGGGGGTCCTGGACCAAGTTACTGGGGTCCTGGACAGATTGGTCGCTCGTATGGATGCGTTAGCCCACATTCCGGCGGGGCCAGTACCCAGCACAATGGTTACCCCGGCCCCTGTCAGGGTACCACCTCTGCCCCGCTTTAATGGGTCTGCAGCCTTATGCAGAGGTTTCATCAATCAATGACCTGGCTGTTCACACAGGCCTTTCCTAACTCCAACATTATTTAATTCCCAACAATTAACACTCATCGCCAGCAATATCATCAATAGCCACCTCTTACAATGTTATTATATGTAATTATCTTATATCTTATATTCATTTTCCTTCTTATTCCAAGTTCTATATTTCCTTGTTACATGTAACTGCTTTTTCTACACTAATGTTCAAGTTGTTAAGTTTATTTATTATATTCTGCACTCCTGTTTCTTGTGAACCAGCATGATGGGACTATCGTCTTGAATGTTGGTATATAAAAAAACTTAAATAAATAAATAAATAAAACAATGCCGAATGCATTTTTCGTTACAACCAGCCTCTTTTCCTAATGATAAAACTAAGACTACTTTCATCTTGTCCTTGTTGGAGGGTCCAGCATTGGCGTGGGCCTCCCCCTTGTGGGAGCGAGACGATCCTATCCTCAACACCCTGGATCGCTTCCTAAAAGAATTTCGTCTGATCTTCGATGAACCTGGACGTTCCACCTCAGCAGCGAATGATTTGCTCCAGATTAAACAAGGCTCACGATCGGTAGGAGAATATGCCATTCAGTTTCGCACCTTGGCAGCAGAACTCGCTTGGGGAGAAGAGAGCCTCACGGCCATCTTTCGACAAGGACTTGCAGAGAATATTAAGGATCAATTGGCTGGCAGAGATCCACCGGAAACTTTAGAAGGGTTGATACGGCTAGCCATCCGACTGGATTTACGTTTTCAAGAACGGATGCGGGAACGAGCGGCTACTCGGAGAAATTTTCGTCTGGCTCCTACCTTTCAGCAGCCCATGGTCGTTCCACAGACTGTCCAGGCATCCGGGGAGACGGAGGAACCCATGCAAATTGATAGATTTCGATTAACTCCAGAAGAACGGAATCGCAGACAAGCACGGAATCTCTGCTTATATTGTGCTGGAGCTGGTCATTTTCTGAATAAATGCCCTAACAAGCCGGGAAACTCTCGGACCTAGGACGGGTGGGTGAGGCCTCCCTGGGTGCCACCATTCCCTCTCCTCAACTCCTATTACCTACAACTATTTGCCTGAACAATGAATCTTTGCACTTCCAGGCCTTCATAGACTCTGGGGCGGCTGGTAACTTCATTCAGGAACATCTGGTGCAGAGATTTCGGATTCCAGTGGAATCGTTACCAACTCCTCTTTCAGTAACATCTGTATCAGGCCAATCGGTGGGGATGCATATCTCTTATATCACTAAACCCCTACTGCTCCTCACCGGTCTCCTTCACCAAGAGACCATTCAGCTATATGTTCTGCCTTCTTCGGTAAATCAGATAATATTGGGTTTGCCTTGGTTACGGATTCATCAGCCTCACATAGATTGGGCTTCGCTACACCTCTCGGCATGGAGTCCATTCTGCTTTCAAAACTGTCTTAAGAATCTTCCGAGGATTTCCCTTCATTCCACACAACTCTCTTCGGGCATTCCGGCTCCCTATAAAGATTTTGAGGATGTTTTCAGCAAACAACAGGCGGAAGCCCTACCACCTCATCGACAATATGATTGCGCCATTGAACTCCTCCCCGGAAAGAGTCCGCCCAAGGGACGTATTTACACGTTGTCAGAGCCAGAGTCTAAGGCATTACATCAATACATTGAAGAACATTTAGATCGCGGGTTTATCCGACCTTCTACTTCCCCTGCAGGAGCGGGGTTCTTCTTTGTCAAGAAGAAAGATAGGTCTTTACGACCTTGTGTCGACTACCGTGGACTTAACAACATCACTAGAAAAAACAAATACCCTATTCCTCTCATCTCGGAGTTATTCGACCGGATAAAAGGAGCACAAATCTTTACTAAACTAGACTTAAGGGGGACCTACAATCTGATTAGAATTCGAGAGGGGGATGAGTGGAAGACCGCGTTCAATACACACGATGGACATTATGAATACCGAGTAATGCCCTTCGGGCTTTGTAATGCCCCGGCGGTATTTCAGGACATGATTAATGACATTTTTCGTGACATCCTCTACTCGCATGTTATTGTTTATCTGGACGATATATTAATTTTTTCACAGACTCTGCCTCAACATCTGATTCATGTCCGCCATGTCCGCAAACGTCTCCGAGACCACAAATTGTTCGCCAAATTGGAGAAATGTGTCTTCCACAAACACCAATTACCGTTTCTTGGGTATATTGTCTCCAACAAAGGATTGTCCATTGACCCTGACAAACTCAATGCCATTCTCAATTGGCCTCAACCGGTGGGGTTGAGAGCCTTACAAAGATTTTTGGGATTCTCCAATTATTATCGACAATTTATTCCCCATTTTTCTTCATTAGTGGCACCGCTCACGGCTCTCACTAAGAAAGGAGCATCCACACTGACTTGGCCGGAGAACGCGGTATTGGCTTTTCAATGTTTGAAGGAGGAATTCACTAAGGGGCAGATTTTAAAAGGAGCGCGAATAGGCCTACTTTTGTTTGCGCTCAGGTGCAAACAAAAGTACGCTGGATTTTAGTAGATACGCGCGGCTCCGTGCGTATCTACTAAAAAACCTGGATCGGCGCGCGCAAGGCTATGGATTTTGTATAGCCGGCGCGCGCCGAGCCGCGCAGCCTACCCCCATTCCCTCCGAGGCCGCTCCAAAATCGGAGCGGCCTCGGAGGGAATCCTCTAACACCCTCCCCTCACCTTCCCCTCCCTTCCTCTACCTAACCCACCCGCCCGGCCCCTGTCTATACCCCCCCCCTTACCTTTGTTGGATAAATCCCCGCGCGCCAGTGGGCCTCCTGTGCGCCGGGCCGCGACCTGGGGGCAGGTACGGAGGGTGCGGCCACGCCCCCGGACAGCCCCGGGCCGTAGCCACGCCCCTGTACCCGCCCCCAAAACGCTGCCGACACGCCCCGAAAACGCCGCGACGACCGGGACCGCCCCTGACACGCCCCCCCGACACGCCCCCTCCGAAAACCCCAGGACTTACGCGAGTCCTGGGGCTCTGCGCGCGCCGGTAGGCCTATGTAAAATAGGCTTACCGGCGCGCAGGGCCCTGCTCGCGTAAATCCGCCCGGTTTTGGGCGGATTTACGCGAGCAGGGCTCTGAAAATCCGCCCCTAAGGATTTATGTCTCTGACGACCTGACCCGGCAAGACCTTTTACTCTCGAGGTGGACGCCTCAGCAGTGGGGGTAGGGGCAGTTCTTCTTCAAAGATCGGCAGAGGATCAATGGGTAACATGTGCCTTCTTTTCTAAAAAATTTACGCCTGCGGAACGGAATTATACAATTGGCGACCGAGAACTTTTAGCAATAAAGTTGGCCTTCGAGGAGTGGCGCCATCTCCTGGAGGGCGCCCGACATACCATAACGGTGTATACGGATCATAAAAATCTTGAATACTTGGCGACAGCCCAGCGTTTGAATCCACGACAAGCCAGATGGGCACTTTTTTTTAGCAGGTTTAACTTTATGTTGCATTTCCGCCCGGCCCAGAAGAACATCAGGGCACACGCTCTTTCCCGTAGCTTTGAACTTACTGACGCTCCAGAACCACATCGTTACATCATTGATCCTGCCCAAATCCAGCTGGCTGCCACCTTCACAGTTCCAATAGGGAAAACCGTTGTTCCCAAACGGTCGCGCTTGAAGGTACTTCGTTGGTCCCACAATGATCAACTGGCAGGACACCCGGGGGTTGCTCGCACCAAGGAACTTCTTTCCAGACATTATTGGTGGCCCAAATGGGAGAGGGACGTCAAGGACTATGTGGACTCTTGTTCCGTCTGCGCGGCCCAGAAAATGCCTCGGCGGAGACCCTTTGGGTTGTTGCAGCCGCTTCCCATCCCCTCGTCTCCGTGGTCTCATATCGCCACCGACTTTATTACGGATCTTCCGCCTTCCAATGGTAATACCGTCATCTGGGTGGTAGTGGATCGTTTTTCCTGGATGGCGCATTTCATTCCCCTCCCGGGATTACCCTCTGCTGCTGACCTAGCTCATCTTTTTCTGCATCATATCTTTCGTCTCCATGGGCTTCCGCTCAGCATTGTGTCCGATCGAGGAGTACAGTTTACGGCGCAGTTCTGGACCAATCTTTGCAAGCTTCTACGTGTCAAACTTGAATTTTCCTCAGCCTATCATCCTCAGTCCAACGGCCTCACTGAACTGACGAATCAGTCCGTAAAGACATTTCTTCGAGCCTATGTCAATCAACGTCAGGATGATTGGGCTTCTCTGCTGGTCTGGGCAGAGATGTCCCATAATAATCATGTGCATCAGGCTACCGGCAGATCTCCTTTTTTCCTGGTGTTTGGCAGGCATCCGCATTTTCTTTTGCCCGTCGGTGCCTCCTCCAATTGCCATGCGGCAGACGCCACCGTTGCTTCCATGACCAGATTATGGACAGAGACGCGTGCCTTGTTGCTCAAACACGCCGCCGCCATGAAGGCCCAGGCGGATAAAAGACGGAGTCCGGCTCCTCACCTCCAATGTGGTGACCTTGTCTGGTTAAGTACCCGCCATCTTCGCTTGCGCTTACCGTCCACGAAATTTGCTCCTCGCTTCATTGGGCCCTTCCCTGTCAAGCAGCAGATCAACGCGGTCACGTATAAACTCTGTTTGCCGTCCTCCTTGCGGATTCATAATGCATTCCATATCTCCTTACTTAAACCTGCCGTCATGTCCTGGCCTCAGCGGAGACGGAGGACCACTATACCCATAGTACCAGATGATGATCACTATGAGGTACGGGAGATCTTGGATTCCCGACGTGTGAAAGGGCACCTTCAATATCTACTCTCTTGGAAAAACTTTGGCCCGGAAGAGAATACTTGGGAGCCTTCGTATAATATACAGGCTCCTCGGTTACTCAAGAACTTTCATCTTCGCTTTCCTTCCAAGCCCAGACCTGGAGGGAGGAGACGGGGGCCTTGCAGGGGGGGTACTGTTACCTCTGCCGCGGGGCCGACAGCGGGGTGCCGCGCGGGAGGGATCGCCCATGGTCCTGGGAGCGGCAGGGCTGGCATGGCGGCGTTGGCGGTGCGGTCCCGTGCACTTCGGGGCACTCCCTCCGGCGTTGAAGCCAACGTTTCCGCGCTGACGTCGGCAGCTGGTCCCGCACGATTCGGAGCTAGGACACGCCCCCCTTGACATCAGACGCCGACGGAGGGGCAGTCTGCGCGGGAAAGAGCCTATTTAAAGAGAGCCTTTTTCTCTGCTCACTGCTTCGGCCACGAGTGTTTTGGAGCTCTTGCGCTTGGGGATTTGCTTGTTTTTTTCCCTTCTGCTCTGACCCGGTCTGCCTTGGTTCCTGATTGCCTGCTGCCTGCCTACTGGATTATCTGCTGTGGTTCTTTATCGCCTGCTGCCTGCCCTGACTCGGACTGCCTACTAGATTACTTTGCCTGCTGCCTGCCTACTGGATTATCTGCTGTGGTTCTTAATTGCCTGCTGCCTGCCCTGACTCGGACTGCCTACTGGATTACTCTGCCTGCTGCCTGCCTACTGGATTATCTGCTGTGGTTCTTTATTGCCTGCTGCCTGCCCTGACTCGGTCTGCCTACTGGATTACTCTGCCTGCTGCCTGCCTACTGGATTATCTGCTGTGGTTCTTAATTGCCTGCTGCCTGCCTTGATTTGGACTGTTTGTCGGATTACCCTGTACCATTCCAGTGCCAGTTCCCCCCTGCACGAGGTAAGCGGTCTCTAACTGGGGTTCCACTAATATCTGAGCATAGTCGTAACAGAATCCAGTTCCCCTTTTCCTCCTGCTGTTGAAGCAGAGAGCAATGATGGAGTTACATCAACAGTATCAAGGCTTATTGGTTAAGGGTAATAACCGCCATACCTTCAAGTTACTTCATGCACTCTTTTCTTCATTTCCATCCTTTAGCCTTTAGGGATCCACAGTATTTATCCCATGTCCTTTTGAATTCATTCACTGTTTTGGTTTTCATAACTACCTCCGGAATGGCATTCCAGACATTCCAGGCATCCAGTACCCTTTCCGTGAAGAAATACTTTCTGATGTTGGTTCTGAGGAGTCCTCCTTGGAGTTTCATTTCGTGACTTGTAGTTCTACTGATTTTTTCCAACAGAAAAGGTTTGATGTTTTCATATCATTAAAACCTTTTAGGTATCTGAAGGTCTGTACCATATCACCCCTTCGCCTCCTCTCTTCCAGGGTATACCTATTCATATCCTTCAGTCTCTCCTCATAGGTTTCTGATACTGACCCCACACCATTTTGTTAACCCTTCTCTGGACCACCTCCATCCTGTCTCTATTCCTTTTGAGATAACGGCTCCAGAACTGAACACAATACTCCAGGTGAGGCCTCACCAAGGACCTGTACAAGCAGGGCCGGTGCATCCATTAGGCGAACTTAGGTGGTCGCCTGTGGTGCCGACCCTTAGGGGGTGCCAAAGAACAGCCAAGTGGTACAGCGAGCAGAGCTGCTCATGGCAAAGAGGAGTAGAAATTCATTGGGCCATGAGCAGCACATGCTGCTTGCAGCCGAGAAAGCTACAGTGGGCGGCGCGAATGAGGTAGGAGAATTCAGGCTTGAGACTGGTGCAGTGCAGCTTGAACGGGGAGAGGGGGCGGGTGCAAGGAAGAAGTCACCTAGGGCACCTACTACCCTTGCACCGACCCTGTATCATCACCACCTCCATTTTCTTACTAGTTATTCCTCTCTTTATGCGGCCCAGCATTCTTCTGGCTTTAGCTATTGCCTTGTCACATTGCTTTGCCATCTTCAGATCACCAGAAACAATCACCCCAAGATCCCGCTCTTGGTCCATGCACATCAGCCTCCCCCCCCATCTCATACTACTTTTTGGATTACCGCATCCCAGATGCATGACTCTTCACTTCTTGACATTGAATCCCAGCTGCCAAATCTTTGGCCACTCTTCAAGCCTTCACAGTGAAGAGGCTGGAAGGTTTTTCTCCTTGTGGAACTGGACTTTGCATTGTGATTTTGCATTGTGGCTAAACATAGATATACACTTGATCTTATTTGGACCACCATCTGAATACTGCTCTGTGATCAACAAGCCCCTGAGGCAGCCACCATTGGTGGCGAAACTCGGCCAGAGTCGGGCATGTTTATAAGAATTTTACGTCTCCTTGATTAAAACGTTGAAAAGGACTATCTTGTGGCATCCATTTCTTTGTTTTTTTCCTCACAGAACACTACAAGGAGTTGAGTGAGTCATCTGGTGTTCGGCAGCAAGGCACAGAGGCAGAGGGTAGATACAGGCTGGCTACACCCGGGGAGAGTTTCCTTTCCTTTGTGCAGGAAAGGGCTCCCTAGAATGGATTCGCCCCTAGAGTGGGGTGTTTCCGTTGGCATCTAGTGAGCTCTCGCTGGTCTTTTAAAATCTGGTGGAGTTAGCAGATATACAAAAGAGAATTTTCAAGGTCGAGGCGGAGGAGGTTACTATGTATACAGCGGTTCAACATGGGTCAGAGGGTAGATACAGGCTGGCTATACCCGGGGAGAGTTCCCTTTCCTTTGAGCTGGGAAGGGCTCCCCGGAATGGGTTGGCCCCTAGAGTGGAGTGCGAGCCTTCAAAGCATGGTGACCTGGAGCAGGGTCTCACTGTGAGCATGGTCTCACTGTGTTGTGTTTGCCACAGTCTAAGTACCTTGGAGATCTTTTCTTGTTCTGAACATGGGTCAACAGGTGGTAAGAGATAGGCTGCAACAACGGGGAGAGTTCCTGTTCCTTTGAGCAGGAAAGGGCTCCCTGGAATGGGTTGGCCCATAGAGTGTATAATGGTAAAAATTGTTAGGATTTAAGCATTTGCAAACAGATCATAACTTCATAAGCAAGACCGAGGAAGTTCTCTTCTCTGCCCTGAAACTAAAGAAAACTGTTTGTTTTATTTAAGGATCCATGCTGTGAAGGATTACTAGTTTGAATTGCCAGAGACTGAAGTTTCCCTTTGCAATGAAGGTTCAGCTAGGACACCCCCCACCCCCCATCCTCACCAAGTCATTTAGTTAGTAAGTTAGTAAGTTATAAAAAAACAAAAAGGGGTGCTGTTTACAGACATGATAACAATACTTTTGTAAGATGAGTAATCTTTGGGGGGGGGGTTTCTTCCCATTGTGCTTTTATGGTGCCTCTTGCAGCAGTACCAGTCAGACCCCCGCCCCCCCCCCCCCCCCCCCGGCTACAAACTCATGCTGCCTCGGCGAACACCCAGAGGCCCTAAACCCCATGGAGCCTACCTCACTGTTCCTGCTCTCTGCCTCGTATCCCTCTCCCTCTCTCTCTCTCTCTAACTAACTGCTGCTGCCGATTTTTCTTTTTTTCCTCCACAGACGCTGCTGGCTCCTGCCGTCGGTCCCGGAAGCAAGACCCGACGGCCCCTCCCCCCTCGGCCGACGCTGCTGACGTCATCGACTGCGGAAGCGCGCCAAGGGGGGAAGGATAAAAAGACCACACCAAGACCAGAGGCGCCGCGCGCTGGCATCGCACAATGAAGGAGCGAAACAAAGGGGCTTGCCCCTTTGTACGCCCCTTCGTACGCCACTGAGAAACACACGAGAGAAGACAAACGGAAAAGCAAAACCAGACTGAACAACTATGGATAAGGAAAGTGAGAGAGAAGAACCGGTAATACATAAGATTTCAACCTGCCTGAACAAAGGTAAATATAAAAGCAACTACACACAGACACAGAGAATTAAACAAATAGCAAACACAAAACAACACATGAATACGAGCAACCTCATACAAGTAAAGAGAGACAAAATCCCACCTAATCCTCTATCAAACAATCTATTATGGCTAACCTTTCTTTTAGTAAACGCACAATCTATCACAAAAAAATTTCCAATCATTACAGATCTGCTGTATGAAACCAAGCCAAATTTTATTGCAATTACCGAATCCTGGCTAAAACATTCAGACACAGTACTAAAGAATCAAATAGCTCACAGGAACTATGATATCTTTTCAATCCCTAGAATAAATAAAAGAGGGGGAGGGCTAATGCTAATAATTGAAAAAAAACTCAAATGCAAGCTGATACCGACCACTCCACCGAGAAACCATGAAATCGCCCTTTTTGACACTACTAACCTACAAATCTGCCTAATATACTGCCCACCAAGCCTACTTGAACTAAACATCTCTCCTCTAATTGAGTTCCTAACCACACATTTAAATACATCAAAACCCACCATTGTACTAGGTGATTTCAACCTTCACATAGACAAAAAGCCATTACCCAACACCTGCCAAACACTATTGGACTTTATGACGGCACTAGGTTTCACTCTAACAACTGACAAACCCACGCACAAAGCAGGTCACTCTCTTGACATATCATTCATCAACCACAGTCACTTAGAACACATGAAAACCGACTATACACCCATCCCCTGGTCAGATCACTTCCTCATAGAATCCACCCTGAAATTCATCGAACCTCCAACACCGCAAGGAAAAAGTAAACCCATTAAATTTAAATATCGACCACCCTATAACTCTGAAATGCTGAAAGACAAGTTAGAAGAAAAGCTAACAAAATTAGACTACTCCAACTGCTGCTCTGCAACCACATCATGGATGCAAACGACCAATAACCTAGCTGACGAGATAAACCCAACAAGATATATCAACGTCAAAGAACCCAAACAAACAAACTCATGGCACAATGAAAAAATAAAAGAAGTCAAAAGGAACCTAAGAAAGCTAGAAAAAGAATGGAGAAAAAATAAAAACACTGATAACCTAACCAAGTACAGAAAACACCTAGCCTATTACAAACAATTAATTCTCAATGCAAAAAAACAGTTCTATGACACTAAGATAGGAAAATATGCTAATAACCCTAGAACCTTATTCTCCATCGTAAGAGACCTCACTAATGACAAATCCAACTCCCCACAAAAACTACCAGTAAATAAATGCAATGAAATAGCAAACTTTTTCCGTGACAAGATCGAAAACCTAAAAACAAAAATTCCAGATACAATGAAACAGGAAATCAAAATGAAAAAAAGAGACGTTGAACTATGGAAAACATTTGACACAGTATCTGAAATAGAAATTGAGACCATGCTAAAAAAACTAAACCCCGCCCCGCATGCATGTGACACAATACCAACCACCAAAATAAAAAAGTAGCCAATATAGTATCCCCAACATTAACAAAGATAGTGAATCTCTCGTTAGAGGAAGGAACCATGCCAGATAATCTAAAAGGGGCAATTGTTAAACCCATCTTAAAGAAAAAGAACAGCGACCCGCTTAATCTGAACAATTACAGACCTGTATCTAACTTACCTCTAATTGCCAAACTAATCGAAAAAACTATACAAAAGCAACTAGCAGAACACCTAGAGAATAATAACATCTTGTATCCATCACAACATGGCTTCAGAAAACACTATAGTACTGAAACACTACTGCTAGCACTAACAGACAACTTCATGAGAGGCTTTGACAATGGCAAACACTATATTTTAGTGATGCTGGACCTATCGGCAGCATTTGACACCGTAAATCACGATAAACTTTTAAACAGATTATAGGAAATAGGATTGAGTAACATAACTATCAAATGGTTCAGATCATATCTAAGTAACAGATACTTCCAAGTTCAAATCAAAGACGTAATGTCAGAAAAGATACACCTACAAACAGGAGTACCACAAGGGTCAGCCCTATCTGCCACACTCTTTAACATATACCTATTGCCTTTATACCACCTACTAGCTGGGCTGGGCATAACACACTATATTTATGCTGACGATATACAGCTAATTCTTCCCATAGACGAAACTTTTGAAAAAACATTAAATATCGCAAACATGTACCTTGACATCATAAAACAATTACTAAATCAAATGGAGCTAGTAATCAACATAGAGAAAACAGAATTCTTACATCTAGAACGCAAAAGGACAGAGATCATTCAAATCACTATCACACTCAAAAACAACCAAAAGATAGAACTAGCAGAGAAAGTACGGAACCTAGGAGTTATAATTGACACCGAACTAAGCTTAAAACAACATATATCCTTAAAAGTTAGAGAAGGATACGCCAAACTTATGGTACTCAGAAGACTCAAACCACTTCTAACGTCAAAGAACTTTCGATCAATCCTACAAGCATTGATTTTTGCAAGCACCGACTACTGTAATGCGCTACTACTAGGATTACCATACACCTCACTCAGACCACTACAAATTTTATAAAACACAGCTGCAAGAATTTTGACAGGCAAAAATAAGAGAGACCACATTACCGAAACCCTAGCTGAGTTACACTGGTTACCTGTTGAGCAGAGAATACAATACAAAACACTTTGCATCATACATAAATTAATACATAACGAAAAAGCGGAATGGCTTAACACAGCCTTCCGCGTACACGTACCAAACAGAAACCTTAGATCAGCGAATAAAGCACTCCTTACTATCCCATCAATTAAGACAGCAAGACTAACTCAGGTAAGAGAGAGAGCACTATCCTTGGCAGGACCCACACTGTGGAACACCATGTCACTTGAGTTAAGGTTGCAAAAAGACAACAAAACATTCAGAAAAGGCTTAAAAACCTGGCTTTTCAAGCAAGCCTACCAAACAGAGAAGGGGAAACAGTGAGACAGGCAAAGTGATAGGTGTGTACAAATAAAGTATGTAGCCATATTTATATGTTTCTTCTCTACCTTCTCGTTCTTCACCAGAAGAGAAGTTGACACGTATAAAGTTAGAATTGTTTTTAAACTGATAACTCCTGGACAGTATTACATCACAAATCAAGTTTTTTTTCATTTAGAAAACTATGTACCGAAACAAAATTATGGCACGTGGGTAAATTATTAATTCTCAGAATCCTTATTTTGTGCCCTATTGTAAACCATTGTGATGGACCCCTTCTTAACGACGGTATAGAAAAGATTTAAATAAATAAATAAATAAATAAATTTATGTTAAGATAAGCACAACAGTATCTGCTACTTTTTCTGGTTTTGCCTCATGACCTGGCATCACCTACCTGGGCATTGTAGAGCTGTAATGGTGCACATAAAAACCAACTACAAAAACATCTCTGATGTAATCAAATAGTACTGTCTTGGTATTTCAGCTCTGGGCCTCCGAAGTGCCCGAACACTATTCAGTCCACGCTCAAACAGAGCACTCCCACCCAAGCTGGGCAGCACTACAGTCCCAACTGACCTCCCAATCTGATACTGAAAACAGTCCCCCCCTCCCCCCCAATGCAGCAGGTCTGCCATAATCATCAGGCGGTGGCCAAACAATGCAAAGCCACAGTAGTGCGAAACGGCTGCCCAGCTTGCTGTGCAAATCGGAGACTGGCGGGCACCATCTGCTCCAAAAAGGAAACACGAAAAGGGTGTGAAGTTGCTCACTCCTGGGACCAGGCTTATGGCACAGCTTCTGCTATACAACCTTTACTATCTGGGATGTAACAAATCAAATACCAAACATACTGAGAGACAGGCAAAGCAATTGAGGTCAAACACCTGTAGGAGCATAAGGCCTGGACAGACAGGCACAGCAATCGAGGTCAAAACCTTGTAGGAACATAAGGCCTGGACAAACAGGCACAGCAATACAGGACAGAGTCAATCCCTCCTAGGGACATAAGACCTGGACGAACAGGCAAAGCAATTGAGGTCAATCCCACGTAGGGACATAAGGCCTGGATGGACAGGCACAGCATTTGAGGACAGAGGTCAAGCCCACATATGGACATAAGTAGTTGCCAGCCCTCCAGCATCTGTCTGATGCATGCTAGAATATTGGCTGCAGTATGGGCCTGGTCTGTCAGGTGGGTATACAGTAAAGCCCACCTCCACCATGATACTTGTTCAGTAATAGAGCTGCTGGCTGCCCCTGCCTCAGCCAGGTCCCACCAGTGTGCTGTCAGGGAGAGGTAAGAGTGTGCAGCATTCATGGGGGTCCAGATATCGCAATTGAAATGCACTCTCCCCTCTGCCTTAGCTAGCAGCGCTTGCATGCGACTGTGACACTGATTGTACAGGCTGGGGATGACCTTTCTGCTAAATGTGGTTCTGGAGGGGACTTTGTAATTTGGAACTATGACCTTCAAAAAACGCTTGAAACCCACATTCTCCACTAACTGCAAGGGCTAGTCATCAAGGGCACAGCAATCGAGGACAGAGTCAATCCCACGTAGGGACATAAGGCCTGGACGAACAGGCCCAGCAATCGAGGACAGAGGTCAATCCCACATAGGGACATAAGGCCTGGATGGACAGGTACAACAGTCGAGGACAGAGGTGAATCCCAGCTAGGGACTTAAGGCCTGGACGGACAGGCCCAGCAATCGAGGACAGAGGTCAATCCCACATAGGGTCATAAGGCCTGGATGGACAGGTACAACAGTCGAGGACAGAGGTGAATCCCAGCTAGGGACTTAAGGCCTGGACGGACAGGCAAAGCAATCGAGGTCAAACACTTGTAGGAACATAAGGCCTGGACAGACAGGCACAGCAAGCGAGGTCAAACCCTTGTAGGGACATAAGGTCTGGATGAACAGGCACAGCAATACAGGACAGAGTCAATCCCACCAAGGGAAATAAGGCCTGGATGAAAAGGCACAGCAATCGAGGACAGAGTCAATCCCATATAGGGATATAAGGCCTGGACGGACAGGCACAGCATTTGAGGACAGAGGTGAATCCCACCTAGGGACATAAGGCCTGGACGAACAGGCACAGCAATCGAGGACAGTCAATCTCACCTAGCGACAGAAGGTCTGGACGGACAGGCACAGCATTTGAAGACAGAGGTCAATCCCACATAGGGACATAAGGCCTGGACGGACAGGCACAGCAATTGAGAACAGAGTCAATCACATGTAGGGATATAAGGCCTGGATGGACAGGCAAAGCAAGTGAGGTCAAACACTTGTAGGGACATAAGGCCTGGATGGACAGGCACAGCAATTCAGGACAGAGTCAATCCCACATAGGGACATAAGGCCTGGACATACAGGCACAGCATTCGAGGACAGAGGTGAATCCCACCTAGAGACTTAAGGCCTGGATGGACAGGCAAAGCAATCGAGGTCAAACACTTGTAGGAGCATAAGGTCTGGACAGACAGGCACAGCAATTGAGGTCAAACCCTTGTAGGGACATAAGGCCTGGATGGACAGGCACAGCAATCGAGGACAGAGTCAATCCCACATAGGGACATAAGGTCTGGACGGACAGGCACAGCATTCGAGAACAGAGGTGAATCCCACCTAGGGACATAAGGCCTTGACGAACAGGCGAAGCAATTGAGGTCAATCCCACATAGGAACATAAGGCCTGGATGGACAGGCACAGCATTTGAGGACAGAGGTCAAGCCCACATATGGACATAAGTAGTTGCCAGCCCTCCAGCATCTGTCTGATGCATGCTAGAATATTGGCTGCAGTATGGGCCTGGTCTGTCAGGTGGGTGTGCAGTAAAGCCCACCTCCACCCTGATACTTGTTCAGTAATAGAGCTGCTGGCTGACAGAGGTGAATCCCACCTAGGGACATAAGTCCTGGACAGACAGGCACAGCAGTCGAGGATAGAGGTTAATCCCACCTAAGGACATAAGGCCTGGATAGTGGACGGACAGGCACAGCATTTCAGGTCAGGCCCTTGTAGGGACGTACGGCCTGGACAGTGGACGGTCAGGCAGTGTTTCAGGTCAGGTACATGTGCTGCAGTGCTTATATTATCTAGAGCATAGGAGGCAGTTGGAGCTGCTGCAAGGCTTTCAATTGCTTTTATTCATCTTGCCATTCACAGGGAAAATTTGGAAACCCAAGCAAAGGCAGGTTTACTTTCAAAAACACTAACATTTCCATCAACTCTGGTGCCAGCCTTGAGCGGTGAGGGCTCATGATATCCCCTGTCATTGAAAAGGCATGTTCACTGGTCACACTGGTTGGTGGACATGACAGATATCACTGAGCCACTTTGGCTAGGTGTTGCCAGACAGTGGGCTTGTGTATCCAATATGCCAGAGGATCTGTCTGCATGTTCTCTGTCGGCTCTGAGAGATACTGTGTCACTGACAGCTGTGCTGGTGTCTCCTTTGCTTGGGTGGGCTTAGAGTCACTCATGCCAGCTGCTTTCTCTCTCGCCTGTTGCACAACAAATGAATCTTTATGGGCAACATGCCTTTTGCGTTCTGAAGTGGAGGAGGAGGTTCTATCTGTTGCTGACAGAGTGCCGCTTCTGCTTGGGCTAGCAGCACAACTCTCTGAAGTGTCCGCTGTTTCCACCTCTACTTCATGCCTAATCTGTCTCTGCCTATGGTGCTCCTGTTCACAGACTTTTGCTAACAGCAGGTCCTTCACCAATAAGAGACAATCGTACTGTAGGGCGAGTTTCCCTTTCACACGGGGATCACAGACTGTGGCGAGCATGTATGTGTTCTGTTCTGTTAAAGGCCTTAATCTCTCTTCTACCTGCTGTTGCAAAACGTCCAGACAATGCAGCACCTCAACTGTCATTCCCTCTTCCTGTTTAAAGGCCTCCAAATGTTCATCCAGGAGATTAACTATAGGGATGATGTCAGCCAAGGTGGCACTTCTGGAACTCAGCTCCTCCGTGACATCCTTGAAGGGCTGCAGGATTTTTACCAGCTGACTCATGACTAACTAATCATGATACCCTAGGGGATTCTGCACACCTATGTCCATTGTACCAGAAAGTTCATGATGACAAAAGAATAATTTTAATATCCATTCTCAATCAGATTCAAATAGAAAAGTAACAAAGTTGCTGGTGAAATCAAATCCTTTTGAGAAATCTCCAGTAGATTCGATATATCCATTTGAAGAATATCTATTGGAGACACAGCTTGAAAACCCTTTTGATCCAAAGAGGCTTTTTTAAAAGGTGGTATATAGTAAACTCTTGAAATCAGAGGAAGAGTCTGTTCTGGTATTTTTAAAACCTCTAATTGGTATCTTCTCCACATGTCCTTAGGCGGGACTGTAGGATCCTTAGGGAAATTAATAATATGCAAATTTTTCCCACGAATCTGATTTTCTAGCTGCTCCAATCTGTTAACATCTGGTTTTCTTTAATCATAGATTGTTGGACTGCTGACAAACTTCCAATTTCCATATTAATATTCTCACTAGAACGTTTATTCAGAGCTACTCCTGTTTCGACAATTTTCAGACGATTTTCTAACTTATCCAAAGAAGAAAACACCGGATTAAATTGCCTAGAAATGTTGTTATTCAGAGTCGGTATCGCCTCCTATATAGACTCTAGGGTAATGGAGGCAGGCCAAACCAATTCAGGCAATGTTCCAAGAAGCCTAGTTTCCTCATCAAACTGCCGAGATCTGGAGCATCCAGCACTGTCTTCTGCATCCCATGGGGGTTCAAAAAATGCTGGGGCGGTTCCCGATACAATTGCCCCTCCCTGGCTTGAGCTGCCTCCCTCTTCAGCAACTGAGGTACCATTACATCAAGCATTCGTGCTGTTCTAGCTTCCGCGGGATTCATGGGGGCTAACCGTTTCTCCGGGGAGAATAATGTCAGTAGTTCAGGGAGGGAGTCGGGTTCCTCTTCCTCCTGGATCACCTACAGCGAACTAGCTCCCAGACCATGAGATCTCCGATACATGTGAGAATCCATCGGGCCTGAGATCCTAGGCAAAGGTGAAGGTAATGCAATTCACTCCCTGGCATGGCATTTCCTGCCAGAGTGGGGCATAATCAGTTTGGTCTGGAACCCAAGAGAGACTCCTCAAACATGTCTCTTGCTGTCAGCCATCTTGGATCCCCAAGTCCTAAGTTTCTATCTGAGATAATGGGTGGAGAGGTGATTTACCCCAGCAGGATTTGAATGCTGACTTCCCTGGTTCTCAGCCTGCTGCTCTAACCACTAGGCTGTTCCTCTACTTCAGTTAGCTAAGAAAATAAGTGTTAATAAGGGTGAAACAACTGAGAGGGGAGAAGAAAAGGACAGGGATTAGTAAGAGTGGATGAGAAGAGCGGGAGTGGCTGAGAGATGGAAGGGACTAGGAGAGGAGGAATTAGAGCTGAAAAGGTAGGAGAGCTTGAAGGAGAGGGAGAGGCCTAAATTTTTACTTTTCTGCTAGTTTATAAAGGCATTTCCAAAATTCCAGGGCAGCCCATTTAATCTTCTGTGCCTCTGCTGCTCCTTTGCTGATGTGGGGGTAGGAGATCCATCTCCGCCTTCAGGTATCTGCCAGTGCTATTGGTGTTGCAGGGTGGGGTAAATGTATGTATATGCAGAAAGGGGCTGGAGGGAAGATCCCACTCTTGCAAATCCCTGGGTTGGGACCATGGCCTCTGCTCATGTAGGTAGTGATGAAGGCTCTCCTGCCCATTCTTGGAACTGCAGCCTCTGTCATTGCTGCTTAGGATGACAGAAGGATTCTGCATCCAGGACAACTTTTGGTGGCTGCCAAAATGAGCAAGGATCCAGCTTCTACCTACATCAGTAGAAACAATTGAATTCCTTGTGCTACTTTTTCATTTCATTGAGTAGGAGGAAAGTAGAGGTGATGGCAGGTTGGATGCTCCTGCAGTGCTAAGTCCCAGTCAGCAATAATCTCTCGTTGGTTTATTTATATGCAGGCTGGAGTAAGCATTACCTTACTTATACACTGCAGGCATATATAATATACAACACTGGTTTCCATTACAAATACTTACTGTTTGGAGCAAGGCTTAATCCATTCCATACATCCAGTCCAGGGTCAGGTTACACAGTTAATCTTCCTTCGTCACAAGGAACATGACACATACTTGGTCATGACTTTAGATGCACAATACTTGGTAAAAATTTAGGCACATTATTTAACATCTGAGACACTGGTTTAGGGACTCAAGGGTATTGACTGGGTCTGCTTCAGCTTTGGCCTTCAAGTTGTCAAATTGTTGGGTGCAACATCTTGGCATCCCAGCATCCCTTTAGAAATCTTAATGACCAATTAGGCTCCTCAGGGACCAATCAGGATCCTCAAGTCTATTAGACTGATAGGCAAGTCTGCCTGAACCAGCTTTCATCTGAGCCAATCAATGTCTTCATTCCTATCGCAGAAGACTTGAACTAAGTAGGCTCCTATTTAAGATCAACTATAATACCCTTTGCCCTGAGAGATGAGATAACATGAGAAAAGGAGAGAGATAGAAGAGAAAGCAGAAAGATGTAAAACTTCAGGCGTGATGAGGAGACAGGAAGGGAAGGTTGAAGGAGAAGCAACAGGAGAAAGAGACTGCTAGAAGTAGTGGTGAAGCAATAATATTTTGGGCACCAGTGTGAGCCACAGGACATGGTTCCTCATCTACTGATGAGAGTTTTAGGGGTGGGGGTTAGGGCATTCCTTTCCTATCTCTGATGATGATGTGAGCGATTCTATAGGAGGGGACCCCACACAACTCAGTCAATTGATCCTGTTTAGTTTTCTTACTGTATAGGAGCTGCAAGGGTTTAGGTTGCAGCTCCTATACAGCCTGATCCTGCCTGATCCTGGCAGGACCCCATTCCCTGTTTGTGCCCTGGTGAATTTGTATTGACTGCTTTCTGGTAGCTCTGCCACTTTCTGGAGGGGGGTACAGAAGAGGAACAGTATGAGGAGGAGGGATGTGATAAATAAAACAGAACAGGTTGATAGCATACTTTAGAGGAATGAAAGAGAAAATACTTTGTTTAGGAGAAAGGGAGGAGAGGATGGAGGTAAGGTTGAGATTGAGAGGAATGAAGGGAAGTTGAATGGCTGGGAAGTAGGAGAATGGAGAAGAAAGTCTGAATATGAGTGAGAGAGGGAGATAATGGGCTGAAATGGGGAAACAGACAGAATGAGATGGGAAGGGGGAGGGAAATAGAAGGCTGGGAAGAGAGAAAGGAAATAGAGGGTATTGTGAGATGGAACATGGGGAGAAGGGGGATCATGGCATTAGAGATTAGGGAACATAAATGAGCAAGAGACAGCAAGGTGATCAGATGAATAAGATATGAAAAATCAAAATATGGTGAAATGTGAAGAGATGGTGATGGAGGTGAGAAATATGCTCTGGAGGAGAGACGAAAAATGAATTGAAAAAACATATCTGAGAGGCAGATGGATGGAAGAGTATTGAGAAAGGCGAAGAGCCAAATAGAAGGTAACATTTTGGAAAGGAGAACTGAAATAAGTTAGGAGAAGACAGAGAAGATCAGAAAAGAGCTGGAGAACAGTATGATGAGAACAACAAAAAACTAAGATATCTACTCTCCAAAGGTCAATGGCAAACCAAAGTAAGAAAGAGCTGACATACGATAAATACCTTTATTCCAAAGGCAAAAAATCACAATAAGAATCAAGAAAGACAAGGATGCTGCACAACTAAAAAACCCCAATGACATTTTTTAGAGCGTGCCTCTTCAATGGTCAATGGCGACTGTCAGGTATTTTGCTCTTAGGAGCATCAGTGAAGAAGGGCAGTTTAATGAGTTCAGTAATACAATTGCTTTTGTTTTTCCTTGGTGTGTTTTGACTATTCTCCTGAAGATGGTGCAATGTGAAATTTTACCAGTATTTTGTTATAACATTGCCTAGCAATACTGTCATGTCCTGTTGCTTGTGAATAAAAAAAAATATGCAGCTTGTTCCTGTCATCACTGATCATGGTGTACAGTAAACTAGCCATGTTTAAGCAAGCATTTTATGTATCTCTTTTGTAACCAGTTTTCAGCATTATTAATCCACAATGGTTATGGGCCAAGGACATGCAATTACATTGCATGGCAAATGAGATATTTTGATTAATGAAGGTGATTTTGATTTTTGAATAGCCTGTGTTGTTTGAAATATATGTGGGCACTTTTAACCTATGTACATTGCAAGCAGTTTTTAAAAAAAATAATGATTCTTGTTTCCCTTTGAAAATTAGCATGCACGAGATAGGTGTGAGGTAGTGTGTGAGACAGTGTTCCCCTATTTACCTGTGCAGGACCAGGCTAGATACCTGGTCCATCTTAAATCCACTAAGGAAAGTATGCTGTATGGGTGGGATCCTGTGGGACATGTGGGGCTCAGAGGGCATAATCAGAGACTGGGGAATAAGAGCTGGGATCCTGGTGGGGATAATCAGACTAGGCACAGGTCTCCAGGAGGAAGGCAGCTCCTGTAATGTAACACTGTCCAAACACTGAGCTAAGATGAAGCTGAACTGTGAGTACTAAGGGATGCAGTAGTGAACTGTAAATAAAGAGATTATACTGTTCTACTGTTGTGTATGTGTGAGGCTGCAATAGATACTGTTTTAAGAAAGCTGGATTCAGACTAGTTTGTCTCCAGACCCGTGGGAATCACCGCTCATTCCCACATATACTGTCATACATGGGATTTTTTCTAAAGCTTTGCATAGCAAAAAAACCCCAGCCTCCAAGAAAGTGTCTGTTGGGAGTAGTGAAGAGGACATGTGGTTCTAAATGTAGTACAGACACAGGGGGCCTGTGGCTCTAAAGCAAAGTACAAAGTGCAGGGATACACAGAGCACAGTGGCTTGTGAAAGGGTATGGCTCAGAAGCTGCACTGAAGAAAAAACAAACAAACTTAAAGTTTAAAAGTTCCAGGTAGAGAGGAAACTGTGAATGGGCCTGGTTGAGGGACAGGCAGGAAATGGTAGGTTTGTACTGTCTAATAGGAAAAGCCCGGCTGGAAGTAGATAGGGAAATAAAAGTGATTTAGTCAATGCTGATTATGCAGGCTTTTTATTTTTCTTTTTTTGCCTTGGAAAAAGAAAAGAGGGAGGGACCCTGGTGCATCAGGGCTGTACTGAACAGGTATGACACTGAAAAAGTTGCCAGAGTGGGCTGTGAGTGCAGTGAATGGAAACAGGGCAGGGGCCTCTTCCAGCAAGCAAGCCACTCTGCAGGGAAGGTATGCAGCCTTGGAGTGGAGCAACCAGGTTACTGCAGCATCAGAATGCAGCAGTCTGAGAGCATGACTGAAGGAAGCTGGGAAGCATTTATTCAGTATCTCCAGGAGGGAGATAGGAAGTTACAAAAGAGCCTTGCAAAGAGCCAGTGGGCCTTGGTTGAGCAAAAACATAACCAGGAAGCACACTGGGCCATGGTCAACTTCTATTTGCAGTGGAGCCTTGTGACCTTGTCAAGAATTGGTGACACAGAGTACCCAGGAGGAGGCACTACAGAGTGGTCAGTGGGCTGAAATACTGATTGGCCAGAGGATGGAGCTACAGGTGATCCTGAGGAAGACCCTGTAGGGTGCCCAAACACTACTGGGAGTCCAGAAACTGCTCCTGGGAGAAGCACTGAGAAGAGGGATGTGAAGAACTCTGAGAGAGGGGTCACAGAGAGCGCCGGAGAGGGCAACACCGGAACCCCCACTGAACGACCTCCTGCAGTCGATCTCCTGCCGGCGCCATTTTCCGTACGGAAAACGATTCACGGCAGGAAATCGCTCCCGGACCCCTGCTGGACCCCCAGGGACTTTTGGCCAGCTTGGGGGGGCCTCCTGACCCCCACAAGACTTGCCAAAAGTCCAGCGGGGGTCCGGAACGACCTCCTGCAGTCGAATCGTGTTGGTCTATGGCCGCCGCCATTTTGTGCCGCCGGCTGAAGACAACACGATTCAATTGCAGGAGACCGTTCCGGACCGCCGCTGGACCCCAGGTAATTTAAGGCATTTGGGGGGGTTCGGGAGGGTGGGGGATTTAATTTAAAGGGTCGGGGGTGGGTTTTAGGGGTTTTAGTGTGCCGGTTTTCCTGCCCTCCCCCTTCCCCTGATTTAGCTATGGACCGCCGCTGGACCCCCAGGTAATTTAAGGCATTTGGGGGGGGGGGGTTCGGGAGGGTGGGGGATTTAATTTAAAGGGTCGGGGGTGGGTTTTAGGGGGTTTTAGTGTGCCGGTTCACGATTTTAACGATTTTCACGATACTCTAAACACCCAAACGGCGACGATACGATTCCCTCCCCCCTCCCAGCCGAAATCGATCGTTAAGATGATCGAGGACACGATTCACATCTCTAGTAACATAGTACTGGAGGCAGAAAAAAGGCCAAATGATCTATCAAGACTGACAATAAAGTTTCTTATGGAAGCAACTGTCACTCTGTGAAGATTACCACCATGTTGTGAAGTGTGAGCACTTGCCAGTGCTTATGAATGGCAACAGCAATGGCAGTTGATTTATTAGTGTATCACTTCATGCTTACCAATTTTGCATCAATCCAGGGTTGTTTGTGAGACAAAAATAATCACCTATTAGAATAAAAAGTGCATCTATAAGCATTTTTAATGGCAATAATAAGATATCCTCTAACCAAAAATCTTCGAGCCAGCTCCTGGGTATGTTGTTAAAATCTTCAATGCCAGAACAGACACAGCTGTAAAAACCAGGTAAGTAACTCCATCTATGTATGCTAATCTGTAAGCTGCTTTTAGAGCATTAGCTAATCTTATGGTATTGAAATGTATTAAATAAGTAAGTAAATAAATAAATCTTTACCTTTTAAGGATGACAGCTGGTGAACCAAAGGAAATTATTTCATTCATTCCGCTTACAATGCAGAAATACCCATATTGTCATCTGATTTTTAGAGATGAGGATGTCCAAGAATAGAAGATAAAAGATCAAAGTACATAATGAATTTCAAGTTAAGGACCAGCAAATTTAACTAAATGATGAAATCCTGCAATGAAGAGATTGATACTTTCCAAATGAAGAAAACATTGCCAGTGAATGCTTCCATAATGAGAATATGTTTGAACTATGAAGACACATACAAATATTCTTCTTCAAATTTAGCCACATAAACAGGCCGATTCAGTAAAGTCCGCGGGAGAGTGGACGAATGCCCACTCTCCCGGCGCGCGCACCGGCCCTTCACCGGTGCGTGCAATTCTGTATTTAAATTAGGTGACGCGGTAAAAACGGGGAAAAGGAGGTGCTAGGGACATTAGCGCGTCCCTAGCGCCTCCTTTTTGACAGGAGCGGCGGCTGTCAGCGGGTTTGACAGCCGAAGCTCAATTTTGCTGGTGTCGGTTCTCGAGCCCGCTGACAGTCATGGGCTTGGAAACCGGACACCGGCAAAATTGAGCATCCGGTTTTCGGCCCGACAGCCGTGGGCCGAATTCAAATTTTTTTTTTTTTTTTTTTTTACTTTTCAGGACCTCCGACTTAATATCGCTATGATATTAAGTCGGAGGGAGCACAGAAAAGCAGTTTTTACTGCTTTTCTGTGCACTTTCCCGGCGCCGGAAGAAATTAGCGCCGACCCAATTTCTGAAAGTAAAATGTGCGGCTTGGCTGACTGACTGGAAAAAAAAAAAGGATGATTTTGACCAATTACATTGCTGGTCTTGAAGCTAATTGATTTGCTTAGATGAACTAAGAAATACAAATTAATCCTTATATAAGGGGTACGAACAAAGAAAGATAGGGGGAAAGTCACGTGTACCATCCGAAGCAGACCGATATTTCAGTTCCATGGCCTCTGGGGCTGAATGATCCCAGCACCTACTCTTAGGTGCTATAATTACGGAGATACAGCTGAGTGCGAGTCATCAGACAGCATTGAGACCGGATAACTGCATCCCCAGCCACCTCAGGGAAAAACTCCTAAGCATTTATGGGCATTTATGTTCTTATTATGTGCAGATAGTTAGAATCTTTTAACTTTTTAAGTGCAAATTCCAGGCTAATTTGATATGCTAGTACCTCACTGATTTTATAAGAGCAGAGTATTTTCTTATTTGTGATAATTGCTGAATATGTAATCTTTTTAACATTTGACAAGTATTAAGTTTATGCTAAGAAATTCATTGTGATAGCACTAAGAGAAACCTTAAAAACATATCCTATAACACAAACAGAATCATGTTATTCTCTGATAAACTCAGGTTAATCATAAAGGGTATATTTTACATAAATTACAATATGCAAATTGCCCTACAGTGCCCATAGCAACTCTCAGTATCTGAAGATAAAAATCATGCTCAAACAAAAAATAATTATTAAAAAGAGCTATCTTGGCCAAATCTTCAAAGAAAGAGGTGAGAACTCTGTGAGCTAGGAAGGTAAGGAAGCAAGAATGAAGCAATGTCCAGTGCTGCCTGTTGAAGAAAATTAGTATAGAGTGATTCTACATCCAATATGACCAAATCATCTCAGCAGAAATCCCATAAACTTCATGTGACAGTCAGAGCATATGGGACAGATCTTGAATATTAGAATGACTAGCTAGCACAAAATGTGTAAGGAAAATGTTCATAAATATTGAAATGTGTACAAAAGCACTAAAGCAGGGCCCTTTCTCTGAAATAATAAGATATCCGAGGGGTGGGGGGAGGGAAATAGACTAATCAATTTTAGGAACCATATAAATGACTGGAATATGGAGACACATAACCATCAAAAACTACGTTTCCTCGCTGTTCAATAATCTTAAGTACTCTTTGAAGAGTAATAAGATAAGCAATTTTCTATTGAGTAAGTTACAAAGCCTAAAATATTTCTTGACATTGAACTATTTTTGGAGCGATGATTAAAATGAAGACCCATCACTAAGTCATAAGGTTTGATTTTATTTATGATGGTCCTTATATTCATGTCATTTATAAATTAAGTTTTGAAATTTTAGGGGCAGAATATTTGCTTAACACTTTTATAGTCTTTCTTTCTATTACGAGAGTGGATCCTTAGGCTGGCGGGAGTGGGAATCAATGGGAAGGAGCCCCAGAGAACCCTTCCGATGGCAGGCGAGGCTGGAGGAGACCTGAGACCCTGCAGGACCTTCACCTCTACCAGCCTTCGTTCCCTGCAGGTTGAGCCCTTGGTTACCGGGGCCGGTAGGACTTATGTGGGGTCTCAGGGAGGTGGTGAAGCTCGAGGTCAGGCAGGCAAAGATCTTGGCAGGCAGCATATCTCGTAGTCCAGCAGGCAAGGGTCTTGGCAGGCAGCATATCTTGTAGTCAGGTAGGCAAGAGTCTTGGCAGGCGGCATATCTCGTAGTCAGGCAGGCAAAACAGAAGAAAGGCAGGAACCAGGAACAAGACAGAGGACGTACCTCTCAGGAACTGGATCCAGGAGTAGCCAAGACAAGGTCTGTGTAGCAGGCCTTGCTTAAATAGTTTCAGGGCTGGAAGGAGGAGTCCTGACCCCTCCCTACTGCATCCTGAAAGAGGGTCAGGTGACATGCACGAGTGCCTGGGGAGCCAGAAGTCAGGGGGCTGGCCCAAACAGGTGTTGCCGGCATGCCGTCCTGTGCGTCATATCGAAGAGAGAGCAGAGGAGCAAGGCCGTGGTGATGTTCGCTGACCGCAGCCGCTGAGAGAAGTGAGGTTCCCGGGCCTGGAGAGATGGGGTTGGCTATGCCGGTAGGTGAGAGAGTCCGGCTACGGTTTTCTATGGCCGACTATCTCAATAGTACCTCCTCTTCTAGGCCCCCTCCCCGAGGGTCTGGGTTTTCTTGGGTGATCCCGGTGGAACTTCTTGATCAAGTCTTTATCAAGGATGTTAGTAGAGGGTTCCCATGAATTTTCTTCAGGACCAAGCCCCTCCCAAGCAAGCAGGTACTCCCATTTATGCCCCCACCTCCGAACATCAAGAATCTCTTGTACCTGATAGGTGGTCTCCTCTTCCGCAGTCAAAGGTGGGATCTTGGGTATCTTCCTGGAAGGCCATGATAAGACTAGGGGCTTCAGCAATGATGTGTGGAAAACATGGATCTTCAAGGAGGGTGGTAAGCGGAGTTGATAGGTTACAGAACCCAGTTGCTGAAGTATGGGGAACAGCCCAATGTAGAGGGGTGCGAGCCACACAGATGGCACTCGTAACCAGATAAACTGGGTGCTGAGCCAGACTTTTTGGCCGGGTCGATATTGTGGACCACCACAATGATGGTGATCTGCGAACTTCTTGATTGAAGTGCTAGCTTTAAGGAGCATCTTGCGTACCTGTGACCATGGGTTCTTCAGGTTCTCCGCGATGATCTGGGCAGCGGGAGATGGTACAGGAAGCGGCAGTGGAGTAGGCGGGAGCTGCTGCTTGCCATAGACTATCTGAAAAGGAGAAGCCCCTGTTGCGATGCCGGGATGGGAATTGTGCGAGAATTTAGCCCATGGGAGCAGTTCGGCCCAATTGCCTTGCTGGGCATTGATATACATCCGTAAAAATGTCTTACGTGAACGATTCGTTCTTTCTGCTTGGCCATTTGCTCATGGGTGATAGGCTGAAGTGAGATCCAGAGTGACACGGAACTTTTCACAGAGGCTTTGCCAATCCCTGGCAGTAAATTGTGGGCCATGGTCAGAGGTAATATGCCGAGGTAGTCCATGGAGTTGGAAGACATGTTGAGTAAAGAGCTGTGCTAGACGCGGGGCAGAAGGAAGAGCGGGAAGAGCCACAAAGTGGGCCATCTTGGAAAATTGATCCACAGTGAGCCAAATAACTGTGTTTCCCGCAGAGGGGGTAGGCCTACTAGGAAATCTGTTGAAAGGTGGGTCCAGGGTTCACTAGGTGTTAGGGATGTGAATCAGTACTGGACTCGTTTCCGGTATCGGGTTCAGGTAAAAACCACGGGAAATCCTTGTTCCCGTGGTTTTTACCCATTTAAATTGGCTGACATGCTGAAAAACAAAACAAAACACCCCGACCATTTAAATTTAATTCTTTCTAATCCCCCACCCTCCTGACCCCCCAAAACATTTTTAAAGTACCTGTTGGTCCAGCGGGGGTCCCAGGAGCTATCTCCAGCTTTCGGGCCGTCAGCTGCCACTAATCAAAATGGCACTGATGGCCCTTTGCCCTTAGCATGTGACAGGGTATCCGTGCCATTGGCCGGCCCCTGTCACATGGTAGGAATAATGGATGGGGGCCCCCCGAATTCTGACGAGTTTGAAAATATCTTCCAATATTTTCAATCGTCAGAAAAACAATTCACATCCCTACTAGGTGTAGGCAGTGGCTGAAGCAAGCCCAAGGGTTTGCCCGTGGGTAGTTTTTGTTGGGTGCAGGTTGGGCGGGAGGCCACGTAAGCGTGAACATCTGAGCGCATACCGGGCCACCAGTAGTAAAGTAGTAGACACACTAGGGTTCTTGCCCATCCGGGATGTCCGGCAGCTGGGGGTGTTGTAACCCCAAGGCAAGACCCGATTCTGGAGCCTGCATGGCACCACTGTCTTCCCTGCTGGGACCATCTGGAAAGCTGCTATGATCACTCGTGCGGGGTCGATAATGTGTGTCATAGTAACAGGTGCCTCTTCCAATGAGAAGGATCGAGAAAGAGCATCTGCTCACTGGTTCTTTGAGGCAGGGCAATAATGCAGCTCAAAATCGAAGCACATGAAGAAAAGCGCCCAGCGGGCCTGGTGAGGATTGAAATGCTGCACTTGATGCAGGTGCTCTAAATTCTTGTGATCAGTATAGACCGTTATACTGTGCTGGGCTCCCTCGAGCCACTGGTGCCATTCTTCAAAGGCCATCTTGACAGCCAAAGGTTCCTGATAACCTATGGTATAGTTTTGTTGGGCTGGGGTAAATTTCTTGGGAAAAAAAGCATTGGGACGTAACAACCTGGCTGGATCAAGTTGGCTTAAGAGTAAGCAGCCCCAACTCCTTCAGAGGAGGCATCCACTTCGATGATGAAGGGTAGTCGGGGATCCGGATTGCGGAGGCAGGAATGGAATGATGCAAAAAGGCCCATTTTAAGGCCTGGAAAGCGTCTTCGGCCTCGACAGGCCAGTCCTTTACCGGAGCTCCACTGCGGTTAGGTTGGTCAATGGTGCCACCTAGGGATGTGAATCGTTTTTCGAGGAGGTCGTTCAGCGAGGGTTCCGGCGCCTCGCTGAACGACCTCCTGCAGTCGATCTCCTGCCGGCGCCATTTTCCGTACGGAAAACGATTCGCGGCGGGAAATTGCTCCCTGACCCCCGCTGGACCTCCAGGAACTTTTGGCCAGCTTGGGGGGGGGCCTCCTGACCCCCACAAGACTTGCCAAAAGTCCAGCGGGGGTCCGGAAGGACCTCCTGCCGTGGAATCGTGTTGTTCTATGGCCGCCGCCATTTTTCGGCGCCATTTTGGAAAATGGCGCCGGCTGAAGACAACAAGATTCAATAGCAGGAGCCCGTTCCGGACCGCTGCCGTTCCGGACCGCCGCTGGACACCCAGGTTATTTAAGTCATTTGGGGGGGGGTTCGGGAGGGTGGGAGATTTAATTTAAAGGGTCGGGGGTGGGTTTTAATGTGCCGGCTCACGATTTTACGATTTTTCACGATATTTTACCCCCCCCAAACGGCAACAATACGATTCCCTCCCCCTCCCAGCCGAAATCGATCGTTAAGACGATCGAGGACACGATTCACATCTCTAGTGCCACCCAACGGGAGTAATTCTTGATGAAGCTCCGGTAGTAGTTGGCAAAGCCTAAGAAGCATTGAAGGCTGTGTAAGCATTGAAGGCTGTGTAAGCCTATTGGCCGAGACCAGCTCAGAATGCTTTTCCACTTGGCTGGGACCATTTTGAATCCCAGATTGGACACTATATATCCCAGGAAGGGCAGCAATATCTTCTTGATTACACATTTCTCTAACTTAGCATAGAGATTATTCTCCCTCAGGAGCTGCAGGACTTGACGTACGTGCTGTCGGTGGGATTGTAGCTTCTTAGAGTATATCAAAATGTCATCAAGGTAAACGACAACACAGATGTATAGAAGATCACAGAGGATCTCTTTCATCAAGTTCTGGAAGACGGTGGGCGCATTACAGAAGCCGAACAGCATGACTTGGTATTCGTAATGGCCATCCCTTGTGTTAAACGCCGTCTTCCATTCGTCACCTTCCTTGATTCTGACAAGATTGTAAGCCGCTTGTAGATCCAATTTCGAGAAGACCTGAGCTCCCTGTAGACGATCAAAAAGCTCTGTTATCAGCGGCAAGGAGTAGTGGACTTTGACCATAATCGTGTTCAAACCGCGATAGTTGATACAGGGCTGGAGAGACCCGTCCTTTTTCCCTACAAAAAAGAAGCCGGCCCTGGCTGGCAAGTTGGACTGGCAGATGAAACCATTCTGGAGGTTCTCCCGGATGTAGTTGAACATGGCTGGAGTCTCAGGTGCAGAGAGCAGGTATACCCTGCTGCGAGGAGGAGTGGAACCCGGGATCAGATTGATGGCACAGTCCAATTGCTGGTGAGGTGGCAAGGAACTAGCTGCCTTCTTATAAAATACATCTGTGTATTGAGCAAATTGGGGAGGCAACCTAGCCAATGTTTCTGGGGTGGACTTAGGAGAAACCTCACTGGAGGCCAGGAAACATTTAGGATAGCATGAGGGACCCTAGTGGTTGACTCGGAGAGACGTCCAGTCAATCTGAGGGTTATGCTTCTGCAGCCATGGGATACCCAGTACCACTGGGTGTATTGCCCTCTGGATGACATAAAAGGAGATGTACTCCCGATGCCCGGTCTCAGCAAGATACTCCAGAGGGATGGTTGTGTGGGTAATTTGTCCTGGCAGAGGGTCCCCGTGGATAGATAACAACACTAGTGGAACAGGACAAGGCTGATTGGGAATCGATAGCTGGTCCACAATCTCTTGCATGAGAAAATTCCCACCCGCCCCTGAATCCACCAGGGCCAAAGTGGGAAGGCTGCAATCCTGAAAAGCAAGAGTCACCGGTAAGGTGAGTGGAGGCACAGGAGCAGTCAGGCCTAGGGTCACCGCTCCAGAGAATCCTAGGCCCTGGAGTTTACCGGCCACACTGGACATTGGGCCAGGAGGTGTCCAGAACCTCCGCAGTAGAGGCAGAGGCCAGATCGGCGCCTTCTTTGACATTCCTCCGGTGACAATGGGCCTTGGCCCAATTGCATGGGTTCTTCCAGGGAGGTCTCAAAAGTGGACTGCGGAAAGGCACCCGGTGAAATGGGTCATGGTCAAGGAGGCCCACTAGTGCGTTGTTTAGATCTCGCTAGCTCGATCTTTTCTGGAGGCAGCGGTCAATTCTCCCGGCTAGGTCAATTATAGCATTCAGTGATGCCGGAAGGTCCCGAGCTGTGAGTTCATCTTTGATTTTAGGCAAAAGACCATCTAGGTAAATATCCTGCAGACACGGTTCCTCCCAATGGAGCTCAGTAGAAAGGATGCGTAACTCCAAAGTGTAGTCCATCAGAGAGTAGCCACTCTGTCTGATGTGAAGGAGCTCCGTGCTGACTTGCGACTGCCATCCGGGCGTTTCAAAGACGGCCCAGAAACGTGCCAGGAAACTCGAAAGGTCCAGCAGCATTGGGGCTGAACGTTCCCATAAGGGAGAGGCCCAAGCCAGAGCCTTCCCTTCATGCAAAGAGAGACTATATGTCATCTTGGTCAGATCGTCCAGAAAAAGCGCTCACTGTAGGAAAAAGTACATTTTGCACTGGTTGAGGAACACGTGATATTGCTGAGGATCCCCAGCATAGCGAGGAGGAGCTGGTAGAGGAATTACCAGATGGGGAAACCGATGCAGATGCCATCGAGCCGGAAGGAGGAGTGGCCTGAAAAGAGGTGGCGGCCATCGAATCCAGGCAAGTGTTGAGGCGCTCCATGGAAGCAGCCAATGATTCCAGGGCCTTCTGCTGTTCTAGGATTCTTTGGGCAAGTCCTGGGATTGCCTGCAAGACAGGAGCCTCAGCCGGATCCATGGCCTTGGATAGCTATTACAAGAGTGGATCCTTAGGCCGGCGGGAGTGGGAATCAATGGAGAGGAGCCCCAGAGAACCCTTCTGATGGCAGGCAGGGCTGCAGGAGACCTGAGGCCCCCGCAGGACCTTCACCTCTACCAGCACTCGTTCCCCGCAGGTTGAGCCCTTGGATGCTGGGTCCGGCAGGACTTATGTGGGGTCTCAGGGAGGTGGTGAAGCTTGAGATCAGGCAGGCAAGGATCTTGGCAGGCAGCGTATCTCATAGTCTGGTAGGCAAGAGTTTTGGCAGGCAGCGTATCTCGTAGTCAGGCAGGCAAGGGTCTTGGCAGGTGGCGTATCTCGTAGTCAGGCAGGCAAAGGTCTTGGCAGGCGGTGTATCTCGTAGTCAGGCAGGCAAAACAGACGAAAGTCCTTGCCTTAAATAGTTGCAGGGCTGGAAGGAGGAGTCCTGACCCCTCCCCTGCTGCATCCTGAAAGGGGGTCAGGTGATGCACGCACGCGCCTGAGGAGCCGGAGATCAGGGGGCTGGCTTGAACAGGTGTTGCCGGTGTGCTGTCCCGCGCATTGCATTGAAGAGAGAGCAGAGGAGCAAGGCTGCGGTGAAGTTCACCAGCTACGGCCGCCGAGAGAAGCAAGATTCCTGGGCCCGGAGAGATGGGGGTCAGCTGTGCTGGTAGGCGAGGGAATCTGGCTGCGGTTTTCTGCAGCCGACTCTCGCAACACTTTCTTTTATTTTTTGGATAGATTTTTGGTAACTTACATATAAAGTCAGATGGTACCCAGTGGGGCAGAGGCATGGCACATTATTTCCAGAACAGCTAATTGAAAATTGTTAGTATAAAGTGCCTCAAAAGAGTGTGATACATTTGGTATATTTGGTAAGATTCTCAATATGAGGGAAAAGTCATGCATGTGAGAAGGAATAATAAGGACAAACAGTTTAAAAAAATTATCAACAAAAATTAGGGGTGTGCAGAGAAAAGAATTTCAGTTGAGTTCATTATTTTGTTTTTTTTTGCCAATTTTCCTTTGTCCCATTTGTTCTGGTTTCGAAATGTATTTGTATCCCTAGGGGTAAGAGAATGGTAATGAAGCATGGGGTAGCCTTCGCTGTAGCCCACGGCAGCAGTGATATGGTTGCATCATGCTTCCTGGAGGGCATGGAATAATCTGCAGGGAGCAGCACTTGCAATCCTAAAGGGAAAACAATGGGACTGGGGTTTGGATTCCAGGAGGGATTTTGATCTATTTTGGCTAGAAATGCATAAAATCGCTGTTGAGCAGACTGGATGGTCCTATTTTGTCTTTATCTGCCATCATGTGCTATGTTTACTATGATTAATCAATGCATCTTATTTGGACTCTAACTTTGGAGGTTTCTGTCAAAGTTTAATGAAACTAGGAGGCAGACACCAGCAGCAGAGGGAACACCGCTCCAAAATGCAGAGAATAGGGAAAAGTGGCACCAGTAGTCTCATGAACAGCCCAAGGCACTGTGACAGAGGCAAAGAATCACACACAGTGATGAGATCACTGTGTGAGAGGGGAAAAGTGCACCGTAAAAGTGGCATTAACACCCTATGGCACCGAGAGAGAGATAAAGCAGCACAAAAAAAGTGTAAAAGCTGCCACTAATCCACCTTGATATGTTGGACAGGTTTGGGAATGAAGAGTGCACTTTGTGAGAAATGAAGAAACTGCAGCAAATTGTGTTGCTCCAGTCCCTGCACCAGTGATTCCAGTTCCAGCTGTCTTAGCAGCTTCAGCTTCACTTATCCTTCCCGCACTGGTGATTTCAGCTCCAATTTCTGCACCGGTGAATTTGTTTCCAGCTAGCTTGGCAGCTCCAGTTCTTGCACTAGTGACTCTGGCTGCAGCAGTTTTAGCAGATCTGCTCCAGGCTGCTCAAACGATTCTAATTCATGGCTTCTCTGGTTTGAGAAGTTTCAGTTCCTGCACTGGTGGCTCTGGCTTTAACAGTTTTAGCAGCTCCACCTTGGACTATTTCAGTACCAGCTGTTCCAGCGATTCTATCTCCATTCCTAGCTACTCTGGTTCCAGATAGAGTTGCCAATTGGCTCTAGATTTTCAGGACAGGCTGATCCTGTACTGATTTTATCCCACTGCCTGCATGGACTTGTCTTGCTTTTCTTAGGGAAATAAATAGGGAGATCAGAACTATAAGTCCATGCAGGCACTGGGGAAAAATCAGAACTGGATCAGCCTGTCTTGAAAATCTGAAGCCAGTTGGCAACCCTAGTTCCAGCAACTCCACCTTATGCAGTCCAGTGCCAGCTATGTTTACAGCTCCAGTTCCTGCACCTGTGATTCCAGTACTAGCTGTCCATACAGCTTCAGCTCCAATTTCTGAGCTGATGAATCTGGCACCAACTGTCCATATAGCTCCAAGTCCAGTTCTCATGCTGGTGCATATGGGTTTGGTTGTCCCAGTGACTCCATTCCTGGCAGTTCTGCAACAGTTCCAGTCATTTCAGTGACTCCAGATCCCATATCGGAGAGTCCAGTTCCAGTCATCTCAGTGACTCCAGTTCCCACATTGGAGAATCTAGTTCCAGTTGTCTTTATGACACCAATTCCCACTCTTGTCATGGGGCTTGCCTTGGGGCTTGCGTTTGAAATGCAACAATTGTAAGTAGAATTTACCTGTACAATAAATAATTTCAAACTTACAGAATCTTTGTCTTGAGGATTGATTGGAGAGAAAGTTTAGCTGCCTGGATAGCAAAAAACACAGATAAATTCTACTTACAATTGTTGCATTTCAAACGCAAGCCCCGAGGCAAGGATCTTTGGTAACTGGAAACAAGGTAGGAGAAGGGAGTCTCTTGTGTTGCAGGAGTTGGTTTATGGTAGAGATAGGAAGCATGAGGAATATGAGGCTGATTTAGTCCTTAGAATAAGGCAGTAAGAGAGAAGTGCTGAAAAAAGTGCGAAATGCGGAATATAAAAAAATTCTATATAAAATAAAAAACTAAAATAAAAAATACCCCTTCTGGGCCTCCCATCTGTGCCTGAACTGGATAAACTCTTAGAAAATCTATCCACTGTCACCCATATTCTGGTGTTGCTGCCAGAAAAGGGAAGGCAGTGAAGAAGTCAGTGGCCAAATGGGTTTAGGGTAGGGATGTGAATCGGGCTTCGGACGATTGAAAATATCGTCAATATTTTCAAAATTGTCAGCAATCGGGGGCTCTCCAAAAACAATAGGAAAACCCCACGATATTGATCGTGGGGCTTCCCTTATCGTTTTGGGGGAGGGCGGGAAAAAACGGCACACAAAAATAACCCCTAAACCCACCCGACCCTTTAAAAGTAACCCTTAGCTTCCCCCACCCTCCTGACCCCCCAAAACCTTTTTACAGGTACCTGGTGGTCCAGTGGGGGTCCCGGGAGCGATCTTCCGCTCCGGGCCGTCCTCCGGCTACCGGGCCGTCCTTTGCGCTTACCTTGTGATGGTATGTGTGCCATTGGCCGGATCCTGTCACATGGTAGGAGCACTGGATGGCCGGCGCCATCTTGTGCTCCTACCATGTGACAGGGGCTGACCAATGGCACCAGTAGCCCCTGTGACATAGTAAGGGCAAGGCTATCGGCGCCATTTTGATTCCTGGCACCTGATGGCACGAGTGCAGGAGATCGCTCCCGGACCCCCGCTGGACCCCCAGGGACTTTTGGCCTGCTTGGGGGGGCCTCTTGACCCCCACAAGACTTGCCAAAAGTCCAGCGGGGGTCCGGGAGCGACCTCCTGCATGTGACATATGAGGGCAAAGGCTAGCTACCTCCTGTGACCTCCTGCACTCGGGCCGTATTGCCAGTATTCAAAATGGCGCCGGCGCTACCTTTGCCCTGACTATGTGACATATGAGGGCAAAGGCTAGCGCCGGCGCCATTTTGAATACTGGCAATACGGCCCGAGTGCAGGAGGTCGCTCCTGGACCCCTGCTGGACTTTTGGCAAGTCTTGTTGGGTTGGGAGGGTGGGGGAAGCTAAGTTGGATTGGGAGGGTGGTGGAAGCTAAGTGGTTACTTTTAAAGAGTCGGGGTGGGTTTTTTGTTTATCGGCTGGGCAGCCGATAAACAAAACGTGATTGGGCCCGATGAGAAAAAACCCTCATGTGAATCTGAACCGGAATTCGAACCAATTCCAGTTCCAATTCACATCTCTAGTCTAGGGTACTTTGGAGGCTGGCAACAGCTGTAATAATCCCCAAGGTTATGCTTACACATTCTTATTCATGGCACGTGTGGGAAAAGATGTTACATATTGCCTCACACCAGTCTTCATATGAGGCCACCAGTAGTGTCAGACAATTAATTCCAAGGTTCCGGGGATACCTGGGTGCCCCATCTAGCAGGAGTTGTAATCCCACTGAAGGACCTTCTGTCATAGGTTCTGTGAACTAGTTTTCCCTGGAGGCACTGTAAATGTGGAGCTGGAAAGAAATACGACGAGTGAGGTAATCAAATTTGCAGATGATACAAAATTGTTCAGAGTAGTTAAATCACAAGCAGATTGTGATAAATTGCAGGAAGACCTTGTGAGACCGGAAAATTGGGCATCCAAATGGCAGAGAAAATTTAATGTGGATAAGTGCAAGGTGATGCATACAGGGAAAAATAACTCATGCTATAATTTCACAATGTTAGGTTCCATATTAGGTACAACAACCCAAGAAAGAGATCTAGACGTCATAGTGGATAACACATTGAAATCGTCAGTTCAGTGTGCTGTGGCAGTCAAAAAAGCAAGCAGAATGTTGGGAATTATTATAAAGAGAATGATGAATAAAACGGAAAATATCATAATGCCTCTGTATCGCTCCATGGTGAGACCACAGCTTGAATACTGTGTACAATTCTGGTCGCCGCATCTCAAAAAAGATATAGTTGCGATGGAGAAGGTACAGAGAAGGGCGACCAAAATGATAAGGGGAATGGAACAGCTCCCCTATGAGGAAAGACTAAAGAGGTTAGAACTTTTCAGCTTGGAGAAGAGATGGCTGAGGGGGGATATGATAGAGGTGTTTAAAATCATGAGAGGTCTAGAACGGGTAGATGTGAATCAGTTATTTACTCTTTCAGATAATAGAAAGACTAGGGGACACTCCATGAAGTTAGCATGTGGCACATTTAAAACTAATCGGAGTAAGCTCTTTTTCACTCAACGCACAATTAAACTCTGGAATTTGTTGCCAGAGGATGTGGTTAGTGCAGTTAGTGTAGCTGGGTTTAAAAAAGGATTGGATAAGTTCTTGGAGGAGAAGTCCATTACCTGCTATTAATTAAGTTGACTTAGAAAATAGCCACTGCTATTACTAGCAACAGTAACATGGAATAGACTTAGTTTTTGGGTACTTGCCAGGTTCTTATGGCCTGGATTGGCCACTGTTGGAAACAGGATGCTGGACTTGATGGACTCTTGGTCTGACCCAGTATGGCAACTTCTGTTCTTAATTATAATCTTCGTAGGGTCAATGATGTGCAGTGGGGATTCCAGAGAGCCCTCAATATGAAAGGAACATGAGAGTGCATCAGCTCATTGGTTCTTCTCAGCAGCAACTCAAAGTCAAACCGATTAAAAAAAATGATCAGCAGGCTTGCCAAGGATTCAATCTCTGCACTTGGGCTAGATGCTGTAGGTTTTTATGATCTGTATAGATAGGTTCTGGGTACTTGGCTCCTTTCAGCAAGTGTTGCCATTCTTCCAAGGCTAGCTTGACTTCTAATAGCTCATGATCCCCAATGGTATAATTATTCTTTGATGGAGAGAATTTTTTTGAAAAGTAGGAGCAGGTCACAAGTATACCATTATGTTTATGCTGTAGGAGGATATCATCTATTTTGAGGGTAGTCACATCTACCTCCAGGATGAATGGCTTGGATGGATCTGGATGATGTAGGTATGGATCAAAGGTGAACTCCTCTTTGAGATGCTCAAAAGCTTGGATAGTGTCTATGGTCCAGTTCTTGGTGTCTGAGCCCTTTTTAGTAAGGGCTGTGAATAGGGCTGCCAAGGAGGAGTAATCATGGATAAATTACCTATAGTAATTTGTGAACCCCAGGAAGTGCTGCAGCACTTTAAGGCCCATGGGCAGGGGCCACTTGAATATGGGTTTTAACTTATTTGGGTCCATATGGAGGCCTTGGCTAGAGATAATATACTTCTTTAACTTGGCATAGATGTGGTACTCATGGAGTCTCTGGATATATGTTTCACATGATGTTGGTGCTCCAACAATGATTTTAAGAAAACTAGAATATCATCCAGGTAAACTACCATATGTGAGTAGAGGAGGTCCTGGAAAATCTGTTTTATCATACATTGGAAGACAGTGGAGGTGTGGCATAACCTGAAGGGCATCACTAGGTATTCATACTGTCCATCATGGGTGTTAAAGGCAGTCTTCCACTCATCACCCTCTTGGAATCTGTATGATCTTTGAAGGTAAATATTTGCATGCCCTGAAGTCAGTAAAAAAGCTTGGAGATCAAGGGAGGAGAATAGCGATTCTTCTTTGTAATAGAGTTAAGCCCACAATAATCAATGAAGTGATGTAACGACCTGTCCTTCTTCCCTTCTTCCCTACAAAAAACAGTCCAGCCCATGCAGGTGAGGAAGAGGGTTGAAAGAAGACTCTGTCCAAGTTCTCTTCAATATATTTGGTCATAGCTCTGTTTCAGGAACACAGAGTGAGTATATTCTGCCTCTGAGCACAAAGTCTATGGCACAATTGTAGGCGTGATGAGGCAGCAAGACTCCCACCTGTTGTTTGCTGAAAACATCAGTAAACTCAGTATACTATAGTGGCAGACCCTGAGATAAATGTCCAAGGCACAGGCACCAAAGGCAAGACTTTGGCAAGGAGTTGCTCATGATAGCTAGGGATCTATCTGATGATATGCAACATGGTCCAATCGATGTGGGAATGATGTAACATGAACCATAGCAGGTCTAAGATAATTGCATTGATTGCCTTGGGCAACACATAGAGGCTGATTTACTCTTCATGCAGGGTCCCTGTTTGAATGGTCAGAGGTACAGTGGCTCTTGTAATATGTCTGGCCAATGGTTCTCCATAAATGGAGGAGATTGTGAGCAGGGTGTCTAATGGAACTGTTGGTTTGTGGTAGTGTTGTACCAGAGTCTCAACTTAGGGAAGATGGCAGTCTGGTGGTGTCAGCAGTGGTCAGTAGCATGCAGTGATGGTGGCATTTCGCCATGGCAAGAGGCCTCCAGAAGAACTGGTCAGATGTGGGATGAAAGTGGTGGTGCATGGAGCAGTCAAGTGAGACACCAAATGTAACATCCAACTAACCAATGTTACACAAAAATAGCTAACATTTAATCCAGTCCATAATTTGAATATCTCTTGTTTATATAAAACCATTATAATATGTTATGCTATATCAGTGATTCCCAACATTGTTTGTGTCATGGCACACCCAGCATGAGATTCACTTCATTATGGCACACCACCACCTTCACCATCATCACCTTCTCTTCTCTTCCATCTTCCCCCACCCTGCTGGCATCATCACCTTTCCTCACCCCACGCTCCCTGTCATCATTACCTTTCCTCTACCCCATCCCTCTCCTTCTACCCCCTGGTATCATCATCTTCCCCCATCCTGTGACATCATCACACTCTCTTCTCCCCTACCCTGGCACCATCATCTTCTCTTCCCTGTCCTTTAAATCTATTACCCCTGGCATCATCATCACCTTCTCCTCCTTTCCCTTTCCTCTACTATCATCTTCTCTTCTGTCTCCCCTGTTGAAATCACCTTCTTCTCTTCTCTATACCCCTCCTGTCTCCCCTGGCATCATCACCTTATTTTTACTTTCCTCTCCCCCACCCTCTGGCATCCTCATCATCATAACCTTTCCTCTCCTTTCACCTCTCTCTCCCACCTACTGATACCATATTCTTCACCTCCTCTCTTTTACCTCTACCCAGTCCCTATCAATATATTCCCTTCCCTTGCCCTTCAGCCCTTTGGCATCATCATCATCATCACCTTCCCTTCCAATCCCTCCTCCTGGCATCATTATCACCTTTCATTTCTTCTCCCTTGGCATTATCATCTTCTCTTCCCTTCTCTCACTCTTCCCTCTCCTGACATTATCACCTTATCTTCTCTTCTTTTCCCATTCTCCACTCCCCTTGCATCATCATCATCTCTCCAATATGCAAATGCTGTTTTTACCAATGAAGATCCCTTCAAAAACACTTGTATAAAAGTCATTCAGGATTATCCAAAGGATGGATGATACAATATCTGAAATAAGTCATTCGAAGAACTTCAAAAATATCCATAAAAATAATGGTTTTAACATCTAACATCCCTCCAACATGGGTGTCATCCTTCATGCAGATCAATTCTCCCCAACAGTATGTGCACATTGGAATTCTTCATGGATATCACACTTGGACATTCTATATAAAGATTTATTGGAAGTGCATTTAGGAAACCTTATGTTAACTTTTATTGGATACTTATATAGATAATTGTCATATAATATTGTAATGTAGTTTTTATGATTAATTTGTGTATAAGTTATTTGACTGAATCTCTTTTGAATAAATAGTACATTTTTTTTTATATATATTAGCAAGTTTGGTAGGTCCTTTTTTATTAGATTATTCCATGACTGCTTCCTTGTGAATTTGTTCTCTCTCTCTCTCTCCCTCTCTACATATATTTCTAGGTAGCCATTGGGGAGGGGGGGGTGGAATAAATTGCATGAATAGAAGGGGGACTATGGCTCAAAACATTTGCTCACTCCTGTCCAAAATGGTGAAAGGAAAAGGAACAGTTTGCTATATAAGAGAATGGATAGAGTTGGCATTAAGAGCTACAGTATATGTGTGGAGTCTCAAGATGGCAGTGCAATTTTTTTAGTGTACTTAAAAACTGGAACATCTGTTCGACCTGCACAGCTTTGTTAAAGTCTGCCTTAAGAGACAACATTTGTTATTTCAGCATCCGAAATGAACTGAAAACAATTTGTTGACAGCCTACAACCAAAAGGTAGCTCGTTTGGTTCCTACCATTTTCATACTTGCACAGTTATACTGTAACATATGGTACAGAAAATGATCATTGAGAGATAAATAATCTGACATTGCTGGTTTCTTCAACATGAACAATAATAAGTCAATCAATAAAAAGAACTGCACATCTCAACACAGCATGCCTACCTATTTTTTTTTTTAAATGATTTAGTTGGCAGCAGAAATAAAGCTGTCAAGATTTCTTTCTGTTTTCCTTATTTTTCCTGCAGCAAAAGAAGTGCTTAAAGTGTTAGAAAGCTCCTGCTTCTTAGCCACCCCCATCTGCATGCTGCCATGTCATTTCCCCATCTAGTGCAAGCATAGCTTGAACCCAGAGCATACTGCTGATGGGGAAAGGTTTTTAATTAGAGGTATTGTACCCTTGACAAAAATATCCTCATTTTTTTCTCCTAAACAAATATAAAAATATAAGAGAAATAAGGGTCAGTGCCATGATTCCCAAATGCTGTTTCATAATGCATCCGTCTTACAAGATTTTCAGGTGATTCTGTTTGGGGAAGGATGGCTGTTGGGTGAGGAAGAACATTGTCAAGGAAAGATCACATAACATGCGCTGTGCATGGCTCATTTCTCTTATTGGTGTTTTAACAGATGATTCCGGACATGAAATCCAGGCTTGGTGCCTCAATCCTGCAGCATATCACAGGAATCCAGCAGATAGAGCCTCTGCCCCTCTTACTGAGCAGACATTTGCAATGTTGAAAAGTCAGTTCCAGTGTAGGGAGACATGCAGATACATAATGAGGTCTGTTTGGCTCATCATAATGATATAGAATTGTAATTAACACCTTTATTAAATAATGAGAGATGTCACACTTGCGAGAGCACAATAGGCATGCCATGATCTCATTGTGAGGTATGAAACAATTTTATTGTTGCTTAATGATTTTTGTTGATAGCATCAATCTTCTGCAGCCATATGGTGCTTATGTAGAAGCAGAACATACCTTAGAAACATTGCAGTAATTATTTATGTAGCACCCCCTTAGGTAATACAGTATAACTGGTGCCAGGGGAGGGGGGAAACTGGCTTATAAAAACCCCACAATTCCCCGACATACATTAGAAACTCAGTGGTTTGCAGGTTCACGATTAACTGGGGATAGACAGTGCCTCTGTGTCTAATCTCCACCAACCTAGGGCACCCTCTTTGTTTCCCCTAGACCACACATATGAAATCACTCAGATCCCATAACACTCAGAATAAAAGTCACATAAGAACAATTCAGTAATTGGTATCTGAATAATAATAAAAAATGTACTTGGTGGGGGGGGGGGGAGAAAGAGAAAACAGGCAATGGGTCATCTCATAAATCCCAATGTGTTCAGTAATCTCTGTTATTTAGGTCATGAACTCGGAACTGTATTAAACTTTCAGCATTGATTCTGGGGGCTTTCCCAGGATTCAGAACAATTCTTACTAGGCATGGGTATTTGTTTGAAATGACTAGGTAAATGCAAAAAATTAGATCCTTTTCAATTTCAATCGTGAATCGATGAAACAAATAGAGGGTGCCCACAAATTAAAACAAATTTTTTTGTTTCAATTCATTTGTTCCCTAGTAAAGTCTATGATCCTTTGAAAAGTACAGCAGCGAGACTGGTAACTATAGCAACCAATCAATGCCTCTGTGAGGTAGTAGCTGAGCTGGAGCCAAGTTGGGAGAAGTAGTTAAGTAGAAGGATGAAGTTAAGGTAAGCATTTTGTTTAACTAGTTCAGGGGTGGCCAACTAATTTTCAGGATATCCACAATGAATATGCATGAGATAGATTTGTATGCGTTGCCTCTAAGCATCTATTGCATAAATGTTCATCGTGGATCTCCTGAAAATCTGGTCTGTTTGTGGCTCTTGAGGACAGGAGTTGGCCACCTTCGAACTAACATAGAACTGGAATCTAGATCAAGTGACATTGACATCCTTCCACTGGATTGGCCACTGTTGGAAACAGGATACTAGGGATGTGCATTTGTTTGCGACGAAATAGGAAATATAGACAATATTTCCTATTTCGTTGCGGTTCGGGGGGGTCCCCGAAATGATAGGAAAACTCACAAAATTTCATATGGTTTTTTTTTATCGTTTTCGGAGGGGGGGGGGGAGAAAGGGCACATAAAAAAAAACCAAACCCACCCCAATCCTTCAGATTTAATTAATTACACTCCCCCACCCTCTTGACCCCCCCCCCCCAAAACATGCCTAAAGTCTCTGGTGGTCCAGCAGGGGTCCTGGGAGCGATCCCCCCCTCTTGGGTGGTCAGCTGCCACTAATCAAAATGACACCGAAGGCCCTTTGCCCTTACCTTGTGACAGAAGCTATCGGTGCCATTGGCCGGCCGCTGTCACACGGTAGGAGCAATGGATGGCCCACGCCATTTTTTAAGGTTCGGCCGAATCACATCTCTACAGGATACTGGGCCTGATGGCCCTTGGTCTGACTCAGTAAGGCATATCTTATATTCTGATGGTCTTATGAAATGTCTGAGCAAGTGCAAAGAAACTCCATGTTCTCTGTTGTATTTCTCAGTGAAAGCTTGTCTTTTCAGAAGGTAATATACAAAGAAAAGTTTTAATAAAGTAGAAGAAGAATTTTGACAATGGCAAAGAGCTTTTTGTTATCTTCACTGCAGTCACCATGGTCTCACTGGGAGAGAGAGACAGAAGCATTGCTTTTGGTTTGTTCACTGGAACAGGGTAGTAGATTGGATATACAGACACAGTGATTTTATGTGTCATCGGACCCTCCTGACCCTCACAAGACTTGCCAAAAGTCCAGCAGGGGTCCGGGAGCGACCTCCTGCACTCGGACCGTCGGCTGCCAGTATTCAAAATGGCGCCGATAGCCTTTGCCCTTACTATGTCACTGGGGCTACTGGTGCCATTGGTCAGCCCCTGTCACATGGTAGGAGCACAAGATGGCGCCGGCCATCCAGTGCTGCTACCATGTGACAGGATCCGGCCAATGGCATAGATACCCTGTCACGTGGTAAGGGAAAAGGGCCATCGGCGCCATTTTGATTAGTGGCAGCCGACGGCCCGGGAGCCGGAGGACGGCCTGGAGCGGGAGATTGCGGGAGATCACTCCCAGGACCCCCACTGGACCACCAGGTACCTGTAAAAAGGTTTTGGGGGGGGGGGGTTGGGAGGGTGGGGGAAGCTAAGGAGTTACTTTTAAAGGGTCGGGGTGGGTTTTTTGTTTATTGGCTGGGGCACAGCTGATAAACAAAATGTGATCAGGCCCGATGGAAAAAATCCACATATGAATCGGAACCGGAATCCGAACCGATTCCGGTTCCGATTCACATCTCTACTGCACAGTGCACTGCAATGCTTAGCTGCAGACAGATTGCACATTCTTGCCAGCCTTCTCAATTTATTCTCTTTGTAACAGTTTTTCCATGTGCATGTGCAAAAGGAGTCAGTCAGCAGTGCACACCCATATGCTATATATGTGTGTATAGAACAGGCATTTTTGCACACAGTGAAAGATAGCTGTAGAAAGACAAAAATTGAGTTTGTGCCAATAGAAAACTGAAAACTCTGCTTAATAAGTTGGCACCATGTTTGCTAAGTACTGAAGTGAAATCAGTCTGTCCCTTGATTAAGTATGTTTGACAGAGAGTCAGTGTTAGAGTGATACTAATGAGTGATGCAGTTTCAATAAAGTATATTGTGTCATCAAACCCTCCAGCAGCCATTTCCAATGTTATCATGATACTGTGAGCATAGGGAATGAGAGTGGGCGGAAAAGTGGAAGGAGCAGAGGACTGAGTGTTCCTGCAGAGTCAGCTAAGCTTGTGAGAAGCACAAGTCATAACTGCAGTGAGAAAAAAGGGAGACCTGCCCCTAAACAAGAGACTTCTTTTTAGCTGCAGAGAAAGTCAAGAGTGGAAGCTGGCTCAACTTTAAGAAATTTCAATTGAAAAGCATGTACCACTGCCATCTGTTCTTCTTCCCCTTGCTTTGGAGTAGGTGCAAATGATGGGAGAGCCATCCAAGGCTGGTGTTAGCAGGGCAGGGGCAAGGACAGGGGTAGCAGAAGTGCAATATCTAAAAGAAGAACCATGTTCCTCCATGGCAACTATCTAACATAGCCCATCGAGGACATAACCACAGATCTGCTGGTATATTGGACAAACAAGTCCACAGTTTGGCCATATCTGGCCAAGTTAGCTCAACATTATATTTTTTTGTCCACCAAGTAGTGTACCAGTGAAAGTGCCTTTTCAATGGCAGAAGACAATATGAGCCCTCATCATTCATGGCTTGTGCCAGAACTGATGAAAAATTTGTTTTCACAGAATTTCCATGCAAGTGGCAGGACAACTAAAAGCACCCTGTAGGTTTTGCTGCTACTTTGGCTGTCATGTCCCTGATGCTATACCTTGTTGATACTCTGTCTGGCTGCCCTGCTTCTGATGCAGTACTTTGGGGGAATTGCTGTTGCTCTGCTTTGCTACCATATCTGTGATGTACCTTGGGGGTCTTGCTACCAATTAACCTTACTACCTTACATACCTTGCTACCAATTAACCTTACATACCCCAGAGTCTACCCCTTGGGGGTCTTGCTGCCACTCTGCCTTGCTGCTTTACCCCTTATGGCACCCCTTGGTGGTATTAGTGTCATTCTGCATTGCTGCCATTCATGCCCCTAATGCTACGCTTTAGAGGTCCTGCTTGCATACTTCCTTACTGTTATACTCCTTATGCTAGACCTTGAGGGTCTTACTGCTACTCAGCCTTGTTGCCATACCCAATAATTTTACCTTGTGGGTCTTGCTGTCACTCTGAATTGCTGCTATCCCCCTTATGCTATACCTTGAAGGTCTTGTTACCATTCAGCCTTACTGCAATGCAACAGACTCTACAGCTTGGGGTGTTCTTGCTACTGTGGGTGGCTGCTTTGCACCTTTCATGTTTCCGTGGGGTCATCATGCCATTCTTTGTGCTTCTTTGTCTGCCAATGCCTTGGGGTTTTTCCTGCCACCATTGCTGCTTCATTCCCATTTCATGGTGCCTTAGGATATTCAAGCCATTCTTCTTGCCACTTTAACCCTCTCATGCTTCTTTTGGGAGATCATGCACTGTTGTTGATGCCCTCTTTGAAAGCCTTAAGGTGACTTGCTTCTTCTTTGCTTCTTAGAGCAAAGACTTAGAGAATTCCTGCCATTGCTGGTGCCCTTTTTGTTGACTCTGGGACCTGTGACTTTACCTTTTGTCCCTGGGCGCTCGCCCACCTGCTTTGCTTGAATGACCACTCTAAAACGTACCTTAGGTAAAACTGGCCGCAGCTTTTATTTAACCATATATATATAACAGCAAACAATGTAACCATAACAACCCACCACCCCGGGCCAATACATATATATATATATATATATCTCTATCGCCATGAATTCTCCCGAGACCATGCCCACCCCGTGCCGCCTGCCGCGCTCCAAGCAAGGCGACTTCCGTTCACCGGCCCCCCCGTCGCATAGTAAGCAGGGGGGCCCTGTCTCCGGGCATGGTCCCCCTTTTCTTCCGGCAATCTGCTTGTCAGCCCGCGGCTGATCCCTTTACCCTAAGTCCTATTGGCCCGGGTACCCGCCCCCAGCTGCGACATTGCATTGTTCAGCTACTATCCCCATCTCCTCTCCTTATGACACAAAAACAACTTGTACAGGGTGGGAGGGTGGGAAAACGGCTCTCTTGCGAAAAGGGCCAGTTGCCACGAGGCTCCGGCCCTTTAAACCCCGGCCGGCATCATCGGCCTGCGCCGGCTTCCCTGATGACATCGGCCGCAGGAACGCCCCAAAAGGGGCGGTGCTCTGGGCTCCGGCATCATCGGGGCCGATGACGCCGGCCACTGGAACGCCCCAAAGGGGCGGCATTTGCCATCGGCGCCGCCCCTCCTCGCTGATGCTGCTCCGGAATGCCCCCACTGGGGCTGTACCCTGCTCCTGACTTCGAGATACACCACACTCTTGCGGTGCGTCCCAATGACGTCACGTGATGCACCCGGCTGCCTCCACGAGCTCAGGTAATCCATGGGCTCCGATTAGATTTCGGGCCCACTTATTCCTGTATGGTGTCACTTTGATGTTACTTTAACACAGTCTTGGTGCTTTGGAGTTCTTTTCCCCCTTCTGATGATGTGCACCACAAATTTCATTAGACTTGATTAGAAAACTCTAATTTTGAAGCTCAAAATAGGCTGCATTGCTTCCATCATTTACTTTATATAAGAACATAAGAAGTTATCATACTAGGTCAGACCAAAGGTCCATCAAGCTCAGCATTCTGTTTCCAACAGTGGTCAATCCAGGATGCAAGTATCCAAACATAAATAGATTCATGCTACTAATGTCGATAATAAGCAGTGGCTATTCCCTAAGTCAATTTGAATAATAACAGTTTATAGACTTCTTCTCCAGGAACTTGTCCTAATCTTTTTAAACCCAGCCAAGCTAACTACCTTAACCACATACTCTGGCAACCAATTCCAGAGCTTAATTGTGGGTTGAGTGAAAAAGAATTTTCTCTGATTTGTTGTAAATGTGCTACTTACTAACTTCAACGAGTGCCCACCTTAGTCCTTTTATTATCTGAAAGAGTAAACAACTGATTCACATTTACCCGTTCTTGTCCTCTCATAGAGGACAAGAACTAGAGAAGACTAGAGAAGACTAGAACGGGTAAATGTGAATCAGTTGTTTACTCTTTAAATGGAAAATGAATGGAAAAAATAACATTTTTGTTTGAAATGAGCCAAACAAATGGAAGGAAATTACAAAATGAATAATCAAAATGAAAATTTTGCCTATGCACATCCCTAATTCTTACTGTGCTGAGTAAATGACAATTTTCCGGTTGCTTCCAAAACTGATTTGTGAAGTCCTTTTTCTTGCTTGTCTGTGTCCAGAACTACTGAGACCACTTAATCTTCCTGAAATCCCCAGTAATTCAAGGCTGAACAGTATCTCTCTCTCTCTGTCTATCATATGCTTCTAGGCAGGGAGGATGCAAATAGGAAAGAAAGCACTAGCTATCAGGCTCCAAAGGTTCTGGGAGCAATTGTCTCCTCTCCGATTGCTTCCAATCCACAGCTGTCTGCTACTTTTGGGGCGGATTTTAAGAGCCCTGCTCGCGTAAATCCGCCCGGATTTACGCAAGCAGGGCCCTGTGCGCCGGTGCGCCTATGTTCAATAGGCCTACCGGCGCGCGCAGAGCCCCGGGACTCACGTAAGTCCCGGGGTTTTCCGAGGGGGGCGTGTCGGGGGCATGTCGGGGGGCGGGGCCGAGTGGCACGCCGTTTTCGGGGCGGGACGCGGCGTTTTGGGGGCGTGCCCGGGGGCATGGTTTCGGCCCGGGGCGGTCCGGGGGCATGGCCGCGCCCTCCGGAACCGCCCCCGGGTTGCGTCTAGGCACGCCAGCGGTCCGCTGGCGCGCGGGGATTTACTTCTCCCTCTGGGAGGCGTAAATCCCCCAACAAAGGTGGGGGGGGTTTAGACAGGGCCGGGGGGGTGGGTTAGGTAGAGGAAGGGAGGGGAAGGTGAGGGGAGGGCGTTAGTGAATTCCCTCCGAGGCCGCTCCGATTTCGGAGCGGCCTCGGAGGGAACGGAGGCAGGCTGCGCGGCTCGGTGCGAGCCGGCTACACGAAATCGGTAGCCTTGCGTGCGCCGATCCAGGATTTTAGCGGATACGCGCGGCTACTCGCGTATCTACTAAAATCCCGCATACTTTTGTTGGCGCCTGGAGCGCCAACAAAAGTACGCCAACGCGCCATTTTTGAAAATCTACCCCTTTATCTTCAGGCTCTCTCCCTTCCAGGCTTAGACCACTCTGTGGAGGGAGCCTATGTATTGTCTAGTCCCAACCAGCAGGACATGGATCTTTATTTTATTTAATTTTATTTTATTTATTTATTTAGGCATTTTATATACCATCGTTCCAAACAGATCACAACGGTTTACAATATCTGCATACATATTCATGGTCAATGATCTTGGGAAAACCAGTTGCAAAGATTTTCCGGTCAAGAAGCTAAGTGGAACTCCTTTCCACTGTGGCTTTGAACAGACCTTGACAAACATCCATGCTTGTGTGTGGGTTAGTAGCTTGGGCAGTGAGGTAGTGGTTCTCTCTGTACCAAAGGCCATGAGTTTGAATCCTGCTTATAGAAATAAGGTTGAAAAAGAGTACTAGTCAAGATGTTTACATTGAACTTATTAGCTTAGTGTGCTGCAGCAGTCAAAAAAGCAAACAGAATGTTAGGAATTATTAGGAAGGGAATGGTTAATACAATGGAAAATGTCATAATGCGTCTGTATGACTCCATGGTAAGACCGCATCTTGAGTACCGTGTACAATTCTGGTGCCTGCATCTTTTTCAATCAATGCACAATTAAGCTCTGGAATTTGTTGCCAGAGGATGTGGTTAGTGCAGTTAGTGTAGCTGGGTTTAAAAAAGGTTTGGATAAGTTCTTGGATGAGAAGCCCATTAACTGCTGTTAATCAATTTGTCTTAGAGATTGAGAATAGCCACTGCTACTACTGGCATCAGTAGCATGGAATAGACACTGGGGCAGATTTTTAAAAGTACGCCCACGCGTACTTTTGTTCGCGCGACTGGCGCAAACAAGAGTACGCCGGATTTTAAAAGATACGCACGTAGCCGCGCGTATCTTTTAAAATCCGGGGTTGGTGCACGCAAGGCTGCGCAAAATCGGCAGCCTGTGCGCGCCGAGCCACGCAGCCTGCCTCCATTCCCTCCGAGGCCGCTCCGAAATCAAAGCGGCCTCGGAGGGAACTTTCCTTCCACCCCCCACACCTTCCTCTCCCTTCCCCTACCTAACCCACCCCCCCCAGCCCTATCTAACCCCCCCTACCTTTGAAAAGTTATGCCTGCCTGATTCCCCGGCCCGGGAGCAGTTTCAGAGGCCTCAGCCACGCCCCCGAAACATCCCCAGGCCGGAACCACACCTGCGGTCCCGCCCCCGGATGACACGCCACCGTGACATGCCCCCAACATGCCCCGACACCCCCCCCAGAAAAGCTCTTGGACTTACGAGTGTCCCGGGGCTTGCGCGTGCCCCCAATCCTATTCAACATAGGCTCAGCGTGCGCAGGGGGAGCTTGGGGCAGGTTTTCGGGGGGTACGTGCATATTTTACGCACGTACCCCTTTGAAAATCTGCCCCTTAGTTTTTGGGTACTTGCCCGGTTCTTGTGGCCTGGATTGGCCACAGTTGGAAACAGGATGCTGGGCTTGATGGACCCTTGGTCTGACCCAGTATGGCAATTTCTTATGTTCTCTTTCTTTCTCTCTCTTTCAGCTCTCAGCACCAATCACAAATCACTCTGCTGCTAGCTCCTCTTGTCCCTGCTCAACCCGCTTCTGCTCTGTAACTGCTTCTCCTGCAACTGCCAAGAGAATACTGGTGCCAAAAATCCTTATCAGGAATTCAGTCATGCAAGGAGCTGGTTCTGATTGGTCTACAATTATCTTTTCTTCATTTTGGAGACTTTGTGTAAAGACTCTATGATCTTTGTTCAGGGAAAATCTGGTATCACTGATTTATTGGTAATCTAATAGACAAACAAATTCGGGTGAAATTGCATGTGACTCTCAAAAATCAAATACAAAACTTAATGCAATGAATGAGAGTCAAAAAATTCTAACCGTGTATTGGAAACACTTATACAATCACTCACTCCACATTCATACCATAAAAATACTGATTTCATGCAATGACAATATTCCAATCAATACAAAACTAAGTCATAGTAAAGGACAATGCTTCAAATTAATGAACCATAAAATGCCAAACATGGGTCACCACAATATGGTAAAAAATCTTTTACATAGCTAGACAGTGGTATTCATATATTTCACTACTCTATCCATATATGTTAATCATTTTATTTCACCTAGATGTTAATATTCACATGCTCAACTATATTAACATTCAAGAACGCCCTCATTTGTTGCACTGGAGGTGGAGCCTTGGCCTGGTGCAGGATTGGTACAGCCCTCTGGTTGGACCCAGAGAGCACCTGCCACCAGGAGTCGGAGCACACGAGGAGACAGAGGCTAGCTGGAGCTTCACCAATAACAGTCCGGGGTTTCCGCAGGTTGAGCCCTTGGATACCTGAACCGCCTGGACTTAGGTGGGTCTCAGAGGGTCTCCCGGAGAGGTAGCGGAGAAGTGTGCCCACCACGAGTAACGGTGCACAGCTGATGCAGAGAGGATGGACCAGACCTGAACTGGAGACTCCGGCGACCTCAGGGAGGTAACATTCAGGAAGGCTCTCTGGGTGGAGCAGGCAGCGCCAGTGGGTCTGGTCAGATGAAGGCTGTGGGCAGAGTCCAAGCAGATTGGTCTGGTGGTCATGGAAGGCAAGAAGAGGGTGTCCGAGTGAAGCGCAAGGGTCAAATCCAGGGTATCTGTCCAGAAGTGGTCAGACAAAGCAAGGGTGAAATCCAAGGTCAGTCCGAGCATAGTCAAGGCAAGCGAGGGTCAGTTCCAGGAGGCGGTCAACTAGGTCAAGCAGGCAGAGGTCAGTTCCAGGCAGCGGTCAATGTGGTCAAGCAGGCAGGCAAAGGTCAGGTCCAGGCAGCGGTCAGTTGTAGTCAGGCAAGCAGGGGTCAGTATCAAGAATCAGTCCGAATGATACTTCTAGGGAACATGGAGTAGGAACAAGACAGATGCTGGAAGACACGGAGGATCACGGGAATGCTGGGACACAGGAGACGCTGGAACAAGGAGACACTGGAACACAGGATCAGGCACAGGAGCAAGGAACAGGCAAACTAGATACACCGAGGTGTCGACCCGATTGCCAAGGCAAGGTCATGGGGACAGGGCCTCGCTTTAAATAGGGCTAGGCAGTGATGTCATCGGAAAGCTTCCGAGCCGGGTTTCCCATGCTGAGCCCTTTAAATGTAGAGGCGTCAGCTGCCCTGGCCGGGGCAGGGCCGGGGAAATGGAGGACACAGAGCCCCTACAGGAGCTCCGCTGAGAGGCCTGCAGCATGGAAGACGCCGAGGACGCCTGGAGGGAGCGTCGGAGGCATCGGGAGCTGGCGGTTGCGGCAAGGCCGGAACTGGTGGAAGGCAGCGCGAGGTGAGCAGGCCCGGTCATGGCACCAATGCAGCCGGGACACGCAACAACATTCACATAATAATTCCTAATAATGTTCATATACTGGGATATTCACATTCCCATAATGATATTTATATGAACTGCACTGTCATTTTCATATATATCTCCTCCTTCTTTCTTTCTTTATCATCCAACTAATTATATTTAAACTGAACAAAGGAGAAAGCCGACAGTGCATGTTTCGAAGGGAGGTATCTTCAAAGGATACTAATGATGCATTAAAATTAAGGCATCCCAACAGTGAGGTTCCAAAAATAAGAAAAGTAGTCCAAGTGCCTGTAATTAAAAACTCACCTGAGCTAAAAAATTCCAATTTATCCCTATCAATTAAAAAGCAGAATGAAAATACAAGCAAAAAACACACTTTGAAATGTTTGTATGCTATTTCCAGAAGTCTAAGAAGTAAGATGGGAGAATTAGAATGTATAGCAGTGAATGATGACACAGACTTAATTGGCATCACAGAGACATGGTGGAAGGAGGATAACCAATGGGACAGTGCTATACCGGGGTACAAATTATATCGCAATGACAGAAAGTAGCATCTGGGAGGCGGGGTGGTGCTTTATGTACGAGATGGCATAGAGTCCAACAGGAGAAAAGATCCTGCATGAGACTAAATGCACAATCACATTTTTATGGATAGAGATCCCTTGTGTGTTGAGGAAGAGTATAGTGATAGGAGTATACTACCATTCACCTGGCCAAGATGGTGTAACACAGTGAAATGCTAAGAAGAATTAGGGAAGCTAACCAAATTGGTAGTGCAGTGCAGTAATAATGGGAGATTTCAATTACCCCAATATTGACTGGGTAAATGTAACAACAGGACATGCTAGAGAGATAAAGTTCCTGGATGGAATAAATGACAATTTTATGGAGCAATTGGTTCAGGAACCGACAAGAGACAGAGCAATTTTAGTTCTAATTCTCAGTGGAGCACAGGATTTGGTGGGCGAGGTATCGGTGGTGGGGCTGCTTGGCAATAGTGATCATAAAATGATCAAATTTGAATGAATGACTGGAAGGTAGACAGAAAGCAAATCCACGGCTCTAGTGCTAAACTTTCAAAAGGGAAACTTTGGTGAATGAGGAAAATAGAAAAAAAGGTAAAAATTGTGCAAGAGGCATGGACATTGTTAAAAAATACCATCCTAGAAGCATAGTCCAGATGTATTCCACACATTAAGAAAGGTGGAAGGAAGGCAAAACGATTACCGGCATGGTTAAAAGGGGAGGTGAAAGAAGCTATTTTATCCAAAAGATCCAACAGAAGAAAATAGGATAAAGCATAAACATTGACAAGTTAAGTGTAAGACATTGATAAGACAGGCTAAGAGAAAATTTGAAAATAAGTTGGCCGTAGAGATAAAAACTCACAGTAAAAACTTTTAAAAATATATCCGAAGCAGAAAGCCTGTGAAGGAGTCAGTTGGTCCATTAGATGATCGAGGGGTTAAAGGGGCACTTAGAGAAGGCCTCATGGAAAGATTAAACAATTTATTTGTGTCAGTGTTTACTGACGAGGATGTTGGGAAGATACCAGTTCCGGAGAAAGCTTTCATGGGTAATGATTCAGATGGACTGAACCAAATCACAGTAAACCTAGACGATGTGGTAGGCCTGATTGACAAACTTAAGAGTAGTAAATTACCTGGACCAAATGGTATACACCCCAGAGTTCTGAAGGAACTCAAAAATAAAATTTCAGATCTATTAGTAAAAATTTGTAACCTATCATTAAAATCATCCATTGTACCTGAAGGCTGGAGGGTGGCTAATGTAACCCCAATATTTAAAAATGGCTCCAGGGGTGATCCAGGAAACTACAGACCAGTTAGCTTGACTTCAGTGCCAGGAAAAATAGTGGAAAGTGTTCTAAAGAACAAAATCACAGAACATATAGAAAGACATCGTTTAATGGATCAAAGTGAGCATGGCTTTACCCAAGGCAATTCTTGCTCACAAATCTGCTTCACTTTTTTGAAGGGGATTAATAAACATGTAGATAAAGGTGAACCAGTAGATGTAGTGTACTTGGATTTTCAGAAGGCTTTTGACAAAGTTCCTCATGAGAGGCTTCTAGAAAAAGTAAAAGGATAGGTGGTGATGTCCTTTCATGGATTACAAACTGGTTAAAAGACAGGAAACAGGAGGGGAAGGAGAGGAGAAGATCTTATTACCTGCATATTACAATATTGGAACATCTGAAAATTGCTGCAAGGAGGGGCAGGGAGGAACTTGCCCCGACGGAGGAATTCCATCCCGGAAGTGACATCATCCCGAGGTATTGGGATATAAGGAACTGGTTTTTTCTCCCCCATTGAGGGGAAGGAGAGGAGAAGATCTTATTACCTGCATATTACAATATTGGAACATCTGAAAATCGCTGCAACCGGGGGGCAGGGATGACCTTGCCCCGACGGAGGAATCTCATCCCGGAAGTGACGTCACTCTATGATCCTTTAAAATTTGACCTTTTACGGCACGCAGTCGACATCGGCGCACACGGCTTTATCTAAGAACGCCTGGACTACTATTTTGCCTTGATATTCCAAGTAAGTCAAATTAATTTTAAATAAAACCCTCCTTTCCCCTTCAGTTTACAGCATACATTGGAAAGAAAAGAATTGAAAGTACTGAGTAGCTCTATTACTAGTAGAGATATGAATCGGAACCAGAATCGGTTCCGATTCCAGTTCCAATTCACATTGTGAAATTTTTTTTGTGTGGTCCGATCGGTTTTTTTTTATCGGCTGCACCCAAGCCAATAAACAAAAAACCCATCCCGACCCTTTAAAACCATGTGCCATTGGCCGGCCCCTGTCACATGGTAGGAGCACTGGATGGCCCGTGCCATTTTTAAAGATGGCGCCAGCTGTCCATTACTCCTACCATGTGACAGGGGCTGGCCAATGGCATGGATACCCTGTCACATGGTAAGGGCAAAGGGCCACCGGCGCCATTTTGATTAGTGGCAGCTGATGGCCCGAGAGTGGGAGATCGCTCCCGGGACCCCCACTGGACCACCAGGTACTTGTAAAAGGTTTTGGGGGGAGGTCGGGAGGGTGGTGGAAGCTATCACAGATTAGAGATTGTGGGGCGGATTTTCATACTCCGCGAATAGGCCTACTTTTGTTTGCGCTCCAGGCGCAAACAAAAGTACGCTGGATTTTAGTAGATACGTGCGGAGCCGCGCGTATCTGCTAAAAACCTGGATCGGCGCGCGCAAGGCTATCGATTTTGTATAGCCGGCGCGCGCCGAGCCGCGCAGCCTACCCCTGTTCCCTCCGAGGCCGCTCCGAAATCGGAGCGGCCTCGGAGGGAACTTCCTTTTGCCCTCCCCTCACCTTCCCCTCCCTTCCCCTACATAACCCACCCACCCGGCCCTGTCTAAGCCCCCCCCTTACCTTTGTCGGGGGATTTACGCCTCCCGGAGGGAGGCGTAAATCCCCGCGCGTCAGCGGGCCTCCTGCGTGCCGGGATGCGACCTGGGGGTGGGTCCGGAGGGCGCGGCCATGCCCCCGGGCCACCCCGGGCCGTAGCCACGCCCCAGGCCCGCCCCCGGAACACTCCCGACACGCCCCGAAAACGCCACGTGGTTCAGGCCCGCCCCCGACACGCCCCCGACACGCCCCCGACACGCCCCCTCCGAAAACCCCGGGACTTACGCGAGTCTTGGGGCTCTGCGCGCGCCGGTAGGCCTATGTAAAATAGGCTTACCGGCGCGCAGGGCCCTGCTCGCCTAAATCCGCCCGGTTTTGGGCGGATTTAGGCGAGCAGGGCTCTGAAAATCCGCCCCTGTATGTTTACTATTGCTGGACCTTAACTTTGGAACTCTTTACCTAGTATTCTAACACTTTCAACTGAAAAAAAGAAATTCAAAAACATGTTAAAAACATGGCTCTTTAAAAAAGCCTATGAACTAACTTAAAGTTAATCTTTGACAAAATATCTTCAGATTTGTATATTCAAGAAAAAAAGATCATACCTTTACCTTTTTCTAATTTTACTTCAACTCCTATTTTCATTACCTCTTGAAATTTTTAATCCATTGTTGATGTAATTACTATTTTTCCTGTATTTGTTACTTTCTCATTTATTCTAATGCTGTTTGAATTTTTCTATTCCTTTATTTTCAATGTAACTCAATCATAAATATGTAAATCATTGTGATCTACTTCTGGAATGACAGTATATAAAAAGCATAAATAAATAAAAATAAAAAGTATTATGTGAATATGGACATCTTTGAGTGTTTATTAGGTATTATTATGTAAATTTGAGCATTCTTGAATATTAATATAATTGGGCATGTGAATATGGACATCTTGATGAACTAAATTATTAACATATATGGATAGAGTATTGAAATATATGAATACCACTGTCTAGCTATATACATTTCTTTTTACCATATTGTGGTGACCCATGTTTGGCATTTTATGGTTCATTAATATGAAACATTGCTCTTTAATATGACAGCTTTGTATTGATTGGAATATTATCACTGCTTGAAATCAGTATTTTTATGGTATGAATGTAGAGTGGATGATTTTGGGTTCTATGTTTTATACTTTTCTATGAAACCATAACAATAAATGATTGTATAAGTGTTTGCAATACACGGTTAGAATTTTTTTTACTCTCATTCATTACAGTAAGTTCTCACTGGTTTATAACCATGTGAACAGACTGACACAGACTAGCTGGAAGACTTCATCTAGGGTCCCATAAGAAAACAGTCTGACAGTGATAACAGCATTCAATGAATTGCCAATTTTGTTCCTCCAGATGATAATCTATGGAGGGCTGCTTTTCCAGGTCCCAGGATGAAACAGTGAGGGTTTATTACAAGATAAAATACATCAGAAATATTCCTAGCTAGAATAGACAAGGTCTAAATCACACAAAAAACACAAAAAAACACCTGGTTCTGTTAGAACACTATCTAGGCACCTCAGATACCCACTGATTGTTTGCTTTTTGGAGGCAGGATCTTCTTTTACCTTCTTGTACCACTGTACAACTGGTTAAGTCTTATGACGTGGATATCAAGCAAGTTTGTACAAGCTTAGTCAAGTTTTCTTCTGTGTATTAACTGTTCACTTTGATGGAACGTTTTGTGGGTGTGGAGACACAGTTTGATCCTTCTGTTTTTTCTTTTGGATTTAGTTGAACAATATATTTAAGAAGTTGTATTTTTTTGTCTTTTATTGGTTATTTTTGAAAAATGTCTTTACTTTTTTTGGTGGTTTTGGGAATTCTTTTGTTAGTTGTTGTGCCTTTTACGTTTATATGCTATGGGCCGGATTTTAAAAGGGTTACGCGCACCGGGCTTATTTTAAAAAGGCCTGGCAATGCGTGTAAAGCCCCGGGATGCGTGTAAGTCCTGGGGCTTGCAAAAAGGGGCGGGGTGGTTCGGGGGCAGGGGCAGGGCCAGTGGCCTCCAACACAGCCACCATTGCCGCTGTGTCGAAGGATCGCGTGCCGGCAGGCTGCCGGTGTGCGCAACTTGCGCCCACCCGGAGGCAGGCGCAAAAGGTAAAATAAAACTTTTTGGGGGGTTAGAGTAAGGCTAGGGGGGGAATGGTTAGGGGAAGGGGTGGGAAGGTCAGGTTAGGGGGAAGAGAACGGGGGAAGGGAGCGTGGCTCGGCGCACACAGGTGCACAATTGTGCACCCCCTTGCGTGCGCCGACCCCTGATTTCATAACTTGCATACGCCTGCGTGCGCAAGTTATAAAATCGGGTGTACATGTGCGCGCGCCGGGTAGCACATGCACATGTACACCCGCGCGCAACCTTTTAAAATCTACCCCTTATGTGTATGTTTGTCTTGTTTTGTATGGGCCCTTAATAGTTTTAGTATGTTTCTTTATTAATATTTTGGTCTATGTTTTTGGTTATTTTGATGGTGGCCAGTCTCTGAAATTTGACTCTGTCATGTGCCGCTAATCAGGCCTGGAGCTAGGGGACTTTCAGGGCTCCCACTATACCAATGCTACTTCTTAGAAATAGGGGTATGTGGGTATGTGGGGGGGGGGGGGGGTAGGGTAGAACCCAGATCACCAGGGTCTTTTTTTCTGGTTAGGATGGAGAGAAGGGTAGGGAGGGCCACTAGACCCCAGGAATTAAAAAAAAATTTTTACCAGGGGAAGAGGGGGGCTAATGAGGAGAATTATTGGAAGAGAGGGGGTTGTGCTTGTGGTGGGGGGAAGTGATTTTGACACCTAGGGGAGGGGAGGGGTAAGTGGGGCAGTGTGTTGCTGTGCATTTTTATGGGGTTTTCTTTTTTACTTTTGGGGGTTCAAGCCATCTTTACACGCGCTGGTGGTCTCAAAAACCACTGGGAAGGAAGCTTTTTGGACCTCGGACACTTTAACACAATGATGGCCTTGGCCAAGGTAGGCTGCCATTGCATGACTAGGCATTTTTGCTATGTGATTTTTAGTCATGCATTTCTCCTGCAATCAAAAATGGCATGGAAGAACCACCATAATATTTTGTCAGGAATGGGCTAAATATTGTAGGGATGCCACCCATGACATTTTGTGCCTCCAATGATAAAATATTAATTTATGGCTTAATAAATGACCCTTGTAGTCGATTAGGTATACCCGGATAACTTGAGGTGAGTATATTCAGCGAGAGACTTGCTATATATCCATGACAAGATCTAGCTAATTTTAGTCATAAACTTGTCCTCTCACTGTTTTTCTGAATATTGACTTTTGTGTGTCTTTCTTTTCTTTCTTACAGCATTGACAGTTTGATTGTAAAATGGCTGTTTCCCTGCAATGTTATGTAAATTCCATTATTAAAAATATCACACAGAAAATATATAGCACATGAAATCTCTTTGTATTCACATGGCACATCTGTAAAGATGTTTATTTCAAGACAATGTTTCTGCATAGATGATTCTTATTTAGTAGTGCAAAACTGATTTCAGTTTCACAATATTACATGAAATTTCTTGCTGTTAAGCGACTAGACTCCATACCACCTTTGGATAAAACAAAAAAAGTTGTAATGGAAACATATTGTACTTATGAGTTCACATACAGAGGACATGACAAGTACAACTGACGTTATTAAGGATGGTAGAGCACATGTGCAACCTTGAAGTAAATAAAATGCCTCAGAATAACAAAATAATAAAACTAGATAATAATATCCAATAGAAAGCAGCAGAATGCAAACCTTGTTTGAAGCAGGCTTCCAGTGAAGCAAGTTGGTTTGCAAAACTGAAACCTTTGGCTTGTTTACATGAGGTTGACTCACAGGTTATAGCATCTCAGTTTTGTTGGCTAAAATTACACTTTCAGTTACTGCATAATAAATATGCTTACATAGTTCTTGGGAAATGACACCAACAGACAGTGCTTTCCTATCCTGTAAGGAATCAATTTAAGATTTGTATTCTCTTGGGATTTCTTTAAATTTTGCACTTGTGGGCCATTTTAATGTCAATAAATTATAAATAAAATATTTACTTGCTTTCATAGGGGCGTATTTACTAAAGGTTTTTTCCCATTCTGTTTCTATGGGGAAACTGCTTAGTAAATCACCCCCATAGTGGGGAAATAAAAGATGCTTGATGCTCACAAATATTGTTCCCCTAATAGCATTTTATATCTCCATGTGTGCATAAAAGAAAGGAGAAATAGGAATAAAACCAGCAAAGGGCTGCAGAGTAAATTGGCTAGTTTATATTTTGGGGAACATAAAATAGTGTACTAAAATTTTGACACATTTATTTATTTATTCGTAAATATTTATTTATTCATACATATTTGATAATATTTGATATACTAAGAAGGTCTCAAGGCAGCTTACAATCAGATTACAGTTACATTCTATTACAATAATGAACAGTTTGTAATCTACATGATCTACGAATAGAGGTTTAAGGGGGATTAAATAGATAATTAAAAGAGGTAGAGGAATGCTGTGCCCTACCAACTAGGGTTCACTCTGCTTTCTTAGGAATTTAGAAGTGCTATGCATTTGGCCATATCTGTAGGCATTCATGTGTAGAAGAGCAAGGACCCTTACAGCATAATTTAGTGAGTAATTTTATCACAGCCCATGGAGGGCTAAAGTCTGTGAAACCTTTTTACCTGTAGACTTTAGCCCGAATTTTCAAAGTGGACTTATGTGCTGGTCTGCTTTGAAAATGTGTGGATTGTCCCAGTACGCATGTACACTCACCCGCCTAGGGTTTTATACTGTCGTGCAAGTCACTCTGAAAATCAAACAGAAAGGAATAACTCTTCCCATGATTGTCGTCTTTCTCCTGGAAATTTCCATTCTAATCATTTTTTTCACCATATCTAGAAAAGTAATATACAGGAGAGCATGCATGATAAACAAGAGAAGCTGACATAATCTGTGCTCTTTTACACTGAACTGATGATTGTTCCCACCTCTTTCTTCACACTTACATAGGCCAAACATTGTAGAGTTATTGTTTCTCTTTAAACTTATAGACCAAACACTGTTGAGATCTCTCATGGGCTAATCAGAGGGAGTGAGTGACTGAGGCTTTTCTCCCATTTCCATGTCTATGGGAATAACACTTGGTAAATCAGATCCTCAAGAAAAAACAGTTTGCTGATGCTTAAGGAGTTACTTCCAAGGCTGCTGTTGAATCTGGCGCATTCAACATCTCAGTAAGAGCAGGACTTGGTTTACCTTCCCTAAATGCTGACTGGGAACAACAAATCTAAGAATCAAAATGCAAAAGTATTGGGAGAGGACAGATTTGCCCAGGAGTGTTTCATACTGTTATAAAACTTTGCTGGAATGTCTCATCTCTATTTATGCTGGTGGTAGTGAAATGATACAGCTCTGCAGGACCCGGGGGCACTCTCGAGATGCAGCTGCTGGTGATCTGGAATATTTCAAAGTCAGTGACATTGCTGACTGCCTCAGTCTTCTGATGTAATTACTGTGGGCTATTTAGAGGCTATATTATGGCATAAGTGCTCTCAGAGTCTTATAATTAAATATATAAATGTAATAATGATTATCTTAAATACAGGTTAAGGCTGACCATACATCAAGGGAGGTATAGTTGGACCTCCCTGGCAAAAGAAATACTTAATCAAAATGTAAGAAACATACCAGTGGTATCCAAGATAGTTGCATTATGGCCATTATTTAATTTGGTTTTTATTCTTATCAAAGCTGGCTAATTTCTCAGAGGCAATGCTGTGTCCTGCAGAGTGGCAGACTCAGCTTTGAGTCCCAAGTCCATCTTTTGCTCCTTTAGCTTGCTGTGGCTGGAAATGCTAGAGAGGCAAAAAACACAAAAGAAAACAAACAAAAATGAAAAAATAAATAAAGAGAAAACAAGAAACCGAAAATTGTTGGCTGCATGTTCCCAACAGGTAAATACAGTAATGTGGTATTAAACAGATAACTTATTTATATTTTTATAATAGGAATGTTTAGGGTTCTTCTTGTGTGGAGCTGTTATCTCTGAGACCATTATAATACCTGGGGTATTTTTAGGGATGTGTGTGCAGGTTGAATGTATGGATGCAAGTGAGGTTTTAAGTAGGTTTTGGGATTTTATGGGTTAAGAGTTGTACTATGATAATTGATGTGAGTATATTTTAAGTCATTTGATAAAGGATATTATGTACATATGATTAAAGTTTGATCTTTTGTAATAATGATGAAAATTGTATACTTATTGTGAAGCACCTATTATGTAATTATTGTAATAAATACATTTGTGTAGTATGTATTTTTTTCTTTTTGTATAATGTGTTCTATCGGTTATGTAGACTCACTCATCTGATGTATGCATGTTCCCAATACCCAGGAACAAAACCTGGATTCATTGCACCATGATATGCATGGTGTAGCCTTCCAGTGGAGGTAGTGCAAGCAAAAATCAGTAACAGAATTCAAGAAAGTCTGAGAAAAGTACAGAAGGGAAGGGAAATCCAGAGATCAGCTGTGGCCTATAGCACTGCACTAGGAACTAAACTGAGCAAAGTAGATGGCTGTTATGGTACTTATGTGCCTTCATGTTCTATAGCTCTAGGACACGGAAAATCAGGTCAAGAGAGAAGTTACTATTACTACTATTTATCATTTCTAAAGCTCTACTAAAGCTCTACTAGACCTAAAGCCTGATTTTCAATAGCATTTACATGCTTAAAAATGGGTTTTACACAAATAAATGCACTTTACCCGTGTAAGTGGGCTTTTGAAAATTGCTGTAATATATGCCATTGAATTGTCCATAGGATATACCAGCGTAAGTGCACTTTAACTTGAGTAAATGGCTTTTGAAAATTGCTACAATAGCAGTTACATTTACACATGTAAATCATTTTGAAAATTACAGTGCTGTACAGATACACAGGGATGGGCAGACTAGGTAAGTGGTGTGGCCTTTCATTGCAGTCATGTTTCTATATTTCTATGGTACAAATGGTTGCCAAATTATTGTGACAAGTGACCTGTCAGCCCCCTCACTCCTTTATGTTCTGACTGCTTGACCACTGATTCTGGACCCTTTCTGTACATGTGCACTTTGCTTTTCATCCTGTAGAAAAGAAACCTACAACAAAAAAGAACTGACGAAGGCTGATAATGGCTTTGTATGCTAGGATTACTCTGAAGACCAAAGAGGTGCTGTAGTTTTTAATGGCATCTGGATACTACTTGCAATATGTTTAAACCATTTGATTTTGGTTTTCAGGTCAGTTTATTTCCATATTCCCCACACTTGCCATATTCATTTCAATATTCATTAATGTATATGGCAACAGAAAAGCAATGTACATTGTATCCTGCTTATGTGAGCATGTTTATCAAATGCAACAGTTGAAGTGGGTGCTTGTATAACTAAATTTTACTTTCAAATCACAGCTGCTCTGACTGTTATTTTTATTTTAATTCCTAAAAAATTGTGTTTAAAACTACTATATTTTAGTGCTTAATTTCATTCTATTTCTGTCCTGCCCTGCAAGGCCTTGCTTATGTTTTCCCATCTGGCATCCACTAGGGAACCAGCTGGCACAGCCTCCAGTAAGGTTGTGCATGCTCAAAATGTTTGTTTTATTATTTTTTTTTTGTTTCATTAGGGGGAGGGGAGGTCCTGTGTTTTTTTTTAATTCAACTTTATTGAATAAAGATTTTTAAGCCAACACATTCTTAAATTCCTTAATAGACTCAAAGCAGTAAGACATATTACAATATTAAAATAGAGTCATATACAATACAATAAACATTTAGGTATAACTACCCCTTCCAAGCAAAACATAACAGGTAACTTCGTAGTCAGAAATATTAACTTATAACTGTAACCAGAGGAAGCCTCTGGCTGGGTCTATTGTAGCCCAGGAGTAAAGATAAATGAGACTGGGATGTCCCAGAGCTGATGTCAGTGCTGGCAGAAAAAAAAGAAAAGTTCTGGGGAACTTAGAAGCCTCAGGGGAGGTGATAAAATAGTCAGCTGATGTGCAGGCAGGTACAAGAGTTTCTTTCTTCTTTATTTTTGTTAGACGGGGCGGGACTGAAGAGAGTGAGCTAAAAAGGAGGAGCAGAGTTACTGAGATTTTTACTTTCATTTTACAAGGGCAGCAATGCAAATGCTAGAGCTATGAAAATTTCCTGCTAGTTTGTACATAAATGTGGTAGTCCCCACTCTTTTGTTGGCACGTGCTGGAAAGGTGCTGTGAAGAAGCTAGTGGAATAACAGATTTGAGTTCCCCACTAATTAAGTAATTCAGATCTCATTCAGATTCATAATCAGACTCAAATATTTCTGCCAGTATAGAAAAACTCTAAATAAATAAATAAATAAATAAAAGCTTATTGCCTATAACTTTATAGAAAGGAGGGTGTTTATGTAAATTAAAATTTGCTCTAAAGTGCCCTTGGGAACTATTTAAGCTGAAGTCTTCCCTAAAGTACTGATCTCACTGAAGAGTGGCAGTTGAGAAGTCAGTCAGTCTAGCTTTGATCATGTGAGGGTGCAGAAGGTGTCAGACCTTATCTCTTCAGAAAATGCTCTAAAGTTCCAGAAAACCACTGAATATGAGGACAGAGAGGACAGGCTTATCATTTTTTGGAAGAGTTTTGTGTGAATTTGAGTTTTTATCAAAAAGTGTGTCTTTGAAATTGGAGTCAAAGGTAAGAAACAGTCAGTTACTTGTTTTAAAATTTTGTGGACACATAGGATTTGAAGTCCACCTTTAATAGAGAGAGAGAGAGTTTGTTATGAGATGGATTTGTTGCTAAAGTATCATTTTCATGAGAATAAAACCTGAAATATATCCTGTTCCTAAAAACTGTACAGCTGTAAGGGTTAAATTAATATTTTCCATGAAAGGAATCAAATGTTAAATAAGGGAAGAATTATCTGTGAAAGGGATCACGGGTTTTAGATGCCAGATTCCTTAATATTGAAACATGCGTTCAAGTGACGCTGTGGATTTGAGAACAATTCTTAAGCTAAGAATATTTTTTGATAACAAGTAGGAGAATACACAGTTGGTATAGAAAAGAGATAGAATTTTGACCGTGCTTACAATTCTGTGCTTACAATTCAGTGAGAACAAATTCAGTGTAAGAGAGCTGGCAACAGAATTCTGTTACCTGCAGAGCATTCAAAAGGAACATTTACAAACTCCAAGTGGTCCTCATATAAACTGTAGCAGTTAAGACAAAATGAGTGAGTGTGCCCGAATTGTGCATAGAAAAGAAAGTGTGTGAGTGGGAGAGGTTTTTTTTCTCTCACATCGATTCACAAATTTCGCCCATGCTATAGTAGAGTAGGGTAATTTAATTATTGGTTTCTTTTTTAATACAAAATTAGCTAGCCAAGTTCCAACAAGTCTTTGTAGACATACATTTAGGGAGAGATTTGTACAATGTACTCTCACCCTAGATATTTCTGGCTTTAAAACATGCAAAAACGTGAATTACACTATCGCACACAACATTAAACATATCTCATTTTCATAAACTCCACCCAAACTCCTCCCCTTTGACAAAATTTTGAAAATTTGCATATGCATCTTGCAATGCATTTTTTATGGCATGCATTATGGCATTATCATGGACGTTAGGGCCCTAATGCCCGAGATAAGGCCCTAACGTGATTTGATAAATGACCCTCTTAGGATGCTAAGGATCTTATCTCGGGCATTAGGGCCCTAACGTCCATGATAATGCCATAATGTATGCCATAAAAAATGCATTGCAAGATGCATATGTAAATTTTCCAAATTTAGTCAAAGGGGAGGAGTTTGGACAGATTAGCGTAAGAATTCCCTTTTCGTGTGCAATAGCTAAAAAGGGGCGGAGTCAGGGCAGCGTCTGCCCCGGAAGAGGAGGAGTCGGGGCGGATGCCGCGAAGACAGCATGTACGGTGAAAAGGTAAGGAGCCGTTTCACTGCCCATTTCACGCCCAATAGCACCACCTTTTATGATTGCGCTACTGGGTGCGAAAGCTGGCAGCGATCGCACCACAGGTCCGCCTCCCCGCTTTGCCCCCATGCACCGCACGATTCACGCTGCCAAGGTGTTTTAGAAAATATAGGCCTAAGATGTTTAAAACCCTGTTTAGACTTCTCTTACTTTTGTTTGGTTTTACAAGTTTTAATTTTTTCAAATCTGAATTACTGTAACTTTTTATTTTTAGGGTTATCAAAATATACTTTGTGATCTGTACAGATGATTCAGAATTCCGCTGCTAGAATTTAACAGGATCTTCAAACTTTGAATACATCTCACCGGTGCTGAAAGCACTGCTTTGGCTAACCACTGAATATTCAGTATAAAGTATTAATACTTTAATAAACTTTAATATATAACACTTTAAGCCTGGATGCTCCACTTTGTTTCAATATTTATTTAAAAATGCATTGTCCAGTCAGAAATTTACTATCAGAAGGGCATTGTTTACTAGATATTCCAAATCATAAAACCATTTGTCTTGCTGACTCACGAGATACATTATTATTTGTTGCTGGTGCTGAGATGTGGAACAAACTACCTCTATCTTTAAGAAAGCTGACATGCTCTAAGGGGCGGATTTTCAGAGCCCTGCTCGCGTAAATCCGCCCAAAACCGGGCAGATTTACGCGAGCAGGGCCCTGCGCGCCGGGAAGCCTATTTTACATAGGCCTCCTGGCGCGCGCAGAGCCCCGGGACTCGCGTAAGTCCCGGGGTTCTCGGAGGGGGGCGTGTCGGGGGCGTGTCGGGGGGCGGGCCCGGTCGTCGCGGCGTTTCGGGGGCGTGTCGGCAGCGTTTTGGGGGCGGGTACGGGGGCATGGCTACGGCCCGGGGGCGTGGCCGCGCCCTCCGTACCCGCCCCCAGGTCGCGGCCCGGCGCAGGTAGGATGGGGGTTTAGACAGGGCCGGGCGGGTGGGTTAGGTAGGGGAAGGGAGGGGAAGGTGAGGGGAGGGCAAAGGAAAGTTCCCTTCTAGGCCGCTCCGATTTCGGAGCGGCCTAGGAGGGAACGGGGGTAGGCTGCGCGGCTCGGCGCGCGCAGGCTATACGAAATCGATAGCCTTGCGCGCGCCGATCCAGGATTTTAGCCGATACGCGCGACTACGCGCGTATCTACTAAAATCCAGCGTACTTTTGCTTGAGTCTGATGCGCAAGCAAAAGTAGGCTGTTCGCGCGCCTCTTAAAATCTACCCCAAAGTCTTTCCAAAAACAGCTAAAAACACATGTTTGAAATTGCTTTTTTCAGTATATGATTTGCAGGAATATTTTTCAACCTAATGTGAGCAAATGCAGGATATTTTATTGTTATTTTGTTATGATTTTTAAAATTTTAATTTGCTTTATCTTTTTAAAAATATTTTATTTGTAGCTGTTGCATGTCATTGCGATTTTATAATGTAGAAATTTATGGTATCTATTAAATTATTATGCATGTTTTAATTGTAAGCCACTCAGAACTTTGGATGTTATGGCATATAAATTTTATAAATAAATAAGTAAACAAATAAATAGCATTGAGAAGGAGAGAGAGAACACATACCAGGCAGTTGCAATATTGGTGTGTGTTAAATGGGAGCTCATGATTGAGTGCCCACTCCCCTAATGCGCGCTGATCTACCTCTCCCGGGCACCCGATTTAATATTTAAATCAGGTGCCATGGTAAAAAGGAGGTGCTAGTGGAAATTGTGTGGCTCTATGACCTCCTAGGCAGCAGGCGCCCAGGAGATGTGGTGGTAAGGTTCAGAAAATGGATGCTTAATTTTATGAGCGTCCGTTTTCCTAACCTGTGCACAGCCAGGGGTTAGTAAAATTGATGCTTGTTAATTGAGCATCTCTTTTCCTAACCTGAGTGCCAGTACACTTTTTGTTTTTTAAATTCTCCTATTTCAGTTCCTCCGACTTAACATCACAACAATATTAAGACAGAGGAACGGAGAAATGGAACAGAAAAGCAATGTTTTCTGCTTTTCTGTAATTTTTTGGGACTTCTGAAGAATTAACGCCTGCTCCGGGTAGGCGTTAATTTTTGAAGGTTAAAATGTGCACGTCAAGCACACATTTTTTTTTTTTAAATCGGAGGAAATAGGAATTACCTTATCAACATGAATTTACATGTGATAAGCACTATTACCTACACGCTCAATTGGACACCTGTTTTCGATGTGCTAACTCCCATTTTGCAATGGGGGTTATGGATGTGCGTCCAATCGTGTATTGAGCCTGACAGAGTGGTGCAAATCCGGTATTGCGTCAGCCTGACAGAGTGGTGCAAAATTCACAAATAAAAGAGACAGAGTGAGTTACTTGCATACTTAAGGGAAAAATTCAAATGAAACACAGACAGAGACAAACAGGAGAACATTTTAATACTTACCATTTATCTAAGAAACAGCTGAATTGCACAACACGTGGAAAACCAAAGGTGCAAGAACTTTTAGAGAAAGTATAGTTTCTTTCAGTGACAGATACTTAGCCAAAGAGTATTCTAACTAGTTGAAAGAACCACCTTAACCAAGGTGGAACCACCTTAACCAGGGTGGAACCAGACTGCTGGCGCTAACCTTTAAAAAGGTGATAGAGCAGCTTTTAAACTAGAACAAAGGGGAAAGCCGACAGTCCTCAGCAGCGCATGGTTCGGAGAGAGGTATCTTCAAAGGATATTAATGATGCATTAGAATTAGGGCATCCCGACAGTGAGGTTCCAATAATAAGAAAAGTAGTCCAAGTGCCTGTAACTAAAAACTCACCTGAGCTAAAAAATTCGAACATCCCTATCAATTAAAAAGCAGAATGAAAATACAAACAAAAACAAACTTTGAAATGTTTGTATGCTAATGCCAGAAGTCTAAGAAGTAAGATGGGAGAATTAGAATGTATAGCAGTGAATGATCAAAAAATCACATCTCCTCTTAACAATCAATATTTTGAAAAAATTCCAAAGCCTTTATCCAAAACAATTCGGGGCGGATTTTAAAAGGAGCGCGAATAGCCTACTTTTGTTTGCGCTCCAGGCGCAAACAAAAGTACGCTGGATTTTAGTAGATACGCGCGGAGCCGCGCGTATCTACTAAAAAACCTGGATCGGCGCGCGCAAGGCTATGGATTTTGTATAGCCGGCGCGCGCCGAGCCGCGCAGCCTACCCCCGTTCCTCTAACACCCTCCCCTCACCTTCCCCTCCCTTCCTCTGCCTAACCCACCCACCCGGCCCTGTCTATACGGGCTGCGACCTGGGGGCGGGTACGGAGGGCGCGGCCACGCCCCCGGACCACCCCGGGCCGTAGCCACGCCCCCGTACCCGCCCCCAAAACGCTGCCGACACGCCCCGAAAACGCCGCGACGACCGGGACCGCCCCCCGACACGCCCCCTCCGAAAACCCCGGGACTTACGCGAGTCCCGGGGCTCTGCGCGCGCCGGTAGGCCTATGTAAAATAGGCTTACCGGTGCGCAGGACCCTGCTCGCGTAAATCCGCCCGGTTTTGGGCGGATTTACGCGAGCAGGGCTCTGAAAATCCGCCCCAATATTTTTAGTGCGTGAACAAGTGCCAAAAGTGTGCCAACAATCTAGCAAACGCTTCTAATACACTCTTGAATGTTAAAGCATTTCTCTAAAATGACGTAAGTGGACCATCATTCACTATGTAAATAATAGGCTCCTGTTCGTTAATGTCCAAAGCTAAGGGACAGATTTTAAATACTTGCGCGATCGCGTACTTTTGTTCGCGCACCAGGCACGAACAAAAGTACGCTGGATTTTATAAGATATGCGCGTAGCCGCACGTATCTTATAAAATCCGAGGTCGGCACGCGCAAGGAGGTGCACATTTGTGCAACCTGCGCCAAGCCCAGTGCGGCCTTCCTGTTCCCTCCGAGGCCGCTCCAATTTCGGAGCGGCCTCGGAAGGAACTTTTCTTCGCCCCTCCCTTCCCCTACCTAACCCACCCCCCCCCCGGCCCTATCTAAACCCCCCCCACCTTTGTCGGCAAAGTTACGCCTGCTTTCAGCAGGCGTAACTTTGCGCGTGTCGGCCGGCAGCCCCGCTCCATCCTCTGCTCCCGGGGGCTGGTCCGGAGGCCTCGACCACGCCCCTGGGCCGGCGCCACGCCCACGGGCCTGCCCCCGAAACGCCGCAGCACGCCCCTGAAACGCCGCGTCGTTTCGGGAATGCCCCCGGACATGCCCCCTCCCTCCCCTTTTCAAAAGCCCTGGGATTTACGCGCATCCCGGGGGTTTACGCGCGCCGGCGGCCTATGCAAAATAGGCGCACTGGCACGCGAGGGCCCTGCGCGTGTAAATCTGGAAGGATTTACGCTCGCGGGTCTTTTAAAATCCACCCCTAAGTGAACAAGGTTGCAATTTGTCTGTTAATTTTAAATAGCCCAACATACGTAGGTCATCCTTCACTATACAGATAATAACCATTTATCTGTTTGGTGTTCAACGACTCAAGTAAACAAAATCCCAACTTATCAGTTGGTTTCAAGCAGTCTGACGAGGCCTCGTTTCAAATCCCCTAAGGGATTTTTTCTCAAGGGATGTTACATTAGGGATGTGAATCGTTTTTTGACGATTTAAAATATCGTCCGATATATTTTAAATCGTCAAAAATCGTTAGGGCCACGATACAATACCAATTCCCCCGATTTATCATCAAAAAATCGTAAATCGGGGGAAGGGGGAGGGCAGGAAAACCGGCACACTAAAACCCCCTAAAACCCACCCCCGACCCTTTAAATTAAATCCCCCACCCTCCCGAACCCCCCCCAAATGCCTTAAATTACCTGGGGGTCCAGCGGCGGTCCGGAATGGCCTCCTGCAATTGAATCGTGTTGTCTTCAGCCGGCGCCATTCTGCGCCGCCATTTTGCAAAATGGCGGCGCATTCCAGTGGGAACACTGAGAGGAGAGGATCACCTTGCTGGTGGCTGAAAGGAATCAGTAAGTTTTTACTTGGGACATTGTCTTTTTTAAAAGTATTGGGGCAAAGTTAACTATTGGGAATATTATTTAGTGTGTTTGTGTGTTTGTGCCTTTAATAGTCAGGCTGTGAATAAACAAGTTAGACTGTTTGTATTTTTAGTCAGTCAATAAGGTAGCAGTAGGGAGTGTGTTTATTTTTAAAAGTCTGCAGAACTGAGTGTTCTCCAGACTTTTAAAGAACTGAGTTTTTGTATTTAATACTAACTGAGTGCTTGTATTGAAAAAAAAAAAACCACAAAAAAAAACCCCAACCCAAAAAGTAGCCAGAAGCTAGAAATAAGCTAGGAGCAGTGTATACCTAAGTAAAAAAGTTGAATAGTTCAGCTCAGTTACTCACCTTGGAAAGGTGTTGAGGTAGTGTGATTAGGTTTGAATAGGGACCAACATTTGTTAATCAAAGGAGCAGTGAGTCACTCAGGCTGACTAACTGAAGTTAGATGTTTGTATTTCCCAACCCTCCCACCCCTCGCTCATCCCTTAATTTATAGGCAGGTGCCACTTTCACAAAAAAAAACAAACCATCAACAAAAACTTTATTGAGAATTTGATCAGACCCCGGTAGGCCACTACCAGATACATAGTGAATTCACTAATACATTTAAAGGACATTAGACACATTCCTACTCCCATAGCAACCTAAAACTTAACTAGGAACTGATCAAAATTGAGATGAAGGCAGCAGTCCAGCAGCAAGAGGGGGGCTTCCCAGTCTTTTGCATCGAGTGTCACATGTATGATTTTTTACCCACCGGTGAGAAGTTATATATGTGCATGCGATGCAAAGAGCTCCTGGCTCTCAGAGAACGAGTCCGATCTCTGGAGGCTAGAGTGGCAGACCTGGAGGAGCTGAGGCAGACAGAGAGGTATATAGATGAGACCTTCAGGGACATAGTAGTCAAGTCCCAACTTCAGACTGGCAGCCCTGGTGCTGCCTTGGAGGAAGAAGGTCTCATGATGGGAGAGCACCAACCAGGTGCAGCAGGAAAGGATCCTGTAGCAAGGACCTGCTCTCCAGGTGATGCATTGTCCTTTCGCACTGAGGATATCTCCCCAAGGCCTACTGCCCAGGAGGGAAGGGTTAGGTCAGCCGTCATAGTTGGTGATTCGATTATTAGGAATGTAGATAGCTGGGTGGCTGGTGGGCGTGAGGATCGCCTGGTAACATGCCTACCTGGTGCGAAGGTGGCGGACCTCACGCGTCACCTAGATAGGATTTTAGACAGTGCTGGGGAGGAGCCGGCTGTCGTGGTACATGTGGGCACCAACGACATAGGAAAATGTGGGAGGGAGGTTCTGGAAGCCAAATTTAGGCTCCTAGGTAGAAAGCTTAAATCCAGAACCTCCAGGGTAGCATTCTCTGAAATGCTCCCTGTTCCACGCGCAGGTCACCAGAGGCAGGCAGAGCTCTGGAGTCTCAATGCGTGGATGAGACGATGGTGCAAGGAAGAGGGATTCAGTTTTGTTAGGAACTGGGGAACCTTTTGGGGAAGGGGGAGTCTCTTCCGAAGGGATGGGCTCCACCTTAACCAGGGTGGAACCAGACTGCTGGCGCTAACCTTTAAAAAGGAGATAGAGCAGCTTTTAAACTAGAACAAAGGGGAAAGCCGACAGTCGCTCAGCAGCACATGGTTCGGAGAGAGGTATCTTTAAAGGATACTAATGATGCATTAGAATTAGGGCATCCCGACAGTGAGGTTCCAATAATTAGAAAAGCAGTCCAAGTGCCTGTAACTAAAACCTCATCTGAGCTAAAAAATTCAAACTTATCCCTATCAATTAAAAAGCAGAATGATAATACAAACAAAAAACAAACTTTGAAATGTTTGTATGCTAATGCCAGAAGTCTAAGAAGTAAGACCTGATTGACAAACTGAAGAGTAGTAAATCACCTGGACTGGATGGTATACACCCCAGGGTTCTGAAGGAACTAAAAAATGAAATTTTAGATCTATTAGTAAAAATTTGTCACCTATCATTAAAATCATCCATTGTACCTGGAGGATAGCTAATGTAACCTCAATATTTAAAAAGGACTCTAGGGGCGATCCGGGAAACTACAGACCAGTTAGCCTGACTTCAGTGCCAGGAAAAAAAGTGGAAAGTGTTCTAAACATCAAAATCACAGAACATATAGAAATACATGGTTTAATGGAACAAAGTCAGCATGGCTTTACACAAGGCAAGTCTTGCCTCACAAATCTGCTTCGCTTTTTTGAAGGAGTTAATAAACATATGGATAAAGGTGAACCGGTAGATGTAGTATACTTGGATTTTCAGAAGGTGTTTGACAAGGTTCCTCATGAGAGGCTTCTAAGAAAAGTAAAAAGTAATGGGATAGGTGGCGATGTCCTTTCATGGATTGCAAACTGGCTAAAAGACAGGAAACAGAGAGTAGGATTAAATGGACAATTTTCTCAGTGGAAGGGAGTGGGCAGTGGAGTACCACAGGGATCCGTTTTGGGGCCCTTACTTTTCAATATATTTATAAATGATCTGGAAAGAAATACGACGAGTGAGATAATCAAATCTGCAGATGATACAAAATTGTTCAGAGTAGTTAAATCACAAGCAGATTGTGATAAATTGCAGGAAGACCTTGTAATACTGGAAAATTGGGCATCAAAATGACAGATGAAATTTCATGTGGATAAGTGCAAGGTATTGCATATAGGGAAAAATAACCCATGTTGTAGTTACACAATGTTAGGTTCCATATTAGGTGCTACAACCCAAGAAAGAGATCTAGGCGTCATAGTGGATAACACATTGAAATCGTCGGTTCAGTGTGCTGCGGCAGTCAAAAAAGCAAACAGAATGTTGGGAATTATTAGAAAGGGAATGGTGAATAAAATGGAAAATGTCATAATGCCTCTGTATCGTTCCATGGTGAGACCGCACCTTGAATACTGTGTATAATTCTGGTCGCCGCATCTCAAAAAAGATATAATTGTGATGGAGAAGGTACAGAGAAGGGCGACCAAAATGATAAGGGGAATGGAACAGCTCCACTATGAGACTAAAGAGGTTAGGAATTTTCAGCTGGGAGAAGAGATGGCTGAGGGGGGATATGATAGAGGTGTTTAAAATCATGAGAGGTCTAGAATGGGTAGATGTGAATCGGTTATTTACTCTTTCGGATAATAGAAAGACTAGGGGGCAATCCATGAAGTTAGCATGTGGCACATTTAAAACTAATTGGAGAAAGTTCTTTTTTACTCAACGCACAACTAAACTCTGGAATTTGTTGCCAGAGGATGTTGTTAGTGCAGTTAGTGTAGCTGTGTTTAAAAAAGGATTGGATAAGTTCTTGGAGAAGTCCATTACCTGATATTAATTGTTGACTTAGAAAATAGCCACTGCTATTACTAGCATCGGTAACATGGAATAGACTTAGTTTTTGGGTACTTGCCAGGTTCTTCTGGCCTGGATTGGCCACTGTTGGAAACAGGATGCTGGGCTTGATGGACCCTTGGTCTGACCCAGTATGGCATGTTCTTATGTTCTTAACCAGTTCTTTTCTTCTCTTCGAGGCTGATTTAAAAAAAACCATGCGGGCATTCATGTGCGCGCGTTTCCTGGCACACGCACATGGACATGGCTATTTGATAACACGCACGCATCTGCGTGTTTTAAAATATGATATCCGCGTGCACATGTGCGCCCTGATTTTATAATCGGCACACGTATGTGTTGTCGGATGTCTGTTGCGTGCAACTGGAGGGGATCTTAAAGAAGTACGCCTGGCGACGCAGGTATCCTTTCCCAGTTCCCTATTCCCCTATCCTTCCTTCCTCTTCTCCGCTCCTCCCCAACCCCTAAACCATCCCTATCTAACCTCCCCACCTTTTTTTTTCATACTTATTTCTGCTCCAGAGAAGCAATACCTTCCATGCACCGGCTGGCTGCTGGCTTGCGCTTCTCCAGGACAATGCTGCTGTCCCGGCCTGCCCCCCATCCCACTTCTCCCCGCCCAGACCCTAGCTCAGAGGCTGCCCCTTTGGAGAGTCTTGGCACTTCGGCATGTAACGGGGGTTACGTGTGTGGCTGGTCCTTTCCGATAATGCGCGTGGCACGCGCAAGGCCCGGTTATGCACAGAACCCCCGTTATTTACGTGCGTGACCCTTTTAAAATCAGGCCATTAGTTAGATTTGTAATTTTACCTATATAAGCAAACGAGAAAAGTGTTGTGTTGATGTTGACACTGTTAATGCAAATTTGTTAATAATCCTGCAAATATTTTTCAGGTTGTTAAAAACAAATAAAACTGACCGCCTAAAGTTATTTTAATGCAATTGTAATCCAACTGATTATTGCTTTCAAGACTCTTTCTTCTCCAGTGCCGGTGCGAGGGTCTGCAGCTGCTCTAGGCGGTGATGTCACTGTGTCACATGGTGTTCTCTCTGTCTCTCCACCGCAAGCCAGCAAATGATATACAGCGCACCTCCATCCCTTCTGGCTGCTATCTCCTTCTCTTACACTTGACATACCTCCATTCGCTCACCGCTGCTGCTCTCACTCCTCTTTCGCCCATTTGAAAAATGGCGTTCTTGCATACTCCTGCAGCATCCCTCTCACTTCGGGCACCCTAGACAGTTACCTAGTCCTGCCTGATACTCATGCCGGGCCTGTTCTTCTCTCTTTATCCCTGGGAGACTGCCTGGGTGGGTTCAGTCCCTTGTTTCCTTTTAGAAGAGCCAGCTGGAAGAAGAGCAACATTTTTCGCTATCAGCCTTCATTAACTTCTTACAGTGACTCATTCCCTACCAACAGAAACCCCCATTACTTACTATTGCCACAATACCACTGAAGCAGGAGAGTTATTACCCCAAAGCGTCTGATTGGTTAGATAACCAATCCTTCCCACCCTTCCTTCTCTTCCCTTCTCTCCCACTCTTCCCCTTCCCCCTTCCTCCCTCCCTCCCCTACAGTGCATCAAAACCATGTTGATAAAGGAACTTTTTATGGTGGGTGAACTTCTGACCACCTCAGACTCAAGAATGTGGAAGATCTGGGAAACCTGTAGGCTCTGCAAAGCCTATAATTAAAGGTCAGGAGGGCATCAATGGCAATATCTAAATCATAATACAAGGACCATAATATAAATTTGGTTCTCACAGAAACCATAATACAAGCTTGGTTCTCACACTACCCACTATTATGTCTTTTGTCCCAATGTTCAAATGGTTGTCATACTCTTCTATTTGCTGCTAGTCTATCATGCCAGGTTGCTTTGTTTCATTTTGTTTAGTTTCCTTCATGTTCAGTAAATGTTTGTATTTGCTAATGGTGCATCCTATTAACAAATAGTCTGAATATTTACCCATTTCTTGAAGGGCTGAATGGCCCGAGCAAAGCCCTCCCATCACATACCCCTAGATAAAATTTGTTCCTAGGGCTGTGGCCCCTCCCAACCTGGTAAAAATAAAAAAAAAAAAGCCCTGGGATTTAATGCCCCATCTACCCCAAGAATTACCAGAGCCATAATATCATTGGGGATTAGTGGGGGCAAGAATGATTTCTAATTGCTTCTGCCACACCAGCTCCTTTTTTACACACTCTCATTCACACTTCCTATTATGTCAGAATGAGATCATTCCAAGACTTCTGCCCCAGAGAAGGTAGACAAGTTTCGCCAGCAGACTGGTATCCCTCATGGTGAGGAACGAGGTCCTCCTGTTCCTCATTCATGGGGTCAGGAGGAACAGCCAGAAATGTTTCCAGGCCTGGTGAGCCTGCGGGTCACATTTAATCGTGGAGCCTCCTATGCCGACAGGGTAAATATATTGTGGGAACTAGAGAGATGGGTGGGGTTAAGGGTGGGTTTGGGGGAGCTTTAGGGAAGCTTTAGGGGTGGAGGAGGGTTGGAGAGATTTTGGAGGGGTATTTGGTAGTGGGGAGGGTTGTGGTGGTGGCGGTGCAAGGGCCATTGTGGGTTTCTGTTAGGGTAAGAGGCAATAGGATATATTGATGCAGAAACTGATTCATATTATGTTGTTGGCATGACAAATGTGCATGTGTTGCTAAAGTATTATACTGAGTTAAATAAACGGGTAAGTGAAAAAGAGACTAATTTAGAAAAAGGTCAAGGTTCAGTTAAGGGAAAGAACAGGGACATGTTTCTGGTTTTGTTGCTGGCCCCTATTGCAGAGCTGATTCTCTCAGTTCCAGGAGGGACAATTTTGGGCCTGTCTTATTTGTAAACTTATACCTCAAAGCTGTGTGGTAAATATATTTCCTGATTCTTCCCATTGAAATCAGTGCTGCTGGGTCCATAATGCATGAGAATGGGGTTGACCAAAAGCCTGAACAGGCCTGCTATCTCCCTCTTGAAACTGAGTACCTTGGCTATTCTGGGATTGCCCCTGCTCTGATGTATTTTCTGGCAAGATGGCAGGATAACACATATAACTGCCCAAAGAGAGAGTGAAGATCCATGAAACAAATTCAAAGGCTTCAGTTGAAAAAATGGAAAAATATCATTCAGGAGGTCACAGAACCTGCAACATTGAACTTTGAATTCCTACTTTTTTGTAGGACCTCTATAGGACCTCAAGAAGAAGGCCTGGAAGGAAGGGGAGTGGCTGGACCAGCTGCATGCCTGGCAAGAGGTACAATAGTTGCTTGGGAATAGAAGTTTTAGCAAGGTGGAAGGCACCTAGTGAAGGAAAATAAGAGTGGTCAGGTTCAGGTGACTAGTGATAGAGGGGAATCTATATTGCAAGTTTAGGCCTCATAGGTATGAAATCCAAGGGTTGAATAGCCAAGCATTGGCTTTTGTTTCCTGTAAGTAAGGTAACATGCCTTGAGCCATAGAGTAGTGATATATTATTCCATAGTTTTGGGGAAGCAAATTGGTGGAGGGGTGGCACTTTATGTTAAGGACTGGCATAGAGTCAAGCAAAATAAAAGTCCTGCAGGAAAAAAATAATGCACTGTGGAATCTTTATGGATAGAAATTCCAGTTATGATGGGAAGAGTATAGCAGTGAATATTGCCTAGCCAGGATGCAAAATCAGACAGTGAAATGCTAACAAAAGTTACAAAAACAAAATTGAAAGATTAATTAATAAATTACATTTATATACCAATTAATTAGCCAAAAGCTACAAAAGTGGTATACAAGGTTTACAAACATAAAATGAATATATAATTAAACAATACAATAAACACAAAATTAAATAAAAATATATCTAAAATTCTAAAAAAGAGATTGCAACATGAAAACTGCACCCCACAATAACTGGCGCATGAATGGAGAATTCATTGGGGAACAGCTAATTTAAATTTAAATCTTATATGGTAGGCTGTTTCACAAGTATGGGGCCACAACTGAAAAAGCTGGTCATAACACCATTTTAAATGCATCTTCTGAGACAAGAATGAAGACAATAAAAATTCCTGAGATGATCTGAGTATATATGTCCAGGGGCATAGCAAGCCATTTTTTGTTACAGATATTTAGGGCCATTGCCTCTCATGACCCAAAAAGTTATCATAAGTAATTTAAACTTTGCTCTCTTTGCAATAAGTAGCCAATATAGAAAGTGTAACATAAGTTACACTTATCTCTTCTTCATTTTCCCAGGGTCAACTGAGCTACAGAATTTTGCAAAAACTTGCTGTCTATGAGTGAGCCTTTTGAGCAAACCAACATATGAAATATTATAAAAACTACTTGCAATTCTGATCATGTAGTTTATGCGATAATTTGTACTTGCCCTAAAATTTATATAGGAAGGACAACACGTAAAGTAAAGATCAGATTGAACGAGCATAGATCTAAAATCAATACTTCCACTATATCAGCTCCATTGGTAACACATTGCATGCAGCATAATCACAATTTCATAGACCTCAAGTGGACCATGATAGATCATGTTAGGTTAACATTGAGAGGAGGTAACCACTTGAAATTACTAAATCGACAAGAAGCCTACTGGATTTTTACTTTGAGAATGCAAGCACTGGATGGCTTAAATGAAGAACTAGATTGGGGGACATTACTTTGAATATACGCGATCAATGACGCGTGGGAGGACGTGGTTGAGAACTCAACTACGCGATTGACGTGAGCGGTTATTGGAGACCTCGTTTTGAAGATATATGGTGAAGGACGTGGTTGAGGACTTTGAGTTTGAGATGAAGATTGCAGTTGAGGATGTGGTTGAAAACGTCATCACATCATTTACGTGTTTACAGATTGGAGACACTTCGATTTAAGTAGAGGCTTTAAAATCATCAGTTAATTTGGAGCATTCATGCAGCAGGATTTGTATCCGCATTCGTGGAAGTTACAGCAGAGTATATCTCGCTTTGAAAAACAGGAGATTTACGACCTTAGTGCAGCATAAGACTTCAATAGTCTGATTGAAAGAAAACTGGGATAACTCGATGAAGTATTCAGTTATATCTCTTTATGCAATTTTAGAAGACGTATGTTAAAAGATCTGACGATTTATATAACAGTGGTCAAAGCACTTAATCATTGGATCACTTAATATAGTGGCCATTACACACAGAATTTAATGTTTAAAAATGACATTTTCAATTTTTATACAGTTTCATTTCACATTCATTGAGTGTTACATGGAACTTGACGATTGGAATTTGGGAAGAGACACCTGACCATCGATGATACTATTGTAACTAGAGATGTGAATCGTGTCCTCGATCGTCTTAACGATCGATTTCGGCTGGGAGGGGGAGGGAATCGTATCGTCGCCGTTTGGGTGTTTAGAGTATTGTGAAAATCGTTAAAATCGTGAACCGGCACACTAAAACCCCCTAAAACCCACCCGACCCTTTAAATTAAATCCCCCACCCTCCCGAACCACCCCCCCCCAAATGCCTTAAATTACCTGGGGGTCCAGCGGCAGTCCGTAGCTAAATCGGGGGAAGGGGGAGGGCAGGAAAACCGGCACACTAAAACACCCTAAAACCCACCCCTGAACCTTTAAATTAAATCCCCCACCCTCCCGAACCCCCCCACAAAATGCCTTAAATTACCTGGGGGTCCAGCGGCGGTCCATAGCTAAATCGGGGGAAGGGGGAGGGCAGGAAAACCGGCACACTAAAACACCCTAAAACCCACCCCGACCCTTTAAATTAAATCCCCCACCCTCCCGAACCCCCCGCCCCAATGCCTTAAATTACCTGGGGGTCCAGCGGCGGTCCGGAACGGTCTCCTGCAATTGAATCGTGTTGTCATCAGCCGGCGCCATTCTGCGCCGCCATTTTGCAAAATGGCAGCGCAAAATGGCGGCGGCCATAGACCAACACGATTCGAATGCAGGAGGTCATTCCGGACCCCCGCTGGACTTTTGGCAAGTCTTGTTGGGGTCAGGAGGCCCCCCAAGCTGGCCAAAAGTCCCTGGGGGTCCAGCGGGGGTCCGGGAGCGATTTCCTGCCGCAAATCGTTTTCCGTACGGAAAATGGCGTCAGCAGGAGATCGACTGCAGGAGGTCATTCAGTGGGGGTTCCGGACCCCGGCTGAACGACCTCCTGCAGTCGATCTCCTGCCAGCGCCATTTTCCGTATGGAAAATGATTCGTGGCAGGAGATCGCTCCCGGACCCCCGCTGGACCCCCAGGGACTTTTGGCCAGCTTGGGGGGGGCCTCCTGATCCCCACAAGACTTGCCAAAAGTCCAGCGGGGGTCCGGAATGACCTCCTGCAGTCAAATCATGTTGGTCTATGGCCGCTGCCATTTTAAGAACGTAAGAACATAAGAAAATGCCATACTGGGTCAGACCAAGGGTCCATCAAGCCCAGCATCCTGTTTCCAACAGTGGCCAATCCAGGTCATAAGAACCTGGCAAGTACCCAAAAACTAAGTCTATTCCATGTTACTGTTGCTAATGGCAGTGGCTATTCTCTAAGTGAACTTAATAGCAGGTAATGGACTTCTCCTCCAAGAACTTATCCAATCCTTTTTTAAACACAGCTATACTAACTGCACTGACCACATCCCCTGGTAACAAATTCCAGAGTTTAATTGTGCGTTGAGTAAAAAAGAACTTTCTCCGATTAGTTTTAAATGTGCCCCATGCTAACTTCATGGAGTGCCCCCTAGTCTTTCTACTATCCGAAAGAGTAAATAACCGATTCACATCTACCCGTTCTAGACCTCTCATGATTTTAAACACCTCTATCATAACCCCCCTCAGTCGTCTCTTCTCCAAGCTGAAAAGTCCTAACCTCTTTAGTCTTTCCTCGTAGGGAAGCTGTTCCATTCCCCTTATCATTTTGGTAGCCCTTCTCTGTACCTTCTCCATCGCAATTATATCTTTTTTGAGATGCGGCGACCAGAACTGTACACAGTATTCAAGGTGTGGTCTCACCATGGAGCGATACAGAGGCATTATGACATTTTCCGTTTTATTCACCATTCCCTTTCTAATAATTCCCAACATTCTGTTTGCTTTTTTGACTGCCGCAGCACACTGAACCGACGATTTCAATGTGTTATCCACTATGACACCTAGATCTCTTTCTTGGGTTGTAGCACCTAATATGGAACCTAACATTGTGTAATTATAGCATGGGTTATTTTTCCCTATATGCATTACCTTGCACTTATCCACATTAAATTTCATCTGCCATTTGGATGCCCAATTTTCCAGCCTTACAAGGTCTTCCTGCAATTTATCACAATCTGCTTGTGCTTTAACTACTCTGAACAATTTTGTGTCATCTGCAAATTTGATTATCTCACTCGTCGTATTTCTTTCCAGATCATTTATAAATATATTGAAAAGTAAGGGTCCCAATACAGATCCCTGAGGCACTCCACTGTCCACTCCCTTCCACTGAGAAAATTGTCCATTTAATCCTACTCTCTGTTTCCTGTCTTTTAGCCAGTTTGCAATCCACGAAAGGACATCACAACCTATCCCATGACTTTTTACTTTTCCTAGAAGCCTCTCATGAGGAACTTTGTCAAACGCCTTCTGAAAATCCAAGTATACTATATCTACCGGTTCACCTTTATCCACATGTTTATTAACTCCTTCAAAAAAGTGAAGCAGATTTGTGAGGCAAGACTTGCCTTGGGTAAAGCCATGCTGACTTTGTTCCATTAAACCATGTCTTTCTATATGTTCTATGATTTTGATATTTAGAACACTTTCCACTATTTTTCCTGGCACTGAAGTGAGGCTAACCGGTCTGTAGTTTCCCGGATCACCCCTGGAGCCCTTTTTAAATATTGGGGTTACATTTGCTATCCTCCAGTCTTCAGGTACAATGGATGATTTTAGTGATAAGTTACAAATTTTTACTAATAGGTCTGAAATTTCATTTTTTAGTTCCTTCAGAACTCTGGGGTGTATACCATCCGGTCCAGGTGATTTACTACTCTTCAGTTTGTCAATCAGGCCTACCACATCTTCTAGGTTCACTGTGATTTGATTCAGTCCATCTGAATCTTTACCCATGAAAACCTTCTCCATTACGGGTACCTCCCCAACATCCTCTTCAGTAAACACCGAAGCAAAGAAATAATTTAATCTTTCCGCGATGGCCTTATCTTCTCTAAGTGCCCCTTTAACCCCTCGATCATCTAACGTTCCAACTGACTCCCTCACAGGCTTTCTGCTTCGGATATATTTAAAAAAGTTTTTACTGTGAGTTTTTGCCTCTACTGCCAACTTCTTTTCAAATTCTCTCTTAGCCTGTCTTATCAATGTTTTACATTTAACTTGCCAATGTTTATGCTTTATCCAATTTTCTTCTGTTGGATCCTTCTTCCAATTTTTGAATGAAGATCTTTTGGCTAGAATAGCTTCTTTCACCTCCCCTTTTAACCATGCCGGTAATCGTTTTGCCTTTTTTCCACCTTTCTTAATGTGTGGAATACATCTGGACTGTGCTTCTAGGATGGTATTTTTTAACAATGACCATGCCTCTTGGACATTTTTTACTTTTGTAGCTGCTCCTTCCAGTTTTTTTTCTAACAATTTTTCTCATTTTATCAAAGTTTCTCTTTTGAAAGTTTAGCACGAGAGCTGTGGATTTGCACACTGTTCCTCTTCCAGTCATTAAATCAAATTTGATCATATTATGATCACTATTGCCAAGCGGCCCCACCACCGTTACCTCTCTCACCAAGTCCTGTGCTCCACTGAGAATTAGATCTAAAATTGCTCCCTCTCTCGTCGGTTCCTGAACCAATTGCTCCATAAAGCTATCATTTATTCCATCCAGGAACGTTATCTCTCTAGCGTGACCCGATGATACATTTACCCAGTCAATATTGGGGTAATTGAAGTCTCACGCAACAACACTGGTGCAAGATCAAGATTTAATCACCACAATTTCTATGGTGGTTATTAGCAATTCCAATAATGGAAAGACTCAATTTTTATAGTGGCAACTCCATGCGTTCAACGAAACAGAATTTGAACAGGTCCCCCGACACGGTCCCGTGTTTCGCTGGGCTGCTTCGGGAGGGACCAGGGGTATATTTTAATCTAAGACATAAAACAAATATCAGTGAGTATAAACAATGGTGAAGAAAGGCTACACAGTACCGACCTTTACAAATGTACATACCTTTATGAAAATACCCGGAGCGCGCAAGCTCACACAGGTGTAGGGCATTTAAACAGAAAAGGCGCGAACGTGACAGCTCTCGCGAGAGCTGTCAACTTACAGCTGGTCTCGGCGGATCCGCACAGTGGATACCCATCTAATAAAACAGGTACCACTCAATTTCTTTATTGAGGCCAGAGGGGGCTACCGTGTCTAGAATAAAGATCCATCTCTGCTCCCTCCTGCCTAGGATCTCGGGGTAGTTGCCTCCCCGGGGAGGGCGGCGCACAACCTCGATCACCAGGAAGGAGAGATCAGAGATGGTATGTTCGCATTCAAGCCAGTGGGACACCAGGGGTTCATCAAGTCTGTGTAAACGAATGTTAGAACAATGTTCAATTATTCGAGTTTTTAACATGCGTGTGGTTTTTCCCACGTAGAGCAACGGGCATGGGCACTTCACAATATATATCACCCCTTTAGTGAGACAGTCCGAGGAAGAGCGAAGTTTGAACACCCGCCCCGTAAGTGGATGTATGAATTCTGACATATTGGCTGTGTGGCTGCACATAGTGCAATGACCACAAGGACCATGTATTCCTAAATTGTCAGATGTGTCAATGAATGGGTAAGTATGCACTAGCCTGTCTCGTAGATTTCTGCCACGCTTAAAAGTAAAACGAAGCGGGCCACGTAACAGTTCTGTGAGTGAAAGTGCTGACCAGTGTCGCCGTATCGTCTCAGCAATGGTGCTCCCCATTATTGAAAATGGCAGAATACAGTTGTTAGATTCATCAAGCGAACTGGAGGATGGTAAAAATAGCCAGTCCCGGTTTGTGTATAGCGCTCTCTTAAAAGCTCTCTTGACTACCCTATGGGGATAGCCGCGGTCCAGAAAACGGTTGGTCATTACTTTTGCCTGTGTTAAAAATTCCAGGCGGGTGGAGCATAGGCGGCGTAAACGTAAGAACTGGCCTGTTGGGATATTGTCGCGCAAGGCGCGAGGATGACAACTCTGATACTGTAATAGAGTGTTCCGGTCAGTGTGCTTCCGATAAATAGATGTTTCAAAATGCTCCTGACCTGCAGTAATCAAAATGTCTAAAAAAGCGATTTTCCAACGGTGAATACAGAAGTTAAATTGTATATGGGCATTGAGAGAGTTGAGCCAATCCAGAAAACAATAAAATTGTATATCTGTGCCCATCCAAATCACCAAGACGTCGTCAATGTACCTACGCCAAAGATAAATGAATCTGGACCACTCAGATAAATCGGGGGAATTGGTATTGTATCGTGGCCCTAACGATTTTTGACGATTTAAAATATATCGGACGATATTTTAAATCGTCAAAAAACGATTCACATCCCTAATGTAACATCCCTTGAGAAAAAATCCCTTAGGGGATTTGAAACGAGGCCTCGTCAGACTGCTTGAAACCAACTGATAAGTTGGGATTTTGTTCACTTGAGTCGTTGAACACCAAACAGATAAATGGTTATTATCTGTATAGTGAAGGATGACCTACGTATGTTGGGCTATTTAAAATTAACAGACAAATTGCAACCTTGTTCACTTAGGGGTGGATTTTAAAAGGCCCGCGAGCGTAAATCCTTCCAGATTTACACGCGCAGGGCCCTCGCGTGCCAGTGCGCCTATTTTGCATAGGCCGCCGGCGCGCGTAAACCCCCGGGATGCGCGTAAATCCCAGGGCTTTTGAAAAGGGGAGGGAGGGGGCATGTCCGGGGGCATTCCCGAAACAACGCGGCGTTTCAGGGGCGTGCTGCGGCGTTTCGGGGGCAGGCCTGTGGGCGTGGCGCCGGCCCAGGGGCGTGGTCGAGGCCTCCGGACCAGCCCCTGGGAGCAGAGGATGGAGCGGGGCTGCCGGCCGACACGCGCAAAGTTACGCCTGCTGAAAGCAGGCGTAACTTTGCCGACAAAGGTGGGGGGGGGGGTTTAGATAGGGCCGGGGGGGGGGGGGGGGTGGGTTAGGTAGGGGAAGGGAGGGGCGAAGAAAAGTTCCTTCCGAGGCCGCTCCGAAATTGGAGCGGCCTCGGAGGGAACAGGAAGGCCGCACTGGGCTTGGCGCAGGTTGCACAAATGTGCACCTCCTTGCGCGTGCCGACCTCGGATTTTATAAGATACGTGCGGCTACGCGCATATCTTATAAAATCCAGCGTACTTTTGTTCGTGCCTGGTGCGTGAACAAAAGTACGCGATCGCGCAAGTATTTAAAATCTGTCCCTTAGCTTTGGACATTAACGAACAGGAGCCTATTATTTACATAGTGAATGATGGTCCACTTACGTCATTTTAGAGAAATGCTTTAACATTCAAGAGTGTATTAGAAGCGTTTGCTAGATTGTTGGCACACTTTTGGCACTTGTTCACGCACTAAAAATATTGGGGCGGATTTTCAGAGCCCTGCTCGCGTAAATCCGCCCAAAACCGGGCGGATTTACGCGAGCAGGGTCCTGCGCGCCGGTAAGCCTATTTTACATAGGCCTACCGGCGCGCGCAGAGCCCCGGGACTCGCGTAAGTCCCGGGGTTTTCGGAGGGGGCGTGTTGGGGGGCGGTCCCGGTCGTCGCGGCGTTTTCGGGGCGTGTCGGCAGTGTTTTGGGGGCGGGTACGGGGGCGTGGCTACGGCCCGGGGTGGTCCATCCAGTCCAGGTGATTTACTACTCTTCAGTTTGTCAATCAGGTCTACCACATCTTCTAGGTTCACCGTGATTTGATTCAGTCCATCTGAATCATTACCCATGAAAACCTTCTCCAGTACGGGTACCTCCCCAACATCCTCTTCAGTAAACACTGAAGCAAAGAAATCATTTAATCTTTCCACAATGGCCTTATCTTCTCTAAGTGCCCCTTTTAGCATGAGAGCCGTGGATTTGCATACTGTTCCTCTTCCAGTCATTAATTCAAATTTGATCATATTATGATCACTATTGCCAAGCGTCCCCTCCACCGTTACCTCTCTCACCATATCCTGTGCTCCACTGAGAATTAGATCTAAAATTGCTCCCTCTCTCGTTGGTTCCTGAACCAATTGCTCCATAAAGCTATCATTTATTCCATCCAGGAACGTTATCTCTCTAGCATATCCCGATGATACATTTTACACAGTCAATATTGGGGTAATTGAAGTCTCCCATTATTACTGCACTACCAATTTGGTTAGCTTCCCTAATTTCTCTTAGCATTTCACTATCCGTCTCATCATCTTGACCAGGTGGAAGGTAGTATACTCTTATCACTATAGTCTTCCCCGACACACAAGGGATTTCTACCCATAAAGATTCAATTTTGCATTTAGTCTCATGCAGGATGTTAATTTTGTTGGATTCTATTCCATCCCGGACATAAATCACCACACCGCCTCCCAGGTGCTCCTTCCTGTCATTGTGATATAATTTGTACCCCGGTAAAGCACTGTCCCATTGGTTGTCCTCCTTCCACCATGTCACTGAGATGCCAATTTATGTCATCATTCACTGCTAAACCCCAAAATTAATAACCCTATGTAATACTTTGAGGGATGATACTATGAGAATATACAAACAAAAAATCACATCTCTTAACAATCAAATTTTTGAAAAAATTCCAAAGCCTTTATCCAAAACGATTCTATTTCTATCAGAGATATTTTCGATTGTATATGTTTTCCCCAAAAACATTTTTTTTAAATTTTTTGTGGATGGTAGGAACGTTTCATATATTGTTTTTATACACCATCCAGGTGTTCTTCAAATATCTTTAATCATTAACGTTCCCTCCTCCATCCATAATATTTTTAGTGCATGAACAAGTGCAAAAATTGTCCCAACAATCTAGCAAACGCTTCTAATACACTCTTGAATGTTAATGAATTTCTCTAAAATGACGTAAGTGGGCCATCATTCACTGTGTAAATAATAGGCTCCTGTTAATTAATGTCCAAAGCTAAGTGAACAAGGTTGCAATTTGTCTGTTAATTTTAAATAGCCCAACATACGTAGGTCATTCTTCACTATACAGATAATAACCACTTATCTGTTTGGTGTTCAATGACTCAGGTGAACAAAGACCCGACTTATCTGTAGGTCTCAAACAGCCTGATGAGGCTTCGTTTCAAATCCCCTAAGGGATTTTTTTCTCAAGGGATGTTATAATAGTTTCATCGATGGTCAGGTGTCTGTTCTCAAATTCCAATCGTCAAGTTCCATGTAACACTCAATGAATGTGAAACAAAACTGTATAAAAATTGAAAATGTCATTTTTAAACATTAAATTCTGCGTGTAATGGCCACTATATTAAGTGATCCAATGATTAAGTGCTATGTCCACTGTTATATAAATCGTCAGATCTTTTAACATACGCCTTCTAAAATCACATAAAGAGATATAACTGAATACTTCATCAAGTTATCCCAGTTTTCTTTCAATCAGACTATTGAAGTCTTATGCTGCACTATGGTCGTTAATCTCCTGTTTTTCAAAGCGAGATATACTCTGCTGTAACTTCCACAAATGTGGATACAAATCCTGCTGCATGAATGCTCCAAATTAACTGATGATTTTAAAGCCTCTACTTAAATCGAGGAGTCTCCAATCCGTAAACGTGTAAGTGACGTGATGATGTTTTCAACCACGTCCTCAACTGCGATCTTCACCTTAAACTCAAAGTCCTCAACCACGTCCTTCACCATATCTCTTCAAAACGAGGTCTCCAATACCCGCTCACATCAATCGCGTAGTTGCGTTCTCAACCATGTCCTCCCACGCGTCATTGACCGCGTATATTCACAGTAATGTCCCCCAATCTAGTTCTTCATTTAAGCCATCCAGTGCTTGCATTCTCAAAGTAAAAATCCAGTAGGCTTCTTGTCGATTTAGTAATTTCAAGCGGTTACCGACCAATAGCAGCGATCGGTCTCAGTGACATAGTGAGGGCATAGGGCCGTCGGCTGCCAGTAAACAAAATGGCGCCGACGGCCCTATGCCCTAACTATGTCACTGAGACCGACCAATAGCAGCGGTCGGTCTCAGTGACATAGTGAGGGCATAGGGCCGTCGGCACCATTTTGTTTACTGGCAGCCGACGGCCCACGCCCAGGAGATCATTCCCGGACCCCCGCTGGACCACCAGGGACGTTTGGCAGGTCTTGGGGGGGTCAGGAGGGTGGGGGGTTGCAGGAAATTAAGTCGGCAGGTCTTGGGGGAGTCGGGGGGGTGTTTGTTAGATTTTTGTTTGGTTTTTTTTTTATATTCGCTCCATAAGACGCACATACATTTTCCCCCCACCTTTGGGGGAAAAAAAGTGCGTCTTATGGAGCGAAAAATACGGTACTTGGAATCACCAGTTCACTGATACCTTCACCAATTCACCCAGGCCTTCAGCAGTTCAGGGTCTAGCACTTCGCCCATTTATCCAGACCTCCTACCCTAAAAATGCAGACAAATGTCAAGTCTGATTTCAATTGCATGAGTCATTTAGCAGGTGTAAAAGTGTTTGGAAATGTATGCGCATATACGATTTACAAAACAGCAACTTGTAGGCAGGCATATTTCTGAATCCTGCTCTGGAATGCCCCAGACTACCCCTTTTTTTTAAATCTGTTCACACACACACACACACACACACACACATATATATATATATATATATATATATATATATATATATATATATATATATATATATATATGATATTGCAAGTCCACATAAGAACATAAGATATGCCGTACTGGGTCAGACCAAGGGTCCATCAAGTCCAGCATCCTGTTTCCAACAACGGCCAATCCAAGTCACAAGTACCTAGCAAGTACCCAAACATTAAATATATCTCAAGCTACTATTGCCTATTAATTAATAGTAGTTTATGGATTTTTCCTCTAGGAACGTATCCAAACCTTTTTTAAACCCAGTTACACTAACTGCCGTAATCACATCCTCTGGCAATGAATACCAGAGCTTAAATATGCACTGAGTGAAAAAAACATTTTTTGATTTGTTTTAAATGAGCTACTTACTAATTTTATGGAGTGCCCTCTAGTCCTTCTATTATCTGAGAGAGTAAATAATCAATGTACATTAACCTATTCAAGCCCTTTCATGATTTTGTAACCTCTATCATATCCCCCCTCAGTCGTTTCTTCTCCAAACTGAACAGCCCTAACTTCGGGGGTTATTTTCTAACTCTATCACACGCGAAAAGTCCCTTTTCATGTGCGAGATCTAGATCGGGGTGGAGTCGGGGCGGCGTCAGCACCGGAAGAGGAGGAGTCGGGGCAGTGTTGGGGCGGATGCCGCGGAAACTTCACTGACGGCGAAAAGGTAAGGCCCCCATATCGCTGCCAGTAGCGCGCCCAATAGCATCACCTTTTACGATGGTGCTATTGGGTGCGAAAGCCAGAAGCAATAGCACCGCAGTGATGTGATCACTGCCGGCTTTCGCAGGCCCGCCCCCTGCTTCGCCCCTGCCCCCTGTTAGAGCCGAGATTCACAAACCGGTGCGAAAATAGAAAATCCAGCCCTTCTTTAGCCTTTTCTCATAGGGGAGCTGTTCTATGCCCCTTTTCATTTTGGTAGCTCTTCTCTGCACTTTCTCTAGTGCAACTATATCTTTTTTTGAGATGTGGTGACCAGAATTGCACACAGTATTTAAGGTGCGGTTTCACCATGGAGTGAATCAGAGGCATTATGAAATCCACCATTTTATTTGCCATTCCCTTCCTAATAATTCCTAACATTCTGTTTGCTTTTTTGATTGCCACAGCACACTGAGCTGAAGATTACAATGTATTATCCACTATAATGCCTAGATGTCTTTCCTGGGTGGCAACTCCTAAGATAGAACCTAACCTCATGTAATCATAGCAAGGGTTATTTTTCCCTATATGCATCACTTTGCATGTGTCCACATTAAATTTCATCTGCCATTTGGAAGCCTGGTCTTCCAGTCTCTCAAGGTCCTTCTGTAATTTATCACAATCCGCTTGAGATTTAACTACTTTGCATAATTTTGTGTCATCCACAAATTTGATCACCTCACTCATCATACCCCTTTCCAGATTATTTATAGGTATATTAAAAAGCACCAGTCCAAGTACCTTTTTTCAACTGTAAAAACAGACCATTTAATTCTACTCTCTGTTTCCTATCAAGGTTTACAACATTTTTACACACATAATTCCTGCATATTTCTTTGAAAGTTCTCTCCTAAAAGGGGAGACTATGATACAATGAGGAAATTAGATAGAAAAAAAAGGAGAATGATCACAAAGGTTAAAAGTTTGCATGAGATGTGGATATTTAAAAAAAACAAAAACATATTGGAAAAGCATATAAAATGAATTCAAGGCATTAAAAAAAAAAAAAAAAAATCAAAGGAAGACTGAACGACTGCCAGCATGGTTAAACGTTGAAGTGAAAGATGCAAATGAAACCAGAAGGACATCTTTTAGAAAATGACAAGCAGATTCAAATGAAGGAATATAGGAAAGATTATAAACACTGGTAAAATATGTATAAAACATTAATAAGGCAGGTCAGGAAAACATTTGAATGAAGCTTTCCAGAAAGGCAAAACTAATAAAAATTCAGGTACATTTGAAGCAAGAAGCTTGAGAGGGAGTCAATTGGACCATTAGATAACCAAGAGGTAAAAGGGGTGATCAGGGATGGCACGATCATTACAGAAAAACTAAATTAATTTTTTGATTAGTCTTTACTGAAGACAAAGCTGGGAGGATGCCCACATTGAAAAATGCTTTTTGGTGGTGATGATTCAGAGGAACTGAAGCAAATTAGTGTGAAAATGGAAGATGTAATAGAGCAACTTGACAAACTAAAGAATAACAAATCATGAAGACAAGATATTATTCACTGCAGAGTTGGGAAAGAATTCAAATATGAAATTATAGAATTGTTACTAGTAATTTGTACTCTATCATTAAAATCAGCCACAGTATATACTGGAGGATGGCTAATCAATTTTTAAAAAGGGTTCTAAATGTGTTCTGGTAAACTATAGAATAGTGAACCTGACATCAGTTCTGGGCAAAGTGGTAGAAGCTATTCTTAAAAATAAAAATTACTGGTCATTTGGATAGACATGGCCTAATGGGGCAGAGTCAATATGGATTTAATAAAGGGAAGTCTTGCTTTACCACTTTTCTAGATTTCTTTGAGGCTGTTAATAAATATGTGGATAAGGAGAGCCAGTGAATATATTCCAAATGCCTTCTGAAAATCAAGGTAAACTTCCTAATGAAAGATTCTTCAGGAAATTAAAAAGTCATTGGCTAGGAGACAATAGTGTATTGTGGATTGGTAACTAGTTAAAAGACAAGAAATAGAGTTGGACTAAATAGTCAGTTTTCCCAAAGGCAAAAGGTAACGGGGTGCCTCTGGGATCTATACTGGGACAGGGATGTTAAACATATTCATAAGTTATCTGGAAAAAGGAACAACAAGTGAGATAATAAAATATGCAGATGATACAAAAAAGTTTTAGAACTTGAGTGTATCGTGAGGAACTGCAGAAGGATATTGTGAGATTGGGGGACTTATCATCTAAATGGAAGATGAACTTTAATATGGACAAGTTTAACAAGATGCACTTAGGAAAAAAAAAATCCTAATTATAGGTATTCAATGCAGTGGTCTGTATTAGGAGTCACCATCAAGAAAAATATCTTGGGAGATACCCGTTCCGGGGATGGTTTTCAAGGGTGATGATTTAACTAAACTGAACCAAATTATGGTGAACCTGGAAGATGTAGTAGGCCAGATTGACAAACTGAAGAGTAGTAAATCACCTGGACCGGATTGTATACATCCCAGGATTCAGAAAGAACTAAAAAAATGAAATTTCAGACCCATTAGTAAATATTTGTAACCTATTAAAATCAACCATTCAACCTGAAGATGGAGGGTGACCAATGTAACCCCAATATTTAAAAAGGCCTCCAGGGGAGATCTGGGGAATTATAGATCGGTGAGCCTGAATTCAGTGCAGGAAAAATCATGGAAAGTGTTATAAAGAAAAAAAATCACAGCATATTTAGATAGATATGGTGCAATGGGATACAGCCAGCACGGATTTACCCAAGGGAAGTCTTGTCATACAAATCTCCTAAATTTTTATGAAGGAGTGAATAAACATGTGGACAAAGGAGAACAGGTAGATGTGGTGTATTTGGATTTTCAGAAGACGTTCAATAAAGACCCTCATGAGAGGCTTCTAAGAAAACTAAAAAGTCATGGGATAGGAGGTGATGTGCTTTTGATTGAAAGACAAGATACAGAGAGTAGGATTAAATGATCTGTTTTCAAAGTGGAAAAGAGTAAACAGTGGAGTGCCTCAGGGATCTGTACTTGGACCAGTGCTTTTTAATATATTTATAAATGATCTGGAAAGGGGCATGACAAGTGAGATGATCACATTTGCAGATGACACAAAATTATGCAGAGTAGTTAAATCTCAAGCAGATTGTGATAAATTGCAGGAGGACATTGAGAGACTGGAAGATTGGGCATCCAAATGGCAGATCAAATTTTACGTAGGCAAATGTAAGGTGATGCATATAGGGAAAAATAACCCTTGCTGTGGTTACACAATGTTAAGTTCTACATTACTACATTAGGATTTGCCAGCCCAGAAAGAGATTTAGACATCATAGTGGATTGTTCATTGAAATTGTCGGCTCAGTATGCTATGGCGGTCAAAAAAGCAAACAAAATGCTAAAAATTATTAGGAAGGGAATGGCGAATAAAATGGTGGATGTCATAATGCCTCTGTATCACTCCATGTTGAGACCGCACTTTGAATACTGTGTGCAGTTCTGGTCACTGCATCTCAAAAAAAGATATAATTGCACTGGAGGAAGTATAGAAATGATAAAGGGGATGGAACTGCTCCCCTATGAGGAAAGGCGAAAGAGGTTAGGGCTGTTCAGCTTGGAGAAGAGATGGCTGAGAAGGGATATGATAGAGGTCTATAAAATCATGAAAGTATTTGAACAGGTAAATGTGAATTGGTTATTTACTCTTTTAGATAAAGAAAGGACTAGGGGCACTCCATGAAGTTAGTAAGTAGCTCATTTAAAACAAATTGGAGAAAATTATTTTGTACTCAACACATAATTAAGCACTGGAATTCATTGCCAGAGGAAGTGATTAAGGAAGTTAATGTAACTGGGTTTAAAAAAGGTTTGGATAAGTTCCTAGAGCAGAAGTGCGTAAACTGCTATTAATCAATAAGGATTAATAAGAACATAAGAGCATGCCATACTGGGTCAGACCAAGGGTACATCAAGCCTAGCATCCTGTTTCCAACAGTGGCCAATCCAGGCTATAAGAACCTGGCAAGAACCCAAAAACTAAGTCTATCCCATGCTACTGATGCTAGCAATAGCAGTGGCTATGTTCTGTCAACTTGATTAATATCAGGTAATGGACTTCTCCTCCAAGAACTTATCCAAACCTTTTATAAATGCAGCTACACTAACTGCACTAACCACATCCCCTGGCAACAAATTCTAAAGTTTAATTGTGAGTTGAGTGAAAAAGAACTTTCTCTGATTAGTTTTAAGTGTGCTACGTGCTAACTTCATGGAGTGCCCCCTAGTCCTTCTATTATCCGAAAGAGTAAATAACTGATTCACATTTATCCATTCTAGACCGCTCATGATTTTAAACACCTCTGTCACATCCCCCCTCAGTCGTCTCTTCTCCAAGCTGAACAGTCCTAACCTCTTTAGTCTTTCCTCATACGGGAGCTGTTCCATCCCCTTTACCATTTTGGTCGCCCTTCTCTGTACCTTCTCCATAGCAAATATATCTTTTTTGAGATGCAGCGACTGGAATTGTACACAGTATTCAAGGTGCGGTCTCACCATGGAGCGATATAGAGGCATTATGACATTTTCCATTTATTCACTATTCCATTTCTAATAATTCCCAACATTCTGCTTTTTTGATGAAAAGGAGTTGATTTGTACAATGCAGCAGGCAGACACTGCAGTATATAAATTAACTTCTCTTGTTAGAATTGTCATGGAACTGCACCTTGAATACTTTGTGCAATTCTGGTCACTCCAACCCAAAAAAGACATAGCAGAACTAGAACAGGTATAGAGAAGAGCAGCACAAATGATGTAATGGATGGAATGGCTCCCTTATGAAGAAAGATTAAATAGATAGGGCTCTTTAGCTTGGAAAAAAGACAACTGAGAGGGGATATGGTAGATTTGTATAAAATCATGAGTAGGGCAGCAGTGGTTAATAAGGAATGGTTATTTACTTTTACAAATAATATTAAAACAAGAGGACATGCATGAAACTAACAACCAGCAGATTTAAAACAAATCAGAGAAAGTATTTTTTTTCATTCAATGCATGAACTGTTGAATTTGCTTCCAGAAGACAATAGTCAAAGCAATTGCATGACTGGGATTAAAACTGGTTGGACTCGTTCCTGGAGGAAAAGTTCATAAACCTTTATTAGTCAGGAAGATTTGGGAAAGCTATCATTTATTCTTGGGAATGAGCAGCAAGGAATGGAACCACCCTTTGGGATCTGCCAGGTAATTTGTGACCTGGATTAGCCACAGTCAGGGACAGGATCCTGGGCTCAATGGACCCTTGGTCTGACACAGTATGACTCAGACTCAGTATGAACAGGACTGGGAGCCGAAATGAATCTGTACCTTCAGCTTGTCAGTGTAGAATGTTAATCACTGGGTAACAGCAACAAAGCATGTGTACAATGATTAGATGGCTGGCTAACAGGATAAATGGAAGTCAATACTTTATTATTTATAACAAAGTTAAAATTGATGGAGCTGCACAGTGAACAGGCAGTGGGACAGAAGCCAGGCTTATATGGCTGTTTTGTACATCAGGGTTCTATCTAGACACTGAAGAATTTGTAAGCATTGTTTCATTGCTGAAGGTTTTTCTGGATTTGGGTGTCAAGCTTTAGGTATCATTTCAAATTGTACTGCAATCCAACAGACTTTCTACAACTATAGCTAAAAAAAAGGTAGAGAACAGGAGAGCAGGGTTCAGTTCCCAAGCCCATCCTTGAAAGGAAAGCATGGAGTCCCAGCTATCATGCAATAGTGACACCTGCTGGTTAGGGCAAGAGCCAAACTTATCTGCAGGACTATTATTGCTTTGGTAGCTGGCTGGATGGGAGGGGGAATAAAATGGATAAAGACGCCTACCCAAGAACTTGCAAATGAATGCTCATGGTTCTATTGGTCCAATTATGAGACACCATATTTATATTGAACTTTTGTATATAATTATTCTCCTCTATCTCTTTCTATTTCTTACATTCCCAGTTCATTAGCCCTTGTTAATTGTAACTGCTTCTCTTCATCACGTTATTTATGTTTTTTGGTTGTATTATCCGCACCCCTGTTTTCTGTAAACCGACATGATGTGAACGAGTTCATGAATGCCGGTATAAAAAAACCTTAAATAAATAAATAAATAAAATAAAATAAATTAGGTTGCAATTAAGCTGAAAACCTAAAAGAGTGGGGAAAAGCTGCTAGACTAAATAAAAAATATCAAGGTGGGAATCATTGTGGTTCAGTAATGTCATATGGTAATGTCGGAAGAGTGTAATGAAGCAGATGCAAAGTTTCCTGCCCAAAAATGTAGTACATTTTTGGCCTAGTGGTAGAGTGCTCTCTTGAGCAACTGCATGACTGACTTGTGCCAAGGAGAGCTTGAGCACTGGGGTTATCATTTCTATTTTAAAATAGTGTCTTGGTGCCAAGAGGAATAACAATAATAGTGTGCTTTCTGTCTGCATGGAACTCCAGTGCACAGTTGTAACACATCAAACACATAGGTACTACTAACTCTGGAGTCAAAATCCTAGTAGCCACCCTCTACTCATGGGCTGTATGAGAACTGTACAAAAGGTAGAGGGGAATCATGAATACAGTTGCATATACTGTGCTAATACTAATAAAGTGGTTTGTCTAGAATCACAGAGTTAATTTGGAAGCAAAGAATTTAATTCAATACTAAGGTATTTTCCTGCTCATAGGTCCATGCAATAGTCATTAGATCCTGGCACTATTTCAGAGAAAGGACTGCCATAAGAATACAATATTAGTCATTTAATTTTGATACAATTTTGCTTCATTTTTGAACCAGCACATTTCCTCCTATAAGTAAATTGCAGTTTTGACAAAAAGGACATGATTTATCCATACATTCTAGAGGTCAGGTCTAAATTTATTTTTTTTAAATAATGTAACCCTGCTGTGACGTTTAGAGAAGATAGTGAACATTCCTGCAAAAAAAAAAAAAAAGCCATAAAATCCATCTTAATCCAAAGTAAACTCCCCACCACACACATCTGATACACACTGCAAACTACAAGATAAATACAACTATTCTAAACATCAAACTATCTTGCTCTCTTTGAAATAATGTTTCATCTCCCAATCAAGAATGTCTGCAGTAACAACAAGGAAGATCTATGCTGGTCTAACTGTAATCTTATACTATTTTATTTTTTTGTATATCTGTGAATTTTCCTTGATGATCATTAAAGGGTCACCACAATCTGCTCTGCCTTTACTACTGCCTGCAGCGGTTGTCCTGCCTTGAATCAGTACCTGTGGAAGGAGCAATTTGACAGATGGCAACTCTGCCAATGGGAATCTTGAAGTAATGGCAAAGAGGCAGATTGATAGCAACCAACACTACAGTCAAGGTATAACACACCAGCAAAGCAGCATAATCATTATTATAGAAAGAAAAGAGGCTAAGGTGGGCTACATAGAAGGACAAGAATGGTATGAAAAACAAAGACAATTTGTAAAACATTATGGTGATTATCTAGATAAAATGCTGAAGGGAAAATATCAGAATCAGAATAAAAATTACAATATGTATTAGGAAGCATATTATATATATATGTGTGTGTGTGTATGTGTGTGTGGGCATATGCATACAACAGTATATATATATACTCCCTGTTACACATGTATTCTGATTTTGATATTTTCCCTTTGGTATTCTGTTTAGATAATCACCTTAATATGTTGCAAATTGTCTTTGATAATCTTACCAGTCTTCTCCTTCCATGTAGTTCTAAGACGTCCACCTTAGCCTGTTATCTTTCTTTAACAGTAATTATAGTGCTTTTCTGGTATTCTTCCTTGGTCGTTTACTATCAATCTGCCTCTTTGCCATTATTTCAAATCAAAATTCTCTTTGTCACAGTGCCATCTGTCAAGATATAACATCATATTATATTATTACGCTTCTCTTCCTTCTATTAGGAGCTCCGGCTGAGCATCTCAGCATGAGCATGCATGCTGTGTGCTGCAATGCAAGCATGGACCTGGGAAAGAGTATGGGAGGGCAGGCCCCAGCAGGAGAAGCAAATGCTGAGCCCCAGAGACTGCAGGGATGGTAGCTAAATGAAGCTGCAGTGGGTTTCATATACCCAGCGTGTCAGTGTCACAGTGATGGGGCTGGAGGGGACAGCAAGCTCCAGCAGTAAAGAGCTGGCATTAAAAAAAAAGTCAAATACCAGCAATGGCTTTACAATGCAGGGTGGGGTCAGTGAACTAGCCTTGGGAAGAGTAGGCAGTAACACCAGAGAATGAGCTAGCAAACAGCTGCTCACATAATTAAGGGAGGAGAAGAGAAAGGGAAATGTGGGGGGAGGAGGAAGGAGAAGAGGGACAAGTGCAGAGGGAATATAGGAGGGAAGAAGAAAGGATGAGGAAGTAGTCAGGGCCAGTGCAGCCCACTGTGCAAACCATGCACTTGTACAGGGTTTTGGCTCAGAGGGGGCAGCAGCCAGGGAATCTAACAGCAGACCCAACACATGGGTGGCTGAAGTGAAGAGGAAGCTGCCGGACCACCAGCACATCCCAACCAGTTGGTGGCTAAAGTCAAGAAGAGGCCATGGGGCTGATGGTTGGTGGCCAAAGTAGAGATGAGGCTGCAGGGCCATTGGTCGACACCAACAGGCCAGTGGCTGCAATCAAGAGGAGGCCCTAAGTCTGCCAGTGGAACCCAGCCTGCCAGCAGCATGAAGGAAGAGGCGGCAACAGGCCGCCTGCTGGACTCCAACTGAAGAAGAGAGGAAGGGGACCAGTGAGTGAAAGCAGATGTGTCTGCATGTGAGGGAGTGTGTGTATGTGTGAATATCTGTAAGTCAGGGAGAGGCTTGTATGTGTGTGTGTGAGAAAGAGGAAGCATGTATGTGCGCATGTGTGACAGGGAGCACGTGTGTATGTGAATGAGAGGGAGTGTGTATATGTGTGTGTGTGTGACGATTTACGCGTGACAGGCCTTATGCGTGCCGGGCCTATTTTAAAAGGCCCGGTCACGTGTGTAAATCCCCGGGAGTGGGTAGGCAGGGGGGCGAGGAGTGGGATGGGCGGGGTGGTCTCTGGGGGCGGGGCAGGACTAGAGGCCCTTGGCACAGCGGCCATTTTCCACAGTGCCGGGGGATCGCGTGACAGCAGGGTGCCGGCGCGCACTACTTGCGACTGCGTCTAGCCAGGAACAACAGGTATAATAAATTTTGGGAGGGTTAGGTTAGTTTTAGGGGGTGGGAAGGCTAGGGGAAGGAGTAGGAAGGTCAGGCTAGGGGGTAGGGAACGGGGGAAGGCTGCGGGCATCGGCGCTCGCAGGTTGCACAATTGTGCACCCTCTAGTGCGTGCCGACCCCCAATTTTATAACATGCGCGCACTTGTTATAAAATTGTGTGTCCATGTGTGTGCGCCGGGTAGCGCCTACACATGTACATGTGCGCGCAACTTTATAAAATCTACCCCTATGTGAGCATGTGTGAAAGAGAGGGAGCATGTGTGTATATGAGAGAGAGGGAGTGTGTGTGTATATGTATGTGTGTGAGTGAGTGTGTGTGTAAGACAGAGAGAAAGTGTGTGTGAGTAAATGTGTATGAGGGACAAAAACAGTGTGTGAGTGTGTGTGATCATGTATGAAAGAGAGGGAGTGTGTAAGCATGTGTGTGTGAGTGTGATACCAAATTAACTGAATCAATTAGCAGTAAGAGGGGAATGAAAAGTAATATGTTCAGATATCTGTAAGTAAATGCCAGAAACCTAAAAAATAAGATGGGAGAGTTAGAGCAGTGGTTCCCAACCTGGGGTCCATGGAACCCCAGCGGTCGGCAAGACTATCCCAGGGGGGTCCACTAGAAGTGCAAGAAAGCTAAGCTGAGCTGTTGCTACCTGTGATTAGCAGAGCTGCCGCCACAGGCCTACTGCCGACCCAGAAAATTCACGCCACATTGCTGCAAGCCAGGAAGAGGAGCACCAGAGCAGGGCCATTTTTACCCAGTAGAAGTCTCACAGAGCACTGCTGCATGCCCAGAGGAGGCTAGGGAAAGGAGGGACAGATTGCAGCCCTCAAGAGTCGTAAACCCAACCGCTGCACGGTGAGGAGGAGGAGAAGAGAGGGGGCTAATTGCAGCTCTCAGAATTTTCAGCAGCCACTGTTACACACTGAGGAAAGCAGGAAAAAGCATGGGTGGTGACATTGAGAAGCATTTCCTGCTACTGCCACATTGTTTTGTCATTGGTCTGACACAGAAAGAAGTGCTGTACTAAAAAGAATGAGTAGAGTGATTGAGAGGAAGAAAGGAGGAAATGGAACCGGGGTTGACAGTATGAGAGGCAACAGGAGAGAAAGAATGAGACAGGAATGAAGGACGTAAAGGAGGATAAAGAGGGAGACAGGAATCTGTGATTGACCTGGTTAAGGGGAGTAAGAGTAGGGGGCAGCCTATCAGGGGAGAGAGGACCCTCAGAGTCTGGGGGAGAGAAGGAGAGGTCCTCTAGGAATCATGTTGGGACCAGGGGTGGAGAAGGAGCGAGGGACAGTGGTCCATGGAGGGAAGAAGGGAGAGAAAAGATCCAGAGATTGAGGCGGGAGGAGGATACAACAGCCAGATGTGGATATGGCATTAAACACACAAGTTCTTCCTTGCTCTCTTGTCCTGAATTCCATCACCCTGTTTTATGTAACTTCCTCCTATACTTTTGGTTATCCCCTGTTATGCTGTAAACCGGTATGATAATATATTTATCTTGAGCATCGGTATATTAAAAGATTCTAAATAAATAAATACATAAGTTATTTAGGGGGACACACAGACCTTACAAGCCTTCTTCCCTTTGAAAAGCAGGCTATTTTGCTTTTTCTGAAATCTAAATTATTTTCTGGCTATCGTTTTCTACAAGCATTCAGATGTATTTGAATATCATTAGTCAATTGTTAATTCAAATGAAATTAATTTTAAATTTAGATAAGTCAGTATTTATGGTTTTAGATAGGAAAAATGTGTTTTCAGAACAGAAATCTGTAGTGCTAAATGATGATACTTGTTTTAAATTGGTCGATGTAGCTAGGAATTTAGGTTTACTTATAGATTTTGAGATGAACCTAAAGGCTCATATCAAAAAGAAAGTTAATGAAGGCTTCGGTAAATTGAGGATGCTTAAACGTTTGAAACCGTTACTTTCTAGAGACAATTTTAGATATGTACTTCAGGTGATGTTATTTACAGGTATTGATTACTGCAATTCTACTATGTTAGGTCTACCTAAATCATCGATTCATCCCCTACAGATATTACAGAACGCTGCGGTGCGGGTATTGACTAATACCAAATGGAGAGAACATATTTCTCCTGTCCTTCAAAGTCTGCATTGGTTACCAGTTGAATTTAGAATAAAGCATAAAATATTGTGCATTATTCATAAAATCTTATACGGAGAAAAAACTGATTGGCTAAATTCAACTATAAGATTACATATCCCCCAATGTGAACTAAGATCAGCCAACAAAGGTCTTCTTACTGTTCCTACGGTAAGATCAGCACATCTCAGCGAGGTTAGAGACCGTGCGATATCTATCGCCGGTCCAAAACTATGGAACACCTTACCACCCGATTTAAGACTGCAGTCAAACTTGAAAACTTTCAAAAAGGATCTAAAAACCTGGTGCTTCAGGCAAGCTTTTTGTGAGTAACACAGAGGATGCAGCATGATTTCAAGATGGAGAGTTACTAACTCGATCTCATTAACTTGATTTTATTTTCTTTTATAGTTTCTTTCTTTTCTCTTTATAATTTTTTAATGAAAATTGTATTTACTTCTACATTTTTATTTGTATTAGTCGATTTATTGTAATTTTTATTCTACACTATGAGATTTTAGTAATTTATTGTTTTTTTAATATGTTGTAAACCGTAGAGATAGAGACATTGTCTCTCAACAACGGTATAAAAAAAGCTGTACAAATAAATAAATAAATGTTTGTAAGAATCATAAAAGAAAAGCAAGTATGAAAGAAAAGCAGGCCACAAAGGGATCAGTTTTCAGGGAGGATAATTTTCAAAACTTTTTATTTGGGTTAAACACCTGTTTACCCTCCTGAAAAGAGTGTTTGAAAATTGCCTACTCCCCACCACTGAGGATAAACGTTCCCTGCGCTGTGAGCAGCCTGCAGACTGTTACCTGCAGAGACAAAAGGAGCAGGATTAGGGTGGGGGAGGGAAAGTGCATGCAGGAGTTAAAGTTTGAAACCCTTGTGCACACTTTCATGCACTTAACTTTGCATCTGCCTCAAAGGAACAAAAGTACTGACTTTCAACCACCGGCCCAAGTTTTCTAAAAGAAACTCTGTGGAATTAGATTGCAGGTGTGCAGGTACCGGTGCTGATTTTCTGCCAAACTGGAACTTTTTTGAACTTGCTTCCTTTTCCCCATTGCAGCAGGAATGAGAGGTGGAGGCCGCTGTTAGATTCAACTTTCATGAGGGCTATTTCTAAATTGCTTTGAAATGTCTCTCCCCGTGTATTCAGTATAGTTCAGTAAGCATTATTTCATATTGATTTTCATACATTATGAATGATTCTGGAGTGCATATCATTATTTCTTTTCTTATGTCATGCAAAAATTAGAAACGTGCGTGGGGGTCCACAAAAATTTTTGAAACTGAAAAAAGGTCCCTGAAAGTTTGGGAACCCGTGAGTTAGTCTGTATGCCACTAGAGGAAGATATTGCCATAATAAGCATCTCAGAGACCTGGTGGAATAAGAACAACCAATGGGACATGGTGATACAAGAGCACAAATTATACCAAAGTGACAGAGCAGAAAGAAGGGGTGATGGTGTGGCACTGTATGGCAAGGGTTCCATGGAATCAGGAAGGACACAGATTCTGTAGGATGCAAACTGCAATCTTTATGGATAGAAATTCCATGCATGACATAGAGGAGTATAATACTGGGAGTGTCTACCATCCACCTGATCAAGATAGGGAAACAGATTGAAATGCTGAAATAAATTAGAGTGGCTCCTCAACATGGAAACACAGTAAATTCTCTTTGCAAAATTATGTGCATTAAAAGGAAAATATGCAGGTACTTTCACTTTGAAAATTACTGGTGGAAAGTCTTTGGATAAAATTACCTGCAGACTTTTACTTCAGTGGAAACTGACCCTCCTATGTTTGTTTGCTTCTAGTGCCAATGCCTATGTGCCAGATGACATTCTGCCCACTAACCATTTTGTTCAATTGATTGCTTAGAGTTTGTCAGATGAGCCAAATAACTCAAAAGTTCAGCTTGAGCAGATCTAAAGGTGGGAGAAAGCCAAGTAGCCAGTCTTTGTTGCTTTTATCTTTCCTTCTTGTCCTCAAACTGAGAAAAAAATATTTAATGACCATTCTTACTACATCTTCAATTATTTTGATTGTTAATACACATAATTCTAAATCTTCTGTATCTTTGTTTTTCTTAAATAACATTCACAAAAAACAGAATAATCACCAGAAATACAATATGCAAAACATATACAAAGTCAGTCTGGCAGCTGGGAGACTATTATTATATCTTCGTAATGAACTCCCAAATACTGTTGTTTTCTAGGCTTATAAGTCCTCTCAACGTAAACCTACAATTGAACAACCCCAATATTAGAGGAACTTGTTATTTAAATATTCCAAAATCAAATTTTTATTACTATGGGAAATTGTATCAGAAAAAGTCGTGTGCTCTTACAGTCGTCTGGCTCTTGCCCACAAAGGGCTACAACCAGTTTCGTGTATGTGGCACTCACAATTACCTAATTTACTCTTTCCCATCCATTTCATTTATTTACCAAAAAAACATCGATGTTTCGGTGGTTATGCCCGCCTTCTTCAGGTGATTTTCAGTTTCTCGGCTGCATCCGGCTCCTTCCCACAGCACACCGAATCACAAATGGCGAAACAATGCCATTTGTGATTCGGATGCGGATGCGGCCGAGAAACTGAAAATCCCCTGAAGAAGACGGGCATAACCGCTGAAACATCGATGATTTTTGGTAAATAAATGAAATGGATGTGAAAGAGTAAATGAGGTGACTGTGAGTGCCACGAGCCAGATGACTGTAAGAGGACATGACTTGATACAATTTCCCATAGTAAAAATTTGATTTTGGAATATTTAAATAACAAGTTCCTCTAATATTGGGGTTGTTCAATTGTAGACTATTATTATACACACACACACACACACACACACACATGTATTTCCAATCCCTTGCTTGTATATTTACAATTTAGTGTGATTAATTTCCCCAATGCAGGCTATGCTAGCTGAAAGTCTGCTTGATCGGGATCATGGCTGTTTTAGATCATTGTTGCAGCATGTATGATACTAGCATGTTGTGCTGTGGACACTGAATATAACTATGACACTAATTGGAGAATGGTTAATTATGGTTGGACATGAAGTATTTTTTGTGTTAGTTAATTGCATTTGTTGACCAATTTGGGCAATCATGTTTGAAAATATCTAAGATAAATGCAAAATAAAAAAAAAGTATAATATATGACTATGGGAGCTATGTTTACAAACTATTATAATCAGTTGGTATGTAGCACACATATACATATATTCATATGCTCTAGAACTTGACTTTTGGATATATACTATATGCTGAATGTTTTTTGTAAATCAATAAACATGTTAAAGATTTTTATTAACATTTATGCATTTTAATATGTTTCATTAGTGTTCATATTGTTGTACCTTTTTTTTACTGTATCTATATTCATATCTATTCTATATATATATGTGTATGTGTGTGTGTATGTATAAATTCATGGTTATAGTGCTACACATCTGTGTATGGGCCATTACTTGAGGCAGTCCCAGTTCCCCCAAATTGTAAAAAAAGTTAAAATGTTGCAGCGCGGTGATGATCCCAGTCTCTACTCTCACTGCCATGGCATCAATAAAATATAGGGTCCCTGCTGCCCTTCTCATAACTACCCCCAACTCCAATTTAAAAATTGGGTCCCATCCCCCCCCTTCCCATACCTAATCCCCCACTCCCAAGTCAAAAATAGGGGCCTGGCCCCCCTTCCCATACCCAACCCGTCAAAAATGGGGTCTGGCCCCCTTCCCATACCCACCCCCACTCCATGAAAGCCAAAAATAAAATAAATTAGGGTCCCAGACCCTACCCCATTCCTTGATGCCCTCCCCTCACCCCGGACCCCTCTTCCTCTTCCCTCATTGACGCCGACCTGACCTTGCCCTAGCCTTTTGACTGGGGCAAGGACCGGGCATTGTACTCTTTCTCTGGCTTTGTCCTTGTTATCTGAATACAAAAGACTTTTTCATCTCCAGTTTCTGCCTTCAGCATTCCTACCTGACTTCCTTCGTTTTCCTTCATTCCTAGTTTGCACCAACATTCTACTGTGTTCCAGCCTTCTAGTTTCTTGTTTGTATTGAGGGCTATCCCATTTCTTTAGCCTCGCTAGTCACCAGAGCTTAGGGGCTCAACCCGAGGGGAAAGTACTTAGCATAGGCCGAAGATGTTCTACATTTCCGTTTTCACCATCGGTTGCCTGAATTTTCCTCTCCAGATGTTAGGCTGCTCGTTCCTGGGGCATCCACAGACAACAGACATCACATTAATGCTATTATTATGGGAGCAGGTCAGAACAGGTAATTGCTCCTAGCTCTACTCTCATTATCTTGCTAAAACTACCTTTTGATACAAAAATTGTGTCAAATCTAGAATAAGAATGATGGCATGCCAAATAGAAAGCAAATTCCTACCTTGATTAACATTCCCCCAAGCATCTATCCACTGCTTCTCTTTTAAAAATTCACTGAAAGTAAATTCTTTTATTTGCGTAGAACTCGCTTGACTAGATCTGTTCTGTTAACCATCAGATACTAATCTGAAATCCCCCCCTAATTATAATCTCTCCCACAGCAAATGCTATAAACTCAGGTAAATGACTCACCAAGAAGGCTATTTGTTCTCTGTTGGGGCAACATATTGAGGCAATAATGATATGCCATCACAACATTTTTAAACTTTTTAAAAAATATGTCTCTTCTCACTGCCTCATTTGAACTTCTGTATCCTTTGTGGCAATTATGATCCGTACTCTTTTCTTCAAATTTGCACAAGTTAGGCATGTCTTTCTAATACAGCTATTTTTGAAGTTTATTCCCTATACTTTTGAAAGCATGATTCCTTAGAAGTACATCAGCTCTTAGAGCATGGAATTCCTGACAAACAGGTCAATTTTAAAAGCGTTGTTAGTGCAAAAATGCCTACATAAGTGTGTATGTGGGCCGCATGTGAGTAACGCAGATTTTATAAAGCCACAAAATACACGTGTATGCACCCGTGTGCGTGTGAGGAATAAGGAGGCGGAAAAGGGGCGGGGAATGGGTGTTCCAGGATGGGGCCAAGACTTAGGCATGTAACTCCGAATTTTAAAAATGAAACCCACAGCGCATACGCTAGATATCCACATAACTTTACTGTTGCTCCTGATGAGAAACAAGTCTGTAGATCTCAAGTTTTAGGGCTTATAAGACAGGGTGAGGGGTCAGGATCAACTGGGCTTATAAGACAGGGTGAGGGGTCAGGATCAACTGGGCAGCATGCAGGATGAAGAAACAGAGGTGTTTGAAAGACCTTGCTATTAAGGCCTACCCCGACACTAACCAAACTTAATATCTCCCCCTTAGTTTCCCCCCTGTTCGACCTTACACCCCCTGCTCACCCCTTTTTTCAGTTTCCTCCCTGCTCGGCCATCCACCCTCGCCCCTCCCGCGCCCGTCTTATCCCTTTCTCCTCTTCCCCTCTGCCACCCTCCCTCGATCCCATGACACCCGGCCGTCACCTTACCCCCTTTTTCCCCTTTCCCCCCCACTCCTCCATTATACCCTTTGAAGAAACCACATCTCAGTGAATACCGCCCTTTCAACTCTTTCCGTAATTCTACTTAATTAAGTGATACCTGTACATAAGTCCGCTGTACATAGTCTCCCTCTATTCTATTTTATAGTCGTCCTCTTTATTTCAGTTTAACTATGCCTTTCTCCCTTCCCCCTCCTCATCCCCCCTTTTCCCCACACCCCCCTACCCCTATACCCTCCCCCTCCTCTCCTTTCCCCTGTTTCTCCCTTAAAGTTTCTGCTCCCCTGGTTCATTGTTGTATAGTTTATAGTTTTATTTTTTGTTTCAGTTTTGTTTTGCTTCTGTTTAGGTTTTCATATTTGTTAATAATTCTTATATTGTTTTAATGTCATATTGTTTTACTGTATCTCCCGCCTGAGTTCTTTGTAAACCGGCATGATGTGTTTCATGAATGTCGGTAAATAAAAGTTAATAAATAAATAAATAAATAAAATAAATAACTGGACAAACTGGTAGACTAATTGGAAAACTGGAAATGTGCTCACGCGAGCATGTTTTAAAATTTGCTGCCATAAGCACATAAAAGCTGACATCGTCCTATTGAAGACATATGCACTAGTTGAGCTCAAGAAAACTCCTAAAATTAGAAGCGTTCTTATGTGCAGTTGGTGCATTTTAAAACACATGCGTATAAGTGTGTGCACGATTAAAGGTTCTAAGGTATCCTCGCTCGCGTACTGATATGTGTGTGTACTCATTTTAAAATCAACCTCAACAGTTAGTGCATTTTGCTGGTGAATTTAGACTTTTTACATTTACGAGTGCATTTTCAAAAGGGTTTTGTATGTAAAATTAGTATATACTCAAGTAATATATTAATATAGTTAATGATGGCAGATAAAGACCATAACTGTCCATCTAGTCGGCCCAGCAAGTTCCGTTAGATAATGACTGCTGCTCAGTGCACGTTACTTTCATGTCTTCTGTTAAGGGTAGCATTGCTGTTCCATGCATATTGCCCCCATGCTTTCTCCATGCAGGTACTGTCATGCAGAAATGTAAATGTTGGGTTTAACAGAGGTTACTCCATGTCTTCATTTACATTCATTAGGGTTCCTCTGTGTTTGTCTCATACCCTTTCAAATTCCATTATTGTTCTTGTCTTCACCACCTCTTCCAGGAAGGCAGTCCATATAGCCATCACCTTTTCCATGAAGAAGTATTTCCTGCCATTGTTTCTGAGTCTTCATTCTTGGAGTTTCATATCATGACCCCTAGTTTAACTTAGCTTTCTTTCCATCAGAAAAGGTTAGATTTTTGTGCATCATTAATTCCTTTCTGGTATTTAAAGGCCTGTATCTCCCCTGTCTCTCCTGTTCTCAAGATATACATATTTAGGTCTTCAGCCTCATCTCATTAGTCTTCCGGTGCAGATCAACACAATTTCAGTTGCCTTTCTCTGGTCTGCTTCCATTTTATCTCTGTCCTTTTTGAGATATGGACCCCAGAACTGAACACAATACTCTAGGTGTGGCCTCACCAATGACTTGACCAGGATCATTATCATCTCCTTTTTCCTGCTGATTATGCCTTTCTCTATGCAGCTCAGCATCCTTCTGGCCTTATCCTCCACTTTATTACATTGCTTAGCAAGATTAAGTTCACTGGACACTATCACCCCAAGGTCTCTCTCTTGCAGTGATGGGTTTCCTGCCCCTAGGCACTTTTGATGCTGTTGTGCCCCTCTCTCTCCACTCCTCCAGAAGTCAGACAACAGAGAGAAGAAGATCTATGGTATAGACCCACAATTTTGTGCAGCAAGATCTGGAAAATTCTAGGGCACAATGACAATCTTTTATTTTACATTATAAAAACAAAGTTTTCCAAACTTGCTTGTGTCTGTAGTATTTATTTTGTTTTTATTGCATGAGAAAAGGGATCTTAAGTATCAATACAGTGGGGAGATCATGGGTAAGGAACAAGGAGGAGAGAGGGTAGGAGGACCAGGGATGAGAAGGAGAGGAGGGTAAAAGAACTGGTGGTGGGAATAGTAGAGTAAGAAGAGAGAACTGGAGAGATGGGAAATATTGAGGAAGAGGGGCAGGAGATAAAAGGGGGAGGGAAAAGCAGAGGAAGAAAGTGGTAAGGAGGGGATCAGAAGAAGGAAGATCTGGGATTAGGGTTTGGAAGGGGAGATTCTAGAATCTGGAAGAAGGGTAAGGTAGGAAGGAAGGGAAGTTCTAGGACCTGGGAAACAGAGATCAAGGGAGAAAAAGAATCCAAATTGCAATGGGGAGGAGAGAAGTGTCCCTATGGGCCCTGGTCCCCCTTGCATCCCACTCTAACTTCCCACCCAATCTAGCATACATACATACACCCCAGACTCTCTCAAATGCAAACACAGTCCCCTTTTCCCATTCCCCTCTCTCTCTCTCTCACACGACACATGCCTCCCAGCCAATCCCCTCTCCTTACCCTCCAATAATCTCCCACTCAATCCTTCCTAAACTCCCCCAAATTATTATTCTTTTTTCTTTTTGATCCAGGCTCATCTATCCCTTCCTAGTCCTGTAGCTGGATCAGGAAGCAGAGGGCTGTTCTCTGCCAAGTGAGACCGAAAACAGCTGGAATGTAGCAATTCTTCAATCAGCCTGCTCTCCCCCCTTCCCCAGATTGAGCCTAGGCCTAGTGTGCCTATTGACAAATCCAGGCCTGCTCTCCTGGTCCACACTCATCAGTCTTTCACACCCCAAATGCATGCACTTTTTGACACTGAATCTGGGCGGCCAAATCATCACTCATTCCTTGAGCTTTCTTAGATAACCTCTCATTTTATATATTCCTTCAGGCATGTCCACTCTATTGCAGAACTTAGTGTCATCTATGAAAAGACAAACTTTAACTTCTAACCCCTCTATATATCATTCACAATGATATTGAACAGAACTGGTTCCAGAACTGATCACTGAGGAACTCCACTTATCAAATCTCTCTTTGAAGCAGTTTTAATTTACCTCCACTCATTGACATTGGTCAGTCAATCAAATTGTAATCTATTCCAACACCTTGCTATAATCCAAGTAACTCACAGCAAGGGTTATTTGTCCCTATGTGCAACACTTTGCACTTGTCCACATTAAATTTCATCTGCCATTTGGATGCCCAATCTTCCAGTCTTGCAAGGTCCCCCTGTAATGTATCACAATCCGCTTGTGATTTAAGTACACAAGAACATAAGATCATAAGAACATGCCATATTGGGTCAGACCAAGGGTCCATCAAGCCCAGCATCCTGTTTCCAACAGTGGCCAATCCAGGCCATAAGAACCTGGCAAGTACCCAAAAACTAAGTCTATTCCATGTTACAGATGCTAGTAATAGCAGTGGCTATTTTCTAATTCAACTTAATTAAAAGCAGGTAATGGACTTCTCCTCCAAGAACTTATACAATCCTTTTTTAAACACAGCTATACTAACTGCACTGATCTCATCCTCTGGCAACAAATTCCAAAGTTTAATTGTGCGTTGAGTAAAAAAGAACTTTCTCCGATTAGTTTTAAATGTGCCACATGCTAACTTCATGGCGTGCCCCCTAGTCTTTCTATTATCCGAAAGAGTAAATAACCGATTCACATCTACCCGTTCTAGACCTCTCATGATTTTAAACACCTCTATCATATCCCCCCTCAGCCATCTCTTCTCCAGGCTGAAAAGTCCTAATCTCTCTAGTCTTTCCTCATAGGGGAACTGTGAAGGACTTCAAAGGGGCGTGGGATAAACACTGTGGATCCATAAAGTCAAGAGGCCGCCAATGAAGAGTAGGTGACTCGCCAGAATGATGGCTACTGCCTGGAGACAATACCCTTATTCAATAAACATACACATGGTTACTGTGACTCCAACATCACTCTAAGCTTCAACAGCAAGAGGAAATGTGGAAAAAAGGATTTGCACTCACAAAGACGGGAGTAGCTGGCTTGTTACGGCAGTTACTACCCCAAACCAAATATCCAAATTACTACCTCCACCTTCCTCTATTCCTGATGCCTTTCAACTAGCTTGATCACTCCATTCTTATACTTCACTTTCAATGCATATCCAGCATAGTTCTCTGCTTCAACAGCAGGGGAAAAGAAAAACTGTTACTTCACACATCCAGCAGAGCTCTCTGCTTAAACGGCAGGGGAGAAGAAAAAAGGGTTTGCACTCACAAAGCGGGGAGTAGCTGGCTTGTTACGGCGGTTACTACTCCAAACCAAATGTACCTGATACTTCACTCTCGACGCATATCCAGCATGGCTCTCTGCTTCAACGGCATGGGAGAAAGACTGATACATCACGAATTTCCAGCATAGCTCTCTGCTTCAACGGCAGGGGAAAAGAAAAACTGATACTTCACGCATATCCAGCATAACTTCAACGGCAGGGGAGAAGAAAAAAGGATTCACACTCACAAAGCGGGGAGTAGCTGGCTTGTTACGGCGGTTACTACCCCAAACCAAATGTGCCTGATACTTCACTTTCGATGCATATCCAGCATAGCTCTCTGCTTCAACGGCAGGGGAGAAGAAAAAAACTGATACCTCACGCATATCCAGCATAGCTCCCTGCTTCAACGGCAGGGGAGAAGATAAACAACCAATAAGGGCTGTATAACATAATCTGGGTAAAAACAAATAAGCATGGGTGTAGCTTGCTTATTGCGGCGGTTACTACCCCTACTACCTCTAACTAATCAAGCTAGATATTTCACTTGGATGCAGCTCCATCACCGCTCTCTACATTAATGGCGGGGGTGGAAGGGAATTAGAACCAAGAGCTAAGAGAAACAGATAAGTATGAGAGAAAAAATGAGGGAAGCTTGCTGGGCAGACTGGATGGGCCATTTGGTCTTCTTCTGCCATCATTTCTATGTTTCTATGTTTCTATGGTTCTATGTTCCATTCCCCTTATCATTTTGGTAGCCATTCTCTGTACCTTCTCCATCGCAATTATATCTTTTTTGAGATGCGGTGACCAGAATTGTACACAGTATTCAAGGTGCGATCTCACCATGGTGCGATACAGAGGCATTATGACATTTTCCATTTTATTCACCATTCCCTTTCTAATAATTCCCAACATTCTGTTTGCTTTTTTGACTGCCGCAGAACATTGAACCGACGATTTCAATGTGTTATCCACTATGATGCCTAGATCTCTTTCTTGGGTTGTAGCTCCTAATATGGAACCTAACATTGTGTAACTATAGCATGGGTTATTTTTCCCTATATGCATCACCTTGAACTTATCCACATTAAATTTCATCTACCATTTTGATGCCCAATTTTCCAGTCTCACAAGGTCTTCCTGCAATTTATCACAATCTGCTTGTGATTTAACTACTCTGAACAATGTTGTATCATCTGCAAATTTGATTATCTCACTCGTCGTATTTCTTTCCAGATCATTTATAAATATATTGAAAAGTAAGGGTCCCAATACAGATCCCTGAGGCACTCCACTGCCCACTCCCTTCCACTGAGAAAATTGTCCATTTAATCCTACTCTCTGTTTCCTGTCTTTTAGCCAGTTTGCAATCCACGAAAGGACATCGCCACCTATCCCATGACTTTTTACTTTTCCTAGAAGCCTCTCATGAGGAACTTTGTCAAACGCCTTCTGAAAATCCAAGTATACTACATCTACCAGTTCACCTTTATCCACATGTTTATTAACTCCTTCAAAAAAGTGAAGCAGATTTGTGAGACAAGACATGCCGTGGGTAAAGCCATGTTGACCCACTGCCCACTGTCACAGTGCCTTGCTATGTAGTAATGTAATGTTTGTGGTGTGCACACACAGAGCTTGCTTGTAAGCACAAAAGAGGCAGACTGGGGATTTCAGTGCACAGACCATCCCAATAATAAAGTTCAGTCTGTTAAACTACACACTGCCCACTGTCACGGTGCCTTGCTATGCACTAATGTAACTTGTGTGCAGTGCACACACATGCAGCTTGCTTGTAAGCACAAAAGAGGCAGACTGGATATTTCACTGCACAGACCATCCCAATAATAAGTTCAGTCTGTTAAACTACACACTGTCCACTGTCACGGTGCCTTGCTATGCCCTAATGTAACGTGTGTGGTGTGCACACATAAGCAGCTTGCTTGTAAGCACAAAAGAGGCAGACTGGGGATTTCACTGCACAGACCATCTGAATAATTTTGTATCGTCCGCAAATTTGATAACCTCACTCATTGTATTCCTTTCCAGATCATTTATAAATATATTGAACAGTACCGGTCCAAGTACAGATCCCTGAGGCACTCCACTGTTTACCCTTTTCCACTGAGAAAATTGACCATTTAATCCTACTCTCTGTTTCCTGTCTTTTAACCAGTTTGTAATCCACAAAAGGAAATCACCTCCTATCCCATGACTTTTTAGTTTTCTTAGAAGCCTCTCATGAGGGACTTTGTCAAACGCCTTCTGAAAATCCAAATACACTACATCTACCGGTTCACCTTTATCCACATGTTTATTAACCCCTTCAAAAAAAATGAAGCAGATTTGTTAGGCAAGACTTCCCTTGGGTAAATCCATGTTGACTGTGCTCCATTAAACCATGCAGAAACAAGGTCTGAGACTTGAGAGCTGAACAGTCTGTTGCTTTGGTGACAGTGACTGTCCTCTCTGCCTCTGTACTGGAAAGCTGTGAAGAGAGAGATCACCCGACCAGCCTGAGAACAAAAGGAACTGCCAGCAACATGGTAAGAACCTGAGCACAATTTCCTACCCAGTGGGTTAGTAAGGTAGAGCTTATTAGCATTCAAATGTAAGTCTCTGGGAAGGAGAAGTGAGGTTAACATTAAATAATTAATTGTAATTTGATAAGCACCGATATTAGATTATGCTTTTGTAACTATTGTTTTTTTTATTGCCTGTGTCCCCAATTGCCTGTGTGTTTCCCGATGAATAGTGTTAAGCTTAGCTCTGTGTAATTTTTTAATAAAGAAGATTTTTTTTTTCAGTCAGTAGGACAATTTTTCTAAAAACTGAACAGGAGGATTGCTGGTAAATATTAGTTGCATACATAAAGGGAGGTGGGGTTAGAAATCAGAGCTCTTCTTCCTATATACCAGTGACCACCCATGCTGCAGAATTTTGTACTGCCTATAGAACATTAGGGGAGACTGCAGTAGCCCCACATACTGTATGTTGCAGTAATCCACAGCTAAAATAACCACTGACTGCATTACGGTTCTTAAATTGGTGTAGCTAAAAAAAAAAAAAAAGGCTTTAATTGCAGTAACATTCGCAATTGAAATAAGACACTTTAATTTGAGGCAAAAGACACAGAGAAGTATCTAAGATCACACCAAGGTTACGTGCCTGACTGAGAATCCCAATCTGTTTTCTATCAAATAACAATGAATCTGGTATGTTAATGGGATTTGCCCTGGAAAGACACAACATTTTGATCTTGTTCAGGTTTAATATTAACCTATTTTTCATCATCCAATCCTTTAATATTTCTAAACAAAGAACTATCTTCGCCTTGGAATCAGTGAGAAAAGATACCATTGGCACCAAAAAATCATCTGCATACACCCTATAACTGACCCCTAAACTTGCCGACAATTTACAAAATGGAAACATATATACTGTATATTAAATAGGGTTGCCGAGAAAGCTGACCCTTGCAGCACTCTGGTAGACAGAGGAAAAGTGCTAAAACTTTTTGAATACTTCATCAATCTCTGGGAATGGTCAGAAAGAAAAGATTTGAACCACTTCAGCACATCCACAGAAATGGCAAACTGTTTCAAACCCAGCATCAAAATGGTATGGTCAACCATATCAAAAGCTGACGTTAAGTCTAATATTGCAAAGAACACTCCGGTTCTTCCATCAAATTCACCTTGCACTTCATTTGAGAGGGTCAAAAGCAGGGTTTCCATATTATGCCCATTGCCCAACCCTAAAACCAAACTGGTATTTATCTAAGACAAGATGTTTATCCAAATTAGTCAGTTGCTTCAAAACAACCCTTTCCAAAATCTTTGACAAAAATGGAAGGTTTGAGATTGAAAGATAATTCCCTAAATTGAAGGCATCCACATTTAATTTTTTTTTTACACGGGACACACTGTTGCCAGTTTCAAAGATCCAGGAACCAAGCTTTCAGGCAATGAACAATTTACCAAAAAAAGCAATAAACTGAGCAATTTCACCAAGTAACACTTTCAGGGAGGCAATGAAACAATTTGCCAAGGGCAATGTGGGGTTCACATTTCAGAGATAGGTGACTTTATTTCCTCCATAGATACCAACTCAAAAGAGTCCCAAGTTGAAACAGGAACCAAAGCAAGGTCTGACAACTCTCCTGAGGACAGAGGGCATTGAGAGGTAAGATTTTTAATTTTATCATTACAAAATTGTCTAATAGTATCTGAACTACAGGGAGAACCACTCAGTTCACTGGAATTTCCTGAGGATGTCAAAGATCACACAATAAAAAATAACTCCCTCGATTGGTTGGGGGCATTCTGAATGCACTCAGGTCTGGATTTATCAAAATGCACTAAATATTGCCTGTGATAAAAAAAAAGGGGTGTGTTTTATGGTAATAGGCAGTTTATTGCAATTTGCACTAATACATATGTGAAGAGCTAAGTTACTGCAAATTGTGATAATGTTTTTGTACTTTGAGATAAGTGCTAGAACGTGGTATTTCCTACATACAACCACTGGGGGGACCATGTTTACTATCAGGAGGGAGGGAGGGAGGGAAAGAAAGAGAGATATGTATGTATGTATGTATGTATATCTTTATGGGAGTCCCACCTAGTAACTTGAGGTGAGGTTTAGGCATTAGTGTAGCGGTTAGGGGCCACTTTGACATTACGTACGAACAGAACAGTGCTTTCTTGTGGAGATTTGATGACCCTCGGAGTGAGGAAACTCACTCAAAGATGAGATTTGTGCAATGTTCTCTCAAACTAGGTTTGAGACGCCCGAGAGTGGAAGATCACAACGGGACCCCCCACTGTACCCCAGGTAATTTAAGACATTTTTTTTTGGGGGGGGGGGGGGTTCGGGAGGGTGGGGGATTTATTTTAAAGGGTCGGGGTGGGTTTTAGGGATGTTTTAGTGTGCCGGTTTTCCCGCCCTCCCCCTTCCCCCGATTTACGATTTTTGACGATAAATCGGGGGAATTCCTATTAAATATCGCCGCTAACGATTTTTGACTATTTAAAATATATCGGACGATATTTTAAATCGTCAAAAAATGATTCACATCCCTACTAAATAGGTATTTATATCTCTATGGGAGTCCCACCTAGTAACTCTAGGTGAGGTATAGGTATTAGTGTAGGGGTTAGGGGCCACTTTGACATTCAAAGTGAGACGTACGAACAGAACAGTGATCTCTTGTGAAGATTTGATGACCTTTGGAGTGAGGAAACTCACTCAAAGATGAGATTTGTGCAATGTTCTCTCAACCAAGCTGGCCAAAAGTCCCTGGGGGTCCAGCGGGGGTCCGGGAGCGATCTCCTATGCTCGTGACATCGGGGAACAGGAACCAAAATGGCGCCGGCGCCATTTTCTATCAACGCGCCCAACGCCCGAGAGTGGAAGATCACAACGGGACCTCCCACTGGACCCCAGGTAATTTAAGACATTTTGGGGGGTTCGGGAGGGTGGGGGATTTATTTTAAAGGGTCGGGGTGGGTTTTAGGGATGTTTTAGTGTGCCGGTTTTCCCGCCCTCCCCCGATTTACGATTTCCACAATATTTAAAAAAAACAAAACCGCGACGATCCGATTCCCTCCCCCCCCCAGCCGAAATCAATCGTTAAGACGATCGATCACACGATACACATCTCTACTATTTAGTGTTGGGGCATTATGGCTAGTTTTTTTTTCTGTCTCTCTCTCTCTCTCTCTCTCAGCAGCTTAGCTGGTGCTTCGGGAGCCTCAAAACTACTCAAACAGGGATTTGAGAACACATAACTAAATGTGATAAAGCCATAACACAAGCTATCACACAGTTTAATGCTACTGAAAAAGCTGTAGCTAAAATTGGCGTTAAAGCTGTGCGATAGGGCTTCACAAAATGGTAAACCCAGCCCACTCCTCCTCTCTTTCGGATTTGCATTGCACCATACGTTATGGTGCAATCGCATGTGTTAACAGCGCTTTTCGCATGTGTTAAGCCCTTACCGCATGTGAAAACGCCTTAGCGCATTTTGATAAATGACCCTATCAGTAAGATATGCTTTCTTCAAAGAATTATTGAGTGCCTGACAATCCCGGAACAGAGTCTGATATATCTTTAAATCTTCATCTTGCTTTGTTTTTTCGTCATCTGCGCTCAGACCTCCTTAATTTACATTTAAAAGCCACCAGCTCGGGACATTACCAAGGCACCTTATGTCACCTGGACATGAGCACTTCCCTAACTAGTGTGATTATAAAAAAGGCTGAGTTCAGAGAATGGTTCCACGCAAGCGCTGCAGACTCAACATCACTAACCACTGTGGATTGCAACTGAGGAATCCAGACCTTTCGTAATCTTTCAACATCATACTGAGTTCTGTTTGTTATTCTATTCATGGACTGTGGTAACTTGACCAAAGACAGGAATATGAGTACTAAGTCTAATTAAAAAGTGATCAGTCCATGGTATTTCTGAGCAATAAAGATGATAGTCTTTAAGACAACAAACTGTTTATGTGTTGGCTGTGTCACAATCTGTGTTTAACCTAATACAGCCATGGAAGTTAAGAAAGCATCACAATTGCTTGATAATGGCAATGTATCAGGGTGCAAATTAAAATCAACCAACTCAACATAATTCTTTATGTCCACCTTGAAAGATTAAGTATCTATCAAGGCAGATAGACATGATTTTAAAACATTAGGTGGACTACAGACCAAAATATTTCCCAGACAGAATTATGAATTACCAACACCTCTAGTACTCCAGGCATGTGTAAAGATTCTTTTACCATGATTATCAGGCCACCACCTTTCCTAGCTCCGGCCTAGGTTGTGGAAAACTCATATACCCTTGAACTGTCAACTGACTCAGAATCACACAATTAGCACCATTTAACCAGGATTTAGTAATGCAACAAATGTCTGGCCTTTCATCACTGACTAGGTCAGCAAAAATAGAAACCTTTTTCCAAATAGATCAACAGAGGAAGTGTTAATAAACAGCATTTCTGCATATTTGTTATAATATGCCGAGAAATGAAAGGGTCGGAACTCAGTTTACGAGAAATAATTTTTATCATGCATTCCTCTCCTTCCTAGCTACAATATAAGCCCTGGAATGTGGAAATTTATGGACAGTGCTAGGCCCAGCACACACATGACACCCAGCAGTTCCTCTTTTTTCCCCACTTCTCTTTTGAGTCCATCCAGCCTCTGTCTTATCCCCAGGCTGAGTGCAATGGGGAAAGCATACACTGAACACTGGATGTGACTTAGACTGTTGGCAAAGAACTGAAAGGATTGGATGATGGAGAGAGGAGTCCATGCCCTGGTGAGGAGCTGAAGGTAGGGAAGGAGCAGAAATCAGTAGACTGTGATGCGTGGAGGGAGCATGAGCATCTGGAGTGTATACATGTATATGTAGAAAGGTAGACAGATGTAACCACATACGCCTAAAGCTGGTGATGTGGAGGAGCTGGCTAGAGCCTCCTGCTATGACACAGATATATCAATACATTTCAGAAGTCAAAGGAATACTGTTCTATTGTGACAGGGTCCATGTGTGCCTGTGCCCCTTCTCACCCTCTGTTTTAAAACTTGGAAGAGAGACTAGAGGGGCTTTCTGTGCTTCTCTGCTTCTTCTTTTAACTATACGAGTCCTCTCCATGTCTACACTGCCTGCTCTGGGGAGGCTGGCGTGCCACATGATATTGTTTTCATATAGGTGGGCCATGGGCTTGAAAAGTTTGGGAAACACTGCATTAGTACAAAAGTCTGAATGCGAGGATCCAGTTTTATACTGTATGATGCTGATAATCCTTGCAAGCCTGATCATCATTTAAAGGACTCAGGTTTGCAGGATACTGGTGTGCGACCAGAACCCAATAATTCTTATTTGACTAACATGAAAGCAGAGAAGTAGGGCTAAGGAAAGAGATTGTAGAAGATATTATGCTTTTTCAAATCAAATTATTTAAGGAGAAGACAGTTTTATGCTTATATGTTTATTAAGAAATCATTTCCTTTTTTTCCACCTTGTCGTGTGAAATGATTTAAACTGGATGAGTCTTCTTCAATGGCTGAAGCATTCAAGCACAGAAAGAATAAATTCACTGCAACCTGAGCTGTTATCTGGGAACATCTACCCACACACTCTGGCATTCATTGCATAATCAAATAGAAAAGTGAAGCAATTACTTTATGTTATTAACTGTCCTTTCCAGTTTACAAGTCTCTTTGTAATATTAAGCATGCAGGCTTAGTATGAAAACTCTCCTATCGGTTGCCTGGCCTGGCTCGGCTTTGTTGTGTATGTAGTCTTCTTTCTTTCTCTGTAAAGCAGCAGGTCAAGGAAACTAATATCAAAGCTCATTACAATATGCTGATATTTTCTATTGCAGGTGGCTAAACACTCTGAAGAAGAAAAAAAACATGAAAAAAGGGGTTACTTTCAGAGACTGTTCAGTCAGTTGACTTCTTTGATCCACAAAAGGGCCCCATGACAGAGCAGGCCCTCCTGACAGGTTCCAGGTGATACTGATATGTTGGGAAGGGAACAAGGACTGGTTGATATTCAAAGGCTTTGTATGGCCTACTTTTGGAGTTAGTTAGGAAAAAAAACCCTCAATATTTGAATATTTCCTCCACTCCCCAGCTAAACTTTGGGTAGACTCATTACCCAGAAAAAATTTAGACAGATAAAAAGAGGCAGTGATGGAAGCATTCCAGGAGTGTGGTTACATTTTAGATAGTAAATTCTGATACTCAGTGCTAACCATTAGCTGGGGCAGTCTATTTGCTAAGATATCTATCTTAAAGTTATATGGATAATCTTATCAAGGTACATTCAACAAACTGCTTATCCAAGTAAGTTCCACTGAATATCCAGTTAAAGTCCTCTGGGTAACTTTCCCATTTATCAGCTCTCTGAATATTGACCAAATAAGGATACATGTAACTATAATATAAATAGAACTATCCACCCTTAAGGAAGTATTTTTTTAAGTAAGTATTGACTTTTGAGTCAACTACATTGAGGAATTATTTTGAAGAAGAAAGCATCAAAATAGTCCAGAATGATTCCCTTATATTATTAATAAACTTAAACAATGAGATAGCATCAGCAAATTTAACATTTTGGCTAAATTAATATAGGATTGCTAACTGGTTCCAGATTTTCAGGCTAAGTTGATTCAGTTCTGGTTTTACCCCACAACTTAGAAGGTTTTATAGTTCTATTGCATTCCCTAAGAAAAGTAAGACTACAAGTTCATGCATGCTGTTGGCTGAAACCAGGACTGCATCAGCTTGTTGAGAATTCTAAATCCAGTTGATAAACCTGAGCTAATAATGTTAAGATACTATCAGTGGTTCACTAAGGTGTATCAAGATCTGCTTAGTGCTTCACAAGAGAACAGCCAGCACATTACCAGTGGGAATAGGCAATATTTACTCAAAGTTGCTACAACCAGTGCTTTTTTTCTGGAAAAAAAAAGATGGCAGAAATTCACAAATTGATGGCCTTCCTGGGAGGTAGGATGGAAAGGAGCAACCATCTAGGACTCCACACCTAGCAACTGGGCCACAAAGCCTATGAAATGACAGTATGTATGCTGAGTTACATTTCATATTTTTTAGTTTGCTTTATTCTTGTGCTTCATTTTATTTCATATTTTGTTTTAAATAATTTTATATATTTAACTTGTTTTGTAATTTTTTCTAAATATGCTTTTATATGTATATCACTTTGATATACACAAGTAAGAAATATGATTTATCAAAATAAATATAGAAACAGAAACATAGAAATGATGGCAGAAAAGGACCAATAATAATAAATTAAAAAAAAATAATAATAATACATAAAAACTATATACTAACATAATACCTTACCTGATCACACAGATAAAAAATAGATAGATCCCAAATACAGAATAAGGGACCAAAAATTATAAACAGAAATACAAATATTGAACTGGAAGCCCCCAGAAGCCAGACTGTGCATGAAGTGTAACACTGGAGAAATAGAAACATAAGTGCATTTCCTTGAGTACCATGCAAAATTCAAAGATATCAGAGATGCTGCGCACATTCACATTCTCAGTGCTGACGTATTTGAATCATTATACCAAATGGAAAAGGCTTTTCTTCCTATTTTTGTTGTCTGGTCATTTTGGACCCTAACATAACACCCCCCTTTCACAACAATGACAGGAGCACAACAGCTTCTAAATAAGACCTCTGCTCGATGGTCTCAACAAAAGAGTTCCCTCACACACACATACACACACACACACACACACACCCACACACACACATATACAAAAAAACAATGACAACTGACTGAACATAACATTTCTAACCCCCCCCCCCCCCTCACACTACTTTGCCGTCTCCCAATGCCCCAGGGTCCTCTTTGCCTCTCGTCTCCCTCCTCCCAGAGAAAGGGGATTCCTTTATCCCCAGGGACCCAGCATCAGTCCTCTTATCTTCCCCCATCCCTGTCAAGGCAGCAGTCCCTCTTCCCTTTCTCCGTGCAGATGAGAGGACCCAAGGAGAGTAAGTGGAGTTGGCACCAGATGCACAATTTTCAGGGGGGCCCACAGGGCTATTCAAGCAGATGGAAGAAAAGGGTACTGAGTAATGACACATATCCACTTTAAAAAAAACTATGACTAAAACATTTGTAGTACTAATTAAACCAATGTATATTCGCCTAAAGAAGTAGGAGTGTTAATAAACTCAGTGTAACCAGAATGCAGGGGTTCACAATGTCACAGAGCCACAACCACTCTCTCTTTGAGCACAATATTCAGAATGGACTTTGCCAGAGAACTTATCTGACTAAGTGGCACCGCTGAATATCCGGCTATGGTCAGCAGTCACCACTTAACTGGATAAGTCACTTATCTAGCTAAGTATTTAGCCGGATAACTTGGGCAGGGAATGGGTAGATCGGGGAGGAGTTGAGTTAGCTGGATACGTTATCAGACTAATTCTGATATATCAGTTAGTCCCATAACTCTGGTTGGCCCATGCACCTATCCTAAAATTAGCAGGATAAACTTATCCAACTAACTTGATATAGCCGGGTATATTCAGTGGCACGGCCAGACCGTGGGATATTCTGGCAAAGTTAGCCATATAAGTTTATCCGGCTAACTTGTTGAGCTGCACAGTGGCTGAATATCGCCCTCTCTCTATCACCAGGCCCTGGGGTACATGGGGGAAACATTCTGTTATGCTGCTTATCTCACTGGTAGTACTCACAATTGGATGACCTGCAGTTAAGTCACTGGATACTCTGGTGGGATGTTTCTGTTGCGGTCCCGGTCGCTAGCCTAGCGACCGGGTCCTTACCTTTTCACCGGCTCCCCCACGCCCGCCGCGATCCGCCGCTCCCGGGGCCGACTCGAGCGCGTGGCAGCGGCTCTCCCCACGTGGAGACGCCGCTGAGGCCCGTGCCTGACTCCTCCCCCCGCCCGGGAACGCGCGCGCTCGAAGGAACGGCTTTTGTAGGTCCAGCACCCGGAAGTGCTGAACCGCCCCGTTTTTGACGTCAGATGCCGGCTGGCTATTTAAACCGGTGACTGCCTCTCTTACCTTGCCTTTGCAACGAGGTCGCTCTCTTGAGTGCTTAGTTGCTTCCAGCACTGGTTCCTGCTTGTCCCAGCCGTGCCTTCCTTGCTTCCAGCTCTGGTTCCTGCTTGTTCCAGCCGTGCCTTGATTCCAGCTCCGGTTCCTGCTTGTTCCAGCCGTGCCTTGATTCCAGCTCTGGTTCCCAGATTGCCTTGTCTTCAGCCAGCCACGACCCTCGGACTTCTTCACGATTCTCCTTGTCTTCAGCCAGCCACGACCCTCGGACTTCTTCACGATTCTCCTTGTCTTCAGCCAGCCACGACCCTCGGACTTCTTCACGATTCTCCTTGTCTTCAGTCAGCCACGACCCTCGGATTTCTTCACGATTCTTCTGTCTTCAGCCAGCCACGACCTACAGACCCCACCGGATCTCCTATGTCCCAGTGACCCGGACCCCTACGGGCTCCTCCTGGGGGGGTCTCGGGTTTCCAGGGCGAAGACTTCACCAACCCGCTCCAGCTTGGGTCCGCCTCCCGGCTTATTATTAACTATCGGACTTTGTCTCAAATCAGCTGGCCCAAGGGTCCACTAATTGACTCTCTCCATAACAGTTTCAACATAAAAATTTATTGTAACTAAAAAAATCTTTCAAACAATCATCAGTTTCCAATTGATCCTTACAAAAATCCAAGTGTCCTTTTGGTCTTAGGTCTGCTCCTCTGAATAAGTATCCATAACTCCTTATGCAATAAGGGGATTAGCGTGTCCAAAACACTCATTCAACTGCAGGTTAACCTGTGCACTAGTCTGAGCACATGGTATTGCATCAGCCTGATAGTCTGGCCTGTTATGCTTTACAATTCAGCTTTTGCATGTTTGTATTACTATTTTATGATCACTTTATTCTGTATTTGGTAAGGATCTCTCTGTGTTCTGCATGTGTGACTGAGGTTAAATATTCTGCTAATGTATCATTTCTATATAGGGATCTATAGAAGCTTGGTTTGTTCTGTTTTCCTAATAGGAGGGATATTGGTGTTTTATTGCCTAGTGAAATGTTTGCAGAGTCACCCAACATGCATTACAATAGTCCTAATGCCATATATGTTACAAGGGTCTTTTTGGCTTTTATTTCTGATACCACAGCTGTGCGTGTAAATATAATATACATGCTGTTGTGACATTTTTACTTCAAAAGACTGTACTTTGAGTGTGTTTATTCATGTAAAATCTTTTATCATAAATGCCTAATTTGAACTTGTGTATAGAGAAGGCTGTGATAAGAGGAAGGCTGGGCACAAAGCTGTAAGATTTACTTAAAGTGCCTAATACCCTTTTACTGACCCGATCAGTAAAATAATATGAATTAAATGTAAAAAAAACAAACAAACCAGAATGAGGAGGGGCCAGCCCAGTAATTGTTTGCACAGGGCTGCAGAAACATTGGCACATGTCCTGCATGGCGGCACCCTGTGATGATGTGCTGGCGGGGTTCCCATCCATCCCCAGTGATGAGACCACTCACAGTAGTGTCGTGTGGTAATGCGCTGGTGGATGATGGGGAGAGGAGAAAGGGGGGATGCCCCGCAGGGGAGACAATACTGAATGCTTTGTGCAAGGAAGTAACAAATATAAAATATAAATAAATAAATAAATAAATAAATAAATAAATAAATAAATAAAAATTGCCACCACCCCTTGGCGCCAGAGACCCTCATTACGCCTCTGCTCGTTCTATACTAAAATCCAAAAAGAAATGACACACATCTTCCCTTCTTTGCCTGTATTTATGCAGGCTGGCTGACCAATCTAAGCCGCCTTACTGAAGATGCTTGTCAGGGATGCCTTTGCCAACTCACATCTCCTAAACCCTAACTTAAAGCCTAAGCTAGGGACAACATAGAATAGGAACCAAGGGGGTCCCTACATGAGTAATTGTATTCTGACTATTAATGAGGTGGCGGAAGAAATGTGATACTCACCACTGCTAATGCAAACTATGAAGACCACAAAGAAATGATGTAACTAGGAGAGAAATGCTGAATAATTCAGTCACTGAAACATCAAATTTATTGAATACAGATTCCTTCTAGCAATCTACCTCTTTCACTGTAAACCCTTGCATCTACACCAGATAAGATATAGAGAAAAAGAATAAAATAATACTAGATCACAGTTAAGGCTACTGACAATATATTAAAGTATTTCTTTTCTGTTATAAATTTTGCTATTTATTTATTTACTTATTTATTTAATTTAATGTGATGTGATGTGTTTCATTTTCCTGAGGTTAGGAATTTTTTAAATGATAGATTATAAAAGAATCACATTTGTGAAGAAAAGTCTTTATTTAACCATAACAAATGCATATCTACTGTTCTTCCATTTGTCAAATTTTTTTTTTCCTAATATATACCTACCTTGAGAAAGTTTACTAAATTAATATATAAAACAGAGAGTAGGATTAAATGGTCAATTTTCTCAGTGGAAAAGGGTAAACAGTGGAGTGCCTCAGGGATCTGTACTTGGACCGGTGCTTTTCAATATGGGGCGGATTTTAAGAGCCCTGCTCGCCTAAATCCGCCCAAATCCGGGCGGATTTAGGCGAGCAGGGCCCTGCGCGCCGGTGAGCCTATTTTACATAGGCTCACCGGCGCGCGCAGACCCCGGGACTCGCGTAAGTCCCGGGGGTTCTCCAAGGGGGGCATGTCGGGGGCGTGTCGGGGGGCGGGCCTGGTCGTCGCGGCGTTTAGGGGGCGTGCCGGGAGCATTTCGGGGGCGGGCCCGGGGGCGTGGTTACGGCCCGGGGCAGCCCGGGGGCGTGGTTGCGCCCTCCGGACCCGCCCCCAGGTTGCGTCCCGACGTGCTAGCGGCCCGCTGGCGCGCGGGGATTTACGCCTCCCTCTGGGAGGCGTAAATCCCCCGACAAAGGTAAGGGGAGGGCTTAGACAGGGCCGGGTGGGAGGGTTAGGTAGGGGAAGGGAGGGGAAGGTGAGGGGAGGGCAAAAGGAAGTTCCCTCCGAGGCCGCTCCGATTTCGGAGCGGCCTCAGAGGGAACGGGGGTAGGCTGCGCGGCTCGGCGCGCGCCGGCTATACAGAATTCATAGCCTTGCACACGCCGATCCAGGATTTTAGCGGATACGCTCGGCTCCGCGCGTATCTACTAAAATCCAGCGTACTTTTGCTGGCGCCTGATGCGCCAGCAAAAGTACGCCTATTCGCGTTATTTGAAAATCTACCCCTAAATGTATATAAATGATCTGGAAAAGGATACGACGAGTGAGGTTATCAAATTTGCGGATGACACAAAATTATTCAGAGTAGTTAAATCACAAGCGGACTGTGATACCTTACAGGAGGACCTTGTAAGACTGGAAGATTGGGCATCCAAATGGCAAATGAATTTTAATGTGGACAAGTGCAAGGTGTTGCATATAGGGAAAAATAACCCTTGCTGTAGTTACACAATGTTAGGTTCCATATTAGGAGCTACCCCCCAGGAAAAAGATCTAGGTATCATAATGGATAATACTTTAAAATTGTCGGCTCAGTGTGCTGCAGCAGTCAAAAAAGCAAACAGAATGTTAGGAATTATTAGGAAGAGCATGGATAATAAAACGGAAAATGTCATAATGCCTCTATATCACTTCATGGTGAGATCGCACCTTGAATACTGTGTACGATTTTGGTCACCGCATCTCAAAAAAGATATAGTTGCGATGGAGAAGGTACAGAGAAGGGCAACCAAAATGATAAAGGGGATGGAACAGCTCCCCTATGAGGAAAGGCTGAAGAGGTTAGGGCTGTTCAGCTTGGAGAAGAGACGGCTGAGAGGGGATATGATAGAGGTCTTTAAGATCATGAGAGGTCTTGAACGAGTAGATGTGACTCGGTTATTTACACTTTCGAATAATAGAAGGACTAGGGGGCATTCCATGAAGTTAGCAAGTAGCACATTTAAGGCTAATTGGAGAAAATTCTTTTTCACTCAATGCACAAAAAAGCTCTGGAATTTGTTGCCAGAGGATGTTGTTAGTGCAGTTAGTGTAGCTGGGTTCAAAAAAGGTTTGGATAAGTTCTTGGTGGAGAAGTCCATTAACGGTTATTGATCAAGTTTACTTAGAGGTAGATTTTAAAAACATACGCAAGCGTGTATTTTTGTTCGTGCACCAGGCGCGAACAAAAGTACACTGGATTTTATAAGATACGCGCGGGCAGTAGTAACTTATGCGTGCCGGCATATGCCCCAGGACCGCCCACACGCCCCCGGACAAGCCCCCGATCCCTAACCATGCCCCCTGGCCACGCCCCCAACCGCCCCTTTTTGCAAGCCCCGGGACTTATGCGCGTCCTGGGGCTTGCGTGCGCCGCCGAGCCTATGCAAAATAGGCTCAGCGCGTGCAGGGGGGGGGTTTGGGGTAGGTTTTCGGGGGGTACGCGTGTATCTTACGTGCGTACCCCTTTGAAAATCTACCCCTTAGAGAATAGCCACTGCTATTAATTGCATCAGTAGGATGGGATCTTCTAGTGTTTGGGTAATTGCCAGGTTCTTGTGGCCTGGTTTGACCTCTGTTGGAAACAGGATGCTGGGCTTGATGGACCATTGGTCTGACCCAGCATGGCAATTTCTTATGTTGTTTTTTAAAACATTTATGTGCTGACTTAAAATTCCAATTTAATATCTCCCTGTGTATTTAGGTGTTTCTTCACAACCTAACCATTTAAAATTATTTTTTTTACCAAGTGGTATAATTCAAAATGTGACTAAAAAAATTTAAGAAATGCCACAATTAGTCATTCTGGTACATAAATGGAAAAAAAGGTGCAATGCATTTCTTGTGTCAGTGTCTAATGTCTCCTGTCCCCATCCTTGAAATCTCCTTTTCTTCTGATCTCCCATATCGATACCCAGGATACCCACCCATAAAACTCCCAAAAGAAGAAAACAAATTATACAGATAGAAAGGAAGGTTGGAAAATGAATTTATTTTTATTAGGCAGAAAAATGTACTTTATTTAACAGGCCCAATGATTCAAATTAATGCAAATGTGTGAAAGAATTGCCATGGAATTTCAGAAAATTTGCCATAGAATTTTAAAGCATCTGCTACAGAATCTATCTCTGTGCTGCCATATTAAACTGGGGACTGTGCATCTACGCATCCCACAAATCGTCCTTACTAACCATAAAGGGTTCATTTTCAAAAATAATAATATAATATCCTCTATTTATCTGCAGATGTTCTTAAGCTCCTGGTCACTCATTTATCAAGCATATAATTGCCATATTGGAGTAGTCTCTTGTCTCTTTTAAGGGGAAGTAATCTGAAAACCATCTACTAAGATATTGTGCATTCACAATATCGAATAGTCTCTCTGGATAAGTAGAGGAAATGTCCAGTCTTAAAAAAAGAATTATGAGGTGGAAAAAGCTCTGAGATTTGAATTTTTGAAATGCCACACCTCCTGATATCCCAAGGAATTCATAGAGTCTGCTTGTATGGATCTCAACAAGCTTTTATTTTTTCAACTATCCCAAAATGATCCCAGGTATGTTCCAAAACCGCCTTAAAATCCCCAGGCTGGCATCATATTTTTTTGTTGATAGCTGTAATATTTAATAATTTCTGCAATAAATCATTGCTCAGGGGGATTGGCATAAATATCCCTAAAAGTAAATGGTTCACCTTTGAAAATTCCAGATAAACTGGAAAATTTGCCACCATGATCTGTTTAAACACAATATTTTGCATATGCACCCAATTTGGATAAGATACACCACTCCCTAAGAGCTGTCAGTATAAGCAGAGTGAAGCCTTTGTGGACACCTATGCAGTTTTGTATTTTAAAGAAAACACTTTTTCTTGTAACAATATCAAGCTCCATATTTGGCCATTGAGTGGCTCGACAGACATACATTTATCTAGCTGACATAACCAATATATTCAGTAGTGTGGCCAAGCCGCTGAATATATTATCCGGTTATCCAAACATTAGCTGGATAAGTTTAGGACAGGTCTACAGGATGACCAGAGATAGCTGGATAAGTTCTCTGGTTAACCCTGAATATTGGATTTAGCTGAATAAGTTATCTGGCTAACTCAGCTCCTCCCAGTTACACCCCTGGAACACCCCTAAGTTATTCAGCCAAATTTTAGCTGGATAATAAGATATCTGGCTAACAATAAGCTGAATAAGTGCCCAAATATTCCTTTAGCTGAATAACTTCTAAATACGTTTGAATATGGACCTCTGTATGTCTAAATTTTGTCTCTGTAGAACTCTGGCCCTTTTGACCTTGTCATTGCAAGTTGGATGTCTTATGAAAGGGTTGACCTTCTTGGCATTGCAGGACATCCATTATTATAAGATACATATTGCATTGGTCTGGACAATGAATATTACAATTTTTGGTTACTGAAATGCTGATTTACAGGTAGCAAAACACCCCCTAGTTCAGTCTGCATTTTTCCCTAATTTCCTTGAACCCCTTACAATGATAAAACACAAGGAACATTTCTGATTGTGTTACATCCCTTAAGTGTGGTGCACGGAAATCAAATTCTTGATTTCTCAGGCAGTTCTATATCTACATAATAAAATGTTTTTTTCCAGTGAAACTACAGAAAATTCTTTTCCCCCCAAATATCTACTGCATTATGTAACACCTCTCCTTCACAAGAAGGGGGTAATTGGTATACGTGTGTGTGTATGTGTGTGGGAGGGTTCTTTCCCATTGGGGTAAATACTAGAGATGTGCAAAGACCGATCATGTTGGTTCGGGCTTCATTTTCGGCCTACCGGGGGAAATTTTGTATTTCCTGCGGTTCAGGCCTTTGTAATTTGGGGGACCCGAAAACAGAATTTTCCTGAAATCTCGGGAAAATTTGGTTTGGTTTTCGGGTTCCCCGAACCAGGACACATTAGGCAATTTTGTTGAAAGTGCCTAATTCGTCCTAAACGATTGCACATCCCTAGTAGATACAGAATATTTTAGGACACTACTGGTGTTTATCTGGGGATCAAGGGTAGTTAGTGTCTAATCACCACACTCCACACAAGGCAGATGTTTCAAGGAAAAGTCTTTACTCGAAATATACTTCTTCAGTTTGAAATAATCTCATATCAGCTAGCAATCAAACATTCCATTTCCCAAAATATGCAAATTTGTTTCTTAACTAATGCCCCATTTACCCCCCCCCCCCACCTGTACTAGGGACAGTAATGCTAGTAGGAAGGACAGAAAGCCCATACATATGTTTCACTCTGTAGAAAGAAGGGACCCTGATTGACAGACCACACGGTCAAATTAATGGCTTCTTCCAGATTTATGAAAAACTGTACCTGACCTTCCTACTCCATGTGTGGATAGACCAGAAAGTAAGTAATATTTCATTTTAAGATTTCTCTGCTGCTTTTTAGACTTATCAGATTTGCATCTTCTCTTTTGTACCTTCATAGAAAAATCAGCAAATAGGGCTATGCTTACCCAGATGTTCCCTTTTTATCAGGCTAGCAAATATTTTTTTTGTCTTATCCTTGAAGTTGAACAGTCAGTTATTGGTTTTGTGAGATAGCACCTAGTCAGAGTGCAGTAGCTGGTGTCTGATAAGTCTTTTCAAAATGTATTAGTTTAGGAAAGTCCTGTCCATCAGTTTGTTAGACTTTGACTGCCTCCCCAGAATCACCGGCATCGGACACTTACCATGTGGTGAGGAACCGCCATTACACTCTGATTTGTGCACTACTGGGACCTAGCCGAAGGATGCATATGTGTGCATGCGCACCTACAAGCATATTTATGCACACATTGGGGGGAAGCTGAGTAGTCGCCCAATGATGACATCACATGCTCCTGACTATAAATAGCTGCTTGGACCTAGATTCCTTGCCTCAGCAACAGGTTCCTCTTGGCCTGACCCTGGCCCCTGTCTTGCCTGCTGTGTGTCTCGTTCTGGACTCTTCCTCTGCCTGCTCGCTGCCTGTCTCAAAATGGACTATTCTGGAATCCACTTGACTGAGGCCTGCCCTGACCCTGGATCTTCTATTGGACTCTATTGCTTTCCGCCAGCATTGACCTGTGCTTGGACCTCGATTCCCTCTGCCCGTGGACAAGGTAGACACTTAGGTTCTCTTGTACAGCATCTCTGCTACCTTACCACGTAGAGGTCCCCACCACCTATAATCAGTCTGAAAGGGCTTACAGAGTGGCTGGAGAGTTGCACCCCTGACATAAGCAACAAAGTTACTGACTTAAAATAGTTTTTCTCGAATAGCATCTCATGCCTCAGATCCATCAAGGATCCCAAAGATTCAGAATATGATTTGTCTTGATAAATCATCTGTTTTTGCAATTTAATCCTTCATTACTTTAGTTAATTTCTGGATACCTTGAACCAGGTTATTCATTTAAGCACACTGATTCATCTCTCCACTCTCCCAGGCTTTCTACTTTTATTAAACAGGACATGGAAATCTATGGAATAGCTGAAATGGTCCCTCTATTTTATACTCCAAAGTCTCTTGATGCTTCTTTATTGTCCCTAAAATTGGGTTTGCTTTAGTTATTGGGGCTTCTCTGATTTCTATGCCTGCATTGGCTCTTTCAGATGTGGCCTTTGAATGTAGCAAAAACATAAGAACATAAGAACATGCCATACAGGGTCAGACCAAAGGTCCATCGAGCCCAGCATCCTGTTTCCAACAGTGGCCAATCCAGTCCATAAGAACCTGGCAAGTACCCAAAAACTAAATCTATCCCATGTTACTGTTGCTAGTAATAGCAGTGGCTAGTAATAGTAGTGGCTATTTATTAAGTTGACTTAGAAGTCAACTTAATAAATAGCAGGTAATGAACTTCTCCTCCAAGAACTTATCCAATCCTTTTTTAAAACCAGATACACTAACTGCACTAACCACATCATCTGGCAACAAATTTCAGAGTTTAATTGTGCATTGAGTGAAAAAGAACTTTCTATGATTAGTTTTAAATGTGTCCCATACTAACTTCATGGAGTGCCCCGTAGTCTTTCTATTATCTGAAAGAGTAAATAACCGATTCACATCTACCCGTTCTTGACCTCTCATGATCTTAAAGACCTCTATCATATCCCCCCTCAGCCGTCTCTTCTCCAAGCTGAACAGTCCTAACCTCTTTAGTCTTTCCTCATAGGGGAGCTCTTCCATCCCCTTTATTATTTTGGTCACCCTTCTCTGTACCTTCTTCATTGCAACTATATCTTTTCTGAGTTGCGGCGACCAAAATTGTACACAGTATTCAAGGTGTGGTGTCACCTTGGAGTGATACAGAGGCATTAAGACATTTTTCGTTTTATTAACCATTCCCTTCCTAATAATTCCTAACATTATGTTTGCTTTTTGACTACATCACACTGAGCCGAAGATTTCAATGTATTATCCACTATGACACCTATATCTTTTTCCTGGGTTGTAGCTCCTAATATGGTACCTAACATTGTGAAACTACAGCATGGGCTATTTTTCCTTATATGCATCACCTTGCACTTGTCCACATTAAATTTCATCTGCCATTTGGATGTCCAATCTTCCAGTCTCGCAAGGTCCTCCTGCAATTTATCACAATCTGCATGTGATTTAACTACTCTGAATAATTTTGTATCATCTGCAAAATTGATTACCTCACTCGTTGTATTCCTTTCCATAACATTTATAAATATATTTAAAAGCACTGGTCCAAGTACAGATTCTTGAGGTGGTCCACCATTTACATTTTTCTAATGTGAAAATTGACCATTTAATCCTACTCTCTGTTTTCTGTCTTTTAACCAGTTTGTAATCAAAATCAAAATCAGAATGGTACACCACCAAAACAGGAGTACCCCAAGGATCATCACTCTCTGCACTTTTATTCAACATATACCTGCTACCTTTATGCCGTCTCTTAGCTGGACGTAATCTAAACTTTAAAATCTACGCGGATGATATACAGTGCACGAGACCATTCTCTGATTCCTGGTCTAAAACTTTCTCGCTACTACAAATCTATTTAACAACCATAAACACAGAACTAATATATTTATCAACAGTTCCAGATTCAGCTCATCAGCCGCCACAAACTTTTACATTTGAAAATCAACACATACCCATAAAATCCCACGCAAAGAACTTAGGCATGATCATAGACTCTAGATTATAAATGACCAATAACATATCTGAAACAGTCAAAAAATCCTTCTTCAAATTACACATGCTTAAAAAACTAAAACCTTTACTATTACCATTTGACTTTCGTTCAGTCACACAAGCCTTAATTCTAACAAATCTAGATTACTGCAACTGTTTGGGGCAGATTTTAAAAAAGTACACCCACGCGTACTTTTGTTCACGTGACCGGCGCAAACAAGAGTATGCCGGATTTTAATAGATATGCGCATAGCCACGCATATCTTTTAAAATCCGGGGTTGGCATGCGCAAGGCTGCTCAAAATCTGCAGCCTGTGCTCGCCGAGCCACGCAGCCTGCCTCCGTTCCCTCCGAGGCCACTCTGAAATCAGAGCGGCCTCGGAGGGAACTTTCCTTCCACCCCCCCACACCTTCCCCTCCCTAACCCACCCCTCCAGCACTATCTAAACTCCCCCTACCTTTGTTTGAAAAGTTACGCCTGCCCGAGGCAGGCGTAACTCGCGCGCACTGGCCAGCTGCTGGCGCGCGATTCCCTGGCCCGGGAGCAGTTTCGGAGGCCTCGGCCATGACCCCGAAATGCCCCCAGGCTGGAACCACGCCCCCTTGGCCCTGCCCCCGGATGATGTGCTGCCGCGACACGCCCCCAACACAACCCCTGGAAAGCCCCGGGACTTCTGCACGTCCCAGGGCTTGCTCGGCGCACGCAGGCGGAGCTTGGGGCAGGTTTACCGGGGGTACGCGCGTATCTTACGCGCGTACCCCTTTGAAAATCTGCCCCTTTATATTTAGGATTACCTCTATCAACAATACACCCATTGCAACTTGTCCAAAACGCTACAGCAAGAACTCTATTCAACCTATCACACAAAGAGCATATAACACCCATTCTATAACAGCTTCACTGGCTCCCAATAACTCATCGCATCACCTACAAAGTTCTGTCCATTATCCACAACCTGCTTTACAGCTCAAACTCCATGTGGCTCTGCTCCCTGCTTCGAATATATAGACCACCCAGACAACTCTGTTCTATGGACAATTGCACACTAGAAATTCCCTTAATCAGAACAGTAAGCTTGGCATTAACTTGTAAACGGGCCTTTTCTGTCGCGGGTCCGACTTTGTGGAACTCTCTTCCAGAACAAATTTGTCTAACAGCTGAAATAGGAGTAACTGTTGAGGTTGGTCTGGATAGCCCCAAGGAGAAGAAAATAGCACCCTCTCCATATCAATTGTTCCAAGCAAAGGAGTGAGGGAGAGAGGCAATTCCCTGCCTGCTAAGCAGAGAGCGTACAAAAGGCAGAGTGGGACTTCCTCTTGCTTTTCTGAACAGCAAACTACTGGACTGGAGGGGGAGTACTTCCAAGAGGCATTAACTGGATATCAAACTGCTTTTTCTATTTTCTGTGTTGGTTACATTGTAAAACACCTATATATGCTTTATCATGTAATACTTCATCATATATTTCATTGCCTATAATCAATAAAGACAACATTTGAAAGAAACATGCTGTACTAGACCTGCCTGTTTAGTGTTCCAGTGCCTGCCATGGTTGCTACTTAGTGGTTCTTTCTCTCTGGTAATTGATAAGAGACAATTTGACTCAATCTCTGCAGCAAGAACAGATGTGTGGAGGAGGCATTACCATACTTGAGTAGAGGAGTAGCCTAGTAGTAAGAGACATGAGCTATGAACTAGGATACCAGGATTCAAAACCCACTGCTGATCTTTGTGACCTTGGGCAAGTCACTTTACCCTCCATTACTTTAGGTACAAACTTTTACCTCAAGCCACATTAGGGCATCATCACATGCTAAACAGGGTCTAGTGTGCGATGCTTATCACAACATGTATTAATACTTAAATATAATCATAAGTATGCAAAATCAAGAAAATAATGCAAATGAAGAACTCCTACCTCATATCACAGTAAAATATCTCATACTAACACCAGATTTAACCTGGGAAATAACAATACCTCTTTTATTTGGGTAGGGTGGCAAAATTGTTTTAATTGCACCATAGCAGCCATTATTGCGGGTTAGCGGCAATTATTGCACAAGATAAAATGAGGCCTTCTCTCTGACACACCTACATATCCCTGGTGAGCCAATGAAAACATCTTTTGCTACCTGCTCTGTCTTCCTAAAGCCAGAATGTTAGGTGGAAGTCTACTAGTAGTAGGACACTGGCTGCTTCAGGCTGCTCAATAACAACAACAGGAAAGGGAGGTTCAGGTGCTTCCTAGGAAAGTAGCCACTCTGGAGCCAGACCTGCAAGCCCTACTGATGGAGTGTGTTGATCCACATCTGGGCTTGCCATGCAAGAGGGCGTGCAGGCAGTCCAGGGAGTGCATCTTTCATCTCTGCACCTCATTGTTGGAGATGCCAGAGGACCACATGGTTAAGAGGTATCACATGAGGCCTCAGGCTATCATGGAATTATATCAAGAACTCAGAGGGGAGCTGGATCCAGTCACAGAAAGGTCCCACACTGTACCAGGCCTCACTAAACTATTGTGCACCCTGCATTTTATGGCATCTGGTTCATTCCAAGCAACAGCTGGGAGTCATCAGGGGGAATGTCGCAAACATCTTTTTTTCGCTGACTGGGCAAGGATATAAGGAGCTGCATGCATGCAGCTGAATTCATTTTTATATAAGATTCTCCTGTAAAAGGCAGGACTTGCTGGATTTGAAGAGAAGTTCTTATGATACAGCAAACTTTCCAAATGTCTCAGGGAGGAGATATACCAGAACAGAAAGCAGGATGCTGGATCTGCCAAGTTGAGCTACATCATCCTGATGCACTGAGGGGGGATCACTGTGGACTGGAAACTGACAGTGTCTGTCCTTCTCATCTGAGGATCAAATTTCTGTCAACATGTCACATGACAGATCATAAGAGCCAACTTTTCAGAATGATTCGGGGTGCTAATCCCTCCATAAATTACTTCTCCCTGGACATAGGGAAGGAGTTTGCTCAATATTGGAAGTTCTCAAACACCCACTGCACCCATAGAGCTGGCACACATGTTACAGATTATATACAAGCCATTTAGTTTTGGGACAGCCCAATCACAAAGACTGGCCACACATGGGGCCAATGCAATACAGTGCTCTCAGCTGAGTGCACTGTATAACCCGCAGTCGGACGCGGGTTAAATAGGCGCTAATCCACCTCTAATGCAATAGGGGGGATTAGCGTCTATTTAACGTGCGTCCGACGCGGAGTGAATGGGATAGCGCTCATCACATGCAAATGCTTGTGAATGAGGCTATTACTCATTCACTCCAAATGCAAAAAAATAAATGTGCATCTCAGACACACATCTATCGCTCAGCTATTAACACCTGCTTACTGCAAGCGTTAATAGCTGAGCGAATTGAAAAGAAGTACAGAAAAGCAGAAAAAAAAAAAATCTCAGCTGGCCGCATTGAAGACCGACACCGATATGTTCGGCGTCGGTTTTCATAACCAGCCGGCGGCGTTATGAAAACCGACGTCGATAAACCCGGTAACCGCAACCCCCCTAATTTTAATGTAGCATGGTGCCCCCCCCCCCAGCACCCGCTTTCCACGCTTTTTATTGCATCGGCCCCAATCTGAACACTAACGCTGAAGTTTATTATTTCCCAGGGTGCTCCATGCCCTTTTGCTAGCAACTTTATTAACAAAGCTCTTACCTGAACATTATACACTGAACATACTCACACCGCAATACCCTTCTTCCTTGTCTCTAAGCCTTAACAGCAATGAATCCCCAGCCCTAAAAGCTTGGTTTTCTGAACTTCCTTAGTTAGCATTACCCTTGAAACTGGTTTCCTTGGTGATACTTTCCAGCAAGAAGCAGCCATTAAGACGGCATGAAAATCACTTTCAACTGCAAAGGTGACTCATAAAGCAAGAAAAACCAGCCCTGCTAGCACAATAGGTCCATATTCTCTGGATCATCATTACTACTAAAATAATTTTAAAGGCATTATTGTAGGCTAGAAATATAGCCACTAAGTCATAAAAAGTGCTAAGATTTTTTTTTATTTCACATGCAAAAAAACAGGAGTTGACAACATGTCTGCATGTTCCAACATCTGTTATCAAAATCAAATTACTTTTTGATGTTGAAAAACATCATATATTCTTTTTTAACTGAATGGTTCTGCTATGGATGTGCAAAACACAATTTTAAAGCCCACATTTTTTGAAAACACCAAAGCATTCAATTTAAAAAGTTTAAAGAATACCTGATTTGTGTTAGTAATGTTTAAACTTTAGTCTTAAAATTCCAATTTTAGGTTTTGTTTTTTTTCCAGTTAGATAAGTGTGAAAAGTCTCTGATTGGAAAATGTCACATTTCTGTACCTTAAATGGGTCAGCTGAGCTTTCTGCAATTTGGCAGACTGAAAGGGATTTACACTTCATGTGCAGATGCTGTGGGCAGACTCCAGCAGTGAGCAGGCTTGTAGTAATCATTTTTGACCACAGGGCACACCAAGAAGACTTTGCTCCTCTTCCCTTTCAGAGGGCTTCCACTCTCCCCCTTACCTCATCCGTCTGGTTCCATGTAAGGATTCAACGTTTGGAGGGGGGGGGGGGGGGGGGGAGGGCGAGGGGTCTCAAATCAGGCTCTGTGTAGAGAGGCAAGTTGATTCACGAGCTTCTGGAATACTACATGGCACTAGCAAATCCAGGATCCTGTGAGCCATGAACCTGCTAACTGCACCTGTGCAGTTGATCAGCCCTGGGAAACACATATAAGGGCAAGCTATGCCATGGGGAGATACTCCCAGCAACTGAAAGGCTGTCCAGTTCATGCTGCTATGCAACCTCAATGATGTTACTAATCTTCGTTGTCTCTGCTGTGGAACTTTACAATTGATTCTAGCACTCTTGCTTCCAGAGGTTTTGATGTCTTCAGCCTTTCACCAGAGCCTTGTCTCTTTAAGTGCCTGGACTTAAGAGACTGTGCTTATTTGTGTGTTGAGGGACTTTGACTCTGCTGTTCTGAATAATCCTGATTGGGTGCCCCACAGCTTAGGATATGCTTTTCAAGAGTTGTGGAAAAAGTAGTTAGTAATAGAATCAGGATTGGGGCCTTTGGGCCAGTGCATGCACACAGGCTCTGAGGCACCCACCTTCTCCCCCAACATGGGTTGTGTTTTGAAATTACAGCCTCATCGAACTACGAAAACTGTACACTAATAAAATGCCTATTGGTGCACATGCAACCATAAGAAACTAAAAAGTCTTTAAACACTAAAAAAAATAATCCCAGTTTCATTTTCCCTCATTTTCATCCAGGGGTTTACAATGGCCATTAATATTTGAAAAATAAAACAGTCTAATGTTTACAAGTACACACTGTATGAAACAGCCACTGTATGTGAAAACCTAATGTGTTCAGCACGTGTAGTGGGATCATCAGCAGCTTGGTTTAACATACATTTTGCCTTGGACTTACTTTTCATGGTGTGCTGGAAGCTAGTAAAGCCTTTTTATGTTTTCAATAAGTTCTAGTCACAGTGGAGGTTATGTGAGGAACTAACCTGTGAAAGAATGAAAATAGAGTTCTTTTGAAAACAGAATTCTCTGTCCACCAAATCTAAAATGTCACAGGGCTCTTTTAAAATACTGAGATTGACTTGTGGTTCCTTATCCTCTGGCTGGCAGGGGCTGGGGAGGCTGTGGGGGCAGCATTTACGGACTTTGGGAGGGAGAGAATTGAAGTCACCACACAGCAGCAATACGTTTGTCAGGTCTACCGAATTCTAGTGGGGACCTCGGTCTGTGGGCTCCTGGCTAGGCATTATCACTCTGATGGCTGGTTTATATCTGAAGGGGAGGTGGGGAAATCCCTGATTAGTTATGAATGAAGGATTCCACTACCAGCCCACTAGGGTGCCCTAAGCAAGAATATTTTGAGTCCCTCTGATGCACAACACATACCCCCCCCCCCCAGCTCAACCTCCAGTTCTCTTTTCCTCCCCAGCTCCTGACTCAGAGAATGGTGGTGGTGGCATCATCAATGGTGGCAGCAGCCAGTGCAGGAGGGGGCCTGTGTGATCGCAGGTCTTGCAGTGCCCCGCCTTTCCACATAAGACTCCTGTCTGATAGGGAGCTTCTGCAGAAGGAAGGATGGGCCCACTGTGGAATCTGTGACCTCATGTTGACTAACAGGCCCCCATGTTCACTGACCGTCATTAATAGAGAGGACAAGTGGAATGAGTAGAGGCCTTGGTGGGGAGGGGTGAGGTGGAGGAGCAAAGAGGTCAAGCTGGGGCCCCTTGGCCTGCTTGGGACGAATAAATTGCTTATTCAGCTTATGCTTGGTTCTGGTTCTGCTGATACCAAGTGCTGGTACCAAGTGAGCTGAAACTAAAAGGAGCAGGAGAAAACTGCTGGGCTGAAAAATAAAAATTAAGAAAAAGTAACATACTGACAGTGTACAATAATAAAACATGATGCAAGATTTACATTTTGATAAAATATAGGGCCTGAAAATGAAAATCATGCTCATACAAGCATAATTTTGAAATGGTGCATCTTTTGCAAAAAGGCCTTTATTTCCTGTAACTCCAGAAAGGGAAAAATTCAAAGTAAACATTGCACAAGCAAACCTTTTACAAAAAGCTCTGTTGGGACACATGCCTGAAAATCCTAAAATTTAGAAAAGGGCAAAAGCCCCACAGTGATTTTTTTTTTTTTATGCAGAAGTGTTTGCTTGCACAATGTTTTTTTTATTTCTGTGCAATTTTTTTTTCCTTACAGAAGTTGAAGAAAATTAATTCATATGATGAAGGATGAAGTGTTTAAACACTGCAAGTGAAGGGATTTTTGCACTCTGTTTTTGCTTAGACCTTAGAAATCGAGCCTTTTATCTGTCATGGGAGTTACTTTTAACTAAGTGCATTAAGCCATAATTCAGAAAGCAATTGCAACCCTGTTGAAGAAATATAGTATCACACTCTGCTAACTTGTTCCCAGAATGGAATATTCATGATGCCTGTATTGTGATCACACTGTGCACTCTCTAACATGGAGCTGGAGCTATATTTTAGAATGTACATATGCTTTCTTAATAGTCCTCAAGATTTGTTTTCCTTTTTTAAAATCACTCTGCCCTTGATGCCCGATCATTGAAGATTTGGATCTAGAAATCAAGTGAATGAATGAAGTGAAGGCTACAAACTTTAAAACTGTGAACTTTGCTTTGTTAGTACTGCAAAGCGGATATTCTTCTCTTTATTACGAATATTCACTGGCATCATGATGATGAGATGTTGCAAATTCTTGTACTGTGAGGTAACCAGCCTTTGCTGGTCTCCACTGCCTCTTAAATGTATGGCAGTCTCTCTGGTGCTGACTGCTGTCTGTGGGCAGTATAATGTGGAAAATGTTTTCAATATTATTTCCATATCATTATGCTGGACTCTGAACGACAATCAAGTAGTCTCTTGATAGCACTATCATTATCCAGGCTGTAGCAGATATTTATAATGGACACTATTTACTCACAACTTGCAAATAAGTCACCTTTTGAAAGACAGAAATAACATTTTGATATGTTTTCTAGTCCAAGCTTCAAAATACAGACTATGTGCATGTATCAATAACTGACCCATGATGTGAGATTACTGAGTAATGAGAATGCCTAGAAATAAATAACTCATTTTCCTGACCAAAATAAAATTGATGATTGTAACTAAATTACTCAAGCATTCTCCTCCTTTAAATGGATTAATGTAGAACAAGTCAAGCTTTCACAAATTGTACCAAAGTGCTAATTTGATTAAAATTAGCTTTATCAAAGAGGCAGCAATTATTATGTTTCTATGCAGAGGCAATGTCCTTAGTATTCAGAGCACTAGGTAATGTGAATACTTGTTCTACCTTTGTAAAAAGATATTCCAGTTGGGCATTTCCTGTTGTTGCACACGAAAGCAATTTTTGAAAGTTTACATTTTATTCAGTTTTGGAAAAAATAGGAAGGCATGCTGCAACAAACCCTCTTGTATTCTATCACACAATACAGAAAATAATATTAAATGATCTTACTGTAAATACTGCCTCATTATGCCATGCAAAAGCCACTGTTATGGAGCCAGGGTGGCTTTTTCTAAAAGGAATCATGGCACTTAATGTTTAAAAGAAAAAGCATCACACATAGGACCCCAGAGGCAGGCATAGCTCCGGAGTCTGAATGCATGAATGAGACAATGGTACCGGGAAGAGGGCTTTAACCCCTAGATTCATCAAAATGCTATACTTTCACATGGATATTGCCTGCAATAAGAAAAAAGGTGAGTTGAGAGAAAGAGAAAGACTCTTTGCAAGGCCTTTCTAGTAGTTAACTATTTATATCACTATAGAAGGGCCAGCTAATAACTTGAGGTGAGGTGTTGGTAGTGGTTTAGGGTTTTGGGGCCAGTTTGACATGCAGAGTAAGTCGTACGAACAGCACAGTACACCTCAGTGAAGATTTGATGTCATTTTTGAGTGAGGAAAGTCTCACAAAGATGACATTTCTACTGTGTTCCCTGACTCTATCTTGATGGACTCTATAACAGGGTACTATCAAGCTAGGGTGAGAGAACACTGTAGAAATCTCATCTTTGTGAGACTTTCCTCACTCCAAATGATGTCAAATGTTCACTGAGGTGTACTGTGCTGTTCAGTTATACTGTTTCAAAAAGTAAAAAGATTAGGGGGCATTAAATGTACGCCCGCGTGCACCCTTTTAAAATCTACCCCTAAGCTTTTTTCCCATAGACACAGAATGGGAGAAAAGCCTTAGGGCCGGATTTTAAAAAGGTTACACGCACCGGGCCTATTTTCAAAAGGCCCGGTGATGCGTGTAAAGCCCAGGGACGCATGTAAGTCCCGGGGCTTTACTAAAGGGGCAGGGGCAGGACCAGAGGCCTCCGGCACAGCAGCCATTTGCAGCTGTGTCAGAGGATTGCGTGCTAGCAGGCTGCCAGCGCGCGCAACTTGCGCCTCCTCAGAGGGAGGTGCAAAAGGTAAGGCAAAGGTCGGGGGAGGGGTTAGATTAGGGCGGTGAGAAGTTTGGTTAGAGGGAAGACAGCATGGCACGGCACGCGCAAGGTGCACAATTGTTATAAAATCGGGTGTACATGTGTGTGTGCCGGGTAGCGCACGCACATGTATGCCTGCGCACACCTTTTAAAATCTACCCCTAAGTGAATTAGGACCTAAGGCCTGGATTTTCTAAAATCGCAGGCCTTTGAGAATCACGTGGTACCAGGGGGGGGCGGGCCTGCGAAAGTCGTCAGCGATCGCACCACGACGGTGATATCGCTGCCAGCTTTCGCAAACCAATAGCGCCACCGTGAAAGGTAGTGCTATTGGGCGCATTACTGGCGGCGATAAGGGTTCTTACCTTTTCGCCACCAGCGATGTCTTCGCCGCATCCGCCCCGGTGCTGCCCCGACTCTTCCCCTTCCGGTACTGTCACCGCCCCCGACTCCGCCCCAATCTAGGTATTGCATGCGATCTCTTAGAAAATGACCCCTAAGTTTGTACCTGAGGCAATAGAGGGCAAACTGACTTGCCCAAGATCACAAGGATTGTCAATGTGATTTAAACATTGATTTTCCTGGTTTGTAGCTCATTGGCCTAACCACTAGGCTACTGAAGAGTGCATACCGATTTAGCCACATTCAGTATCTAGCAGGACTCTTTCACACTAAGTAGCACTATTAATTTACATATAGCCATTTCTTTGTCACACAATCTCATGTACTCAAATTCAGCTTCCTGGAAAAGAGTAAAGAAAAACTATATTAGTGATGATATTAACAACAAGGCTGTCAATATTCAAAAGTCATTAAGGGCTGGATTTACTAATGCTGCAAGGCATAGTGAATCCCGCGGTAATGGGGGCGAAACGGGAGGGCGGTCCAGCGATAGCCGGCAGCGATCGCACCTCCGCGGTGCGATCGCTGCCGGCATCGCGCCAAATAACTAAACCATAAAAGGTGTAGTTATTCGGCGCAAAATTGACAGCGATAAAGGTGCTTACCTTTCGCTGTCGGCGCAGTCTTCGCGGCGTCAGCCCCAGTTCCGCCCCGACTCCTCCTCTTCCAGGGCTGACGCCGCCCCGACTTCACCCCCATCTTGGTATCGCACGCTCATCAGAGCATGAGCTCCTTGTCAGCTAGCTCCTCCAGGCCTCCTATAGCTGGCAGGGCTTTGGCACCCTGCTGGCCTGCTGTCCATTTGCATCATATTTTCTTCGCCTGACAGTGTTTCGGCTTCCTGCCAGCCCATTCTATGACATCATCCAGCCACTGCAGACTGCCTTCTCTTGAATGCAGCTGCTGTATGCCATCAACAGAGCACCTCCATAGTAGGCCTACATTTTGTTTTTTTTCTGTTTAAAACAATAAAACCCACATTTTTTCCATCAGGGATGTTTTATAAGGGTTTTTCGATATTAACTGAAAATCAGAAGCCCTAAGCATATAAAATTATTTTCACTCTAGTAACTTCTTTGACAATCTTTTGACAAACTTACTTAGTAGAAGTATCTGCTGCCACTATCCGTGGATGCAGAACCTCTTTCCATGTATAATACATACTCTCTGGAACTTGAACTACTATCAGCGTATTTTCACTTCTTCAACAGATTTGTGTGAAATATCTATTAGAACATGGAGGATGCTGAATATTCCACTTCTCTAGGAATCAATACCAAATTCCTGCTTACAGCCCCTCGTCACTGTTCCAAGCACTTTCTTTTTCATCTGTAGCTCCAAGGACTCTGACCTTGAGTTCTGGATTACATCCAAGAAGAAGAGAACTAAAACGTTTGGGATCTTTGTGCTTTATTCAACTCTCAAACCCTAGATACCTCCCAAACTCCTTTCTGTTCTCACTGCTCTGAGTCAGTGAGGACATAAATACAGAATAAGCAGCCAAAATGTCCAATCTGGATTTCTTTATTGTGTAGAGACAAAAAATGTGCAAATGAGCCCGACTCTGGCCGAGTTTCGCCCTCTTTCAATAGGGCTGCATCAGGGGCTAAAAACATACAATAACATTAAATAATAAATAAATAAATTAAAAAATTATAAAAACATAATTCTAACAAACATATAAAGCGGACACATATAATGGTAACATAAATGTATGTGGTGTAAACATAAATTAAACAACATAAAATGCAATAAATATATAAAAAATGAAATAAATATATAAAAAATAATTATATAAAAAATAATATTGCCTTTACCTACAATATACCGGTGTGTAGTTTCTATATAACTGTAGTACTAATTTGAATAAAATCAGCTATGAAAAATAAAAATCATGATAAATAGTGTCATTATTGACTAAAAACATGTATGAAATGAAATGCTCACCACGCATGTGAGAATGAAAATTTAAAAAAGGGAGAAAAAATGACATGAAATGAGTTTATTTAAACACACGTGGAGATGAAGTATATCAACTGTGGGGTGTGATTATGTGAATATAAATTATGCAAAAGTATTGCTTACTATTTCATACACCAATCAATTCTATATCTTTGTCGTCATCTTATGTATTTAAAATATGAACGATACCTATAAAAATGATGCAGAAACAGTAAGTGTAGAAGTGAAGTTGTGCCGAAGGACAGCATGAGAGAGAAAAAAGGGGGAAAAAAACTATCAGAACAAAATTTATAATTTACAATTAATAACAACAGCGGGCACACCAAACCCAAATCATTAGTGCTTGTGCGTAAAAAATTATTGCTTGTGCATAAAAAATTATGCTACTACAGTCAAATTACAAAAAAAATATATACAAAGGGGTTGCTAAAAAAATTGTATTCTAGTTTATCTGTGCCAAATAACGCACAAGGCGGCAATGTGAAAAATTAAAAATGTTAAATATGCGTTGAACCCATGAATGGGTTCAACAAACATATAAAGCAGACACATATAATAAATAACATTAAATAATAAATAAATGGATTATGTGAATGGGTTCAACGCATATTTAGCATTTTTAATTTTTCACATTTCACAACGCATGAATGGGTTCAACGCATATTTAACATTTTTAAACAGCATAGAAAATGATGTCAGATAAAGTCCATATAGTCTGCTCAGTTTTAATCCTGGTGCAGTGCCCTAGAAAGATTAGCATCAAAAGGATCCTCAGAACACCTGCTGTTTTCTTTGGGAAGGCTAACCACAGCAATAAGAAGCATGGCTATCGCATACACCAGCAAAGCAAATTCAGGCAACTGACAGCACCACTATATGTCCCATCTGTCAAAGCTAATCCCGTCCCTCCCATGATGTCTACCTGGCTATTCTGCCGAGCCTTCACTGCCAATAGCCCAACAGCCTGATTTAGAATTATCATGCCTCCCTCCCTTTCTCCATTGTAAATAGTATTTTATTTATTGTATATAGTAATCTATCTTCGTTCTCCCCCTCTTTTTTTCCTTCTCCCAGTTAAGGCAACCTTGTTAGAATGTAACTTTTATGCTCCTTCAAATTGTCTCTTGTTATATGGTTGGTTATAGTTCTGCTTCGTTCGATGTAAACCGAGTTGATTTGATCTGTATCAAGAAAGTCGGTATATAAAAGCCTTAAATAAATAAAATAAATGTCTACTCCATGCATATTATGCAGGAGTAGGTATCTCAGAAAGTAAGGGACCAGATGTAGAAAGGTTGAAATGTGGCATCCAAACAGGTGAGGATAGCTTGCCTTATGTATCCATTCCTCTTAATGTTTTCTGAGAGGGATTTATGGTTCAAATGCTGTAACATTATCTTCAATGCAACACCTGTCATGCAGACTGTTTTTACCATCTGAAACCCTGTAGGATATAGAACACATTTATTTTAAGTCTTCTCTATACCTTCGTTTGGTGGGGACCGTCACAACGGTTTACATTAAGGCACATAAAAGTAATGATAGTACAATTTGTCTGTTATACATAGGTGCCATAAGGTTTGGTAACATAGGGCCTCATTTTCCAAGGAGTTACATTTGCAGTGCACAACAATTTGAAACAGCTTATGTCAGGAGAGAGAGAGAGAGAGAGAGAGAGAGAGAGAGAGAGAGTTGCTATTATGTCTACTCCCTAGACAACTATTTGTATCCCTATGAGAGGCCCACCTAGTAACTCGAGGTGGGGATTAGGTATGAGTGTAGGGGGTTGGTGGCCGCTTTCACATTCAACATGAGACGTACGAACAGAACAGTGGTCTCCTGTGAAGATTTGATGGGCTTCGGAGTAAGGAAATTCACTCCAAGAGGAGATTTGGGCAATGTTCTCTCCATCTAGCTTGATGGACACTCTACCTGGGCAACAACAAGCTAGGTGGAGTGAACATTGTCCAAATCTCCTCTTGGAGTGAGTTTCCTTACTCCGAAGCCCATCAAATCTTCACAGGAGACCACTGTTCTGTTCGTACGTCTCATGTTGAATGTGAAAGCGGCCCCCAACCCCCTACACTCATACCTAATCCCCACCTCAAGTTACTAGGTGGGCCTCTCATAGGGATACAAATAGTTGTCTAGGGAGTAGCCATAATAGCAAGTCTCTCTCTCTCTCTCTCTCTCTCTCTCTCTCTCTCTCTCTCTCTCTCTCTCTCTCTCTCTCTCTCTCTCTCTCTCTCTCTCTCTCTCTCTCTCAAACAGGCTGTCTGGGACCATCGTGGCCCGCGATGATTGAAGTCCAAAAACCGGCAAATATTGTGCACCGCGATAAAAGACTGAAATAATCATGTGTGCGGCGCTAATGTTTTCACGAATGGCGAAAACATCGCCGCACGCGATGTTTCCCCACTGCACGAAAGAAGCCTCATTTGCATTGGTAACGCCCCCTAATGCGTTACCAATGCGATATTGGAAAATGAGGCCCTATGTTGCATAAAGTGTCTGGAATTCTAACTCTTAAACAGGTGCCATCAAAAATACTGTAACATTATATCGTAATAAGTACTATTTGGTGAGTGTTATAAGTTATGTCTCGTTTTTCTAACTCTGCTAAAAGTTTGGTGTTACTTAACTTTAGTTCTTTGAAGTTTAAGATAAAGGTGGAGATTAGAATATAGGAGAGAAGACACACTTTAAGAAGGAAGGAGTGTGTTTGTGTGGGTGTTTGCTTGACTGCATCTAACAGTTCCCTGGGTTCTATTCTTGATTCTCTTTGTGGTATGCTTGCTTAAATAGCCATGTTTTAAAATTTTTTCTGAATGTTTTGATGTCTCTTTCCAATCTGATTTCTACTGGCATGGTGTACCATATTATCGGTCCTGCTAGGGATAGGGCCCTGTCCCTTACTTGTGTTAATCTGGCTGTTTTGACGGATGGTATAGTTAGCAGTGCTTTGTTTGCTGACCTTAGGTTTCTGTGTGGGGTATGTAAGCGGAGGGCTGTGTTCAGCCACTCTGCTTTTTCGTCGTGTATTAGTTTATGAATGGTGCATAAAGTTTTGTATTGTATTCTTTGTTCAATGGGTAACCATTGTAATTCTATTAAGGTTTCAGTGATATGTTCTCTTTTACTTTTCCCAGTTAGAATTCTAGCTGCTGAGTTTTGTAAAATTTGTAATGGTCTTATTGTGGTATATGGCAGTCCCAGTAGGAGGGCATTGCAATAGTCGGTACTGGAAAAGATTAAGGCTTGTAAGACTGATCGGAAGTTGGTGGGCGTTAGTAGTGGTTTTAATCTTCTGAGAGTCATAAGTTTGGTGTATCCTTCTATTTCTTTTTGAGATATATGTTGTTTCATAGTTCTGGGTCGATTATCACTCCCAGGTTTCTTACTTTCTCAGCTAGATGTATTTTTTGGTTGTTGTTGAGTGTAATTGGGTTCTGGATGATGGTTATGTTTTTTCATTCTAGGTGTAAGAAATCGGTTTTATCTATATTGATTACTAGTTCCATTTGGTTTAGAAGTTGTTTTATTATATCTAGGTACATGTTTGCTATGTTTAGTGTTTTTTCAATTGTGTCATCAATTGGGAGTATTAACTGAATATCAATGGCGTAGATGTAGTGCGAAATTCCTAAACCTGCTAGTAGGTGACATAACGGTGACATAACGGCAGCATGTATATGTTGAACAATGTGGCGGATAGGGCAGATCCCTGTGGAACTCCTGTTTGAAGGTTTATTTTTTCTGACATTACTTCTTTGATTTGTACTTGGAAGTATCTGTTATGTAGGTATGATTTAAACCATCTGATTGTCAAGTTGCTTAGTCCTATTTCTTCTAATCTATTTATCAATATGTCATGGTTAACTGTATCGAATGCCGCTGAAAGATCAAGCATTACTAAAATGTACTGTTTACCGCTGTCAAATCCTCTCATGATGGTTGGTTGGGATGGGCCCTCATTACCCTCAGATTTAACTGAATGAAGCGGCAGTTACAATCCTAAAATTTGAGCTGGACAGACTAGATGGACCATTTTGGTCTTTATCTGCTGTCACGTACTATCTCACTGTCAGGCCAATTCAGTACTGTGCACTCAGGCTGAGCGCACCGTTAGCCCCCAACTAGATGCGCGTTTTCCACGCGCTAATATTACCCCTTATACAGTAAGGGGTAATAGCGCAAGTTAGTCCTGCAAGATACAGAAAGTAAAATGCGCAGCCAAGCCGCACATTTTACTTTCAGAAATTAATGACTGCCCAAAGCCAGGAGTTAATTTCGGCCGACATTGGGAAAGTGTACAGAAAAGCAGAAAAAACTGCTTTTCTGTACCTCCTCCGACTTAATATCATAGTGATATTAAGTTGGAGGCTCCAAAAATAAAAAAAAATTAAAATTCTAAAAAAAAAGAAAAATAAAAAATCTGCCCGCGGCACGCGGGTTGGAAGACGGACGCTCAATTTTGCCGGCAACCGTTTTCTGAACCTGTGGCTGTCAGCGGGTTCTACAACTGATGCCGGTAAAATTAAGTGTCAGCTGTCAAACTCGCTGACAGCCACCACTTCTGTCAATAAGGAGGTGCTAGGGAAGTGCTAGTGTCCCTAGCGCCTCCTTATTACTGCAGGGCCCTCATTTAAATACAGAATTGCGCGCCCAGGAGATCGGGCGCTTGCCTCGGAGTGCCGGCTCTCCCGTGAATTTTACTGAATTGGCCCGTGTGTTACCATGTAACTGTTCATGTGTGTGTTAGTGTGTCTCCTCTCCAGCTACTCCTCTGCCTGGCACTGCACCTCTCTTTCCTTTTCCCATGGCCTACAGTCTAGATCTCCTACAACATCTCCTGTTCTAACAACCCCAACAACTCCTCCATCAGTAGTCCCCAAAGCATCCTCTTAGTTGAGCCCATGAAATAGGGTACATACTAAAAAGTTAATACCTGGTTCTAGTCAGATGTGAAATTTTAGGCCTTAGTGAATGAGTGCTAAATAACGAATGGAAGAGAACATACCATGCTATTGATCATGCACTTGCTAAAGCCATATTTGCATCTGATGTTCCTTTATTTACCTTTGTATACATGCTAGTTTTAGTGCTACATTGTCTTTTCAGACCAGTTTAGCATGCCCGCTAAGGACTTCATTCATATTTTTTGAGCATATTAAACAACCTTAGCATGCATGCATAGGAGGTAATTTTCAAAGGCGTTACATGTGTAAATGTAACATACTATTGTAGCAATTTTCAAAAGCCATTTAATTGTGAAAGTGCATTTACGAGAGTAAATCCTATGGACAATTCAATGGCATACATTGTAGCAATTTTCAAAAGCCCACTTACACAGGTAAAGTGCATTTACACGAGTAAAACCCAATTTTAACTGTGTGTAAATGCTTTTTAAAATCAGCTTTTAGTAAATAGATTCCATACTGTCTATATGAAAACATGTTTAGCACAACAGGTCCTAGGTTTTGCATGCAGCACACATCATCTAGATGTTTAACTCAAAACCTAAAGATATTCTAAGACCCTCAACCTATAAAGAAAGGAGTGGGATCTTCAATATTCTCTGGGAGGACCAGTTGCAGAACACTAGGCAGAATTCCATTGAGGGCGTGGGGAGTAGCCAGCCCAAGTTCTTCCATGCCACTACTGGGTCAGGATATGAGCAAAAATCATTTGACAGACACATCTTGAAAGCACTGAATGTGACCACAAAGGTGATGCAGCCTATGATTTTAAAGGGCCTTAGACTATTTAGCATTGTTGATAGAGATGATGGGGTAAAGGATTTGAGTAACGGGCTGACACTGTAAGAAGGGTCAGAGGAATGATCTTATTCCTGGCATCTCACACATGAATTCTTGCTTAAGCACAAGTGTCGATTGGTACCATGCTAACTAGCTGCATTCCTGGACGGTGCGGGACAGGGACTGGTTCTGGAACCTGGAGTTGTCACCTGTTCTTGTTAGAGAACCAGGATGAATAGAAACAATATGCAGAGTGAAAGGTGATTACATTAAGATAAGAAATCCTGGCCAGATGATAAGTCTAAAGAAAATCATTCTTCCATATTTAGTGAATTACCTGTTAGATGCCTCTAAATTTATTGCAATGGTTTTTTAGTTAATATGGGTTACAAGATTTTTTTGGTGATCTTTCATCAAACAGGTCATTAAATAGTTATGTGATATTAAATAGTCATTCACTCCATTTTTCCCCTGGAATTTTTGTCATTATATCAAGTGAAAGAAACTGTCCTCTATTCACAACTGCTACTGACTCAGAGATTATTTACACTGGGGAATGTTCTAACAGTGCTATCAAGTGTCATATAAAGTACCATATATCATTTCTCTTGGAAGAAACCAATGTTCAAAAGCCTTAAAAATTTCCACATGCCTTTCATTACTTGTAATCCCATTAGTTGTGGACTGAAAGGTTACCTTTAATATGAGGTACTCTTTCAGACTGATGGATAGAATATGTGCACATCTGAAAAAGATGCACCCTGCAGTATTATGTAACCCCCTTTTTTCCTCTAGTTTCACTAGAAAAGAGATTTTTTTTTTTTTTGGCAGGGAAGGAGAGCTTCTTTTCCATCTGGGGAAGCTTAATTTCAGGACCCTATCGTTATCAACTATTAGGAGCCTGATGCTCAGACACAAGTAGCACACACACCACACAGTATGGTTGTTTCAAAGAAAAGATTTTACTGCAGATAAATGTCTTCCATAGAAATGGTCTCATTGCCAGGAGATGAATCTGCGCACTCTGTGTGTCTTTCAGTGCAATGTCAAATCAGATTCACAAAATTTGACCCCCTTCCACCAAGTAAGTATTAAAGTTAGAGATTGCTCAGGGATTCCATATCTGATCTATGCTGCTGGGAATCTGTGGGCCTCCAATTAGCCTTACTTCTTGCTCAAGTGTGTTCAGCTCCCATAAATATACACTCTGACACTGTTCCCTTTACAAGGCCCAAGTATCAGACCTTCATTCCTGCTGATTAATTATTACTTTAAGTTGTCCTCATTTACCAGGCAATTCTGCATAGGTGTAGCTACGGGGTGACAAAAAGTGACACGTGCCGCCCTAAAAAACTGGCTTGCCACCCCTTTTCCACCCTCATTTTTTACATCAGATTGGGCAGGGATAAATCAAACACCTCCCCAATCCAATGCAACCGTCAGCTGTGTGATTGACCTCCTTGCCCCTTCTCCCTGCTGGCAGCAGCAGTCATGTTTAAGTGACCATCATCTCCTGTGCCACAGCTGCAGGAAATGATGTTGCTTAAATGTAATTCCTGCTGTAGCCCATGGCCCATGCCACAACGAAGAGACTTGAAACCCGGTGGCCACCATCCTACTTCTTCCGGGCCACCATGGAGCTCATCCTGCAGCGGCCAAAGACCTGCAACCCAGTGGTCTGAAGAAGAGGCTGAGAAGAGAAAGGGAGGACCTGAACCTGAGTGGTGTGAAAGAAAGAGCAAACTGGGTGTATGTGTGTATGCATATATATGAGAGATAGTGAACCTGTCTGTGTGTATGAGAGAGAGCACGAACCTGTGTATGTGAGAACTTATGTGTACATGAGAGAAAGAGAGAACTTGTATCTATGTATGTGAGTGTTGTGTGTATGTGTGATGGAGAAAGAGTCACTGAATATGAGAGTGCCATTATGTTCCTGTGTGTGTGTGTAAGGGAGAGAGAGCTACTGAGTGGAAAAGAGTGCTTGTATGTGTGTATGAGGAAGTGTGCATGTGAGTATGAGTGAAAGAAAGAATGAACATCTATGTTATTGTGTGTATGGAGGAAAGAAAGAGGATAAAGTTTGTATACTCCCCCCTCCCCCACACTACCTCTAATCTGGGACAATATCAGGATGACTGAAAATCAAAAGTTCCACAGTATGGAGAGTGGAGAAATGTTTTATATCACTATAAATTTTAGTTATTGAATGTTATTCGATGTGTCTGCTGTTTCTAAATATTTTATAGATGTTTGGTACATTTTTAACATTGTAGTATAAGCTGTTATTCTATTTATCAGATGTTTTGAAATATTATTCTTTATGTTAATATGATCGATACCTTAGATTTCTTGATTTTGTTGTTTTATGAGGAATGGTGATGTTTCTGTTTTTCCATTGTTGCTCTGCATTCAGAGTCTGGCTTTTTGCATTTTTCAGTTCAGATTTTATTTGGGTATTTTTATTTATACTTTATAGTCTCTTTATTCTATTTGGTGAAAGTCTATTTGTGTTTGGCATGTGTGACCAGGTTGAGAGTGTAGTGACGATGTAGGGATTTATAGCAGCCTGACTTGTTCTGTTTTCCTAATAAGTGTGTAGTGATGTTTAAGGCCTGGTGTAGTATTTCCAGTGCTGCCCCTTCATAGGTAGGATTGTTACTATTTGAATCCTTGGAATTAGTTCTGTTATGGTATGACAGATTTGCTGTATAGTTTCTGAATTTCTTTTATTAGTTTTGTGTTACTTCACAAAATGTCTGACAGCGAAACATGTTTATGCTGCCGTTACTGAAGTAACTACAGAATTTGAGAATTTGAGAGGGTTTTTTTTTTTTTGGGGGGAGGTGAATTATAAGGGTAATGTTCTGGGTCCATTGTTGGGGAACTTTCTGTGGCTGCAGTTTTGTATTACAGATTTACAGGTGCAGGATTTATATTGAGATTCTGTCCCTTCTTGTATAGACAAGACCACACTCATATTCATTTAGAAGAATTGGTTACATAAGAACATAAGACTTGCCATACTGGGTCAGACCAAAGGTCTATCAAGCACAGTATCCTGTTTCCAACAGTGGCCAAGCCAGGTCACAAGTATCTTGCAGGATCCCAAGGGATAGATTCCAAACTGTTTATCCCAAAAATAAGCAGTAGATTTCTGCAACTCTGTCTTAATAATGATTAATGGACTTTTTCTCCAGAAACTTGCCCAAACCTTTTTTAAATGCTGCTATACTAATAGCTTTTGCCACATCCTCTGGCAAGGAATTCCAGAGCTTAATTATGCAATGAGGTAAAAAAAAAGAATTCTCTTATTAGTTTTAAAGTATTACCTAGTAACTTCATTGTGTGTCCCCTGAACTTTGTACTTTTCAAAAGAGTAAACAACTGATTAACATTTAACTCATTCCATTCCACTCATTATTTTATAGACTTTTAACATATCTCCCCTCAGCTGTGTCTTCTCCAAGCTGAAGAGTCCTAACCTCTTTAGCCTTTCTTCATAGGGGAATTGTTCCATCCCCTTTATCATTTTGGTTGTCCTTCTCTGTATTTTTTTTATGAGATGTGACCAGAACTGCACAAAATACTCAAAATGAGGTTGCATCATGGAGCAATATAGAGGCATTATGATATTCAGTTTTATTCTCCATTCCTTTCTTAATAATCCCTAGCATTCTATTTGCTTTCTTGGCTGCCGCTGCTGCACAATGAGTAGAAGATTTCAACATATTTTCAACGATGACACCTAGATCCTTTTCCTGAGTGGTGACTCCTAGTATGGAACTTGCACTATATAGCTATAACTTGAGTTATTCTTCCCTAGGTGTGCCACTTTGTACTTGTCCACATTAAATTTCATTTGCCATTTTCAACCTTGCAATGTGCTCTTATGATTTAAAAACTTTGATTAATTTTGTGTCATCAACAAATTTGATCACCTCACTTATTGTTCCCATTTCCAGGTCATTTATAAGTATATTAAAAACAGTGGACCTAGAACATATCCCCTTGGGTACTCCACTATTCACCTTTCTCCATTGGAAAAATTTACCATTTAGTCCTACTCTCTGTGGCAGTCCACAATAGGACATTGCCCCTATCCCATGACTTTTTAATTTCCTAAGAAGTCTCTTGAGAGGGACTTTGTCAAATGCTTTCTGGAAATCCAGATACAGTATACCAACTGACTCACCTTTATCCACATGCTTATTTATGCCCTCAAAAAAAGTAGCGAATATAGAAGAATTGGTTGATTTAGGCTATCAAATAATTTAATAGTTGTTTTACTGAGAGGTTGAAATTGGCCAGTTTTGTTTTTTAAATGCAAAAAAAGACCATGTGACTTTTTTCTTATTGTATCTTTTATATCCTACTTAATTGCTGGTTGGCATGATGTGTGCAAATGTAACTTTGGTTTGCTTCCCTTCACATCTGGCTTAGCTCCTGTCACCACCTCAAATATTATTTTCTAAATATACTACTACTCTCCTGTAAACTGTTGGTACCAAATTGGTTCATTGCAAGTATGACATAGGGTAGTCACATTTTTTATTCTCCTTCATCCCTTGGCACACAGAAGTCTTGAGATCCCAGAAAACCTGTAGATCCTGTGGTGATCACATCTGCTACAATAAAAAGGTTTTTTCTATGTTTTTTCTTTTGGAACTACAATTTTCTGTCTCTCAGAAAGGAGAGCTCCTATTCTGTCTCTCAGAAAGGAGAGCTCCTATTCTCACCTCTTTCTCTTCTTCTATTCCCCAGAAACTCACTATGGGTGTATCACCCCTGGGAACATTCCATTTCCAGGCTCAAAGAATTGCCATTAGAACTAGAGGAAATCATTACAGACTCTAAAATAAACTAACGACATAAACCTTAGTGGGGAACATCATGAAACAAAATTCATTTCAAACAAATGCACATCCCTACTGTATTGAGACTGATATTGAAAGAAAGCTGAGCGTCTGACCTAGGTGCCTTAGTTTTAGTGTCCTAAATTCTGGCAAAATTTTAGCACACTTAGGATATATATTTTTAGGCCAAAATGATAAAGGAGATGGAAGACTTTCTCTCTGAGAAAAGACTAAAGAGGTTAGGGTTATTTAGTTTGGAGATGAGACCTCTGTGGGGAGATGTGATAGAGCTCTAAAAAATCATGAATGAATGGGTAAATGCAAATCGGTTGTTTACTCTTTCAAAAAATACAAAGATTAGTGGACACACAGTGAAGTTACTAAGTAGTACATTTAAAACAAGTAGAAGAAAATATTTTTTTACTCAAGAATATTAAGCGCTGGAATTCATTGCTAGAGGATGTGATAAAAACTGTTAGTGTATGTGGGTTTAAAAAAAGGTTTGGACAGTCCTGGAGCGATCTCCTGCACTCGGGCCATCGGCTGCCAGTAATCAAAATGGCGCCGATAGCCTTTGCCCTTACTATGTCACAGGGGCTACTGGTGCCATTGGTCAGCCCCTGTCACATGGTAGGAGCACAAGATGGCGCCGGCCATCCAGTGCTCCTACCATGTGACAGGGTCCGGCCAATGGCACGGATACCCTGTCACATGGTAAGGGCAAAGGGCCATCGGCGCCATTTTGATTACTGGCAGCCAACGGCCAGGGAGCGGGAGGACTGCCCGGAGTGGGAGATCACTCCTGGGACCCCCACTGGACCACCAGGTACCTGTAAAAAGTTTTTGGGGGTGTCGGGAGGGTGGGGGAAGCTAAGGGGTTAGTTTTAAAGGGTCGGGGTGGGTTTAGGGGTTATTTTTGTGTGCCGTTTTTCCCTCCCTCCCCCAAAATGATAAGGAAACCCCCATGATCAATATCGTGGGATTTTCCTATCATTTTGGGGGAGCCCCCGATTTCTGACGATTTTGAAAATATCGACGATATTTTCAATCGTCCGTAGCCCGATTCACATCCCTAATCCTAACAGTCTTTTAAGAAGTAAACAACTACTGGTTCTAATTGGTTATTTCTTACTTATTTCTATGGGCTTGCTTCATAGCCCTCTATCAAATGCCCAGCCTTTAGCTGTTTTTGCATTATTTAATTATGTAGAAGAAAGAGGAACTTAAAGCCTGATTTCTAACTGCGTAGTCCTGATCTTTTCATCTTCAACACATCAGTACAATTGGGATCTTAATCATAGATTCCATCTAGATCTGACACCCTGATTATAAGCAAGAAGAATTAGATCTATTCTTTCTTATCCTGCCAGGTACTTGTGACCTGGATTGGCCCATGATGCTGGGCTTGATGGACCTTTGGTCTGACTCAGTATGGCATTATTCTAAGGGGTCAATATTTAAAAACCCCTTAAATAAATAACATCCATCTAAAATTAGCCAGATACGTTATCCTGGACATTCAGGGGGATAAACATTCCTTCTTCCAATTTTTGAAGGAAGTTCTTTTGGCTAAAATAGCCTCTTTTGCCTCACCTTTTAACCATGTTGGCAGATGTTTGGCCTTCCTTCAATGTTTTTTACTGTGAGGAATACATCTAGACTGCACTTCTAAAAAGGTATTTTATTTATTTATTTATTTATTTAAAAGCTTTTATATACCGATATTCAATACATATATACCGATATTCATTTGCACATCATATCGGTTTACATGGAACATATCAGAATACATGGAACATGATGAAAATAACGTTAAACATATCAGATTTCATGGAACATAACAGGTTACGTGGAAAAATATTGAGTTATATGGAAAATAATAGATTACAATAACAAAGGATAAAGTAAAGCTAAAAAAGTTTTCATGGAACTGGTTGTAGAATAACATGAGTAAGTTAAGGTAAAATGGAGGGACTAACAATTCGTTTCAGTAGTCTTGTATTGCATGGAGTAGTAACAAAGATGTTTTATACATGGAGAGGATGTCAGGAGGGGCAAGAAAGAGATAATCAGTGGGGGAGAATGAGTGGGGTGGTAGCTCTTTGCCGGAGGAATGTTTGGGATATTGTGGTGCGGACAAAAGAAAGGTATTATGCGAATGCCTGTTTAAAGAGCCAGGTTTTTAGGGGTTTTTTTAAATTTTTGGGTGCAGTGTTCCTGACGGAGGTCAGGGGGCAAGGAGTTCCAGATTGAGGGTCCGGCAATGGATAAAGCTTGTACTTTCGTGGAGTTAAGATATGTGAGTTTAGGGGAGGGTATGTGTAAGGTTCCTTTGTAGGTCGATCTAGTGGGTCTGTTGGAGGTATGGAGGTATAGGGAGTCATTTAGCCAATGTACATTTTGGTTGTGTAGAGTTTTGTGTATGATTGAAAGACTTTTGTAGAGAATTCTGAAGGATATTGGGAGCCAGTGGAGGTCTCTAAGGATAGGGGTGATATGTTAGTGAGGATTCTAGTAGAGGATTTTGCAACATTTGGAGCAGTTTGATGGACGTTGAGGGGAGGCCCAGGAGTAGTGAGTTACAGTAATCAATTTTGGAGAATAATGTGGCCTGTTTAAACAATATCCATTCTTGTTGTACACTCTTAACGTTGTAGCAACACCTTTCAATTTTTTTCTAACTGTTTTCCTCATTTATCAAAGTCTCCCTTTTGAAAGTTTAGTGCTAGAGCTGTAGATTAACTTAATGTCTCCCTTCTAGTCATTAAGTCAAATTTGATCATGTCTTTTTCACTACTGATGAGTGGCACCACCTTTTGCACCAAACCTTGCATTCCATTAAAAATTGGTGTTACATTTGGCAGCTTGCGGGATGCTCCTGCCCCTGCCTAGGTGCATGTGTAGCCAAAGAATGTACATTTAAAGGGCCCATGGTGGGAAAATGCCACAGCACCAAGGGATGACGTCATTCTTTTCAACCCTATAAAGGGGACCAGTGGAATCTCTACCTTGCCTCAGCAACAAGTCCCTTACTTCGTTCAGCCTGCCTTGCCTCGTCCAGCCTGCTTTCCAGCCTTGTGCATCCAGCCTGCTTTTTAGCCTTGTCTTATCTCTGTTTTCTTGTCTTGGCTGTCTATGTTACCCTTTTCTTTGGAGTCTTGTCATGCCTTGTCTTATCTTTCCTGTCCTGCCTATCTCACTGTGTCTTGTCTGTCTGGGCCAGTTTCTCCAGTTCTGACCTCAGCCTTGGACTTGGACTGTACCTTGCTGCCGCCAGCCTTGACTCTTGGACTGCTTCTGGATTCTACCTTGCTCATAAATCCTGCAAGCCTCTGGAATCCAAGGGCCCAACCCGCAGGGGAAGTAGCTAGTTCAGCTGAAGTCTTAAACTAGCTCATTTCAGTTTCCAGCTGTCAGAGCAGGCCTTGTGGGCCTACCCATGAGGCAGCGTCAACTATGCCACATATGATGGGCTCATACTACGCCATTCCTTACAATTAGATCCATAATGGCTCCCTCTCTTGTCAATTCCTGAACCAATTGTTCCATGAAGCAGTCTTTTATTCCATTCAGGAAATGTACCTTTCTAGTATGTCCTGATGTTCCATTTACCCAGTCAACATTGGGGTAATTGAAATCTCCCATTATTACTGCTCTGCTAAATTTGTTAGCTTTCCTAATTTCTTTTAGCATTTCATTGTCTGATTATTTTAGTCAGATGGCCAGTAGTATACCATTATTGTTATACTCTTCCCCAACACACATGGGATATCTACCCATAAAGATTCTACTGTGCTTTTAGTCTTTATCCTGTTGGACTCTATGTCAGTCTGAACATAAAGTTCCATCCCGCCACCAAGTTGATCCACCCTATCAATGCTATATACTTTGTACCCTGGTATAGCACTGTCCCATTGGGTATCCTCTTTCTATCAGTTCTCTGAGATGCCAATTATATCTACCTCTTCATTCAGTGCTATACACTTTATTAGGGATGTGAATCGTTTTTTAACGATTTAAATTATCGTCCGATAATTTTAAAATCGTCATTTATCGGTAAGGGACTCGATACAATAGGAATTCCCTCGATTTATAGTGAAAAATCGTTAAATCGAGTATGGGAATTATTTGGGGGGAGGGCGGGAAAACCGGCACACCAAAACAACCCCTAAACCCACCCCGACCCTTTAAAACCAATCCTTTACCCTCCCCCACCCTCCCAAACCCCCCCAAAATGAAAATTACCTGGTGGTCCAGTGTGGGGGGGGTCCCGGCGCGATCTCCTGCTCTCGGGCCATCGGTGCCATTTTGGCTACCACTGATAAAAATGGCGCCGATGGCCCAATAAAAAAAACCCCACCCCGACCCTTTACAAATTACCCCTTTGCTTCTCCCACCCTCCCGACCCCCCCAAAAAACTTTTACATGTACCTGGTGGTTTAGCGGGGGTCCGGGAGCCATCCCTTCAATCATACCCTCGGTGCCGGTGCCGGTGCTGGACTGGTTTGAAAATGGCGCCGATCACCTTTGCCCTCACTATGTCACAGGGAGCGACCGTCGCTCCCTGTGACAAAGTGAGGGCAAAGGCGATTGGCTCCATACTGGCAGTTGATCACCTTTGCCCTCACTATGTCACAGGGAGTGACGGTCGCTCCAGGTGACATAGTGAGGGCAAAGGCGATCGGCGCCATTTTCAAACCAGTCCAGCACCGGCACCGGCACCGAGGGTATGATTGAAGGGATGGCTCCCGGACCCCCCGCTAGACCACCAGGTATATGTAAAAGGTTTTTGGGGGGTCGGGAGGGTGGGAGAAGCAAAGGGGTAATTTGTAAAGGGTAGGGGTGGGTTTTTTTTTTATCGGGCCATCGGCGCCATTTTTATCAGTGGTAGCCAAAATGGCGCCGATGGCCCGAGAGCGGGAGATCGCACCGGGACCCCCCCCCACTGGACACAAGGTAATTTAACATTTTGGGGGGGTTCGGGAGGGTGGGAGAGTAAAGGGGTCATTTGTAAAGGGTCGGGGTGGGGTTTTTTTTATCTGCTCAGGCCTCACTAAAAAATTAACGATGTGAATTGGAATCGGAACCGATTCTAATTCACATCTCTAACGATCCGATTTTTTTCTCCCTCCATCCGAACCTGATCATTAAAACGATCGGGCACACGATTCACATCTCTACACTATCTCTACCATCTTTCTTCTTAGACTTCTGGCATTGGCATACAGACATTTCAAAGTATGATTTTTGTTTGTATTAATAACCTGCTTATCAGTTGACAAGGATAATTTGGAATCTTTTAACTAGGGTTAATATTTACTTATAGGCACATGGACTACTTTTCCTTTTATTGGAACCTCTTTGTTGAGATGCCCTAACTCTCCTCTTTCATTAGTATCTTTTTACAATATTTCCTTCCAAACCATGCACTGCTGAGCTACTATTGGCTTTCCCCTTTGTTCTAGTTTAAAAGCTGCTCTATCTCCTTTTCAAAGTTTAGTACTAGCAACCTGGTTCCACTATTATCAAGGTGAAACACATCCTTTCAGAAAAGATTCCCCCATCCCCAAAAGACTGCCCAGTTCCTTACAAAACTGAATCTTTCTTCCCTGAACCATTGTCTCATTCATATTTCAGACTCTAGAGCCCTACCTGTCTCTGGGAACCTGCGCGTGGAAGAGGAAGCATTTCAGGGAAAGTTCTGGATTTCAATTTTCTATCTAGAAGCCTAAGTTTGGCTTCCAGAACCTCCCTCCCACACTATCCTATGTCATTGGTGCCCACATGTACCAAGAGACCTGGCTCCTCCCCAGCACTGTCTAAAATCCTATCTAGGTGACACATGAGATAAGAACATAAGAACATAAGAATATGCCATATAGGGTCAGACCAAGGGTCCATCAAGCCCAGCATCCTGTTTCCAACAGTGGCCAATCCAGGCCATAAGAACCTGGCAAGTACCCAAAACTATTCCATGTTACCGTTGATAATGGCAGTGGCTATTTTCTAGGTGAACTTAATAGCAGGTAATGGACTTCTCCTCCAAGAACTTATCCAATCCTTTTTTAAACACAGCTATACTAACTGCACTAACCACATCCTCTGGCAACAAATTCCAGAGTTTGTGAGTTGAGTAAAATAGAACTTTCTCCAATTAGTTTTAAATGTGCCACATGCTAACTTCATGGAGTGCCCCCTAGTCTTTCTATTATCTGAAAGAGTAAATAACCTATTCACATCTACCTGTTCTAGACCTCTCATGATTTTAAACACCTCTATCATGTCCCCCCTCAGCCGTCTCTTCTCCAAGCTGAAAAGTCCTAACCTCTAGTCTTTCCTCATAGGGGAGCTGTTCCATTCCCTTTATCATTTTGGTAGCCCTTCTCTGTACCTTCTCCATCGCAATTATATCTTTTTTGAGATGTGGCGGCCAGAATTGTACACAGTATTCAAGTTGCGATCTCACCATGGAGCGATACAGAGGCATTATGACATTTTCTGTTTTGTTCACCATTCCCTTTCTAATAATTCCCAACATTCTGTTTGCTTTTTTGACTGCCGCAGCACACTGCACCGACGATTTCAATGTGTTATCCACTATGACACCTAGATCTCTTTCTTGGGTTGTAGCACCTAATATGGAACCCAACATTGTGTAATTATAGCATGGGTTATTTTTCCCTATATGCATCACCTTGCACTTATCCACATTAAATTTCATCTGCCATTTGGATGCCCAATTTTCCAGTCTCACAAGGTCTTCCTGTAATTTATCACAATCTGCTTGTGATTTTAACTACTCTGAACTCCTTTGCACCAGGTAGGCAAGTTATCAAGCAATCCTCATGTTTGCCAGCCACCCAGCTATCTATATTCCTAATAATTGTATTAGCAACTGTGACAACTGACCTAACCCTTCCCTTCTGGGCAGTAGCTCTGGGAGACTTGTCCTTGGTGCGAGAGGATAATGCATCACCTGGTGAATAGGTCATTGCTACAGGATCACTTTCTGCTACACCAGGTTGATGTCCTCCAATCAGGTAACCTTCCTCCTCCAAGACCACACTGAGACTGCCAGACTAAAGTTGGGACTTGGCTACTATGTCCTTGAGGCTTAGACTTGGCTTCTTTGTCTCCTCTATATACTTGTTTGTCTGCCTCAGTTCCTTCAGGTCTATCACTCTAGCCTCCAGAGATTAGACTCATTCTCTGAGAGAGGAGCTCTTTGCACCAGGTGCACACATTTAACCTCTCACTAACTAGTAAAAAATCAGACATGTGACACTCAGTGCAAAATGCAGGAAGGCTCCCATCTTGTTGCTGGACTGTTGCATTCATCTTAATATTGTTGAGTTTGTAATTAAATTTATGTTGCCAAGGGAGTTAGGATGAGTAAAGTAGAGTCTATTAATTTATGTGGTGTACTCTTTGTTAATCTGGTAGTGACCTGAATTGAGATAATTAAACTTGATAAGGGCTGGGGCAATCCTGTATTTTAAATAAAACCCTGCTAGATTTTTTTATTGAGTGTCTCTTGCCTATAAATCAAAGAATGATCTGAGGTGGGTGGGAGTTCTGGTGGGAGGGAGGGAAAGACAGACACTAGAAATACCTACCTTATTGTTGCTTTTTATTTCAGGCACACACAAACTCAGAATAATTACCTACATTATGCTTGCCTTTTAATTCAGGCACCCCACTATTTTGCCTCTCTCCCAAACTTTTTAAGTCCTAAGATTTCCTTAAACAATACTCACCTCTTCAGCAGCAGTAAAATTTTTTTCTCTTCTTAGTTCTCCTAAAGGAAACATAGCAAAACATTGTGGGCCTATAGGTATGAAAAGCCACCCTGCTCGTCTCTCTCCTTAAAAAGGTGCAAACATAGATTAAGCCAAAGTTGACAGTATAAAGGCACCCGTCTCATCCCCCCTCCCTGTCCAGCCCACCCTAGCCCTCCTGCTCTACTCACACTCCCTCCAAACCTCTCATGACAACTGGAAGCTCTCATGACCAGCTTTGCTCTCAGAGCAACACTAAATGCACTGGGAGCTGGAAGTTAGTTTTGAGCTCCTGGTGTGTGTGGGTGGGGAGGAAGGGTTAAGGTGGGCTCAACAGGGGTGCAGGAGCAGGAGGAAGGTGCCCTTATGTGGGCAATTTTGGCTTACTCGTTGCACTTTTTTTTTGGGGGGGGGGGGGAGTAAAGGGGCAGGAAGGCTTTTTGGGCCTATAGGCCCACCACATTTTCCTATATTTTGGGGGTCTTGGGAGAAGGGAGAGAGGCAATCGGCCAGCAAGAACTGCATTATGTTCACTTGGGTGAGGGGTGGGGGAATGGGCTGCAAGGCCCGCTCAAGTGCATTTTTTAATCCTTGCAGCTTGGTTTAACCAGTGATATCCTTTGAATATCACCAGTTAAATTAAATTTATCGGGGAACATATTTCCAGATAACTTTAAACCTCATTCTGTTCTCAACTAGCCATAGCTGAATAATTTATTTGGCTAACTCCAAATATCAGAGTTGGTCAAATAAGCTATTTGGCTATCGCAGTTCTGTTCCTGAATGCACCCCATGTTATCTGGCTAAATGAAGCTAGATAGTGACTTATCCCACCAAAATATATCTGGATAAGTGCTGGGGATATTCATAAGTTGGCATTTAGCTGGATAACTGCTAAGTTATCTAGCTAAATTCCTTTGAATATTGTCCTCTAAGAGCTACACAGTAACATCAGACAAAGGATATATGGTACAAGGCACTTAACAATAGGCTAGAGGGATATTCTCATAGCCTTACCCAGGAAATGTTTATCTTACAATGGATATCCAGTGAACAATTAGAACAGCTGTACTTGTGATTTTACAACTCTCTTTACTGGATTCACATATGTAGCTTGCTTTTCCTTATTTTTGTAAAGTTATTATTACACTTTAAATTAACATTGACTTTGGTAAACTTTATTTCTGAGAAATGAGATTTTTTTCCTTCTTGTTGGGAGATTGAAAATCCTGATCCCTGAAGGTCCTGAAGCAGTCGCTTTCCTCCTGATTTAAGAATCCCAGGGCTGTACTGACTTTTGTCCAGCCTCGGAAGCACCCATATATATGCTCCATTCTAAAATGTGAATCCTGAAAAAGGGATAACATCTGAAAGCCCAGCAATTCTGATTGTAGTTGGATCATGCCTTTCTATGCATAGAACCTTTACTCAATGTATGTTACATTAAAAAATATATAACCTTCAAATTATATCAACATAATCTGAACACAGGTCAATGCATCTTCATTTCAATGAGGCCATCCAGTAAGCACTGTTGTCTTGACAGCTTGTAGCATTTCATCCTGTGAGTTCTCTCTTTGTAATTTTTGTGCAAAGTGTGTGTCTGATATCCACAAAAATTCAGCAAAATTAATCTGCTCCAGCTCTTTACTGAATATCTCTTCTTCTTGTATATTTGGAATGGTTCATATTCTGGCATTTTGGATTTCACATGTTTTGGAGCAGCATGCCCAAGACAGGAAATCAGTTTTACATACCTCTGAGCCTTTCTTGTAGTTTATATCCAAATCATATTTCTGTCATCTTGCAGACAATTAGGGTCACTAAGGGCCTCATTTTCCAAAGCTATCGCAGGCTTGCGCTGTTAGCGCAAGCCTGCGATAGCTAGCGAAAGTAGCGCAGGCCTTAGCTACTGAAATCGGGGCGGAGTTGGCCCCGGAAGAGGAGGAGTCGGGGGCGTCACCAGGGCCGACTCCGCAAGGACAGCGCGCCGAGCGGAAAGGTAAGGCCCTTTTCGCTCTCTATTTCGCGCCCAATAACTACACCTTCTATGGTGTAGTTATTGGGCGCGATGCTGGCAGCGATCGCACCGCCGCGGTGCGATCGCTGCCGGCATCGCGCCCAATAACTACACCATAGAAGGTGTAGTTATTGGGCGCGAAATAGAGAGCGAAAAGGGCCTTACCTTTCCGCTCGGCGTGCTGTCCTCGCAGAGTCGGCCCTGGTGACGCCCCCGACTCCTCCTCTTCCGGGGCCGACTCTGCCCCGATTTCAGTAGCGCAGGCCTGCGCTACGTTTGCTAGCTATCGCAGGCTTGCGCTAACAGCGCAAGCCTGCGATAGCTTTGGAAAATGAGGCCCATAGCCTTAAGGTTTTTGCTCATAGTTTGCATTTTATATTACATCTGATTTCATAAAGAGCCACCTTCCTTAATCAGATAACAACAAGGCATGTCTTCACTTTTTTGGTGTTAAACATTCTACATTTTACATGTGGTATAAAAAAATATGATTGAATCTTCCAGGTTTACTGAATTCCTTTACCATTCCATTAGTGATAGAGAAATCTAACCTACCTTTATTTGTCCCCCAGGACTAGGCTACTTGTTTCAGTGCTTTGTAAAGTAATTTTAATAATGGAGATACCTAAATAGTACTGACAAACTTAAAATGCAGGTTTCCTTTGTTTCTGCAGACCACCTGATGCCATAGCAGTTTTACAGGTAGACTATGACTTATTTTCTCACAATTGCTTCTGTACCTTTCATTTTACAAACCGTAGCCATTCTTAGAATCTAATGAAATCTGCCAGCATACCTTGGAGGCATTGAGCTTCTTTGAACTCTGCCTAACATCAACAGCTTGACTGCATAATTAAGCAAAGGGCAGATAATTATACTCCTGGCACACTAAAAGGCTCATACCTAGCTAGACAAGGTCATCACAACCTGCATACACAGGGTTATTCCTGTGTTATCTCTTCTATGAAAGTAATACATGATAAAGATGCAGATATCCATTATATTTTGCTGTCATATGTCTCTACTGTACTATGAATCTTGGTAAGTTGATAGTGATAATAGTCCTTGATAGAGCTGAGACTATCTATATGCATAATTAACACTTAAGGGCCTGAAAATGCTTAGCAATTCTGGCCTTATCTGTAATAGCAAGTTATTGTAAAACTGTGAATGTATTTTTGTGTCTTCCTGTAAAAAGAAGATAGTTTTAAAATCAACAAACAGATCCAAGTCAGTGTTCAAAAGATGTCTAAAGAAATCAATTTACCTCACATAAACCCTAAATAAAGCTAAGTCAGGAAATTTGTTTTATATTTGTTTTTATTGTTTTATTTATTATATTGTTTACTATTATATTAACTATTGAATATATTTATAAATGTTATGAATTTTGTGTGCCATTGTAATCTACCTAGCATGCATTGGTTGATATAGGCATAATGTAAACAATTTTTAAATAAATAAATAAAAATAAATACAAGTGAGGCTAAAAAACAACAAGATTATATTTTCTGTTTGAACCATGATTGTTTTTGAAGTTGTATGTGTGTTAAAGAGGAATTATATTTAGACATTGCTTTGTTATAAGTTTATATTACTGTCCATATTACACTGAATGCACTGACTTGAGGGCTATTGTTAGGAGGTTTGACATTTCCTAATTGGAGGGGTTAATGATTTTATAAAACTGTTGTGTCTATATGACACAGATTCAGAGGGAAACGGAGATTGAGAGTTGGAATAGAAGCCAGTCTGCCATCCGTAGTCTGAGGATGCTATCTTCTCATGGAATGCTGCTAATAGAATCTTTCCATTCACATGGAAAGTACCAGGAGTGGGACCTTCTTATAGCAGAGGAGAGACTGATGAAAGAAGAATTCCTATTCATTGAGAGAGACTGAATCCCAGAGGAGGGATACTCAGTATTTCTAGAAAAGAAGAGAAGTCCAGGATTCAACAGGGAGAACCCTATATCCCTTTTCAGATGTGGTGATCAGAACTGTACAGAATTCTCAAGATGAGGTTGCATTCCTAGCATTCTATTTGTAACTAGCAGGAATGCTATGAATTATTAGGAAAGGAATGGAGAATAAAACAGAGAATAGCATAATGCCTAGTATCGCTTCATGATCCAATCTTATCTTGAATATTGTATACAGTTCTGGTCACCACATCTCAGAAAAGATATAGAAGAATTAGAAAAGGTACAGAGAAGGTTGACCAAAATTATAAAGGGGATGAAGCGATTCACTATGAAGGAAGGCTAAAGAGGTTAGGACTCTTCAGCTTGGAGAAGAGATTCTGATGGAAGATATGATAGTGGTCTATAAATTAATGAGAGGAATGGAAAGAGTAAATATGAATCACTTGTTTATGCTTTCAAAAAATACAAATACTAGGGGACACAGAATAAAGGTACTAAGTTGTACATTTAAAACTAATAAAAGCTCAATGCATCTTTAAGCTCTGGAATTTGTTGCCAGAGGATGTGGTAAAAGTTCTTAGGGGCAGATTTTAAAACCTGCATGGGGGCGCAGATTTGTTCGCTCAACCTGGCGCAAACAAATCTGCGCCCGATTTTATAACATGCGCGCGCAGCCGCACGCGCATGTTATAAAATCCAGGGTCAGCGCGCGCGCGGGGGTGCACAATTGTGCAACTTGTGCGTGCCGAGCCGCACAGCCCGCCTCCGTTCCCTCCGAGGCCGCTCCAAAATCGGATCAGCCTCAGAGGGAACTTTCCTTCCGCCCCCCTGCACCTTCCCCTCCCTTCCCCTCCCTAACCTGCCCCCCAGCCCTACCTAGAACCCCCCTTACCTTTGTTGAAGAAGTTACGTGCGCCGGCCAACGGCCGGCCCGCGATCCCGGGCACAGCGGCACATGGCCGCTGTGCCTGGAGGCTCAGGCCACGTCCCACTCCGCTCCGTCCCGCCCCAGACCACCCACACCCCATCCCCTTTCTGCAAGACCCGAGACATACGCGCATCCTGGGGCTTGCGCGCGCCACCAAGCCTATGCAAGATAGGCTCAGTGCACGCAGGGGCAGGCGGGGCAGCTTTTCGGGGGTTCCGCGTGTATCTTACACGCGGAACCCTTTGAAAATCTGCCCCTTAGTGTAGCTGTGTTTAAAAAAGCTTTGGACAATTTCCTGAAGAAAAGGTCCATAAACCGTTATTAAGATGGAGCTGCAGCACTGGGATAAGCAGCATGGAATCTTTCTACCCTTTGGGATTCGGTCAGGTACTTGTGATCCCTTTGGGATCTTGTCAGGAACTGGATTAGTCAAAATGGAAATAGGGATATGCACTAATTTAAAACAAAATAAGACAATATAAATGACATTGTATTGTTTCATTTCATTGGAATCAAGAAATGAAAGAAAAAAATGCCAATTTTTTTTTAAGTTTCAAGTTAGTGTGCACTAAGTTCTGCTAGTGTGCACTAGCTGGACTTAGTGCGCGCTAGATTGAATTTAGTGTGCACTAACCACAAAATTAGGGGAAAAATGAAAAAAAAAAACAACAATGAACCATTTAAAAAATGAAAGCAAGCAAAAGACACACACACACACATACACAAATACACAAAATACACACCCCTAGTTGGAAACAGGATACTGGGCTTGATGGACCTTTGGTCTGATTCAGTATGGTAGATCTTATGTTCTTATTTGATATGAGGAGGTTGCCAGGAAATAATGGGAGTTTTGGAGATAGGAAACTACCCATCTGAAGAAGGAAATGGGGTCAGCCAGAAGCTCCCCAGAGTTTAAGTGCATTTAAAGTAGGTACTTGGGAAGGTCCACAGGAGGAGGATTCCTGTCCCAAAAGCTGACTTATGAAATGAGTAGTTCTTATTGCTGTTAAAAGTGACTGAGATGCATTTTTGTGCACCATCCACTGCCACCAATGACAATGCTAGTCTTCCGGGTGAGCAAGCGGGGTCCCAGATTTATATATATTTATTTATTGAAATAATTATTAAGACACTAGTGAAAAGTGCCCAGCGTAGCTTGGGTTGTCTGGTCTAGAACAGCTATACATTTCAAGATCAAACAAAGTGAAAATGCTAAATATTGTTTCATTTTCTTATTCCTTGTATGTGTATGTGTCTGCCTGTGCCTGCCAGTGCATTGTGCATTGTGTGTGTGCAACTGTGTTGGTACCTGTGCTAATGTGTGGGAGACCTGTACCTTTGTGTGTATGTGTGTGTTTGGGGGAGCCTGTGTGTCTGCGTGTGCATGCCACTGTATGTGTGGGTGCCTGTGCATGTGTGTGACTTTGTGTGCCTGCCTGTGCCTGCCTTTGTGTGTGCCTGTGCTTTTGCCTGTGTTTTAGGATTGCCATTTACCTGTGTGTGTGTGCCTGTGTATGTGTATGGGAGGCTATGCATGTGTGTGTGAATGTGTGTGTGTGTGTGTGCATGTGTATGTGTGAGTGCTTGTGCCTGTGTGTGTGTGTGTTTGGGAAAGCCTGTGTGTGTATGAGTGCCTGTGTGTGTATGTTTGGGGGTGTCTGTGCATGTGCATTGTGTGTCTCTGCCTGTGGGTGTGTATGCTTGTATTTGTCTGCCTGTACCTGTGTGCATGTGCCTCTGCCTGTGCTTGTGAATGTGTGTGTGGGAGCCTGAAAAGTAGGTCTTTGCAGACATAGCATATTGTCTTAGCACATTGTAACTTCCTCAGACAGATACAAAAGTGTGACTGACATGTCTTTATGTATAGATAAATATATGTATATATATATATGTATATATAGATGTATGACACAAAAATGAAAAATACCTATCAAACCCGTCAAACACATATCAAAAAACTGAAAAACAACCTCTCTAGAGAATTACTCCATCTAATATTCACAACAATTTTATGTTGGCATTATTTATACAGCAATCCTGCCTTCCCCCGTTCCCTCCCAGGCCGTTCATAAATCAGAGCAGCCTGAGAGGGTACTTCCCTTCCCCCTAGCCTGACCTTCCCACCCCTTCCCCTAACCTTCCCCCCCCCCCCCAGCCCTACTCTAACCCCTCATGACCTTTATTTTACCTTTTGTGCCGGCCGACTGCCAGCGCATGATCCCTGGCACAGTGGCAAATATGGGCCGCTGTGCCGGGAGGCTGACCCCGCCCCTGCCCCACCCCCGCCCTGCCCCTTTAGTGAAGCCCCGGGACTTACACGCATCCTGGAGCTTTACGTGCGTCGCCGGGCCTTTTGAAAATAGGCCCGGCGTGTGTAACCTTTTTAAAATCCGACCCTTAGCCTGATAAGTCGGCACTTATCTGGATATCTGGTCATAGCTGCCGCCACTTAGCCAGTTAGGTAAAGACTTATCCGGCTAAGTGGTGGCTGCTAACCACGGTCAGATAGCCAGTTAAGTCTGTATTTTTCCGTCTAAGGGGTGATGGAGCAGGAAAGACATTTTTCTTTCAGAATTTTTGCGCCTGCACTGCAGCACTAAAAACTTGACTCCATTTCTGACTGGGAAGTTACGTTTCTAGCATTAAGGAAACCCGGGTTAGGCCAGCGCACCTCTCTGTATTGGGGTGCAGTGCTCGATGCCCTCATTTGTACGGGATTTCCATGCGAGGGAGCTGAGCAGCACTCATATTTTAGAACAGGGGTCGGGAACCCATGGCTCGCGAGCCAGATATGGCTCTTTTGAGGGCTGCATCTGGCTCGCAGACAAGTGTCGCCATACTTCGCGGTTCCCCGCTGACCCAGCTGCTCCCCGGTCCTCCGCCGCCCGGGCTTAAAATGCTGTCAGCCCGGGCGGAACGCGGCAGGACAGCTGGAGTCAGCGGCACCGGCGTGCTCTCTTCCCCCCCCCCCCCCCCCCCGCGGCCCAGAAGAGGAAGTGGAGAGCATCGGGTGCCTGCGCGGGAAGAAGAGACCACACTAGCGTGGTCTCTTCTTCCGCGCAGGCACCCGATGCTCACCACTTCCTCTTCCGGGCCGCGGGGGGGAGGAGAAGAGAGCACGCCGACTGGAGTCATCCGGGTGCCTGCGCGGGAGTCATCAGGTGTCAGCCGGGTGCCAGTGCTGGAGTCATCGGGTGCCTGCGCGGGTCTTCCCGCGCAGGCACCCGATGCTCTCCACTTCCTCTTCCGGGCCGCGGGAAGAAGAGAGCACGCCGGTGCTCTCTTCTTCCCGCGGCCCGGAAGAGGAAGAGGAGAGCATCGGGTGCCTGCGCGGGAAGACCCGCGCAGGCACGCTAGTGTCCGACAGGAAGAAGACTGCAGCGCGGCTCGGAGGAAAATGAAAATCTTCAACCGCGGCCGATGGGACTCCGCCTTCGCCTCCGCGAGGGCTGAAAATGAAGGAGGTTAGCGTTGGGAGGTGGCTGCTGCTGCCGCGAGTTCCCGGGGGGGGGGGGAGAGAGAGAGTGAATGAATGAGCGAGCAAGCATGTGTGTTTGAGATCCTGTGTGTGTGAGTGAGAGATTGCATGTATGTGAATGATTGAGAGCCTGTATATGTGAAAGAGAGTATGTCTGTGATTGAGATCCTGCCTGTGAGAGAGAGAGCATGAATGTAAGTTTACCATTGGGAACCTGTATGTGTAAGTTTGTAATTGAAAACCTGTTTGTTTGAAAGAGTATGTGTGTATGATTGAGATCCTTTGTGTGTGAGAGAGATCATGTGTATGTATGATTAAGAGCCTGTGTGTATAAGTAAGAGAGAGATCATGTGTGTCTGTGTCTGATTGACAGCTGGTTTAGGTGATGGAGCATGTGAGTATGTGATTGAGAGCCTGTGTTTAAATGAGAGAGAGAGACCATGTGTGTCTGTGTGATTGAGAGCTGATTTAGGTGAGGGAGCATGTGAGTATGTGATTGAGAGCCTGTGTTTAAATGAGAGAGAGAGACCATGTGTGTATGTGTGTGATTGAGAGCTGATTTAGGTGAGGGAGCATGTGAGTATGTGATTGAGAGCCTGTGTGTAAATGAGAGAAAGAGAGGACATGTTTGTAAGCATGTGAATGAGAGTCTGTGTGTGAGAGAAAAAGACAGCATGTATTTATGTGATTGAAAGCCTGTGTGTGTGTAAGCGTGAAAAGATAGACAGCATGTGTGTAAATGTGTAATTAAGAGCCTATATAAGTGAGAGAGAAAAAACATTTGTATATGTGAGTGACTGAGAGCATGTGTGTATAGGTGTGTCATTGAGAGCCAGTGTGAGAGAGAGCGCTGGTATGTGACTGAGAGAGGAGAAAGTTCCAAGCAAACCACCCCACCTCCTGCTAATTCAGAACAATCTCAGGACACCTGGATATCAAACGTTCCCAGGTATGCAGAGCAAAAAAATTTTTGTATCCTTATTATTTTTCATTACTGGATCTTTGTGTCTGCTATTTTGAAATATTTTGTTGGTATCTGGAAATGTTTTATATGAGTTTTTAATTATTGGATATTCCACTCATCAGCTGTTTCGAAATATGTTCTTTTTGTTTGTACAGTTTTACTGCTGATGATTTTATATTTCTTGATTTGTTTTATAAGGATGTGTGATGTTTCTTTTTTCCTTTGTTACACTGCATACAGAGACTCTGGCTTGTTGCAGTTTCCAATTCAGTTTTTGTCTGCATGCTTCTTGTTATGCGTTTTGGTCTCTTTATTCTATTTTAGGTGAGGGACAGCACGTGATTCAGGTGAGGTTTTCTGCTGGCGTGTAGTTTCTGTGTAGGACTCTATAGCAGCCTGACTTGGTCCGTTTTCCTAATAGGAGATGTATTGGTGTCTTAAGGCCTGGTGTAATATTTTCAGAGACTTATTGTACTTTAAAAGTGTGATCTTACATAAAATGCACACATTTACTTGTATTTAGTTTTAAACATATTGTATGGCTCTCATGGAATTACATTTTAAAATATGTGGCGTTTATGGCTCTCTCAGCCAAAAAGGTTCCTGACCCCTGTTTTAGAACATGCATGGGCAGTAAGGTTTACGCTCAGAAAATGAGCATTCAAATACAGGTAAAGTTGTGCGTCGGCCTGAACTCACCTTTGTGTGTCGGCCTGTAAAAAAGGATGGCAGTCCCAGACTGCCCCATTGCCACTATTATAGTAGCTGCTCTGTTGGTCTCTCCTTCAGCTGGCCCTGTTGGATAAATATTGGGATAGAGAAGAATACCCTGGTTGATCCTTGAACATTTATAATCTCCTCCAGAACTAAGAGGCAGCAGAGTCCTGATAGCCCCTCCTCCATACCTCCAAAAAAGGCAACTGTAAAATGTTTTTGTTGTTTTCTTTTTCCTGTGTCTTTTACATCTAGGTTTATTGGTCGATGAGTGAAATTACTGTTCATGACCAAAAGCATACAGGTATATATATGTACAGTGTAAAAATAGTGTAGGTGTGTGAGCATTAGGTATGCATAATAGGGAGAGGCATGTGGGCTTTGTGAGGGTGTTGGTGTGTGGCACAAAATGTCTGCCAAGCTGCTTTTCAAAATTAATCTCTGTCATAAATGTTGTAATACAAATTCTCATAGATCGCGCTTTTTGAAGAACATATGTTTAAACTCGGACTCTGTCATAGCCATGGCATCAACACTTTCTCTGCTAATTATCAATGCCCAATCTGTTAAAAAGAAAACTCCAATTGTTTTTGACTTATTACAGTCTAAACGACCTGACTGTTTATTAATTTCTGAATCATGGCTGATTGACATCGATAATGTCATGCTTAATAAGATGTGACCTGACGACTATATAGCAATCTCTGAACCTAGACCGAATCATCAGGGTATAGGTCTCTTGACCTTAATCAAAACATATATATATATATATATATATATATAAGCTGTACCCGGCCACGCGTTGCCGTGGCTCAGTCTGGTTTAATTTCACAATGCGCATTTGCTCTGCTCTGGCCGTCCCAACTCCCTCCCCCCCTTCCCCGGCGGTGGATGGACTGGCTCGGCGACTCTTCTACCCTTTCGTCCTCCTATGTGTAACTGTCCGGCAGACCCTACTCCCTCCCCCCTTCCCCAGTGGCGGAGGAACGGGCTGAGCCGTTTCTCAGAGCGGCGACTCGTCTGCCCTTTCCTCCTTCCCTCTGTGACACCCAGCACGTAGCGCAGAGCTCTATGGTGCGCACATGCGCGGTAGAGCTGCTCTCTACTGCGCATTTGCAGTCCGTCAGTCAGAGCCCATTTATATTGTAGATAGCGTGTATAGCTTTTACGTCCAACAGATGGCGCTGTTTTTCCAAAAAAGCATGTATTTACCTGTCACAGGTGTGACATCTATATAATATAGGTATATAAAAATACGTGCATATTCGAATGCAGCGTTGTGTCAAAATTTCAAAGCAATCGGTGAAGAACCTTCGGAGATTTAAGATTTTGAACAAACGAACATTTACATTTTTATTTATACAGATATATATATATATAGTAACACAGTAGTCAGCAGAAAAAGACCAAATGGTCCAGACAGCCTGCCCAGCAAGCTTCCCATGGCAGCCTTGTGCAGGTTACTCCCATGCCTTATGTTAAGAATAGTATACTTGCAAGCAAAACTAAGCAACTGTCAAACCATAACAAAATTACTACAACATTTTTACATGGTGAGCAGCCCTCCTGATAATTCAGACAATGCTGCATAATGTTCTTTGCTTTTTGACTTGACTGCAGAAGCATTATCCCTAATGTCAGCATATTGGTATGTTAGACCATAAAAGTTAGGACCCGGCTTTCAATGATTTCAGAATCTAACACCCATTTTGTTTTCCTGTCCCGCCAAAGTGGAGAGTAATGTTGCAGTTGTGTCTAAAACATTAACCTAAGGCCTGGATTCTCCATTCTCACACGGAATGGTGAATCCAGAGGTAACGGGGAGGTGGGGGGGGGTGAAGAGGGGGCTGGGCGGGCCTGCAAAAGCCGGCAGCCATCGCACCACCATGGTGTTATCGCTGCTGGCTTTCACACTCAATAGCGCCACCGTGAAAGGTGGTGCTACTGGGTGCACTACTGGTGACTATAACAGTGTTTACCTTATGGCCGCCAGCGAAGATACCACTGTGTCCGCCTCCTCGCCGCCCCGACTCCTCCCCTCTCCACCCCGACTCCACTCCTGGCAAGCTATCGCACGCAAAAAGAGACGTTTTGCGTGTGAAAAGTCCCTTTTTGCATGCGGTAAGCTTAGAAAATGACCCCTAAGTTAGGGACTGGGGGGGGGGGGGGGCCAGGTCCCCTCTGCCACCATTAACATGGTGGCAGGACGAGCATCATGCACTGCATTTTTTGTGGCGGGCAGGAGGGGCTAGGGGTACTGCGCCTCAGAGACCTTTACAGCATTTGTAAACATTTTTGAAATGCTGCACGGTTATTAGTTTCTGTGGGCAGTGCAGGGTTGCTTACTCGATGTGAGCTTGAGCTTGGGAGTCTTTCGCAGCGGAGCCGGAGGCAGGCGGCGGGCGGCAGTTTTTTCCCCTGTGTTCGGCAGTACCTTTTTCTTTCTTTTTAAATATAATTAATTTTTTATTGAAGTGACTCCAAGAGACAAATACAGCACATACCATAACGCCATAACGCAAGGTGCAGCAGTAGTAACAGATACAGAAAACAGGAAAACTCTTATTTACAAGCATTATATGTCACTTCCATTTACATTTTTTCTCCCCTCCTTTACACTGTGAACATGCACGCTAAGAAAATTCAAATTAATACAGATTGACTGCTGAGGTTGATATAAGAAATACTCATAAGAGTCCTTATGAGTATTTCTTATATCAACCTCAGCAGTCAATCTGTATTTGATTTATTGTCCCCCTGGACTTTTAAATCATGATATTTCTCCTTTAATAGAAATTTTGTCTTCTTTATCTGTGGATTTAAAAAAACCAAACATTGTAGCAGGTGATTTTAATTTACATATAGATGTAACACTGCTCTCCCCACCCTCATTGCTCAAACATTCCTAGGACTTGGATGGAATCAACTTATAAACTCTTCTACCCATAAACATGGTCACATGTTAGATTTGATTTTTGCTAATGCTAACTTTTTGAGCCAGATACTGTAACCATAAAAACTGACATCATTCCATGGTCTGACCATTATTTGATATCTTTAGAAAGTAAGATCAAACCTATTAGTTTTGACTTCAATAATAACTAGTCGATCATGTCTAGAAGGAAAACACCTGACTATAAACAATTTATTGAAACTTTGATGCCTTTGATACCAGTTATTCCAGCCAATATCACAGATGCTTCCTGTGAATGGAATTGTTCCGTTACAAAAACAATGAATTTCATTGCTCCAGAAAAAAATCATACCAATTCACAGAAAGCATAGTTCTCCCTAGTTTACTTCTTTTTTGATAAATATGAAAATAATTTGCAGGCGCCATGAACGCTGATGGTGAAAAAAATCCATTATCCACTCTTAAGAATGCCTTCATGGCTTACTTCTCGAAATACAGAAAACAAATTGATTTACTAAGAAAGTACATTATTTGGCTAAAACTCAAACTACTAATGGTAACCCAGCTGTTCTGTTTAATATAGTGAAGTCATTAACTTCTATCAAATATACTGGCCAGTGACACCTTTCATATATTTTTTTGTGAAGATTTAGCAACCTTTTTCGTGAATAAGGTACAGAAGATAACTGATGAGCTAAGTCAGTATTCAGGTCCTCAAAATAAATCAGACTGTATCTACATTCTCCTGGGAATCTTTTGATACAATAGATTCTTTAACTGTTTCTAAAATTCTCATTAAATGAAAACATCATCTAGCCCATTGAATCCATGTCCCAACATCTTAGTAAAAATGGGGCGCAATAATATTGCTTCATATTTAGTTAAAATTATAAATTTGTCTTTACAATCAGGAACATATCCAGCTTCTCTTAAGCTATTTTTACCCCAGTTCTCAAAAAAGAGCCAATCCTACAGATTTAAGTAACTATAGACCAACTTTATCATTAACGACATAGCAAAAATTATTGAATCAGTAGTTCTATACCAACTTACTGAATATCTAACTGAAAACTCTATCTTAGATCAAAATCAACATGGCTTTAGTCAAGGCCGTAATACCAAAATATTATTGTTATCTTCAATAGATACTTTCTTGAGCAGCTTTGATACAAACACTGATTATATCCTAGTTTTACTGGATATGACATCAGTGTTTGACACACTTGACCATTCCATCTTAACATGTTTGCAATCAATAGACTTTACAAATATAGTATTGCAATGGTTTACCTCTTTCCTTAGTAATTGCACACAAGTTAGAATTGGTTTATATAAATCTGAATGGCATAATATTCCATCAGGAGTCCCTCAAGGATCAGCCCTTTTGGCACTACTCTTCAACATCTGTCTTAACCTCTATGCTATCTCTTGTCAGGTCTTGGCGTAAACTTTAAAATTAACAGTGATGATATACAGTTTTTCATCCTCTATAGCACCTCTTAGGATGATACTTTGGCATTGTTGACATTATATATGAATACTGTAAAAACGTGGCTGTCTCATAATAAATTAAAGTTAAATGTGGGAAAGACCATACTTTTAATGCTATCTAGTGTAGGAAATTCCATGCATTCATTACCAGACTCTCTAAACATTGATGGCCATTGTATTCCTATCTCCAGAAAAGGCTGTAATCTTGGTGGCATTCTAGACACAGAATTATCATTGTAACATCATATATCTGATCCAATTAGAACTGCATTTTACAGATTACACCTTCTCAAATGTCTCAAGCCACTACTGAATATAAGTGATTTTAAATTGACTTTACAGACCTTGATATTTACAAAACTTGACTCTTGCAATGCTGTATATTTAGGATTATCTGTTTACTTGACCCCTTCACTACAACTGATTTAGAATGCAGATGTTGTTGCGGTTCTGGCCGCGAGCACCGCGGCCAAACCTTTACCTCCGGGCTGCCAGACCTGCTCCCATTCCCTGAGGCCTAGTTTGCGGCCTGGATGGTGGCGTCCCCGCTGGGGCTGCACCACTGCGAGCTCCTCCATAGATGCCCTGCGCTTAGGAACGCGCGCCACTTGGGTGCTTTTCTAGGTCGTTTCCCGCCAGTGGTGACTCCGCCCAAATCCTGACATCAGATGCCGTGGCCTTGATAAGCCGGCCGCGGCCATCCAGTCTTCGCCATGCAACGGGTTAGCCTCCCGGATTCCTGTTGCGTTGTGCCCTGGAGTGACTCGCTTGGCTTCGTCGCTCCGTTCCTGCTACAGTACCTGCTTGGTTCCTGCCTGCCTGCTTGCTACAGTACCTGCCTGGTTCCTGCCTGCCTGCTTGCTACAGTACCTACGTGGTTCCATTACCCGTATCCTGCTACAGTACCTACGTGGTTCCATTACCCGTATCCTGCTACAGTTCCTGCCTGGTTCCAGTACCCGAATCCTGCTACAGTTCCAGCCTGGTTCCAGAACCCGAACTCACTTACAGTATTGCTACTGTCTTAGTCTGGTTCCAGTTACCTGTCCTGATCCACAACTCGCCTAAGTCCCAGCGGCCAGGTCCCTAAGGGCTCCTCCCGGGGGGGCTTCGGCTTCCAAGGGTGAAGCCACCTAAGTCCAAGCGGTTGGGCTCCTACGGGCTCCTCCCAGGGGAGTGCCAGCTTCCAGAGTGAAGAGCATCTACGTCCTGCCCTAACATCTAACTCCCGGTCTGCTTTGCTCCAGAGACATTGTCCACCTTTCCAAGTCTCCAGCAGGTTGGCCCAAGGTCCACTAAACAGAGACTCCCATAACAGTTGTGCATATATTAACTAGTACCAAACAACAATATCATATATCTTCTATACTACCTTCATGACATTGGTTACCAATACTTTTCCATATTCACTACAAAGTACTCACACAATATTTAAATTAATTTATACGAGTCCTCAGTCTAGACATGTACATCATTGCAGCTTTATAGCCCTTCAAGACAGTTATGCTCATTAGACAAAAACTTACTGGTTGTTCCAACAATGAGAATTGCTAGAACAGATGTAACTAGGAAGAGAGCATTTTCTATTGTGGGTTCTATATTCTAGAACACCTTACCTGATGCCTTTCATTTGTGTTTAGATTTAAAAGGATTTAAACTTAATTTGAAGTTGTTTTTAATTAAGAAGACATTTGATACTGAAGTTACTTAAGGTTGCCTCTGAATATTTGATGATACCTAAAATTATATTGCTTTATTGTAATGTAATCACTATTGTTTTATGTTCTTAAAATTGTGTATGTAATGATGTGAAAGCTATGTACATTTGTATGGAGAAAGCGGTATATAAAATTGTAAAATAAATAAATAAATGAGATGCCATATAGATGAGTGCAAATTGCAGTATTATCTCTTTAATGCTGATGATATATGGCTATGAAATGCAGTTTCATTCCTGCCACTCTTCATATTTCATTATAAGAAATAAATCAAACTAACCGGGTCATTCCTCAAAATGTGTTAGGCTTGAACGCACATTAAATGGCTCTAATACATGTGATAGAGCAACACTCGTTAATATGTACATTTATGGAAGTGGAAGGAGTTTGGGTGGAGTTAATAGAAATAAGGGTCTGCTAGCGTGGAATGTGATAGAGTAACATAGAGTAACGTGGGATTTAATGTCCAAAATAGCTATACCTTTTATTTTCACTTTATATACAGGGGTAGATTTTCAAAGGTACTCGCGGTCATACATGTGCTTGCACTACCTGACGCGCACACATGGATGCCCGATTTTAAAACATGCACGCGCAGGCGTGCACATATTATAAAATTGGGGGTCGGCATGTGCAAGGGGGTGCACACTAATCTAACCTTCCCACCCTTTCCCCTAACCTTTCCACCCCTTAGCCCTATTTTAACCCCCCCAACCTCTATCTTACCTTTTGCGCCTGCCGGCACGCGATCCTCCAACACAGCGGCAAATGGCCTTTATAAAATAGGCCTGGCGTGCGTTACCTGATTTACGCACGTAGAGCTTTTAAAATCCGGCCCATAGTGAATTTTAAATTTTGTTCAAAGAATACACTTTGTACAGAAAAAAAAATATTAACTTTAAGGAGAACAAATTATAGAAAACAAAATATTAGTCCACAAAACTTAAGAAAAAGGAGCAGAAATCAAGATAAAATAAAGAAAATACAATAAAGGGAAAGAAACTACTCAACACGATATATCCTGCTAAACCCATATAGCTCATTCTAATTTTCTGGCCTTGCTAAGGGGCTTGAAGCCAAAATAACTTTTCTAGAATCAACAAATAGTAGAAGTTGTTCTAGAACAAAGAAAATAAAAGTTTCACCAAGGAATCTGACAAAACATTTACATGGATATTTTAGTGTATATATTGCTCCTAGGGCCAGGACCTCCGGGCGCAAGGCCAGGAAGCTTTCCTTCTCTCTTGAGTGGCTCGAGAGAGATCAGGAAAAATTCTAACAGCAGAGCCCAGAAACAGAACAATATTTTTAAAGAAACTTTTCATATCAAAACTAACATCAGATTTGAAAACAAAAATACAATTTCCAGAGTCAGGTCATGAAGGGCTGTCTGCTGCAGCATCGGATACAGTAGGTGGAATTCCGGTGGGTTCCAACATCTTGAATCAGCTGCTTATGAGACATCCCGGCTTCTTTCTGCTTCTCGCAGAGAAGCTGTCCACCTTCTATGCTACGACGAGAACGTTCAGCTATTTCCCTGCACCTATCTATCAAGTCCTTCAGGACTGGAATCACATATTCCTTGGACTCCAGTCCCCTGGCATCCATCACTGCCAGGTGCAGCAAGTGTGCAAAGCAATTAATCTCCTGATAGCCCCTATAGTCCACTGCCTTTATCATATTTGCATCATTGACACAAAAAGACTGCATGAACACTTCTGCCTCCAGTCAGGCTGCCAGACCTTAGTAGCTTTCTTATGGTTGATAGGATATTGCTTAGGGATGTGAATCGTTTTTCAACGATTAAAATTATCGTCCGATAATGTTTATATCGTCTTAAATCGTTATAGAACACGATACAATAGAAATTCTAACGATTTATCGTTAAAAATCGTTAAATCGTGTTAGTGCGCACTAACTCGAGTTAGTGCGCACTAACTCCCCGTTAGTGCGCACTAACTCGATTTAGTGCGCACTAACTGAAAATGATACAAATAAACACTTTCCAGGTCACTGAAGGTCAGTTAGGAATGAATATGTGTTCCTATTGGCTGGCTGCCCTCTTATCTATTGATATTACCAAGGTTACCACTGAGGTGATGGTTGGGGGGATGGGAAATGGAACTGGAAACTAACGAACACCAACAGAAAATGAAACAAAGTGTTCACACTTCCCAGGTCAGTAAAGGTCACTTAGGAATGAATATGTATGTATGTATTCCTATTGGCTGGCTGTGCTCTTATCTATTGATGTTACCAATATGGTTGGGGGGATGTGAAATGGAAACAGTTGGAAGCTTGACAAAAAAAGTAATGTAATGATCAGCACTCACGTGACTAGAACTTGTTTGTTTATTATTTTTGTTAGCAGGCACCTGAAATGCTAGTGCATGTTGAATTTGCCAATCACTGTGCATTTTAGAAAGGTGGTCCTGGCTGGAACTGTACACAGTTCAAATATATGTAATTGATTGTTGGTAAGTGTATTTTTTAAGTAGCCACACTGGCACCAGTATGTTTACTTTTCCTCCTACTTAACTCACTAGCTCAGCTTTGTAAGAAGGGCTTCTCTGCTTGTGTGTTGTTTTTGTTTGGTGTGAGGAGAGCAGAAACATCAGATCTTTATTCAATCTACTACAGTCATCTCTTACAGTGCCCTATCCCTATTAATACCAGGAGTGTTGTGATCTTCCTGCACACAGTGCCCTAACCCTGATACCAGTCTGAGACAGCTCCCTCCCTGCATTACTAGTGAGAGGCTGGCTTCACAGACAGGGGGGAGCTGCCTGACCCTCACTCCTGACTTCACCCATGTCCCAGCTAGTGAATGGTGTGTGGGTGAGGGGGGGGGGGGGAGGATGGTGAAGTCTGAGACAGCTCCCTCCCTGCATTACTAGTGAGAGGCTGGCTTCACAGACAGGGGGGAGCTGCCTGACCCTCACTCCTGACTTCCCCCATGTCCCAGCTAGTGAATGGTGTGTGGGTGAGGGGGGGGGGGAGGATGGTGAAGTCTGAGACAGCTCCCTCCCTGCATTACTAGTGAGAGGCTGGCTTCACAGACAGGGGGGAGCTGCCTGACCCTCACTCCTGACTTCCCCCATGTCCCAGCTAGTGAATGGTGTGTGGGTGAGGGGGGGGGGAGGATGGTGAAGTCTGAGACAGCTCCCTCCCTGCATTACTAGTGAGAGGCTGGCTTCACAGACAGGGGGGAGCTGCCTGACCCTCACTCCTGACTTCCCCCATGTCCCAGCTAGTGAATGGTGTGTGGGTGAGGGGGGGGGGGGGGGGAGGATGGTGAAGTCTGAGACAGCTCCCTCCTTGCATTACTAGTGAGAGGCTGGCTTCACAGACAGGGGGGAGCTGCCTGACCCTCACTCCTGACTTCCCCCATGTCCCAGCTAGTGAATGGTGTGTGGGTGAGGGGGGGGGGGGGAGGATGGTGAAGTCTGAGACAGCTCCCTCCCTGCATTACTAGTGAGAGGCTGGCTTCACAGACAGGGGGGAGCTGCCTGACCCTCAATCCTGACTTCCCCCATGTCCCAGCTAGTGAATGGTGTGTGGGTGAGGGGGGGGGGGAGGATGGTGAAGTCTGAGACAGCTCCCTCCCTGCATTACTAGTGAGAGGCTGGCTTCGCAGACAGGGGGGAGCTGCCTGACCCTCACTCCTGACTTCCCCCATGTCCCAGCTAGTGAATGGTGTGTGGGTGAGGGGGGGGGGGAGGATGGTGAAGTCTGAGACAGCTCCCTCCCTGCATTACTAGTGAGAGGCTGGCTTCACAGACAGGGGGGAGCTGCCTGACCCTCACTCCTGACTTCCCCCATGTCCCAGCTAGTGAATGGTGTGTGGGTGAGGGGGGGGGGGGGGAGGATGGTGAAGTCTGAGACAGCTCCCTCCCTGCATTACTAGTGAGAGGCTGGCTTCACAGACAGGGGGGAGCTGCCTGACCCTCACTCCTGACTTCCCCCATGTCCCAGCTAGTGAATGGTGTGTGGGTGAGGGGGGGGGAGGATGGTGAAGTCTGAGACAGCTCCCTCCCTGCATTACTAGTGAGAGGCTGGCTTCACAGACAGGGGGGAGCTGCCTGACCCTCACTCCTGACTTCCCCCATGTCCCAGCTAGTGAATGGTGTGTGGGTGAGGGGGGGGGGGGAGGATGGTGAAGTCTGAGACAGCTCCCTCCCTGCATTACTAGTGAGAGGCTGACTTCACAGACAGGGGGGAGCTGCCTGTCCCTCACTCCTGACTTCCCCCATGTCCCAGCTAGTGAATGGTGTGTGGGTGAGGGGGGGGGGGTGGTGGATGGTGAAGTCTGAGACAGCTCCCTCCCTGCATTACTAGTGAGAGGCTGGCTTCACAGACAGGGGGGAGCTGCCTGACCCTCACTCCTGACTTCCCCCATGTCCCAGCTAGTGAATGGTGTGTGGGTAAGGGGGGGGGGGGGGGGGATGGTGAAGTCTGAGACAGCTCCCTCCCTGCATTACTAGTGAGAGGCTGGCTTCACAGACAGGGGGGAGCTGCCTGACCCTCACTCCTCCGGGGTATTGTGATCTTCCTGCACACAGTGCCCTATCCCTGATACCAGGGGTGTTGTGATCTTCCTGCATGCAGTGCCCTATCCCTATTAATACCAGGAGTGTTGTGATCTTCCTGCATGCAGTGCCCTATCCCTATTAATACCAGGAGTGTTGTGATCTTCCTGCATGCAGTGCCCTATCCCTGATATCGGGATGTGTGCAAGAAGATCACAACACCCCCGGTATCAGGAATAGGGCACTGTGTGCAGGAAGATCACAACACCCCCAGTATCAGGAATAGGGCACTGTGTGCAGGAAGATCACAACACCCCTGGTATTAGGGATAGGGCACTGTGTGCAGGAAGATCACAACACTCCTGGTATTAATAGGGATAGGGCACTGTGTGCAGGAAGATCACAATACCCCTGGTATCAGGGTTAGGGCACAAGTTCTAGTCACATTGACTGATCACATTACTTGTTTTGTCAAGCTACCAACTGTTTCCATTTCCCATCCCCCATATACTGTCAGTAGGAAACTTGGTAACATGAATAAATAAGAGGGCAGCCAATAGGAATACAGATTCATTCCTAAACTGACCTTAACTGACCTGAAAAGTGTCAAATTGTATCATTTTCAGTTAGTGCGCACTAACTCCCGTTAGTGCGCACTAACTCGAGTTAGTGCGCACTAATCGGAAAAAACGATTTTTAACGATTTTTTAACTAAAAAATCATGCCTAAGACGATTTTCTTGCCCTGCCACATGATTTCTATCGTTAAGACGATATGGAAAACGATTCACATCCCTAATATTGCTTGAGATCAGGTGATATCCACCACCTGGGTGTGCAGCACAGCCTACCTGCACTAAAATGCTTAGTCCCTCACCAGAGCTGTTGTCTGCCCCTGCCCTGGCCAGCTTTCAGGAAATGGTAGGCATGCATAGCGTTTGTGCAGGTTTCAGGTGTCACTGGTGAAATGTACCTTGGACAGTTGTGACGGAATGCGACTACAGTACTGATTGTACAGGGACAACCTGCCTACTAAACTATGGGTTGGGAAGTGCCCATTCTCTTGGGCTCTGCTGGTGGTAGTCTGTGACTGATTGTACTAAGAAGAAGGGATTTAGGTGTTAGATGCTGAATTAGGACTTCATTCCCAAATTACAGCTGTAACAAGAAATACTGACTTTGAATTGAAAGTTCCGCAGCAACTAAAAAATGTTCTTTCTAAAGAAGACATGAGAACAGTTATACAGGCACTAGTAATCTGGATTATGGCAAAGTGTTGTATGTGAGTTTGTCAAAGAGTTTTCTTAAGGTGCTGCAGCTATTGCAAAATGCGGCTGCCAGGATAGTGACTGGTGCAGCATTTACAGATAGGATCACATCGCATTTATATAAATTATACTAGTTGCCAATTAGTTATTGAATTCTTTAGTAATCTGCATTCTTTCACTGACAACTTTTTGTTTATATTCTGCCCCAATTGTTGCGCTCTTCATCTCTAAATTTCCTTTTGGTGCCTTCAGTAAACTCATATAGGTTACAAGTTACATGAGATAAAGGTGTTATTTGTTGCAGGTCCTCAACTATTTATTTATTTATTTATTTTTTTTATATACTGACATTCGATCTCTTCCTTTAAAAACTATGAAATGAAAGTGACTGCAGTTTCAGAAGAAACTGAAGACATTTTTTAAAATTAACATTTGGATAAATGCATTTTCTATTTTATTTTATTGCATTTTATGTGATGGTATTTTTTATGTTTATTGAAATATGAATACTACTCTTGGAATCTGCACTGAAGAATAAGTGATTAGATGTTGTGGAATATAATAATGTTAAATAAATAAATATTTAAATAAATAAATAAATAAACACATAAATAAATGGGCTATGAGATGCAGCAGATGTTTAAAGCCCTGGATATTCATTATCTGATGGAGCTTGTCATCCAGAGCAATCATTTCCCTGCCAGCCTTTTGCTCTGGGATAGTGATATAGAACATCACCCCATCTGCTCTGTGGTGGCTTTACCACTACAGATGGGTGGTTGGTGGCTACTACCCTGGGATCAGCTGTTGAAAATGTCTTTCACTTTTCAACCCTTTTGCTACTGCTTCTGCTTTGAGTGGCAGAGTAGGTCCCCAGGCTAGTGCTGCTGCATTCCCATGAAGCTAATGCTAGTGGGTGGTATTCATGTAGGTGATGCTGCATACCAGCTTTTGCAGATGGCCTAGTACCTTCCCTTGACTGATGGCCTTACTACACACTGAGCAAAATGCAAGGCAAGCCCAACTTTAAAGTGCCTCCACATTACGGATGTCTTTCGTGTTCTTCTCTCTGGACACTTGTGGGCTGCTGCTGCTGCTAGCTCTGGAGTTGAGGTTGCGCATGGAGGGTGAGGTAAAAGGCCAGGGGCATCTCTCATATGCTCTACCTGCACTGTCTGCTGTTCCTGGGTTTGCTCTCAACACCATCAGTATCCTTCACCTCTGTCATTTCCTCACTGGAGGCTAAGATGCTGCTGACTAGCGTTCCCAAATTCTCTTCAGCAATTAGCTCTTCAATATCCTCTGCCTCCTTCACTTCGGAAGCAGTAATCAAGGAGGGACGTGCTGCTGGTTTTGGAGTTAACAGTGCTGTTGTCCCTGTCCATGCCTCTGCTCTGCTAACACCAGCCTCTGATGGCTCTTCCGCCTTTTGCCTCTGCTTCAAAGCATGAGGGAGAGGTGGATGTGGCACATGCTCTCCCAATTTCAATTTCTTATGGCTCGAGCCAGCTTCCACTCCTGACTTTCTGAGGTTAAAAAAAGGCCACATACCATTCGACTTGCTGACACCTTTTCCACTACGCCGTATTGAGATTTACCTGTGCTTTAGTTTAACATTGTTCTATATATGTCTCTCTTTTTTTGGCAATTGATTAATTCTGAGACAGTTATCACTCTTGGTGTTCTGTGACTTGGCAATCCCAGAGAGAGTGTTGTGGCTTTGAGTTAACTTTGCCCCCCCTGCTTATTTATTTTTTAAATTGTGCTCATATAGATAAAAGAGGGGGTAGGGTGGCTGCTTTTGCAAGATAAACATGTTTAATGGGGCAGATGGCTGTTGATAGTCCTGCTATGTCACAGCTATTACAGCTATCTGGCCAAAGGCTGGTTGGTCTGTTGCTGATCTATTTAGCACCAAGAGCTGATATGGGAATAATTGATGCTATGCATGATTTTATTATTATGGTGCACGCCGGTTCTCATATTGATTGTAATAGGCAAATGTAATCCTCATATTGATAACTAAGGATGTAGGTTACTCAGCTTGTCACAGTCCCTCCTCATAAAGCAGGCCCCACACTTGGGTTAGTGTCTGGTACAGATCAAATGCTGAAAGACTGTGCTTTGGGAATTTGAGGTACTCAGAGGGTTCCATGGTTTGACCACTTATTTTCTCTTTTTCAGTCTTCACAGACTCCTCCAAGGAGTCTGGTGGGGGAAGGTGAAGGAGAATGATGCGGGGGGGTGAAATTGATAATGTCTGCTGTGAATTGCAAATTTTAGATCAACTGCATTTAGATTGGGATTGATAGCATCATAGATTCTTGGACGTCAAGCCTTCAAATTATCCTGGATGTGATTTGTCTTTGCTTTTCAGAGACTTTACATAGATTAAAAATGGAAGTGAGGAGACTGGAAAAATGATGGGCTGAGGTGCCAAATCAATGAGTAAACAAAATTGGTGTAGATGAGCTAATTTATGTTATGGGGCCACTGTAAAGGCTAAAAGGTCTATTTTGTATCTAAACTTGAAGTGGATGGAAATAAATCTAGTGAAATGTTCTCCATAGTGAATAGATTAATGGGAAAAGGATGTAAGAATGAGCCAGGCTTGTCACTGTTCCCAGATTGCAATAGTTTTTTATTCAGTTTTATATTGATAAGGTCGTCTCCCTTAGGAGAGATCTAGAGGCACAGCTCCTACAGGAAAAGGGGAGGGCAATGCCCTTTTAAAGCAGGAAGGAAATGGGATTACTATAGATGGGCTCTAATAATTAGAGGACCTTTCTCTCCTGTCATTTTTGACATACGTAAAGACATTTTACATTTTGTTTGAATGATTTGTGCCCAGCTGGGTTATTGAAAAATACAGCTCTGAGCAATTGTCTGAATCAGGGGTTCTCAAGTAAGATCCTGGGACACACCTAGCCAGTCAGGATATCCACAATGAACAGGCATGAGATAGATTTGCTAACAGTGGAGGCAATGCTTGAAAATCCATCTCATGCATATTCATCATAGATATCCTGAAAACCTGACTGGCTAGGTGTCTCCTGAGGACTGGGTTGAGAACCTCTGGTCTGAATTAGTAAGGAAGATTGTGAATAAATCTTTGGAAGAAAGTATAACCTCTTTGAGTTTGAAGCATGCAGAACCATATTGACCCTGATACTTAAAAAAGCAAGCTTTGATAGATCTGAGAATGCTAATTATAGACCAGTGGTTAGCATCCCTTTTTTGTTTAAATTACTGGAAAGAGTAGTTACAACACAGATAACATCTTTCTTGGAATAGAATGACAGCCTGGTTTTCACAAAAAACCACAATACTGAAACTGTTTTGATCTTAGTTCAGGATGACAATCTATTAAGTATAGATAAAGGGAACAAGCTCTTTTAGACATGACGGCAGCCTGTGATCTTATAGATCAAGAAATACTTCTTCAGAGTTGCTTTTTGCTTGGGATTAGGGGCCAGGAATGGAAAGGATTGTCTTTTTTTTTTTTTTGTCAGGCCATAAAGTCTCAGTCTATAGAAAGGTAGAGATGCATTGTGGGTGCTTAACTTCCTAACAGCTGGGGGGGGGGGGGGGGGGGGGCTTGGGGAAGAAGAAAGCAGAAGAAAGGGCATTTTTTTAAAATTGGAGGAGGGAGGGCATCAGGAGCAGGATACGGTCTCCAGGTCTCTTTAAACTTTGGGAGAAGGGGAACTTTTGTATTGAGTGTCTGGAAGAATTGAGGGTGATCAAGGTTCTGGGGATGTCAGAGCGGAGGAGGGACTTTTTTTTATTGTATTGTGTGTCAGGAGGGCAGGAGAAAGGGGAATCAGTAGCTTGTTTCCTTTTCTTTTCTTTTTTGAAGACTTGGTTAGGTTCAGTGAAAAATTGCCTAAAGATAACCAATTAAAATTAATTGGTTATCTTTTCTGCTCAGTGACTTTTTCAAAATTGACCCCTATTTGACTCCTATAATATTCATAAAAGAGGAAGGTAACTTGCACAGTCACAGATGTATATATATACAACAAAACATCCATCTCAGATAGACCAAATTGGAATGAAATCTTGTCCTACAGCCAGGTGTTTTATTATATACTGTCCTTGAGTGAAATCTATTTACTCGTTATTTGTATGAAAATGAGAAGGAATTGGTTAATTTTTTTTTATAACCATACTGCATTTTAATTTATGGTTAACTGAGTGTTTTTATTATGGGTCTGTATTTTAAACATGGGCTTAGGTTTTTATAAATATATTATTTATAATTGTAGTTAGTTTTATATTCGATTTATGAAGAATTTTTTTATATTTTATATTTTTTAATTTGATGTATATGATCTATTTATAATGCTAGATTTTATTTCACATTGCTTGTTATATGATAGTTTGTTACATGTATTGTGTATTAATATCCTTACGGGGAGTAACTGTGAATGAATGTGTTATTTTTGTGGCAAACTGCTTGGATTTCAGTTATAAACAGTATATCAAGAACAATAAGCATAAATGAACATTAATGGGCATTTGAAATGTCATAGCCATGCCACCCTTGTGGTCACATATATAGCTCTGATGCTCCTACCATATTTTGTCATTGCTTTTGTCGGAAAGCAACATCCGGCAGCACACCTCTCCCAAGCCCTCCCACCAACTTGTGAGTGTAGGCAAACACTTAGACTCCAGTAAGGTACCTGGATAAGTCCTTTTCCCTAACCTGATATATAATTTTTGTGCAATTGCAGTCTCTGTTTCTTTAAATGCCAAAGTTGTTGCTTTTATAACTGGTTGCTGTTTCATTACATGCATGTGTGTGCCTGATTTTTCTTTCCTTCATACTGACGGTCTATTTATTTCATAGTAGTGCTACATATGTCTGTCCTATTTTGATTTTGGTCATTCTGTGTTTCTTTCTCATTTTTATGCTGGAGGAAGAGGTGTTGATGGTAATTCTTGTGCACAATCATGTGACTTCTATAGTAATAAAACATTTTCTTTTTATTCTTTGCCACACAGATGTTGTTTTCTCATATGTTCTTATTGCCGTGTCTCCTTGTAATATAGTTTTTCTGTCCCTTAAGCAGATGTAATAAAGCTCACAAGGTTGAGCGCAATGGCTTACTTTGGGTTTATCTTATGCTTTTGTGTAAAATAACTATCCATGGTTTCAGTTCACTAGAAATGTCTAGTAAGAGAGGGTATAAAAAGTGAGTTAATTTTAGCAACTTTGCATGCTAATGCACACTAATGAGATCAATATGGAATGATTTCCAGTGCAGCAAAATGCAGTAAAGGTGTGCACTTTTTTATTTACCATTGAAACCACTTCTTTGATGTAAAGTTTTAACTTCCATTTATTTCTATAGAAGAAGGGTTTAAGGGGGCTTCAGACTAATTGTCTTTTTTTTCACTGCTTCAAGGGCTGGGAGGGGGAATGGGAAAGCTAGATCTCAGGAACTTTCTGAACACTTTGGTGAGGAGAGGGGGCTTTTGTGGGGCTGTGCATCTCCTTAAATTATAATCCTGGCAACATTAGAATGCATGGCTGTGTTCCGGTGCTCCTGGGGAAAAAAGTTACCTACATCACTTCAGCTGTAGCTAACTTTCCAGGAACAGCTCATCTGCATCCCAGCATTGGGTTTAAGGGCCAGGAAATAACATGTGGAACTTGCAAATTCTATGCACTGTTTTCCATTTTGGCTATGCTAGCGTGCTTTTTACGCACAGTAAATGATGTTTGCCATGCTTTAGCACAGCTTGGTTAATAGGCCCCTAGATGTGTCATGTCATATTCCCCCAGTCTGTTCATAGGGACAGGAATTTTAAACAGCCACGTAGGTGCACATGTACGCGCATATGCCAGCTCATGCCAAAGGATGCAGCCATTTTATAACATATGTGTGTATATGAACACATGGTATAAAATAGGCTGAACGCGTGTACACCTGCATGCAATTTTAAGTGGGCACGCACATGTGCGCGCAAATCCTGCTTCCACCGCATAAGTGTGTGGGGGGGGAGGCGGATTTTAAAAAGGGCGCACATTCATGCCATTGCCAGTTTCACCAGTTCATTCCCAGTTCATCCAGCCCCCCCCCCCTAATTTAATAGTCTTCCTTTCCCCCTGTTAACTCTGACCCATAAAACCCTGCTTATTAACCTAGATTTTTTTATTTTGTTACTTACACGCCATCCATAGCAGTAGAAACATTATGCAGCAGGGGACCCCGGAACGCGCTTGTGCGCATAAATTCTTACGCGACTATTTCATGCCCATGTCCTGCCCAGACCATACCCATTCCCCGCCCCTTTTTTGAAACTTTTTATTTGTGTGCGTAGAAGGAGATGCGCGCATGCTCTGGCAACTTTTATAAATCCACTCAGCGTAGGCCAATCCAACTTGTCTGCGTATCTCCCAGTTTTTTTGGCACAGTTTTGAAATTCGCCTGACATTGTGCAATGGATGTATACTGTTAATGTTGATGACACTTTGAAATAACTTAAAAGGTTACAGACGTATAATGTATTCACAATGCAAGTATTAGTGCTGAGATGTTCAATAGATCACTGGAAATGGAAGAGGTGCCAAAAGATTGGAGAAGAGCAGTTGTGGTCCTGTTGCACAAGACAGGTAGCAGAGAGAAGGCTGGAAACTGCAGGCCAGTTAGCCTCACATCGGTGGTAGGAAAATTAATGGAGACACCACTGAAGGAGAAGATCATGAACAATCTACAATCTGGTGGGTTGCTGGACTCAAGACACCATGGATTCACCAAGGAAAATCTGATTGAACTTGTTTGATTGGGTAACTAAAGAATCGTATCAAGGAAGAGGACTCAATGGGATTTACTTGGATTTCAGCAAAGTTTTTGATATGGTCCCACATAGGAGGCTCATGAATAAGATGAGAAGTTTGGGTGTGGGCACCAAGGTAGTGGAATGGAATACAAACTAGTTGATTGACAGAAGACAATGTGTAATAGTAAATGGAACCTGAAGAGAGAACGATGTTAAGAGGAGTGCCTCAGAGACTGGTTTTGGGGTTGGTTCTATTCAATATATTCATGAGCATCATTGCGGAGGGGTTTGAAGAAAAGGTTTGTCTTTTTGCAGATGAAACTAAGATCTGCAATTGGGTGGACATGTCTGAAGAAGTAGAGAATGAAAAACAATTTAAGTAAATTTGAAGCGTGGTTGAAAATTTGGCAGCTGAGATTCAATATCAAGAAATGTAAAGTCATGCATCTGGGGGACGAAAGACTATTGTGCACAGACTGGGAGAGGGATCTTTGGGTAACTGCATCTGGTGATCTGAAGGTGGCGATACAATGTGATAAGGTGGAAGCTAAAGCTAGATGGATACTGGGCTGCATAGAGAGAATAACCAGCAGAAAAAAGAAGGTGATATTGCCCTTCTATACGTCCTTGGTGAGGCCTCACCTAGAGTACTGTGTTCAGTTCTGGTGACTATGGGGGTCATTTTCTATAGCTTTCGCACGCGATTAGTCACTTTTCGCGTGCAACAGCTAGATCGGGGCAGAGTCGACACCAGAAGGGTAGGAGTCAGGGTGGCACCAGAGTGGATGCAGCAAAGACATCGTTGATGGCGAAAAGGTAAGGCCCCTTATCGCCACCAGTAACGCACCCAATAGCACCACATTTCACGGTAGCGCTATTGGTTTGCAAAAGCCGGCAGTGATAGCACCATGGTGGTGCGATTGCTGCCGGCTTTCACAGGCCTGCCCCCTGCTTCACCCCCCCGCTCCCCGGTACCACACGATTCACTAAGGCCTACAATTTTAGAAAATCCAGGCCTATGTCTCATAGTGATAGGATGGGAATGGTCTAGAGGAAGGTGACCAAAATGGTGTGGGGTCTGTTTAAGAAGATCTATGAGGAGAGGCTGAAGGATATAAATATGTATACCTTAGAGAAGAAAAGGGGCAGGGGAGATATGATATAGACCTTTAGATACCTGAAAAGTATTAACGATGCACAAACATCCTATATTTTCCATTGGAAAGGAAACTGTACAAATAGGGGTAATGATATGAAACTCCAGGGGGGACGACTCAGAACCAACATCGGGGATCTAAGATGGCTGAACTAACAAGATGCACTTGAGGCTGTTTCCATCAGGTGTCCGAATTGCTTATAATGCCGCATTCTGGTAGGAAGCAAAGGGTCAGTGAGTGAGAGGTTTTGCCTGTCTCTCCATTGTTGGGCCCAATGGATGCCCATGAGCGACTGGGATCTTTAGCTCTGGGAGTTGGTTTGTTGGAGAACATCTGGGAGGAAATTGTATGCGGTACTCTCCCAGAACTATCAATATCCTTATCCCCAGAGGAACGGATAGCCCCAGCCAATCCTGCCGAGGCAAGATTGTTGGACCTGCTCCGGGGGTTGGCATCGCACAGAGATGACAGGGATGCCAGAACCTGGCTGAGTTGGAGAGACCTGCTTAGATTACTCTTGATGTTATTTGGGATGTGATTCAAACTTTAAATACCAACATTACTAATCAGATTAAACCTTTAGTTAGTTCTTTGAGATATTTAGATATTCGTTTGAAACTGGCTGAGAATGGGATTTCTATTAACAAAAATGATTATAAGACTAAAATTCTATGTTAAAGGAAAATAATGGGATAAATAATAAAATGGAATCATTGGAAAATCAAGCCGCATGAGGAACCTCTGTCTTATTAATTTTCTGAAAGACCCGCTAATTTCTCCAAAATGTATGTGGAAGAGATATATGATTGAGATTCTTAAGATCCCTGAGCAAACTCTCCCTCTTGTCTCAAGAGTTTATTATTTTGCACCTTTTAAAAAAATCACTGTAGATCAACAGGGAAATCAGGTCCTCCCCACTATTGAATCTCCACAACTGGTCCATACCACTATGCTGGAACCTACTCAGAAGGAATTGGTTACCCCTGCAACATTTAGGAGTAGATTTTTAAACTTGCACAAGTGTGTCCATGTGCGCATCCTACCCGGCGCACACATGGACACGCAATTTTTATAACATATGCATGCAGGCGCATGCATGCTATAAAATTGGGGGGTCAGCGTGTGCAAGGGGCTGCACAATTGTATACCTTGCGCACGCCAAGCTCGCGCTGAGCTGCGCTGCCTTCCCCTGTTCCCTCCCTCCCCCCACCCCACCTTCCCTTCCCCTACCTCCCCCACCCTTCCCCCCTACCTTTTTCTTTTGTTTTCTTTTGTTCTAAAACTTACTTCAGCCCTGGGGCTGAAGTAAGTTGCGAGCGACAGCCAACTGCCGGCACGCGATCTCCGGTACAGCTGCAAATGGCTGCTGTTCTGGGAGCCTCTGACCCCACCCCACCCCCGGACCGCCCAACCCATCCCCGCCCCTTTTTGCTAGCCCCAGGACTTAGTCACATCTCGGGGGTTTACGTGCATCGCCGGACCTTTTGAAAATAGGCCCGGGGCGCGTAAGCCACTCTACACGAGTAAATCCACTGGATTTACGTGTGTAGAGCTTTGGAAATCTGGCCCTTAGTGTTTCATTTCTTTTGGAGTCCGATAGAGAATGGATTCTCAAGAAGTTTTTTCATCATTGCCTGGGTACTTTCTTGGACTTGAAAGTTCATGTCTTCCTAGACTTGGCCAGACAGACCCAAAGAAAGTGGAAGAAGTTTTTGCTATTAAGGCCTAGGGCAGTGATGGTGAACTCCAGTCCTCGAGTGCCACAAACAGATCAGGTTTTCAGGATATCTACAATGAATATGCATGAGAAATATTTGCATGCACTGCCTCCATTGTATACAAATCTATCTCATGCATATTCATTGTGGATATCCTGAAAACCTGGCCTGTTTGTGGCACTCGAGGACTGGAGTTCGCTATCACTGGCCTAGGGTATTAGAGTTGGGTGCTCTTTTTTTTTTTCTCAAGTTTCCCTGCAAATGTGTTGTAAAGTACCAGAATGCCTCATATATATTTTTCCTGCCTTCACAACTTTCCTCTTTCTTGAATGATAAATTGCCTCTTGTTGTAAGTTCTTCTGTTGCTTCATAGAGTGCAGGTTCTAGGAATGTTTCCATTCACATTATATATGCTCTTTGTGATTGCTAGTTTATTCTTACTATGATTATATGAGATTACCTGAGGTTGTGGGATTGGATCATTGTGTTGAGGACTGGGGTTATAAGAGAACATTTCTTTATTACCTTGATTTTTCTTTTTTTTTTAATTGTATTTTCTTTCTTATTTGTCTCTTAAAGTTTGCTATTCAAGTGATTTCTTGAAATGTATTTGAAATGCATATAAATAAAAATAAAAAAAGAACCAACATCAGGAAATATTTCTTCACGGAGAGGGTAATGGATGCTTGGAATGCCTTCCCAAAAGAGGTGGTGCAGATGAATAGTTGAATTTAAAAGGCCATGGGATAAACATTGTGGATCCCTAATGGCTTGAGGTTGGTAATGAAGAAAAGGGTAATCTATGTTAACATTATGTGTAGCTTTTCTGCATGGGGAATAACTGCACAGCATGGTAGTTACTACTCTTTCAGAATGCATGGGGGTATCCTGTTCAGAGTGGTAGGTACTACCCTTAATGGAACATAATGGGATGACCTGCATGGTGCAGTATTTATTATCATTAACAGAATGCATGGGAGTAACCTGCATGATAAGGCAGCTACTATCAAAAACCACTTTGCTAGGCAGACTGGATGGACCATTTGGTCTTTATATGCTGTAATTGCTTTGTTATGTTATCTTACTATGAATATGTATGAGAGAGAGATTTGTATGTTGGGGAAGTGGACCCTTGAACTGAGGAGGAGTTGGCGCTACCTGTGGGAGAAACCACCACAGGCCTCCTCTGTCGGTAGGTGAGGCCAGAGGGGAAGCAGAGGCCAGCTGGAGCTTCGCCAATACCAGCCTTCATTCCCCACAGGTTGAGCCCTTGGGTACCAGGGCTGGATGGACTTAGGTGGGCCTCTGCATGGATGATCCCATGAGGAAAGGGCTAGGTGATACTACTCAGAGTCAGGTCCAGGCAGAAAGTCAGAAGCTGAAGTCTCTCTGGAGTCAGGAGCAATGGGTGGGAATGGAGGGAGACAGGAATGCAGGAAGGCTGGAATGAAGGAAGGCAGCAACACAGGAAGGCAGGAACACTGGAACACTGGAGAACAGGAACACTGGAACGCAGCTCTAGGAGAGCGAAGAGTCTTGTTGCCTTGTTATATAGGGAGAGACTGATAATGTCAACAACAAGAGCTATAGGCAATTTCCCGCTGCAGGCCCTTTAAATCTTGGGGAGAGGCATGCGCACACGCGTAGAGGGGCGCCCAGCCTGGAAGGAAGGTGGCGGTGCCTTTGGTGCAGCTGCGGTCAGTGAGGCAGTGATGGAGAGGCTGCTTGGCCCAGGGAGAGCTGCCACATTGGAGAGAGAGCGGCATTGGAGATGGCTTCCTGCCATGGCCAGGGAACCCGGAGCTGCCTTGGCAGGTTGGCGTCAGAAGGTGAGTGTAGCCAACCATGGGTTCCTGTGGTTGGCACACGTAACATTGTATACACTGGTCTCCATTGCATGCAAATCTATCTCATGCATATTTATTGTAGCAATTCTGGAAACCTGACTGGACAGGTATGTATCCAGGAAAGGGTTGGGAAACACTGGCCTAGTGGTTAGAGCAGCAGGATGCGAACAAGGGGAGGGGATCATTTGAAAGGTATAATGAACATCTGACCCATTTATCTTGGGGTAGACAACTCTTGGAGTGCCTCAAACTGGTCTGATTTTCAAGATATTCAAAATGAATATGCATGAGGTCTATTTGCATGCACTGCCTCCATTTGGATATCCTGCAAACCAGACCTGTTTTTTGGCACTCCAGGACTGGAGTTTTCTACCCCTAATCTTTCTGTTTGTATTACTGTGGTATTGACTAGGTGTGGATAATATCATCTAGAACATACTGCAGATCTGTTGAAGGTTAATCAGTCAAAACTGTGCTGCCCAAATTTTGTCCAAGAGCCATCTATGGTCTGACAATAATATTGACAACCCTCTCATGCCTACCTCAAATGAGGCTGCCCATTAATATATAGGGATGTGCAATCGTTTTTTGATGATTAGGAAATTCATACGATATTTCCTAAATCGTCATAGATTGGTAAACCAATAAAACGATTGCACTTTTCCTTAATTTTCGTAAAAAATCATTTTTTGACTTAGTGTGTGCTAACTCACGTTAGCACGCACTAACAAAAAAACGTTAGTTTTTGTTACTTTTTGTTAGTGCGCAGGGGAAAACACATTTTACTCACGTAAACTCATTCCCCGAACAGCAGGCAGAATGCATACATACTAGGGATGTGAATCGTATTTCTGACGATTGAAAATATTGTACGATATTTTCAAAATCGTCAGAAATTGAGGACTCCCCGAAACCGATAGTAAAACCCCATGATATTGTTCATGGGGTTCTCTTATCATTTTGGGGGAGGGCGGGAAAAATGGCACACAAAAATAACCCCTAAACTCATTGGGAGCACTGGATAGCCGGTGCCATCTTTAAAAATGGCGCGGGCCATCCAGTGCTTTTACCATGTGATAGGGGCCAGCCAATGGCATGGATACCCTATCACATGGTAAGGGCAAAGGGCCATCGGCGCCATTTTTATTAGTGGCAGCCGATGGCCCGAGAGCGGGAGATCACTCCCGGGACCCCCACTGGACCACCAGGTACATGTAAAAGGTTTTGGGGGGTGGGGGAAGCTAAGGGATTAGTTTTAAAAAGTTGGGGTGGATTTTTTGTTTATCGGCTCGGGCGCAGCCGATAAAAAAACCCCCGATCGGGCCAGACGAAAAATAAATCACAATGTGACTCGGAACCGGAATCAAAACCGATTCCGGTTCTGATTCACATCTCTAATACATACTATTAGCCCCATTCTCTACCAAATAAAAAACATACCAATACACACAGTGCAAGTGCTTTACCCTGTTTTTCCATCACAGTGTGCATACATTCACCCCATTGGTTCACCAATACACAATTCAATGTGTGCACAGCTTGCCCACTTTTACTCCATTTCTCTGTAACAGCATGCATACTTTTATCCCATTGCTCCATAATAGCATTCATACAATCACTTTATCACTCTCTGATATTGTATGTGCTTTTACCCCATTTCTCCATAATAGCATCTGTATTTTCACTCTGATTCTCCGTAATAGTGTTCATATTCCTACCTCATGTCTCCATTACAGTGTCTGTACTTTGTCACCATTTCCCTAAAACAGAGCACGCGTGTTTATCACATTTCTCTATCACGTTGCATGCACTTTCACCATTTCTCCATACCTGCACACTTACTTTTGCCCCGCAAACCCACAGCAAATGTTCCAAATGGAAACAAAAATCTGTTTTAAGCTGATTTCTCCCTTAATTTACATTCCTGAGGGACCATTTTGGGTAGGATTCTGATAGGAAAGTAGAAGCAACCAAAATCAATCTGTACATGTCTCAAAAAGTGATGGCAGTGACATTCACTCTGTGTGTCAAGCAAATTGTATATGTATGTATGCAGAGATACAGTAGCTGTAACATAAACCAGCAACTCATTTATACATAAACATCTCTTCAAAGGATCATTTTGGTGATATAATATGCTGCCCTCTCCTGCCCCTAATGCACAAAAACAAACAAAACAAGTAAATTGGCAATGCCCATGCTCCTAAGGAAAAAAGGCACATCTGCTGCCTACAGTCCTGAGCTTCTAGGATTTTCTAGGCTCTGCTTTAATGCAGTCTTTATGCTCTACCAGTTTACTTCTCCAACATGTGATAATCTATTCTGTTTGCTCTCTTTCTCTTTGCTGTCCTGTTAAATGAATTTCAAAGACGGAGCTAAGTACGAAGTTTTCTATTTCTCCTCTTGGTTTTATGGCTCTGTGAGTGGATGCTTCTTTCTATCTTGTGCTCTGATAGATTTACTTTATTTTTGCTCTGAGTGTGTCCCACTGCTGTATTAACATAGTGCCACAGCCAGTATTTTCCTATATGTCCTAAATGTGTTTCCTGGTTTTTGAAGATGTCACCGACAATGTGAGTGAACTGCTAGCACTTGATAAATATGTTTTATGAGCTCTTTTTCTTTCTTCTCTCTATACAGGTATTTACCATTGGCATATGAATATCAACAGATTGAAACAAATGAAAGGAAATATGATATGGCAGTAATGTTTTGACAAATTATGGATTTCTTGTGCAAGAAATAGCAATCATGGTATTTTGCAATTCCAAATGCACTGTGCACTAGCACCTGTGTCCTAGGGCAAGGGTACAACTAACTTATAAGTGGGCAAAAGGCCATCATAACAGATGGGCAAATATATTGTTCAGGAAAACATTGCTATTCTGGGATGTGAATTTAGAATTATGCCATTCTCCATTATTCAGGTTTATTGATAATGGAATGTTGCACATCATTTTTGAAAATAAAATATTGCTTCTATGGCACAATTTTAGCCATTTTCAAATGAACATTTGTTCAAAGTAGATAGGAAGTGTGAAATATTCTAGTGTACTTTATATACCCTGTTTACTCTATACAGATAACTACTACATGAAATACACAATAAGGGCCAATCTTTTAAAAGCCCTGTGTGTGTAAATCCATACGATTTACGTGCCTAGGTGGGGTTACGCACGCCGGGCCTATTTTACAAAGGCCCGGCGATGTGCATAAAGCCCCGGGACACATCTAAGTCCTGGGGCTTCGAAAAAGGGGCGAGAAGGGGACAGGGTGAGGCCAGAGGCCTCCGGCACAGTAGCCATTTGCCACTGTGTCGGAGGATCGCGTGCCAGCAGGCTGCCGGTGCGTGCAGCTTGCGCCTGCCCGGAGACAGGCACCAGAGGTAAAATAAAGGTCGGGGGGGGGGGGGGGGGGTGTTAAGATAGGGCTAAGGGGCGGAAGGTTTAGGGGAAGGGGAAGGGAGGTTAAGTTAGAGGAGGGAACGGGTGAAGGCGTGGGTGTCAGCGCACACGTTATAAAATTGGGCGTCCATGTGTATGCGCCAGGTAGCACATGCACATGGATGCCCACGCACAATTTCTTAAAATCTACCCCTAATCTTGCAACCTGGCCGAAGAGATGTGTTTTACACCCCCTACGTATAAGCATTCATAGGGCTTGTGTAACATTTAGTTCCAATGGAAAGCAGAGAGTCTTACTCGTACATCATTCTAGTTCTATTAGGAAACATTTGTTTTTACATTTAAGTACCCTATGAATGTGAATTCTGATTGTAGCATGCTGACATCGCAACCATTTTCGTATTACTCCGCAATCTAATAGGTAGAGGGTGTGCATGCCAAAATGTTTTGTCATGTCATTTTGTGTTGTTTGGGGGCAAATTTCCATATCATTTAGGTTTTTCACAACTTTTTTTTTAGGTTTTGGCAATAGTGCTCATTATTGCAAAATAGTGAACACTAAAAATGATAGAAGAAAAACATCACATTTTGTGCAGGGGAATAGGGTGACTGCTGAAGTTGGTGGTGCACCAGAAACCTTGCTGCTGCCAGGTGCCCTAAACATAGTATACGCTCCTACCTTACCCTGTGAGCACTACTTTTTTGATGCAAAAAGCCAATCAGTTTTAGATTCACAGCAACTCAGTCCTTAGAGGGAAAATTAGCTAAATCCATCCCTTAAAATAATCGCCTAATCTACTAACATCAGTTACAATAAAATATGTGAATGAAAAAAATATTTTCTGCAAGAACATTCAAAACCATTTCTTGCATGCAAATGAAATTAATAAAGAGCAAACTTCTGTTTAAAATAGAAATGAGGAAGAGAGGACCATAATGCCATAAAAGCCAGTGATATGTACCATCATTTTCACAGCATGAATTCAAATTACACAAGAACTGGACCTTTAAAATAGAGACAAGCCCTTACCAAATACAAATAGAAATGAACCAACAAAAACTATACTAGAAAACTGAAGCTTGACTGTATTATTATTCTTTGCAAAACATCAAGCAATAACATCATTCATAACATTAAAACCATGCTAGTAAAAAGAATAAATGTGAAGACAGACAACGAATATCCAATAATTTAAAAAAACTTGCATAAATTTGTTCTAATATTTCCCAAACATCAATAAAATTTTTCAAAACATCTCATGAATAAAACATCCAATAATTAAAAAATATTCTAATAGTTCCCACCCCAAAAAACAATAAAATGTTTCAAAAGAATAGAAAATCAAATTAGACTCAATAATTAAAACTAATAAGGATTTAAAAAATCTCCTGCACTCCATACCTAGAACCTTTTGATTTCCATTCATCCTGAGATTATCATAGATTGGGGAGGTTGAGCCACACAAACTATCTCCTCTCTTTCTCATTCACACACACATACTAACACAATGGGGCGGATTTTAAAACCCCTGCACGCCGGCGCACCTATTTTGCATAGGCCGCCAGTGCGCGTAAAGTCCCGGGACAGGCGTAAGTCCCGGGGCTTTCGAAATGGGGAGGGAGGGGGCATGTCCGGGGCGTTCCCGAAACGACGCGGCGTTTCGGGGGCGTGCCGCGGCATTTGGGGGCGGACCCGGGGGCGTAGCGCCGGCCCGGGGGCGTGGTCGAGGCCTCCGGACCACACCCCCGGGACCGGAGGACGGAGCGGGGCTGCCGGCGACGTGCGCAAAGTTACGCCTGCTTTCAGCAGGCGTAACTTTGCCGACAAAGGTAAGGGGGGGGTTTAGATAGGGCTGGGGGGGTGGGTTAGGTAGGGGAAGGGAGGGGAAGGTGGGGGGAGGGCGAAGAAAAGTTCCCTCCGAGGCTGCTCCGAAATCGCACCCCCTTGCATGCGCCAACCCCGGATTTTATAAGATACGCGCGGCTACGCGCGCATCTTATAAAATCTGGTGTACTTTTGTTCGCGCCAGTGGCACGAACAAAAGTACCCGCACGCGTAGTGTTTGAAAATCCGCCCCATTGATTCTTTCACACACTCCTTCTCTCATATACTTGCCAATGCTCTCACACACACTCTCACACACACACAGGGTGTCTCTCCCATGCGAGTGCCTGTGAGAGCCTGTGTGTGGCATACCAGCCCCTAGAACACTAATATACCACCTACTGGGCAAAAGGAGCAAGCCAGACTGCTACAACTCCTACACAGAACCTCCACGCTAATTGAAATACTGCACCTATGTCACAGATGCGCATCACAGACAGACCTTTACCTAATACAGAATAAGGGACTACAAATGAGAAACAGAAACATGCAGGCAAAACTGAAGTGGAAAGCCAGAGAAATCAGACTGTGTGAACTCTGGAATACTGAAGAAAAATCAAAATACAAATATATAAGCAATGCACATTTCCAAAGGTGGCATATTCTAATTGCTGAAAGGCAAAATAATCTGTTTTTACCTTTGTTGTCTGATCTTATTTTTCTAATCGTTTGGTCCCAGTCTCTTTTTTTCCCCTTTTCTGCAAGGGCCAACAAAGTTGCGCCCTATTGCGCCCGCACGCTTGTTTAAAGGTTATCGTCATAGAACCTGACAGCACATAATGATGGTACAGCCCATCCACAACTCCTGCTCAGCTTTGTAGTTCATTCCTCTCCCTAAGAGATGCTCTCTGCTTGTGCCATATAATCTCAAATTGTGATATTGCCTTTGTCTTCCTCACAAATTGTCACTAGTATTCCCCTTAATAGTGAAGATTAGTATAAATGCATTATATAATAGGCAAGCTGACCTGGCTACACTTCCTAGTTATGAACATAAAGGATAAGGAGCGATCTCCTGCATGTGGTTAAGCTAAGGTTACCAATTAGCTCCAGATTTCCAGGATATGTTGATCCAGTTCTGGTTTTACCCTATTGCAAGCAGGGAGTTGTAGTTGTGATATACTTGTGCATTTCTTCAGAAAAGCAAGACTACAAAGTTCCAGCATGCAGCGATGTGAAACCAGGACTGGATGGACCTTTCCTGATCATTTGGAACCAATTGGCAACCCTAGGTTAAGTGCATGACTGACAAATGGGAGATATTTTTAGCTACAGCACTGTAGGAAAGTGCAACCAGGCAAACTTGGTGGGCCAAATTGTTTTTATCTGTCAAATCTACAATATTACTAAAAGGTCAATGCACTAAATGGAAAACAGATTCACTAATGCCATAATGTTTGGAAAATTGCCAAACCTGTTTACAAATATTTTTGTATGTCATTTGCCATTTGTAATTTAGAGGTTTTGAATCTGTTCACCAAAATTATGCAAAATTACTAATTAGCTGAAGAATCATGCAAATCAGTTGATTAGCAATTTTCACATAGTTACATTTCATGTGGAAAATTGTGCAGATTGGCAATTTTCTGCAAAACTTAACTTGTGAATCCAATGTATATGTCATACAAATGGGCTGTTAGCGTGAGAAAAAAAATCTTGTGTTGATGGCCTGTTTTCACAATCTGTAATACAGGTTAATACATTGGCCTGCATACCACTTATATCTACAAGGAATCAGAAAAAATCTTGAAAATAGTAGAATCGTACTACAATGACCAAAGTTTGACAAGTCTCTGGTGTGAAATGTATAAGCTTTTGTTTCAGCAGACAACAGAACTTGTGGAGAAAAAACATATTTTGAGAGCAAACTGAAATAAGACTGGCATTTATGTAAATTAGATTGTGTAGCAGGCATTAACATTCAACCAAAGGCGCAAAGGTTAGCTTATCCTTCTGAAGAAAGTGCTGTGGGATCTTTTGCATCCCTCAGGTAGGACTGAACTACTGAGGTGCCAAATTTTGTTGACAGTGGCATCCTGCCAAAAGCAGCAATATCTTGCAAAAGGTGAAAAAACAGAAAAGAGAAGACAACACAGTTAACTCATACATATTGTAGCTTATAAACAGAGCTTCTGATTTTAGATTTTAACCACCAATAAAAATCGATGCAAAAAAATAATTAATAAAAAAAATCAAGTATATATATATATTAGATAAACACAGGAAAAAACACCACTTCCTCTACTATTACTATATCACCCCCTCCCTTTGTCTGCCTTGGATCTTTCACTCTGTTTTTGTGACTTTTCTGCACTGATGACTCCTCTGTTTTACAAATGTATATAATTAATTCAACTGGAAAAGGTATCCAGCATGCAATAGTACACTGATTTTGTTTTGTACTCACAAGAACATCTAATTAGGTAAAAAAAAACCAAACCACCTACATTTATAATTTATGAACAACTTAGAAGCCCTTCTCTTAAATAGCTCACAAGAATCTTCTTGGATGATGGGTTTACTTTTGAATTGATTCAGGAGGGGAAAAAGGGTTCCCTAAGATGAAACTCCTATACCCCATAGCACATCTCTTCTTGGGGCTTGCATATGCCCACTCACTTAGCTACCGTAGTATCTGAGGGAGATCAGAGCTCAGGCTTCAATGCCAACATATTTCAGTAAACCATGATAAGGATTCACATATTCCCCCCCCCCCCCCCCATGCCTACATCATGAACATATGTTTAAAAATGCCCTAATTATAAATGGAATGACTCTGTTTCATCTTCTTTTTTTTTTTTCCTGATAGTCAGATCATACAGGAATCAGAAAAATAATTGGGAAGTAAATTGCTTTTGTTCAGATGCTGTTTAGCACATCCTCCGCAGAAGCTGACCTTTCAGTGTTAATTCTGCAGCGGAACTGGCATTTTTTTCTTTTCTTTTTCTATTACCAGTACCGTTTTCCACCTGCATATAATGTTATTAACTGTGTACCATATATACAAAGCCTCTTGAAGTCTTTACTAATAGAAAATATACCTAATTAAAATCTTTCATGTAGAATCCTAATCTTGAAAAAAAAAAAACACCCCTCAAAACATCCAAATCTGTAATCTCTGACACATTTATTTGTTTTGATTGTTGTTGTACCTTGTTTCAAATAAATATTTTTCATATAATACATTTGCTGCATATACCCTGTGGCGTGCATCTTTGGAACAGATTCTCTCTCTCTACTGTTTGCATGGCCTTATTTTTTCATTTAAAGTGTGAGAACTAAGAACACTAATACTGTGCTAATAATTTAAACTTTAAAAATATGCCCTTTTCAATATCTGCCTTGGGGATTTTCAGAGGTTTTATTTTCAGACATTAAGCTGATCAACACATCAGCATTTTCTCCCAGGAGGCATTTGCAACCTTCCCCCCCCCCCCCCCCACCCCCCTCATCCTTCCAGAAGTTATTTAGACAAATGTTCTTGCCCCACTAAATATCTACCCTCTTAGCATATAAAAGTGCTTTGGGAGCTCCCTCCTTGGAAAACCTGATTATTTGAGATCAAGAGAGCAGGACTACATTCCTCTTTACTATTTGGTAAACTCCGCTGCAGTGGTTGACTGAAAGTAAATTTGATTCATATTTAAATTCCCCATCAGAAGCAATAGCCGAAGAGTGTGTAACAGCTTTGTAATGTGTCAAGGAGCCAGTAGGGGGAGCATTTCATAAAAGGAAAGCACTACTGAATTTGCAGAGCAGTTGTACCCTTAGGGGCGGATTTTAAGAGCCCTGCTCGCGTAAATCCGCCCAAAACCGGGCGGATTTACGCGAGCAGGGCCCTGCGCGCCGGTAAGCCTATTTTACATAGGCCTACCGGTGCGCGCAGAGCCCCGGGACTCGCGTAAGTCCCGGGGTTTTCAGAGGGGGCGTGTCGGGGGCGTGTCGGGGGCGGGCCCGAACCGCGCGGCGTTTTCGGGGCGTGTCGGGAGCGTTCCGGGGGCGGGCCCGGGGGCGTGGCTACGGCCCGGGGCGGCCCGGGGGCGTGGCCGCGCCCTCCGGACCCGCCCCCAGGTCGCGTCCCGGCGCGCAGGAGGCCCGCTGATGCGCGGGGATTTATGCCTCCCTCCGGGAGGCGTAAATCCCCCGACAAAGGTAAGGAGGGGGTTTAGACAGGGCCGGGCGGGTGGGTTAGGTAGGGGAAGGGAGGGGAAGGTGAGGGGAGGGCAAAGGAAAGTTCCCTCCGAGGCCGCTCCGATTTCGGAGCGGCCTTGGAGGGAACGGGGGTAGGCTGCGCGGCTCGGCGCGCGCCGGCTATACGAAATCGATAGCCTTGCGCGCGCTGATCCAGGATTTTAGCGGATACGCGCGGCTCCGCGCGTATCTACTAAAATCCAGCGTACTTTTGTTTGCGCCTGGAGCGCAAACAAAAGTAGGCTATTCGCGCTCGTTTTAAAATCCGCCCCTTAATGTTTTAGCTCCAGTAGACACCAAGACATTAAAAAAAGAGATAAACTATTTCTAGCAGGAGAAATGCTTGCAAGTTTCTTTGGCAAAAAGTGAACATAGTCTGTAAATGAAAAAAAAAATATTTTTCACATTTGGGAGGTGACTTGTTATAAAGAAAATCTCATTTATACGTGATTTATTTGCATAAAGAAATCTGTAAAATATATTACTTTTCTGTGGAAACAGTCTTCCAGGATTCAGCGTATTAGCCACAAACATTATAGCAAGTAAGTATATGCTTTTTTGCTTCTACACGGCATATGGTTTTGAGCTGCGCTTATGATTGGAGGTAGCAATATGTTCATGAGCAAAAAGGTCACCCTCAAATACCATGAAAATGATAATTACTGCAAAAATAAGCAGTTCCACATTAATGTACAAATTTACAGTTATAAATGTTAATTCATTTTAACAGCCTAGTTTGTATGGTTAACAGAACTGTTGTGTGGTCATATGCTCAGAGTTGCCAATTCCTTGGTAGGTAGGATGGGAACTGTTTAATTTGAGAAAAATAATTACTTCTTTGGCATTTTTCACCCACCTAAAACTCCTCTTCCTCTTGTGCATTCTGAAAGGAAATTAGTATAGTCCTAATTTCTTTTCCAAGTACCCCATAAAGAGCTTTCAAATGCCCTTCTAAGAAATACTGTAGAGAAGTATTTTTAAGACTAAATTACGTTTAGCACTCTGGAATTCACTTGATTGTGTGACAGTCCCTGTCTTGATTTCTAGCAAATTTATGTGGTTTACTTTTCATTTGGGCATTGCATACTGTATTTTACCCATAACTTCTACTAAGTAGGGCATTTACTAAAAGTTAATATTATCATCTGGTGTTTCAAAAACTTATAACTAGTTTCATCCAAGAGAGAAAGAAAGAAAGAGAGAGAGAGAGAGAGAGAGCGAGAGAGAGAGACTGTTTAGAAGGCTCTCAATATTAGTCAACCATTTATACCACTACAGGAGGACCAACTAGTAACTTGAGGTGTGGTTTTGGTGGTGGCCTAGGGTTTGGGGGGCAATTTCACATGCACAGTCAGATGTACAAACAGCACAGATTTGGAATGAGGAAAGATACACAAAGATGTGATTTCTACAATGTAGTCTCACCCTAGCTTGATGCACTCTCTACCTGGGTGCTATCAAGCTAGGATGAGAGAAAATGGAAGAAATCTTATCTTTGTGATCTTTCCTCATTCCAGATAACATCAAATCTTCACTGATGTGTACTGTGCTGTTCGTAAGTCTGACTGTCCATGTAAAACTGCCCCCCAAACCCTAGAACACCACTAAAAACTCACCTCGAGTTACTAGATGACCCTCCTCTCTTTCTCTCTCCCTCTCTTTCTTTCTCTCACTCTCTCTAGTTTTGGGCATATTGTACAGCCTAATGCCAGGAAAATTGCATGAAATGTTAAACACTGCTCATTTTCATAAACCTTGCCCAAACTCCTTCCCTTTGACTAAATTTTTCAGAATTTGCATATGCATCACATGATGCAAAACATAATGCATGCATTACAGAATTTATCACAGGTGTTAGGATCCTAACTCAGTAATGTATTTTGATGAATGACCCTGTTAGATTAATGCAGATAAAACTGAATATTCTAGTTTGCTTATAATAACTAGCATTTCACATACACAATATACAATTAGACTAGATGCTAGAGATACACCAAAAAGCTTGATTATAATTAAAAATCCTGCCTGTGACTTGACCATTTACTTTTAGGCAAGGTTCACTGAACTGCGATAACAGATCCCAATAAGATGCTAGAGAATCCTGTAAAAATGATAAAGTCCTGCAGTATAATCTAGGCTCTTATTATGATTTGTGATTATGATCTGATAAACTTACAAACACCCAGATGATAGGAGAGATTTTCAGTTGGGGACTGTAATTTTTTTGTTTATCCATCTCAACTAGATGTGTTACTATAGAACTTTGATCCCAGTGGGTTTGACAGGCTTAACGATGGCTAAAGGGTAGTTCTAATAATGAGGGAAATTTTGCCAGGACCTAGGACTTTTTGATGGATGGAAGAAGATGACCCTATGGTTCCATATAAAGGAGGGACAATGGGGGACTTTTATTTGTTTTGTTATCTTATTTATGTTGTACAATTATTTTGGTTTAGTTTATGATATAATGTAAATGTATTTACTGATATTTATGTAATACCGTGTTAAGTATTTGATGATTTATAGTATGTACTTTTATATTTGTTTTAAAATGCTGCAGACATGTTATAGACACATTTTAATACATTATATAATTAAATATGTCTGATGTGTGATGGGCGTAAATAATGATAGAGGTTTTGTAATTCTTCTTGCCTTTTCTAGTCTGCCAGCTAAAATACATCCCTTTTTTGCCTTTCAGATTGAACAGGGTCCAGACTCTATTCTTTTTGTGGTCTGGGGATCAGAGTAGGAATCCATCTCATTTCACTCCCGGGGGAGTTCATGGCTCTGAAGATGCTCCTGTTTTTGAAGAAAGCCTCTAGAAGTGATGGCAGGCGATACTCACCTAACCTATGAGCGGTTTTGTCTGCATGTTTCCAGATTTTCAACCACGGTTACTGGCGTGTAATTGAAAAATAGAAGTTAATGTGCTGTATGTGTCGGTCAGCCATGCTGCTGGTTTCTTTTTATGTATGTCACAGTCTGACCTTGTTTGTTTTGCATACCACTACCCACATCTATCTCTTTAGTCTCTATATGTGCTCTGTCATTTCAGATCTGTCTTCCTATGGTTCCTTGCTGAAAGCAGAGGAAACACACAATGCTTGTGTTTGTAGAATGAGTGCCATTTCCAAAATTGCTGTAGCCTGTTTTGTTTTTGGTTACATTGCCTATGTTTTCTCTTCTATACAGTCTAGATTTGCTATATAGGTATATGCTCCTATTTGTAACTGTTTTTAGCTCTGTGTTTTTGGCACTTTTTCCCCTTCTTGTTATGTAAACTATTTGCTTCAGTGGAAGCAGACCCCTCAAGTCCACACTATAATGAACACTACATGGCTGCAGCAAGAGGTCCTCTGGAGATCTTCCAAATGAAGGCAGGGTTGCTATATGCTTGTTTTGGGTTCTGGGTGGTAAATTAAAACCATGTAAGCAAGCATTTGGATGAATAAGGGACTATATGGGTAGAAGGGCAGGCATTAATGGAGCATGAATGATGGGTCCATCTCCTGCTTATCCTAAATACTTTTTTTTCAACCATGCTGAATATCTTTTTGACTACTCTGAGTAATTATCAAATATTCATTTTTATGAAAGTTGCTATTTGGGAAAATCTGAAGATCACCAAAACAAAAATAGATGGGTTCAGAAACCTATAGGGTTTGGGTTTTTTTTTACTATTTTTAACTATTTTTGTTTTTGATTTCTTGGTGTTGGGTCAGTTTTGTGGCTTTTTTTAGTTGTTTGAAAATCTGAAGATCCACAGATATTCACTCTGTGGTGGCCTTATTAACTCAATTGGTACTTTAATAAAATGGGTAGTAAATATCAATTATAAAACCCACGGATGTCAGTTCCTATGTCTGCCCTGGCCTGAAGGTTTGAAAAAAAAAATGCTGGCCTGCTGGACTGAAAGAGAAGACAGCTGCGGGAGGAGCAGGGCAAGTGTTAACATAATGCTGGCCTGGGGGCCAGAGAGCATCATCTGACTTGACCTTGCTCACTCCAACAGACTTCTTTCTTTCTGACATCAATCCTGGTCTGGAGGATTGAACAGATGTTGGTCTGTTGGATGTAGGGTCATCTCTGAAGGGAAGAAGCCAAGGGGCTTCACCCCCTTGGAGCATCTGTTGCAATGTTCCTGGGAGGTGCTCCTTTAGATAACTTGAGCTGAGGGTAAGAGAAGGGTAAGGGTTATACATTTGTTGTGGGATTTTAGGGAAGTTGCTGCTGGGTTTGGGGGTGAGATTGGATTGTATTATTGCTGATATGCTGAGGAATTTATTGTACTGGCTGGTAAGGAGACGTTAATTTTAGTGGTCTGTTACATTTCTCTGGTGAGAGGAGGGGATGAGGTAATTCTGCATTAGGGATCGTAAATCATTGTTTTATTTGCTACATTATGCTGTTTTGATGTAGGTTACTGTTTGTTTACAGGCAAACTGCTTTGCATTCCCTTTTGGGAAATAGAAATAGACATTCTCTGCCTTCCGGATTCTGTTAGCATGGTTATAAAAGCTAAAACTTTGCAGGTTGGGCCAGAAAGAAAAATCCAAAGTATAATGCTATACATGAGATTCAAGTCCAAACATGTCTCTTCTTCAGATAATAATTATGCTAATTCAACCAAAGGAATTAGTCTGCACGGCTACTAGAATATTGGGAGAAAACCTACGGACTCTGTCAGGCGAGCAGAAAGGAGGGATAGGCACATTTGAGAAATGTGTTGCTATTTGAATCGTCTGTTGAGCACATTTTATTAGATTAAAGTTTTATGCCTGACTCATTCCAACCCTTTGAAAGTTTTCTGCTTTGTAAGGTATTTCTTATCTGAATGGCAGCATGTGGATTTCAACTCATTAACTGTAGGAGTGAAGTAGTAACAGCCACATGCCCTCAAATAATATTGACTGTATTACAGCATGCTAAACAAATGTACAAAAAAATGCAACAATCTAGAAAAGGTTACCTCAAACTTTGCATGATTAAGAATGGTGTTTGTTTATAGGACTTAGGGGCCAATGGCTGATGTTATTGATATGTAAATGATGTGTGCATTAACCCGGGTATTAAGGCATTCACATTAAAGTATGTGTATTGAAACTAACATTAATGTAGAAAGTTAAAAAAACTTCCCCATAGTGAAGTTAACAAAACTGCATTAATTTTGTGTTTGAACATACATTACTCACCACATAATAGGTAATGAGCTATTTAGCATAACTTTGAATTTCTTTATACTATTAGCATAAATGTGCATTAACATTAATGCAAACTGGCTAAAGCAGATGCTTAATGTGTTAAAGCATGAAGGCTAGCGCAAATGTTAAATGCACATTAATGCTTAAGCTAATGTTAACGTAGTTTAGAACATTAACTCCTAAATCTGGCTGCTTGCAACTTTGATCAAGACCCAGTGGCAGGAAACCTTGTATAGGCATACAAAGGAGATATGGCCTCCTTTTAGAGTTCAGGAAATCTCAGAGAGGCATAAACCCTGGGGTTTGCCAACATGATCCAGAGCAAACAAAGGACAAATTGACAGTGAAGTGACATGTGCCATTTAGTTTCCCAGGACCAAGTCTATCACACGCTTATAGATTTCAATGAGAAATAGTTACTGCAATTATTATGCTCTTTGTCTAACCCTATAGCAAGACCAGAAAAAAAAAAGTAGTTTTTATTAAAACAAAATAAGGGGGTGAATTGGTTGTTATATCTGTAGGGCTCAGTTCCAGTCACAAGAATATTATTGAATGATGGTGCTACAGAAACAGGGTTAAAAATATCCTGCAAATTATTAATATACTGCAAGAATCCTGGGGAAAAAAAAGACATTGAGATATAAATGATAAAATAGGAATAAGGCAGACTGGAGGAAATTGCTGACTAAGAGGAAAGTGCTGAAAGGCAAAAGGACAAAGATAAGCCAAAAGGGAACTTGTTTGCCTATTGCAGGATCTGGTTGCTTTGTGATGATGCCAAGATTCAGTGATTCCCCTTGATATATAACTACACAGATGTGGATGAAGGTTTTCAATCTCTAGAAGCTGATTCCCAGTTTGTGAATGCCAAATCAAATGCAATGTTTTCTTTTCAGCAGTAGCATGATATTGTTATCTCCAAAAATAACATTTTTCATTGGTTCTTGGCTATTTCTCCCACTGATTATTTTTGGCCTTGTGATTTCAAGCTTCTATTTCAATTGGAATTAACCTCTATAGGTCTACAGTGCCATGAAGCTGCATTCACAACTACTTGGGGATTTATTCCCCTATTTTGATATCCCCTGCCCATCACAGCCCAACCATTGAAGCAATGGTCTTTGGCTAGTGGTCACAGTTTTCTCTGTAACTTTCTTCAAAACTCAGCTAACATGATCCTTAAGTTGGTGTCACCACTGAATAATCGCTGAGACTCCCTCATTACAAATATTTTGAATGCTGCCTTTGCAACATTCCCAGCCCTGGTCATCTCAGAGAGCACAACCCTGGTCTAGGAATAAAAATCCATGTCCTCTGCATGTTAGTGTACAGCAGTTGCCACTGAAGCCCACTAGGCCAGCCCCAGTGTTGGTTTTTGAATTCTCATTTCTCTATTCCTGTTATTTAAAAGGATTTTGATTTCATGTATATTAGGGAAAAAAAACAGCCAGATTTTCATTTGTAAAGCACTGTTTTCTTGATGTTATATGTATATATTTATTTTTTTGGCATACCATCCATATACACAGTGGTGTGATAAAAAGACAAAGTTGAGTAGGGGTCATGGTTGACCCCCAGCTCAACCAGGGGCTGCTTCTCAAGGCGGCTAGAATACCCACAAGTTTAACAAAATGAAGTCCATGTGCAGCAAAGGACCTGGCTCTCTCCCAGACCAATGAACCCCAAAGTCCATGTACCCCACCCTCCCTTCCTATAAAGCAGGGCTTCCCAAACCTGTCCTGGGGACCCCACAGCCAGTCGGGTTTTCAGGATATCCACAATGAATAAGATACATTTGTTTACCATGGAGACTCAGTATATGCAAATTTATCTCATACATATTCATTGTGGATATCCTGAAAACCTGACTGGCTGTGGGGTCCCCAGGACAGGTTTAGGAAGCCCTGCTATAGAGAATAGGGCAGCCATGATTCTCCCCAGCCCCCATCCCAGTAGGACACCTAAATCATTGGGGTATAGTGCTCCTTCCCCCTCCTTTCTCCAGCCTCCAAATCTAATAAAAGAAATTCAGTGGGATTCAGTGTCCACCTCCCCAACACCTCCACACACCCTCTACCCCTGATCTTCCTCCTGCACCCCCCCCAACCTTTAAATCCTGAAGAAGAGCCCTTGGGGGCCTGGTGCACCAATTTTGAAAATGGCACCAACCTGACTTTGCCCTAGATATGTGACTGGGGCAAGGTCCAGGGAGTGGACCTCACCCCATCATGTGATAGGAGCAAGGTCAGGTTGGTATCATTTTGACAAATGGCACCAACCAGGTCTGGAGCTATGGGACATACCCTTGGGGATGCCTGGCTATGTTAGCAGAATTACTGAGGACTAGATGATGCCTTTAATCCATTGGTTTCTGGTAGATCTGCTCCAGCTGGATTAGGGTGTACCTCAATTCCACTGAGCAATATTGTTAGTTCTACATTGAGGGCCTTCTTGCATGTACTCAGTGATTAATTTAAGTCCTTGTAATTTCAGAGCTCAATTGTTCATGGTCATTGAGCCCTTGAGACTGTGACATGATTGACACAGTCTAGCAGGCTAACCTACTAAGTCCATGCTGTCAGTAGGTGGGCTCGCTCAGGGACTGGGTCTGGGCTTCACTTTTACCAACCCCTTTCGTCTCAAGTTGAGCTCTTGAGTTCAGGGGTGGCCAGGACTTGGCGAGGTCCAAATGAGCAAAGTAAGTCCAGGAATAGGACAATGGTCAGGGCAGGCAGCATACAGGTGGAGTTGGATATGGATACCAGGCCAAACATGGGGCAGGCGGCAATCAAGAAGTGTAGTCAGAATCTAAGCCAAGGTCAGAACTGGTAGTTATTCAGGAGATGTACAAGATCCAGACAGACAAGAGTTGGGCAGGAACAAGTCAGGTTGGAATAAGGCAGGAGATAAGGGGATAGGCAAGAGACAAGGCAGGACTGGAACAAGGCACGACAAGGATAAGACAAAGCTGGAGCAGAGCTGGACAAAGGAACGCAAGGAGCAGGAACAAGATGAGGCAGGAACTTGAGGCAGGCAAGGCACAGACTGGAACAAATCAAGGTGAGGAGCAGGACCAGAAGCAGGTATGTAAACTTAGGAGTAGCAAGTTGCAACACACACTGCAGATAAGGCAGGAGGACCTGTTGCTGCGGCGCTGGCTGGTTGCAATGGACTTCCTTGTATATTCATGGAGGATGTGATGTCATCAGCCAGTGCCACAGGAAGTCGTGGCCGGAGGATCTATAAAGAAAGTCCAGAGCTACAAGTTCTAGCCAAGGTCCTTTGAGCAGCATGTTGCCAGAGCTATGCTGGAGTCCCTTCAGATCAGAGGTATGCCTCTATTTTAGTATCCTAGCAATGGCAGAGGTGTCCCCAGAAGAGCCAGGCCCAAATTGTAGTAGAAGGCTACCGGAATCCTAGCAAGAACCTTGAAAAAAAGGTATGGGGTCGTGGGGGCAGGGGTTGAGGGGAAAGAGTTAGGGGGGCATTGGGGGGGGGGAGAATACAGAGACTGTAATTTTGACATTTTGGCACTATAAGGGGAAGTCAGAGCAGGGGGTGAGGGAGGGGGAATTCCTGGCCACAAAAAACATATTTTCTGGATGAAATGAACCATTTTCAGGGGGGTGTGTGTGTGGCTATTTTGGCCCCTTAGGGCTTTGGCAATGTGGGTGGGTGGCAGGGGACAAGTCATGATTTCTTTCTTTTTTTTTTTTTTAAATGGAAAGTAACTTTACTGAATATATTATTTTTTTAATATATCCAGTTAAGTCTAAAGCTCTATGGCTGGGGAGGAGCTGGCTGTCATGGTACATGTGGGCACCAACAACATAGGAAAATGTGGGAGGGAAGTTCTGGAAGCCACATTTAGGATTTTAGGTAGGAAGCTGAAATCCAGAACCTCCAGGGTGGCATTCTCTGAAATGCTCCCTGTTCCACACGCAGGACCCCAGAGGCAGGCAGAGCTCCAGAGTTTCAATGTGTGGATGAGACAATGGTGCAGGGAAGAGGGATTCAGTTTTGTAAGGAACTGGGGAAACCTTTGGGGAAGGGGGAGTCTTTTCCGAAGATGGGCTCCACCTTATCAGAGTGGAACCAAGCAGCTGGCACTAACTTTCAAAAAGGAGATAGAGCAGCTTTTAAACTAGAACAAGAGGGAAAGCCGACAGTCACTCAGCAATATGGTTCGGAGCAATGTATCCTTGAAGGATTCTAATGAAACAGGAGAGTTAGGGCATCCCAACAGAGAGGTTCCAATAAAAGAAAACTCAATCCATGTGCCTATATGTAAAACATCACCAAAGCTAATGATTTCCAAATTATCCCTAACAACTGAAAAGCAGGTTGTTATACAAACAAAAAGCACACTTTGAAATGTCTGTATGCCAATGCCAGAAGTCTAAGAAGTAAGATGGGAGAGTTAGATTGTATAGCAGTAAATGATGAGATTGACATAATTGGCATCACAAAAACTTGGTGGAAGGAGGATAACCAATGGGACAGTGCTATATCAGGGTAGAAATTATATTGCAATGATAAGGAGAATCAACTTGGTGGGGGTGTGGCACTATATCTCTGGGAGGGTATAGAGTCCAACAGGATAAAGATCATACAAGAGACTAAATGGGTAGAAATCCCATGTGTGTTAGGTAAGAGTATAGTGATAGGAGTATACTACCGTCCACCTGGTCAAAATGGTCAGACAGGTGATGAAATGCTAAGAGAAATCAGGGAAGCTAACCAATTTGGCAGTGCAATAATAATGGGAGATTTCAATTACCCCAATATTGACTGGGTAAATGTAACATCCTGACTTGCTAGAGACATAAAGTTCTTGGATGTAATAAATGACTGCTTCATGGAGCAATTGGTTCAGGAGCCAACAAGAGAGGGAGCTATTTTAGATTTAATTCTTAGTGGAATGCAGGATTTGGTGAGAGAGGTAACTATGGTGGGGCCACTTGGCAATAGTGATCATAACATGATCAAATTTAAACTAATAACTGGAAGGGAGACAATAAGTAAATCTACAGCTCTAACACTAAACTTTCAAAAGGGAAACTTTGATAAAATGAGGAAAATAGTAAAAAACTGAAAAGCACAGCTGCAAAGGTTAAAAGTGTTCAACAGGCATGGACATTGTTTAAAAATGCAATCCCAGAGGCGCAGTACAGATGTATTCCATGCATTAAGAAAGGTGGAAGGAAGGCAAAACAATTACCATCATGGTTAAAAGGTGAGGTGAAAGAGGCTATTTTAGCCAAAAAAAACATCCTTCAAAAATTGGAAGAAGGATCCATCTGAAGAAAATAGGATAAATCATAAGCATTGTCAAGATAAGTGTAAAACATTGATAAGACAAGCGAAGAGAGAATTTGAAATGAAGTTGGCCATAGAGGCAAAAACTCATAATAAAAAGTTTTAAAAATATATCCGAAGCAAGAAACTTGTGAGGGAGTCGGTTGGACCATTAGATGACTGAGGGGTTAAAGGGGCTCTTAGGGAAGATAAGGCCATTGCAGAAAGACTAAATGAATTCTTTGCTTCCATGTTTGCTAATGAGGATGTTGGGGAGATACCAGTTCCGGAGATGATTTTCAAGGCTGATGAGTCAGACAAACTAAACCAAATCATTGTGAACCGGGAAGATGTAGTAGGCCAGATTGACAAACTAAAGAGTAGCAAATCACATGGACTGGATGATTTGCATCCCAGGGTACTAAAGGAACTAAAAAATGAAATTTCTGATCTATTAGTTAAAATTTGTAACCTACCATTAAAATCATCCATTGTACCTGAAGACTGGAGGGTGGCCAATGTAAACCCAATATTTAAAAAGGGCTCCAGGGGTGATCTGGGTAGCTATAGACCAGTGAGCCTCACTTCAGTGCCGGGAAAAATAGTGGAAACTAGTCTAAAGATCAACATCATAGAGCATATAGAAAGACATGATTTAATGGAACACAGTCATAAGAACATAAGAACATAAGAAACTGCCATACTGGGTCAGACCAAGGGTCCATCAAGCCCAGCATCCTGTTTCCAACAGTGGCCAATCCAGGCCATAAGAACCTGGCAAATACCCCAAAACTAAGTCTAGTCCATGTTACCATTGCTAATGGCAGTGGCTATTCTCTAAGTGAACTTAATAGCAGGTAATGGACTTCTCCATGGATTTACCCAAGGGAAGTCTTGGCTAGCAAATCTGCTTCATTTTTTTTAAAGGGGTTAATAAACATGTGGATAAAGGTGAACTGGTAGATGTAGTATATTTGGATTTTAAGAAGGCATTTGACAAAGTCACTCATGAGAGGCTTCTACGAAAACTAAAAAGTCATGGGATAGGAGGCAATGTCCTTTCGTGGATTACAAACTGGTTAAAAGACAGGAAACAGAGAGTAGGATTAGACAATTTTCTCAGTGGAAAAGGGTAAACAGTGGAGTGCCTCAGGGATATGTACTTGGACGGGTGCTTTTCAATATATATATAAATGATCTGGAAAGGAATACGACGAGTGAGGTTATCAAATTTGCGGATGATACAAAATTATTCAGAGTAGTTAAATCACAAGCGGATTGTGATACATTACAGGAGGACCTTGCAAGACTGGAAGATTGGGCATCCAAATGGCAGATGAAATTTAATGTGGACAAGTGCAAGGTGTTGCACAAAGGGAAAAATAACCCTTGCTGTAGTTACACGATGTTAGGTTCCATATTAGGAACTACCACCCAGGAAAAAGATCTAGGCATCATTGTGGATAATACTTTAAAATTGTTGGCTCAGTGTGCTATAGCAGTCAAATAAGCAAACAAAATGTTAGGAATTATTAGGAAGGGAATGGTTAATAAAACAGAAAATGTCATAATGCCTCTGTATCGCTCTTTGGTGAGACCGCATCTTGAATTCTATGTACAATTCTGGTCGCCGCATCTCATAAAAGATATAGTTGCGTTGGAGAAGGTATAGAGAAGGGCAACCAAAATGATAAAGGGGATGGAACAGCTCCCATTTGAGGAAAGGCTGAAGAGGTTAGGGCTGTTCAGCTTGGACAAGAGATGGCTGAGGAGGGATATGATAGAGGTCTTTAAGATCATGAGAGGTCTTGAACGAGTAGATGTGAATCAATTATTTACACTTTCGGGTAATAGAAGGACTACGGGGCACTCCATGAAGTTAGCAAGTAGCACATTTAAGACTAATCGGAGAAAATTCTTTTTCACTCAACACAAAATTAAGCTCTGGAATTTGTTGCCAGAGGATGTGGTTAGTGCAGTTAGCGTAGCTGGGTTCAAAAAAGGTTTGGATTAGTTCTTGGAGAAGTCCATTAACTGCTATTAATCAAGTTTACTTAAGGAATAGCCACTGCTATTAATTGCATCAGTAACATGGGATCTTCTTGGTGTTTGGGTAATTGCCAGGTTCTTGTGGCCTGGTTTGGCCTCTGTTGGAAACAGGATGCTGGGCTTGATGGACCCTTGGTCTGACCCAGCATGGCAATTTCTTATGTTCTTAAATGAGGTCCAATAATGTTAGACTTGCTTCTGAGCAGGACTAAAGTTATGTAGCTAACTTATCAAAATATACCCAATGTTCGGCTAAGTTAGCTGGATAATGGAACCTCTCCCTGAAACACCTCCAAAATGCCTCTTTTATGTCTGGCTAAATTATAGCCACATAACAACATATTCAGCAATAATTTAGCTGGATAAGAGGCTTAATATGCCGTTTATGCCATTTAGACTTCAATTAGTTATCCATCTAAATGGCTTTTAAAAATCTACCCCAAAATGTAAAATCAGTTCATCTTGAGCAAAGTCTGTGTCAACAGGTAGTTTAGCCATGAATGACATTGCCATGGGTCTTCCCATGAGAATCTTGTGAGGATTAAGTTCATGCTTGTAATTGGGCATGTTTCTTATGCTCATAAGGAAAGGCATCAGCCATTTTAAAGAAATCTTAGTTTGGCCAGTTTATTGTTTTTTTCTAGGACTTAGTTTAAACATTAAAAAAAAAGCCTGAAGCCTGTGAAATATGTAACCCTATCACTTTCAATTGTCTCTGGTATCCCAAATCTTGGTATGACCTCTTTTAACAATGTTTTAGCAACAAGTCTAACATTCCAAATAAAATGCAGCTTGATCTCAAAAGATAAAAATTCTCATTCATTTTTTCTTTTTATGGGGATCTCACCTTAGTTTCATATGTGCCCAGGTAGTCTAAAGCAATAATGTTGCTATCAGCAATAGGGATGTGAATCATTTTTGAACGATTAAAATTATCGTCAGATAATTTTAAAATCGTCCAAAATCGTTAGAGTGCATGATACAATACAAATGTCCCCGATTTATTGTCAGGGGCATTTGTATTGTATTGTTAAATAGGGCGCAGGAAAACCGGCACAGCAAAAAATCCCTAAAACCCACCCCAAATCTTTAAAACAAATCCCCCACCCTCCCGAACCCCCCCAAAATGTTTTAAATTACCTGGGATCCAGTGGGGGGTCCCCGACGCGATCTCCAGCTCTCTGGCCACGGCTGCGTTGAGAAATGGCACCGGTGGCCCTTTGCCCTTATCATGTGACATACGGTCGCCCATATGACATAGTGAGGGCAAAGGTAGCGCCGGTGCCATTTTGAAGATTGGCAATACGGCCCGCGTGCAGGAGGTCGTTCCCGGACCCCCGCTGGACTTTTGGCAAGTCTTGTGGGGGTCAGGAGGCCCCCCCAAGCTGGCCAAAAGTCCCTGGGGGTCCAGCGGGGGTCCGGGGGCGATCTCCTGCACGCGTGACGTCGGGAGCCAGGAACCAAAATGGCACCAGCGCTACCTTTGCCCTGTCACATGATAAGGGCAAAGGGCCACCAGCACCATTTCTCTTAACGCAGTCGTGGCCAGAGAGAGGGAGATCGCGCCGGGACCCCCCCACTGGACCCCAGGTAATTTAAAACATTTGGGGGGGGGGGTTCGGGAGGGTGGGGGATTTGTTTTAAAGGTTCGGGGTGGGTTTTAGGGGTTTTTTTGGTGTGCCGGTTTTTCCGCCCTCCCCCAATTTACGATTTTTAACGATTTAAAAAAAAGAAAAAACAAACACGACGATCAGATTTCCCTCCCCCCCCAGCCAAAATTGATCGTTAAGACGATCGATCATACGATTCACACCCCTAATCAGCAATAGACTATAACATGACAGTAGTTGGAAAAGAAAGAACAACATGTATAATGATGGACTATAACAAAACCAAAGGTGGGATGGACAACAAGGGTCACTTTGTCTGTATGACTACCTGCACATGCAACACAAGCGGGCGGTACATGACAATGTTTGTTAGTTTGATTGATGTTGGCACAATTACCAGCTTTGTTTGGATGAGAAATCATTCTAATTGAACAGAAAATTACCACAAGAAAGATGGTGGCTGCTCCTTACTCAGGTGGGAGAGCAATTGATCGATGGAATGGTGAAATGAAGACTATAAAATATCAATAATCTGACTAGGCCAATCAAGCCACGTGTCCATCACTGTACTTTTGAGGGAGAAAAAGGGCATCTTATGCTAACTGTTCCAAAGCAGCAGACCAGAAATCATGAAAACGTTGTGAGGACCACAAAAGCTTTATATGTGGAGAGCACATAACTACCATAAAGCTGTGTTCTGATAATAGTCAGTGAAACAATTCAAGGGAAATAAGGTTTTCTTTTTTAACAAAATAAAAAGTTTAATAAATGTTTGCATGAGACCAAAACTCATGAGGTTGAACTTCAACTTAAAGTCCTAACTACATTTTATTTGTCTCATATTAAGCAAGCAAAGAGAAGTTAATTCAATAAACTTCTAAATGAAACCAATAACAGATCAAACCTTTTGTTTAAACTTGTCACCAGGTTCTCAAGCTCCTCCACAGAGACACTTCCTATGTCATCTCTCTCAGTAGATGGTTTTGCAATAGCTTTTCATCATAAAGTGCTTAAAATACAATCTAGTTTTCATCCAGCTGAGTTCCCTACTAACCTTCATGCTTTTATGAACATATTTCATTGTCAGATGAGAACACAGCATTGGTCAGCAGATTCTCAACCTTTAACAAAATTTCTGTAGCTAGCCTGCAGTTAATTCTGAAACAAATGAAAGTATGTTCATCTTCTTCCTTAGATCTGCTCCCTTTCAAATATATAAAAAATACAGATCTCGGCCTACTTTCTTATTTGGCCAACATCATTAATTCTAGCTTCAACCAAGGTAGTTTACTTGATTTTCTCAAAATAGCCAGAGCACATTCCATTCTAAAATAAAGAGAATTTAGATTCTGACTGCTATGGTAATTACAGACATATCAAATCTCTTTGTCCTATCAAAAATGATAGCAAAAGTTGTCCATGTACAACTTGCAGGGTCATTTATCAATATGTGCTATGATGTTAGGGAGAGAGAGAGAGAGAGACAGAGAGAGTCAAGCTAGGGAGAGAGAACATTGAAGAAATTTCATCTTTGTGTGACTTTCTTCACTCCAAATCATGTCAAATCTTCGCTTATATGTACTGTGCTGTTCATACATCTCACTGCGCATGTAAAACTGGCCCCAAAATCCTAGACCAGCACCAAAACCTCACCTCGAGTTACTAGCTGGCCCTCCTATAGTGGTATTAAGAGTTAATTACTATGTGTGCCACCCCAGAGGTGCTCTCTCTCTCTCTCAATGCCTCTCTGGGCAACTTGCAAAGTACAAATATTGCAGGGTGTGATATAGCACACAGTGCAGTAACTCTTAAATTATCATAGCCACACCCCTTTTCCTTATCACAGGCATTATTCATGTGAAAATTATCACATTATGATGAATCTAGGCCTTAGCTCCTTCCTTGAGAAAACCTTGATCTTGCTTTCAAAGAATTCTGGTTTTAGAAAAGGCCATAGTACATAGACTGCATTAGTCTCTTTAGTTAATGATATTTACACAGTGTTGGATGATGGCAAAGCTGTACTCATGGTTTTATTCAATATGAGAACAGCTTTTGACACCATCACCCATGGGTTGCTGCTGCTGGACATGTTTGATATTGGACTTAGAACGTCAACATTAAAGCGGTTTTCTTCATTTTTCTCCAATAGATTATATTATTTAGATTGGAACTCATTGCTGCAGACATGGACCCTTGGACCGAAGTGGAATTGATGCAACCTGCAAGGAGGAGCCATCAGCTGGCAGAGCTGGCTGTGGCAGAGGCCCAACTGGAGCATCACCTATACCAGCTCTTGTTCCTCTTAGGTTGAGCCTTCAGGTGCCAAGGTTGGCAGGACATAGGCATGGGCCTCTGCAATAGAGGTGAAAATACATTGAAGTTGTCGAGCCACAGGCCAGTGTCCTAAGCAGGCTAAAGACAGGAGGAGCAGTGGTTAGGGCAGGCAGCATTCAGCAGAGCTTAGATCAAAGCATTGGTCAATGGCAGGCAGAGTTCAATCAAGATCCAGGTCCAGGCAGTGGTCTGTGACTGGCAGAGTTCAAGTACAGTCGAGGTCCAGGCAGTGGTCAATGGCATGCAGAGTTCATCAAGGTTGAGATGCAAGCTGAAGTCAAAACCAGAGATCCAACTGAGACAAGGAACTTGGAAGATAGAAGACTAAGAATTGGGACTGAAGACTGACCACAAAGAGGAGACAAGGACCAGGGACAAGGGACTGATCACATAAAAGCAAAGATAACCAGGGACAAGTCAACAAACTCAGGAACACAGACCAGGAATGCAGGAACAGGATTGGAGACTTAGGAACAAGGATCAGGAACGCAGGTACACAAAGAGGCAACTAACTCTACCAGGAGGCAGTCACCTATTGCGGAGGCACTAGAGAGGCGTTTGCAGCAGCCTTTTATATGGTTGGGTGGATGATGTCATCAGAGGGCTTGCTCCCACTGGCCCTTTAAATCTTCGGAAGTTGGCATGTGTGCACCCTAAGGGAAGCAGGGCTCCATGATGTTGGTGGTGTTCTGCCTGCTCAGCTGTGGCATGCTGCGGTTTCTTGCCACATTTGAAAGTAGCAGCTTGGCATCGAGGAGAAACAATGGGGGTCCAGTGGTGGAGGCAAGCACAGTGGCTATCGGGATGGACCCGTGAGCTGCTGAACACAACACTCATCATCCTCCTATTCCTATAGTATGCCCTGTGGGGTCCTGATACATTACAGGAGAACCTTGCAAGAGTGGAAGATTGGGCATCCAAATGGCAGATGAAATTTAATGTGGACAAGTGCAAGGTGTTGCATAAAGGAAAAAAATAACCCTTGCTGTAGTTACACGATGTTAGGTTCCATATTAGGAGCTACCACCCAGGAAAAAGATCTAGGCATCATAGTGGATAATACTTTAAAATCGTCAGCTCAGTGTGCTGTAGCAGTCAAAAAAGCAAATAGAATGTTAGGAATTCTTAGGAAGGGAATGGTTAATACAATGGAAAATGTCATAATTGTTGCGCTCCCTCCTGTTGCTGCGCTACAGGAGGTATCTTACCTTCCTCCCGGAGGCCGCTTCGAAGCCAGGGCCTCTCCTGTGCACCATCCGGGACTTGCTCCAGGGCCTGGGATGCCTAGCTGTTCCTGAGGCCTGCCGGTGGCTTGCATGCCTTCGTTGGACTTCCTGTTTGGCGACGCCCTTCTCCTAGGGGCCGGCCCGCTGCTCTCTACCCCACTTATAGGGCCAGCGAGGGGCGGTCCTGGCAAACTCCTCCCAGGGAGTTGCCTACAACCTCCAGTATATAAGGACTTTCTTGTCACTTGCAACTGGCCTTCGGATTGAGTGCTACAGTTGCCTGTACCTCTTCCTCGATCCAGGTCCTCCATGGTCTACCTTGTTTTGATGGCTCCTTGTCCTGTCTTACCTTGATGTCCGCTACCTGATGTTACTGATGTCTGCCTTGATGTGTTACCTGATGTCTGATCCTGTGCCTGATCCAGTTCCTGCTTTTCCTTGATGTCCTGCTTTGTGCTGCCTGGAGTGCAGCGTTCCTGCCTTGACTGCCTGGAGTGCAGTACTCTTCCGCCTTGTCTTCCTGGTGCTCTCCCGCTCTCAGCGTGGTCCGCGACCAGCCTTCCTGGGCTGTGTAGGGCGCGTCTGGGACGGGGTGGTCCGCGACTCAGTCCCACGGGTGGGCTGAGTAGGGCGCCCTGATGGACAGTGCCATGTCTTCCTTCCAGCCCTCATCTTCGATGTCTGCACTAGCCTTTGTCTTCGATGTCTGCACCTGCCTTGTCTACGATGTCTTCAGTGTAAAGGACTCTGTCTGCCCTCGCCTCTCTCCAGCCTGCCGCCCATTGCCGTACCCAGCGGCAGGTCCGAAAGGGCCGGGAACAGTCGGAGGACCGTTCATCAATCAACTTCCCAGTGTTGGTTGCCATGGGCGTGCAGGTCCGGCTGAGGGTCAGACTCCACTCCTTACACCCTGCTTTTGACCCGCCTGGCTCTCCATGCCTGCTCAGCTCACCTCCCACGGTGTGGCTTGGGGCTCCTCCTTGAGTCCTGCCGTGGCCCAAGGGCTCACCACCCGCTTGAGACGACCGCGCTCTGCGCGCGCTCGTAACAATAATGCCTCTATATCGCTCCATGGTGAGACCACACTTTGAATTCTGTGTACAATTCTGGCACCACATCTCAAAAAAGATATAGTTGCAATGGAGAAGGTACAGAGAAGGGCAACCAAAATGATAAAGGGGATGGAACAGCTCCCCTATGAGGAAAGGCTGAAGAGATTAGGGCTGTTCAGCTTGGAGAAGAGATGGCTGAGGGGGGATATGATAGAGGTCTTTAAGATCATGAAAGGTCTTGAACGAGTAGATGTGAATCAGTTATTTACACTTTTGAATAATAGGACTAGGGGGCATTCCATGAAGTTAGCAAGTAGCACATTTAAGACTAATCAGAGAAAATTATTTTTCACTCAATGCACAATAAAGCTCTGGAATTTGTTGCCAGAGGATGTGGTTAATGCAGTTAGTGTAGCTGGGTTCAAAAAAGGTTTGGATAAATTCTTGGAGAAGTCCATTAATTGCTATTAATCAAGTTTACTATGGGAGAGATTTTAATACCTACGCACGGGTGTAGATTTGTGCGCTCAACGCGGCACACACAAATCGTATGCCCAATTTTATAACATGTGCATGCAGCCGTGTGCATGTTATAAAATTCGGGGTCGGTGCGTGCAAGGGGGTGCACACTTGTGCACCTTGCGCATGCCAAGCCCTAGGGGAGCCCCGATGGCTTTCCCTGTTCCCTCCAAGGCCGCTCTGAAATCAGAGCAGCCTCGGAGGGAACTTTCCTTCTGCCCCCCCCCCACCTTCCCCTCCCTTCCCCTACCTAACATGCCCCCCCAGCCCTACCAAACCCCCCCCCCCCCAACCTGGATTTACGCACCTAGGGCTTTTAAAATCTGCCCCTTAGGGAAATGCCTTCTATTAATTGCATCAGTAGCATGGGATCTTCTTGGTGTTTGGGTAATTGCCAGATTCTTGTGGCCTGGTTTGGCCTCTGTTGGAAACAGGATGCTGGGCTTGATGGACCCTTTGTATGACCCAGCATGGCAATTTCTTATGTTCTTATGTCCTGCAGGTTTCCATTCTTTTCCCCTTTACCTGGCCCCCTTGGCAATGCTTATCTAGAGACTTGGATTCTCTTTCTATCTGTATGCTGATGACATACAGATAATAGCCTCTTTAGATCTTACTTCTGATGATAGATTGCCCAAGTTTAATCATTATCGCTCTAAAGTTGCTAACTGGTTCTATGCCACCAAACTGAGGAGGATGTTGGGGACATACCAACAGAGATAGTTTTCAAGGGTAACGATTCAGATGAATTGATCCAAATCAGAGTGAACCTGGAAGATATTGTAGGTCAGATTGACATACTGAAGATTAGCAAATCACCTGGACTGGATGGTATACATCCTAGGATTGTAAAAGACCTAAAAAATGAAATTTCATACCTATTACAAGTAATTTGTAACCTATCATTAAAATCATCCATTGTACCTGAAGACAGGAAAGTTGCGAATGTAACATCAATATTTAAAAAAAGGGCTCCAGAGGTGATCCAGAAAACTATAGACCGGTGAGCCTGACCAGAGCTGGGAAAAATTGTGGAAACTAGTATAAAGAATAAAATCACAAAACATATAGATAGACATGATTTAATGGGACACAGCCAGCATGGATTTATTGGGAAACAGCCAGCATGGATTTTCCAAGGGAAGTCTTGCCTCACAAATTTCCGACTTTTTTTGAAGGGCCGAATAAGCATGTGGATAAAGGTGAACCAGTAGATATGAATCATTTGGATTTTCAGAAGGCATTTGTCAAAGTCTCTCATGAGAGCTTCTAAGAAAACTAAAAAGGCATGGGATAGAAGGCAATGCTCTTTTGTGGATTGCAAACTGGTTAAAAGATAGGAAACAGAGTGGGAAAAGGAAAAATGTAAACAGTGGAGTGGAAAAAGGTAAACATTGAGTGGAGTGCCTCTGGGATCTGTACTTGGACTAGTGCTTTTTCATATATTTATAAATGATCTGTAAAGAGGCACAACAAGTGAGGTGATCAGATTTGCAGATGACCTAAAATTATTCAGAGTAGTTAAATCACAAGCGGATTGTGATAAATTGCAGCAGGATCTTGCAAGGCTGAAAGATTGGGCATGCATATGGCAGATGATATATAATGTGGACAAGTGCAAAGTGATACATATAGGGGAAAATAATCCATGCTGAAGCTATATGAAGTTAGGCTCTATTTTAGGACTTAATACCCAGGAAAAAGATGTGAGCATCATAGTTGATATTACAATGAAATCATCGGTTCAGTTTGCTGCTGTGGTCAAAAAAGCAAACAGAATATTAGGAATTAAGAAGGGAATGGCAAATAAAATGGAGGATTTCATAATGCCTTTGTATCGCTCAGTGGTGAGACTACTCCTGTGTGCAATTCTGGTCACTGCATCTCAAAAAAGATATAGTTGCACTGGAGAAAGTACAGAGAAGGGCGATCAAAATGATAAAGGGGATGGAATAGCTCCCCTATGAGGAAAGGCTGAAGAGGTTAGGACTGTTCAACTTGGAGAAGAGACAGCTGAGGGGGGATATGATAGAGGTCTACAAAATCATGAAAGGACTTGGATGGGTAAATGTGAAATGGTTATTTACCCTTTCAGATAAGACAAGGACCGGGGAGCACTCCATGAAGTTAGCAAGTGGCACATTTAAATGAAATCGGAGAAAATTCTTTTTCACTCACTCTGGAATTCACTGACAGAGGATGTGGTTAAGGCAGCTTGTGTAGCTGGATTTAAAAAAGAGTTGAATAAGTTCCTGGAGAAGTCTATAAATTGCTATTGATCAATTGGAATAGTCACTGATTGTTGTCAGCAGTAGTAGCATGGGATTTATTTAATGTTTGGGTACTTGCCAGATACTTGTGACTTGGATTGGCCACTGTTGGAGACAGGATACTAGGCTTGAAGGACCTTTGGTCTGACCCAGTATGGTATATCTTATGTTCTTATGTTCCTATGAATACCAAAAAATCTGAAGCTATCTTGTTTACTAATACGCCTTGTCTTGTTTTTAAAGCCTTCCACTTTGGCTGTCTTTCTTATCTAGCTAAGTAGTTAATCCCTTATTTACTGCTTGTTGTCTATTTGCTCACAACAGGAGCTCTTAAAAGTTACCAGTTTTAAAGGCAATTAGACTAGAAACAGCTAGGGAAATGTCTTTTTGTTTTTTAGCTTCATCATTTTGGAATTCCTTCCCATGCACTGTGTCTTGAAAAAGATTATGGCAAATTAATTTGCTTTCTGTTTTCTTTTTAGTTTTCTCCTGTTTGGAGTTTTACTGTTGTTTATTTTATTTTTATGTAGTTATTATTTTACTTGCATTATTTTACATTATGGGTAGATATTGTAACGCACTCTTTCTTGGGCTCACTTACGCTACAATACAACCGTTACAGATGCTGCAAAATGCAACAGCACGACTACTCTCAAATACCCGCAAGGGTGATCACATCGCTCCCATCCTTAAAGAGCTGCACTGGCTCCCGATCCTCTCCTGCATCCACTACAAAACACTGACCATTGTACACAAATCTCTCTATGTCTATAATTCAAACTGGCTCGACCTGCCTCTTACCCCATACCAATCATCAAGACCCATCAGAACAGCCAATCAAGGCACCCTTATTGTACCCCCACTTAAAACTGCCCGCCTCTCCTCAACACGGGACCGTGCCTTATCATTTGCTGGACCATCCTTATGGAATACTCCATCCTGCGCCTTGAACCATGCTCCACTAAATTTAAGAAGAAATTAAAAACCTGGTTATTTAAACGTGCCTACCCAGAATAGGACTTCGTTCACTTACGCCCTCCTGGTCTGCTTCCCCAAGACACTGCACATTAAGCCTCTACTTAAGTCTCTACTGAGTTACCTCTTGTTGTTTTAACTATTCCTTCCATGCTGTTCTCAATTTATCCCCCCTCCAAGTTACGCTCCCTTGTTATCATGCAATTTCATTTCTGCTATTTAATTGTGAACCGGTATGATGTCCCCACTAATACCAGTATATAAAAGATTTTAAATAAATAAAATAAATAAATAGAAATTCATTAGACATTAAGATGGATGACTGAATAATTATCTATCTAAATGGCGAAGCCATGATATTCGGCGACTTATCTGGCTAAATTCTAGCCAGATATCTTTTTATTTGGCAAGAATTTAGCCAGATATGTCAGGGGAATTCCTGGGGTGAGCAGTAGGCATTCTGGGGAGGAATGGAGTTAGCCGGTGAGCCTAGCCAGCAGACTGGCCATGCTGCAGGCGGGTCTAAAATTAGCTGAATATAAAGTACTCAGGCTAACTTTTAAGATACAAATGACCATCTAAAGAACAGTGTAAATTGTAAAAACTGTTTTTAACCGAGCTTGTTACCCTAATATTTTGTGCAATTCACCTTTGTTCTCAATGCCTACACAATTAATGGAAATATTTTTTTCAATTTTTTATCCCATCTAAAACCACAAATTATTTTGGAGTAGGTAGACGTGATAGAACAGTAAACACTGTTCTTTAGATGTTCATTTAATTATTAATTTTTAGATCACTGATTTTGTGGTGTTGATTTATACATAACTTTTTAGATAGCCTGGTATATTTAGTGGCATGGTCGAGCCACTGAATATCCCGATTAAGATAGCCAAATAGGTTTTTCTGGCTAACTTACCTAGCTGCTCAGCAGCCGAATATGAACCCCAATATATTTATGTGGTTTTGCTTTATAATACATTTTAATGTACATCTCCTTAGTTCTTAATGGAAAGAAAGGCGATTTTATTAAGTGAAATAAACTAGCATCATGTTTTTCCAGAATTTGTTTTTACTCTTTATTGGGTATTTTAGTCAGGGTTCAGAAGGACTCCAGAATTGCAGCAACGTTGATTTTTGGAACCCGGATGTCGCACAAACAGTATTAATGGTTTTCATTACAAGCGGTAAAGGTTAACTATTAAAATTCCAGTAGATAAATAAGATGCAGTGAAGAATTACACAAGTATTTAGCATTCCCAGGAGAAGGTTGAACATGATGAGCACAGGTTTTAGTTTAAATGTAAAGCATAGGATATGATGGCAGTTAAGGACAGTGAAGCCCTTTCAGTCTGCCCAAATTTCTTTCTGTTGCATTGCATAAACTATGGTTGATCTCAGGCTTTAATTTACTTCTTAGGGGCCAATGCACTAAACTGTGCTTACTTCGTGTAGGCCTTAACCAGCATTAAAACCTGTGCTAATTAGCATAGACCCACATATTAGTCCAAATTACCATTAACATGGGTGTAACATGGCCTAACATGTAAACTCATTGCATGCTAAGCAAACGGGATACTGTAAATTATATGAAGTTATGTAATCTGTGCAAACCCACCATTAATGCTAACATTTAAGTACACTATGCAGAGTAGTAGTTTAATTAACATACTATATTTAATGTCAGCCCTGATGGGGTCCCAATCCCCCCCCCCCCCCGACCCCTGAATTCAAAATAAAATGTCCTCCCTGCCCTGATCTATTTATTTTATTTCATTTTTATACAGAATTTAGCAATTGCTTTACAGATAAAAATAAAATCACAGATCCACCCTCATACTCCCCAACACTGACATTATGTGGGTTAGCCCTCCAGCTGCTCTGGCCCTTTCATACCATTTCTGGATGCTTTTCAGATGCTTCTGTTCCTCTGACAATGTCTGCTAGTCTATTTCATTTCTTTATCTCCACCTCCTGGTATGAGGAACTCCCGAGCAGAATCCCAATATCTGCCAGGCTTTTCTTTCCCAGCTGTCCTTTCCTTATATCACAGACATACTCTTGCTAAGTAGCGGTAATTTCCTTTAGGGATCTGTCCTCATCTATTCAAGTCTCTCTCTAACTAGAACACTGAACTCCACTGACTGCTTTATCTCCACCCTCTTCCAGAACCCAGGACCTCAACCCTCAGGGAGGCATGGAGCTTGGTCAATCTCTTTTCATGAGCTCCTTCCAGGGACATCCATTTTCTCTTTATTTGATATATATATTTTTTTAAATTCTAGATTATTGGTTTGCTTTCTTCTTTGTCCTTGGGTTTGTAGTACCAGATCTGTTCACCAGTATCTCTTATACCCCTTCTCATACTTCCATGCCCCAATCCTTCCCCTCCACCCCAGCTCTGAAAACATTGGGGCCTAAAGGCCCCAAACTTCCACACTTCATTCCAAAAAGGATATTCATGGTGACATGTATGGGCAATTTTGTTAAGCTCAAATTAAGTGGATTTCACTCTACTTCAAATTTGATGGAATGATCATATTCTCAGAGTAGCTGAGGAAACCCAATTGTTGGGACCAGGCAAGGATGGCATATATTAAGGCATAGACATATATGCCCCTATATAAGAGGGCATGACTACTAGGGATGCCTTGTATGGAGACTTTTAGGGTAACTGTGTCAGAAATTGAGCCTTTTTTTCAGGAAGATGAGCTGCCATTTCTTATTATCCCTGATTTGTCTGTGGTGTATTGATGTGTGAGCTATCAGACCATAAAATCAGTGCATAGGTTGAATATTGAATGATCTGCATAAGGAAAAAGTCTGGTTTGACAGCTGAGAGTCCAATGCTGTACTCCAATGGGCAGGAAAGCTGTCATTCAATGACAGAGAAAAAAGCCTGCATATATACAGTAGGAAAAGGTACTTTTAAATGTTTTCACACCTGCTGATCTTTCATACCAGCAAGTCATTATGCTTTTACCTTGCTAAGCCAAAATGGTTGTTTTATTTGGACTTTTCAAGGCATTCTGATTGGAAGGGGTGAATAAGTCTAAAAGATAGAAAAATAAATAGATTTGTGATGGTTTAATGTTGACTTCCCCCATTTCATGCCATGGAATTAGACTGTGTACATGTTTGAGAGGATATGTAAATGTTTTTGTCATTTTATTTTTAGTTTATGCTGATATGAATTTTTGAGAATGTCTGTGCAATTCCTCCACTCAGTTCCTGATGTTGGTGATGTCATCAAAGTGATTTCATGTTCAAAAAGGCATAATGAGCTCCATGTAAGTTTTAAGCAAAGATAACATATTCACATCCCAGGAAGGGACCTGAATAAAATCTCTCATATGCTCCTTATTAGACTATTTGATATTATTCTTGCTCCTTGTGAGCTGCTTTTCAAATTCAGAAAAGCATATAAGATAATTCACCTGATTCTCCTGAATAGATGTTCATCTCAACCTTCTTACTAGCTTTAACATTTGATGTGTGTAAATGATTGTTATAAAATAGCTTAATGCAGATAAAAGTAAGCATGTAACCCAATTTTGTGCCTGCTTTTATGCGTATTGGTGTTAGGCATTCTGAGTTGGCAGAATTGGGGCAGAGTTGGGACTTATACCCATAAATATATGCATAACGTAACCTGCACAAGTTACACTCGGTGAAGAGAAAGTGTAACTTTCTATTGGCTATTTTGTACGATTTAATGACCACTTACCTGAGCATTTTCAAAGGAAACTTAAGCAAATAAAGTTGTTTTGAAAATGTAGGATTAATTCTGTGTATTTATCCCAACTTGCACAGTTATAAAATTACCCTCCCAATGGCTAAATCAACCCCAATAGGAGTCAATATTCAGTCATTTAGATGGATAACTTACAAGTGATGACAGATAAGTCATTATCTACCTATAATTTAGTCAAATAAAAAGGAGGCATTCTGGGGCGTGACAAAGTTATCTGGCTGACTTAGCTGAATTTCAGTTATATTCAGCTATGTTAGCTGGATAACTTTAGGTCAGTTCTGAAGCAGGTCTAAAGTTATCAAGCCTTATGTAGCAGGATAACTAGCTACTCAACCAGTTATCTTTAAAAGATCTCCAATTAAGTATCGCTGTCATAATGTAAAAAGAAAGAAAGAAAAAGGCCTGGAACTCTGTTCTCTTACTTTCCAAACCTAATGCAATAGATGGCCCTGTCAGGCCATGCCTTTCACCCCCCAAATCCCTCCAATGGTTTAAAGGTTGGGGTCCAAAGGTCGAAGTCTCCCCACACCACCTCTTCTCTATTGTCATAAACATAAAAACATCCCTTCCCCCCAGACCTTTCCACTCTGCCCATCCCCCCTCACTTTGTCACGCCCCAGAATGGGCCCGGCTATACCCTCAACTCCTGGACATCCTCATCCCAGCTCCCGATACTCAAGAGGATCCCTGATGGGAGTGAGGCTTACACTCACCAGCTCTGCAGCACTAGTAGAAGCACTGCTAGTGTGGCCAGAAGCAGGTACGTTTAAACCTCACTTCTGGCAGGAATCTTTTGGGTATCTGGGGGTGAGAATGTCTAGGAGTATGTGTGTTTGTGTATGGGGGGGGGGGGGTGCATCTAGGCCTATTGGTTCTGTGGGAGGGGGATGGGAGAAGATCTGGGGGAGGGGATGATTTTCAGGAAGTTTATGACAACACTGTAGTACCAGGTTACAAATTATTTTGACATGATAAGATGGATCAAATTGGTGGAGGGTTGGCATTATATATTAAAAAGTGCATTGAGTCAAACAGGATAAAAGTTGTGCAGGAAACAAAATGCAATGTTGAATCTTTATGGATAGAAATTCCAGGTAAAAAGGGAAATAACATAGCAGTGGGGATGTATTACCATCCACCTAGCCAGAATGAACAAATAGTCAATGAAATGTTAAAAGAAATTAGGGAAGCTAACAAAATCAGCAGCATATTAATAAAGGGTGATTTCAATTATCCTAGTATTAATAGGGTGAATGTCACTTCAGAACATGCTAGAGAGGTAAAGTTTCTAGATGAAATAAATAATTGCTTCATGGAGCAGCTGGTTCAAAAAGTAACAAGTGAGGAAACTCTTTTAGACCTTGTCCTTAGTGAAACATAGGAGTTGGTGTGAGAGGTAATAGTGTTGGAGCCACCTGGAATTAGTGACAATAACATGATCAAATCCAACTTATTAACTGGAGGAAGAACACTAAAAATATCTACTGAAATAGCATTAACTTTCAGAAGGGTGACTACGATAAAATGAGGAAAATAGGAAAAAACCTAAAGGAGAAGCTGCAAAAGTTAAGAGTTTACATCAGGAATGGACAGTGTTTAAAAATAAGAAGAAATGTGCAAAGTAAAATGAAGACTGTTCAGTTCTGAACTGAATTGAACTTCCATCATAATTAAATGTGTGAAGTAAAGTGAAACCTCAAAAGGTCAAAAAACACGTGCAATCCCTCTGACAATTAAATCATCCTATACACACAAATTAGAGGTACTCGGCAACTTTATATGCCAATCATTTTTTTTATTATTATACAAAATTTAAACTATACCTTTTTACTCTTAATCTACTATATAGACCACCTTGTGCACAATTATATTGTATTACCTAAAAACGTCCCCAATATCATACATTCATTATCCTTCATTCACACCAATCATACCACTCATACCCATGCCCCCACACAATACCCTTATTAAAATACTGTTCTAAATGATGTTGAGCTCTTTAGATACAAAATATCCAACAATTAATATGTCGCATATACACTTCTCTTGTTACATGTTATTGTTGTAACTAATTCATTATCTTCATATTATACAATCAACCACTATTGCATTATCTTTATATTATGATGTATAGTATTGAGGGCAAAGGTAGCGCCGGCGCCATTTTGAATATTGGCAATACAGCTCACGTGCAGGAGGTCGCTCCCGGACCCCCGCTGGACTTTTGGCAAGTCTTGTGGGGGTCAGGAGGCCCCCCCAAGCTGGCCAAAAGTCCCTGGGGGACCAGCGGGGGTCCAGGAGCGATCTCCTGCACTCGTGACGTCGGGTGACAGGAACCAAAATGGCGCCGGCGCTACCTTTGCCCTGTCATATGGTAAGGGCAAAGGGCCACTGGCGCCATTTCTATTAACGCAGCTGTGGCCCGAGAGTGGGAGATTGCACCGGGACCCCCCCACTGGACCCCAGGTAATTTAAAACATTTGGGGGGGGGGGTTCGGGAGGGTGGGGGATTTGTTTTAAAGGGTCGGGGTGGGTTTTAGGCTTGTTTTGGTGTGCCGGTTTTCCCGCCCTCCCCCGATTTATGATTTATTACGATTTTTTAACAAAAAAAACCATGACGATCAGATTTCCCTCCCCCCCCAGCCAAAATCGATCGTTAAGATGATCGATCACACGATTCACATTCCTAATCTCTGTTATCTTTGACTCGCTCCAAGTAATTTGCATCATGTAAATATGTAAATAAGTTACCTCTCGAGTTATTGTTACTTCTCTAGTTCAATTTTCAGGCTTCCCCTAGAGCCTCCTGCCCTCGAGTTTCTACTGTTGTTCCTCTCCCACCCCTGTTCATTGTATTTTCCACCTACTGTTGAGATGTAAACCGATATGATGTGCATTCTAATGTCGGTATAGAAAAGCTGTTACATAAATAAATAAACAAACAAATAAATAAATAAATATTAAGAGTCACCATTCAGGAAAAATACATTGAAATATTCTGCTTTGTGTACAACAGCAGCCAAAAAAACCCAAATAGAATGCTATGAATTATTAGGAAAGGAATGGAGAATAAAACAGAGAGTATCATAATGCCTCTGTATCGCTCCATGGTGCAACCTCATCTTGAACAATGGGTAGTTCTGGTTATCCCTTCTCAAAAATGATATAGCAGAATTAGAAAAGGTACCGAGAAGGACAGCCAGTATTATAGAGGGGATGAAACATCTCCCCTATGAGGAAAGTCTAAAGTGGTTAGAACTCTTCAGCTTGGAGAAGAGACAAACGAGGGAGCGATATGATAGAGGTTTATAAAATGATGAGTGGAATGGAATGAGTAAACATTAATCTGTTGTTTAGTCTTTCAAACAGTACAAAGCTAGGGGACACAGAATGAAGTTACTAGGTGATACATTTAAAACTAATAAGAGAAAATATTTTTTTATTCAATGCATAATTAAGCTCTAGAATCTGTTGCTAGAGGATATGGTGAAAGCTATTAATGTAGCTGCATTTAATAAAGGTTTGGACATGTTTCTAGAGGAAAAGTGCATAAAACAGTATTGAGGTAGATTTGCAAAAATCCACTGCTTATCCCTGGGATAAGCAGCTTGGAAGCTAACTACCCCTTGGAATCCTGCCAGGTACGTTGGACTTGGATTGGCCACTCTTGGAAACAGGATACTGGGCTTAATGGACCCAGTATGGCAAATCTTAAATACTTATATATGTGGTGTGTGTTAGGGAGAGGGGGGCAACCTTTGGAACGTAACTTTTAAACTATGTAGGAGGGGCAAGGCACAGCCTGACATGGCCATCTATTTCATTAGGTTGGGGAAAGGAGAGAAAAGGGCCACAGACCTTTTTTTTTTTTTTTTTTTTTAAATGTGACAGCGCTACTTAACCGGATATCTTTTGAAGATATCTAATTAAATAAATAGTTATCTGGCTACACAATGCTGGATAACTAAAAATCCTAAATGGCTATATTCATCCATAGCTGGTTAGATATTTTTAGTTATACTTTAATCAAGTATATTCAGCTGGACTTTTAACCCACTGAATATACGGGACAAGTTGTCCAGCTAAACAGTTTACTGAATATTTGCCTGCTAGTGTTTTGGAATGAATTATGTTAACTTCCATTTAACAAGCAATATAACTAAATCAACTTTATATTTCTTTCACACTGCAGTGATCTTGCTGCTGTTTAGAGTCAATTGGGAGATCAGTTTAGAGCCACCCTGGTCATGGTTTGATGAGATGAGTCATATTGTAAACAGGAATCAGAGCTTGTGGCTCAAATTTTGGTAGCTATCCCTTGGATGACACATACATGAACTCCTTTCAAATCCACAAAAGACATCCGAGAACAGTGAATGGCTGATTATTCACACAAGTCCAAAATAAGAAGTCCTATAGGAATTCAACCAAGTCAAAAAAAGCAATAAAGATAATCATGCATATAATATTTAAAACAAGCCGTTAAGCCCGTCACAACGGGCTACATTACATTTTTGTTTTCGGTCCATTTTCGAACACAGCACCCTCCTACACTTTTTCTCCCTCATTCCCCCTTCCCCTCAGTCACTCACCCCCTTCCCACCCCTCAGTCTTACTCACCCTCTGCCTCCCACTGCCTCCCTCCCCTCACTCTCAGTCACTCCCCACCCTCTTTCAATCCCATCCCTCACTCTCATCCCCTCCAATCCCCTCTCAGCTCATCCACAACCCCTTCCCTCTCCCTCAGCCCTCCTCCACTCCCTCTTTTTCTCTGCTCCACAACTTCTTACCCTTTCCACTTACTCACATCCCTCTGTCTCTCCCCTCCCCCTCATTCTCACCCCTTCCCTCTCCTCCCCCTCATTCTCCACTTCCCTCTCCTGCCCTTCATTCTCCCCCTCAATCTCCCCTTCCCTCCCCTCCCCCTTTCCTCCCCCTCTTCCCCTCCCCATTCCCTTTCCTCCCCCCACCTCCCCTCACCTCCCCTCCCCTCCCCATTCCCCTCCCTCCACCTCCCCATTCCCTTTCCTCCCCCCCTCTCCCCATTCCCTTTCCTCCCCCACACTCTCTCTCACCTCCTCCCTTCCCCCCACTCTCTCTCACCTCCTCCCTCCCTCCCCCCACTCACTCTCACCTCCTCCCTCCCTCCCCCCACTCACTCTCACCTCCTCCTTCCCTCCCCCCACTCTCTCTCACCTCCTCCCTCCTACTCCCTCCCTCACTGCCGCTCCTCGTCGCCGATACTTCTTCTCGCCGCCGCCGATACTTCGCCTTGCCGCCGCCATGTTTTTTAAGAGCTGACGCTCCTCTCTGACCGACGTGCTCGCCCGCACATGCGCAGTAGAGTTGCTCTCTACTGCGCATTTGCGGCACGTTGGTCAACCTTCATTTATTAGGTTGATACTTATTTTTTTTAATATAATTGTTTTTTATCCTGTATCTAGTTAGAAAAAAACAAAATATAATGGTTTTAAAAATGTGAAAAAAAACCCCTTCATCTTTGGAATTCTGTTTTGCTTTTGAAAATCTCTGTAGTATCTTGGACTATAAAAACCATTACAGTTTTTATCCTCAGATTACAGAGCTTCAACTACAAAGCAAAACAAAATGACTTTTTATGCAAAGCATTTGCGAGCAACCAAACTGCCACTGGTATATTAGTGAGGGACTTGAGAGCCATTCTTTTTTTCACAGGCTAACAGCCTAAATGTTTTGACAAGCTGACTTACTGTTTTCAATAAGAGAAATTACTGGGCCCTAAAACTCGCTAACCAAATACATGGGAAACCGCCTTCCTTCAAATCTTATTAGAGAGGGAAAGAAAGCACATGAGTAAGGGAGGGATCTAATAAGTTTTATTCTGTCAATATTATCTGAGCAGGGTCCAGTTTTCTTGTTTGCTTTCCTGCTGAATAGATGAATAATTTTTGCTCTGCTGTTGGCTATGCTATGTACACAGAGATCCTGTAATCAGAGCATACATCAAAACTTAGGCCATGTCAAGTGCAGGTCATCTGGCCAGCATCAAGACTCTGAGTCAGGCTGTTTATTTTTGTAAGCCAGGCATAGATTAGACATTTCCCAGTCAAGACATCCCACAAGAACCCACCTCAAACAAATAATGTCTGTAATTATAAACTATTACATTAAAGAAGGTCATCATTGGAGTAACATTATTTTACTGTAAACAGGGGCATTTTTGTTTATTGGAAGATACATTTTTTCTGCTACCAAACATTTATATATATATATATATATATATATATATATATATATATACTCATTTTCCAAATAATCTAATATTCTTGTGGGAAAAATACTACATTTTGACAGATTACAGCTATGCATGTTTATTTTGATAAATTTTATATTGTATTTTTCAAAAAAATGAAGAGAAAAATTGGAGGGGGGATGGGGAAAGCAACTACATGATTTAGGTAAGTAAAGCTGGATCTCAGGAACTACAAATGTGTGAAGTTTTCAGGACAGCAAAAATATGAAATTAACCAAGCCCTTAGTCCAAATATATGCAAATATATCTGCTGTATACTTAATATAGATATTGTGAAAAGAAGATATATTTGTGGCTCCAGAGAATGCCACACAATCCATCATAGCCTTTCAAGGTCACCAATTCATATCTGGCTCAGGTTAGTAGAGACCAAAAGCCATTACCATCTGAAAGTCATTAGATGGCCTATATAAAATTAATTGGTAGTCTTATTCCAGATTTGAATAAGCAGCTATTTATTTTTTTATATATTTATTTAAACATTTATATTGCACCCTATTGCCCAATCTAGTAATAATAGTTGCAGAATAGCATACCTGCACCTTTTAATGGGGCCCTGTCACCTTCCACTACAAATCCTGTTGCAGTGGCTACAGCCAATTATCTTCTCCTTGCTTTCCTATGGACTCTGATTCCCTTCCCCATTCAGCTCGCCATGTCACTGGCTAAAAAACAATTAAAGGAAGCTGCAGAAGGGCCACAGAAAGGTGGGAGAAGCCAGCAGCTCAAGTTGTAGAGATTTAAGGATTTCTCAGACCCAGCCAGACAAAGAGAAATAGCTGAACTAGGTGCTGGAGCCATGGGCTGGCAGGTCTCTCCGTGCTCTACCAGCCAAAGTGAGGAGAGAGTCATTACTATCTAGACTTGCAAGGTTGGCAGGATACACAAGCCCTATCAGTCAATGAGAGGAGACTGAAACTAGTGGCCAAAGCCATGGGGCTTGTGGAGTTCCTCAGGCCCCACCAGCCAAAGAGAGGTGGTAGGAGGTAGCATTCAGAGGAAGCTAGAAATGTGAATATGTATATGGTCAGAGGGTTGGCAGGCAGGGATGCAGAATTAAAGCCTTTGTGGTTGAGGGTGAGTGGAGAACAGGAAGGGCCTATTGTAGATGCATCCTTCATGGGGAAGCTGGAGAAGACAGTAGTGAATCAGATTATTTGGGGATGGGGAGGTCCATATTCAGCCGGATAAGTTTTGACTGAAGTTAGGCAGCTAGACCTATCTGGCTAACTTTAGGATAGCAAGGTATATTCAGTGGTTTACCCACACTGTTGAATAAACTGGCTATGTTATCCGGATAGGTTTATCTGGATAACTATTCAAGCTACACAGCAGGACCTCAGGGAGTCAGAGATGGCAGTGGCAGATCAAGGACTTTAAAGGGAAGGGAAGCTGGAGGAGATGCAAAGGTCCAGAGGTCATAGTGAGGAGGGAGTCATTTGAAGATTGGGTGGGGATGGGAGGACAAAGAGACTTGGAAAAGGTGGTAGAAAATATTGGAGAGTTCCTGAACCTTTTTTCCCAGGGAAAAAAACAATGACAGAAAGTAAGCACCAATTATGGCAGTCTAAAAGGAGAGACCAAGAACTCAATGGACACTAAGACTAAATTATCCTCTTACTCTTAGAGATAATCCATCCAGTGTAGGGGGCTTGCATTTTCATTGCCAATGCTATAACTCTTTTGTTTACTTTAGCTTCCAGTGCTTTCAGTTCAGCACCATTCATGAGTTCATTTTTCAGTGTTCAATAACATTCTTGGAATTTGTTTCAATAGTGCTGTGTCAGTGTTGTAACGAGCGGTTGGGACTAGACAGAGAATAGACTCCAGGCTGGTCTTTGCAAAAATCTTTATAAGCTTCTTTATTGGTGAACAATAATAAACAAAACAATGTAGCTGATTTATGCAGTTCTACAAAACAATTGCGGAAATACAACTTTCAATTCAGTTATATTTGTTTTTTTTCGAGGCTTCTGACTTTCTCCTGGTGCTTCCCCATCCCTCTGAGCCCTGGTCTCATATCCTAGTCTGCAGGGATCCACCCTAGCCCAGAATCACTTGCTGAGTTGAGACTTAAGGAGGACTCATACAGATAGTTGTGGCTGGTCCTTTTAAGGTGTTCTGAGGGTTTCTTATGGACTTCCTGACATACCCTCCCTTTTAGCTTGACGTTGTTAGGCCATGCATCCAGCTAACTCCCAGCTCCTCCTAATAGATGACCCACTCCCAGGTGGGCTGCACTGAGATCCTGTGAGCTGGCTCCATAAGGCCATAAAGTAGAGAGATTTGCATCCCAGAATAACCATATACAGGAGCTCGGCAAGGGCTCTCACTTCCATCATGGCATGATGTGCTGGGACCTTCAGTTGAATCTGATTGGTTGGGTATTTCTGTATGTTCCCATGTACACAGATAAGTGTCTCTTTTCTCTTGTGATTGATGTACTGACTTTAGAGCAGGTCCTGATGAACAAGAGTCTTGTCTGACCCTGAATTCACCAAAGCTTGGGTGGGAACTTTGTTGAGTTCCACCTGGATCAAGAATTTCTTATGATGCTGATGAAGAATATCCACCAAGCTACAGTTCTGCAGTTTTGTGAATGTGGTCACACACTGCTGTTCCCATTTCTCATTCTCATTCTGGGGTTCTGCCACTGCCCTTGCTCTTTCTTGCACTGTTCCTCCAGCTTACACTCCCACTTCATGCCTTCTAACCATAGATAATCTTCATCAATATGATCTACTCTCTTACAAAAAAAGCATTCCCATGGCGTGGGTTTCCCTTTGCTATCCCCTTCAAGGGCTCTTCAATTTCAGCCATTTCAAATAGGCTGCACTCCTTCTGATGACCATTATCCTCACAGAGAGCACAGAAAATAAAAGTATTTGTAGTTTTCTTCCTGGGGCAGCTTGAACTCTCAGAGGCGCCTTTCTTCTTTTGGGAAGAGGGTCTTTCCTTCTTTGGAGTTTTCCCTTTGTTCCCAGGAATTTTGTTTTCTAGTGTGGGCTGAGTCACTAACAACATAAGAACATAAGAAATTGCTATGATGGGTCAGACCAAGGGTCCATCAAGCCCAGCATCCTGTTTCCAACAGAGGCCAAACCAGGCCACAAGAACCTGGCAAGTACCCAAACACTAAGGAGATCCCATGCTACTGATGCAATTAATATTCCAACAAAAACATATAGGGGATCAATTGCTCGGTGATAATCTTGTACGGAGGTAGTTCTATGGGGGTAACCAATTTATGGTTATCCTCTTGTGTACCCCCGTCTATTATTCTTTTATTAATTTTTATTTAATTTACCAACTTCTTTTGCTTTTTGTAATTTTCAGTTTTTCTTAAACTACCTCCGTACAAGATTATCACCGAGCAATTGATCCCCTATATGTTTTTGTTGGAATATTATTGAAAAGGGGAAGAGGTTGGTTAGTGACTGATGCAATTAATAGCAGTGGCTATTCCCTAAGTAAACTTGATTGATAGCAGTTAATGGATTTCTCCACCAATAACTTATCAAAACCTTTTTTGAACCCAGCTACACTAACTGCACTAACCACATCCTCTGGCAACAAATTCCAGAGCTTTATTGTGCGTTGAGTGAAAAAGAATTTTCTCCGATTAGTCTTAAATGCGCTACTTACTAACTTCATGGAATGCCCCCTAGTCCTTCTATTATTTGAAAGTGTAAATAATCGAGTCACATCTACTCGTTCAACACCTCTCATGATCTTAAAGACCTCTATCATATCCCCCCTCAAACGTCTCTTCTCCAAGCTGAACAGCCCTAACCTCTTCAGCCTTTCCTCATAGGGGAGTTGTTCCATCCCCTTTATCATTTTGGTTACCCTTCTCTGTACCTTCTCCATTGCAACTATATCTTTTTTAAGATGTGGTGACCAGAATTGTACACAGTATTCAAAGTGTGGTCTCACCATGGAGTGATACAGAGGCATTATGACATTTTCCGTTGTATTAACCATTCCCTTCCTAATAATTCCTAACATTCTGTTTGCTTTTTTGCCTGCTGCAGCACACTGGGCCAACAATTTTAAAGTATTATACACTATGATGCCTAGATCTTTTTCCTGGATGGTAATTCCTAATATGGAACCTAACATTGTGTAACTACAGCATGAGTTATTTTTCCTATATGCAACACCTTGCACTTGTCCACATTAAATTTCTTCTGCCATTTGGATGGCCAATCTTCTAGTGTTGCAAGGTCCTCCTATAATGTATCACAATCTGCTTGTGATTTAACTACTTTGAATAATTTTGTATCATCTGCAAATTTGAAAACCTCACTCATCGTATTCCTTTCCAGATAATTTATATATATATTGAAAATCACCAGTCCAAGTACAGATCCACTGTTTACCCTTTTCCACTGAGAAAAGATGTTGTAATGAAGACACATCAGGCAGGATTCGTGGTGAAGCGTGTCCCGGGAAGGTCACCTCTCCTCCTCCTTCCCCGGGGCTCCTTTTTATTGTACATAATCCCATAGCATTGCATGCATGCAGATTTGTCATAACATCATTGGGTCCTTGCAAATACATACATCATTCATTGGCTTTCACAGCGTCAAACCATAAATGTCCTTTCCTGGCCTTTATGCTGACTACGCGAAAGCTAGCAGGCCAGGAGGGGAAAAGTTCATAACTGGACATTGAAGCAGTTTAAGATGTGTTAAACTAGCTGGCTAAGTGTAAGAGGAAGTAGGCACAAAGCAGTTTCAGTTCGCTACAGTTTGAGATCTATTCCTGGGGCAGGCCTGTCTGGAGCAGATTGTTTATGAGACAGATTTTCTGTCTCAGTTAGGGGCAGGAGGAAGCTTGCACAATTCTACTGCATCCAGTGTATGCCGGAGAAAGAGGGAAGTTAGAGTTAACCCCTGAGATACTCCTTCAGGGGCTAAGCTTACTATCCCACATCCTCACCCTTTTGTTTTTATTAAGCAGCATAAAGAAAATCTCTGTATCCATGCTTGAGACCGAATCTGGAGCTAGCTGTGCTTTGCGTATATAGGCTGGAGATAGGGAAGTGGAGATATGGAGAGAAGAGCTGAGCCTGCGTGGTGTGCCAACTGCTGCAGAGCTCTTGATTCCCCATATCACCTAGAGCTTATGCAGCGTGGTGTGACAACTACTGTAGGGCCCATGATTCCCCATTAAGCAGCATACAGGACATCTTTATATCCAGGTGTAAAGCAAGGTGTCAGCATAGACACAAGATTGGATATGCATTGAATACAGCAGCATAAGCAAATGAGTAAGACAATTATCATGATTATAACAGGAATGATTTGTTTGAGACTACCGATATCAGGAAGCCAGGACCATAGCCATTCCCAGGGAGATACCGGTGTTCTATCTGAGAGTGGCGCTTCGGCAATCATAGCCTCTATCTGCTCTATGGTATGTGTGAGATTTGCTTTATAATTTGATATATATACACAGCAATGAGATCCAATTAAGGCTCAGACTCTGCCTTTCGAAGCTAAGACTGTATCTAAAGAATAATGGTTCTGTAATGCTACCTCTCTAATCTGAGAATCTTCTGTTGTGAGTAGTTTTAAAGCATGGACTGTCTGATTAAATAGGGCAGTCATCCAGTTAGCTAGAATGTGCAGGTCTCTGTAATTCATAGTCGTTCCCCTTGAGGGAAACAGGCTTCTAACTACCTGAGTTCCTGCATTCTTATCTATGGGACTCTTGATCGCTTCCCTTTTGTTACGGAGTCTTGCTTTGGGCAAATTGTGAACTGCATAGTATGAGGGGAGGAGGTAGCCTAGAGTGCATCTGCCTCTCCATTTTGGGGGAATGTGCATATATGCTCTATGCCCACATAACATCCAAATGTTCCCTATCTGGTTAGTGGACCAGCTATGGGGCTGTTTGACTTGTTGAACCATAGCAGATACATATTCACTAGAGATGTGAATCGTGTGATCGATCGTCTTAACTATCGATTTCGGCTGGGAGGGGGAGGGAATCGGATCGTCACAGTTTGGGTTTTTTAAATAAATCGGGTAAATCGTGTAAATCGAAAACTGGCACACTAAAACATCCCTAAAACCCACCCGACCCTTTAAAATAAATCCCCCCACCCTCCCGAACCCCCTCAAAATGCCTTAAATTACCTGGGGTCCAGTGGGGGGGGGGGGGAGGGCGGGAAAACCGGCACACTAAAACAACCCTAAAACCCACCCCGACCCTTTAAAATAAATCCCCCACCCTCCCGAACCCCCCCAAAATGCCTTAAATTACCTGGGGTCCAGAGGAAGGGTCCCGGTGTGATCTTTTACTCTCGGACCTCGGACCTCCGTGCGTTGTAGAAACAAAATGGCGCCGGCGCTACCTTTGACCTGTCATATGACAGGCTGGCGCCATTTTGTTTTTTTGTCCCCCGACGTCAGGAGCATAGGAGATCACTCCCGGACCCCTGCTGGACCCCCAGGGACTTTTGGCCAGCTTGGGGGGGGCCTCCTGACCCCCACAAGACTTGCCAAAAGTCCAGCGGGGGTCCAGAATGACCTCCTGCAGTCGAATCGTGTTGCCGAATGGCCGGCGCCATTTTGGCGCAAAATGGCCGGCGCTGGACCCCCAGGGACTTTTGGCGACTTGCCAAAAGTCCCTGGGGGTCCAGCGGGGGTCCGGGATCGATCTCCTAACGCGAATCGTTTTTCCGTATGGAAAAACGATTCGACTGCAGGAGGTTGTTCCGGACCCTCGCTGGAATTTTGGCAAGTCTTGTGGGGGTCAGGAGGCCCCCCCAAGCTGGCCAAAAGTCCCTGGGGGTCCAGCGGGGGTCCGGGAGTGATCTCCTACGCTCCTGACGTCGGGGGACAAAAAAACAAAATGGCGCCGGCCTGTCATATGACAGGTCAAAGGTAGCGCCGGTGCCATTTTGTTTCTACAACGCACGGAGGTCCGAGGTCCGAGAGTAAAAGATCACACCGGGACCTTTCCTCTGGACCCCAGGTAATTTAAGGCATTTTGGGGGGGTTCGGGAGGGTGGGGGATTTATTTTAAAGGGTCGGGGTGGGTTTTAGGGTTGTTTTAGTGTGCCAGTTTTCCCGCCCTCCCCCTTCCCCTCCCCCTTCCCCCGATTTACGATTTTTTGACGATCAATCTGGGGAATTGTTATTGTATCGCGGCTCTAACGATTTTTGACAATTTAAAATATATCGGACGATATTTTAAATCGTCAAAAAACGATTCACATCCCTAATATTCACACAAGCCAAATTGCCCGTCTGAGAATTTTTCTCCTCTTTCACACCTTTTTGTTTCTTTTTTTTTTTTTTTTTCATTGAGCATCCTAAGATCAGCCAATTGCACATATAGTGGGTAAAGCTATGCAAATATTCTGTGATATTTTGTGAGAACTCTGGGTGTGCTGTTACATTAGAGTACGATCTAATCATGACTTCTTCTAATACAATGGTTCGGCTACAATATGGATATTTCCCCACCTGAAGTCCCTCACCATCCCGGGGATCATATTCCCAACACAATGCAGCAGTCTCTTGAATACGGCTACCGATGGGTATTATGGTATTGTCAATTGGAGAGTTAAGGGGATACCTTCCTCTTGGCCAAGGGTAAGTAGTCCATCCTGATAGGTTAAAAAAAACTGCATGCATCAATAGTCCTTCTCTGGAATGGGTTGGCATGTGCATGCAAACCCAGCAATCTGTTAAGTTCAATAGTTGTGATAAAGTCTGTGCATCGGTAATGTACATATTGGATTGCCAATAGTTCTTGTTCAGGTGCGGGCGCCATGGCAGGAGAGATGAAGCTAAATATGAGGATACAGAACACAATTGTTAATGAGTTGGCATTCAGGCAAGAAAAGGCAGCTAATAAGAAGTTCTCTGGAGTTTTCTCAAGTCCTTGCTGTTCCAAGAGTTGTGCAGATTGGTCAGATAGCGCTTTGATCTGTCCCCAGGACATCCGGTGCTGCTTTTTGCGGGGAGTCCGGTCTCTGTCCTTCTGAGGGTTGTGGAGGCTCAGGGAGAAATTGTTTAATGAGGGGGTTACCTATGTTCCAGGAAGAGAAGAAGCAACATTACAAACATACTGGTTATCAGAAATAATGTTTAAATCAGCATTCATAAAACGTTGCAAAGCAAGAATGACTGCAGCTATACGTATGTAAAGGTATCATTCACGTTTAGCTGTGCGATTTGAGGGCTGGAGTAAGTTCCATAAATGTCGTGGTCAATCTTTCAGCAAGGTGTATCAATTTTTCATTCATCAAGGCCTTATTGTGATATGTGCTTCTTATGGCGTCGGGTACCTAATATAGAAAGAGAACTGAAATTTCAAATTAATTAATGAGAAGATTTCATCATGGCTATAAATTTACTATTACTAATCTCATATAATGTTTTCCCACTTTGTTATTAAAAACAATGAAGAAACAACTTAAGTGTCATATCAAGATGTATCAGAAATAAAATTAGATCAAAGATCAAAAATAAAAAAGATGTGTGAGAAATATTTGAAAAATGTTAAAATAAGCTGCAAAGTGAAGTGTTCATCTTCACATCCCTCATGGCAGGAAGGCTGTCAATCTGGAAAATATTAAAATCTGGCACTCAGCAAAAATTTATGAAGGTAATGATTAAAGTGAAATTTTACTTTTTTAACCTTGGAGAATCAATTCTACTATACAATTTAATGAAATCAATTTTGATTTGCAAGAAAAGGCTTGGGAGGGATTGCTTTAGATGTAGCAACCTATATCAGTAAAAAATAAAGGTTCAGAATTTTGAATACAAATTAGAAAAAGAAAATAAAACTGAAGTTTCCTTAAGACAGGAGGGTCATAGACCTGAAAAATGAAAACTAGTATTCAAAGAATTATTAAGATAACAAAAACAATATGGTATATCTGGTAGTAACATCTGATAGAATAGCACAGTGCCTCCTAGTGGATGCACTATCATCACTGTATAGATGTCAACCTGGAGTAAATTCAATCAATAAGATTCTGAGCTGAAGTGTAATGTGTAATACTAAATAATTAGAATAATTGGAACTTAAACATCAAACAATTAATTATCAAATAAGTAGAACTTAAATATGCTCCGTTTAAACAACAGTAAATCTGTTTTCCCTTTTTTTTTCTTCTGTTCGCTCAGCACTGAACTGACAAGAGCACTTCCCTAAAAAGCAGTGCTCTGTCTGTTAAAACTAAAGCAACTGTTACTTCCCCTTTTTCTTTTTTTTTTTTCCTCTAAGATTCAGTTCAATTAATTATTTGGTGAAAGTGTCCTTTCAGATTTCAGTAGCTTCTAAATTTTAACATTAGTAAATATCCTTGTCAGTAACCGCAGTTCAGTATCAAAGAAGTTTGAAAGTATTAATGTATAAAGTATGTGTTGTGATAAAGAAATGTATCAGAGATATAACAGTTACAGAAATTAGGGAGAGAAACTGCAGTACTAAGTTCAGTTTTTTCTTTTCAAAAGTTCTCCCTCCCCCCCACGAGTGATAACCAAGAGTTAACAACAGAAAGACAGGGTGAGGGGGAGGAACAGTGTTTCTCAAGAGAAAATAAACAGAGGAAAGAGAACTCCATTCAATGAATCAATAGCCAGATTCTATCTTAACCTACTTTGTCCTAAAAAAAATACAAATTCTGTGCACTGGTAATGTAATCAATTGCTATGAAATATAAGGCTCAAAGTAACGAGGTCATTTTAAATGTGGTCCAATTTTTAACTTTGTCCTAATTTCAGCACAGTTGCAACATAAGGCCCTATATGCATTGAATCTTTTTCTGATGTGTGAGGGGCCGCTGCTATTTCCTGTGGGGAAATGTGCTCAAAATAATCAGGTTTCCTGTAACGGAATATCAAAGCCCATGATAAACACTCTTTCCAAGTCTGTTTTGTTTGTTTAATCACTTGGTGTATTCTGGTCTGTAATAGAGCATTGTATTGTCTTATTAGATCATTTGTCTCACGTTGACACTGTTTTTGTTTATAACGCCACAGGGACATCAGAAGTGTGGCTACTTGGCCCGAGGTCATATATGCTAATTTCTTGGAAGACCAGGGGGCATAGTTACTGCTTACGGTACTCCGGGCGGTGTTCCGTTCAATTGTAGTCAGATATCCCTCTAGAGGACAGACTCTCATTTGAGGGCTAAAGGCAAGTGTCCAGCCATGAAATGAGTCAACCCAAATGGTCACATAAAAATATGAACGTTCTAATTTGGCGACTTGTGCTGCTGGGGGACCAGCGGCAGCCGAAGGTACAGTGACTATTTCAGCTTCCTTACTACTCTCCGTGTCTTTCTCATTACTGTCAAGCAGTTCAGGAGTCAGTGACAACTCAGGATACAGGGAATTTATGGGTGCTGAAAGAGCTTGAGGGTAAGGCGGAGAGAGGCTAGCTTCTCTGATTTTAGTGTCTTTAGTTTCCTGAGGTTTTTTCTCTGTAAGGTTTCCCTTTTGTTGTTCCTGGTGAAAAACCATTCGAACTGCACCGTGCAAGCCAGATTGTGGCTCGATTGTGCTTAGGGGCTGTTTTTCTGAATAAGGCTGGGAGGTCTGAATGGGCTGTGTCATGGGTTCTGGCATGGGAAGCTGAGGATACAGCGAAGTTGCTGTTCCTGAGGGATTTTGCAGATATGGTGGGGGATGAGTGTGTGCAGTAGCTGTGCTGATGGGCAGTCTGTCTGCTTCTTTACTGTCTGTGTCTAAGGATGCATGAACTGGAGATGGTACCTTGAGATTTTTAGTCCTTAAGTGTTCTAGAGCCTCTGTGCACTTTTGCAAGAGCAACAATTGCCTTATAGGAGCTCGTGGAGAAGTATGAAGGGTATTACCTATCTGAACCCAATCATCCACATTCAGAGTTCCCGATTCGGGATACCAAGAACAACGGCAAGCTATTTCTCCTATCAATTTTTCCATGTCCCCCAATTTGATTTGTGCTATTTCTCCCTTGGTGACGAAATAATGATTCTTTATTATTTTTTTCAGTTCTTCCGCATGAGACTTTTGCTGAACTGAAATTTTACCTCCCATACTCACGAATGTTTGGGAGCAGACTCACTGAGAGAAAAAAAAACTAAAAAAAATACTTACACTTGCAAGAGCAGGTCTGCTGAGTACGATGCGCACCTAGGCTTTTTGTCCAGCCGAATGAGCAGGGAGCTTGTCACGTCTCGGGTCACACATTGGATCACGTCGGGGTCACCAGATGTAATGAAGACACATCAGGCAGGATTCGTGGTGAAGCGTGTCCCGGGAAAGTCACCTCTCCTCCTTCCCTGGGGCTCCTTTTTTATTGTACATAATCCCATAGCATTGCATGCATGCAGATTTGTCATAACATCATTGGGTCCTTGCAAATACATACATCATTCATTGGCTGTCACAGCATCAAACCATAAATGCCCTTTCCTGGCCTTTATGCTGACTACGCGTAAGCAAGCAGGCCAGGAGGGGAAAAGTTCATAACTGGACATTGAAGCAGTTTAAGATGTGTTAAACTAGCTTGCTAAGTGTAAGAGGAAGTAGGCACAAAGCAGTTTTGGTTCGCTACAGTTTGAGATCTATTCCTGGGGCAGGCCTGTCTGGAGCAGATTGTTTATGAGACAGATTTCCTGTCTCAGTTAGGGGCAGGAGGAAGCTTGCACAATTCTATTGCCTCCAGTGTATGCCGGAGAAAGAGGGAAGTTAGAGTTAACCCCTGAGATACTCCTTCAGGGGCTAAGCTTACGATCCCACAAAAGTGACCATTTAATTCTACTCTCTGTTTCCTGTCTTTTAACCAGTTTGTAATCCACGAAAGGATATCATCTCCTATCCCATGAGTTTTTAGTTTTCTTAGAATTGTCAAATGCCCTCTGAAAATCCAAATACACTACATCTACTGGTTCACCTTTATCCACATGTTTATTAACCCCTTCAAAAAATGAAGCAGATTTGTTAGGCAAGACTTCCCTTGGGTAAATCCATGTGATCTTTAGAATAGTTTCCACTATTTTTCCTGGCACTGAAGTCAGGCTCACTGGTCTATAGTTACCCAGATCACTCCTGGAGCCCTTTTTAAATATTAGGGTTATATTGGCCACCCTCCAGTCTTCAGGTACAATGAATGATTTTTCATTAGTACGCACTAACCCTGTTAATGTGCACTAAACCCAAAATGAATTTTTCCCAAAATTTCAGGAAAAATTCCTTTGGATTTCGGGCTCTCCGATCCAAGACGAATGCACATCCCTACTGTGCAATGCTATGCAAGATGTCCCTAATTTGAACCCTAGTTTAGGTGTTTGGCTACCTAGGTGGATTGGAGCTGCAGATGCTGCACAGGCAGTGTTCAGAGCTCCAGGGGGAGTCATGGTCGTGGTGATTGCCACATGGCCAGATTCAGTGCTCATGATCAGAAAGTGGCCTGATGCAAGTAACCTTGCTCAAGTGTTGTGATTCTGCCCTTTGGGCAGCCTCTTACCTTCTCTCTGCCTGCCCTGTGGCCTGGAGGCCACAGTCCCCAGTCTTTCTTGTGGCTGGAGCCGCTCCTCAATCTGCCCTCTGCGGCTTGAGAGCTGCCGACAATGCTGGGCCTGTTCCTCAACCCCACCCTGCTCTTCGGTGTTAGCAGTAGCATGGCCGCTGGCCATGATCCTGCACAACTTCCTGCTTCTGGTTCCTAAGGTGCGGGCTGCGTCTCTTCACAAGATTTAAAGGGCCCACAACTGGATATGCCCTGGGCCCCACCTGATGACTATTTCCTGGTTCAGCCCTATAATAGGGCTTCTCCTGCACTCCTGTGGGCCTTGCATTGGAATTACTTGCTCCTGGAAGTCTCCTCTTCCAGTGCTCCGTCAGTTCTTCGTTCTTCGTTGGAGCTCCATGTCTCGATGTGTTTCCTGAGTCTTCGCTGCTTCCTATGGCTTCCTGATATTCCATGTCTTCATGTCCCGATGTTCCCAGTCCAGGCTTCCTGATGTTCCACTTCCTGATGTTCCAGGCTTCCTGATGTTTCACTTCCTGATGTTTCTGAGGTTCTGTCCTCCTTCGCTCATTCCGAGTCCTCCTGACCCTCCAGCTCCTGTGGTTCTCCAGATGACACCTTGCTTCATCATTGGAGTCTCGTCTCAGCTGGATCCTCTTCCTGTGTTTCCGAGTCCTCTTGACCCTCCAGCTCCTGTGGTTCTCTGGATGACACCTTGCTTCGTCATTGGAGTCTTGTCTCAGCTGGATCCTCTTCCTGTGTTTCTGAGTCCTCTTGACCTTCTAGCTCCTGGGGTTCTCTTGATGACACCTGGCCTTGTCATTGAAGTTTCGTCTCAGCTGGATTCCATTCCTGCGCTTGTTCTGCTCTCCGCGTGGTCCGTGACCAGCCTCTTCAGGTTGTGTAGGGCATGCAGTGGGACAGGGTGGTCTGCGACCAGTCCATTGGGTCCACCCGTGTGGGTGGACTGTGTAGGGCATCCTGAGAGACAGTGCCAATGTCTGAACCTTCCCAGCTTCTCGTCTCATCTAAGAGTCTTCCAAGTTCCTCGTCTCGTCGAGAGTCTTCCAAGATCCTCATCCACTTCCAGTCTTCTTGTCTCGTCTTGAGTCTTCTGTGTCACAAGGCCTCCATCTGCCCTCATCCTCAGTCCGGCTTACTGCTTCTTGCCAATACTTAGCGGCAGGACCGAAAGGGCTGGAAACGGTAAGAGTACTGTTCAAATACCAACATAATGTTGTTGGCTTCCAGAAGCATGCAGGTCCCACAGAGGGTCAGAGTTTGTCTTCGCCCATGCTGGGACACGTCTCGCCAACCCGCGGTGTGGTCTTGGATTCTTCTGGGATCGTGCCGAGGTCCAAGGACACACATTCCTCTCAAGTTGGGATTGCTCTCCTAGCATTCCTAACACAATATCAAGGCCATCACCACAATGACTGGATTAAAATATTAGTTGGGAGGGGATATTAAACAGGAGGAAAATATCCCCAGGTAGTTGTGAATGAAAACTAACGGCACAAGATTCCCACCTCTGGTTCCATTCGAGCTGGAAGTACAAAGGAATAGGAAAACTGCCAGGTCAAAAAAATAAATAAATAAAAAAGCAAGAAATATAAAAAGTCCTGATTTTTTAAAACAGATGCTGTTTTGCAATATTGCATCCTCTTATGGTAAGTGATTACAGTATTAATTTACAGAAATATTGTTAAAAGCACCCACAGCAGTAATCTTTTAAGAGAAATAAAACCATTCTGTGGTACATTTTATTCTGACATGTTCACTGATGAATAAAACATTGAGATAACAGAGTCTGCAGAACAAAAACAGGAAGAAACTATTTCAGCAAGGTGTCACTTTGGAACTCTCTTTCCTTAAACGAAGTTTCTGAAATAGAGCCAATAAATATTTTCTCATATGCTACTGAACAGAATTGCTGGTATTTATTCATTTTGCTGCCTAAGAAAAGATGCAACTTACTACTTTGCTGATTTTTTTAATCTGCAATCCTTACCTTTTACAAAGAACAAATACAAAGACTATGGGGCCGATGCAATACAGTGTGTTCAGCCAAGTGCACTGTTTACCCCGCTGTTGGATACGGGTTAAATAGGCGTTAATCCACCCCCTAATGCAATAGGGGGATTAGCGCCTATTTTACGCATGTCCGACACAAAGTGAATGATTTAGTGCTCATCACATACAAATGCATGTGAATGAGGCTATTACTCATTCACTCCAAATGCAAAAAAAATAAATGTGCGTCTCAGATGCACATTTATTGCTCAGATATTAATGCCTGCCTGGAGCACGCATTAATAGCTGAGCGCTCTGAAAAAAAAGTACAGAAAAGCAGAAAAAAACTGCTTTTCTGTACTTTTTTTAAAGTTAAAAAAAAAGAAAAAAAAACCCTCTGCCGGCCGCTTTGAAGACAGAGGCCAATGTGCTCGGCATCGGTTTTCATAACCGGCCGCCTGCAGTAATGAAAACCGACGCCGACTTTATCGGCATCGGTGTTCATAACCGGCAGACTGCCGGTAACCACAGGGTCGAGTTAGCAAGGAGGCGCTGAGGTCGCGACCCTAGCGCCTCCTTGCTAGCGTGACCCCCTAATTTGTTTATTGCATGCTCCCCCCCTTGCGGGCACCATGCATGTGCTAAGAAAGCGGGCGCCCACTTTCCACAAATTTTATTGCATTGGCCCCTATGAGACTAAGGAGCATAGAACTTGAAGGCAGATAAGAGCCTTCAGGCCCATGAAGTCTGCCCAATCTACTTCCTGGTGCAATGCTATAGAACCCAATTGATCCATGGCTTTTCCTTTACATCTTTCCAACTACGGGATCCCCAAGGGGTCAGTACTGCCGTATCATTTTGGATCTTGACTTGGCAAACAGTACTGGATACTTGACTTTTCACAAATTACTGTGTTACAAAGTTTTATTGGGCAGGTATTTAGGACTGAAAATAAATACTATTTGGCATGGCAGAAAAAAGAAATTTGGGGCACATAAGAGAAGGAACCAAAATAGTTGCTCTATTAATGCCTTCTGCTTTCCCATAGACCTGCTCACAAGGAGTAATATTATTTACCTCCCACAGCCAACTGCCCTGAATATTTTTACTATAGCTCAGGGCAGGTGTATCATTTTAGATCTTTATTTTTTCTGCTTAGCAAATTTATCAATTGTGGGAGGAAAAATATGAAAATCCTTCTATTTCTCTCTCATGGAAAATTACTGGAAAAGTGCAATAATGTCTTTGTTTACTCTACTTCTTTTAAAATTAATTTGCAAGGAATATGAAAGAAGTGTCACGACAGAGATCTCCTAGGGCCATTTAGCATGAGCTTTTCTCATTAATTGTGAAGAGGCAGTACCATGATTTCTGCTTTGTGTGTTCCACTACCAAAAGTACCAGGCCTATGATGGAGTGTGATTCAGTGATAACGATTGTGATAGTGTCAGTAACTCTGATCCCTCCTTCAGTCATAGTGCTTTCTCAGCTGGGCAATGGTCAGTATCATTTGATGTCAGCAGTATTATAGTGGTCAGTTCCATTGCAAAGCTAATTAAATAGATCAGGTAGGTGTATGCTCATTTGAACCCGATAAAAAAAAAACTCCTGTTATTTATTTTTTTTACAATTACCAGCAACCTTTATAAAAGCGAAAGTGATGAGCTTTCCTTTTCACTTAGTTAAGATGGAAAAGCATTTGAACTATACCTCACTAGTACTACGTTGATGAAAAAATGCCAATCACTAATATTATCCCCAGTATTCATTCAGCATTAGTCAGTGGGAGGGTTTTTTGATAACTAGTATTCCTCCCCTTGCCATAACCCCCACCTTTTTTAACTTTATATTTATTAAGTGGCAACACAACACTTACAAGAAATAGGCAATATGTTTATAAAAGAATTGTGTGGGATATAAAGATTCTCATGAGCATTTTTGCACCAGCAGTGGACCCTTGGGCCGTGGTGGGGTTCACACAACCCGTAGGAAGGATCCTATGGGTCCCCACGGTTGGCAGGCGGAGTGGGCTGATGAACAGATGCCGGCTGGTGCCTTACCAATACCAGCCCTTGTTCCCCGCGGGTTGAGCCTTTGGGTACCGGGGCCAGCTGGACTTAGGTAGGCCTCCGTATGTTGTCGTAGGTGGAAGAATTGAGGTCAGCCCAGAGACAGCAACAGAAGAAGGATACAGCCTGTACTGGAAGAGGTGGAGTCCCAGAGACCCGGGCGCCAAAGGAACAAAGTCTGACAGAGGGCACCCGAGGAACAGCAGACCAAAGCCTGAATAGGTCAAGTCCAGGACAAGGGCTGAAGAGGCATCACGAGGCTAGCTTGAGTCGAGGCTGGTGGCAATCTGGAAGTGGTGACAAGCAAGGCTGAAATCTGAGCGAGGAGATAAGACAGACATAGTCAGACAATGCAGAGGTTCGGGTCTGGAGAGAGGCAAATGAGTAGTCAGGAAATGCAGAGGTCTGTTCTAGAGAGAGGCAATGGAGTAGTCAGGCGATGCAGAGGTCTGGGTCTGGAGAAAGGCAATGGAGTAGTCAGGCGATGCAAAGGTCTGGGTCTGGAGAAAGGCAACGGAGTAGTCAGGCAATGCAGAGGTCTGTATCTGGAGAGAGGCAACGGAGTAGTCAAGTGATACATAGGTATGGGTCTGAAGAGAGTCAGATGTGGTCAGGCAAAGCAGAGGTTCGGGCTTGGAGTGAGTCAACAATGTGGTCAGGCAAAGGAGAGATCTGGGCTTGGAGAGAATCAGACATGGTCAGGCAGAGCAGAGTCAAAGTCCGTGAAGGCAATCCGAAGAAGGGTTGAAGAACGGGAATGCAGGAACAAGGAAACAGGGAAATGGAATCAGTGAGGATCAGGAACACAGGAATGAGGGGAAACCCTCAGGAGGCAATGAGTACTCGACCAGCGAGGAGACCTGTTAAAATGGCAAAGCTAGGGAACGGAGCCTGGGCTTATATACCAGAGCTCCACTGACGTCATCATCCGGGGCTGCAGCTTGGTTCCCGCCACAGGCCCTACTTAAGTCATAGTAATGCGCACACGCCTAGGGAGGGGCTTAGGGAGGGGCATGGCACCGAGTAACAGCATTTATCCACAGGCCACGCAGAGAGATCCGACGCAGAGCAGCAGGAGCAGTAGCTGAACTGGAGATACCAGAGTCTGTAGCTGAGCCAAAGGCACCAGGGGTGGCCTGAGGACACAGTCGGTGGCCTACTGCCACTAGAGATGAGGGACCAGGCACTGGAGTTACTTGAAAGAGGTGGGGGAGCCGAGCCGTAGGTCTGCCGTGGATGGCATCTGTAATAAGCATGCTCAGTTTAGTGGGTGGAAGGAGATAGGAGAGAGAAGAGGAGCTCTGGAGGGTCTTGGCCTCATCCTTGGAAGTTCAGTGACTTGAAGGAGTTCTATTACATTTAAGAAGATTTTTGGAGAATGATTGATGAGTCCAGAGGGAAGGGTATCCCCTCAGTATCCCAAAATGCTGCATCAAGGGATCTTTTTGCCCAGGCTACCAGGCTGTTAATAGCTAGGATGAGAAAAAATTGTGGGTTAAGAAAAGAATAAAGAGACTTGAAAAGACTTCTGGGAATTTGGATTTATATCTAGAGTTGTTGTTGGGCCTCGTTTCATATATTTTTGTGCTTGGGTATATTTTGCCATCTTCAGCAGCATATGCTAGAACTTCACTCTAGTTATCCTACCCTACAAGGGGAGGATATGTTTGTTATGGATGAAGGTACAAGAGCAGTGGGAGTGGTGAGAAGATCTAAAATGGACAAGGAAACCTTTGTTTTATTGTTTTGATATTCTTGATGTTATTTTTGATCTTTGTGATTTTTGCCTGGATTGTGCTATTTAAGTTAAAGTAAACTGGTTAATTTGAATACCAACCTGGTCTCCGTTTTATTTTTTTTTACTCATTGCCCAGTGTATTGGCTGAATGGATGGATACTGGTCTTTTTTACTCTACTTCTTCTTTTTTTTCTTTCTACCCATTTTGCTAATTCTGGCTTCCTTGCTATTATATAGTGGAGATTTTCCAGCTGGAATGTGAGCCTTTAACTGCAGGAGTGATTGGCCATGTCAGGGGTCTAGGAAGATTGCTTCCCCCATATTTAGACTTGGACCCAGACCCGTAGTCACTCTGGTTGATGCCAATCGCAAGAACAAGGGACCTGCTACCAACAATTGTATTTATTCTTATTTATTTATTTTTTTGCACATTGCAGAAGATGCAGAACCTCCCATAACAGAATCTTTTAGCCCAAGGCAGATTTAGAAAAGCTGACCAAATGAAAGTGCCCGAGTATGTAAGGGTGCCACCAAAGTGTTCCTTATTATATGCACTAGAATCTACACAGGTGCTAAATGTGTGATGTCAGAGAGTAGGTGGTTGTAGTGTTCCTTGACAGCCCCCTTCAGAGGGAGGTATCTTGAAAAAGTAGCATGTGTTCGTAAAACTTATTAGCTCATTTTGGCTCATGTTTTTTTTTAGTCTTCTATCCCATGAAGGTGGCTGATTGTCTGAATGACAAATCCTCCTAGTTCATCACTTATCCATGAACTTTCTTGGAGAAAATCCAGGTACCTACAAATGGAAGAAACATAACTCTACTTTCTATTATACCAATGAAAACATTACACCTTCTAAAAATTTACTGGATACCAAATTATTTATTTATTTAAAATATTTTTATGCCACCCAATTACAAAAGCTCAGAGTGGTTTACAACATAACATTCATACAGTAAAAACAAAACAAACTGAACAAATACATCAAAAGGCTCTGGTGTCAATGGATACATATCTCCCTTTTGTTTTTATTTAATTGCAGTATAAAATCTTTGAAAAAAAACTGTGGACTATGGACGAATGATTATTAGTGACCTACAGTAAGAAAAGGTTTATAAATGACCTAAGAGTACATGGGTAATATGATGGTCCCTATATAATTTTCATGAATGATAATCAATGCAATGCAAGACTAGAAAACTGCTGGATTTGATCTAGGTCTCTGTGTTATCCTCTTCTACAGGCTCCCAACATGCTTTTGTCCGGGCATGAAAGCATGAGCTTTTTACACTTCATGGTGTATCATCATCTTGCTCACTGGCTGAGAAGTGATCATGTTTTCCTCCAGGTCTCCAATGCTCCTAGGAGGTGCTTCTCTGGTGAGAACATTTCATAGGCTTTTGCTACAGCTCAAGGAATACAGTTGCCATCTTAAGTTTCCTGAAATCTGCAGTTCTCCAATAAAAAATCTTTGATCTCTTCAGGTTACCATCCTTGGGTAGGAGACATGTCTGTACACACCCAAAACCTACAAAACTCTTGTGGACCCCATATCAGGTTCCAGTTTAGTGTAATCCTGGTTCAATCTTCTCGGCAACAGGATTCCACATAAAAGCTCATAGGCCATTGCATCCCCCATGCTTCCGGGTTCTTCCCACACAAGAGTAAAGCAGCACAAGACCTTTAAAGCCCTTAAGGGTTTTCTTTTTTTTCTGTCTGGAGGTCCTATGGAAAATGTCAAGTGTTCACAATAAAAACTCTTTACTATTACAGCTTGATTGCAGGAGGATAATCACAGTGGTTACTCTTTTGTTTAGTACATATACAATGCAGACGACAACTTTAGGATGGCTTTCCTCAAGCTTGACAGTCCTTCTTCTGTCTCCAGCTATGAAACCTCACTTCCTTTGCACACTTGCAGCAATCTCTTTGGACATCTGGGTAGGGAAATAAATCTTTCTTTCCTGAGATCATCTTTAATTCTTCAAGAAGTATTAGTCTTCCTCTTAGTCTCCAAGAGAGTAAAAGGCTCCCAAGTTCTGAAGGCCTGGGAACACTGACCTTGGGCAAATGATGCCCCAGGCAAAAATTACCAATGGCACCTCCCCCTTCCAAACATTCTCTTCCCTTTCTGCTCGCTTCCTCCAGGTATTGTCTCTTCCCCTTCATCCTCTCTCTCAGCATTCTTTTGTCACTCCCCCATTCCACCCATTTGCTCTCCCATCTCTCCCTCCATTCATTCTCTCTTCTTTTCCTTCAGGCATTCTTCCCTTTTCTCCCTTCCTCCATCCCTCCCTCCAGACATTCTTTCCCTCATACCATTTTTCCCTCCTGACATTCTGTCTTCCTTCAGGCATTTGTTCCCTTACCATCTTGACTACCAGGGCCCAGTAGCCCCACTCCTCCTCACTTGAGGCTGAGGCCCTTTCTGTCCTGCTTCCAGGACTGCTTTAACCACTTGTTGGGTGCTGGGCAAATGTTTATGGAAAGATCCCCTTTTATTTTTGCTGGATTGACCTACCTGCAGCTCCATATCTCATCACCCACTTACACCCACAATCACATTGCTCATCCAGTCGCTGAGTCCTCCCTCACTCCTTGTTCATTCTCCAAGTCCCTGTTCTCCCCAACTATTTTCAAGTACCAGCCAAAAAAATAAAAGTTGCAAAAAAATCTCCACAACAGATTAGTGTATTTTGACTAGGGATGTGCATTCATTTTAAACAAATGTGCAAAACATGATGAATAAGGGCAATTTGTTTCAATAAGGGGACCCTGAAATGATTTGTGGACCCCCCAAATGAAACAAACCTTATTTGTTGTATTAGCAAAAAAAGAATACTTTGTGCCTAGACCCGAAACCAAGGCCCCGCTTAAGGCATAGGCCAAGGCCCAAAACAAGGGTCATGGCCTAGGCCTGAGCATGATGCTGGGTCTCAGCCTATTCCTACGTTGATGCCGGGGCCTCGGCTGAGACTTGCACCTCCTGAAAAATTTCACTTACCTGATCCATCACATATCCAAAGAAACCATCAGGCGAGATCTCGATGCCTGGGCCTCTGTCTAGGCCAACGCCTGGACCCAGGCCTGACACAGCATCCTGGCCTGGAAATAGGGTCCTGATGCTGACTCATGCCTGATAATGAGACCTGGTCTGGAAGCTGGGTCCCAATGCCTGGGCCTTGGCCTTAGAGCAGCGACAATGGCATCTTCTTCTTTCTTCCCTTATTCATCATGTTTTGCACATTTGTTTAAAATGAATGCACATCCCTAGTCAAAATACACTAATCTGTTATGGAGATTTTTTTTGCAACTTTTATTTTTTTGGCTGGTACTTGAAAATAGGTGGGGATAACAGGGAGAATGAACAAGGAGTAAGGGAGGACTCAGTGACTGGATGCCAAGGCCCAAGCATCGAGACCCAGCATCTGGGCCAGGTTCTGGCATCAGGGCATCAGCCAAGGCCAAGGCATCGGCTTTGCATAGACTGAGGATGAGGTCATAGTAACCTATCATGTCCTCAGCCTATGGAAGGCCAAAGCTGTGGCCTGAGCCTAGGCCTTGCAGGTGGATTCCCACCAGAATGAATAAGTGGGGGCCGGGGGAATCCTGGCCCTGGCATTTCTCCTGATGGGAGGGATTGGTGGTGGATCGGGAGGCCTAGGGAGGCCCTGTTTTCTTTTTTTTGATTCGTTTTTTGTTGTTTTATATTTGATTTGTTTTTTTCACATGAATGAAATGAATCAAATATTCCATGAACCAAAATTTGTGGGAAAAAGACCACCCAAGAATGAACCGAAAAACAAAAACAATTTTTTTATCCCTGCAGACTCATTTGACAAGTTTTCAGCTTTCATATTTATTTATTTATTTATTTATTTATTTATTTATTTATTTATTTAACATTTTTATATACCGAGGTTCTAGAGACAAAATCACTAAGCACTTCGGTTTACATATAACTATTGAAATGACTGACTTGAGTCTTACAGGGAACAGGAAATACAGAACTTGGATATACATTTAAACTCAAAATGACATAGAACCTTTAAATAACAGAAATAGTAAATGAATGGTAATAAAACATGTAACAGGCGATTATATGAGAAAAGAGAAAATGAGATATTATCTGTGGTTGTTTGGCAATGAAAGACATGAAAATTTGCATCCAGTGGTTAGGAAGGATTAAGATCGAATTAGGCGTAGGCTAAGGAGAAGATCCAAGTCTTGAGTCTTTTTTTGAAAATAATTGGACATTGTTCAAGTCTAAGTTCTGAAGTTTCTTTTAAATTTAAATTTTAAATTTTTAAGTTCAAAATTTCTTTTAAAGAATTCATCTCACTTGGAAAATATGATGACTCTGAGATCAATATTGAAATAGTTTGTCCGGCTAACTTTAGATAACCTCACAAACCCCAAGGTTTACATTTTTCGTCTGCTTCCTGGTTAACTTTTGATTGGGCAAATTGTTACTCGGACAAAACTTACCTGCACAAAAGTAGGCAGCTTTGGGAACATTACTGGAACATGGTTTCACTTTTTCTGGCTGCCTAGACAAAATTACCTGAGTAACTCTGGGTAAATAACAATCCTAAAATTACTCAAGACAGCTTTGTCTGTGTGGCTTTAGAGCGGATATTCAACTATGCAACTTCAGGTAGAATATCTGGATAAAGTTACCCAAAAAAAAGCGGTCCTGCTAGTCTTACCCAGACATGGTTGGCTGGATATTGACCTCTGTAAATGGAACATAAACACAAACACACACACACACACACACACACACACACATATAAACACACATATAAGCAACCTAAACCATCTTTGCAACTAACATGGACCTGGCAGCTTTTTCTTGGTTTATCTCCTCACCTGCTACTCAACAAGCTTATGTAGAGTCACAGTAGGAATGTGCATTCGTTCAGGATGAATTAGTTAATTTCAACAAAAGTGCCTAATTCGTCCTGGTTCAGGGACCCCGAAACCCAAATGAATTTTTCCGAAATTTCTGGAAAAATTCGTTTTCAGGTTAGTGCGCACTAACGGGGAGTTAGTGCGCACTAATCCGAAATTCAGGTCCCCCAAATTTTAAAGGTCCAAACTGCGGGAAATAAGATATTTCCCACGGTGGGACGAAATCGAAGCCCAAACTGAAAGGTTCGGGCTTTGCACATCTGTACTCCACAGTACCTACAGGTGATCAGACTCATAGTAATTTGGAAGACATCACCCCGTTTTCATGCCCTAGCCATTGCTTCAACCATGGCTGCTCCATCCTCTGTGATGCCAGTGCCTCTTTGTTCAAACATCTGATCAATGAACTGTGCAGTACTGGTAAAGAGGAGTCACCAGGTTCAAATGTGCCTTTTCTCTGAGTCCACTTCCTTAAAAGTTCAGGGGCGCATAAGCTGGCAGTGATTTCAATGCCGCTGATCCAGGAACACCTGTGGGTTTAAGGGGTGGACACTCTGCAGCTACCATTTGCCTGATTTGCTTTCAGCAGGTCCATGTCCAGCCAGCACTGCCACTGCCCAGCCTACTGGCTGACCAGCCCAACAGATGGTGCCAGCAGGGCCTAAGGCACCTCTTGTGTTGTGAAACCCCAGGCAACCTCCCAGTTCAATATACTTAAAGGTCAGCCCTGGTTACAGTCTATCTTTGTTTAAGGCCTGATGTGATTGTGATTTTATTTCCTCTTATACAGGTTCTGATCTGTCAAAAATGCTCCATGGCATAGCAAAGGGAAAGAAAGGGCATCTTTTTCACACTGCGTGCTGATGCTACTTTGTCCAGGTTTAAGTCTAAATGTACTGTCAAGCTATCTGTGTTGGAAAAATGGAGTTCAGCTTCTTTAGAATCAGAAAAAGGTGGTTTTTGCCATATGAGTTGCCAATGTTTCATCTTTATAGGCAAGAGAGCTGCTCATTGCATCAATTATAGAGAAAGGGAGTGCGGACAAGGAAAACTTTTCTGTGTAATTGGATACATATTTACATATTTGCTTTTCTCTATGTTGAATTTCTTTTTACTTCCTGACTGCTTGGCTGAGTAAATGTTTCAGAGAATATTATAAAAAAGGCAGTGTAGTGACTGAACATTTGACTTCTTGTTCACAGTTCTCACTAACACTTTTAATCAAGCATTTTTCATGCACTTCCTCCATCCTTTCCTATAGAAGAATTAACAGTATCAGAGAAACTATGCATGCTCAAAATGGAATAATGAGGTTTGTGCATATATTAGTTAGGCTGATAATGCATTTCACTGCTTAGAGCTGGGTCTGCCCGAAATGACTTATTATGCTCTCATTAAGTCATTAGTGGCCTATTCAGGCACCCCAAGATGAATTTTTCAAACTCAGAATAGTATTTAAAATATTTCCCTGGCTCTCCCAAAAAGCTACATACCACACTCTCCTTTCTGGCCCCAGTCTGGATGGATTGATACTCTAGGGATGATATCAGTAGTGCCAGATAGGATGGAAGTGGTACAAAGTTGGGATGTGAAAAACTCTTGCTGTCATCAAATCAGTTTGACAAAGCTCTTGTAAAGGAAATGCTGTGTTTATCGTAAAATCTATACCAGATCTGCAGAAACTCCAAACCAATTCAAGCAAATTTGAAACAAATTTCCTCAAACCTACAGCTCCACTTCAAATTTCCTGGCATCTGGTTTTGATTTTCCCCAGATCTATAGGGAAAAATGTTGCCAGATTTTTCTAGTGGGTCATGATGAAAAACCCCATATTTTCTGTTGAAATGAAGCCAGACTGAAATTAGCCAGTTTCAAGTTTCATCTTGAATAGTTGGTAGATTCTTCCTAGTGTAGAGAAAATATGAGAGCCAGGATAGTGGCAAGGAACAGTGCAGCACTTAGAGCTGACTATCCGAACTGCTGTTCTGGGTTATGCACAATTGATAGTCGGTATAAAAAGTATGAACTTGGGGAGTGAAGATAGGGGCTGTGTAGATAGGCTCCAAAGAGGGAAAGCAGGTTTTTTTTTTTTTTTTGAGGCACAACCCCAAGAAGAGCTGCAGAAAGGGGGAGGGGTCAAAGAATTCCCATAGATTAATTGAAGAGGTGGGACACATATAATATTGCTAGGAAAGATTGAGGGACATAGACTGGAAAGGCAGAATTAGTAGAAGCATGAACTGAAGAATTGGTGTGATTGATGAACTAAGCATGCTACAGGGCTATGGTTCATGAGACCCACACAGCCAATCTGGTATTCAGGATGTCCACAATTACTATGGGCCAGATTTTCAAAAGGTTACACGCCGGGTAGCGCGCACACATGTACGCCCGCACGCAACCTTTTAAAATCTACCCCTTTGTGTAACCCCCAGTTCCAGCAGGCCACCTTCCCAGCCCTGGGGAGCATTGGGTAACTCTCCCAAAGTGGAATATACTGTCTCTGAGGCTGTAGGTTGGGGGCAGGATTTCCTGCAGGGCCCAACTGGGCTTAGGACCTCCTACATGAGATCCAATGTCCACATTACTCTTATACTCCAAAAAATTAGTAAATTTATTAAAAAACAAAAAAGCCCCAAAACTCACTTAGCAATAGAAATAACTTCAGTACACACTCTTTGTCCATTTCCTTCCCAGCATGTTCATGGACTCCAAAATATCAGTTCACAGATTGTCACTTCTTAGCTATTTCATTTGTACTTTTCTTGGCTACTCCCAGAACTTAACAGGCTCTGGTTCACCTCCCTTGTACTCTCACAATTCCAGGTTATTCCCAGAACCTTAGGGGTTCCCAGTTCACCTTCCCACAGGAGCCTGCTTTTGTGTAACACTTTCCCAAACATCTGCTCACACACAGCCTGAAGAGACTGAGGGAGACCTTTCCTCTCTGTTGCAGAAGTCACAGTAACTCACGTCTGAAGCAGTTCAAATTTAGGTATAATACTGCAGAATCAGTTCCAGGCACATTGCACTCTGTTCCTTTGGGCCAATGTGGTGTCCTGAGCTCTGTGCTAAAATAACCAGCTAGGACCTCTTCCCCTAGGTCCAGCCAGCCCCCCCAATACAATTCCTTCATATATTTATTTTTTAAAAGATTCTTATATACCGCATATACACACATTGCTGGATCTAGGCAGTTTACAATTAACACACATAAAATCAATAAAAATAGACAAGGATAAAACAAAGAAAAAAATAACAAACGGTACAAATAACTTAACACTCTTCTAAGAAGAATGAACTCTGGGAGTTTGGAAAGGCCATAGAGAATAAGTATGTTTTTATTGCTTTTTTGAAGTCATTTTTGGTAGTAAGTTGATGGATATAGTTTGGTATGGAGTGCCATAATTTAGGACCGGCCACAGAGAAAGCAAAGTTTCTAGTAAGGTCTGGGCAAGCTGTTTTAACAGTGGGTATTTCGAGATAGTTTTTTTTCGGAAGAACAAAGGTGGTGTGGAGGTTGATATAAATGGAGAGTGGAACATAGCCATATGGAGGAAGTATTATGAAGTAGTGATTGAATTATTGTCAAAATTTTATATTGTATTCATTGTCAAATTGGAAACCAGTGAAGTTGTTTAAGTATAGGGGTGATATAGGCATTTCGAGGGGTATTGGTAAGGAGTCTAGCAGCACAGTTCTGAATTAGTTGAAGTGGTTGGATGGAGTATTCTGGGAGACCGATATATTGAGAGTTACAGTAGTTGATGCATGTTAGAATTAGAGACTGTAGTACTGAGCAGGAAATCGTTGGGAAAAAGTAAAAGTTTAAGATTTTTTAGTAAATGAATTCTATAAAACATAGATTTTGTAGTAGTTGAAATGTGAGACGACAGAGAAAGTTTAGAATCAATAGAGACACCTAAATTGCAAGCCTGATTGCGTAACGGTATGGTGTAGTTATCAAAAATAAATACCGAGGGTGGGGCACAAGCAGAGTTGAGAATGTAGATAAATGTACAATTTCAGTTTTAGCTGCATTTAATTTTATGCATATTATTATTTTGAATAAACACACACATTGGACCCGAGGTGTTGTGACACTTAAATACCCCTGGACAATTACAGAAATGGAGTGATACATACATGACACATCTACCCCACTCCCTCCACCCCTTTCACCAAAAGAACCACACTGCTTCTGTCAATCAGGACCATAACTGTGCATCGAAACTGTTATTGGGATTTCATGGAAAAAACAGATCCTCTGCCAGAGGAACCGAAAAATCAGTCATTAAGAATCAAACTCCTGGATCCCGGAAGCGACCCCGCGGGGAATCACGTGACGTCGGCACCCCAAGCTGGCCAAAAGTTCCTTTTGGGCCGAACGAGGATCCCGGAAGCGACCCCGCGGGGAATCACGTGACGTCGGCGCCACGTCGCAGTGACACGGCGTCACATGATTCCCCGCGAGTTCCCTCCGGCACCCTCGTTCGGCCCAAAAGGAACTTTTGGCCAGCTTGGGGGTGTCAGGAGGCCCCCCAAGCTGGCCAAAAGTTCCTTTTGGGCCGAACGAGCGTTCCGGCACGAACCCGCGGGGATCACGTGACGCCACGTCACTTCCGACGTGACGCCGACGTCACGTGCTCCTTGCAAAGTTGGTCAGAAAATGGCGTCCTGACCCCGCTGGACCACCAGGGAGTTGTGGTAAGTCTTGGGGGGGGGGGGGATTAAGGAGGGTGAGGGGTTTAAATTTTTATTTGGCACATATGGACATATACTCAACTCATTGAATTCTGTTTATGTCCATATTGACCGCAAATGGGACCCCCTTTGGACATATGGACATATGAACTTAAACTTTTGCTCTGCACATCCCTAGTCATCTACATATATTTTATAGTTTACATTGAGGCTGGATAATAGGAGGCATAATGGGAGAAGATAAATGTTGAATAGAATTGCGGAGAGGGCGGATCCCTGAGGAACTCCAGAATTGATAAAATACGAATCCGAGTTGTGATGTTTAAAATTAATTTGTTGTGGCGAGACTTAAATAATATGTAAACCATTCAAGTACCTTGCCATTGATGCCTATATTTTTAAGATTACTGCAGAGAATGTTGTGATCTAGTGTATTGAATGCAGTGGATATTAGGGATGTGAATCGTTTTTTGACGATTTAAAATATCGTCCGATATATTTTAAATCATCAAAAATCGTTAGAGGCGATATACAATAGGAATTCCCTCGATTTATCGTCAAAAATCATAAATCGGGGGAAGGGGGAGAGGAAGGGGGAGGGCGGGAAAACCGGCACACTAAAACAACCCTAAAACCCACCCCGACCCTTTAAAATAAATGCCCCACCCTCCCAAACCCCCCAAAAATGTCTTAAATTACCTGGGGTCCCCAGTGGGGGGGGGGTCCCGGTGTGATCTTCCACTCTCGGGCCACGGGTGCGTTAATAGAAATGGCGCCGGCACCATTTTGGTTCCTGTCATCGCTCCCGGACCCCCAGGGACTTTTGGCCAGCTTGGGGGGGCCTCCTGATCCCCACAAGACTTGCCTAAAGTCCAAAAGACCCCATTTTATGGCGCCGGCCGTATGGCCATATTGCCGTATTGCAAAATGGTGCCGGCCATATGGCCGTATGGCCGGCCGTATGGCCATTTTGCAATACGGCAATACGATTCGAGTGCAGGAGGTTGCTCCCGGACCCCCGCTGGACTTTTGGCAAGTCTTGTGGGGGTCAGGAGGCCCTCCCAAGCTGGCCAAAAGTCCCTGGGGGTCCGGGAGCGATCTCCTGCGCTCGTGATGTCGGGGGACAGGAACCAAAATGGCGCCGGCGCCATTTCTATTAACGCACCCATGGCCCGAGAGTGGAAGATCACACCGGGACCCCCCCACTGGACCCCAGGTAATTTAAGACATTTTGGGGGGGGTTCGGGAGGGTGGGGGGATTTATTTTAAAGGGTCGGGGTGGTTTTAGGGTTGTTTTAGTGTGCCGGTTTTCCCGCCCTCCCCCGATTTACGATTTACATGATTTAAAAAAAAAAACAAAACCGCGACAATCCGATTCCCTCCCCCCCCAACCAAAATCGATCGTTAAGATGATCGATCACACGATTCACATCTCTAGTGGATATGTCTAAGAGAATGAGGATGTAATCTATGTTTGAATCAAAACCACGAATTATAGAGTCGAATGATGAAAGTAGTAATCCAAACTTCTTCTCTTCCTTTACTCTTCTCTTCCTTTACCCGACTTCTGCTGCTCTCCTCTCTCATTCCAGGTACACACACCTCTGCCAAATATCCTCGCTCTCAAGAAAGCTGACGGTAGCTTTCAAATTGCTTACAATCGATAATTCATGTTTTTCTCCACAACTACACACCTTACTCTGTCAGCACTTCTTGTTTCTCCTTTCATACCATGTTACTCCAAATGCTTATTAGGCAATATTCTCAGCAAGCTGTTCACCTCGAGGGGAGTTATCATGCTGTTCCATTAACTCCTATGGCATGTTTCCTCCAGAGGCCCCTTCCCTGGGCTCCTTCATCAGTGAACAATGCCTCTTATACCATGCATTCTCACTCTGTCATTGGCTACCATTATTCAAGCCACCTTAGGCTGTTCCTTGAACCACTTTTAACCTTTAAGAAAAAAACCCTACACTGACATCCCTATAAGGGAAGGGCTACTTAAATGTCTCCTCCTACTAGCCTTTCCCCCCAAGGCTTTTTACTAACATTCACAGGAAACTAAATCATTCCTAGTGTGAGATATAGAAATGAATTTTTGACCTCAAACTCTAAAACACAAGCCTAATAACAGATTAGCCCATAACTCTCAATCGCAAGTATGTCATCTAGTGATCCCTTAGAGTTATGTATGCATGAGATACATTTTTATACTATGAAGAAAATACATACAAATATTCCTCATGCAAATTCATTGCCTGAAAACCAGGCTGATTAAGCAGGTCCCAGGGAACAGGCTGACAACCATTGCCATTGAGTAGCCTTATAGGTAGTTTGGCTCAGAGAATTAAAGGATATGTCATGGGGTGATTTTAGAATGCTAGGAGCTATGATCTCAAGAAACGGAGACTCAAATTAGCTGAGCGATGGAGAACAAGCCCTGTTAAGGAACAGAATGCACAGTACCAAAGGGTGACCTCTTCATGGAGGAAGGACTAAGTCATCCATATCTTAATGATGGTCACATGAGGCTGGTGACTCAAACTTCATCCCCTGTACTCACCCTCCCAACAACATGTAATCTCAGGCTCTCATATGAACCATTTTAGTCATGCAGAAATACTTCTTTTGTGGTTTGCAAGTGAATGAGCAACAGACCAGCAGTAAAAAGGAAATGCAAATAAAAAAAGGAAAATAACTTTAGACCTCTCCTAACCTTTCATCCTCCATGTCACAAAAAGAAGAAATATTTTAACATTCAAAGAAAACAATAAAAGCTGCACTGTCAGTAGTGTGTGGTCAACTCCTTTATGTGAGTCCCCACAAAGAAATAATGATCGGGTTCCTGATTGTACATGATACTATTAATTTACTAAATTCATTTTCTTGGTCATCTTGCTTCATCTTTGTCAGATAAATCAGACCTATCAAGACTCTTGCATTTAATGGGATAATAATAGTGCATTCATTCCTATGCTCATGCTTTCCTCACTTACTTCCATTCTCCAAAAAAACAAAAAAAATCTCCCCCCCCTCCCACTCCCATCCTACAGCACAGATCTACTTTATCCCAGGGTGTGATCTCTTATGCTCTCCTTTTCTCTTTGAATTCTGCCCCTCCCTCCCACAGGCATATAAAGAAAACACTTTTTTCCCTCCGCTGTGCAATTATGCTTCCTCAGTTAGAACACATGATTCAAATTGAAGAAATGGAGTTACGCAGTAAGAGGCTGCCACGTATTTATGGAGCAAACTCTCCTGCTGTTGTCAGGAAGATGGAAAGAGAGAGAAAGCAATAAAAAAAAAGGGGGATGGTGGGGAAGAAAGGTAGAGAGATAGCAAGAGAAAAGAAGGGGAGGAAAAATGGGGAATGAGACAGGAGAATAAGGAGGATGATAAAAGAGGGAGATAAGAAGGAAAGGGAGGGAGAAAGACATATTGAGGATGGGAGAAAGGTTGAGAGATATACAGGGTGCCAGAGTTGGAAAACGAAGAGTGGGGAGAGAAATTGGAGGGTGACATTATTTGACTGCTACTTACACTGCCAAAGGTGCAGAGTTCCCACAGGGAATGTCGCTGTTCCATAGTGCAATTGACTATTCATGATGGCCTTAAATAATACAGGCCTGTGGTGTGAGTGTGAGTGAAGTGATGTGCTGTTGAGCAGCACTCACTTAGCAAGTAAAGTACTGAGAGCAGCACAGGGGAGCAAAGAGCTGCAACCCCCCCCCCCCCCCCCCCCCCACCTCCTAATTCATGGAGATCAGACTCCAACCAAATACAACTGGGTATTTAGTAGAGTGAAGGGCATAGCGAGGTGCAGGGGTTATGAGATATGGGGAGATTATATATCAAAACAATTTTCAAGTATTTGTCAGCAAACACCACAGAAGGCATGAGAAGAAAATTTCCCTTTTGCCAGTTTCTTCCACTTGGTAACTCTAATTAATAGTCTTGAGATTACCACCATTCTCACATTCCTGAATCACTATCATGGTACAGTCATAGACCATCAACCTCATTACGATCTACAGTAATTACCACCTTCAAAGGTCTGTTAAGTGAAAGGGAATGGTTAACTTCCTTACCAAGATGACTATGACAACTGTCTGGCTTTGGGACTAGGGGCCAATGGGAGGCCCGTTTTTTATTGCATGAACACATCAAGTTCTTATGCTCTTCCCTCTGTTACGTCTAAATCATCACTGACGTGCTGCTGCTTACTTGAGCAGTGCTTCTGCTGCCAACTACCTCACAATCTATCGGCGTCAGCAGCAGAATGTTTACTTTTGTGCATGGGATAAGAATGCCATGCAGAAACGCTTCTGATTCCACAGTAGCATGTGTGATTGCGTGGCTGACAAGCTGGGCCATATTGTGCCATATTAAAGTCTGCATGCAATCAGGGAGTGAGGGCACGCTGCTGAAAAGAGAAATAAGCATTCACAAGATATTTGGAACAATCACCATTCACTCAATAGCACAATATTATGTGGTACAGCTGGTAAGGTCTTTTGACTATTAACCTATCAAATGACCCTTATTCTGAGGCCTGACTCTAACACAGCACTGTCATTGCTGGGATTGGCACTTGTATTCAGTGGATTTGTAACTAGAGGGGAACAAACACTACTACTTTTCATTTCTATAATGCTGCAGGATGCATGTAGCATGGCATGGATACACTTAAGAGACAATCCCTGCTCTTTGCATGGCCCATGCTCTGAAGAAACCTTTAGGTTATGTCAGTTTACACACTGCAGTAACAGCCCCAGCAAAATCCTCTGCCTTCCTTCATCTTTCCATTCAGTAGCACAGAAAATTGGAACACAGGGACTTACCCCATATATCTAAAGTATCTAAGAGAAATGGAGACACAAAAATAATAGTATATCCATGCAAATAATTATGGAAAATAACATGGAATTTGCTGGTCATTTACTATTTGTTTCTATGTCGTATGCAAAAATAAGTACATCATGACTAATCTACATGATGCAAATAGAGGGTTTTTTTGCCATTTTGTTGCATTTCATTTGAAAGGTTTTGCACATTTCTAACATCATGAAATGAATTCTATGCAAAAATGAATCCAAACCTGGCATTGCATCAAAGAATTATAAAAATACACAGTGTTGCAGTAAAAGATGTAAATCTTGTCCATCTTTACCCTGCATTAATTATTCACTCAAATTTGTATTAAATCACCCTGTTTTACAGTAATATGCCCTAAACAGTAGCAAAATATATCACTACAGTTAAATTTGAGTTCTGAAATTAACACAAGAAGTATCCTGTAAATATTGAAATTCAATACCTATGTGTCTAATTGTACCATCAGATTTTTGTTCCAATTAGAAAGTTATTTACTGTAGCCTGTTATTGCTGCACTTGGTAGGAGGAAATTAATTTACTACTGCTTAAAATCATGCTTTGATGGAGCAGCTTTCATGTAGCTTTGAATTCAGCAATTATAACGAGTCTCTACCCTGGTAAAAGAGGTATGCCTCCTTTGTAAGTCTCAAAGTCAAAAGGAACATAGCAGAGTGGAAGGGACCTCTCTGAAATGTGAAATACAGGTGAAATACAGTCCTTGTCACTTAACAAGGGACAGGTGAAAAAAAGCACCAAGCTATCAAGAGTAGAGCAACAGAGTAAGTCAAGTAGGACAGCCTCTGGGCAACTAATGGGTCCTGAGAAGGGTCACTACAATGCATACAAAATTATCCTGAATTTGTGATGCAACCAGTTGATGATACAAGCAAGCAATTATCTTTGGAAACACAAATGTATCTATTATTTCTATATATAAGGAGTCAGATAAGCCAGAGGGCCCACAGATCAAGTACAAAACCTCTCACAATGATGGAGCAATTTCAATGCAACTGAATTCAACATTAATGGAATGACTTACATATAAACTTTGAATTCATGCAATGATGGAGTAATCTCTATTCATGCTAGACAGAAAGTAATTTACATTTTAAGCAGCTTAGTAAATTATTTCCTGAAGCTTTTCTAATACTTCATTAATTGTTCTGGATTAAGGCTGAAATGATTTTGTTTTATAGGAATGATATTTTAGCAGCAGTATGATCAGTTAAGCAAATTTGGATGGGGTATGGCAGTACTTCTCAATCCAGTTTAGAAATTCCACCCAGAGGTCTGGTTTTCAGAGTAGCCAAGCCATAATCTGGTTCTCTGATGTCATATATGTAAATCTCTCATGGGGTAATGTCTCCAATTAGATTTGCACATATGATAACCATAAGCCAAAGTGTGTTAGGTAATTGTTCTCAGTCTCTCAAACTTTCTGCTAATGCTGTTCTTAATACTTGAATTCTGCCAAAAAGAGTTTCTTTTTGGAGTTGATGTGTAGAGGCAAAATGTGGACAAGAGAAGAAAAAAATAAAGTTTAACTGGTGGGTAGGGCAAGGCACCCATGCCCTCTGGAGAGTGCCTCCCTGGCACGGTCTGCAGCCAGGAGAGGTGAAGCCAGCAGCTGCAGGAGCATTACCTTTGCTCCCACGGCACAAAAAAGAGGTACCCGCAGCCGCAGGGAGGCATTCCTGTGCCTCCCACAGTCCTTCTAAATCCTGGGGGGGGGGGGCGGAAAAAGCACTGCCGCTGCTGCTGCCTTAGCTCTGCTCAGTCACAGCAGTGAGAAGAGGCCCCTGCCACTGCTGTAGCAGTGCGGGGCCGGCGCAGAGTGGCATGAGAAGCGGCGGGGAGCAGTGGGGAAGCTCCTGCATGATAGATAGGCTTCAGCTGGGCCCGTGTGCCCAGAGATGATGTCATGACCATGCAGCCCCTTAAAGGCCCTGTGGGGGAAGAAAAATAATAAAGAAATAAAGCAGAAAACAGAACAATTTTTAAACATAAATGAAAGCATGGGGTGATAGTGGCGGTAGGGGGAAAAAAAGCAGCATGGCGTCCTAAGCAATGATAAGAGACTCACCTGCCCCAGGAATCCCAAGAATGCAAAGAAAGGGGCACCAAGGTAACATGAACAGCAGCAAGAGATCATGGATCCACCCCCTACTGCTGCTACACTGTGTATGGAGACAGCAGGAAAACCCAATGAGGCATGCCAGAGCAACCCCCCAGGAAAAGCATTTAAAAATAAGTAATTGGGCCAGGATAAGTGATGGAGTGGCTAGCGGTGCTGTCCCCCATCACCTTTGCCAGGGTGATTATTGTGACCATGTTAATGGTGTTAGGAAAAGCCCCTGTGCCAAGATTCCAGATCTTGCAAGAATCCAGTTCAGGTTTCCCCTGTGGTTTACTGTATATCTCTTGTAGCAAAACCCCCAAAAAAGAACAAGGGCTACCCTTGTGGCTTTTGCAAGTGAAATGGACAGCATAGGGACAGACACTAAAGGAGTAAGATGATCAGTTCCTGGGGACATTTTATGAACTATTTAAGTGCTCGTCCTATACTGTTTGTCAAAGTTTGATCTATTCGGAGAGTCACTTGATAACATTCTCATGTGACTCTTTGAGGATAAACAGTCCCTTTAATATTTTTTTTGTTTTTATTATGCAAATATGTTCAAAATATACATGGTGCTTGCAAAAATCAAGGCATAACTTAGATGCTAGCCCCGATGTTAGGATTTTCTGGAAGGAGGACCTTTTCATGCTGGCGCTATTGAAGGAGAACAGGAGCTTGAAATATGGGACTGTGACAGGGCTAGCACTAAGTTATGCCTTGAGTTTTGTAAGCACCATGTCTATTTTGAACACATTTGCATAAAAAACAAAAACAAAAAATTAAAATCACCATTTATCCTTAAAGAGACACATGATAATGTTATCAAGGGACCCCCGATAGATCAAGGTCTGACAAACAGTATAGAACAAGCACTTAAATAATTGTAACAAACATTTATTCAGTAGGATACATTCTTTGTGACTGTTTAGATTTTTCCCAACAGAAATTTTTGGCTTTTAGATCTGTGCAGACATTTTATGAACAGCGCAGCTTCTTTGGAAAATGCATAGAAATTAAATAGTGCTCAGGTACTAAGAAGGTTGAGAGGTACAAGGTTGAGTGTAGGAGGATCTGGTGTCAATATCTTACATTTGATTAACAAAATGTAATCTTGTAAATTTATGCTGCAAATTCATTAGTTTAGGGAGCAGATATAGACACTGTTGTGAGGTAGTCCATTTATTAGCAGCATATGGTACAACAAAGTTTAAAATGATACAATTATTTCTTTTCTTTCTTTGGTCTTGTTTAGTATAATACAGTTTCAGTTTCATAGCACAAGACAGTGTAGTAAAAGTTAATCAGAATTTATAATTGTTATCAAAGCTCAACTGTGCACTTAGAAATTACACAATGCCAAAATAATTAGCCCAGCTGAAAACAATTAAACAACTGTTATCTCACCCTTATCTGTCCACCATAGATCTGTCCACCAGGGATCTGCCTTGACACATGAATCCAGTGAAGCCCTTAAGGTAGATGACAGAGAAAAAAACAAAAAGAAAAATCTCATAGGCATCTCCATGAGATATGACAGCAGGACCAGGATAAGATTCTCTGAATGGCCAAAAGTCTTTCAAGGGAATAATTGGTTCAACAGTTGCTTTTGCACTATAGAGCAACTGCACTGAATATGAACTCAGCCTTAGCATGCAGGTTCACTGCAGCAGTTAAACTTCTGTTAGCAAAGTTCTCTTGGCAGAGCTTTTGGGGAATACATGGAAAAAGCTATGGGGGAAAACCTTTAGCAAAGGCTCTTTCAGATAGTGTCCTCAGGATAATGTCCAACATCAAAAGTCCATCTGGGTAACTCAGAGTACCTCTTGAATCTTCAGTTCCATAAAGTTCCATCATTGATCCAGATTGGATATTGCCACCTTCTATTCACATTAGTATTGGTGGGATGTAAATGATATCATCTGGGTCCCGATGCATCGGAATATTCTCATATACTCATTAGAGGAGACTATCAGAAAAACAGATGTTAGAACAATACCTATTTCATAGCTGGTCTCAGGCTGGATACAAAGTTTTACCAATGGCATGTTCTTAGTTCTGGTCCAAGGTTCTCCTCTCATATTGGAAGGTAATGACAACTCTCTGAAATGAAGAAAAAAAACACAAGTCTTTTCTTTGTGCGAAAAACATTCTCAAATAAAGTTGCCAAAATCATCACAATGCAAAATTCCATATTTGCATTGCTTTAGGCATGCACTTTTTAATCAGTCTGTGTGCATAGCAGTAGGACTCAAGTTCATGATGCACATCCTGTTTAGGGTCATTGGCATTTATCCTACATGAGGTATGTGATTGTTTTTAAAAGTGGAACTACTTTAGTTGATCTCAGCGGAGCAAGAATCTGTTCGCTAAGAAAAGGTTTCTCACATGGAGATAGCCAGAAGGACTGAGGTGCTGGGAGAAGGCACAAGTGCTATTCACCAGCTCTTTCAGACTCCATAGAAAATTTGTTGCAGCTAGCCTGATCCAAAGGTGGACAGTCATGGAGACTAGTAATGTCTGTGCTACCGTGTATAACTGAGAGATTTGAAGAAGGAAAAAAAATCCTAAATTCAAGTAACTCCTATGCCCTATGCAAAAGTAAGGGATAGAATAGTTAATTATAAAAAAGTGAACAGGAACATTGTCCTATTTCACTTGTTCTTATGACAAGGAAGTGGGAAGTTTGAGAGAAAGAATGAATGCTGTTCCCTTAACAAATTTAAGGCACATATTCTTGCTTATCATTTATTTTCTATAGCTAGATAACCAGTTCATTTAGTTGTTGGACAACTGACTAGCAAGACATTAAGCTGAAGGAAGATATACAATGCCAGGGAGGTAGACTTTGTTACTGGTTTTGTATAGGAGGTAGACTTTACTATTGGTTTTAAATAGGAGGTAGACTTTGTTATTGGTATTGTATAGTCAGATAGTAGGTACCCCCCCTGGATGTAAAGATGACAGAGAAGGGAGGACCAAAGCCTATGACCATCTGAATTCATCACCCTGAAGATACCCATCGCATGTGAAAACTATTACCCAAGACAGGTCTGCTGCAACAGAGACTGTTGCTTCCAAACTTGGAGTAAAACCCCCGAGATCACAGATAAGTATGCACACTCATATCTGCAAAACCACATACTAGGTCTGCCCAGTCTTGTAAAATGTATTAAGCTCAATAGGAAAGCAACACAAAAGACAGACAAGACTGAAAAAAAAACAACAGACACATACTGAGAAGAAAAAACAAGGATAATTACTTTGGTTCCAAAGAGTCTACAAGAGAAAACACCACAAAGACTGAATTTCTTAAGGTACAAATTTGAAGTCTGGACTCAGTTAAAGTAAAATAAGTAGAAACACAAAAGAAAATAATACTTATCAATTTATAGTTGGTCTCAGCTTAAGGTTCTGCAAGGTTCTGGAAAAAATTGCTAATATTTTCAAACTAATTTATGTTTATCAAAGAAATTTGAATCTGGTAAAATTTCAAAGTGTGTAGTAAATATATCTATCAAAGAAAAAAACTGTATTGCTGTATTGTGTTTCATATATACATGTTGAAAAGTCTTAAATATTTTGTGTAGTCTGTTGTCGGCTAGTAAAAATAAAAATTGTTAAACCTGTTATTTCAGGAGTTGTTTTTTTTTTATTTTTTATTTTAGAGGTTCTTCAGGCAACATCCTCAATTTGAATGGCTGCAGGGAAAACCTGGAAGGCAAGCTCCCTTTTCTTATCCCTTCTTCCCCTCCCTACCCCCCAGGAGACTTTGCTGGCTGGGCTCTGGATCCCTTTTCTGCACAGGAGACCACTTTGGAAAGAGAGCATCAAACAGTATGCCCTGTGATGTTCAAACTAGAGATTTTCCAATACAGAAACATCTAACACCTCACCAACCTCGTCCACAATAGCAGGAAGGTCTCTGCCACAGGGAGGCACTGTTTAGAAACCTATCGAGGTATGCATAGACGTTCTTTCTAATCAGGATGGTGGACCCAATACACATTTATGTACCATTCTGTCTTATTATTTTGGTCTTTGATTGTATATTTTAGCACTTCATTTCTTCTCTTTCTCCATACATTGTACAGACTAATTGCTTGGTATTGACACTTCTATTAACAATGCCTCTCTTGGGCTTTTCTCCTTTACCACAATGACTAATTTTCTTGCATCAAGCTTTTTATCAGTTGGAATGGGAATGTCCCCAGTGATCCTAATTTCTTCATGTTCTACAGTTCTATCAGGGTCATGATCCCAGGGTTTCTCTGGTACAGTGATCTTATAGTGTGTACACATTTTCCAGTAGATGAGCCGTGCCACCTGATTGTCCCTTTCTGTATACTGGCCTTATGACGTCAGCACGTCACACCCAATGATGAAATGTGCAACCATTTCCAGTTCAGTTTTACAAAATCTGCATTTATCTGTTTTACTGGTTTTTTTTTCCTCTGCAGGTTGTGAATCATCTTGTTTGTAGTCCACTGCCCTACACTGTAATTGTTAATCTTCTGTCTTTTTCAAGTTTATTTCTGCTTAGCCATTCCCGTGTCAGGTTTTGATCTATACGTGATTGCTGAAGTAACTCTTGGTATTTCAAACTTTATTTATGCTTTAACAAATTATTTTTCCTTGTTTAATGGTTGATTCCTTAAAGAGATTTTTTGTATTGTTTTACAAATTTTGTTGCCTCTTTCCCCCAAATCTGCAGGAAGATTCTTAATTATTCTTTCTACTCACTGGAATGCTTGTCCAAGTTTTAGGATGGAGACAATTCTGGCCATTTAATTTCAAGCATGAACACTTTTTGAGGATCAGGATCTGTTGATGCTGTTTGGTATTCCTTGAGGCTTATTTTAGCAGGTCTATATCTGTAATCTATTTCTACAATGCCCATCCACCTTCAGCACTTGGGATGTACAATCTCAGCATGCACTGGCTCTTATAGGTAGCTTTTCTGCTACTCTGCTGTGCTTTATTAGATCCTTACATTTCTCCAGAACTTCTCTATTTTAGTTTTTGATGGTGCTTTAACTGCATGAATATTCTTTCCCTGTTGCCTGTAAAACTGTTTTGGGACCTGTCTAAATCTTTTACTTTGAAGTTTCTCATTTTTACTTTCTTCATATCTTTGCAGATTTTCTGCTTCTGCTGTTATTTTCAATCTATAATTGGAGCATGTGAATTTAAGGTCTTTTGTTAGTGCAGTAGGTTTGAGGTTTTGTATTTTTCTTATTATTTTTCATGTCCTCTATCCTTCAAAGTGCTCAGCTACTTGTGACACATCTGGACACAATGCTTTTATTTTTTTCCTCTACATGTTTTATCCAAGAAGGAGTTGATATCTTTCTCCATTTTTTTCCTGGATTTGTGTCCAGTAATTATTTTCACAACACAATATAGTATCTGATTTATTTCTGTGATATCAATAGATGGTCCCTTTATGCAGGTTATTGCCTTGTTGATTCATCATTCTTTTAACTTTAGAAGTCTTTTCTTCTCTTGAATCCCAGCATACATATCCATCTTCACATAGGCCAAGAGCTCAAGTGCCAGCTCCCCATCTCCTGCTCGCTCTCCTGCCTCTCTCTCTGTTTCCCGGTTTGTCATTCATTGCTTGTGTTCTCCTGTGTTGCACCATTATCATACCTTGGTGTCTCACCTGCTAACTTCTCCAGTTCCTCTGGCTGTTGTGACACATCTCTTCTGGGGCTCTTTTGCTGTTACAGCACTTTTCTTCTGATGTCGGTGCCTTTCTTCTTGAACTTCTCTTTCAGTTTCTCATTTTTTATCACCCTTCAGTTGTTTTCAGGTGTTATCACTTAATAACTTCTTTGCTTTGATTTCTCCAATTAGAGATCTTACATTTGTATCAGTTACTTTTTGCAGCTTTTGTTTTGACATTATTCCTCTTTATTCTAGTTTTTGGCATGCTCTCTTTGTGTATCAGCTTGATCTGAATATAGGGTTTGTGGCAAACAAATAGCAATAGATAATCTCCTTTTTATATTTGTGGGTCCAAGTAAGTATACCTAGATATCTTCATTTTTTTATTAGCTTCTGCTACAGTGGGTTCATGATCAGGGTCAGCGTGAGCTATAGTTTTTCTAGGGTGTTATCTTCATCTGAAAGGTCTGCACTATTGCTATCATCAAGCTAACTGTGGGCACTTTCAGGGGTGATATGTGGTCAATATGAGTTTTTCTTTATCCTTTCTTTCACACTTCAGTAGCAGTAGTCACTTTGCTGAGATCACCAGCTTTGGTGAGTGAAATATACTCTATTCCCTGCCTCTTGGAAATGCATATCATTTGTTAATCACTGACATTGCCACAGTCCTTGCAAATCTCTCATGTACATTTATTCTGGATATCCTAATAACCAAACCTGTTGTGGGGAAAGGGTGTGTGTGTGTGTGTGTGTGTGTGAGAGTGTGTGTGTGAGTGTGTGTGTGAGTGTGTGTGTGAGTGTGAGAGAATGTGTGGGGGTGGGGGAGGGGGGTGGCTTTATGATGTTTAGCTCCCCAAGGCTAAAAGATAGTGGAAGCTGTATTGCTTTTGACTCTGAGTTCTATAGAAAAAATTAAGTTACTGGACATGTTGAGATGTTCTGACTAGTTTCTTTCCCCTTGCACAGGAATATTTGATCACAGAAAAATCCAATTCCCTGAGTCAGTCTTTTACAGTCCAGATGCTGCCGTAAAGAGAAGGCAGTTTCTTTATCAGGTATTTTTTTTTTCCTGTAGGGCAAAATATCCCTTCAAAAGGCATTATTTCTCCACCAAACATAATTCAAACTAGCTGCACAGAGACAGCCACGTGGAGAGAAAATGTCCTCTGTGCAGCTTCAGCAAAGGGAACTGGCATCATTCAAAATCCAACTCTGCCCCTGCTCTGAGACCTCTGAGATTTAGATCTCCAAGACAGAGTCAGGTGTACATGACTGCGGATTGAATCCTGCTTCAGATTGTAATGCAGGAGACATAATTTTTCTAAGCAAATAAGGCACATGCATACAACCAAAACATAGGAATTGTCACATTTGCTGCTACAGCTTAAGTAAAGTTACACAAACCATCCAAACCAGCACATCTATTTAACTTTTCATGCATACCATAAAACAAATTCTGCTTTTATGAAAACAGCAATAGAAAAAGTTTGGTTTAATAAAAGACATTGCAATAGAAAAAGCTAGTATGCAGAGAACATTGTTGCTTCCTCCCTATTCTTTTCTGAAGAGTCATTGTTCTTCCAAGGAAAAAAAATGACCTAGGTTACACCTTAAAGAAGGCTGCATGCATTCCAAAGAACTTGTTCAAAATCCAATTTCTTTATATAGGAACTGGGTAACTTTCAACTGTGTGTATAATTCAACATGCACACAAATAAAATAGATGCACCTAAAGTTATGCTTATGTTTATAAACTATGTAGCTGAAGCCACATAGTTTATAAAATACCGCATAGCTCTGCTCAAAAGTACACAAATATGTCTCAGTATGTGCATTTTTTATGCAGAGATTTGCATAGTTCGTATTCTTATTTTATGAAAGTATGTACCTACTTTTTGGGATGGATTTTAAAAGATTGTGCGCGCGCGTCCATGTGCGCGTGCTACCCACGCACACACATGGATGTGCGATTTTATAACATGCGTGCACTGGCGCACGCATGTTGTGAAATGCTGAGTCAGTGCACACAAGGGTGGGAGGATTTTCCAGTTATGCGCGGCGACACATCGGGGGCTTTCCCCAGTTCCCTCTCAGTCCGCTCCAATTAAGGAGCGGACTGAGAGAGAACTTCCCAACTCCCTAGCCTGACCTCCCTTCCCCTATCCTGCCCTCCCACTCTCCCTATCCTAACCCCCCCAAAAATCATTAACTTACCTTTTGCGCCTGCTTCTGAGCAGGAGCAAGTTGTGCGCGCCGGCACCCTGCCGGCACGCGATCCCCCGGCACAGCAGCAAATTGTTGCTGTGCTGGGCGCCTCTAGCTCTGCCCCACCCCCAGACCGCCCCTTTCACAAACCCCGGGACTTACACGCATCCTGGGGGTTTATGCACGTAGCCGGGCCTTTGAAAATTGGCCCAGTGTGCGTAAGGCCACCTACGGGCGTAAAACCCCGGGTTTTACGCCCGTAGATGATTTGAAAATCTGGGCCTTTATGTGCAAAATTATTGTAACATGTACATAATAGCCTTCAGTTTGTACTTGAAGGGAGGTATTTTATAAAGTTGGCTGATGAAGGTTCTTATCTTTCTTAAGAAAATACTTTCTTGTATGGGTACTTCCAATTACCGGTTCACCCAGATCTCCAGCACTCGACCCAGACCACCAGTTCACCTATATCCTCCACCACTTGCTCTACATTTCCCATCCCAAAAACTGCAGATTCAATGTCCATGGCTAGACTAGCAGTTGTAAAAGCATGTGTGCATTTATGATGATGTATGTGCATACTCTGCTTCTAAAATGCATGAGTGCGTGCATACTTTTCACAACCTCCCTGACACTTCCTTTTTCTTCATGCAAACGTTTCAGTGTGGCAGTGGAGTCACATGCCTTTTTTTGGCCATTGGGAAAATTCTCTTAGCCTGCACAGAGCCTTCTCACATGCATATATGCCAGTTTTATGCGCAAAAGCCCTGCCAAAGTGTTTGAAAATTTATACCAAAACAGGATGAATGACAATAAAAACAGCTAAAGTGTGATCTTAGTGGGAAAGATTTTGCCAGACAGGGTGTGAATAGTGTCCCATATCAGAAGCACACATAGCTTTGAATCATTTTAAATCAATGAATATGTTTATATTCATTTTTCCCTCTTCTTTGATAACTAAAGACATTTTAAAGTAAGTGGGTAGATGTACCAAAGTGCAATAAGGCATATATATCACACATTAAATGCTTTGGGCTATGTGTTAACCATTTAGTGTATCTATTAAGATGCAAAGGTTATCATGATAATTGTTATTGCAGTCCCCCATGTAAATATGGTAATGACCACACTCATGAAGAAGAGAAATGAGCTATTTATAGACATTCTGCCCATATTTACTAAAGTTTGATAAGTGGTGGAGTATTTACCATGGGAAATTTATGTCTGAAAAAAGGAAACTTCATCATCTGCAATTGATGTGTAGATAGCGTGAGGGACTAAAGCTCAGACCAGACAGGAACATTTCTCTCACTAACATGGATACAGAAACAGAGGCAAAAAAGAAGCAGGAACCCAGGAATAGCCTGTGAGATAGGAGGAGAGGACTCAGTATCACCATTCCAGAGGCGGCTAAGCAGCCAGCTCAGTTTGGCCCTGTATCCCTGTCCTGAGCCTTTGACCTGTTCCAGCCTAAGTTCAACCTTCACCCTTTGTTCCAGAACACAAATATGGATTGCACATGGCCTCCCTCTTGTGATCTTTTTGGACAAGCCAGAGCCAGTACATCAGATGATGACTATTTGCAGGACACCCCCATACTGATGATGGCCATGACAGTGTCCTTCCATGACATGTTCTTTGCTGCCATGAACCTCTTTGCTGAGTGGGACTCCAACCTGGTTGAATTTATTTTATTTATTTATTTATTTAAAATATTTCTATACCGGCCTTCATGAATGGGATTCATATCAGGCCGGTTTACATGAAACAAGGGAAAAACCAAGTAACTATAAATAAGAAAGGTCGAAACAATCAAAGTTACAATAAAACAGGGTATTAAAACTTGGGAGCTAGAGTAGCTAGGAATAAGTGAAGTAGGAGTAGGAGTGATAGAAATTAACTAGATAATTATCATATAATATGATAATGAAATTGGTAGACATTCAGTTCCTTGATCTGAGTATGATGAGTTAATTTGTGTTAGGGGAAGGCTTGGAGGAAAAGCCACGTCTTAAGTTTCCTTCGGAAGGTGAGGAGGCAGGGTTCCAGTCTTAAATCAGTCGGTAGTTTGTTCCAGAGGATTGGTCCTGCTGTAGAGAAGGAACGTTCTTTGGTAGTTGTTAGCCAGGTGGATTTGGTAGGTGGAACTTGCAGCATTCCTTTATATGCCTCTCTGATGGGCCTGTCTGAGGCATGGAGTTTGAGTGGGGACTGTAGGTCTAGGGTGAGTTGTTTGTGAATGGTTTTGTGAATTATGGTGAGTGTTTTATGTTGAATCCTGTATTTTATTGGCAGCCAGTGTAGGTTACGGAGGATGGGGGTAATGTGGGCACTTCGGTTAGTATTAGTTAAGATTCTGGCTGCTGCGTTCTGGAGCATTTGTAGTGGTTTTGTTGTTGAGATGGGGAGCCCCAGAAGTAATGCGTTGCAGTAGTCCATTTTTGAAAATAGTGTAGATTGAAGGACAGTTCTGAAGTCCTGGAAGTGGAGGAGTGGTTTAATTCTTTTCAAAACTTGAAGCTTGTAGAAGCATTCTTTGGTGATATTATTAATTGATTTTTTTAGGTTCAGATGATTGTCTATGTCTAGTATGATTCCTAAATCTCTTGTTTTAGAAATCTGTGTGTCCGAGGATGTGAAATCGGTGTTGGTCATGTGTTCAGGGGAGATGAGCAGGATTTCCGTCTTGGAAGCGTTGAGAACCAAGTTCAGGCTGGAGAGAAGACTTTTTATGGATTTCAAGCAATTTTCCCAGTAGTCGAGAATTTTTGGCAGGGTTTCCTTTATGGGGATCAATATCTGAACGTCATCTGCATAGAGGTAGTATGTTAATTGTAAGTTAGTGAGTAGTTGGCAAAGGGGTAGTAAGTAGATATTGAAAAGGGTTGGAGATAATGAAGAGCCTTGTGGAACGCCTAGCGTTGATTTATAGCTTGGTGATTCTTTGTTGTTGATTCTCACCTTGTAGCTTCTATTGTTGAGGAATGAGTTGAACCAATTGAGGGCAAGACCCGTGATTCCAATTTCTGAAAGACGATTTAGGAGGATGGCATGTTTACTGTATCGAATGCCGATGAGATATCTAGAAGGACCAGTAGGTATGTAAGCCCTTTGTCTAGTCCCATGAGGATGTGGTCTGATAGGGAGATGAGAAGGGTTTCTGTGCTGGCTGATTTCCGAAAACCATACTGTGAAGGGTAAAGTATTTTATTTTCCTCAAGGTAGTCTGAGAGTTGTGTGTTAACGATTTTCTCTGTGAGCTTCGCTAGAAACGGCAGGTTCGATATGGGTCTGAAATTGGCGAGTTCTTTTGTGTCCAGATTGGATTTCTTCAGGAGGGGTTTGAGAGATGCTGTTTTTAGTTCATCAGGGTAGGTTCCTTGGGCTAGGGAGCAGTTTATGATGTTGGTGAGTGACCTGGAGATGGTGCTGGGGATGAGAAGTAGAAGTTTTGTAGGGATGTGGTCTGTCGGATGGATGGAGGGTTTCGTTTTCTTGAGAACGGATTCTATCTCCATGGTGGTAGTGGGTTCGAAGGAGTCAAGGGTGTTTCTGGGGTGATAGTTGGTGTTGGAGTTGAAAACTGAGGTTATTGTGTTAGTGGGGAGAAGTGCCAATGTGTTTGCAATTTTATCCTGAAAGAAGCGTGCAAGATCATTGGCTTTAGATTGAGCCTGTTCATCTGGAATGGTGGGGGCAGAGGGTTTTGTGAGTTGTGAAACAAATGAAAACAGAGCCTTGGCATCATATTGTATATCATGGATTCTGATTGCGTAGAATTCCTTTTTAGTCTGTAGCAGAGAGGTCTTGTAGAGATGGAGGGTGCGTTTGTAGTCTGATAGAGTTGTGGTGTTGGGGTTTTTATGCCATGTGCCTTCTTTATGTCTGAGGTCTAGCTTCATTTGTTTAAGTTCTGGGGAGAACCATGGTTGTTTCGATTTTTGTGACCAATTGATGATTTTTGTCATTTTCGGGCATAGTTTGTTGGCAATTGTTTCCGTGATACTGCTCCAAGTGAGGAGCGCAGAGTTGGGGTTGGAGTAGTCCAGATTAGGGAGATCTTTAGTTAGCTGTTCGCTAAGAGTGTCAGAGGGGCATAATTTCCGGAAGTGAATGGTAGAATGAGGCTGAGTTTTTGCAGGATTTACTATGGTAGTGAGAGTAGTTGATATCAGGGAGTAGTCTGACCAGGGTACAGGGGTGCAGACTGGTGCATTCTTTTGAGACAGGTTTGAGTTGATGAATATGAGGTCCAGTGTGTGACCTGCTTTGTGGGTAGGTTTGTTGATGATTTGTTCAAAACCCATTGCTCTGAGAGTGGAGAGGAAGGTTTCACAGATAGGAGAGAGTGGCGAGGCATCAACATGAAGATTGAAATCCCCCAAAATCATAGCTGGTAAGTCTGAATTTATGTATTTGGCAATCGTTTCTATGAGAGGGGAGGCTTCAGTGTCCAATATTCCTGGTGGGGCGTAGACCAAGAGGATTTGGATGTGTTTTGATGTGAATAGACCTAGTTCCAGTTTTTTTGAAGAAGACTTGACAGGTTGCTGTGTTAGATGGAATTCTTTCTTAGTAGCTCTCTGAAGTAGCTCTCTGAAGTGCTGCTGAATTAAATGTTATAGATCTTCGGTCTTACCATTTGTGACCCCGCTCTATTAACTGCCTGTAATGATGCTTCTATTAGGGATGTGCATTTGTCTAGGACAAATTAGGCAATTTCAACAAAATTGCCTAATTCGTCCTGGTTTGGGGATGCAGAAACCCGAACGAGTTTTTCCCGAAATTTCAGGAAAAATTTGTTTTCAAATTTAGTGCGCACTAACTCCCGTTAGTGCCCGCTAATGTTTTTACGCATTAATACGAAATTCGGGTCCCCCGAATTGAAAAGGCCCGAACTGCGGGAAATACGAAATTTCCCACAGTGGGCCGAAAACAAAGCCCGAACCGAAAGGTTCAGACTTCGCACATCTCTAGCTTCTATAGCTAGCATTTAATGATGGAGAAGAAGCTCCCTCCCTTCCAAGCATTTTCCTCTTTTTTTTCTCCTCTCTTTCCCCTTTCTCTATTTCTCCACTTCCTCTAACACCTCTACTTTTTCTTCTCTCCAGTAGCTCTCCATAACCTTCCAGCAGCACTGTCTACAAGTGGCTTTGGCAAACAAGCTCTCATTCTTGTCTGGAGCAGGTGGTGTTCCCAGGGATGTGTCACAAGTATTATTCACTCGCTTAGTCCAGACACCACACAACAATTTTACCTGTTGATATACAGACTTCACAAACGGTAACTATGATACAATGTGTTAACAAGATACAAATACTGTACAACATATTTGCATCTCTGTAGCTTTTAACCTAGCACAATATCAGCTTGTTTATATAAGCAATAATATTGGTAAGTCACCCAAGGTAACCTACCAAAATTAGTTCAGTTTAGTACATCTATTTTTGTTAAGGATCCACATGAATTGATTATTCCCTTTTTAAGTTTTGTCAAATTTCCAGAGAGAAAGCAATACATAGAGGTACTGCTGTGAACATGTATAAATGGAAGCAAACAAGCCAGCAACTGGAGTGCCAGTACTGGTTCCTTTGATAATGTTAGCAGGTAGTTTTCAAATATGTGTGTTAAGGAACAGAAAAAAAAATTACCCTCACTTTTCCCCTACCCTCAAATCAGATGTTAATGATGTTATTAAAGAGAGCCATGTTCTGTATAGGGTAAATTTTTGATTGGAGATTTGAGATAATGCAGGAAAGATAGGACAAACGGTGATACTTGTTATGTGCCCTTTATGCCTAATTATTATAAGAATATAAGAAGTTGCCTTATTGGGTCAGCCTGGGGGTCCATCAAGCCCAGCATCCTGTTTCCAACAGTGGCCAATCAAGCTTAGAAGTACCTGGCAAATACCCAAAACACTAACTAGATCCCATGCTACTGATGCCAGTAATAGCAGTGGCTATACTCTAAGACAACTTGATTAATAGCAGTTTATGGAATTCTCCTCCAGGAACCTGTCCAAACATTTTTTAAAGTTAACTTCATTAATTGCCTTAACCACATTTTCTGGCAATGAATTCCAGAGCTTAATTGTGCGTTGAATGAAAAAGAGTTTTTCCTGATTAGTTTTAAATGTGTTACTTGCTGATTCATGGAGTGCCCCCTAGTCCTTGTATTATCAGTAGAGGTGGACATTAATTTACAATGAAATAGGAAATGCTGATGATATTTCTTATTTTGTTGCATTCTGGAACTTTAAAAATATGATAGGCAAAATCACAAAATTTCATGTTGTTTTTCATATCGTTTTTTTGGGGTGTGTCTAAAAAAGCAAGTTTAAAAAAACCCCAAATCCACCCCAACCTTTCCTATTTATTAAAATATTGAAGCCTCCCAACAGTTGACCCCCTGCCCACCCTAGCCGACCCTCCTAACCACCCAGGACTCACCAAAAATGACTGGTGGTCTAGCAGGAGGCAAGGAAGTGACCTGCTGCAATCGGGCCAGCAGCTGCCATTTGTCAAAATGGCTCTGGCCTCCCCTTGCCCCTACCACATGATGGGGCAAAGGATTGCCTCTATCATTTGATAGGGGCTACCCAATGGCACCAGAAGCTCCTGTTACAAGATAGGGCCAAAGGGCTGCCGGCACCATTTTGATTAATGGCAGCTGCTGGGCCCTCCACTAGACCACACTGAGATGACAATTTCAATGTATTATCCACTGTGATGCCTAGATCTTTTTCCTGGGTGGTAACTCCTAATATGGAACCTAACATCATGTAACTACAGCATGAGTTACTTTTCCCTATATGCATCTCCTTGCACTTGTCCACATTAACTTTCATCTGCCATTCAGATATCCAGTCTTCTAGTCTTGCAAGATCCTCCTGCAAGTTATCACAAACCACTTGTGATTTAAATACTCTGAATAATTTTGTGTCATCTGAAAATGTGATCACCTCACTCATCATACCTCTTTCCAGATCATTATATTTAAAAGCACCAGTCCAGGTACAGATCACTGGGTCCAAGGGCAGAGGGTGACTGCTGAAGATGGTGGTGCACCAGAAAATTTGCTGCTGCTATGTGCCTTAGAACTCAGCACACCCTCCAACATTACATTATGAGCATTACTTTCTTCTTATGCTCACAGCGACCCAATTGTTAGAAGCAGTTACAATAAAATATGTAAATGAAAAAATATTATCTGCAAGAACATTCAAAACCACTTTCTAAATGCAAGTGAAATTAAAAAAGAACAAACTTCTATTTAAAATAGAAATGAGGAAGAGAGGGCCATAATGCTGTAAAAGCCAGTGATGATAAATACCATCATTTTGACAGCAAGAATTCAAGAACTGGACCTTTAAAATAAAGAAAAACCCTTATTAAATACAAAATAGAAATGAACCAACAGAAATTATACTGGAAACCAGAAACCCAACTGTATTATGAAGTGCAACAATGTAAAAACAAAAACATCATCATTCCTCTCAAGTCATCAAGCAATAAAATCAAGAGATATAAAATATCATTCATAAAATATATTTATCTATTTATTTATTTATTTATAGGCTTTTATATACCGATGTTCATGTACTGGTACATATCACGTCAGCTTACATAGAACCAAAGTTGGAAATTACATTGAACAAGAGGGTACAAATAACAGGGCTGACTTCGAAAGAACTTATAGATAAATCTGTGAACGACTTAAAATTATACAAATAACAAATAACAGTCAACAAACTCGGATTTACGACAGACTTAAGCATGGGTGCGTATTAAAGTACAACTGACTGGTTACAGCATCGGACAGTTAGCGTATTGGAGTTTGAAATGTGTGAATCAATCCCATAGGGAGAGACCTTTAAGTGAAGGCTTTTGTGAACAGCCAAGTTTTGAGCTTCTTTTTGAACGTTCGACTACAAGTTTCAAGATGAAGGTCCATGGGGAGGGCATTCCAGTGAGAGGGGCTGGCAGTCGAGAATGCTCGTTTCTTTAGCATTGACTTGGCTGGAGGTGCATATAAGGTGCCTAAGTAGCTGGTTCTGATAGGTCTCAGTGATGCATGAGGACGAAGTGGGTCGCTTAGATCTAGCAAAGTTTGGGAATGAATGGTCTTGTGGGTTATGGTTAGTACTTTGAATATGATTCTAGATTTAATAGGGAGCCAGTGTAGGTTTTTTAGAATAGGTGTGAAGTGTTCTCCTCTACTAGAGTTGGTTAGAATCCTGGCAGCCGAGTTCTGCAACATTTGTAGTGGTTTGGTGGTGATAGCTGGGAGGCCAATTAGCAGAGAGTTGCAATAATCAATTTTTGAAAATAGAATTGTTTGGAGGACTGTTCTAAAGTCCTGAAAATGGAGGAGAGGTTTCAGCTTTTTCAATATGTGTAGCTTGTGAAAGCATTCTTTCGTTGTGTTTTTGACAAATTGTTTGAGATTCAGCCTATTGTCGATGGTAACGCCAAGGTCTCTTACGTGTGAGGGGGAGATCCTTAGTGGTGTGATTAGATTGTTGGCAGCCTGAAAGTTGTCATCCAGGGTGATCAGCATAAGTTCCGTTTTTGAAGTATTGAGAACTAAGTTGAGGCTAGTGAGGAGGGAGTTTATGGACTGTAGACAATTGTTCCAGAAGTTGATGGTGTTGGAGATAGAATTAGTGATTGACACCAGGATCTGGACGTCGTCGGCGTATATGAAGTGTGTGATCTTTAGACTTGAGAGCAGATGACATAGGGGGAGAAGATAGATGTTAAATAGGGTTGGGGAGAGGGAGGATCCTTGAGGGACTCCGAGAGTGGACTTGACCAGGTGAGAATCCTTGTTGCTTATTCTAACCTTGTATGTCCTGTTGTTAAGGAATGATCTGAACCATTCAAGGGCTGATCCAGAGATGCCTATGTCTGAGAGCCGGGTGATGAGGATAGAGTGCTTTTCAGTGTCAAATGCTGCAGATATGTCGAGAAGTGCCAGGAGGTAGGGGGTCTTTTTCCCCAGTCCGGAGAGGACTCTGTCCGTCAATGAGATTAAGAGGGATTCCGTACTGAGGGATTTGCGGAATCTGAATTGGGCTGTTGTGAGAATCTTGTGGTCTTCTAGGAATTCTGATAACTGTTAACTATTCTCTCCATAAGTTTGGCGACAAACGGTAGGTTAGCGATGGGGCGAAAATTGGCCGGGTCTGCTGGGTTCAGGTTGGGTTTCTTGAGGAGAGGTTTGAGGGTGGCTATTTTCAGCGTGTCTGGTACTAATCCTTGGGTTAGTGAACAGTTGATAATCTCTGCTAAGGACTTCGCAATGATGTTTGGGATGGTGAGTAGTAATTTAGATGGAATGGCATCTATCGGATGATTGGAGGGTTTCATCTTTTTGAGAATTGATTCAATTTCTAGTGAGGAAGTGGATTTGAAGGATTCTAGATTTGCTTTCTGGCTGAAGGGGGGGGGGGGAGAAGAGAGAAGGAGGTTCTATATTATACGTAGCCAGAGGAGCTATTAGCTTAAGGATTTTGTTTTCGAAGAATTGTGCAAGTTCAGTGTATCTGGATTGAGCTTGATCATCAGGGATAACTGGAGAGGTGGGTTTTGTGAGCTCTGAGACGTATGAGAACAGTGCTTTGGCATCGAAGGAAAAATTGTGAATTTTGTGGGCATAAAAATCTCTCTTTGTGCGAAGGATGTTGTTTCTGTAACTGTGCATGAGGGTTTTGTACTCATTTAGTGTAGCGTTGGATGGTCTCTTTCGCCATGCGTGTTCTTTTTTTCTCAGTTCTAGTTTGATGTTTTTTAGTTCTTGAGTGAACCAAGGTTTTTTGTTTTTACAGGATGGGTCGAGCTCTTTAGTTTTTAAGGGGCATAGTTTTTCTGCCACCTTGTTTGTGATGCTATGCCATGTAGAGATGGCTGCTTCTGTCAAAACAATGAACTTCCAATAATTTTTTAAAAAGTTGCATAAATATGTTCTAATATTTACCAAACAACATTAAAATGTTTCAAAACATCTGATGAATAAAACATCCAATAATTTAAAAAATCTAATATTTCCCAAAAAAAGAATAAAATATTTCAAAACAAAATAATCAAACTATACCCAATAATTAAAACTAATAAGGATTAAAACATCTCTTTGTTCTCCATACCTGGGATCTTTTGATTTCCACTCACCTTGAGATTATCCTAGATTGGGAGAAGTAAGGCCACACAAACTATCTCCTCTTTTTCTCATTCACACACACAAACTAACACATTCATTCTTTTACACATTCCCTCTCTCATATACATGCCAATGCTCTCATACACACCTCTTCTCTTTCACACACATAGGCTTCCTAATGCATGTGCAGCCACATCCCCAAGGTGCCCAATGCACTATTTAAATGAGGGGCTGCATAAGAAAGGGCATGCTAGAGGAGAATTGTGCATCCATAGCGCTCCATCGGATGCCCACAATTGCAACAGGTGCTCAATATAGTGTCTTTTTATCCCTCTTCTTCAAGCCAATCTGTTTGTTATTTTGCTGAGGTTGTTGAAATAGCTTATATTAAGTGCCCTTTGCTATGGGCATCTAAATTTTACAGCCATAAGAATTTTTGTTTTTTTAATCAAGCCAATATATATTTTCTCTGCACCGCAAGTAGTAAATTATTTATTTTATTTATTTATTTGAATGCTTTTAAAATATACCGACATTCATAGGACACATCATGCCGGTTCACAATCAACATTGCAAAGGAGGAAGAGGAAATTACAAATAACAGGGAGGGGGGAGGTGGAGCAGTGAAGGAAAAAGGAGAGGATGGGGGTCAGGTGACAGTAAGCGCAGAAGTTGCGGGAAGGAGAAAGGTAGTGAAGTGCTAGGGGAGAGAGAAATTGATAGGAACTGTGTTAAAAAACTGAGAATAAAAAATTAACAAATTTACAAAATCAGCAATTCCCTAGGATGCATCAACGGATTAGAAGGGGTAAGGGAATTGGAAGTGGCAGTGGAGGGGGTTTAGGTCTGATTGGAGTCAGGGTATGCTTGTAAGAAAAGCCAGGTTTTGATGCCTTTTTTGAAGTTGGGTAAGGAAGGTTCAAGGCGGAGATACGTGGGAAGAGAATTCCAGAGGGAGGGGCCGGCTATGGTAAAGGCTCTCTCTCTGGTAGTTGAGTGGTGTGCTATTAAAGGATCATAATGATACTAAGTTGAAGGACACACTCATTATACACAGAGGATTGTATTTTTGTATTTCTCATGACCCCTTGACTCGCAGATTGACTTTACTCCACTTCCAGGGCTGGAGTTTCTAAAAATTTGCTGCATTAAAATGTGTGTGTTGTGCGCCCAGTGCTTTTCTTAATTGGAGGGTAATAGCTAATAGCCTCATCTAAATGGAATTTACATGTGATGGGCACTATCGGCTGTGCATTTGTTTGGGGGCACATTTTGGATGTGCTAATCTTCTTATTGCATCAGATGCTAGTCTTGTGTGTCCAAAATGCATGTCCAAAACATGCATCCAACCACATGTAAACCTGTACACTAGGCTGGGTGCACTTTATTGCACTGACCCCTATGTGTGTGTGAGTGCACACACACATGCCTGTGAGAGCCTGTGTATAACACACCAGGCCCTAGAACACTAATATAATACCTACTGGGCAAACAGAACAAGCTGGATTGCTTCAAATCCATACAGAGAAATTACATGCTAGTCAAAATACTGAACCTCTGTCACACATGTGCATCACAGACAGATCCTAACCTAAAACAGAATGAGGGAACTACAAATTAGAAATAGAAACATGCAGGCAAAACTGAAATGGAAAGACAGAGAAACTAGACTCTGTGAACTCTGAAATACTAAAGAAAAAGCAAAATACAAATATATAATAAATGCACATTCCCAAAAATGGCATAATCTAATCGCTGAAAGGCAAAATCATTTTTTTCCTTTGTTGTCTGATCTTATTTTTCTAATCGATTGGTCCCAGTGTCTTTTTTCCCCCTTGTTTGTCTTTTCCTTATTCCTTTTTCAGGTTCTCTTTTGTTCTTTCTGTTTCTTCTTTCTCATCCTGTCTTCTTTCTTTCCTCCTTCATATACACACACAGGCTCTTTCTCACATGCATGCATTCTCTCACATAGGATCCCACTCCCGTATACTGGATCCCACTCTCATATGCTTTCTCTCACATGCAGGCTCTCACTCTCACGTGCTCTTACATGCAGGCTTCCATTCTCACAAACACACACACACACACAGGGGTAGATTTTAAAAAAGAGCGCGATCGCGTACTTTTGTTCGTGCAGCAGGTGCAAACAAAAGTACGCTGGATTTTATAAGATACGCGCATAGCCGCGTGTATCTTATAAAATCCTGGATCGGCGCATGCAAGGCTGCCGATTTTGGGCAGCCTGCGTGCGCCGAGCCATCATCCGACCCGGGGGCTGGTCCGGAGGCCTCGACCACGCCCCCAAGCCAGCGCCATGTTCCCGGTCCCGCCCCCGAAACGCCGCATCATTAGGCCCCCGCCCCCAACACGCCCCCTTAAAAAAACCCCGGGACTTACACGCATCCCGGGGCTCTGCGCGCGCCGGCGGCCTATGCAAAATAGGCCCGCCGGCGCGCGAGGGCCCTGCTCGCGTAAATCCGGGCGGATTTACACGAGCAGGGCATTTAAAATCCGCCCAACAGGTTCTTGCTCTTACATGCTCTCTCTCACATGCAGGTTCCCATACATACGTACACACACACACACAGAGTCTCTCACTCTCACATGCAGTCTCTCACATGCAGGGTTCACATTTCCCCCCCCCACAGATACATACAGGCTCTCACTTTTACATGCTCTCTCACACACCTTCATATTCCCATACAAACACACAGGCGCTCACATGCTCTCTCTGACATGCAGCCTCCCACTCCCATACATACATGCAGACACACAGGTACTTATTCTCACACTCAGGCTCCCATTATCACACACACACACACACACACACACACACACACACACACGCATAGGCTTCCACTCTTATATGCTCTCTCACACACACACAGTCTCCCACTCCCACACACTCATACACTCCCTCACACAGACACACAGGCTGTCACTCCAACATGGTCTCTATGATTCTTACATTCACATACAGACTCTCACATCCACATTCTCTCACATCCACACATACCCAGGCAGGCTCTCATTCATACCCTCCCATGTAGGCCACCATTTACACACAAACACACACACACACACACACAGACACACATGCATACAGGCAGGCTACCATTTACACATACACACATATACACACACACAGAGGCAGGTTACAATTCTAACACCTATGTACACACACTCCCAGGCAGGTTCCCATTCACACACACACTCTCAGGCAGGTTATCATTTACATGCACACACACAAACAAACACACACACACACATACACACACACACACACACACACACAGGCAAACAGGCTACCATTTGGGGCTAGCAATGCATAAGATCAGTATAGAGCACCTGCTGTCCACATGTGGTTTGTATACCAGAGGCACACTTAGAGGAGCAGGAAAATGGGCTCCTTCTTTTTCTCAATTGCCAGCGTCCTCATGGTCTGGCTTCTCTTCTTGGCTGCTGCTGGTATTGGGTCCACTGACATCTTCCTGGGCCTGTTCCTCTTCTCGGTCACTGGTGAGATGGGGTCTACAAGTGGCCCCATTGGCCTCTTTCTCTTCTCTGTTGCTGCTTCCCTGGATGTACACACTGTGGCCCTGCGATAGGACCTATCTTCTTAGGCCACCAGCAGTTGATGGAGCATGGCACACTCCGTTTTAAAGTTGGTGGTACCTCTACACAACTGTTTATTATGGATGCTATGCCCATGTCTGAGGCAATCCTCTGTTTACCTTTTTCCACTGAGAAAACTGACCATTGAATCCTTCTCTCCGTTTCTTGTCTTTTAACCAGTTTGCAATCCACTGAAGGATATCATCTCCTATTCCATGACTTTTTAGTTTTCTTAGAAGCCTCTTATGAGGAACTTTGTCCTTATTACTATTTCTTTCTCTTAATATATCATTTTTATAAAAAAATTAAGTTGGTTTATAATAAAATACATAAAGTAGAACAATATATTACACAAAGGGGATAATTTTCAAATAGATTTATGTACTTAAAGTTGGGTTTTACATGTGTAGAAGCACTATATCTACATATATGGGATTTTAGAAAGTTGCTACAATATGTGCTACTTTAACATGCGTTGATCCTTTTGAAAATTACCCCCTATGGAGGTAATTTTCAAAAGAGTTGCATGTGTAAATGTAGCATACTATCATAGTAATATTCAAAAGCCATTTATCTACATTAACGGGTACATTTTAAAAGTGTTGCTCTTGATAAAAGGCCTAAAACGACAACATCAGCCTCCATGAGGCTCTCTACTTCACCTCCATTTGTTCCCTGTTTTGCCTCTCTCTTGTAATAACCCCTCCTCCATTTCCTCGATGGGATTCCCCAGCTTGGTCTCACCTTTTGCTTTCTTCTCTTCACATCCAACCCCTTTACCTGCCCCCATGCTAATACCTGCCCCCTGCTATATGTCTCTCTCTCTAGATACTAACTGGAGCAGTCCTGCATTCCTCCCCATCAGTTGCAACTATTGTTACCCGTTTGTACCAGCTCTTGTCAATCTCCTGTTTCTTTTCCGTTATCTGCTCCCCCTGCATACAAAGTTTTCTCTAATGTTTTAGCCCATATTGCTCTTTGTACAGCCCTTGAGCGAAGTTAACGTACCCGTTGTACCAGTTTGTGCCAAGTCCCGTTACCTCTATATTGGTTTCGCCCATGAGCGAAGTTTTCTATTGTTATTGTTTTCCATTGTTATCTATTGTTCTATGTACAGCCCATGAGCAAAGTTTACTGTTCACTGTAAACCGAGGTGATCTGTATCCCATACAGGAACCCCGGTATATAAAACCCAATAAATAAATAAATAAAATAAATAAAATTAGGAGCCCATATATTGTGAAGGCTCACTGCCCGTGCTGCCCTGGGTGCCGCTCTTCTGCCTCTGGTTCAGGCCCCTCGCGAGTCCTGGATATCCCTGGAGTCCGTCAGTCACACAGGACACCCTAGGTTCAGGTCTCCGCAGGCCCTGGTTTTGCTGGGCTTCTGGGTTCTCTTTGTATGGAGTGGGGTTGAAGCAGTCCCCCAACCCCCAAAGATAACAGAGAGAGAGAGAGGTTCCTCAAAGCATTTTTATAAAGCAGAGTAGCTGAATCTGTTACATTGGCTCCGTCCCCTCAGGAGCTGAACAAATGACCCTGCCCCCGCTCTCCAGCAGTCTAACCCCTGAACACATGTGCTGGAGCAAAGGGACTGTTTGAGCCTCCCCGGCTCTCCAGTTCACCAGCAAACACCCCTTAACAGATGTGCTGGATCAAAGGTACTGTTTGAGCCCCCCTGGCTCTCCAGTTCACCAGCAAACACCCCTGCCCTAACTTCCCTTAGGGTACAGGTTATCAGTTTCCCTTTTCTGGCTAGGCTGTACCCATGAAGCAGCTGGAGGATTCCTCTCCCCCGGAACCTACCTCCATTTCCTTCTCCCTTTGCTTCCTGGCACTGGCTTTTTCTGGCCACTGCCGCTACCTAGGCACACCCTCTTCCTCTAGCTCCCTAGGCTCACCTGTGTGACTCATTAGTGTCAGAGTCTGCCACCTGCTCTCCTCCAGGCTCTCCCTACAGGTCAGGTGGTGGTTCTAGGAACCTGGGATTTGTAGTTTCCGCCTTCACCTGCTCCCCCTGCTGGCTGGCTCTAGTATTACTAGCTGCCTTATGGTATCTTACCCATTCCTGCCCCCGGCAGCGCTGCACTCCATCACAATATGCATGGTAGGTGTATTTAAAATCATACACGGCACTTGATTTAAAATTTCAGCGTATGTTAACTCATGTGACCATATGCTCATATATAAGTGTTCACATGCTCGTTTTAAAGTTACTGTCCATGTGTACTTAACATGAGTAAAATATATTAACAGTTCAATGACATACATTGTTGCAATTTTCAAAAGCCCACTTAAAAAGGGTAAAGTGCATGTACATATGTAAAACCAAGTTTTTAAACATTTAAATCCATTGGAAAATGTCCCCCATCAGGTGAATATTCAAAGGAGTTATGCATGTAAAAATAGCTTACTATCACAGAAATTTTCAAAAGCTATTTACCTGCATTAAGTGTATTTAACATAGGTAAAACCTATTGACAATTAAAAGGCATAGATTTGTAGTAATTTCCAAATGCCCATTTATATGGGTAATGTGTGTTTACATATGTAAAACCAAGTTTTAAGCATCTAAATGTTTTTGAAAATCAGGCCCTATATGTTTACACAATATAAAAATACAATTCATAAAACAGTCTAAAACAACAAATAGTAAAAATACAATAAAACATAGAAAAAATAAAGATAATAATCATATATAATCTCAGTAATAATAATTAATTAACCAGACTCTAACTCTATGTCACAAACCCTCACAAACTCATTAATGACTATTAAATCCAGACTCTAATCTTATGTCATAGTCTACAGAATCAGCTACTTTAAAAAGCCTGACTAAACAACCAGGTTTTCACATTTTTCCTAAACTTCAAAATATTAGACTCTAAACAAATGTCAAGAGGCAGGGCATTCCATAAAATAGGTACTCAACAGAAAAAAACAGTTGCTCTTGTAACCTTAAATCTCATCTCAGAAGGGGATGGGACCCTAAAGAAATGTTTCTGTGAATGTAAAAGTCTTCATGGTTTAACCCCAATGTGCACCAGTGCACCTAAGTATTTGCATGCAAATTTCAGGTTAAAATCCTGGAACGCCCATGCCATGTTCAGACCATGCCCATACCCCATCCCCTTTTAAAAACTTTTCATTTGTGAGCAGCGAGACATACCCATATATCTGGGTGGCTTTTAAAATTTGTTTGGTGCATAGTGGCCCACATATTCATGCATCCCATGATTGATGCTTGTGTTGGGCTTTTAAAATTCACTTTTGTGTGTGTGTGTGTGTGTGTGTATGTATCATAGACATTTTTACACACACTGTAAGGGATAGATTTAGAGAGATAGAGACTGAATGTATGCCACTACTAGCAAGCTGCTGCTATTGCTGTTTGGCAACTGGGCTCTGTGCTTCTTAGGCACTGATGTGAATACAAGTCTGTGAACTAGATTGAGTATGTGTATCAGACACACTCGTTCAGTACTAGAGTGGTGGTACAGTATCAATTAATTGTACTGTGATATCAAAACCTGTATGAGTGTGAAATAGAAATCTTTAAAATAAATTACTACAACTCCCAGGAGGCACTTCAGATTCTATCATGCCATTGCAAAGGGCAGGGGAGGGAATAGCAGGAGCAGATATTTTGCTGCAGTGCCAGCCTAGCCTTTGAGAAGTACAGGCAGTACTAGTAGCAGTGAGAAAAATCAGGAGTCTTTCCCCTAAAATTAAAAAAAGACTTCTGTACAGTGGATCTCCTGCTACAGTGGCTACAGTGGCAATGATACTATGGGGTTTCAGGTATTAAAGTGTGAGTCACTGAATGATGTAAGCAAAAGTGAGAGTCAGAAGTGGAATATTACCCTCCTTCCAGCTGGGTCTTCCTAAAGGACACAAGGGCTGGTACTCACCCAGTCAGCCTCCCAGGGGAAGGGAGTGAAGGCAGGATCTTGAACACTAAACAATTTGGAATCAGAATAGATTTAAAAGACTAATTGTTTTTTATTTATTTTAACAAGAATGTTTAACAGTAAGTTATAAAGAAAATAACTATTATGCACTTTCAGGAAAAATATATTAATATCATTTTTCTGTCTCTTTAGATGTTAGAAAACTATTGAGAACTGGTTTTCCTCTCTAGTTGCAGTTATCAGTTAAGTACAAGATGTCACATTAGCATTACTTCATTTTATCAGTATATGTATTGTTGAGAGTTATTATAATTAATTTAATATTTTGTTAATCAATTTCTTTTCAGAAGTACCAGGATTTCTTCTAGATGTTACATATTATAATTGTATATTATTTATTCTTCTTGTATCTGTCCTTTCTTTGTAGATGTTTATAGGTTTCTCTCTCAGTTTTTCCTTTCTTTCTCTTTGTGTATGTGCTGTTTTGTTCTGTCCTTTTTCTTTTCTGATAACTGTAAAACTAATGTTTTCTATTTCCTTTCTCTTTATTTCTCTCTATGTTTTTGTTTTGTCTCTGTATTCTTTGGCCTAGCTAGACTCATGTTGCAGCTCATGTGCACACTTAGCTCTGGACAATGAAGTTAAGGAGTTACAGAGCATGGTGGACTATCATGGCTTGCTATCACTGCTTTGTCTTCTCACCTGTTGGTGGGTGTGGATAGCTATCATAACTTGATTACATAACTTGTGTAGCTGAGGAGCATGCGGGGTTGTTCATTTGGATTCAGTTGTCTTCTGCTGTCCTCTTCTTCTGGACAACTTTACTAATCATTCTTTAACTAAAATAATGGTTTCCACTAAGTATACTTATCACGGAATTCTTCCAATGATGTTGCTAAGAATGCAACCTCAAAGGTGCATTCCAGAAATTGGGAGATATGCACACATGTAGGTCATGGGCATGTCCACCTGATTCTATAAGCTGTCCACATGAGTGCACAAGTCCCGATGCATGAATATCTCATATCAGAAAAAAAGAGTAGAATGTGGGAGGGAAATGGGTAGGGCAAGAGATATGGGGCTGATTTTCAAAGCCCTAGCGCATAGGGAATATTTTATAAAGGCCCGGTAATGCGCGTAAAGACCCAGGATATGTCTAAGCCCTGGAGTTTTACCAAAGGGGCGGTCTGGGGGTGGGGCGGGGCCAGAGGCTTCCAGCACAGCGGTCATTTGCCACTGTGTCGGAGGATTGTGAGCCGTAGGCTGCCGGTGTACGCAACTTGCACCTGCCTCCAGACAGGTGCAAAAGGTAAAATAAAAATTTAGGAGGTTTTAAGATAGGGCTGGGGAGGGGAAAGGTTACGGGGAAGGGGTGGGAAGGTGAGATTAGGGTGAAGTTCCATCAAAGCCCGCTCTGATTTTGCACACCCTTGCATGTGATGACTCCCGATTTTATAACATACACGTGCCTGCGCATGCATATTATAAAATCGGGCATACATGTGTGCGTGCCGGGTAGCACGCACACATGTATGCCCGCACGTATGTATGAAAATCTACCCAAGCCACGCTGCCTTCCTCCATTCCCTCCCAGGCCACTCCAAAATTGGAGCGGCTTGAAAGGGAACTTCCCTTCCCCCTAACCTTCCCCTCCCATCCCTTCCCCTAACCTTTCCCCCCTAGCCCTACTCTAACCCCCCACCTGACTCTTGTCTTACCTTTTGCACCTGCCTCTGGGCAAGCGCAACTTGCACATGCTGGCAGCCTGCCGACATGCGGTCCTCTGACACAGCAGCAATGGCCGTTATGTCGGAGGCCTCTGGCCACGCCCCCACGCCGCCCCTGGATCACCCCACCAACTTCCTGCCCCTTTTGTAAACAGGCCAGCCACCCTCTGGGCTTGTGTTTTGTGAGTAGTGCCTGGTGGTACAGAATCTTTTTTTCTTCTATTTAGATGCCTCATTCTGTTAGGAAACGGAGGGCTAAAGAAAAGGAGGTCCTACTGAGATCACAAGGTGTTCAGGGCCTGATGGACGCACACATACACCGTGGTACGGAAAAACTGGGGGGAAGTCTTGCTGAGAGTGGGAAAGGAGAGAGAATTACCTGACCCTTCTCCAGAGTTGTATACTACCCTCTTCCCGATTGAGCAGAGCCCCCCAAGTAACCCCGATGAGACGAGGCCTGAAACCCAAATGCCGGAACACCTGGAATTGGGAAACTCCCGAACTCTAGGTGCTCAAGGGGGTGAACCATCACAGATTGTTGTTAGTCTCCCTATCTCTCCATCAGGTGCTGGGGGTGTTACAAACGATACTTCATTAGAGAGGAAGTCTGGAGAGAAATATGTGCTTCCTCAGCTCATGAAATTGGAACTGCCGAGACCAACAAACATCTCACTTGAATCCATCTGGGATGCTATACAGGCACTAAATTCAAATATTTATAATCAGATGGCTCCAGTTTATTCAAATGTGGGGAAAATGGAAATACATATTAAGAAGGTTGAAAAAGAAATTGTAATAGATAAAGAGTGTATTTCTAAAGTTAACATAGAATTGGGAAATACTTTAGCTTTTCAAAATGCTTTAATGAAAGAAAATAATACATTGAATTCTAGGCTAGAAAAATGGAAAAAGTTTTAAGGGGAAGGAATCTCCGGTTTATTAATTTCCCCAAGAGCCAGTTCATATCCCCAAAGGAGATGTGGAAGAAGTACACGATAGAAATATTAAAGATCTCTGATCAGGTTTTACCTGTAATGTCAAGGATTTATTACATACCATCTAATAAAAATAAGAATCTAGTAAATGAGTAAAGAGAGTAATATAACACCCATTGTTGATCCATTACAGTTAAATCTAACTGATATATTGGAAACATCTCAGAAAGATCAGGTTACCACAGTCACCTTGGTGGTTACATTTCTGCTTGAAGCAGATAAAGAATGGACATTAAAAATGTTCTTTAGACATAGAACAGATAACTTTTTGGGCCTTAACGTGAATGTTTTTCCTGATTTATCAAAGGCCACTCAAACAAGAAGGAAACAGTTTTTGCTGTGAAGACCCAGAGTATTGGAAATTGGTGCTATGTTTTTGATAAAATATCCTTGCAAGCGCCTTATAAAATATCAAGGGATGTCATATGTTATTTATCAACCCAATCAACTTACCGCCTTTTTTAGTGGGGAAAAACATATTACCGGGAACTTCCTCTCCTATAGAATGAATGTTAGGACCACCAAGCAGTAAATTACGTACCCAGATACACCTTATAACTTCCTTTTCTTTAAAATAAAATTGTAATTTACAATTCTTTTTTCCTCAGGTATTAGTCTTGTGATCTAGCAATTGTGGACTTTGATTTGAGATCAAAACGGGTATTTCTTCATAGTGATGTTATATTTCCTGTTAAAAATATTCATTATGATGTATCTCTTTTTTCAAACAAGAAGTGTCTTTCTTGAAAATAATTATTAAACCTATACAAATAAAATAATAAAAAAAATAAAAAAAAACCCCAGACTGAATCAAAGAAATTAGTTGGGTTTGAGAAAGATTTAACAATAAATCTATTTTTTTTAATTATATATTTAAAGTTCTACCAAGGTTTTGAGATGTTGATCCCATTTTGGTCCCATTTCTACCCCAAAAATATATCCATTTTTACAATGTTAAATTAGCTAAATTTTAAATTTTAAGAAAATATTTAAGACTAGTTTTCAGGTTCACTATTTCTATCCTGCCATTCCCTATTATTATTTTATATATTATTTCTCATTTTGACTATTTTTAAATCTTTTATTGTTAGTGCTAAAAAAATGTGATTATGTTCAACATTTTTCTATTCTCAAAGCACCACTCAGTGTCTTTCAAGGCTTTCAGCCATCCTCTCTGGCATCCCCTATGGTTATTTGGCTTTATTTTAAAATATTTTTTATGTTTTAAAACACTTTGGTGCTGGTACTGCCAGGGTACTTCCTGGGAATTTAAAATTCACGTGAGTCCTCTCATGATGTCTCTCACCTGTAATCAGGATTTATTTTAATTATATTTTTTACTTATTTTTTTCCTTTCTTATATTTTTATTTTCTATCATGGCTGGGCCCCACAGGGCCATAAATGACATCATCTGGGCCTGTTCTACATAGCCTTCACCTCCTGTCAGTGCCAGGGGCTTTCCTGGGGCACCTGACACTAAAAAAAAAAGCTTACAAGAGCAGCAGCATTGTCCCCAAGGCTGACACTGCTGAACTGAATCAAACCTGTGGCAGCATTCCTCCTTTCACAGTGGTAATCACAACCTGCTCTGCCCCCTCCTAGCACCATTAGAGACAGCAATAAGGCCTTTTATGTCCCTGAAGAGCTGTGCAATTCTGCCCAATGCAGCACAATGCTGGCACTCTCCTGGAGCAGTTTGGTGCTGTGTTTTTTTCCCCCTGCAACTTCATGCTGATTCTAAACAAGTATCTTCTTTATAAGCCACAATAGCCCTGTGAGCAGCCCCCAACAGCTTTTCCCCAATTAACACCAACCAACAAATAAAAAAGAAAAGTGGCCAAAACCATTACAACACCAGAAGCCAGGTCAGTGTTTATTTATTTTGCAATTTAATTTCACCCCCTTTCAGTCCTTTTGTAACACTTCTTTAGCTGTAGAAAGCCTGGAGTGAAAGCCAGCTCAAGCCATAAGAAATTGAAACTGGAAGAACATGTGTCACCACTGTCTGTTCCTCTTCCTCTTATTTTGGAAAAGGGGCAAAAGTTGGGAGAGCAATCCAAGTCTGACATTAGTAGGACAGACACAAGGATGGGGGCATCAGATGTGCAAACACCAAAGTAGACAGCAAACTATTCCATGATTACTGCTGCTGAGAATACGGCAGGATTTTCAACAACTAATTCAAGGAAGAATCTAGTCTGGAATTCCACAAATCAGAAGATATTAAGGAGTGAGTAGCTGAAGAAAATTTGGGAGGTTTAGTTAGTAGCACCTTAGACTCCAGTGAGGTGATGAGAGAGAGAGATGATACTTTTTCTTCACATTCAACCTCAACTTCAATGCTAGCATCAGCACCCAAGGATGCAATGCAGAGAAGAGAGTGTGAAAGACATCACTGGTTTGGAATCACTTTAAATTGAGAGAGGGCCTGCATTTTGTAGTTTATTCACTGCACTAAGGCCATCAGTTGAGGGACGGTATTAGAACTGGCATCGGGGAAGGGAGTAGGGATGTGCATTTGTTTCAAACAAATTTAAAAAATGCAACAAATAAGGCAATTTTTTTTTAAATTTGAGGGGTACCAAAACAAATTAGGGCCCTCCGAATGAAACAAACCTTATTCACTGAATTTGTTTGAAAACAAAGTATATCAGGCCTCAGCCTAGGCCTGAGGCCAGGTCCTCAGCTAAGTTATAGGCTGAGGCCAAAAGCAAGGGCTATAACTTATACCTTCCTGTGACACCGACACTTTGGCCTAAGCCTAGGGCTGAAGCTATGGCCTTGCTTATGGCATTGTCTTAGGCCCAAAGGATGGGCCGTGGCTTAGGGGCAAGCATGATGCTGGGGACTCAACTGAGATCCGAAAAAGGTCTTACCTGATCCATTGGGTATTTGATGGCAAGCCCGGCCTTGGCCTGGACCTAGGCTTGACGCCGAGATCTGACACAGATACTGGGTCCTGATGCCTGGGCCTTAGCATAGGCCAGATCCTGGACCCAGGCCTGCTGCCATGAACCAGCCCAGAGGCTGGGTCCTGCACTGGGGCTTCAGCTTAGGGCAATGCCTGACCTCAGGCCCAATGCCACGATCCAACCGAAGGCTGGGTCCTGCTGCCAAGGTCCGGGCCAGAGCTCGGACCCAGGCCTGCCACTGTAACTTATTTTGAACATCAGTCTGCCTTTGCTGTGTTTCAGAATTTCCATGTGAGCGGCAAGATGACCGAAAGCACCTTGGGGTCTTGCTGCCTTTCTATCTGGATGCCATGCCCCAATGCTACACTTTGGGGGGGTCTTGTTGCCACTTAATTTGACTACCATACCCCTGAGTCTATACTTTTGGGGTCTTTCTGACACTCAGTCTTGCTACTATACCCAAGACTTTTCACTGTGGGGTGGCTTGCTGCCATTTTGCTTAGCTGCCATGCCCCTGATGTACCATTTGGGAAGTCTTGCTGCCACTGAGCCTGGCTATCATACTTCAGACTTTATACCTTGGGGGTCTTGCTACCATTATGCCTTGCTGGTATACCCCTCGCTACAACTTGGTGGATCTTGCTGCCATGCCATCTAGCTGCCATGCCATTTCGGGAGTCTTAGTGCCATTCTGCCATACTCCAGACTCTACACCTTGGAACATTCTTGCCACTTTGGGTGACTTATTTGCAACTCTTATGGCATCTTGAAGCCTTCATGCCACTCTTTATGCTTTCTCCCTCTATCAGTGCGTGTTTTTGTTTTCTGTCATCTTTGCTGCTTTATTTCCCCTTCACCATGTCTTAGGTTGTTCATGCCATTCTTGGCGCCACTTTGCCCCTCTCATGCTGCCTTTGGGGGTTAATTCCACTGTTATTGGTGCCCTATTTTGAAACCATTGGGTATTCCTGATGCTGCTTTGTTCCTCTGATGGTGCCTTGGAGAAATCCTGTCACCGCTGGTACCTTTTTGCTCCTTTACAGTGCCTTAGGCTATTCATGACACTTTTGGTACTACTTTGTCACATTATTGTTGCTTTGGAATTCTCTTTCCCCTTCTGATATTGTCCTCTCATATGTTTCTTTAGAACTGATTAGAAAATACCAATTTTGAAGCTCAAAATAGGCTGCATTTCTTCCCCTATTGACTTTAATTGGAAATAAAAAGCAAATTAAATGAAGAAATGAAAATTTTTTCTTTTGAAACTAATGTAACAAATGGAGGTGACCTACAAAACAAATAAATGAACCTAAACAAGAATTTTGTCTCTGCAGATCTCTATCAACAAATCTGCTAAGTAATTTTGATTGCCCCCTATATAAGGCTTTAAAAACAAGACAAAGTATTTTGAATTTAATCCAACACAAGATCAGAAGTCAGTGTAGTTCCTCAATCAAAAGGAATGCATGATCATAATTCTTAGATCCAAAAACCAACTTAGTTCCAGTGTTCTGCTTGTGAGACACTTCATAAATTATAATCTCATATAGCATGTTCACCTCTAATCATGGTTTTCTCTTTGAGTGCCCATTAAAAAAACATGGGAAAATGGATATCTTGAAAAGTTTGACTTGAGACCCTAAAGATTTCTTGACCATGGACGTGACATGGGACACATTTTTTCCTGAACAAGTCCCTTTAATAAAAAGGGGCATTATGCCAAGATTGAATTAAACTCATGATCATGACTTACATGATATTTTTCAAAAATTTTATGAAGGCTAATACAGGGTCAAGAATCTGAGAGCTCTTAATGCCGTAGTTCTCTTTGAAGTGCCTGTTAGTGTGCATTTGGGAAAAATGTGTTTTTATAACCTTACTCTGTTCTTTCTAGTTACCATTTAAAAAAAAAAATTAACCATCACTTTGCTTGTCATCAGAGATATGTTTGAAGGACCTTGAATAGACCAAAGCCATATGGTGACCTTGTACAATCCTGCTTTTTATGTGACACAGTTTAAAGCATCAGTGGCTCCTACTTGTTCAGTTTCAGCCAGTTTTTGAGGTGCTAATACAGTGATCTTTTATTGCCTTTCTAGTAATCTAGCATGTTCAGTAGTGCTTGGATTTCTCAGTATAAATAGAAAAAAGATTTAAAAATAATTTTTGAAGATTCATTTTAAATACAGCCGACAAGTTATTTATTGAATCTATCCAATATATAGAGATAGTTGCGTATGCAATACAGTTTAATGTGCACATTTAGGGATAGATTTCATAACATGCGCGCGTGGGCATAAACGCGCGCAGGGCAAGACACATCACGGGCGGCATGTATTTTGCAAAGTTCGTGTTGTACGAACTATGCAAAATACACTCATGTTTCACCAGCGAGTTGTGCGTGTCCCTTGTGCGCAGCGTGCGGGTTTGAGCACATGCAAATATTTGCGCATGCCCCTGCGCATACCGAGCATTCGAGCACTTATGCTCGCCCATGCACACGGAAACGTGAGGGAGGGACTTCCTGCGCCTTCTCAGTGCATGCAAAATGGCCGGGAGAGGGAGGCAGTCAAACTTCACAACCAGGGATGTTGCTCTGCTCGCATCCCTGGTGGTGGAAAAGGAGAGGTACTCTTCCCGTTCCAAGATCACCACACTAACTTTCTGCACCTCAGGAAGCCCTGGTGGGAGGTGCAAACCAAATTTAATGAGTAAGCCTCTCACCGCTGTGACATAAGTTGACAGTCTTTCCAGTTATGCAAGTTACTGTAGATGGGGGCACTGTGGGAGTGTGAAGGTCAGGTTAGACCTGGGGGAGGGGGGGGAGGAAAGTGAGTGAGAAACATAGAGTGTTATATTATAGGGTTATGGATGGAGACTATAATGTAAACCCCAAAGATAATTTGAACGAATTATTTGCTACATGACTATTGAACCTCAATATCATAGTTCTTCATGGTAGTGAACTGTAGTTATAGCACTCATTGTCTCATACCAGTATGCAAGTCCAGTTAGCACTTACAGAGCATACTCATGGTAGTCTTCCCATTTTTTTCATTAGATAGAGGACCTGAAGAAGAAGGCCCGGTGGCTGCTCCTAAAAAAGAGGGGGTGGCTAGAGCGGCTGCATGCAGAGCGGGCTGGGCCTGGTGGTAAGTGATCCTTCCATGCTAATGGAATGTTCTTACATAGATTACATGTTTTTCCACATTAATGTACGCTTCATTCTGACCCCTGCTTTTATTTTAATATACTCCAGCACCTGAAGAAGGAGAAAAAGGACCAGACCCAGCTCCTGCACCAGCAGCAGCCGCCATGGAGGGGGGAGAGCCGGATTCTTCCCCCTGGGAACATCACAGAAGGCGGTCACCTCCAGCTCAAGAGGCACACCCCAAGCCTCTCCATAGTCCCCCCGAGTAGGGCATCTCTCTATTTTGCCCAGGGAGTTATGATCGTTGGGACACAAATGGGCCTGCCTTTGCTGGCTCAGGAAGACATCCATGGCCCTCTTGTTCCTCTGAGTCCCCTTCATGTGAGCACTGCAGAGCCTCATCATTGGGAGCACATTCTCCCGATGATGAGCCTCTTACTAGGCGTGAATTTAGGACTTATGTGAGGGGAAGCAAGAGAAACTGAGGGCTGTGCATGCTTTCCAGGAGAGGATGCTCAAGAACACGGATGTAATGCTCAGGGCCATAAAGCTGCTGGACACGGCTGTAAGGGCCCTGGGTAATCGCATCCCCAGGTCTTGACCATCCTCCCTCATCCCTGCTTCCCTAACTCCCTGGGATTTTTTTTTCTGTAAATATTTTTTATCCCTAGTTGTCCCCTCTCCATCCTTTTTTTTTTTTTTATAATACACTTGTAGAGATAAATGTTTTATTGAAAATAAAAAAGTACAGGGAGGTGTGTGAAGGGGGGGTGACAGAAAGGGTGGGGGGAAGGGAGGTAAGGGGTAAAGGAGGGGGTGAAAGAGGGGAGTAAAGGAAGGGGTGAAGGGGGTGGGGTGAAGGAGGGGTGAAGGAGGGAGTGAAGGGGAGGGTACTTAGGATAATTACCCTGCAAAAACAAAATTAGATTGGCTATGTAACAATACTACATATTTATAAGGAGATCAGGTTGTTTTTTTTTCCAACTTCACCAACTCACTACAATCCAACATCTATTAATACAATTGGCCCTCACTCTCAATCACAATAAAACAGAAATTCTCTATATCTGTAATAAATCCTCACCTTTAATTGACCTCCATCTTAATAACTATATAACTAACAAAAAAATTCTACTCAATGTATGAGATCTAGGAGTCAATTTAGATTCAGAACTATGTTTTAAGCAACATATATTAACTTTTGTTGAATATCGGTATACAAAAACTAATAAATAAAAATAAAATAAATATTAATAATATCATAAAAGAAGGCTTCTACAAGCTTCAAATATTAAAAAGGATTAAACCTCTCCTTCATCACCATGATTATCGCATTGTCTTGCAAACCCTTTTATTTTCTAAATTAGATTATTATAATGCAATTCTTCTTGGATTACCTACTTCCACCATTGCACCGTTTCAACTCTTACAAAATGCTGTGGCAAGGTTACTCAGCAACCTCAAAAGATCAGATCATATTACTCCAGTTCTAAAAGACCTACACTGGTTGCCAATATTTTATAAAATTCAATATAAGGCCTTATCTCTTATTCATAAAACTTTGTGTAATAACAAGACGAATTGGATGGACACAATATTTTTCTTCCAAGTTTCAAAAAGAAATTTATGTTCCACAAACACTGGTCTCCTTGAAGCTCCCTCTCCAAAACTGTCCTGCCTCACTTCAACAAGACAACGTGCCTTCTCAATAACCGGACCACTCTTATGGAATACTCTTCCAACTGATCTGAGACTTGAATCATCCTCACAAACATTTAAAAAGAATCTAAAGCATGGCTTTTTCAAAAAGCATTTATAACATGATAAGAAGAATTAACACCTAATTCTAACTTATTTATTTCTCTTTTTATTTCTCCTTCTCTGTTTTATTATTTTCTGTTTTACTTTCTATTACAATGTAACCTCTCTTATTTTATTATATGTAAACCGATGTGATGACTTTAGTTGAATGTCGGTATATAAAAAACAAATAAATAAAATAAATAAAATCTTCCAATGGTCAAGGAGGAACAACCATCTGCCAAGCTAAGGAGGTGTGGTGCTGTCAACAGCATCAGCGTCGGAATGAAGATCTGCAGCACCATCGCTATCTCCACATACAGCTGCAATGTCCAGCTACTTGAACATCCAACACATTTAGAAAAAACAATTACTAATATTTCCATTGCAATCTTCTAGTCATTAATTTTTCATAGCTCTGGGACCCAGGGAGGTACTCAGGGTTGTGTAGCAAACTTTTTTTGTTATATTGTTTAAATTTTTTTTTTTTACACATTTTTTTACACATTTTATGGCTGACAGAGGAAATATTAAAGACTCACAGGGAGTAGGTGGAGTGCACATATAGATCATTAATAACACAGGGTGAAGGGTGAACTGCTGAGGGACAGAACACCATTGTACTCATCAGCCTATACCTTTTTCCAATATTAGACAGAATGCCTACTCTGCAGTACTATACAGACTGTGAAGACATCTATAGGGGGCAGGCATAGGCCAAAATATATCTGCAAATCACAGACTCTTCAAATATCACAGCACATACATAGTAAATTAGAATATTCATTGTTACCTATCAATTTAATATTCTTCCATATCCACATTTTCACCTTGCTCATATTGTTTAGGACAGGAAAAGCCAAATATGTTTTATTACCTCACCCCTTTTATAGAGCTTCAGGTAGCCCCCAGCCTTAAAAATAGGCTCTGTTGTACCTGGTATGTAATACAAGTCCCCTCAACCTCTCAAAAGGCTTCAACATGCAAAGCTGTAGAATACAGTCTTGCTAGAAGATATTTAGCTGAGCTAGTATAGTGGGAAGAGATTCAAGTGATGTTGAAATGTGAGCAGCCACATCTCATACATTGAGTATTGACCTCACATAGGGATATGAGAAGCAGACAAGACATGTTTGAAATCTAACATCTGGCTTGGATCGTTTTACAGAGAAAACAAAAAAAATTCAAAATAGGAGATACAATCTCTCAACATAAATATCCCTGAACTGATAAAGATAATTAACATGACCCCCTAGGCTTAAATTTGTAAACTATTCTTACCTAAACATTGTAGTCTTGTTCCTATAGCAGCAGCATACAAAACTTCAGTCTAGATATTGTGCACATAATAGTCCTAGTGGACTGCAGAATCTGGATTGCAAGGTCAGAGAGAAGATCAACCCAATCATGGCCAGGTGATTAATCAACCCTCTCCCCCCACACAGCAAGGCAGCCAGGTGTTAAGGGTCTCCACAATGATAAAGCTGAACCTTCAAAATGCTCCCCTTGACTACTTAAACATCCTCAGCCCAGGTATTATGCACATAATAACCTTTGTGATCATCACAATGTTGATGAGCCTAATTGTAATTAACTCGGTAGGTAATGAAACTTCTTAACACATGCTGAAATCAAACAGCACTCACATGTACGCCATCAATCTGAATTGCAATGCACACAAATCAATGAGCACACACATGTTGGCTAGTAATTATAATTGCTATATGAACAAATTAACCTGCATGCACATCTTACTCATTATTATTAAATGCCAGCGCACACAAATCAGCCAGCACACACATGTTTTACATCAATTTTAATGGCCCGCGCACTCAACTCCTCTGCACACAGATCGGAACCACCTGTGCACATAATTTACACAGGGAGGGGTGCAAATTACACTGCCTATAAAAATATCTATTGCCCCAGTCACTGTCCTACTTGCACCATGTCTCAGGTACGTGGAGCGCTGATTTGCAAGCCCAACTTCTTGCCAGCTGAGGTGGACAAGCTTGATGAGCATGTAATGTGGTACCAGAATCTGCTGTACAGTCCCCAGTCCAAGAGGGTGGGTGCCTACAGGAAGGAGAAGATCTGGAAGTGGATCAAGCATGCAATCAACTCAGTTTTCCACCACAATCGTAGCATTAGGGGGCAGATGCACAAGTGGAGGGACCTGAGGAGACATGTAAAGCAGAAGCAGGCCAGGAGGATTGCAGAGGGAGAAGGCAGCCACATCAGCTTCACTCCTTCTGAGCAGCTGGTGGTCAGCACCTTATCTTAGGCAGCTATGGGTAGAGTTGGTCAGCTAGACACCATGCAATGTCTACGGCAGGAAGGTGAGCATTGTATTTTGCATTCTAAAAGCCGGCTGTACAGATATCCATCAGGCTGTTCTTTATAAGCGAGACAGTACAGTCTTATTAAACCTTATGCCATAGTAAATATGCTCATGTACAGCACACAAAGCATTATTGGTACATCTTTACCTGTCTGTATGTACACAGTATAAAGTAAAGCAGTTTCTGCTAAGCTCTTTAATGACCACACAGGACAGGTTTTTTTTCAAGCTACACAAAAATTGCAGGAATGCCTGATCTACACATGTATGTACAAAGGCAGCATACACCTTATCTCTGCTTTGGCTTTGTTGATGTAAGGAATGTCAAACTGTGCAGTGGTCTTTCTGGTGTGTATGAAGAAATGCTGTCAGCTACAATACACTTTTGTTTTTATGGCCAAATAAAGTACACTGTTTAATGTGTTGCTGCATAGCCTGTATATTAAAAAGCAGAAGGGATGTTCTTTGGGGGGGGCTATCTCCTCTGACAGTTTCCACCTCAAAGTTCCCCAATGGATAGGAAATGTATGTGGCCACAATAAAAACCTTCTATACCAATGGCGGAGATAACATCTATTTGTGTTTTTCTGTACTTTCCTATTGCTTAAGGGTAAAGGCTCCCTTATAAAGGAGCCTGCAAAAACAGGATGTGTATTTAAAGTATGAGTGTGTACAGTGTGTGTGCAGGTACAAACAGGGCCCCAAGATTTCAAGAAGTTAGGAGGTAATGGTTTTCTATCTCCCAGCCATTTGTTCCTCAAGGCAGGGGCTGTGTAAATGTTTAGCCTCCATGGTGTGGGGTGGGATCAGCTAACAGTGAATGCATCCCTCACCACAGTAACCGTCCTACACAGTGACTCAAAAGTCCATCATGACCGTGTCTTGTGTTCCAGCAGTGCAAATTACATTTTGGGAGTCTTTGTGACTTTATCTTCTTCTCTCCCCTTTCATTATTCTTCAAAAGAAAGGGCCTTGTCTTTGTGTCAGTGGTAGATTGTGACCCAAATACATAGGGGTAGATTTTAAAAAGCATTTACTCAAGCAAAACTGGTTTTTGCTCGAGTAAATACACTTTACTCAAGTAAGTGGGCTTTTCAAAATTGCTACAATATATGCCATTGAATTGTCCATAGGATTTACTCAAGTAAGTGCACTTTACTCGAGTAAATAGCTTTTGAAAATTGCTACGATAGTATGTCACATTTACATGCGTAACTCCTTTGAAAATGACCCCCATAGAGCACACTTAAAGTGCTCTGTCTCCTTAGAAAGTCATAATACCCAAGCCATCTGCAGCCCTGCTCAAGCCCTCCTTCTGCCTCAGGGACTCCCACCTGGAGTGTAAAACAGGATAGGGGCAATATTGAATTCTATGGCCATTTATAGCTCTGTACCAAAGGACTAGTAATTAGGTCTATTTAGTGGATCATGCACCGAATGGCAGGGTTTGACATTTTCCTATTTCTTTTTGTAGAGGAGCCAGACGAGGAACGTCCAGGACCTGCACCTAGACAGCCGCAAAGGCGGTACTGGTGTCTGTGGGTAATCCATGATAGCTTGGATGAAGAGGAAGAGAGAACCCGTGAACAGCTAGAACAGCCTGAGGAGGAAGAGGAGCAGCAGTGGCAGGTAGAGGAGCAGGAGGACACACTGGCTGATCTGCCACAGGATCACCCACAGGACAGCAGTGTGTCTGACCAGCCCGAACCTGAAATGGCTGCCAGTCAGGCTGAGAGGCTGTTAATACAGCAAAGCACTAGTCTCTTGGATGCTGTGGTGAGGCAGAAAGCAGAGGGCCTCTGTGATACCATCAGGGAGGAAACACAAGCCCTCCATGATACCATCAGGGAGGAAGGACAGGGGATTCAGTAGGCAATACTGGACCTTTGCCGGGCAACAGATGAGCAAACTTCAGTATGGAGGGAGATGCTGCAGTGGATGCTCCCCTTGCAGCCGCAGCCACCAGTGGCCCCATGGCCTTTCATGGTGCCCTGTATGCAGTACCCTCCACCTTATGGGCCACCATATCAATGGATGGCACCTGCCTGTGCTGAAGATCCCACTGTGCCCCAGCCACCTGCACCTCAGTCTGCACCAGGCTATCCATGGATGGCACCACCACCCCCGCCTGCACCACCAATCATGCTTCCGCCACCACCACCACCACAGCCACTGCTGCCTTTGGCTGTACCTCCCTGCAGCCATGAACTTGAACTGCCACAAGCTCCTTTGCCCTCTGAGGGCAGTGTGAGCAGTGGCAGGAGTCCACTGCACAGGAGCTCCAGGTTGGGGCAGCCTAAGCTTCCTGAAGCCAGAAAAAGAGGCCGGCCAAGGAAGTGATCTTTTAGTTTACTATTCTTTATTTTGCTGTTTTTTTTGTAAATAAAAGCACTTTTTTATACATAAAAGCAATTTATCGTAAATAAATCCACTATCACCTTCTGAAATGGCTTTCTTTGAGAGCGCTCCTTTGTTGAATATCCTGCCTTTGACTCAAGTAATGTATTTTTTGCAAATCATCCTGAGCCAGATGCTCTTCCTCATTCTCTTGATGGCCCTCCTCCAGAGAAGGCAAGTGTCTGTTTAGTGCAAGGTTATGTAGCAGACAGCAGGCTAGAAAGATCTCACACACTTTAGTGGGGCTGTAAAGAAGGCATCCTCCAGATCTGTCCAGACAGCAGAAGCATGATTTAAGTAAGCCAAAGGCTCTCTATGACAGCACTGATCTTACAGTGTGCTCTGTTGTAGCAACACTCAGCTGCAGGTACTGGGGTGGCAATGGGGATCATGAGCCAGGTTTTCAGTGGATACCCTCTGTCATCTGTAGGAGAAGACACAGAAAATCAGGGTTACCTTCTGGGTTTCATATTGGCACAGCTCACTGGGCTAGTTTAGAGGAGCCCTGCAGTGGCAGCCTAAATATAAGGGAGACAAAAGTAAGCAGGGAAACGGGTATGTGATAGAAGTGGTGGGTGTCTTCCTTCCTGGAAGCCATCTCCCAGTGATGTGTCCTTGCTGGAAGTGGTCATGAATTCTTGATTGTGATAGAATGTAGGCATCGTGAGTGGATCCTGGAAAGCGGGGCACCACATTCATGATGATGCCCTTGGTGTTGCAGACCACTTGCATGTTTAGGGAGTGGAATCCCTTGCGGTTGCGGTAGGTGGCCTTGTCTCCTCCTGGTGCCCTTATGGGCATGTGAGTGCAATATATAGCTCCCAAAACTGAGGGTAAGCGTGCAATTTGTTAGAAATCAGTCATTATTTGGTGTTGTTCCTGCATTCTAGAGGGGAAGGAGATAAAGTGTTGTGTTTTCCTGAGCAAGGCAGCCAGGACCTGCTATAGATACCTTGAGGTGGTAGACTGAGTAATTCCAGATGTAATTCATAATGGTGTTTGGAAGGAGCCAGTAGCAAAAACAGCCAGGGTGGTAGTCACCTTGATGTGTACTGGCAAGGCATGGTCCCTTTGGGTTATAGGTTGCAGTTCAGGCTCTAACATTTGGCAGAGGTAAAGTATGGTTTCCTTATTAAATCTGAACCTGCACATTACTTCCTCCTCAGTCAGATCCAGAAAATGTGTCCAAGTCCTGTAAATTCTGCATAAGGGGTACTCCTCCTCTGCATTCTTCTTCTTCTCTCTCTTTCTTTTCTGAGCTGTATAGATCTAAGTAACCATGCAGCTATTATAATCATGTTGTAGAACAGAAAATATGAACATCCCATTCAATAACTGTTGCTACACCATGTATTTCTCACCTACTGTTCCAGTCTCTTCCCGTCATACAAAAATCAACAAAACACTTTTTTCCAGGCCTTAGTCCTGTGAAACCCACGTTGTAAACCTGCTAGCCAGTTACCACCAGTAAATCCCACAAGCTCTCACTCCTACCTTCTGCCTTGCTCCTGCATCCAGTGACTCAGAGCGAGGAGTCAAACAGAAAACACCCGAGCAAACCTGAAAGTAAGCACTCGCTGAATGTGCCATCTCATAAGTGCGCTTCCCTTATAAAATACGTCATATGAGCACAAGTCTGATGTCCGCCCCTGACACCCCCCCGACATGCCCCCCTTTTTTATGCATGGAAGTTTGTGCACGCATGCACACATACATCCACAAATGCCGTCTATGCAAAATTACATGTGCACATGCCGGCCTTACAAACACGCGTACATGCCAATTTATTTACACACAGGAGTTTTAAAATCCACCCATTAGGGAATTTTGAGCATGCTAAAAACAGCATACTTTGCAGTTAGACCTTTACATGGATATTAAGATGCATGCTCAAGACTTTAGTGAGATATCACAAAAATGTGCATTCTCTTGCATGTAAATGAAGAAGCATCATTTGCAGAGAAAGCTTTAATGGGCCTACAGGAAATAGTCTGGTATGCCATTCATGCCCGCTATTTTCCTAGGTCTTGGGAAACTTCTGAATATTTCACACCTGTCTTGGACCAGGTGTTATATTTATTTATTTATTTATTTATTTATTTAAAAACTTTTCTATACCGTCGCTAAGTTATATACCATCGCAACGGTTTACAAATAGGCACATAGACTAAGGTAAGTAAATGTAGGATATCGCACATTCTAACAGGTGCCAATAAAGTTCGGTTACAATTTCATAAATAAAATCATTATTTGAGTAACGTTGGTCAAGTCCAGGTGTATTATTGAGTTATTATCGCTTTGAAATATTACTTCTTAAATGTAGGATTGAGTAAATTCATTCTCATCTGCATTACCCTGTACTTTCATTCTCTACCCTCCACACTCTTAAGTGAAGGCTTTTTTAAAGAGCCATGTTTTTAGATTTTTCTTAAAAGTTTTGAGATTATTCTGTAATCTGAGTTCGGGAGGCATTGTGTTCCATAGTATGGGCCCAGCCAATGATGAAGCCCTTTCTCTCACTTGGGTTAATTTTGCTGACTTTACTGAAGGGATTGTTAGTAGTGCTTTGTTTGCTGATTGGAGGTTTCTTTGTGGAACGTGTACTCGTAAGGCTGAGTTTAGCCAGTCTGCTTCTTTATCATATATTAGTTTGTGTATGGTTCATAAGGCTTTGTATTTTATCCTGTATTCGATCGGTAACCAATGTAAGTCTGCTAGAGTTTCGGTTATATGGTCCCTCCTCTTTTTTCCCGTTAGTATTCTGGCTGCAATATTTTGAAGTATCTGGAGTGGTCTTATCGATGTGCTTGGGAGTCCTAGTAAGAGTGTGTTGCAGTAGTCAGTGCTAGAAAAGATAAGTGTTTGCAATACTGTTCTGAAGTGGGCAGTTGTGAGTAATGGTTTCAATCTTCTGAGGACCATAAGTTTTGCGTAGCCTTCTCTTACTTTTATAGATATGTGTTGCTTCAGGTTGATTTCTGGGTCCATTATTACTCCCAGATTCCTTACTATTTAGGGTTTCCATGTGGTCAGAAAGCTCACATGCTAACCAGTCCTTTCACATTGATCTGGATAGAAGACCCATCAAAGTGCACAAATACAAGTATTAACTTGAATGCACAGTGGGTGGTATGATGGTCCCTAATTTAATATAGACATTCCTACATTGAGTAAAAATTATTATAGCATTAATAAAATAAAAGTGTATGATACCATGTCACCAATTTATGTTAAATTTCCTCTCTCCCCAGACTTGCCAAATCAAAAGTGATCTTCTCCAGAACCCCCTGAGCACCATCCTTCTGAAATAGCAGGAATAACTTTGAGGCATTTCCTCCTCTATCTCAGCACATAGCAGCAAATCCCCCTGAGCTTCACCCCAATGTCCCGTCCCTCCAACAGAGCAGGATCCTCTGGAACAAGGTCTTAACCAGACTAGAGGGGCATGATCTTTAAAGGTAGGAGGTACATTGAAGTACTTCTGCATGTGCTGAAGCCATCACCATGTGATGCTTCTAGGAGGCATTTTGCCATATATATGATAAAGTACATCCAAGAGGCATCATTTGACAGTGGCTTTGGAGTGGGCAGGAAGGCTTTGATGTTCCTCCTGCCTGTGAAGGCCCTGCCCCTCTATACCGGTAAGGACCTGTTTCCAGATGGGTAAATGGGAGGTGGGGGTCCTGCTATGTGGCAGGGGAATTTATTTCCTGTAGGGATTTCTACTATGCTGAGAAGGGAGTTGATGCTTGGGTGGGGGAGGGTTCTGAAGGGGCCACATGTTTTAACAGGTGTGGAAGGAGAGAAAACCGGCCCTTTCATTTTGGGGTGGGCTACCATAGGGATATCAACAGGTTGCTAGGTGCATAGTATAGTATTTTTTAGTTATTGTGCATGCCTATTATCCTGGCCTCACTGGTGTGGCAACATTCTTACATAGTGAGCAAGACCTTTTTGCATACAATGTTAAGTGGGATTTTATTGTGCATGTTAAAAATACCTATAGTACATGTATGTAATCCACTTTGAAGTGCCGAAAAGTGGAATATAAAAATCTAAATAAATAAAATAAAATAATAAATACCAACTTGCGTGCTAAAAACTTTCTAAAAGCTTTATTACACAGGCCTTATAGCTTTCCTTTTCATTATGGAACAAGGGTTCCTGAGGGGAATGAACCAGAGATATTGAAGATGTACTGAGTAGAAACAGAGAAAGAAGCATGGTATCCCCAGATATTCTTGGGATTGACCAGGGAAAAGCAAACTTTTCTCGTTGCCTCCCCTCCAGCTCATTATAAATTCCTCTAATATTAAAATCTGAAGAAATAAGATACTTCTGTGATAGAGGACAGACTTTCTAGCTACCTTTTTATGATTGCCTTTCTGCTGCTTTAAATTAAAGATGGGTGAATTGCTTGGATATTTATAGTTGAAACGAGACAAGCTATGAATGATTTAAGTTAAAGATGAGTCACTTGCAGCTCAACATAGATAAATCCAGATCATTCTCAGCTCAAATGGAATCCCCATATTCACCCATTGTGAATCCTTTTTGCCAAACCTGAAGGTGGATATTTACAGATGAACATACACAGAAAATATTCAAAATTTCATACTGTTTTTGAAAACTTTGAAATTGCAAATATCTATATAAATTTATATTAATCTGAGTACATCAGAATATTTTAGAAAAAATCATTGTCAAAACTGACTGGTTAAACAAGTATATTTCAATCAAATATTTGTTAAATTAATTGTTTCAAACTGAGTTAGAGGGTTTATATCCATCCCTACTTCAAATGTCTAAATAGTGAAAATAATAGAATATTTTTTCAGTACTATTAAGAAAATAATAATGATATTTAATTTTAAAATCTCGAAATCCTACAACAGTCTTCTGAGAAAACTCATTAATATAAATACTGACAATTTTTAAATGGTGAAGATCTCTTCTGCAGACAGTTATTTTTATAAGATTTTAATAGATAGCAATTCAGTACCAATTTTGCTGCTAAAGTTTGAATACTTCTGATATAAATTACCTCAGCCATACTAAAGATGTGTTTAATACAAACTATATACTGAAAGCAATTAAACTCAATATGCAATTATAATGAATTGAAAGTCAGAAGAAATTCTAAATTGCAAATATATATGTATAATAGAATAGAGCTATTATAACTTGACACAATGCAGCATACAGAAATATAGAGACACATTCCAAGTTACCTCAGAGGAGTATCTTATATTTCAATATCTGAAAGAAATCAACTTTGATCGATTGGGATCACCTTTGATCCATATGTTACTATTCTTTATAGAGAGGTGATCATATTTAATATACTGTCAGAAATGTCTAAGTGTATCAAAAAGGTGAACTTAGTTGTTGAGCATCTTTTTTGACAAATATTCTTGAAACAACTTTCAGTTGCCTTGATAAGCCTTTGCTGGTTCTAATCTTCAGTGCTCCTACATCCTAACTAGGAACATATTGGGGTAGATTTTACATATCTACGCGTGCGCGTACTTTTGTTCGCGCCTGGTGCGCGAACAAAAGTACACGGGATTTTATAAGATACGCGCGGCTACGTGCGTATCTTATAAAATCCGGGGTCGGCGCACACAAGGGGGTGCACATTTGTGCACCTTGCACACGCCCCGCCCTGCGCACACTGCCCGTTCCCTCTGAGGCCGCTCCGAAATCGGAGCGGCCTCGGAGGGAACTTTCCATTCACCCCCCGCACCTTCCCCTCCCTTCCCCTACCTAACCCACCCCCTCCCCCGGCCCTATCTAAACCCCCTTCCTACCTTTATCTTAAAAGTTACTACTGCCTCTGGGCAGTAGTAACTTACGCGCGCCGGCGCAGCAGGCCCCGACACAGGCCGCTGTGTCGGGGCATTCGGCCACGCCCCTGAAATGCCCCCGAGCCAGAAACATGCCCCGGACATGCCCCAAAAACACCGCGTCACTCCCGACATGTCCCCCCGACACGCCCCCCCCCAGGCAAGCCCCAGGACTTACGTGCGTCCCGGGGCTAGCGCGTGCTGCCAAGCCTATGCAAAATAGGCTTGGCGTGCGCAGGGGGGTTTTAAAAGGGTTACGCGCGTACCTTATGCGCGTAACCCTTTTAAAATCCGGCCCATTCTGTGTTAGAAGTGAAAATGTAAGCAATCTCCTCAACATACCCAAAACAACTCCCACCTTAGTCCCACCAGACATTTCAGTTCAAAAATGGAATTACAAATTCTGCACAGCAATTGAGACTCCAGCCCCTCTCAAATCCAATCCTATCAGAACCATCAGGAATTCTCTATGAAGGCCTTCTTCTCCTACAACAACAATCCTGACAACTTGAGCGAGTATGGCAGAAACATAAAACTGATATCAACCTTCGACTCTACAAAGAACACTACAAAAATACAACGCTGCCATCCAGCAAGCCAAAAAAACTATATTTCCAAACAACTAGAACTGTTATCAAATCACCTACGTAATTTTTTTTAACATGATACAGAAATGGAAACCCAAACTTCTTCTACCAACACAGAGTTTCACACAGCTGAAGATTTTGCCAAATTATTCACTGAAAAAATACAAGTTATTTGTTCTTCCTTTCATCCCACCACCTCCTCCATCTCACATACCTTGGCACCAATTAGTCCATGAATGCAATAATCACACAGGCACATTCTAACTCCATGAGAATGGCAACAATCCTCCAGCAAATCAAACAGTCTGCAAGGCCATTATATTCAATTCCTATAAGATTCATCTGTAACCTGAATCATGACCTAGCTCTCTAGCTAACCAATAAATGCCATTCTAACTCAAGGCTTGCTCCCCAGCTCACTCATAAAGGCTGTTATCAAACCCATACTTAAAAAACCTGGTGCTGATCCTAAAATAATCAACAACCTTTGCCCAGACTCCAGCCTCCCCTTCTTATCTAAGTTGGTGGAAAAAGTAGTTTACCTCCAACTCTTAGTTTTCCTAGAGGAGTAAAATATCCTACATTACTAGTAGGGATGTGAATCATTTTTTGACGATTTAAAAAAATCATCGTTAGAGTGCGCGATACAATAGAAATTCCCCCAATTTATCGTGAAAAATCGTTAATGGGTTAGTGTTATTTGGGGGGAGGACGGGAGTTATTTAGGGGGAGGACGGGAAAACCAGCATACCAAAACAACCCCTAAACCCACCCCGACCCTTTAAAACTAAACCCTTACCTTCCCCCACCCTCCCGAACCCCCCCAAAACTTTTTACGAGTACCTGGTGGTCCAGTGGAAGCCCCGGGACTGATCTCCTGCTCTCGGGCCATTGGCGCCATTTTGGCTGCCACTAATAAAAATGGCGCCGATGGCCCGCTAAAAAAAACCCCACTGACCCTTTAAAAATGACCCCTTTGCTTCCCCTACCCTCCCGAACCCCCCAAAACCATTTTAAAATTACCTGGTGGTCCAGTGGGGGCGCCGGGAGCGATCTCCTGCTCTCGGGCCGTCAGCTGCCACTAATAAAGAAGCCGTTGGGTGCTTGCTCTTACAAATATACATACATAATTGGGCCATTTTAAAATATGAGTTGCTTGCGATCAGCCCAGATACTTGTGTATATCAGCCTTTTAACGTGAGCTTTTCTTTCAAAATTAACCCCATAATGTGGCCCTGAGCAGGGGACAGCCTTACCTGCCACATAAACCCCAATTACATGAGACGGCTGAGTTTTGCACATCCCCCGTGGCCCCATTTTTTAAATTTGAATGCAAACTTCTCTGTGCACTTGATCACCTCAAATATTTCTGCATGAGGTTTTCAGAACTGAGTCCTGTGAGCTCTTTTCTTAAAAGGGCCCGGCAAGGAGAGGTCAGTGGGGGAGACGGGATCCGGCATTGGACTATGTTGAATTGTGCCAAAACCTATGTGATTCAATCTCTCTCTCTATATATATTCTTTCGTGGTCAGTACTAATATAAACCTGAGCTAAGGAATTGATACAGTCTGTGCAGAGGTTTGCATTACACTAAAATAGGGTTAATCAAAGACATCCATCAATTTCATACAGTAGAAAAGGTAATGTGAAAAAAATTGCAATAGCAGTCTGCAGCATGATGGCTGAGTTCTGTGTTGATGTGAGAAGCTAACCATGCCCCAGTGCTGTCTGGGGCGAGTACATCATACAGTCCGTAAAATGATGTTCCAGTTCAAGCAACACTTTCACACTGTGAACACATTCAAATTAAAGTCAGAGCTACTCCGAGGAGAGCCTGCAGAGCCGACAATTCTTTCCAATAAATTCCCACAGCCAGCGTCTTGTGGAGAAAGTTAGACAAACAGTAACCTGGAAAATTGACTTTGATGTGCCTTTGCTTTTGCACCGGAAAAAACACAAAATGTAAATAAAAACGTTTAAGACAAATAGGGACTTTGCTTCGACCTATTTGTGCCTCTGTTCTCATATCCCTGAAATGGGCAGCCTAAGGAAAGGAGGAAGCCATGGACTGAAAAACAGAAGGGCCAAACTGGGGAAAAGGAAGCCAACCGTGACTGATAAAAATCTTATTGCATCAGAATAGAATGATGTGAATTTAAAATCAATTCCCCCCCCCCCCAGATCTCTACTGACACTTTTCTATTCTAGCAGAGTGGACATTCATTGCCATATTTCAGTGGTGAGATCTTCTGAAACTGAACACATGATGGATTTAATCACCCTTCACCTGCTTTCCATCAGAATCTACACTAACTTGCAGTGAAGAGATATTGCAGCTTTTTATGGCTGATGTATATTTCTAATTGTGGCATTATTTTTTTTATTCATCTAATCAGCTGAAATCCTTTAAATCCAATTCTTACCATTGCCTTACTTCTATAGAACTTCACGAAGACAAATGATGGTCATAAAAGAGGAAATGTTTGCCGAACAGTTTACAGGGCAAAGCATTACTTGCTTACAGCTAGTGTGATTCCTTCAACTGCATTTTAATTAGAAGGAAAGGGTCCCTTTTTAGTTTATAAAACATTTGCTATGAAACAGCTGCCTATTTTTTTTTGTCTTTCATAAAGAAAAATGAATTAGAGTGCAGACTATAGTGGATGACAGCATGGCCATGACCAAGATTTGTTTGCTGAGCCCTGGGTCTCAACCAGAGAATATTATTGTTTCTTGGAGGTTACATATTCATCTGAGGGGGAAGGAGGGAGGAAGGGGGCAATAGTTTTCTATTTTAATCTAAAAAAAAATCTTCAATCTACATGACTGCTGTCACATTCGAGAACGCAGTGCAAGCCACGAGGTGTAGGCTTTAAAGAAAGATGATAACGATTTTTAACAGCATGCAGTGTGATGGCTACAATAAAGTCATATTACACTGTAGGGACTCCACTGCAAACAGCAGGCTGGGTGTCAGTACATTTGCACTAAAGAGGGCTTGTGGACAGTGGGGATTTTTTTTTTTACAGCACAATTTGTCTTTTCTAACAAACACCATGGAAGATGTATTTTAGGGAAAAGACTCCAGGTTGTTATAGCTACGTATTGTGATAGAAGGATGTATCTTAAATCACAATCTCTTTGCATATTAATACATTTTAAAACAAGATGATCGGGGAGATTTAAAAATGTTTTAACAGCTCATCAGTGTCACGCAGAAAGTGAATGGGAAAAAAATGGTGCATATTTATTTATGAAGGTTTAAGAAAGACCGAGGCAGGCAGAAACAGGTCCAAAACTATGGTGAAGGACACAGACTATCCCCAGAATCCTGGTATTGTCCTTATTACATTCCTTTCAGTACTTGTTAATTTTATTTTGCAGTTATTACTACAGTGTAATATATTTTTTAGATTTGTATTTATTTCCTTCTCTTTTTTTTTTTAACCAGTTTTATATTATTTTGACAACATATGTAGTTGCATATGGCACATTTAAAACTAATTGGAGAAAGTTCTTCTTCACTCAACGCACAATTAAACTCTGGAATTTGTTGCCAGAGGATGTGGTTAGTGCAGTTAGTGTAGCTGGGTTTAAAAAAGGATTGGATAAGCTCTTGGAGGAGAAGTCCATTACCTGCTGTTAATTAAGTTGACTTAGAAAATAGCCACTGCTATTACTAGCAACAGTAGCATGGGATAGACTTAGTTTTTGGGTACTTGCCAGGTTCTTATGGCCTGGATTGGCCACTGTTGGAAACAGGATGCTGGGCTTGATGGACCCTTGGTCTGACCCAGTATGGCATGTTCTTATGTACAAATTGTCATGACAAAATAATTTCCTGAATCAAAGAAGAACTTAAGTTCTTCCCTAGGTTACTGTCCCAAATAACTGGAACTGCCACCCTGAGTTCCAGAGCAGGAAGAATTCAGTTAGACAGCTGGGGTAGAAGGGAGGAAAGGAGAAGTGAAGCTAGAGCACATACTGAGCATGCAGGGGTCTAAAACAGGAAACCTGGAATTTAATTTGGAATTCCTTATGGATGGCTTGTTGACGTCACTTGAGACTAAATCATTTGTGAGTTATGACATCACTTTTAACCACAGCTGAAAGCACCAAAAGCTTCCTCCTTTTTTCACTAGTGTACAATTGCCAAAAATAGTATCAGATCACCAAACAAGAACTCATGAGAACTTGCGGCGGAGTGCTACATAAAAAATAGCTTTCCTCAGAAATCCATAAAAAATTCAAAACATCTGCAAGTCAAACTCACCCATGTATAAATGCATCTGTTGCACTGGAGGTGGACCCTTGGCCTGGTGCAGGATTGGTACGGCCCTCCGGTCAGACCCAGAGAGCACCTGCCACCAGGAGGCGGAGTACAGGAGGAGAGAGAGGCTAGCTGGAGCTTCGCCAATAGCAACCCGGGATTTCCGCAGGTTGACCACTTGGGTACCCGGGCCGCCTGGTCTTAAGTGGGCCTCACATGGTCTCCTAGAGAGGAAGCGCAGGGGAGTACCCACCACGAACAAGGGTGTGCGGTCGATGTCCAAGCAAGGAGGTCCAGAGTTCGCAGGAGGCCAGAATAGAGTGTCCGAGTGGATAGCGAGGATCAAGGCCAGAGTATCAGTCCAGAATGGTCAGCCGAAGCAGGGGTCAGTACCTGTAAGTCTGGGCATAGTCAGATCAGGCAAAGGTCAAGTTCCAGGCAGTGGTCAGGAGTGGTCAGTGTACAGGCAGAGGTCGGTTGCAGGTGGCAGACGTGGTCAGGAGCAAGCAAAGGTCAGTACCGTGAGACCAGTCTGAAGGGTACTACCAGGAGAGATGAAGGAACAGGAGACACAGGAACAGGAGACGCTTGAACAGGAGATGCTGGAACAGGAGATACTGGAATAGGCAAACTAGAGAACACTGGAGAGTACGACCCGATTGTCAAGGCACTGGGCTAGGGACTGAGCCCTTCTATATATACCAGGTTCAGGTGACATCAAAATCGGGCGCCGCCCGTGAGTTTCCCGCGCTTGGCCCTTTAAATTTAGAAGAGCTCCACGAGCGCATGCTAGGGGGTGGGACCGACGCCGAACCCCGGTGTGAGGAGCGCTGCTAGGGAGAAGGCCCCGATGGGCCTGGGGACGTTCTTGGAGGCCGCGGTCAAGCAGCGTAGGGACCGAGGGAGGAGCTGGTGGACGATCGCATCAGGTGAGCA